>NC_135970.1:8878599-10193593 GCF_053455715.1 Rhinoraja longicauda | reverse complement strand
CTCTCCTCCCCCCCTCTCTCTCCTCCCCCCCTCTCTCTCCTCCCCCCTCTCTCTCCTCCCCCCTCTCTCCCCTCCCCCCCTCCCTGGATTTTCTGCCATTATGATTTTTCAATATACTTCAATGTCAGATGTATATTATTGTGAACTAGATGAGTAAAGTTGCAATCTGATCAGTTTTATCTGAACTGAGCAATTAATTCTGTACCTTTTCCATGCTGGGTTTAACCTTATTAATTTTGTGTGACTTGTTTCTGTCACTGGAACATGTTATTTGATAAATTGCCTGCACATAGGTTGATAGGTTGGCTGTTCCCATTCCTCAAGAAGCTGTTTAGTTGGGTGTTATCATCGCCTCCACTCCGGTTTGGTGGTGTCCATGAAACATACAGATAAGATTGTCAAAATTGTGACATTGAATGTTAACTTGTAATGTTAAAATTCCCCGAAATACTTACAATCAACTAACACAAAAAAACAACGTATATCAGTAAACTTCAATACATTCAAAACTCCGCTGCCCGTCTACTCACCCACTCCCCGATCCGTGACCATATCACCCCCGTCCTTTACAAACTCCACTGGCTCCCCATCCCCCAGGGAATCCAAATCCTCCTCATGACCTACAAAGCCCTCCATAACCTGGCCCCATTCTACCTGACTGACCTCCTCCACAGGCACACTCCCACCTGCACCCTCCGCTCTGCTGCTGCCAATCTCCTGTCCCCCCCCATCCGGACCAAACTCAGATCCTGGGGGGACAGGGCTTTCTCCATCGCTGCTCCCACCCTCCCTCACTACCCCAAACCGTCAGAGACTCCTCCTCACTCACCACATTCAAAACATCACTGAAGTCTCACCTCTTCAGCACTGCCTTCAACCACTGAAGGTCACCTCACCTTCTGTCTCCTTTCTCTGTTCGTTTACTTATTTATCTATTTATTCACTTCTCTATGTTCTAGAAATCCCTGTAAAGCGTCTTTGAGTGTTTGAAAAGCGCTATATAAATGTAATGCATTATTATTATTATTATTATTATTAGTTGTAGAGGTTTGAGCATTTGGTTTGGCTCAGTATATTTTACTGCAAAATTGAAGAGAAAATAATTTGACAGGATAGAACTGCTCATTAGTGATAGGAGCAGAATTCGGCCATTCGGCCCATCAAGTCTACTACACCATTCAGTCATGGCTGATCTATTTTTCCCTCAACCCATTCTCCTTCCTTCTCCCCATAAACCCTGACACCCTTAATAATCAAGAATCTATCTCTGCCTTTATTGAACCTCTGTTCAGTAAATAAAACAGAAAAAAACTTGATGTGGTCAGTGACATTTGAGGAGGTAGTAACATTGTTTTAGATTGGTAACTATTATCAGAACTGCGAAAGAATAGATAAAGTTTTAAGATACAAGAAAAAGACAAGGGGCAGGAGAGAATGTACTGAAGACCAAATGGGGAAAGAGCTGACGGAGAAAGGTGATAAATTAATTGGTTAACAACAAAAAGCAGGTTTGTAGGAAATATAAATGGACATTTGACCATGTCTTTGAGGTTATCTGCAGAGAAGGGAATTAAAAACATGTTGGGAAAGTGAGATATAAAGGCTGGAGTTGATGTTGCAAGGTTTAAGTTTCCAGTCGCTAGTCCTTTATTTTTCCAATTCATTCTCGCTTTGACCACTTGTCTTTGATCTCCTATACTCATCCAATAAAGCACAGCACAAGTTCAAAGAACAAGCTCTATCCTGGACACCTCTAAGTCAACTGGGACATCAAGAATATATATTTTTAAGTTGTCCCTTATCTCCACTTCCTTGTCATATCGATTGCCTTTTCAGAGCCTTGTACTCTTTGCTGAGTTAGCCGATTTCAACCAGAATGCTAAAATAACAAATATGCTGGATTAGGAAAGAAAAATAAATCAGGGTTACTGCAGTTAATTCTAATCTAGTGGGTTCTACTGGCAAAGGAGGAATATGAACCATGGATAAGACGATGTTTGTAGCTTATAGCACTGTTGTGAAATCTTAGACTGTTGTGAATAATAGTCACGTGCACTTTTTCTGAACTCAGCAACTTAATATATAGTGGATCATACTGGGTTGTATGTCATACATTTTCATTTTCTGGACAATGTGCATTTCCAGATCCAAATTGAATCAAGCTTGGGGTTTCTCACACAGACACCCATGATTCTTGTATTCTTAATTTTTTCATAGAAATTATGGATGTGCAGAATTTCATTTAACATTTCATTTTATACAAGGTACCAAACAAAAAATTGTTGCTTTTGAATCTGTATATGTGCTGCGGTATTTAAATAATTGAAATGTCAGCTCCCTCAGACCCTACAACGGCCCTCATCCCATATGCTTTCCTCATTCACAGAATTTAGTTTGATTGATGTGCTTTATACCGACGGTTGTAATTCTTGCCCAAATATGTTGGGATCAAGAAATGACATTTAGATGAGGGGAAAAAATGTTTCCATCTTTACTAGACCGGCACCTCATTTATAAGATACACTGCCAGGAAAGAGTACCTATGGAATTGACAGAGGTAGAGTTCATTATAGTGTTATTTATGAGCTTCTGACTCTACTACAGTCAGGAAACCTAATGCAAACCTTTGCTCTCTCTACTTTTGCCCGCAACCATGCCCGGTACCTGACCCTCTGCCCTCCTCGCCAGCAATGAATTCTGGCAAAGCTTGGGGCCAGGGTCAGCAATGTGGTTGCTCGCCACTGACATGCAGGGCTTGGGTACATCAGTTAGAAGACTGCAGGCTTCTGCTGAGAGGAAGTGAAGAATTCTCTCTGGTGACAGCTGCTGCCATTGAGCTTGTTCCCAGGCAAGGGAGAGCTTGCAGCCAAACCAGGAGAGAAGGGAGACAGCAGCTTCCATCATATTCAGCAGGAAGTGATGAGAGGCTGTGATATCCAGGTGGCCTATCAACACATGGAGTAGGTGCTGCTGGTCGCCACCGTTGGCCCACACTCACCATGTCAGCAGGGTGCAGCATTGGGCCCCAAATTTGCAGCAGAATCAGCAGACTCCTCGCCCCTGCCCCCTGCAACTATCCCTCACAGGCAGTGCCTCTACATGGAGTCTTGGGTGATCCATAGCTGGAGGAGTGGCAACTATGCTGGGATTTGCACCAGCTTCCCAACATAGTAGCAAACAGCTCACATGGATGACCCAATAAGGTTGAGGGGATTATACTTGTGAGTTCTTGGATTCATGGCCAAGAGTGCAATAATGAATCAGTGCTGTACACAGCAACACTGAAAAGTGTACTGTATTACAGTACTGGTATAAACTGATATACTAAAATATGGAAGGTATTTATTTCACAAAATGCTGGAGTAACTCTTTTGATTAGGGTAACTATTGGGTTAATTATGTAAATCCTTTTTTCCCCCCAGATTTTTTACAAATTAGTTAAGGGAAGTAGCAGCAATGGCAACAGCAGATCTGTTGGTGGATTTACAAGATGATCTTGCAACCGATGATGCTTCCAATACACTGGGAAAACTCAAACTTTCACCATTGGATGAAAAGTCCTGGCCAGCAGAAAATGACAACGATGAGGATTTAAAGTCAGGTTAGTTTTTATTTTGGTGGGTTTTCTGCTCAGCACCAGAACTGAGTAAGCATCAGGATCAAGGTGTCACTGTGGCAATTAGCAGAGTTGTAAATGCTAAAGAGATGGAAGGTGTTCTGTAAAAGGAATGATATAGAATGTCCAATAATAGATGAACATCCATACACATGCATCATTATCTTTTCCATTGCTGTTAGCTAAGGCTTCATCAGCAATTCTTTGTTTCTGCAGAATGTCCTTGGTGCATGTCACAAGATCATTAACATGAAACATTGGATTCTTTCCATAAAACTCGTAGAAATACATTTGTCTCCCTTCTCTTCCCTTCCTGTCTCCTTTTGTCTACCTATATTGCTCTCTCTGGCTTTACATTTCACTCCTCTTCTTATCTGACACTCCTTTTGTCTCATTTGTCATTTATTCCACCTTCTGTCAATCACACCGCCCCTCACCAGTATCCACCTTTTCCTTGCCAGGCTTTGTCCCACCGCCATCTCTCTTTTCAAACTTTCTACTCCCTTCTCCAAACTGTTTGAAGAAGGGTTCCAACCCAAAATGTCACCTGTCCATGTCGTCCAGAGATACCGCCCGACCTGCTGAGTTACTCCATGTTGCTCCATTTTAAAACAGGCTGCTGAATCTCTGTTCTATTCTTTGTCTGATTGGCTTTGACCAAGCTCACTCATGGGATCTTCAGCATGTTATAGAAGATCACCAGCAAAACAGTGATCACCTTCCTTAATTTGTTTGCAAAAAATATAGTTCTATCGTTTACTCTAGGTTTATGGTTGTGAACCCAGCAGCCAACTGAACAATTGACGTGCCAAAGGCAGGATGCCTTACTTGTCAAACAATCTTTCATCACAATTCCTTGCATTCTTCAGTCATTATTGAGCCTAGGTACTATCTACCATCTTGCTGTTAGCTGTTAAAATTACTGTTCATCTTCCCTAACCTTTCACTAATGCACAAATTTCACTATTCTAAAATAAAAATGTGATAGTGTGGTCTTAATCTCTCTTAATCAAGAGTTTTTGAATTCTTAAGCAATTGCAATCCTATGTTCAATATCATATTTTCTTGGCCCTGCCGTTGTGGTCCTTTCATTCTGACCTTTACACTAATGCACCTGATTTAATTTTTCTCTTTGCATCTTCGCACAACTATAGTTTCCAACCCACACTAAAATCTTTTGTCAGATATATTGCTCTGACCTCTTATGCTGTTATCCTCAAGTCAAGTCATCTCATGCTCTCAATTTAACTGCAGCCAAAGTCAGTGAAGCGCATGTAACCACAATTTTATCTCCATGCCAAGTTTACAAACTATAATCCAACACAAGAAGATTGATTCTTCAACCTTACTCAGAAACTACCTTGCTGTCCAATCTCATTGAATTTACAGTCCAGTATTGGCAGACCTTCCTGGTATCAGCTTCGACTCAGTAGGCTGTACTCATAACACCTTGATCAGAAAATTGGCATCGTCCCAGATACACGAGCACAAAAATCGAGAGTGATATTTAGTTGCATCACGAAGGGTATGCTAAGCTATCAGGTGTGTCTTTTGAATGAAATATTAAGTTGAGGGACTTTCTGCCCCAAAAGATCACATTGTGTAAGACAAATGACAAGGAGACTGCTCATCACATCTTGACCAACACTTTTCCTTTGTCCCAAATCACTACAATAAATTATCTCCTCATTATTACATTGCTGCTAGCTGGATCTGTGCATAATTTGGATGCCCCGTTTCCTGCATTACATTTCTGGTTCATAAAATACAACTTTGCCTGCCTTGGCTTATTTAAAAATCTTGCACGGCACCGTATAAACACAATTTTTATAAATCGTGCACAAACCAACATAATCAAAGACTTCACCTGCAATAAAAGGTTAATTAATGTCCAAGAGTTTACCTGTTTATAAAAGGAACATCGGGTATCTGTATGACTACTGCAAGATTTACTTTGGGTTAAGTTGGGTTTTGGGTTTCCAGTAATGTCCGTGATTGATAGTTTATTTTGGTCTTAAATACCTCGAGTAGATCTCCAGGTATCCAGTGGCTTGGTCATCTCTCCACACAGGAATGTCTGTGATGGTCCCACCTCCATGGGATTGCACCCAACCAAGAGTGATTGCATTTCATAACAAAACAAACCTGATGAAACTATGGATTCCGGGAAATATCAGAAACCAAGTTGTTGACTAAACAATAATATAGTGGGCGGGAGATTGGAAGAACCTTTGCTACGAAAATTCATACTTTGCAGTTAAGTAGCCCTCTCAACCCCACCCACAGCAGTCCATCAACAGAAATCTCTCCTCAGGATGCAACTCTTGCTGATTACGATTGATGGGCCACATGTATTAGCCTTCTAGATGGTCATAAAGTAGAACAAACTACAGTGCTCTCCATAATGTTTATGACAAAGACCCATCATTTATTTATTTGCCTCTGTACTCCACAATTTAAGATTTGTAATAGAAAAAAAATCACATGTGATTACAGTGCACATTGTCAGATTTTAATAAATGCCATTTTTATACATTTTGGTTTCACCATGTAGAAACATAAAAAATGGGTGCAGGAGTAGGCCATTCGGCCCTTCGAGCCTGCACCGCCATTCAATATGATCATGGCTGATCATCCAACTCAGTATCCCGTACCTGCCTTCTCTCCATACCCCCTGATCCCTTTAGCCACAAGGGCCACATCTAACTTCCTCTTAAATCTAGCCAATGAACTGGCCTCAACTACCTTCTGTGGCAGAGAATTCCACAGATTCACCACTCTCTGTGTGAAAAAAACCTTTCTCATCTCGGTCCTAAAAGACTTCCCCCTTATCCTTAAACTGTGACCCCTTGTTCTGGACTTCCCCACCATCGGGAACAATCTTCCCGCATCTAGCCTCTCCAACCCCTTAAGAATTTTATATGTTTCAATAAGATCCCCCCTCAATCTTCTAAATTCCAGCGAGTACAAGCCGAGTCTATCTAGTCTTTCTTCATATGAAAGTCCTGCCATCCCAGGAATCAATCTGGTGAACCTTCTATGTACTCCCTCTATGGCAAGAATGTCTTTCCTCAGATTAGGAGACCAAAACTGTATGCAATACTCCAGGTGTGGTCTCACCAATGCCCTGTACAACTGCAGTAGAACCTCCCTGCTCCTATACTCAAATCCTTTTGCTATGAATGCTAACATACCATTCGCTTTCTTCACTGCCTGCTGCACCTGCATGCCTACTTTCAATGACTGGTGTACCACGACATCCAGGTCTCGTTGCATCTCCCCTTTTCCTAATCAGCCACCATTCAGATAATAGTCTGCTTTCCTGCCCTTGCCACCAAAGTGGATAACCTCACATTTATCCACATTATACTGCATCTGCCATGCATTTGCCCACTCACCTAACCTATCCAAATCACCTTGCAGCCTCCTAGCATCCTCCTCACAGCTTACACTGCCCCCCAACTTCGTGTCATCAGCAAACTTGGAGATGTTGCATTCAATTCCCTCGTCCAAATCATTAATATATATTGTAAATAGTTGGGGTCCCAGCACTGAGCCTTGCGGTACCCCACTAGTCACTGCCTGCCATTCTGAAAAGGACCCGTTTATTCCTACTCTTTGCTTCCTGTCTGCCAGCCAGTTCTCTATCCACATCAATACTGAACCCCCAATACCGTGTGCTTTAAGTTTGCATACTAATCTCTTATGTGGGACCTTGTCGAAAGCCTTCTGGAAGTCCAGATATAACACATCGACTGGTTCTCCCTTATCCACTCTACTAGTTACATCCTCGAAAAATTCTATAAGATTCGTCAGACATGATTTACCTTTCATAAATCCATGCTGACTTTGTCCAATGATTTCACCACTTTCCAAATGTGCTGCTATCCCATCTTTAATAACTGACTCTAGCATTTTCCCCACTACCGATGTTAGACTAACTGGTCTGTAATTCCTCGTTTTCTTTCTCCCTCCTTTTTGAAAAGCGGGGTTACATTAGCTACCCTCCAATCCTCAGGAACTACTTCAGAATCTAAAGAGTTTTGAAAAATTATCACTAATGCATCCACTATTACTGGGGCTACCTCCTTAAGCACTCTGGGATGCAGCCTATCTGGCCCTGGGGATTTATCGGCCTTTAATCCATTCAATTTACCTAACACCACTTCCCAACTAACCTGGATTTCACTCAGTTCCTCCATCTCATTTGACCCCCGGTCCCCTGCTATTTCCGGCAGATTATTTATGTCTTCCTTAGTGAAGACAGAACTAAAGTAGTTATTCAATTGGTCTGGCATGTCCTTGTTCCCCATGATCAATTCACCTGTTTCTGACTGCAAGGGACCCACATTTGTTTTAACTAATCTTTTTCTCTTCACATATCTATGAAAGCTTTTGCAGTCAGTTTTTATGATCCCTGCCAGTTTTCTTTCATAGTCTATTTTCCCTTTCCTAATTAAGCCATTTGTCCTCCTCTGCTGGACTCTGAATTTCTCCCAGTCCTCTGGTAGGCTGCTTTTTCTTGCTAATTTGTATGCTTCATCTTTTGTTTTGATATCCCTAATTTCCCTTGTTAGCCACGGATGCACTACCTTCCCTGATTTATTCTTTTGCCAAACTGGGATGAACAATTGTTGTAGTTCATCCATGCGGTCTTTAAATGCCTTCTATTGCATATCCACCATCAACCCTTTAAGAATCAATTGCCAGTCTATCTTGGCCAATTCACATCTCATACCCTCAAAGTTACCTTTCTTTAAGTTCAGAACCGTTGTTTCTGAATTAACTATGTCACTCTCCATCCTAATGAAGAACTCAACCATATTATGGTCACTCTTGCCCAAGGGGCCACGCACATCAAGACTGCCAACTAATGCTTCCTCATTACTCAATACCCAGTCTAGAATAGCCTGCTCTCTCGTTGGTTCCTCTACATGTTGGTTTAGAAAACTATGCCGCATACATTCCAAGAAATCCTCTTCCTCAGCACCTCTGCCAATTTGATTCACCCAATCTATATGTAGATTGAAGTCACCCATTATAACTGTTTTACCTTTGTTGCATGCATTTCTAATTTCCTGTTTGATGCCATCCCCAACTCTACTACTACTGTTAGGTGGCCTGTACACAACTCCCACTAGCGTTTTCTGCCCCTTAGTGTTTCGCAGCTCTACCCATATTGATTCCACATCCTCCAAGCTAATGTCCTTCCTTTCTATTGCGTTAATCTCCTCTCTAACCAGCAACGCTACTCCACCTCCTTTTCCTTTCTGTCTATCCCTCCTGAATATTGAATATCCCTGGATGTTCAGCTCCCAGCCTTGGTCACCCTGGAGCCATGTCTCCGTAATCCCAACTATATCATATTCATTAATAACTATCTGCACATTCAACTCATCCACCTTATTACGAATGCTCCTTGCATTGAGACACAAAGCCTTCAGGCTTGTTTTTACGACACTCTTACCCCTTATACAATTATGTTGAAAAGTGGCCCTTTTTGATTTTTGCCCTGGATTTGTCTGCCTGCCACTTTTACTTTTCACCTTGCTACCTATTGCTGCTACCCTCATTTTACACCCCTCTGTCTCTCTGCTCATGCTCCCATCCCCCTGCCACATTAGTTTAAATCCACCCCGACAGCACTAGCAAACACTTCCCCAAGGACATTGGTTCAATTCCAGCCCAGGTGCAGACCGTCCTGTTTGTACTGGTCCCACAGTTACAGCAGTGTTAATACATAGTCCCTCCATTTCAGGGCACCATAATGTTTGGGACACAGCAATGTCATGTAAATGAAAGTAGTCATGTTTAGTATTTTGTTGCATATCCTTTGCATGCAATGACTGCTTAAAGTCTGGATATCACCAGTTGCTGGGTGTCATCATGGATATCACCAGTTGCTGGGTGTCTTCTCTGGTGATGCTCTGCCAGGCCTGTATTGCAGCCATCTTTAGCTTGTGCTTGTTTTGGGGGCTAGTCCCCTTCAGTTTTCTCTTCAGCATATAAAAGACATGCTCAGTTGGGTTCAGATCGGGAGATTGACTTGGCCACTCAAGAATTGACCATTTTTTAGCTTTGAAAAACTCCTTTGTTGCTTTAGCAGTATGTTTGGGATCATTGTCTTGCTGTAGAATGAACCGCCGGCCAATGAGTTTTGAGGCATTTGTTTGAATCTGAGCAGATAGGATGTGTCTATACACTTCAGAATTCTTTATGCTACTACCATCAGCAGTTGTATCATCAATGAAGATAAATGAGCCAGTACCTTCAGCAGCCAATACATGCCCAGGCCATAACATCCCCACCACCGTGTTTCACAGATGAGGTGGTATGTTTGGATCTTGGGAGGTTCCTTCTCTCCTACATACTTTGCTCTTGTCATCACTCTGATATGTTAATCTTCGTTTCATCTGTCCATATGACCTTTTTCCAGAACTGTAGTTGCTCTTTTAAGTACTTCTTGGCAAACTGTAACCCGGCCATCCTATTTTTGCGGCTAACCAGTGGTTTGCATCTTGTAGTGTAGCCTCTGCGTTTCAGTTCATGAAATCTTCTGCGGACATTGACATTCATTCTGTCATTGACAAATCCACACCTGACACCTGAAGAGTGTTTCTGATCTGTTGGACATGTGTTTGGGGTTTTTTCTTTATTATAGAGAGAATTCTTCAGTCATCAGCTTGGCTTGCCAATCCCTTTGCGATTAGTAAGCTCACCAGTGCTCTCTTTCTTCTTATGATGTTCCAAGCAGTTGATTTTGGTAAGCCTAAGGTTTGGCTGATGTCTCTAACAGTTTTATTCTTGTTTCTCAGCCTCATAATGGCTTCTTTGACTTTCATTGGCACAACTTTGGTCCTCATGTTCATAAACTGCAATATAAGTTTCCAAAGGTGATGGAAAGACTAGGTGCTGAGCGCCCTCTTTTCCTGCTTTAAGGAGGCAATTAAACACACCTGAGCAATTACAAATGCCTGTGAAGCCATGTGTCCCAAACATTGTGGTGCTCTGAAATGTGGGGACTATGTATAAACGCTGCTGTAATTTCTACATGGTGAAACCAAAATGTATAAAAATGGCCTCTATTAAAATCTGACAATGTGCACTTTAACCATATGTGATTTTTTTTTTCTATAACAAATCTCAAATTGTGGAGTGCAGAGGCAAATAAATAAATGATGGGTCTTTGTCCCAAATATTATGGAGGGCACTGTAAGTCAAAGGTGATATGAAACAAAATGCACATCATAAAGATGAGGTACATATATTAACTTTTACAAAAGACTGATAGAAATAAAAAATATTAGTTGTTAATAAGACTGCAAACAAATTGCTTGAACAATTTCCAACAGCATTCAAAGAAATCTGAACAACCTTGCCATTGAACTCCACCGATTCGTAATTCAGTAGCCAAGACATAAATCTTAACAGTTATGTTCTGTATTGTGGATCTCTGAATCTAAGTGAATTTGGGGTTATCCACATCAAATGCATCTGAATAGGAAAGTACAAATTCTGATTTAACTTTTTAATTTTCTTTTCTCCTAAATGACCTTGTTTCTATTTCATCTTTCATTCTGCCGTTTGGAAGGATTTCTGTGCTTTATTAAAAAATAGAGTATTTAAGGCAGAAGTTCAGAGGCTGGCTTGTTTCTTTTGTGACATCATTCGCATGTATCTATCCCCGATTGGCTCTCTGGGCTGTCAGGTGGTCTTGGAGGCCAATCCTGTAATGTCACAAGGCCCAAACTGCCACCCACCAATTGTAGAATGCCATTTGACTGTCTAATTTGCACCTATTTGTTCAAGATATTTACAATAAATTCGGAGAAAGTGGGTAAGAAAAGTCAATTTAATGTTATCCGAGGGGGTCACGTGAGAGACCAAAACAAAATTATATATGTGTGTAAATTTATCGTAAGAGAGTTCATTGGGATTGAGCATGACTTGCTCCTCTCCACCTATGTAGGGTATTAAGATGGTTGAAGAGGCCAATGTGGAATCTGCAGTCTTAGGTAAAGTTGGGTTAGGAGGTATTGGATGCGGAGAATTTGGGAGGTGGTCCATTGATTCGACCACATGTGCTGGGCTTGTGTGTGCTCCCAAGAATGAATTCTGCTCCCTGTGTTGCCTTCGATGCTTTTGACCCATATGGGCGTGGGTGTCCAAGGGGTCAATGGGTATTTTACCTTCTTTTACGGAGGCTTTGAGAACATTCTTTACCTCTGTGTATCAGGTAATCTCTAGATGTGACAGAGCTCAGAACAGTGCCTATTTTGGGAGTCAGGCTTTATGCCCTAGTGAGACACATGGGCAGGAGGAGATGTCCAAGGAAGAAGGTAGTGTGTACAACCTCGGGAAGAGCAAACTGGATTTTGAAATCAAGAATTTTGCTGACCTGGCATCTTAGTGATTAACCCAATGGGACAAGTGATTGTCCCATGATCCTTTGGCACACTCTAATGTGGAATCGGCACTCATTGATCATTATGTAATTGGACCCAGAAACCAAATGTGGCCAAGGAGGATATCTATTCCAACTGTGAACATATTACACTCCAGCACAGGAATAGGATTTGGGGCCCACAATGTCTCCACTGAACATGATGCTGTTAAACTAATCTTTACCTACACATGACCCATATTGCTCGATTCCCTTCATATCTATGTGCCTATTCCACAGCCTCTTAAATGCCACTATCATCTCTGCCTCCGTCTCCACCATGGCAGCACCTTCCAGGCACCCACCACACTCTTGGAGGAAAACTCTGGCTTGCAGTGGAGGGAGGAAAAGAAAAAAATCTTCTGGGTGCTTCTGTGCTAGAACAGTCAAAGACACAATCCTCTGGGTAAATTGTGGTAGACCAAGCTAACTCTAACATCATCCTAACAAAATTCTTTGAGCGCAGTGTTGTGTCGTACCAGCGGGATGAGCAAAAGGCCTCACGGTCACTCTCCTAATCCAGGTACATGCATCCATTAGTTTACGTTGTGATCCAAGTAGGAGACCTCAAGGATGTCCACTTCACTTGCATCATGACTGCAAAGCTGACCACTGCTAATCTGTTCAGGTATCCCTATCACCCTAACCCCAAAATGATGGCACAACAGAAACATTGCTGCATGAACCCAATGTTGAAGGCTTCAAAAAATACCACAAAGAAACTTCTTCTAACATGCAACCTGATAACTTCCAATGAGCAGGAGCCACAGTTATTTTTGGACTCCTTCTGAGTCCACTGTAATAAATACCGCTGAAGAAATTCTTGGTGTCTTTACTAAAACACACTAGAAACTGCATTATTGAATATGATTAGGAGATCCAGGCAATCATAAGCCCACAAGGTATTCTTGGATCGGGAGAACAAAAACAGCAAGTAAATAAAACCCAAGGTCCAACCGATCTTGGAGGAAAAGCGTGCAGGATGCCCAGCAAATAACTTAATGACCATAACACATACAGATTCTTCATGCTGTCAAGCCCATACATAGTACAATCACACTAGCCCAGTCCTGTAAGAGAAAACAATACAGGTGAGCATACCATGAACACTGAGGTGGTCAGTACCCACTGGGAGGAACATGGAGAGGATCTCCTCAAACATGACTGTGTCCTTGATCCCAATCCATGGAAAAAACCTGTCTCCACCCCACAGATGACAAATTGGAAAGGATGTATCATAACTGAAAACCAATAAGGTCTTGAGAGAAAGTGGCATCCCTGAGGAAGTTCAAGAACTTGGCAGAATATAACTTTAGTTATGTTTATAACTTTATCACCCACATCACGAAAGAGAAGGATCTTCAGCAAAAGAGGTCAATCCACTTGCAGTAGCTAAAGATGGATCTGCTGCTTGCAGTTATGACATGATCTTCAGCACACATCAACTCTTAAAGATACATATAGTACATATCCATATAACACACATGCACGCACGCACACACACACATAGTGCATATATATATATGTATGTGTGTGTGTGTATATATATATATATATATATGTATATATACACCCCCAAGTCTATATAGTTTGGTGATGGCATTAGTGAAATGAAAGCGTGGCCAGTATGGTGTGGGTCTCTGATGATACTGATTGCCTTTTTGAGGCAGTGATCCTTGTAGATCCCTTCGATGGTGGGGAGGTTAATACCCGTGATGGACTGGGCAGTGTTCACCACTTTTCGCAATCATCTTCGTTCATGGGCATTCGAGTTTCCAAACCAGGCTGTGATGCAACCAGTCAATGCACAAATTTCTCTGCTGGCAGCAATGCATCTCCTTCTTGCCATCTTACAGATGGTTTGCTAGCTGTTGTCCTGACAGTGAGATTTCCTTTGGGAATGCTGGAGCAAGGTGGAGAGAACTATGTTCAGGGTTCCAGATTCCCTATACATATATGAAGAAGGAAAGCAGGACTGGATTTGACTGTCCTTCTATGGTCAAATATCCAGACATCTGCAGTGTATTTTGCAGCACAGTAATGAGAGCTGCAAGTACCCAGTGACGAGAAGGATCATTTGTGGAGTAGAGTAAAGATCGTTTCACTTGACACTTACTGCCCCAGAAATGATTGAAAAGGGATAGAAAATCCAAATGGAACATCAACATTGTCTCTGCCTGGCACTCTGCAGCCTCTGTGCAGAACTGGCTATACTATTCTCAGGTATAAAGTTTACTCAGAGGGGGAAAAACACTAAGGAAATACTCTAATCCTGGAAGTCAGGTTCCTGGAAACTGCACTAAGTGATGTGACTCGTATCTCTATAAAACCCACAAAGCGAAGCCATCAGGCCAACTCTCAATTTTATGCCACTTGGATCAGTTCCATTCTCACACTTTATTCCCTGCAATCTATTGTCCCCTCCTTAATTCTCCTGCCACTTGCCTGAACTCGGGGTGTACGGTACCCAATTGACCTCTACCAGAACATCTGTGGCATCTGTGAGGAAAGCAGAGTAATCGGGGAATCTTGTGCGGTTATGTCAAGAACATGTAGATACCGGACAAGACACCTTACATCAGAATTGATCCCACATCGCTGAAGCTTTGTAGCAGTGTTATAACTTGCTGTGCCAGAGTGCTATGCCACTCTTTACTAACTTCCTTCTAACCTTGAGATTTCCACTCTCAGGAAACAGCCAGCCTGTATGTAACCTTTTATTTCCGATTTTTAGAAAAACAGATTTTGTTTTCCTACTGAATGTCAGGCAGAGGTTAGAATTGTTGGAGAGGTTAGTTTTGACGGTATTTAATGTACTATAATTTATCTGGCATTACCCATGTTAAGTCAGAGTTTAAGCTATTTCAAGACTCCTTGCAATGATGCGTAAACAAAGACGACACAGCGCACATTAGCAATGATGCAATTTGTGACAAAGATTTCTACTTGCTCACTTTAAATGTTTTTCATAAAACTAAATATTAGTTTTTGAAGTGATAATTGGGAATTTATGTGCAGGCTATTGAGGTGCTAAAGCCACCGAATAGCTGAAGTAAGTATATGAATAGACAAGATTAATCTATGTGTAGGAAATAACTGCAGATGCTGGTTTAAATCGAAGGTGGACACAAAATGCTGGAGTAACTCAGCGGGACAGGCAGCATCTCTGGAGAGAAGGAATGGGTGACGTTTTGGGTCGATACCCTTCTTCAGACTTCAATCAGAGATGCTGCCTGTCCCACTGAGTTACTCCAGCATTTTGTGTCTACCCAAGGACAATGTATGTCTGTTTAATCGTATGTCATTTATGCTCTAATAATCGAGGTGCAGGAGGTGAAGTCTTTAGGCTCACCATGCCATACTGAAAACCAAGTACCCATCCACACTAATCCTATTGAGCTACACATGGTCTGTGTCTACTGTACCTTGGTAATTCACCTGCAAACATCTCCGTTAATTTTAAAATTAGACACTTAATGTATAGAAAATAGCAAAAGGGTTTTAAAAATTTATACCGTGTTATTTTGTCCATTTACTTCACTTCCCACAGAGTGCTGATTTGCTGCAGTTCTGTAAATGAGACCTTTATATGTGCAACATCAAATTATGACATGGGAAGTTAAGAAATGTAAGCAGGCGCAGTACTTGGATGATAAGTTCAACACTTCATGTCTGTCAAATTCAAATTTCAAGAAAATATCAAGCTCAGAACTCCAGGAACTTCCATTGCAGTTGTCTAGAGCCTTGTCCTATGGTTGTATGAACTCAACTGATATTTACTTATCTGACATGATGAATATTTGGCATGGCTTGGATGCCATGATGTAAAAAAATGCACATTTAATGAAATGAACATTTGACACATCTGACAAGCATGATTAAATATTAAATATTCTCTTCATCTCAAGCAGACAAAGAGTGCACCCTTGAGGTCGTTGATCCTCCCCCGAATCTGAAGTGGGATGATCCATTCTATGACATTGCAAGACGCCAGATAGTGGAGGTGGCAGGTGGGTGCTATGAAATGGTTCTGAGCTGTAAATATGTGAACCTGTTGATGCACAGGATAAAAATGAACGTGTATGTCTTTGTCCAAGGGGAGGAAAGCAAGGATAAAGCATGCTCAACCAAATATTTTTTTCAAAAGGACTCTGTATGTTGTTTCCATAATATTAGAATGAAAGAATATTTCATAGTGTCATAGAAGGAATGAAGTGAATCCTCATCCAGTAGCTACAACTAGTAGTTGCAACCTGAGCTGTGTGGATAACATTATCCATCATGCCACATTGTTACCTTCTGAGAAATCATGATCTTTTTTCTCTGCTGGAGTTCCAGTCTGTCTTTCGAGTGTATTGGGGACATAGGAAGCAAGATTCTTGCAGCAAATGCATGGGACCCATCATCTTCCTCCAAATATTTATTTGTGTGCTCAAGTGTCTGATAAGGGCAGAAGCACACTTCAATACAAAACAAGATTTGGAGTCTTTATTCACAGTCTTACATGCTGCAATGTCAATCCTACTTCTATAGCATAACCAGCTTTATATTTGTGGTTGGACTGCTATTGTGAGAGTTCTATTGATTCCCAATCTCCCATGTGGCCAGAAATTTATCCTTCAGATTGCAGGAGCGGAGAAGTATTTTAAACCTCACAAAGAATTCCACAGAAGGTACAAGGCAGAAATGAGTCCTTCAGGCTCCCTGGTCCATGCAGTTGTTAATGCGCCATATACGTATCCTCCCAACCTACTTCATCTGCTCATCATATCGTCCTTCTATTCCACTTTTTCATGCTTTTGTAACTTCTCCCCAAATGAATCTCATTGCTGCTAAAATGTTCACTATTTTTTTGACATTAATAATTTAAAATAGTATCGGCACAACATTTTTCTCAAGCAAGCCAAGAGCTGTTTAGTGAAATGAGCTTTTTTGTTTTTATGCCCTTTAAGATGTGGGCACTGGAATAATAGCATCATGTTAAAGAACAGGAAAAAACATCAGGATATATGTGTCAAGAGGGTTCAGAGCACTTTTGGAGAGTAAGGATCTGTTTTGCCCCTCTCAAAAAATCGTCTTTGCTTTTGAGACTTCAGTAAATTGTCAAGGCAGTAGGAAAGCCTCAGTGTTTTTAAATGCAGTAAAGTGCTCCATGAACTAACTGTGAAGCTGCACGTTTCCCCAACTGTAAGTTACTGGGAAAAGCACTGACTTTTCAAACTGAACTGACCTATTACTTCTGTTCCTGTAGGAGATGATAACTTTGGTAGGAAGGTGATTGTGTTCAGTGCTTGTCGGATGCCTCCCAGTTACCAGTTGGACCACACAAAACTGCTTCAGTGAGTTTTCCAAAAGATTTCAATTGTTACTTAGTTGTGTAAAAGTCCAATTCCTAAAGGAAAATAAAATGAATGGTTCAGATTGCAATGTGATTCGTGCAGTTTGGCTGCCAAGATTTATAACTGTGACCTGAACGTGAACAAAATAATAAAGTAGAGAATTTTATAGTTATACTGCAGAGGTTACCTGTTGCAGTATATCAGTAAGTATTTTCTACCGTATGCAAGCACAGGCAGGGTTGAAATCAGACCAATTAGACGAGTCAGATAATTGGGTTACCACTCAAGTACAGGTACCAGATGAACCAGAAATGGTACAAGAAGGTACACAAGTTAGTGAGAGTTGAATCAGCCTGAAAATGGAGGTTCAAGTGGGGTTGACAGTCAAACAAAATTGACTGATGGACTGGAATCTATGAATGTAGGTCAAAAGGAAGGCTTGACTTGATTAAAAATGAGTCCAGGTGGTTCTAAACAGTCAGAAACTTTTGGTCAGGGAAGATATCCAGAAAGAAGGAGAAACCCAGTGGTTAGGTTAAATTTGTGAAGTTATTTCCTGAAATGCACATATCGTTGTATATGCAACATATATGCATGATGCCCTCATTTTATTCAGGTTATATAAAAGTAAACTATCAGACAAGATTGTAATAATTTCATACCGTTGGTTATATTTAAAACAAAATGTCCACAAGGAAATAATTTTTTTATTAGGGTGGAAGGAGTTGTAATAGCGCCACCTTTGGTTGGAGGATTGTAAATGATTGAATAAACCACAGTACAGATGTGCAGTCATCCGGTCAGCAGTGAGTTAACTTGTTATTCTGTGTCTGAGCTCAAGATATCACAAATGATACCTACCGTATCATTTTCCTGATCTCATTGTACAAATGACACACACACTGGAATTTGGAAACTTTTTGAATAATTGTCATGGTAACTGAAGTCATAATTAAATGCATCACGTGTTACTATGAGTAAGAAAGGTCAGCGGACACATGTTGCGAGGATGTAAATGAATGGCGAACGAATAAACCAAAGCGTTTATGTTCATGTCCTTGAAGCGTGTTTATACATTTGGATCAAGGCAAGGATTTGACATTGGCGACGAGGATGAACTAGTAATTGTTGAGTTCAACTTTCGAAGCAGATATGGTATTTTACGAAGCAGCTGGAATAAGAAGTTTGAATTCATTCGACCTGAATGGGGAGGCGAGTGTTGTGAGTGCAAGGTTTGAGGCATGGCTAGAGGTATTTGACTCCGACGCAGATAGCATAGGTCTGCTTGTTTTGACTTTGACCGATCCTGTCACTGCTTTCCAAATGCGCTGCTATTACGTCTTTAATAATCGACTCGAGCACCTTCCCCACTACCGATGTCAGGCTAATTGGTCTATAATTCCCTGTTTTCTTTCGCCTTTCTTAGAAAGTGAGGTTACATTAGCTACCCTCCAGTCCACAGGAACTGATCCAGAGTCTATATAACATTGGAAAATGATTACCAATGCATCCACGATTTCTAGGGCCACCTCCTTGAGTATTCTAGGATGCAGACCATCTGGCCCTGGGGATTTATCTGCGTTCAGTCCCAACACCATTTCATGACGAATGTGAATTTCCTTCAGTTCCTCCAACAGGCTAGATCCTCGGTCGCCTCGTATTTTTGGGAGATTGTTTGTGTCTTCCTTAGTGAAGACAGAACCAAAATACTTGTTTAAATGGTCTGCCATTTCCTTATTTCCCATTATAAATTCACCTGTTTTTGACTGTAAGGGACGTACATTTGTCTTCACAAATCTTTTCCTCCACATATCCAAAGAAGCTTTTACAGTCAGTTTTTATATTCCGCGCAAGCTTTCTTTCATGCTCTATTTCCCCCCTCTTAATTAACCCCTTTATCCTCTTGAATTCTACATTTCTCTTTGCTGCTTCCTCTGGCCAATTTATATGCCTCTTCCTTGGATTTAACACTATCCCTAATTTCCCTCGTTAGCCACGGTTGAGCTGCCTTCCCTGTTTTATTTTTACGCCAGACAGAGATGAACAAGTTGTAATACATCCATGCGATCTTTAAATCTTTGCCATTGCATATCCACCGTCAACCCTTTAAGTATCATTTGGAAAGAGTGTGCTGAGAGGAAACAGGATTGGAGTGCCAACAAAATTGAGATCAAGGATGATTAAGTTGGCTCACAAAGGGCATTTAGGAGTTAGAGTCAGTGATACAGATACAGTGTGGAAGCAGGTCCTTCGGCCCAACTTCCCCACACCGGCCAACATGTCCCAGCAACACTAGTCCCACCTGCCTGCGTTTGGTCCATATCCCTCCAAACTTGTCCTATCCATGTACCTGTCTAACTGTTTCTTAAAGGTTGGGATAGTCCCAGCCCCAACAACCTCCACTGGCAGCATTTGATTTTTCTTTGCGAATTCTATTAGATAATTAAAATGATACAGAGGTCACCACGTCCATTCTCTCAGCCATTCCAAATTTTGTAGGTAAGTCCATAGACATTGACTTGCTCTTAGGGTTATTCCACGAGAACCTAGGGTGATGGAGGAACTGAAGGAAATCCACATTAGGCAGGAAATGGTTTTGGGTAGACTGATGGGACTGAAGGCTGATAAATCACCAGGGCCTGATGGTCTGCATCCCAGAGTACTTAAGGAGGTGGCTCTAGAAATAGTGGAAGCATTGGAGATCATTTTTCAATGTTCTATAGATTCAGGATCAGTTCCTGTGGATTGGAGGATAGCAAATGTTATCCCACTTTTTAAGAAAGGAGGGAGAGAGAAAACGGGTAATTATAGACCAGTTAGTCTGACATCAGTGGTGGGGAAAATGCTGGAGTCAATTATAAAAGACGAAATTGCTGACCATTTGGATAGCAGTAACGGGATCGTTCCGAGTCAGCATGGATTTACGAAGGGGAAATCATGCTTGACAAATCTACTGGAATTTTTTGAGGATGTAACTAGGAAAATTGACAAGGGAGAGTCAGTGGATGTGGTGTACCTCGACTTTCAGAAAGCCTTCGACAAGGTCCCACATAGGAGATTAGTGGGCAAAATTAGGGCACATGGTATTGGGGGTAGGGTACTGACATGGATAGAAAATTGGTTAACAGACAGAAAGCAAAGAGTGGGGATAAATGGGTCCCTTTCGGAATGGCAGGCAGTGACCAGTGGGGTACCGCAAGGTTCGGTGCTGGGACCCCAGCTATTTACGATATACATTAATGACTTAGACGAAGGGATTAAAAGTACCATTAGCAAATTTGCAGATGATACTAAGTTGGGGGGTAGTGTGAATTGTGAGGAAGATGCAATAAGGCTGCAGGGTGACCTGGACAGGTTGTGTGAGTGGGCGGATACATGGCAGATGCAGTTTAATGTAGATAAGTGTGAGGTTATTCACTTTGGAAGTAAGAATAGAAAGGCAGATTATTATCTGAATGGTGTCAAGTTAGGAGGAGGGGGAGTTCAACGAGATCTGGGTGTCCTAGTGCATCAGTCAATGAAAGGAAGCATGCAGGTTCAGCAGGCAGTGAAGAAAGCCAATGGAATGTTGGCCTTCGTAACAAGAGGAGTTGAGTATAGGAGCAAAGAGGTCCTTCTACAGTTGTACCGGGCCCTGGTGAGACCGCACCTGGAGTACTGTGTGCAGTTTTGGTCTCCAAATTTGAGGAAGGATATTCTTGCTATGGAGGGCGTGCAGCGTAGGTTCACTAGATTAATTCCCGGAATGGCGGGACTGTCGTATGTTGAAAGGCTGGAGCGATTGGGCTTGTATACACTGGAATTTAGAAGGATGAGGGGGGATCTTATTGAAACATATAAGATAATTAGGGGATTGGACACATTAGAGGCAGATAACATGTTCCCAATGTTGGGGGAGTCCAGAACAAGGGGCCACAGTTTGAGAATAAGGGGTAGGCCATTTAGAACGGAGATGAGGAAGAACTTTTTCAGTCAGAGGGTGGTGAAGGTGTGGAATTCTCTGCCTCAGAAGGCAGTGGAGGCCAGTTCGTTGGATGCTTTCAAGAGAGAGCTGGATAGAGCTCTTAAGGATAGCGGAGTGAGGGGGTATGGGGAGAAGGCAGGAACGGGGTACTGATTGATAGTGATCAGCCATGATCGCATTGAATGGCGGTGCTGGCTCGAAGGGCTGAATGGCCTACTCCTGCACCTATTGTCTATTGTCTATTGTCTATTGCCACAAACTGTGATTCACTAATGCCACTTCATAGCCATCAGGTTCATCTTTAATCTCAGTTACTTTGGTAGTATTTTTCACATTCTTGCTTAATTTGACTTTAAATCTTCGCAAACCACCTCTGAATTTTATTTCCCCATTTTATATTCTATTCAAAGATTTGCTGATGCCACGAGAAAAGAAAGCCACAATTATGCATGTTTAGGTCATGATTCAGTGCTGCTCAGATCAGGTCAGAGATGGCAGTTAAATGCTTTCTACTGTGTTTTCAAACTATTGAAACATCTCCCACGGGTGTTAAAAGTTGGTATCTTGCTACTGTCCACATTAAGGTGATACCTTTGAAGTTGCCACAAAGAGGCAGATTTGATGTTCTTAGCCAAGTCGCTTTATCGAGATGGTGTAGACCTAGATGGTGTTAGAGCGTATTAATTAGTCCATTAATGGAAATTGTACTGGGCGTTGAGCAGTTCTGAGTTTGTTTCTCTTTCCTTGTTACTAGATACCTGAAGACTACACTGGATAAGTATGTTGAGAGTGACTACTCAGTTGTATACTTTCATTATGGACTCAACGGTCAGAATAAACCTTCGTTCGGCTGGTTACTAGAAGCCTACAGGGAGTTTGACAGAAAGTAAGTACGCTAATACCTTGCATGGGTTTTTAACATTTTGATGAACCTAGCACGATTGTATATGTAACACAGAATACAAACGTTGAGTACGGGAATGCTGATGTTCCATGCATGGTAGATTCCTGCAGTTGACTTACCGTGCCCTCCACAATGTTTGGGACAAATAATAATAATAATAATAATGCATTTTATTTATATAGCGCTTTTCATATACTCAAAGACGCTTTACAGAGATTTTGAGAACATAGGGAAATGAATAAATAGATAAATAAGTAAATAAATAAATGAGCAGAGAAAGGAGAAAGAAGGTGAGGTGACCTTCAGTGGTTGAAGGCAGTACTGAACAGGTGAGACTTCAGCGATGTTTTGAATGTGGTGAGTGTGGAGGAGTCTCTAACGGTTTGGGGTAGTGAGTTCCATAGGGTGGGAGCAGCGATGGAGAAAGCCCTGTCCCCCCAGGATCTGAGTTTGGTCCGGATGTGGGGGGATAGGAGATTGGCAGCGGCAGAGCGGAGGGTGCAGGTGGGAGTGTGCCTGTGGAGGAGGTCGGTCAGGTAGGATGGGGCCAGGTTATGGAGGGCTTTGTAGGTTATGAGGAGGATTTTGTACTGGATTCTCTGGGGGATGGGGAGCCAGTGGAGTTTATAAAGGACGGGGGTGATATGGTCACGGATCGAGGTGTGTGTGAGTAGACGGGCAGCGGAGTTTTGAATGTATTGAAGTTTATTGATGATTTTTGAGGGTGCGCCATAGAGGAGGCTGTTGCAGTAGTCCAGACGGGAGGTGATGAAGGCGTGGATGAGGGTTTCTGCAGCTGTGGAGGAGAGGGATGGACGGAGACGGGCAATGTTTTTGAGGTGGAAGAAGGCTGTCTTTGTGATGTGTTTGATGTGTTTGTCGAAGGAGAGGGTTTGATCAAGGATGATTCCAAGATTCCGGATGAGAGGTGAGGTGGATACTGGGAGACCATCAATGTTGAGGATGAAGTTTTGGGTGGATTTGGTGAGCGTTTTTGGACCAATGATGATGATTTCAGATTTGTTGCAATTGAGTTTGAGGAAGTTTGATTGAAGCCAAGATTTTATTTCAGTGATGCAGTTTGTCAGTGTAGAGTGTGTGGTGTGGGAGATTGACTTGGTGGAGATGAGGAGCTGGATATCATCGGCGAAGCAGTGGAAGTTGAGACCATGACGGCGGATTAATTGACCAAGGGGGAGCAGGTAGAGGATGAAGAGGAGGGGGCCAAGGACTGAGCCTTGGGGGACACCTTGGGGGAGGGGAGCGGTGGGGGATTTACAGTTGTTAATGGAGATGAACTGGTGTCTGTCAGAGAGGTAAGATTTGAACCAGGATAGGGCTGTGCCGGTGATGTTAAGGGAGGTTTCAAGTCGGGTGAGGAGAATGGAGTGATTTATGGTGTCAAAGGCGGCGCTGAGGTCAAGTAGGATGAGGATGTTGAGGTTGCCAGCGTCGGAGGAGAGGAGAATGTCGTTTGTGATTTTGAGGAGCGCAGTTTCAGTACAGTGGTTTGAGCGGAATCCGGATTGGAAAGTTTCATACAGGTTATTGGTAGAGAGGTGGTATTTGAGTTGGGAAGCTACAGCACGTTCCAAAACTTTGGACAGAAAGGGTAGGTTGGAGATTGGTCTGAAGTTGTTTGGGGTGTCTTTTATTTATTTGTCTTTATACTCCACAATTTGAGATTTATAATAGAAAAAATCACATTTTTTCATGATTAAGTTGTTTCACAAAGAGCATTTAGGAGTTAGAGTCATAGACTCTAATCACAAAAAAATCATGGTTAAAGTGCACATTGTCAGATTTTAGTAAAGGCAATTTTTGTACAGTTTGGTTTCACCATGTAGAAATTACAGCAGTGTTTATATGTAGTCCCCCCCATTTCAGGGCATCATAATGTTTGGGACACAGCAATGTCATGTAAATGAAAGTAGTCATGTTTAGTATTTTGTTGCATATCCTTTGCATGCAATGACTGCTTGAAGTCTGCGATTCATGGACATCACCAGTTGCTGGGTGTCTTCTCTGGTGATGCTCTGCCAGGCCTGTATTGCAGCCATCTTTAGCTTATGCTTGTTTTGGGGGCTAGTCCCCTTCAGTTTTCTCTTCGGCATATAAAAGGCATGCTCAATTGGGTTCAGATTGGGTGATTGACTTGGCCACTCAAGAATTGACCATTTTTTAGCTTTGAAAAACTCCTTTGTTGCTTTAGCAGTATGTTTGGGATCATTGTCTTGCTGTCGAATGAATCGCCGGCCAATGAGTTTTGAGGCATTTGTTTGAACTTGAGCAGATAGGATGTGTCTATACACTTTAGAATTCATTATGCTACTACCATCAGCAGTTGTATCATCGGTGAAGATAAGTGAGCCAGTACCTTCAGCAGCCATACATGCCCAGGCCATAACACCCCCACCACCATGTTTCACAGATAAGGTGGTATGCTTTGGATCTTGGGCAGTTCCTTCTCTCCTCCAAACTTTGCTCTTGCCATCACTCTGATACAAGTTAATCTTCATCTCATCTGGCCACAAGACCTTTTTTTCCAGAACTATGGTTGCTCTTTTAAGTACTTCTTGGCAAACTGTAACCCGGCCATCCTATTTTTGCGGCTAATCAGTGGTTTGCATCTTGCAGTGTGACCTCTGTATTTCTGTCCGTGAAGTCTTCTGCGGACAGTGGTCATTGACAAATGCACACCTGACTCCTGAAGAGTTCCTGATCTGTCGGACAGGTGTTTGGGGATTTTTCTTTATTATAGAGAGAATTCTTCTGTTATCAGCTATGGAGGTCTTCCTTGGCCTGCCAGTCCCTTTGCGATTAGCAAGCTCACCAGTGCTCTCTTCTTAATGATGTTCCAAACAGTTGATTTTGGTAAGCCTAAGGTTTGGCTAATGTCACTAACAGTTTTATTCTTGTTTCTCAGTCTCATAATGGCTTCTTTGACTTTCATTGGCACAACTTTGGTCCTCATGTTGATAAACAGCAATCAAAGTTTCCAAAGGTGATGGAAAGACTGGCGGAAAGACTAGGTGCTGAGAGCTCTCTTATACCTGCATTCAGGAGTCAATTAAACACACCTGAGCAATTACAAACACCTGTGAAGCCATGTGTCTCAAACATTACAGTGCCCTGAAATGGGGGGGGGGGGGGGGGGGGGGGGGGGTGGTATGTACAAAAACAGCTGTAATTTACACATGATGAAACCAAAATGTATAAAAATAGCCTTTATTGAAATCTGACAATGTGCACTTTAACCACATGTGATTTTTTTCTATTACAAATCTCAAATTGTGGAGTACAGAGGCTAATAAATAAACGATGGATCTTTGTCCCAAACATTATGGAGGGCACTGTATTTAAACTTAATCTGGCAAAATAACATTGTGCATATGGTTAGATCAGTTTGCATCTTTCATACTTGTTATCCTAGGCTTCCTTACCAGCCATTAGATTGGGACAGAAGTTTGGGTAGTTGGTGTGGAAGGTACAAGTGAAATTTAATGGGGTTTGAAGGTGATGCCAATGAAAAATGTGGTTTGATCAAAGTTTACTCGTGCTGCTTTCATATAGAAACATAGAAAA
Source organism: Rhinoraja longicauda (assembly GCF_053455715.1). Taxonomy (NCBI): domain Eukaryota; kingdom Metazoa; phylum Chordata; class Chondrichthyes; order Rajiformes; family Arhynchobatidae; genus Rhinoraja; species Rhinoraja longicauda. The sequence continues at coordinate 10,167,742 of NC_135970.1, read as the reverse complement.
TAGTTGCAGGAGTAGGCCATTTGGCCCTTCGAGCCAGCACCGCCATTCAATATGATCATGGTTGATCATCCTAAAATTAGTACCCTGTTCCTGCTTTCTCCCCAAATCCCCTGATTCTGTTAGCCCTAAGAGCTATATCTAACTCTCTCTCTTGAAAACATCCAGTGAATTGACCTCCACTACCTTCTATGGCAGAGAATTCCACAGATTCACAACTCTCTGGGTGAAAATGCTTTTCCTCATCTCAGTCCTAAATGGCCTACCCCTTATTCTTAAACTGTGACCCCTGCTTCTGAACTCTCCCAACATCGGGAACATTTTTGCCGCATCTAGCCTATCCAATCCCTTAAGAATTTTATATGTTTCTATAAGATCCCCTCTCATCCTTCTAAATTCTAAATATAATGTTTATTGTATAATGCAGTGCTTTAAGAAAATGGGTTTGGCACAATTGACTGCTTCAGTTTATGTGAATGCTGAACAGCAAGTGTGAGGAAAAGGTTAAGCAGTTAGCTCACACTTTACATCTGTGACCTCAATATAGAACAGATCATTGTGCCTATGAACAAAACAACCAATTGTGCTGAATATCTTGAATTGCTATGAGATTTTTGCATTTCCTTGATCAGGCAAAGCAGACTCTTTTAATGTTGCCGGCTAAAGGCTAATGTGACAGTGCAGGATTCCCTCACTGCTGTTCTGATAACAGATTATATGTTTAATCTCTGAGATGAAGCTTGACCTTGGACTCTTTGACATAGTCAAGGGTCGTCTTCTTTCGTGTCCATCTTCTACGTTTCAAATGTTACATCGCTGTCATCGTCCGTCCTGAAAAGGGCACAAGCTTCCGGCGACAATCAGTGGGAGCCATCACTTGTACAATAGATGATGGTGGCAGCAGAAATGAGCTCAGAACACTTCCAGTTTCCAGCCCCGCGACATGGACGCTTCTGCTATGGGGCCAGTCAAGGGTGATATTATTAAACCTATCCAAAACTTGATATTAGTTTCAACTTTGCTGGCTCGAAGGGCCGAATGGCCTCCTCCTGCATCTATTGTCTAATTTGGAAACTCCGCCAGTATTATATTTGCTAGTTTCCATAAAATGGCAAATGATCTTGATCAATGGATATAGGTCGTGTTTTTTTTATTGTTTGTTGTGTGAAGTCTCAGAGGATTGAGGGGCATGTGGTCAACTTGGCATAGATTGCATTCATAGAGTCACGAGTGGGTCAGCAGGTGAGGTTTACCAAGTCTATACTGACCATCGGCACTCATTAACACTAATCCCAATTTGTTCTCCATATTCCTTTCAATCCCCAGTTTCCACACATGCCTGCAGATGCGACAATTTACAATGGCAAATTAACCTACTGATTTGCATGGATTTGGGATGTTTACTTTAATTTAGCAATATAGCACAGAAAAAGGTCCTTCAGCCCACTGAGTCTATGCCGACTATCGATCGCCCGTTCAAACTAGTTCTGTTATCTCACTTTTGCATCCACTCCCTGCACACAGAGGTCAATTAACCTACAACTTTTCCTATGTGGGAGGAAACTGGGGAAAGCCACATGGTCACAGGGAGAATAGGCAAATTCCCCATGGTCACTGGAGCTCTGAGATAGCAGCATCACTCGCTGTGCCACTCTGCAGTGTTTTTACACAAAATGTTTTTACGCCGCAAGTTGATCGGGGTTGGAATGCATTCTGGGAGTTGTAAAAGAAGCACCTTCAATTGCAGTATTCAGTCAGGAGCTGGATAGGCATCTGAAATGAAAGAATGGGCAAGATACTGGGGACAGGACAGGACTGGGGAATGGGATGAGCTGGATTGTCTTTAAATAGAGCCAATATAGAATTGATGCCCTGAATGCTTTGCTTCCATGTTGTAATCATTCTATGATTTGCAAGGGAACTTGTACTTGGCCATAAAGTAAACCTCGCTACAACAATACATAAGTCATGATCCTAGCTGAGATGTCCCATGGGTCAAGGATCCTTGTGACAAGGCTCCCACAAGAATAATCGTGTGACCCACATTTTTCTAAGTTCCCTAAAGGTACATAGAAACATAGAAAATAGGTGCAGGAGTAGGCCATTTGGCCATTCAAAATTATCATGGCTGAACATCCAAAATCAGTACCCCATATCCCTTGATTCCCTTAGCCCCTAAGAGCTAAATCTAACTCTCTCTTGAAAACCTGGAGGAGTGTGTTATGCCAGGGTTTCACCAACCTGCTGCCTCCAAGCCCTGCCTACGCTGAACAATCGCATGACTTTGTAGTTTTCCCCATTAGTTACCTTTCATTTTCGGCTCCCCGTAATTTCACACCACCATATTTCATACCGATGAAATTTCAACTTTGTTTCTCAAAACTTTCTTGTCCTTGAGAAGAAGCATTGGCTGATTCATGATTAGTGCAATGAAGACAGTGTCCCAATTAGTCTAAACCCAATACTCAAAGGGGCATTCTTTCTTCGTCCATATCAACACATATACAGGGTTGAGAGATGAGATGAAGTTTTAATCAGCCTTGCCTAGAATTGTAAAGTGAAAATAATTGAAAGAGACTTTAATGGGCTTATAAAATAAAACAATGTTACCAGAAAAAGTCTGTGGATCCAAATGTAATAGAAATGAACTGCAGATGCTGGTTTATACCAAAGATAGACACAACATGCTGGAGTAACTCAGCAGATTAGGCAGCACATCTGGAGAAAATGAATAGGTGCCATTTTGGGTCCCATTTACTGTAGAGATGATGCCGGACCTGCTGAGTTACTCCAGCAATTTGTGTCTAGCTCTGGGTCCAAAGTTTGGTGCACCTTATAGACCCCAACACATGCCGGATATGTAACAAAATGGTGTTTAGTTCAGTAAGTTCCACAGTATCCATGTGTAAAGCGAGGATGACTGACTGACTGCCTGCATTTAACTTCATCAGTGTTATATAGTAATCAGTTTTTAATATAGCTGCATAGGGAAGCAGGATTAGATGCTGATATGATAAAGCACCAGAATGCATGCTGATTTATTCACAAAATGCTGGAGTAACTCAGCAGGTCAGGCAGCATCTCGGGAGAGAAGGAATGGGTGAAGAAGGGTCTCGACCCGAAACGTCACCCATTCCTTCTCTCCCGAGATGCTGCCTGACCTGCTGAGTTACTCCAGCATTTTGTGAATAAATCGATTTGTACCAGCATCTGCAGTTATTTTCTTATACTACAGAATGCATGCTGATATTTTTTCGTTTCGTGTTGAGGTTTAAATTATTAAATTGAACAATCGTTTTCTGTAGAATCAGAATCCTAAACAGAATAATTAGTGAATTAATTTTAGATGCCTCATTTTGCACACAGGTACAAGAAGAACATAAAAGCTCTCTACATTGTGCACCCCACCAGGTTCATTAAGGCAATCCTTGTCCTCTTCAAACCCATAATCAGGTAATGGATACGATGGAAAATGCAATGAAAAATTCATTCTTTGCTCCTTGCCAATTGTCTATGTTGTCATGGTTGACCATTCAAGCCATCATGAGGTCAGTACATTTAGGAAGGTGAAAACCTCATGCAGAAAGGTAAATGGCTTGGAGTGGATGACTGCAATCAACCACTTTATTTCTTTCATGGCTGCAGAGCCTCCCAGCAAACACAGATATACATGCTCATTCTGGCTCTCCATTCATGATCTCTTTTACCCACCATTTCCCAAATTCATCATTTCCCTATTCAAGCACCGCTCGTGTGTTGCAGGCACCTTGGCGGAACCTCCCTCTATCTCGCGCACATTCTCTTAGCCACACAAGCATTCTCCCATTTTCTTCTTTACATCTTTATACATTGGCTTCCTCTGCTCCCGCATGCTTGTGTGTGCTCTGATACATGAGTGTACATTGGTAGACATTGCACAGATAAGCATTCTGTCTGTAGGTTCATTTGTGTGTGTGCTCACATTTCTCAATGGTACATGTAATCCAGACTCATAAGAACACATGAAACTAAGAGCAGAAGTAGGCCCCTCTGCTCCTCAATTCTATGTCCTTGTGGCTGATCTATGCCGGCCTCAACTCTTCTTGTGTGCCGGATCCACATAAAACATAATTTCTCCGTCTTTCAAATATTTTTCAATCTCCACTTTAAATATATTGAATGATCCGGCCTCCACCACCCTTAGGCTCTGAGAATTCTGGACACTTACTGCCCTCTGAGAGGGGACATTTCCACGCACCTCAGTTTTAAGTGACGGCCCTCTTATTTTGGCGCTCTCTTCCTGACTCTCCCAATAGCAGAAACATCTTAACATCTACCCCGTCAAACTCATTAGTATCTTGTTTGTTTGTCTCAGGTCACAACTCATCTTTTTAAACTTTAAGGAATACAAAAACAAGTTGTCTTGTCACTTGTAGACTCCACTCAAGAAAGGCCAAGGTTGCTGGTTGTATTTCTTGAGCAGCATTATTGAGAGCTAATTTATGTGGGGCATTTAGGCTTTTAGACAGTTCTAACTCTGTTTTGTCTTTGTCTTCATTGAATAAGTGAGTCAGAGCTTGGAATGAAATAATAAACTCATGAGTGAAGAGATTTGGCAAACATTGCAGCTGTCTCACTTGTGCATGTTCTGTTTACATTTTATTTTTTCTCCAATTCCCCTCCTGTTACAGCATGAAGTTTGGCAGGAAGATCTTGTACATGAATCATTTGGGCGAACTTGAACAGTTCCTGAAATGTGAGCGAATGGTGATCCCACCGTGTGTGAAGAAGTAAGTTCATGTAAATCATACAGCCGTTATTTATTTCCACGGCACTAAAGCTGGTCCAAAGGTCATTTTGGCAGAGTTATTGGGATCATATCGTCTTTCAAAAGAGAGGCTAGTTTTTTTTTTAGTACTTAGTACGGGTTGATTAGTACGGGTGTCAGAGGTTATGAGGAGAAGGCAGGAGAATTAGGTTAGGAAGGAGAGATAGATCAGCCATGATTGAATGGCAGCATAGACTTGATGGGCCGAATGATCTATTTCTACTCCTATCACTTATGATCTTATGTTTATTAAACATTTCATTCTTTGTAACAAAAGACAATCTGTTGTATAAATATACCATCCCAGGTTTGGCAGAGTATATCACCGGTTACCAGTTTAACTGCTGAGTTTCTCTGCTGAGCAAAAGTGAGATTTGTGCACAAATGCAGAGGTGCAAAGATGCCGTCAACAAATAGCTTTTTTTGTAAACGTGCTCCGATGTTGGACTCCTTGTTTTGAGCACAAAGCTATCGGATTCCCTGCTACTTAAGCTCAGGGAGTGTTCTTTAGCTACTATTTTAAAGAAATGTTAAGGCATAACTTGTTCCGGCCCCACCCCAGTGTGTGTGTTGCCTTTGCACTGTGGACAAGCCTGGCAAATTCCCACCCATCGCTGCCTGAAGTTGACACGGTCGGGGTGATTGTGAGAAGCTCCTGTTGAATGAACGTCCAGGATCAGTGCGTGGACAGTGGTAATGGATAAAGCGATGATATTAATTCTGCCCAAGTAACTGTAGGTTGGGGTTAGGGTAATAGTCTTTTCACCAATGGCGACTATTTGTATTTATTGAATGGTTTTGCAATTGCAAGGTTTCTTGAGGCACTCCAGTTGAACTTTGTAGCTGAGTGCCAAATGCTGATGTTGGCAATGTTGAAAGAGATTAAAAATTAAGAGAACCATTTTTAAAGCAGGAAGAGATGAAGGGGATCGGAGATTGAGGAAGTGATTTCAGGGTTTTGTGCCACGGCAGCAGAAAAGACAAACGTTAATGATGAAATTGTGTAAATTGGGGATTGCAGGCATGTTTGATGTTTTAGTGGACTATGGGGAGGGGGTGATGGAGTTTGGAGAAATGGAGGTTGAGATACCAGATGTTCAAAAACATTTAATCTGAGGCATTGCTTAACTGAACCATGTAGTCCAGTAAGCACAGAATAATAGATGAATGGGGCTTGGTGTTTCATGACACAGGCAGCAGAGGACAGATGATATTGCAGAGTAGAATGAGGACGTGTGCCAAGGACAATCCAAAATAACCAAAACTTGAGGCAACAAAACATGGTGGAAAATTTCGCAAGCATCACAGAGACCTATAGGTTTGCAGGCTAAATTGGCTTGGTATGACTTGGACAATTGTAAATTGGCTTGGACAATTGTAAATTGTCCCTAGTGTGTGTAGAATAGTATTGATATATGGGGATCGCTCGTTGGCGTGGACTCGGTGGGCCGAAGGACCTGTTTCCGAGCTGTATCTCTAAATCAAACTAAAGATGAGCTAAGCTATATGATGCAGAGATACTAATAGTGGGTTCTGGTGAAAGCATGATTTTGTGGTCTAAAGCCAATGATCTAGCTCATATTTTAATTGATTTAAAGAAAAGCCTCAGAATGCAATGGGGACTAAAGGCGTGGGAGTTTCTTCACTGCCAGTACATAATGTTTGACAAACAGTTTGGAAGTACTGAGATGTGGCGTGCATATTGTTGACAGGTGGGAATGCGATGATATTGCCTGGAGCCCTTGAGTAAATGAGAAATAGGATACTAAGAAAGAAAATTTAGTTTAGTTTAGAGATACAATGTGGAAACAGGTGCTTCGGCCCACTGAATCCATGCTGACCAACAATGATAATACACTAGTTCCATCCGACTCTCTAACGACAATTTACAGAAGCCATTTAACCTACAAACCTGCACGTCATTGGAATGTGGGAGGACACTGGAGCACCTGGAGAAGACCCACACGGTCAGAGGGAGAACGTGCAAATTCCATACAAACAGCATCCATAGTCAGAATCGAACCCAGGTGTCTGGCGCTGTAAGGCAGCAATTCTACCGCTGCACCACTGGGCCACCCACATTTGAGGGAAAGGGACTGGTTAGGTAAGGATGGGACCAAGCAAACATAGTCCCCGCCAGAAGAGGAGGGGAGTTGGAGACGATAACGTGGTTGATTGATTCAGTTCAGCTCGGTTTAGTTTATTGTCACTTGTACCGAGGTACTATGAAAAGCTTTAATTATTATCTTTCTGTACTCTGGCAGTGGAGGAAAGCTGGTTGAAGGGATGCAAACAAGGATGTCAGGAAGGATATACATGAATTTGAGCAACTGCAACATATTCAAAGACTTGGAGGAGGGAATGGCTGGTAACGAGGTGGTAGTTGGCAAAGGAGGCATTTAAGGGTTTTTTTAAGGATGAGATTAATTGCAGCAGATTTGAAGGAGGATTACAACACTCTAGAATCAAGATTTGTTAAACATGGGACCTGGAAGAGACAATAAGTTAGCAGTGTTTGGGATGAGGGTAATATAATTTAGAATGGGAGGTAGTTTATGTTTATTACTGTCACATGTACCAAGTACGGAGAAAAACTTTATTTCAGATAATACTAAGATCAGATCAAATCAGATAATACTATGTATAAATACCATCAAGCCAAATTCAAATAAAATAGGTAGAACAAAGGGGAAGATACAGAGTGCAGAATATAGTTCTCATCATTATTGCCCACCAGTTTCATAGACAAAGTCCAATATCCATATGGGTAGAGGTGAATCAGCCAGTACCCTACGGAGGCCTGATAACTGAGAGGAGGATGCTGTTCCTGGGTCTGGTGGTGCATGTTTTCAAGCTTCTGCATCGTCTGCCTGAGGGGAGGGGAAGAAGAATGAAAGATTGGGATGGGACAAGTCTTTGATTATGTTAACTGCTTTTCCAAGGCAGTGGAGAGTGTAGATAGAGTCAATGGTAGGGAGTCTGGTCTGTGTGATGGACTGGACTACGTCTACAACTCCCTGCAATTTCTTGTGGTCTAGGGCAGAGCTGTTTCCAAACCAAGCTGTAATGCAACCCAACAGTATGCACTCTTTGGTGCATCTGTAAAAGTTTGTAAGAGTCATTGGAGAAGTGCCAAATTTCCAGTCTCCTGAGGAAGTAGAGGCATTGGTTTGCAGCCTTGGCTGCTGACTCATGGAAGGATGAGCTTCGAGAAAGCAAGAGTTAGAGATAGATGTGTCCCATTCTAGTTGTAGGCCTTTTACCCAGACCTCCTATTCAGTATCCTTACTCCGTGCTGAATTACACCACATAGCTACGTGTTGAGATTTGGAAATACCCTGTAGTTATTTTTCCTTTTCTGTTTGGTCTCCCATATTTTGAAACTCACCCCTTTTTTCTAACCTGCACTGGTTGAACAGGTGACCTGATCCTTGTCCAATTCCATCGTTACTTTATAATTGGCTGGTGGGGATTATGTAAGAACAGCCAGTTTGTGTGGCCTTTGGTTGTATCTTCTACTTTTAGGCTTGCCGTATTTTGATCAGTCATCCTGTTTGGATAAATGTTTAAAAGCATCCAAGGCCTTGAAGTGATGTGGAAAATACTGAGCGCGCATATTTATCTTATTATTCGAATGGAGACTTCATTACTGTGTAGCACTGTTTGATAATCACATTGCCCTTACCCACTTCTATTCTGATTCATTACTTAAGATATGATGACACTCTCAGTGCATCTCAGAAGTCTACCCCACCAGTACAAATCAAGCAGCTGCCTCACCAACTGTTCGGTATTGATCTTGTAGCGTAAGTATTTACTGTAGACCTCTTTGCTTTTGTTATTTGTTACCTGATAGTAATGACTTTTCTTTTTGTCCAATGTAATGTACATTTGCTTATGGCAATTATTCCTTTTTGAGTTCTAGTTCCATCGGCCACTGCGTATCTCATTCCGGCTTCCATTTTTGATGGTTTAGTTCACTGCAGTAGCAAGACCAATCCTGTTTTTATTTGATGGCTAAGATTCAGGCAGTGTCTGCGACTTCAACCGACTGGAGACGAGGATCCTGATTCCTCTTTCCCCCTCGCCGTGCATTTTGGTATTTCCTCACAATTGAGGAGGACCTGTGCAAACTAGCTACATCTGTGTGCTGTGGATTTCCTGGACATTTGGTCTTCTGTGGGCAAGCTGGAGTGTTTCATAGAAACATAGAAAATAGGTGCAGGAGTAGGCCAATCGGCCCTTCGAGCCTGCACCGCCATTCAATATGATCATGGCTGATCATCCAGCTCAGTAACCTGTACCTGCCTTCTCTCCATACCCCCTGATCCCTTTAGCCACAAGGGCCATATCTAACTCCCTCTTAAATATAGCCAATGAACTGGCCTCAACTACCTTCTGTGGCATAGAATTCCACAGACTCACCACTCTCTGTGTGAAGAAATGTTTTCTCATCTTGGTCCTAAAAGACTTCCCCCTTATCCTTAAGCTGTGACCCCTGGTTCTAGACTTCCCCAACATCGGGAACAATCTTCCCGCATCTAGCCTCTCCAACCCCTTAAGAATTTTATATGTTTCTATAAGATCCCCCCTCAATCTTCTAAATTCCAGCGAGTATAAGTCTAGTCTATCCAGTCTTTCTTCATATGAAAGTCCTGCCATCCCAGGGATCAATCTGGTGAACCTTCTATGTACTCTCTCTAAGGCTAGAATGTCTTTCCTCAGATTAGGAGACCAAAACTGTACACAATACTCCAGCTGCGGTCTCACCAAGGCCCTGTACAACTGCAGCAGAACCTCCCTGCTCCTATACTCAAATCCTCTTGCTATGAATGCTAACATACCATTCGCTTTCTTCACTGCCTGCTGCACCTGCACGCTTGCTTTCAATGACTGGTGCACCATGACACCCAGGTCACGTTGCATCTCCCCTTTTCCTAATTGCCCACCATTCAGGTAATACTCTGCTTTCCTGTTCTTGCCGCCAAAGTGGATAACCTCACATTTATCCACATTATATTGCATCTGCCATGCATTTGCCCACTCGCCTAATCTATCCAAGTCACTCTACAGCCTCCTAGCATCCTCCTCGCAGCTAACACTGCCACCCAGCTTCGTGTCATCCGCAAACTTAGATGTTGCATTCAATTCCCTCGTCCAAATCATTAATATATATTGTAAATAACTGGGGCCCCAGCACTGAGCCTTGCGGTACCCCACTAGGCACTGCCTGCCATTCCGAAAAGGACCCGTTTATTCCTACTCTTTGCTTCCTGTCCGCCAACCAATTCTCTATCCACCTCAACACTGAACCCCCAATACCGTGTGCTTTAAGTTTGTACACCAATCTCCTATGTTGGACCTTGTCGAAGTCCTTCTGAAAGTCCAGATATAACACATCGACTGGTTCTCCCTTATCCACTCTACTAGTTACATCCTCGAAAAATTAGCTCGAGTGCCTGCTAATTGGGTCGCCTTTTCCTTGCAGATTTATATATCCAATATTTAGTTATTGACCTTGACTTTTTTTAAAATTCAGGCTCAGAACAAAAGACCCTGAAAACAGGGCCATCCCACAAGTAATAGAGGAGACGGTCAATTACATCATGCAGCACGGTAAGTGATCTGTGCTGAATCCAGAGGGAATCAACCCCAAAATCCTTTCATTCCTTCCTCTCGAGTAAATGTTTGATTCCTTAATACGACGCAGTGCCTCAGCCACAGAGGCTACAGGGAAGGGACACAATATTGCTGATAGCTTTAATTTTTCTCCAACAATTTCTTACTAAAGTAAATGGAATTCTAATAAACATAAATGGGATTCCAATAAACAACTCCAGGACACATTTTATTGTATAACACGGAAAAAGAGTACTTGCTGGTATTGTTGCCTGGTGGAAAGTCAGACGTGGAAGTGATTGTATTGTTTGCATGTGATGACATTTTATTTGCCTATCCTCAGGTCTAAACAAAGAAGGGATATTCCGTCGGTCGGCTAACGTGTGCTTTGTGAGGGAATTGCTGGATAAGTACAATAATGGTGAGTGAGTCACTGTATAAATCACTTATTAATTACGGGGCTTAACTCTGGTTTACACATGCTTATCAACCCCTCCCCCAACAGCTGTGCTTCCACCTTCACCCTTGCCTGGGCCCATCAACCTTGTTTTTCTCTGCCTCTATCTGTCATCCACATGCCTTCATCTCCCTTCCTATTACCCTTCACAACTGGCCCTGTCTCAACACTTCCCCTCTCTTTATACTGGCTATTTCCCCCACCTCCCCTTCCACTCTTATCCTGATACAGTTTTAATCCACAGGTCTAACATCTCCTTTGCTCCCGCGAACACTGCTCGACCTGCTGTTCCTCTAGCAGATTGTTTATTGCTCTGCTTTCAAAGTGTCTGTTCTCATGAAAGAGTGTCAAGCCTTTTATTCCCACTTGCCTCTCCCTCATGTTTGAATGTCACTTGGAATTACCTTTTTTTCCCCCATAGAAACATAGAAAATAGGTGCAGGAGTAGGCCATTCGGCCTTTTGAGCCAGCACCGCCATTCAACATGATCATGGCTGATCATCCAGAATCAGTACCTGCTTATTCTACCATATCCCTTGATTCCGTTAGCCCTAAAAGCTAAATCTAACTCTCTCTTGGAAACGTCCAGTGAATTGGTCCCCACTGCCTTCTGTGGCAGAGAATTCCACAGATTCACAACTCTCTGGGTGAAAAAGCTTTTCCTCATCTCAGTCTTAAATGGCCTACCTCTTCTTCTTAAACTGTGACCCTCTGGTTCTGGACTCCCCCAACATGGGGAACATTTTTCCTGCATCTAGCCTGTCCAATCCCTTAAGAATTTAATATGTTTCTATAAAATCCCATCTCATCCTTCTAAATTCCAGTGATTACAAGCCCAGCCGACCCATTCTTTCCTCATTTGTCAGTCCCTCCATCCCGGGAATTTACCTGGTGAACCTCCGCTGCATTCCCTCAATAGCAAGAAAGCCCTTCCTCAAATTAGGGGACCAAAACTGCACACAATACTCCAGGTGTGGTCTCACCAGGGCCCTGTACAACTGCAGTAGGACCTCCTTGCTCCTAAACTCAAATCCTCTCGCGATGAAGGCCAACATGCCATTAGCTTTCTTCATTGCCTGCTGTATGGAGGGAGCCACATGTTTAAAATGGATTCAGAAGAATATTTGGTATATTTAGTATATACCAATAGGCAGTGCTGGACTTTGGAATGAATAGCGGAGAGTTGTAATCAGTTGGATGTTGTCTATTTAAAGAAAAGATCACGTTGGACCAGGCGTAAAACGTCTAAGTGGGGAGATGTGCACTTTACTAAACAAAGTGTTCTTTAGCAAGAATTGGCTGGAGTGAGGGATTTGAAGTAATTTTGTCATCAGCAGGAGAGAGTCATGGAAGGGATAATAAATGTTCACTCCATGCACTTTCCCACAAAGCAAAACAGTGGAATTTCCCACGTGTCAAGAAGGATGTTGGGTTGGATAAGTAAAAAAATTGCCTATGTCTATTAGCAAAAGCTCAGCGATGCAGCAATGGCAGAGGAAGAAAGGTATGAGAAAACAAAAACAATGAAGTCAAAAAGAAGCCTGGAGGGTAAAATCACGCAAAACCCAAAGATGCTGTCATAAACCCAAAACGCACGAAACATAAGTAAGGAGAATAGGCCTATAGGAGACCAAAGCATTTGACATACTTTTCTTTATTGACTGGCAAAGAATGTAAAAATGTAATTTTGCTGGAATTATTTATGAAAATATTTGTTGGGACAGCTCGAGTTATCAAATAATAATAAGGAAATTCTGCTGGGGAGGTGCAGAGGTGATTCATCGGGGTGAATGAAGAACTTCTTTAGTAAGAAAACATTGCCTTAGGCAGCAGGGTCATTTTAATTGGTGTAAAAAATGAAGCAGTTAAGGTCAGTAACCAGGAGAGAAGGAGGCCGAGAGTCACTCAACATAGAAACAGGCCCTTCAGCCCAGCTCGTTCACGATGACTACAATGCCCCATCTAAGCTAGTCCTACTTAACTATGTTTGGCCTTATCCCTCAACCTTTCCATGTACCTGTCCAAATTCTTTTAAATGTCATTTTCATACTTGCCTCAGCTACTTCCTCTGGCAGCTCAGTTCGTTCCACGTATCCACCACCTCAGATTCTACTTAAATCTTTCCCCTCTCACCTTAAACTTATGCTCTCCAGTTCTTGATTTTTCCCAACCCTGGGAAACAGATTCTGTGCATTCATCCTATCTATTTCCGTCATATGATTTTGTACACCTCCATAAGTTCACCCCCCAGTACACTGTGCTCGAAGTTATAAAGACCTAGCCTGTCCAACCTTTCCCTGTAGCTCAAGCCCTGAAATCCTGGCAATGTCTTCGTAAATCTTCTCTGCATTCTTTGCAGCATAATGGTATCCTTCCAACAGCAGGGTCACCAAAACTGAACCCCAAGTGTGGGCTCGATAACATTTTGTACAATTGTAACAATGTCCCAACTTCCATAATCAATTCCCTGACTGTAAGCCAGCATGACAGAACCCTTCTTGTCCACCCTGTCTACAGGCGATGTCACTTTAGGGAAACAATGTACTATATTTCAAATTGTTTTGAGGTAATTTGGAGGATGATTCGAAGGGAGGTGATTTTTTTTCATCCAGAGAATGTCAAGGGAAGAAGGTCTGATTTGGAATCTGATGCCTGAGAACGGTTCTTTGATATTTGGATATGCCCTTTACATGTGTAACCAATGAGGCAATGAATTGGGGCAGATTGTTTTGAGTTGAAAATTGAAAAACCCCAGATGCTGGAAATCTGAAAGAAAAGCAAAATGCTGTAAGTACACAGCCGGGCAGGCTACATCTGGAAGAGGAAAAGAGTTAACATTTTTTATCATAGGTCCCTCATCAGACTATGGGGTGGATTTATGAACTTTTATTTCAGTGAAATAGTTAACCCACCGCTGAAATCTGTGCAGTGCCTCAATACGTTAGCAAAAATATATATTATGACAGGTTTCTTTTACTAGAAGACATGGTGTGACTGGACAAATAACTCAGTCCTTGAACACGGTCGATCATTTATTGGAAATTCTTCCAAAGCGAGAGGGGCATTGATCCCACCATATTGTGAAACTATTGCAGGAGTGCGAAGTGAAGCTGCAGGTTAAAGGGAACAATGCTTTTGACTGAATGCACATTATGAACCTGCTAGTTTTACTTGGTTTCTTGGTTGAAGACAAAAACACTGAAATAGATTTCCTATCGGTTTCAAAATTGGAAGCAATAGAACCTTTATGTAACTGTTTTCTGTCGGTATCCGATTCTGACTTCAATAACAAACCATACTAGAGGAATTGAAAGGGGAGATTTATTTGTATATGCTGTGCTATGTTGGAGTGTTCAGTCTGAAGAAGGGTCTCGACCCGAAACGTCACCCATTCCTTCTCTCCTGAGATGCTGCCTGACCTGCTGAGTTACTCCAGTATTTTGTGAATAAATACCTTCAGTGTAAACAAACCTCATTCAAAAGGATGTGCATTGCTCAGTACCTAGACTAATAGCACTTAATGGATTAGCTCAGAAGTTATCTCCACGTGAAGTGGGCACATGCAGTTCATTATAACATGCTGTTGCTTTATTTCTTGTCAAACGAACTTAGTTTTATTATCAAAAGTAGGAGAGTAAATCATACATTCATCTGTGCTTTGGTTTTGCAAAGTGTGAAGCTACCTATTTTTTTGAAAGCTTGATGCCAAAATTGTCGGAGTAAATTTCTCACCTGCATTAGCTACATGCTGAGGCCTTTAACCACAGGAAGCAGGCAGAAGCTGCCATTGGCTTGGAAAATCATCAAGCTCATATGTTTAATCTTCTCTTGCTACGAGGAATGGTTTGTGCCCTTCAATGTGGCATTCGGTAATATTACATTATTAAATTCCAAATATCCTAACAAGCACAGTCTTGCATTGTTACTTCTTGCAGTAATGCCGCAACAGTCTTTTACATAGAAATTTTAACTCAAAAACAATTCATTTGGATTTGCTTTTCTCCCCCCTCCACTTCACCACTTCGGCAGTAGTTCTGATCCCATGTGTCCGATCCTTTTCTGTATCTCTTTTATCTTCTATCATCCACTTATGTTGTGTGGTGCACCTGCTGCCTGTACTTTTGTATTTTAAAGTAAGATAAACTAATTTGTGGTATTAACTTTTTGCTACCAGTCAGTGTCAATGCCTCTCTGCTTGCTAGTTGTTTTATGCAGCTATTCATGAACTTGCACCTTACCCTCTAGTCATTGCAAACAAAATCCTACGAAGGATTGCAAGCATGATATTCAGCGTGAAAAGATAATAAAGGAACTAGTAATTCTACCAGCATAAGATTTATGAGTAGCTGTGCTCCCTTTCTTTGTCTTGAAAAGCGACAGAGGAAATAATGCTGCATGTGGTATAATCCACACTCCACACCTGGAGAAGCTATGAGTGAAAGTGCAGTCACTTCCGGCTGATACACAGGACACAGAAGCAAGAGTAAAAGCCTCTCGGCCCCTCAAGACTGTCCCGCCATTCAATATCATGATGGCTGATCTCTGCTGATCTCAACTCCTCTTCTGTGTCAGCTCCTCGATCTTTCAAACCTTTGTCTATCTCCGTCCTAAATATATCCAATGATCTCCCCTCCACTCTCCACAGAAGAAGAGAATTCCAGATATTCACTGCCCCATGAGAGAAGAAGTTTTGACACACCTCCGTTGTAAATGACTGATCCCTTCTTTTGTAGTTATGTCACCTTGGTCATGACCCTCTCACTAATAGAAGTTGGGTGTCTGTCAATAGGTTGCTGGTTGATTAGAATTGCTGAGTAAAGTATAGCTGTGGTTTAGTCTGGAGATCTGTGCTGTGGACTTTGGAGATGAGGTTAGAGGGTGAGATATGAACTTCCTCATGACTATAGTTTGTTGACTATTCGGAATGTCTGTTGCTGACCAGTCTAGCTTTTAATTCCTTCTTAAAGGGAAAACGTTTACCCTGTTTATGAGTTCCATTGTAATCACTTTGAAGAAGTCCAAATTGTGCCAAAGAAGTGAGATGGATGATTCAATGTAAAATGATGAGTGGCAGACAGGAAATGTATATGTGCTCTAGCTATCTATTGTAGTGTGTACATGACGGCAGCAGAAGCTGGAAGGAAGTTGTGATGATACAGTGGTGACCTCCATGTCATTCCATGCAACAAACAAAACAAATGATCAAAGCAACCAGGTCACCCCAGTTCCTGCTAGATTTTGAAAAGGTGTTCTATGATACTTAATTTGCTTTAATATAGACAATAGACAACAGGTGCAGGAGGCCATTCAGCCCTTCGAGCCAGCACCGCCATTCAATGTGATCATGGCTGATCATTGTCAATCAGTACCCCGTTCCTGCCCTCTCCCCATACCCCCTGACTCCGCTATCCTTAAGAGCTCTCTCTAGCTCTCTCTTGAATGCATTCAGAGAATTGGCCTCCACTGCCTTCTGAGGCAGTGAATTCCACAGATTTACAAATCTCTGACTGAATTTTTTTTTCCTCATCTCTGTCCTAAATGGCCTACCCCTTATTCTTAAACTGTGGCCCCTGGTTCTGGCAACATTGCGAACATGTGTCCTGCCTGTAACGTGTCCAACCACTTAATAATCTTATATGTTTCGATAAGATCCCCTCTCATCCTTCTAAATTCCAGTGTATACAAGCCTAGTCGCTCCAGTCTTTCAACATATGACAGTCCCGCCATTCCGGGAATTAACCTAGTAAACCTACGCTGCACGCCCTCAATAGCAATGAATATCCTTCCTCAAATTTGGAGACCAAAACTGCACACAGTACTCCAGGTGCGGTCTCACTAGGGCCCTGTACAACTGCAGAAGGACTTCTTTGCTCCTATACTCAACTCCTCTTGTTATGAAGGCCAACAATTCCATTGACTTTCTTCACTGCCTGCTGTACCAGCATTTCAGTGACTGATGCATTAGGACACCTAGATCTCGTTGTATGCCCCCTTTTCCTAACTTGACACCATTCAGATAATAATCTGCCTTCCTATTCTTGCCACCAAAAAGTGGATAACCTCACACTTATCCACATTAAACTGCATCTGCCATGCATCCGCCCACTCACACAACCTGTCCAAGTCACCTTGCAACCTCATAGCATCTTCCTCACAGTTCACACTACCACCCAGCTTTGTATCATCTGCAAATTTGCTAATGGTACTTTTAATTCCGTCATCCAAGTCATTAATGTATATTGTAAATAGCTGCGGTCCCAGCACCGAGCATTGCGGTACCCCACTAGTCACTGCCTGCCATTCTGAAAGGGACCCATTTATCCCCACTCTTTACTTTCTGTCTGTCAACCAATTTTCTATCCGTCAGTACCCTAGTCCCAATACCATGTGCTCTAATTTTGCCCACTAATCTCCTACGTGGGACCTTGTCGAAGGCTTTCTGAAAGTCGAGGTACACCACATCCTCCGGCTCTCCCCAGTCAATTTTCCTAGTTACATCCACAAAAAATTCCAGAAGATTAGTCAAGCATGATTTCCCCTTCGTAAATCCATGCTGACTCGGAACGATCCTGTTACTGCTTTGCAATTTCGTCTTTTATAATTGATTCCAGCATCTTCCCCACCACTGATGTCAGACTAATTGGTCTATAATTTCCCGTTTTCTCTCTCCCTCCTTTCTTAAAAAGTGGGGTAACATTAGCTACTCTCCAATCCACAGGAACTGATCCTGAATCTATAGAACATTGGAATATGATCACCAATGCGTCCACAATTTCTAGACCCACATCCTTGAGTACACTGGGATGCAGACCATCAGACCTTGGGGATTTATCAGCCTTCAGTCCCATCAGTCCACCCAACACAATTTCCTGCCTAATGTGGATTTCCTTCAGTTCCTCCGTCACCCTAGGATCTCTGGCCACTAGAACATCTGGGAGATTGTTGGTATCTTCCTTAGTGAAGACAGATCCAAAGTACTGGTTCAACTCGTCTGCCATTTCCTTGTTCCCCATAATAAATTCCCCTGCTTCTGTCTTCAAGGGACCCACATTTGCCTTGACTATTTTTTTCCTCTTCACATACCTAAAAAGGCTTTTACTATCCTCCTTTTATATTATTGGCTAGCTTACCCTCGTACCTCATCTTTTCTCTCCGTATTGCCTTTTTAGTTATCTTCTGTTGCTCTGTTGCAGAGTCCCAATCCTCTGGCTTCCCACTCTTCTTTGCTATGTTATACTTCTTCTCTTTTATTTTTATGCTGGCCTTGACTTCCCTTGTCAGCCACGGATGCCTCTTACTCCCCTTAGAATCTTTCCTCCTCTTTGGGATAAATTGATCCTGCAACTTCCGCATTATTCCCAGGAATACCTGCCATTGCTGTTCCACCGTCTTCCCTGCTTGGGCCTCCTTCCAGTCAAATTTGGCCAGCTCCTGCCTCATGCCTCTGTAATCCCCTTTGCTATACTGTAATACTGACACTTCCGATTTTCCCTTCTCCCTCCCAATTTGTAGAGTAAAACTTAGAGCATGTCACCGAATCATGAAGTTCTTATTGAGGGCTACTTAATTATCAAATGCAGTGCGAGATGAGGAGGGGGTCACTTTCTACACGTGTGTTGGCTTGAGTTTATTATTTGCTCATTGACAGTGTTGGGGACAAAGACTCATTATTTACTTATTTGCTCTGCATTCCACAATTTTAGATTTATAATAGAAAAAATCACATGTGGTTAAAGTGCACATTGTCAGATTTTATTAAAGGCCATTTTTATACATTTTGGTCTCACCATGTAGAAATTACAGCAGTGTTATCATATCATCATATCATATATATACAGCCGGAAACAGGCCTTTTCGGCCCTCCAATGTTTATACATAGTTCCCCCCATTTCAGGGCACCATAATGTTTGGGACACAGCAATGTCATGTAAATTAAAGTAGTCATGTTTAGTATTTTGATGCATATCCTTTGCATGCAATGACTGCTTGAAGTTTGCGATTCATGATATCACCAGTTGCTGGGTGTCTTCTCTGGTGATGCTCTGCCAGGCCTGTATTGCAGCCATCTTTAGCTTATGCTTGTTTTGGGGGCTAGTCCCCTTCAGTTCTCTCTTCAGCATATAAAAGGCTTACTCAATTGTCTATATACTTCAGAATTCATTATGCTACTGCCATCAGCAGTTGTATCATCAATGACGATAAGTGAGCCAGTACCGTCAGCAGCCGTATATGCCCAGGCCATAACACCCCTACCATCGTATTTCACAGATGAGGTGGTATGCTTTGGATCTTGGGCAGTTCCTTCTCTCCTCCATTCTTTGCTCTTGCCATCACTCCGATACAAGTTAATCTTCGTCTCATCTGTCCACAAGACCTTTTTCCAGAACTGTGGTTGCTCTTTTAAGTACTTCTTGGCAAACTGTAACCTGGCCACCCTATTTTTGCGGCTAACCAGTGGTTTGCATCTTGCAGTGTAGCCTCTATATTTCTGTTCATGAAGTCTTCTGCGGACAGTGGTCATTGACAAATCCACACCTGACTCACAATGAGTGTTTCTGATCTGTCGGACAGGTGTTTGGTGATTTTTCTTTATTATAGAGAGAATTATTTTGTCATCATCTATGGATGTTTTCCTTGGCCTGCCAGTCCCTTTGCGATTCGTAAGCTCACCAGTGCTTTCTTCTTAATGATGTTCCAAACAGTTAATTTTGGTAACCCTGAGGTTTGGCTGATGTCTCTAACTGTTTTATTCTTGTTTCTCAGTCTCAGAATGGCTTCTTTGACTTTCATTGGCACAACTTTGGTCCTCATGTTGATAACAGCAATAAAAGTTTCCAAAGGTGATGGAAAGACTGGAGGAAAGAATAGGTGCTGAGAGCTCTCTTATATCTGCATTAAGAAGGCAATTAAACACACCTGAGCAATTACAAACACCTGTGACGCCATGTGTCCCAAACATAATGGTGCCCTGAAATGGGGGGACTATGTATAAACACAGCTGTAATTTCTACATGGTGAAACCAAAATGTATAAATATGGCCTTTAATAAAATCTATGTGCACTTTAACCACATGTGATTTTTTTCTATTACAAATCTCAAATTGTGGAGTGCAGAGACAAATAAATAAATGATGGGTCTTTGTCCTAAACATTATGGAGGGCACTGCATTGCTGGCTGTTTAGTCAGCGATGTGCTTCTGTACAAATACATGCCTAAACTGTGACCTCCTTGCAGGTGTTCCTGTGAATTATGATGTCTATGGTGATGTGCACTTGGCAGCAGTTATGCTGAAGACCTTTCTTCGTGAATTACCTGAACCTCTGCTGACCTATGGCCTGTATGACCAAGTGGTTTCATTTGGGAGTAAGTTGTATTCTTCAGTCAACATTTGAGATTGGGTTCTTTATTACATCTTGCTCCTATTTGAATTTCACAAAATCTTCATTGTCTTGCAAAATCTGATAAAGTTCCATTTGAAGGGTTCCCATTTGTAATCACAGCAATGGAAATAATTACTTTGGACTCTAGTTAGATTTAATTTCAGAGATTACTCTTGATTTAATCTTTGTTCAACTGATGAAGCAACATCATGCCCTACCTGATGAACCATAGTTTTGGCCTTGTTCCCTCCCTGTAAAAACCTCCATTCCACCTTGTGCAAGTGAAGAAAAGTGAGACGTTTTTGAAACATAATGCTCCAAAATACCTTTTCCTCTGGTCAGCATCAGGAAACATCTCTAAAGCCCCAGCTAAGTGAATTTTCATACTGCCATTGGGAATACAGTTATGACCTCGATTTGGCTGTTTGTATCCATTACCATTACAGCATTGGGAAAATGCTTTCATTTTCTTGCTTTCACTGTATGCACAGTTTTGAAATGCACAATATTTCATCTTTGCAGGGGTTGGTGGGGTGCATTCTGGTGAAGCCGTTATCTTTGACAACGTAAAGCGATCTTGACTGAACTCTTGTGCAGTCTGTGATTAGGTTGTGTTCATCTTTTGTTTTGTGTAACCTTTCTCCTTTCCCTGATTTTTCAGGTGTGCCAATAAATGAACGAACAGAAACCATGGCTCAGATGATTCACACCCTGCCTAAGGATAACTATACGGTGCTGCAATACTTGCTGAACTTCTTGCAAATGGTGAGTTGGTGGCCTTGCCGTCTTGCTTCCATTCCTGTCTGAGTGCGTGCAAGTGTATGTTGAGACACACACAGGTGAAATCAGCCTACACGCTCTATGTATATACATGCACATATGCACAATCTTGCCACTCTCTCTTCCTCAGCCCCTCTCCCTAATCCCATTCTCCCTACCGCAGTGTCCTCAATCCCCCTCTCCCTCAACCGCCTGTCACTTCATGCTAAATAGTGTACACAGGCGTTACAAATGTTATTCTCCTCTCTCACCAATTGCTCACCTTCCACCAATGATAATAGAGCAGAGCAAGATAGACCACCAGACCCTAAAGCCGTAGTATGTCATGGCGCTATTTTAGTTGGAAGAAACTTGCAGAAACATTTAAAAATAAACATAATAAAAATCTGTGAATTGATAGATGAGATATATTCTGCATTTTTATGGTATCATCACACATACTGTTCCCCCAAAACACTGATTACACTGCGAGAGGCATAACGGACAGTTTGCAATCTCCAAACTGTCATCAGAATGTGGCATATGTAATCATTTTCTAAGAACAGCACAGCGAAAGTTTAATAGCACATTTAGAAACAGTTTTAGCTACCTGTATTTGACACTTTGTCTCTAAAAAGTAGATTTGGAAAACTGACAACTAGTTACATTTCATAGCTTCTGCGAAAAAATACAGTTTAAAAAATATATAGAGGATAACAAAATGAAAGATAGCCAACACTGGAGAATTTCAACAAGCCATAAATTATGTCCAAGAATGGAGATATGTGTTGGTGATACAAAGGGTTGAAAGCTTCAATTTATTCGGCGTTAGTATTACCAACCATCTGTCATGGACCAATGATGTGGTAGCCACGAATGCCTTTACTTCCTGAACTCTACCCAGCTCTGTCCAGGACCGCAGGAAATTGCAGGAGTTGATGGAGCCCATTACAATGACCAGACTTCCCAACCCTTCTGAATTTGGCGGAAAGTTTCCGCTTTCTTATTTCATTGCCACCATTCCGATTTCACCTCACATTTTTCCGCAAAACACTTGCCTCGCCGCTCACCCTGCCTCTCGCCCCGCCCCGCCGCTGGCCCCGACTCGCCTCGTCGCTGACCTCGCCTT
Source organism: Rhinoraja longicauda (assembly GCF_053455715.1). Classification (NCBI taxonomy): domain Eukaryota; kingdom Metazoa; phylum Chordata; class Chondrichthyes; order Rajiformes; family Arhynchobatidae; genus Rhinoraja; species Rhinoraja longicauda. The sequence goes on along the minus strand of NC_135970.1, from coordinate 10,145,593 downwards.
GTCGCTGGCCCGGTCTCACCTCGCCACTGGCCCCGCCCTGCCTCGCCGCTGGGCTCGCCTCGCTGCGTAGCGCGTTGATGTTGAGAGGGGAGGGTGGAGTGGGGGTCGGGGGGGTGGAGGGAGGGAGGGGGGAGAGTGGGGGTGGGAGGGGAGGAGGTGGGGGAAAAGGTGGGGAGGGAGGGCGGGAATGGGGGAAAGCAGCAGTGGGGGGGAGGGTACTGGGGAGGAGTGGGGGGTGGGGGGACATGGACTGTTGTGATTTGCTGTTGAAAACCACTGGAGCAAGTATATCTTCAATGAAATTAGGTATGTGCAGTTTTAAATGAAACTCTTCATAACTTAGTCATACATTCTGTGTAAGGAAAAAGCAAAATAGAGAAAACAATACAAAGCAATGTTTTCTTTGTGTTGTAAAAAGTATTTCTGTTCAATAACCTTTCTATAAATAGCAGAATATACTCATGATAGGCCTGACATTGTACATGTAGTCCAAGAACTACTGACTGTTGGAAATAATAGTCGCTTTTCACATATGAATGTAGCGCAATGCGTACGAGCATTTGGTGTGCATACTTTTTTTTGCTGAAAAGTTGCATTGTGCGCCATATTACGAATTTTGATGTAAAATGGAATTGGAAAAGATGACCTTTAAAATTATGAAAAATTGTGTTAGGGTATGTACAAAGGAAAGATCAAAATGTGATTTCATAAATTGATAATTTACAAAGAAAGAATTGACTATCTGCAATGGATTTTAGTCTTGACCTATGTGAAAGTCAGTGGAAATATACTTTTACAGTACAGGTGAAGTGACAGTGAATTTGCATGGCAATCCCACATAACTGCAATGTGGTGATGACCACGTACTCTGGTTTAATAATGGTGGGATAATTATTGGTCTCATGTTCAAACAGCACTTGGATGTGTACTGGAAGACCTGTGAGGTTTAGGGCCACGAAGGCAGTGCTGGGAAGCTCTCTTTCAATCAGGGTGGATGTGGCAAAACGTTCTCTTTCTGTTTTGTAATATTTCCCTGCGACCCCCTACATCCTTCAAAGCTCCCGATGTTCTCTGGAAGAAGTTAGAGACCAGAATGGGGGTCACAAAAGGTTTTGAACTTGAGCATAACAGCTTTAAACTCATGCATGACTGTTGTGCCTGAGCTATTGAGTAAATGAGACAGTATGGGAGTTGGCTGCGCCTAACGGCTGCGGCTCTCTGGCAGTCTGTTGTCTTTTTTTCTTTTTTTTTGTTTGTGTCGGTGTTGGGATGGTTTTTGTTTCTGTTTTTGGCTGTGTATGTGTGGTGGGGGTGTGTGGTGGGGTGGGGGGGTGGGGCGGGGGGAAACCTTTATTTTATTAGGTCTCTTCCCCGGGGCGCGGCTCGGCTGCGGGCCTTAACATTGCCGGCGCAGCTCGGCTGCGGGACGTTTCAGTGCCCGGTGCGGCTCGGCTGCGGGCCTTAACATTGCCGGCGCAGCTCGGCTGCGGGACGTTTCAGTGCCCGGTGCGGCTCGGCTGCGGGCCTTAACATTGCCGGCGCAGCTCGGCCGCGGGACGTTTCAGTGCCCGGTGCGGCTCGGCCGCTGGACTTAACATCGCCCGGTGCGGCCGCGGGACGTTTCAGTGCCCGGTGCGGCTCGGCCGCGGGACGTTTCAGTGCCCGGTGCGGCTCGGCCGCTGGACTTAACATCGCCCGGTGTGGCCACGGGACGTTTCAGTGCCCGGTGTGGCCGCGGGACGTTTCAGTGCCCGGTGTGGCTCGGCCGCGGGACGTTTCAATGCCCGGTGCGGCTTGGCCGCTGGACTTAACATCGCCCGGTGTGGCCGCGGGACGTTTCAGTGCCCGGCGCGGCTTGGCCGCTGGACTTAACATCGTCAGCGCTGTTCGGCCGCGGGACGTTTCAGTGCCCGGTGCGGCTCGGCCGTTGGACTTAACATCGCCCGGTGTGGCCGCGGGACGTTTCGGTGCCCGGGGCGGCTCGGCCGGGGGGCCTTCCATCCCCTTGCGGGGGCTGTGCGTGTCGTTTGCCTCGGTAGGGGTCGAGCTGCCTGTCCGTGGGTGCGGGGGGAAGAGAGGGGAAGTTTTGTTGCCTCCATCACAGTGAGGGGGTGTTTGGAGTCACTGTGATGGATGTTTGTGTTGGGGTCGGGTGTCCTGTGTTCTTTTCTTTTTGCTGTATTTTGTGTGACTGCTGAAATTTCGCTCGGTGTTGTGCCGAGTGACAATAAAGTGTTGTTATGTTATGTTATGTTATGTATGAATGAGGACACAGACTGCTGAGTTTTGGATTGTGTTAAATGGAAGGCCAATCATATGACTGTTGAAATGTGCAAGTCTAGAAGTGACGAAAGCATGGATGGAGTTTGGAGCTGGGCAGTGTTATATTATTAATTGTGTTGAATATTGTGTATCAATCCTCTTTCCTTCAGGCAATAAATCCAGCGGGTGAAAAGTTCCCCTCCATTACTAATTACTATGAGTTCTGGCTTTAAGGGGAGTAATCCCTTGCTGTCCAGTCATTGTCAGTGGCCTTTGTTTCAAAGAAAACAGCCTCTCCAAGCTTGTTCATAATTTGGCAGAATTCTCACCAGTACAATCTGATTTAATGCCTACCTGGTACCAAAGTCTTAATGTGAATGCAGTTACAATGTCTGAAACTGCAGAGATTTACTCAGTTTATGGAGTAAAGTCCCTCCCAGATGTCTGGTTTATTAACATGATTGCATTGTGTTTCCTCTCTGCTTCTAGGTGGCTGACAACAGTGAACTGAATAAAATGACGCCCGCCAACCTGGCTCTTGTGTTTGGGCCCACACTCATGTGGGGAAAGGAAGCCGCAATTTCACTCAGTGCCATCAACCCGATTAATTATTTTGCTCAATCACTTTTGGTAAATTATAATGAGATTTTCTGCCAAATGTGACAATGCTTTAACTGTCTTAAACCACTGGAGTCAAATCAGGCGTCTCTCTCTCTCTAAATGTTTATGACAATGTACCTGTGTGCAGCACCGCACAGGAGAGAAATTAAAGGTGCACCCTTTCAGTCAGGGTTGGGGACTGCATGTCTTTACACTGCTTTGAGTGGAGTGTGTGTGCAGTATAAATCTCCATGAACCCAGGGCTGGATTCCCTGGTTGTTGTCACGCAAGAATCAGGAGTTGGAGTGCTTGAAGCTTTTTCTTTCCATTGTACTCGTGCTTGACTTCTAGTTTTAAATTTTGTACGTTTCTCTTTCCCATCCACCTCAGTACTTTCTGAACTTTTAAAAGAATTTTCGAAAAATAATGGAATATTTATAACTAATTTCTATTGTCGGGATATTTCTATGCTCATCGCTTTGAAACCAATCAAACCAACCAATACACCTTTGTGTGGAATGTACACTTGCTTTTTTATATGTTGGGCAATGTTACTGTCCCACTCTTAAACATAATATTTTCTGTAACTATTTTGTGTTGGTGCAGCGTTGAGAGTTTGAAAAAAAAAGGTATCTTTTGCACACTCTCTTTGATTCTGGGAGAGGCCAATCTATTCCTTAATCTAGATTTTAAATATTATTTTGATTTGAAGTGCATGCTGACTTAGTAAAAATAGATGAATAGAAATAGTTCAAAAGAAAATGCTAATGTCAAAAGAGTTTGCTTGTAATATGCTGAAAATCACAATATTGTTGTGCATTTTCATTGGTTTTAATTGTTTTTACTTCGGTGTTTTGTTATATCTAAAGAGGAAGTCTGTCCATCACCTTTCCATCATGATAGGAACTGGCTTGACCAGAGCAAGTGAGATGAGCAAAAGGGAATTTACATTATCCAAGTGTTTTCATTCTCATGGGTATATGTTTTTATCTGTGGTATTAAACTATGTAGTCAAGTCTGGAGATTTGTTTCTAAAAATGGCCTGAAATATACCCAAACTGGCCCTCCAGAATAGACAGTAAATTTATATAATTCCCCCCATTTGAAAAGTTAGAATCTTGCTATGTGCATTAATTGTAAGTGACTATGTGTTATTGTATGTAGCACTGATCGCACTCCATCAATGATACTGTGCTACAGATGTGAAATTACTGGGAATACATGTTCTTGCTATTCTGTCTTTGGTGTTCATTGTTTCAAAAAAGGAAACCAAAATTATTATTGTTGTTAATAGGCCTTTGATAGTGAACTTATCTTTAAATATTGTGAATTTATTGGCTTTCATTTCAGGCCCAATTAGTAAATTGTTGTTCTTCATACAGATTCATTCGGTATGCAGCCCAGCATTTTATTCAAGAAAGCATTTCTCAAATGTAATATGAATTGGCTGCTTTTTAAATAATTTTTATTCATGGAAAACATTTAATTAATAATTGGCCTTTTTTATACCATGTGGCAAATCAATCAAGTCACAAATCTTGCTGTCAACGTATTTGTAAAATAATAAGGGGAGAGGGAAGTACTATGTGTTAGTTCGCAGCTTCACAATGCAGGATTTGAGAGCCAAGATGCTCCTCGAGCAGAGGAGAAATTTAAGGCTCTCATTTTTTAAAGGAAATCTCAAGGTCTAATGGCGTGGATTTATTGCCTCAATGCCATGAATATCATATGACTATAATTTTATGTTTTGTTGATGGGCTGAATTTTTGTTTTGGTGTATTTCTAATTAACATGTCAGTGACAGTGGGATCTATTGACCTCTTCCAGTCCCCCATGTCCTTTGAGATATTTGCTCTTGGGATCAGTGCAGTCAAGTAGAAATTGTTCATGTTTGTTTGGACAATGAATTGTGGTTGACTATTGGAATGAGATGGCATCATAGTCTTCTAGATACCCAAGCATGTTCCCAGCAAAGGTTGATAGCTTGTGCTTAAAAGAAGGAAGCTGGTAGCTTCTCCCATCTGCCCCCCTGGTGAAATTAGACATTTAAAAACAATAGTTAAAACACTTAGTTGTAAGGAAGTCTGAATATATTTTGTTTCATTTCACTTGGATGTTATTCCCTACTGGCTCATGTTCTGAATTTGATCCAGATTCAAATGAGCCACTTTGCATAATGAGCAAACAATTCCCATCTGCCTGGATTAGTAATGTTCCATGCCGTGGCATCTAATGATTGGGGTGGAAGCTCCACATTATCTTCAAATATTGCCATTTTCTGCAGGTATAGATTAGCATATGTGGAGTGAAAAGGGAAATGGAGCATTTACCAGATGCGTTGCGTGAGCTGATAAATTGGAAGTATAGTGTATGATTGAGCAAACAGTAAATTTATTTAGAAAACGATTTAGATTAAAAGAAACTAACTACACTGACTCCCAATAAAAACAGGGCAGTAGGATGCCAATGCATTATGTGACGCCAATCTCATTTACAACAGAAGGGGCAAAAAGCATGATTGACAGGTGAATCGCTAAGTTACCTCCACTCCTCTGGCTATATTATTGTACTGTGCTTTCAAAAAGAATGTTGTACCTGATGTCTCACCTTTGAATGGAAGTGATTTTCTTTTTGCTTTGTATGATTGTTTAGTTTGTGAAATAAGGTGCCACTGCAGCAGGTGTTTGCATTATTCTAGGAGCATGGTGTTAGTGATGCTCAAGTTTTCTCACATTATCCAGTGCTCCACATTTGCAACTAGTTGTTTAATTACTCCGTAAAACATCTTTATCAGGGATATCAATTGCCAATAAATGAAATAGATTCTTCCTTTCTGAGGCTTTGCCATGCGTCAGACAATCGTCTTTGAAATAAATTCCAATTAATCCTAATTGCCACTAAACATTCCCATAATAGTAGAAAGGTACATGCACCGAATGGCCTGAAACATTTTAATGGCATTAGTGCAATCATTCAGGTACCCAAGAGTGTCTACAGATTTCACTGTGATCTAGCTCCTACCTGTATTTGGTTCAGATGTTTTGATGTCCTTTTTCAAAACTGGAGTCATTTGTCTCTGAAGGAAAGACACAAAATGCTGGACTAACCCAGCATCCCTGAAGAACATGAATAGGTGACATTTCAGATCAGGATCCTTCATCAGACTGAGTTGCCTCTGGTGGAAGGAAGTCAATTGATTGACGTGTCGATGCTGGAGATTCGGAAACATGCTTAGACGGATGAACGGATGGTTTATGCTTTTGCAGCTGGCAGTACAAGTGACGAAATGAACTGCAAATGAGGGTGAGTGGAGTAATGGAGAGAGAATGTTCTTTCTGATGCAGTGGGTGCAGCCTAGCTCTGGGGTTATTGTAAAGAGGCTTCTTTCCTGATGGACCATATGAATTGACAATCAGTCACTGGGAAAGTCCTAACCTATCATAAACAACCAGGTTATTCACAAGATTGCTTGTGTATATGGGCATTCATGGCCCCAAGTTGTGCAGAATGGCAACATTAAAGAAAGCATCTTTAGGCAATGTTTATCCTTCAGATAGATGCTTTCATTATAATTGCATGGTCATGTGAATCAGGGACCCAAGGTGAGATCTGCTTTTGGTGAAGAAAATGGCTGTAATTAATGTTTATATAACTTATGTACTCATCAGTCATTTAAATCAAACTCTGACTAAATAAAAACTTATAGGAAAGGTGCAACCAGAATCCAAAGTTCTAAGGACAATAATGTGGAGTGGGCACACATGTGACAGCTCCTTTCCATTTGCAGCACTGTAAACACCAGTGATGCAAGGAAATTCTTTTTGTACCACATTAGAGGTGAGTAGGCAGTGGGTTTGGGTCCATTTTAAATTAACCCACGATCTTCAATTTTAGCTTTCCACTTTATAACATATTCATTCTGTAATTTCTCCCCCTATTGAGATATATTTGTGTCTTTGGACATTTAAATCTATTACTTTATACAAGTTTTTGTGTTTATCAGTGAGGGAAGCATTATTAAGATTTTGTAGCAAGTATATCACAATCTGACAGTATTTTAATGAACAAGATGATTAATCCTGCTTTCATATATATTTTGCTCGTACTGCTTTTAAATGTGTTAGTGAAACATTTAACTTGTATTGTTTCCTGTGCACCTCCTGTCTTCCTGTCAACATTGCCTAGTGCCTATTCATCACCTAGTTTGTGGGTGGATGTTAATGTGAGAATTAAAAAAAGTAAAGCGGAAAAGTTATAAAGCAAAGTTTTTTGTTGTATATAATCATATCTGATTCCCCATTTTATCGTCATCTCATAAAATATCTAGCTTTTGTCATTGACCATTTTAATGTATTTTTTGGGAATGTTTAGTTGTAACAAGTTATTTTCCAGTTAGTCCTAAATATTGTCAATCCGTCATGGCAGATCTGATCAAATCAAAATTCATAAAATGCAACACCCCTCGCTCCAAAGCATTATCATTAAATTGAAATAATTCTGTCTCTTGAGGAATAGACTTGAGATTTAATGCACACTAATGACTATTGCAAGAAAACTAGATAAAGCATGCTGTTTTTCCAGATGCTCAGAAAAATTGCTAAGAATGTACTCAACACAGCTGCTTATGACATTGCCATCTTTGCATCAGTGTTCTTAATCCTAATGCTCCTTGGTGACTACACATTCAGATTTATTTTTTTGATTGATTTTTACTCTGGAATTTAGTTTAAGGATGTGTAGGGAAGTTTAACCAAGGCCAACTCTGAAAAGTGCCATTGTTCCATCTATCTTGCTGCAATATGGGAATGGGGGTGGTGACACCTCATCTTGGCCTTGTGGACTCTGCTTTCTCCACAGTGAGAAAGCTCTACTTAAATTTATCTAAGTCTTACGAAGTCTAAGTACATGGATAGAGAATTTTTATTGGATTCTGGGTCTACTTTTTCATTTCTGAATTCCATTATCTGCAGATTTTTCCTTGACTATTTAATTCCATACTAGTAGAATCGGTCATACTTAGATTATTGATGCTGTGGAGCTACATGGTTTTCTTATTTAGCTTGCATTGAATGACCTAAATTTTTAAAAAAACATATTGACAAAAAATGACTGGTGCCAACCATATTGTTAAAGTATTGTGTGGGACCGTGGGGAATAGCATTCTGCCTTGCTTTCGTCCACTTACTATCTAGGCCGTTTTAACCTGCTCTACAAAATTCTGTTTTCAGAGAACAAATTAAACTAAGTTCCTGCCTAATCCCTTGAATGGTAAAAGATTTAAGAAAACTGCAGGAGCTGTTTCTGATTCCCCGGGTCTGCTTGTTACTCTCGTTGATGTGGGGTGGAGGGGAATCTTGGCGCTGAAACTAAACGTGTTTTCTGTACAGCCAGTAAGTAGCTGCCTAGTGCTTTCGGAAAGCCAGAAGACATGGAAATGCATTATATAAATGCAGCTTTTTAAACAGAATGTTACGGTTGCCTTATTCTTGCTACAACTGGTATTACATATATTTGGGACTGTAACGAGGATCCACCTGATCAAACTCCACACATGAGCCTGGAAATGTAGGTCGAGAGCACAATTCCTCATCTTTTCCATACCAATGTCGTTGGTGCTTTATTTCCTGTTGGGCACATCCATTTCAGCAACATGATTCCTGTATAAACTGCAAGTTGTTATCTGCATTTTTAAAGTACTGTATAAATGAACTGACTTTTTTTCTTCTCAGTAAACCCACCAGCTCATCTTCTTGCTCTCTTATATTCGCTAGATTTAAAGAAATTTAAAGTTTAAGTGCACTTGCATTTCATTGTTTTTAATTTTGGTGTTTTATATTTTGGCTAATAATATCTGAAGTACATTTCTTTATACATACCAACTTTATTGCCATGGTTGTTTCGTGGTCCTCTGGTAATATTGCTCCATTGCACATGTCGCCTAATTAAATTGCCTTTTTTGTGGTGTTATTGGTTTAATTTCCATTGTAGCAAAGTATATAATAGCTGACCACGTTAGGGCAGGAACACAAGGAGTACTTTAACAAGATTCTTTCCTCCACCCAGGTCCCTCTTCCCCATACCTGCCAAATCTTTCCCGTCATGTAGTACATTGTGCCATTAGAAAATAAAATAAATTAATCCTGTCCCCACTATAGGCAGAAAAGCAATGACCTTGTTTGAGCATAATAAAAATCCTATTAGTAAAATTGTTATAAACTGTAGCATACGATTTATCTTTTATTGTAATATGTTCATAATGAATATAGGCACTAAATCTCATTTTCACAGCTTTGTTTAAATTATATAAATTGAATTATATCTGTACAGCTGGTTTGTTGTAGGGTATGTGGGAAGGGACACTGGTTAGGGGAACCTCAATCACATTATGTAGTTTGTGTTTATAATGTAATGGTCAAACTGAACTTTCAAATAAAAAGCAAATTATCATGTAAATAAACTTTGTAGGTTTTTTGCATCTGATCGAAGCACCAGTTGGACACATTTTTTTAAACTCCATTAAATTAAACAACATTGAGAAGGAATCAGCTTAAAGTAACATTGCCAAGTAATCCGCTATATGGCAGTATACTTGCTAGTGGAGAATCAGAGGCTTGGGTAGTGGATCTAATTTGTGTTTTTGCGACTTATTTATTCACAAATCATTCTCCACACACCTCTGGTCTAACCATAGAGCTGAAATTAGAAACCAAGGAATTGTATTGCTTTAGCCACTGACAGGCTCAAAGCTGGAGAAAAGCTCTTGATTGTTGTTTAGATCAGAAATTTATGAAAGGTGATGGATATAGAATTTAGGTATATCTAAAAGAGAGAGCTAGCAATCTGTTTCCTGCATGTTTAAACTGCCTCATATTTATAGCATTAAACCCTCTCAAATGCTCCCGCTGGCCATTGCTAAAACTACACTAACCCATGGTGTCCTGGAGTCAGCAATATATATTTTTTGGATTTGTGCCATCAGAAAGCATCAATGCTCAATGGAAGCAATTCTGGGCCAGTGTCGCAACCAACCTGTATTATATTGGAAAAACTAACAACTTCAGATACCTCAAATTCTACCATATACGCTGCAAATTAAATGTTCAAATCAAACTGCACATAAGACAGGCAGAAAAGAAAACAATGTCAAAGTTAAGGAATTCAAAATAATAGAATTATGAAATAAACCCAGAAGGCTCCCCATCTTATTCTTTGAGAGAACTATTCAATTCCACATCATTGCTATATCTCCAACCCTAAAAATTTTGGAAGGGAAGAATCAACAACTCAAAAGCATTGGAAAGAGCTAAAGAAAGGCTATTTGGTTGACAATGTTTGTGGCACAGGAGACTATCCATATTGACTTGACTGAACACAAACGTAATTTGCATTTGAACCACAAAATCCAGGAATCGGAAATGAGGCTACTATTTTTTTGTGGAACATTCACCATCCTTTAAATATTACTAGTGCACTGTAGAAATCCTGAGGTATAATGCCAACGTCATCACAGTAGTGGGGAAAGCAATTACTCCAAAACAATTACAGTTGTAAACAAAGGTGCCGAAGCTGTGCTGGATTGTAATTTCCAGTAAAATTTATTTTGGCCACCATTTCCTCAGGAAAAAAAAACATGAAAAAAAAAACAAACCAGAATTTGTCATCCTAAAAAATATTTCTGCTGGTTCAGACTTGCATCATACAAAAAGACATGGTCAAAACAGTCCAAAAAGCATTGTGTACAATCTTTACTTAGCAAAGAATAAAATAAATACATTGTTCCAAAAGATTTCAGATGCATCAAGATTTTTGTCCTTTTTTGTTTTTAAGTACAGCTAATATCTAGATACATCACAAATTAAAAATCACAATGGCTTTGAAACCAAGGGGAGAAGTGAGTAAATAAAACTTTTAAACTGCTAGAATGAAAATTATTTAGCACAGGATCTTGGACAAACAATATTAAAAAACATTTACAATAAAAAAGCCTGTTGAGTTTGCAGTTTTCTATCAAACCAACTTGGGGGGAAAAAATAAACCTATACAATTTCAAAAAACTCAACACCACTATCTTACAATAAAATAAAACACTGATATTGAACCAGTGTAATGATATATTTTACACAAATTGCAGCACATTCAAACAGTTGTAGTGTTTGCTTTGCCCTCAGACTATTATGTGGTGACACTTTCTGTTTAATTATCTGCATTAAATCTGGAAGCATCAGGCAAATAAACAATCATTTTTGCTCATATTGTTTTCCTGTTTCATTTTGATTACTTTCCCCCTCTATATTAACACAATAATGCAAAAGTACTGTGCATGAGGTAAGAGACTTTGTTTTTAAACAAAAACAATGTAAACAGTTAATACCCTTTGTCGGGGATTGCTATCCATAAAATCACTTCTCAATCTGCTGCTTGAAGCATAATCAACTCTTAAAAATGCTGCCAGCGATTCCTACCATCATTTGAAACCTTTGTAATTAAATATTAAATCAACCAATGTGATATTTTGTTGAGAAGGTATTATTAGACACTGCCAAATAAGTTTAAACAAAAATCTCAATTCATGCGAGAATTCATTTTTCATTCAGGGATCACTAGGGTACCTTATCACAACAAAGACAATTAGTTGGCTGTTTGGTTTAGAAAACAGGATGGATTGCCACATTAGTTAAGGTCACTCAACATTTTTAGTTATCCAAACAAATGTTCCATAAAGCATGGTTTCCCTCTCGCAGCCCACAGCCACCAGAGACCAGGTCAATGATCAAATCCTAGAGTATGCCCAAAAGCCAGAAGGTTCAGGTTGGGTTGAATGAGCTAATTCCAGAGTTTTAATTGGTGTATTAAAATACACATTTGATAGGAAGAATGCAAGAAAAATCATGGTTTGTGTTTCCATTGGTCTTCTGAAAAATGTACACATTTTAATCAGGCTTGTTTTCCTGGATACCGGTTGCTCCAGTATATATGCATATACTATCAAATGTATATGTATGATAAGATCAGCATCCCCAGTTCATGCAGAGGGATAGCAATTGTGGAACACTAGCCTCAATAAATTCAGCATCCGGAAGAAAACAAACTGCAGGAGGTTTTTTGTTTAATGAAGTTGTGGCCTGTGGTGATAGTTCGTTTATTGAAGTATTTGTTCAATTGTTCTTCTGCAGGCTGGGAATTGCTTCTCTGTATCATATTCTAAATAAGTTCAAAAAGGAAAACTGATGGTGAAAAGTAACTTCAATTGACCATAAAAATGTAACTTTTCAGATTTAATTTAGTACTTTAGAGAACCACGAAGATGAAGAAAAACTGCAAGGGTGATTTTGAAAACATTTTCCTTTCAGTTAAATTGCAAAGCCTTTTGTTTATTTCAGAATCTACAGAGAGACCCTATGAGGTTGTTTCAGGCTGCACAAATCAAGCTGAATGCCAACAGAAGCCAAATTAAATGTCCTCCCATTAAGCATAATCTATCAAAAGTGGATGGAAAAATACCAAATGACAAAATAATTTAAATTGGAAAAATGTATAATATTTGCTTTCTTCTCACTCTTTATAGTAAACAGATGTAATACTGATGTTGGTTTCATCTCAATTCCAGTCTATAGAACCACATTCACACTCTATGTTTACAAATTTAAGATCATCAATAAGTAGGGAGCAGGCAACGCGACAATGTACCTAGATCTCTGACAATAACACTCATTCACATTTAATATACTAATGATTTCGTTCAGTGCAGTACTGGTTTCTGTCCTGCCAAGCTCAAACACACACGAGAATTATTTTTTATTCACGTTCACTTTGGTAACTACACCATTAATTTTTCAGAGCATTAGCCATTAACACGGTTGGCTCTGTGTGCTATCAGCTTTTAAAACTTTTTCTACAAGTTAAAAAAGTCACATTGTATCCTTCAAAATACTGCTTAAATGGAACACAGTATCCAGTGTTATTTTTCTGCCAGAGAACATCCACTGGTATCACACCTTACCCAAATCTGTATCGAGCGAGTTCAGCAAACAGGGACTGGAAGTTTTCACTTCGGTTCTTGATGAATGAACAGGTTAATAATATTACCTCTACACAATATCTCACTCTGCTCTGCATCAGGCAAAAAGACAGACAGGAATCAGACTCTCCTGTCTCCCAATACGCCATGTTCTGCTGCATCACAAGGTCTGTGGTATGTATAGGAAGGAACTGCAGATGCTGGTTTAAACCGTAGACACAAAAAGCTGGAGTAACTCAGCGAGTCAGACAGCATCTCTGGAGAAAAGGAATAGGTGACGTTTCTGGTCTGAAGAAGGGTGTCGACCCGAAACGTCACCTATTCCTTTTCTCCAGAGATGTTGTCTGACCCGCTAAGTTACTCCAGCTTTTTGTGTCTATCTGTGGTATGTATGGTGACCTGACAACTGCCAGAATTCTGCCAAGTGGAATGAATCATTAAAAATCAGTATGTTTGAGACTGGGATCTCACAGATGTAACCACAGTGCTTCTAATACTAGAAGATAAAATCATGACTGCAGAACTATTCATTTCTACATTCAGGTTGAAGACCTGAATATTTCAGTTAAAAGCCATGCATAATGCCAATTCTTGAAGTGATGTCACATAAGTAATATCTAAATATCATACTACAGGTACAGATAAGAAACAAAAAAAGTATTAAAGTACAGTTGACAAAAGTAACTACTACTGCTATGAAATTAATTGCATAATTATATTTTTATTACTGCTCTTACAGTTCTCTTAAATAATATTCACATACCAGTTCAACTCTCAGTGACTTGCATTTTCTGTGTTTTTTAAAAAAGAATAATTTATAGTAGTGAAACAAACATGCAAAATGAGAGACAGATAATGAGACATCAATGTAGGTTTGGTGTCTCAGAAGTTTCCTTTTAAGGCTAGACCTGCAGTCAATGGCATGAAGAGCCCTTTGCTAGAGCAGATTACTGATCCAGGCACATGGCTTACATCGGACAAAGTCTGTCAAAAGGTAATCTGAAGCCAGCAAAAATGAAAACTGGTTCCAGGTGTTTATCATGGGCACAATTGGACAGAATCAATTTGATCATTGATGATACAGTTCACATTTCGCAGCAAAATTATCCGTAACTTCCAATGCCGGCAATTAATGATTAATTGAGGCATGGGAAGTTGCACATATTTCCCCATTTCCTGTTCCTGCTCCCCACTATTAGTCTGTCACATGACAAGCTGTCAAATAATCTTTGGAAAGTGGACTATAACACCCAGCTGGAATGGCAAACCGTTCTGTGTGTTTAGTAGGTGTAATTTTCGTTTGGAGCTGATTGGGCCTTCAGCAAAATTAAAATTAGGGACAGTCCAGTTGTGCTTCCCACATGTACAGAATGGCAAGAGGAATTAAGGTGAATTAGCAGGGATGAGGTTGGAGAATGAAGAGGAGTTAGTGAAGGGAAAACATTTTATTCTTTATTAATTAGATTGGAGGGAGTAGGGATTAATTAGATTGGAGGGAGTAGGAATATTAAGCCAGCCAGTGAGATTATCCGGTAATAGGCCAGTTAACTGTCTTAGGCTCTGAGGCAACAACCAGTGCATAAAAATGAGGGCCTTGAAAATGCTTGACATGTCAATGTTCCACACCATTCCGCACATGATGAAATATAGAATGATAATGATCCTGAAAAAGTTATATATGAATTAAAAATATGAGTCAAATAATCTGGTACCAACAGCTTCACATGTTACATCCTCAGATCACTTTAGCTGAAACTACTTGAGGCTTTCCTGAATTCAGGACAGAAAGCAAATATCTCCTGAGCCAAACTATGTGAAAGAGGAGGTATGAGAGTGAAAAGCTCATGGCAGATGGCAGTATTTCTCGAGCCTCATTTTCACATCCTTCATTCAAAATGTTTACCATCGCAAAATTGCTAATTGTGTTATCCCACTTTCGTTTCCACTCCCCCAAACACTAGGAGCAATTTATAGTGGCCAAAGATTGTACAAACCGGCATGTCTTTGAGATGCTGGGGGAAACCAGAGCAGCCGGAGAATGCGGAGAAACCCATGCAGTCACAGGGAGAACATGCAAACTTCACACAGACGTTACCCAAGTTAAGGATCGAACCGGTCTCTAGCACTGTGAGGCAGCATCTCTACCAGCTGCGCCACTGTGCTGCTCTTTCTTTAGGACATTATCGTTGGTTGCAATGCATTCTTAAAATGAAGACAAGATTGTTCAACATTTTTGGAGACGAGTTAATTCCAATCAAACTCTACAATTGGATGATAATTGAATCCAATTGAAAATCCTAAGATTGAAGCAGCATAATTCAGTCTCAGACTGTAATGAATTATGACGCATGGCTTTGCAAGCAAAAAAATTAATTGATCAGTCTTAACTATTTGAATTTCTGCAAATGAAATCTGAAAGACTTCATGTTTTTTTTAACCTAAAAAGTTAGCGATAACATCAATTGAATATAGCTCTTTTGTTACAATGAGCCATGTCACTTCATATTCCTCTAACTTTACTAAAGTATTATCTTTAAAATAATAATTAACATGATGAATTTAACAGGGTTCTTGTTTTAAGTTAAAAAATATATTACACAGGCAGTGTGCTAGGCCAACCTTGCATCCCTTATCCTTAATGAAGAGATTGATTTGCATATTCCAATTTAATAATAGGGGCACAATCACATATTTCTCTGCTAAAATCTGAGAAGCAGCAATGATTATGGAGATGTGTAACATAGTTTGTTGGACTGATCCAGTAATAGTTCTATGTGGTACTAGCTTCAGAGGATATAAACACCGTCAGAAATAAACATATTTCTCAGATCTGAAATTCTAAAATAAATATGGTGCAACATCAGTTTTGTGAGGCTCGGTAATGTGTAGGTAAAGGGAAGAGACAATGGGCATTTTGCATAATTAAAATCCAGCTTTGTAAGAGAAATGAGAAGAGTTTGGTTCACTAGTCCCACTCACTAGTTGATAGGCAGGAGAAAAAAAAACTAGTTACAGGAAGCAGTGTTAGTTTCTCTCAGGGAATGATTTCAAGTCCGAGGCTAGACAATGAGTGTTAATCTATTGTAAAAAGGAATCCCATTCCTCACCTAACCTTCATAGCTACTAGATAATGATCAGCATCAGGATACCAGGGCAACTCAGAAGTATTCAAAGTAATTGGAACATTCCCAATGAGCCCATGAGTGTTCAGACTTCTGGGTTTAACTGGTTTTGCTAGTTTCCAATAAGGCCAAAGCAGCAAGAAAAGCAAAATCGTGTTTTGTACCCATTCAGATTAAATGGAGTTAGAATAGTGTCTTTAAGCTTTCTTGAAAATAAAAGTTTCAGGAGATCACTGACTAGATGGCACAAGCCATTACAAATGGGAGCAATTTATTGATGCTCATCTTGAGGGCTTTTTAATTGCACAAGCTTGTAATCTACTAGTTATAACTGCCTCTAGATGTTAAAATTACAGCAGACATAGACCATGCAGGGTACTCATAAATATTCGACCTCTTGCATTGTAAATAGTACTGGATTATTTTTTATTTAACGTTTGCGTTTTGCCTTCAGTATAATAATTACTTCCTATCACCCGCTAAAATAACAAAACGTATTTGACTATGTCATTAAAGCAGAAAATGCTGGAAATACTGAGGTACGACTACCTGAGTTTTTTGATTTTATTTCAGATTTCAAGCATCTGCAATTGTTTTTTTATTTTCATATACTCACTTTGCTTTTTCATTGTATTATAATCATAATCTGCATTTAACTGAACTACCCCGCAAATCCCATCCTGCCCACTGTTTTCAGTTTGAGTCCTGGCCCAGTGCTTGGATTCCATTGCATGAGCTAAGGAGTGGATCAACAGGTGGGCAGGAATGAAGCAACTCAGGAAAGCAGCATATTGAGAATGGATATCATTTCAAAAGAATATGAAAGCATCAGGTTTGTTTATATATATACTACACATGCCCCGTAATACCACTCATTAGAACGTTAATAGAGGTTTACATAACCTGAGTCGAACACTTTCTTTACGAACATTTTTATAATTCAGCAAACTGCACTAAAGTTATAGAAACGTTCATATTTTTCTCAGTGTTTGAAGTTTCACAAACACAGGCAGAGTGCGTGTGTCTAACATCAGTGTTGATGTCAAAACAATGGAAAGCTCCCAAACTTGAACAACCACAAATATACCATTTTCACATTCTATTTTTGCTAACTTTGTTGGAGCTTTTCTGAGGAATTGTTGCAAAAATAGTCCCCAATTCCCCAAATGTACTTTTAAACTATGGACATTGTACAACAATATGGAACTTTAATATACAAGCCTGAACTAGCTTCCAGAAAACCCTTTTAAAATGTGTGTTAAGATTTCATTTAAAAAAACAGGGAACTTGTAAGTCAGCGAAATCCTGTTGATTATCATTGCAACACCATGTGAAACAATTCAAATAGGTTTTGTATTCACAATCTAATGTTATCCACATTATTTTAAATATATTACACTTAATTCTGACTCACTCACGTACCTTACTTCATTCCACTCTTCAACAATGCAAATTATCAGCAGATTATTGGTTAAACTTTCCCTTGCCTGTCTGCATAGGTAATACAGATTTGGGTAGGGTTGTTCCACAGATCAAATATTCCAAATCTAAGAGAACTATATCCGCCTGGGTCTGATCAAAGAGCTGATTTGGGGGATGGTGCACTCCAGAAAAGACTTGCCAAATTTGTTTGGTCAGGTTGACTTTGCCAAAATGTCTGTGTAAAGTCTTTGTTTTGCCTGTGTAAGAGTTTTGAACCAGGATTGGAAGAATAGCATTAATGTTCCCATAAAATAAAAATACATTCTAAAAACAATGTTGCATTTTCTAAAGTGACAATAATATTTGAGATGGGCTCAGCTGAGAGCTATTAACAATTGTCTCACATACCACTGGCAATTTTTGTTGTTGTTAATTGAGGTCACATTTCAACCTCCAGAGTCAGTGCAATAAAATGGGCAAATTCTATCCACAAAATACAGTAATTCTAACCTTATAAATACATATTTTTGTTACAAAGCCAAATACCAGGTAAGTATTTATGGAGCAATTATCTATTCTCCCTTCCAACTGCAACTTGCCTATGAAAGAGCTGAAACAGTGAGGGTCAGCACACTGATTCTGGGAAGAGGCAACTACTAGAACCACAAACCCGACAGTTTATCCTGCTCTAAAGAATGGTACCCATCTCCTGGGCCATTCCTTCACCATTAAAAATATTTGTGGGCAATTACATCTTACTTGTGACCTTAGAGAATGAACTTAAAAACACTTCAAATGTATTCCTCGCAAAATTTATCCCTGGAGATGTTTGCAATTCATTCCAATTTATATTAACTGGAGGGCCACAAGAGAAATTTACTAACTGAAAAATACATTTAAATGAAAGGATTTACAGCAAAAATATTTATTCAACTCCATGCACCTCATCACTAATTTGTAATAGATTTGTATCTCTTTTATCCCATCTCCCCAAAGGTTGTTTGTGGTACTATGGTGCTAGTTTGTGCTCATTCTTAATGTACTTCCCTTGTGAATAAGGGCTTTTGGCAGATTGCTTGACTAGGAGAGTGTCATAGGAAAAAAATATGTTGGAAGATGAGGAAACCGAGGCCACAAGGGACAAGAGAGATCACAACCAGTAGTTGCAGCAACTGTTCCACTTTTGGTGCACTATTGAGATTAAAGATAATCTGACATTCAGCTTGAAAGATATGGAATGTGTGAAATGCAAGAAAAGCATATATCTGGTTTTTTTTTTTAAAGCTTGGTCTTCCATGATTAGGATCAACATCACAATAATGTCCAATGGAATGGGCTGGCAAGGAAGTTGAACAGCAAATTGTTCTACTTCAATGCTGTACTATACATTAGCAGCATCGACTTGACAGTGGTTAGGGAAGTGGTCTCATATTCATTTGTTCAGTATTCGCATGAGTACTTGAACATTTGTGTTTTTGATTACAATGTTGCGAAGGCAAGGTGCAAAAGTTTCCCCATCAATATTATTATTTCACTTGGTAGATATTTTTAAAATAAATATACATTTGTAAAGTACACATTTTGTTCGAGTACCTGCGATGTGGCTGGTAAAAGAATCAGAAGGGTGTCAATGGGCATGGGGGAAAGTATATCACAGGGAAATATACGGGGATTGGTTCTGTTGGAATGCTCTGAGAGTCGGTATAGAATCCAAAGAATGAAGGGCCTCCATCCATGTCATCAGAAAAAATGAGGCCAAGGACATGATTCAAATATTTACACAATTAAAAATAGGATTGTCATGAGAATTAATGAGGCTTTCAATATTCGAATCACTTTACAGAATGTTATCAAGGAAAGTGCCTAACAATAGGGAAAAAATGGTTGTGTGCACTCCAGGAGAAATTAAGTAATTCAGAAGACATTATGCAAAGCTACAAAAAAAGAAATCCCGTGCAGGTCCAAAAAATAAGTTCCTGACTGTGACTTCAAATTACAGGTTGAATGGCAGTTTATTGTAGGTTATAGATTCATAGTGTCATACAACATGGAAGCTGGCCCTTCAGCCCAACTCGTCCATGCGACCAAAATGCACCATCTAAAATAGTCCCAGATACACGTGTTTGTCCCATAGTTTTATGGTATACAATAACTGAATTAAGTGAATAACTATGATTTCTAACTGGCGACTGATCCATCATGAACATGCTGTAACTTTGTTCTGCACATTTTGATAGTGCTGCACGTTTATTTCAAGTCACTGTTGTCGATTTTGCATTCAACAATCCAAACTCAGTTTGTAGAATCCATATTTAATCCAGCAAATTAGAAATAGTTGCACAAGAAAGGCAAGCTAGATGTTTATTGAATATTTGTCACTGCTATGCAAATAATGTTTTAGAATGTGTTTTATTATACTGGGAATATTCTGTACAGGCCTGATTTCCATATCACAAATTGGAGACACCAGCAAAAACAAGAGATTTACAAAGATGCTCACCGAAATTATGGTTAAATGCAACAGAAAGAATTGCAAAGTCTTGGGGACATTTCACGATGGGGGTGAAGTATGATCCAATAAACATCTTTCGGGTTTTGAAAGAGTTTGATAGATGTGGAGGAAATGCTTCCATTAATGAAAATATTCCAGACTTATGACAATGAATATAAAAATTATTAGAATTTAAAAAAGCTTTCTTTTGAATATTTTAATAATAGTGTAATTAAAATGTGGAACTTGCTACCACATGGAGTAATATAGTTAATAACAGTGATAAATTTAAGGCAAAATTGGCAAAGTGCTTTAAGGAGAATGGTTTAGAGAGAAATGCTGAGAAGATATCATGATATTAGGTGGGAGGGAGCTATCTTAGAGAATGAGCACCAGCACTGACCAACTAGGTAAAAAAACATGTTGTGTGAAATTTATGTAATGAATTAAAAGATGGGTACCACAACTAATCTCACTTATTTTTTTCCAATATTTACATATTTTTACAATGGAGCATGGATGTAATGGGATATAGATTTGGTGGATTATAATGCAGTCAGCAAATCCTGGAGCTCAGCAGGTGTACTGGTTTCTAAATGGAGCATATGGTTCTGTATGAACTAGTTGTTAAAAACTTACAATAACTTACAAAAAGCTGATAGACACTGTATGCATTATATGGAGAAAATAACAATCATTAACCACCCAATAATTTTCAACTCCTGCAGACAGATAGACACAAATGTGTAGGAAGGGGCTGTAGATGCTGATTTAAACCGTAGACACAAAAAGCTGGAGTAACTCAGCGGGACAGGCAGCATCTCTGGAGAGAAGAAATGGGTGACGTTTCGGGTCAAGACCCTTCTTCAAACGATTGGTAGCTTTGGCCAAGTGCTCAGGACAACATACTTGCTTGTTACAGTGTGAGAGATTTGACCTATCATCACAAAGTAGACTCTTTGGGACAATGAACAAATACATCCATGCATTCTTTGGATGGGGGTAATGGTGAAATATACAGACTTGGATTTATTGCAGATTAACTTCCCCCAAGTGTCAAAACTTAGTGACATTATGTGCAGGTTCTACTCAAGAAGCCAAGTCTAAGCCAGGCAGCCTTAAATGCATTTTATGAAAGAAAATCACATTATATTTAGATGGTCTGGATTACTGTCGACAAAATGACCTGATTATGTCACATTCACAAAACATGGGGCAAACATCAATTTCAAAATAATTCCTAAGCATTATGCAGCAACCATGCAGGTTATTTGTTACTTGTTACAAACCCACGCTGAATAATTTGATCATATTCTCAATTTACTTAAATTAAAAAAGAATGCATGTTTGTTGCAATGGATCACTGCATTGCAGGAATGCATCATGGTCAGCTGTTGGAAGAACTAGTATACCAATGAAATCAAAGAAGAATGTGGAAGCAACCTTGAAATCCATTAGCTAAAGAAGTACTGATGCTCTGGAACAAAATTCACTCACTATTTCAAATAGTCGCACTAGAATGAAATCTGTGCTACATAGGGTTAGTAATAGGATAAGATTTTGTTTTTGTTGAATTGCTGAACAGTTTTAAACATCACACTCACATAAAGGCAATATGTCCATAAAATGTCAGCATATTTGCTTGAGGAGCACGGTGTTGTTTATGCCCACAACACATGCGGAAATGAGCAAATTACTTTCAGCTGCAAATATGCTGATTACACTCATTCAAGATAATTTTCCCCATTCCAGCAAAACATCCTGTGGGGATAAGGTTTTAAATCAGATATGAAAGGAATGCGAACGAACATTTATGTTGTCTTAAAGTAGCCATATGCAGATGATGTAGATTTATAAAATCAAAATATATGTTAGAAATTTGAAATAAAACAAGAAAATTTGGGAAAATTCATCTAAAGGGGAATGAGTTAATATTTTTTCTATTTGAACCAATATTTTTCTTATCACCGCTTTTTATATTGAATAACTTTCTTTTAACCCAAATCATATCCTCCACATAAAATGTTGCTCTGCTAACCTTGGTCTTTTTCTGTGGTGATTTTCATTAAATTTACTTTCAACGTTCAAGGTTTGTTTATTGTCAATTTCCAACCATTGCTTACCAAGTTGTATATCATTGATTTGTGCTTGATTTTCTTGACTTCAGGTGAGACTCCACTCACATCTATTATACAAGCACAGCCTCAAAATTTATTTCATCCATTTCACTTACTTGTAGGACTATTCTTCTCATTTCATGTTATCTACTGCAAAGTAAAAATGGCTTTGACAAAATGTTCCTAGACCCAAACATTGACCCCATTTTCCTATGTCTCTGTATGAACCTCAAATTGCCAAATGTTAGTGAACTTGTTGAATGTAAATTTGCAGTCTTTTACAATACTTGTGGGGTGATCCTTGTGCTCTTGTCTGTTGACATGTGACTAATTGATCTGGAAAACTTAATTCTGGCAACCGCCATTCAAAATACATGACTATATAAGAATTGAAATCCTCAAGATGTTTTGCGTGCTATTTCAATTTGTTTTACATCAGCACAAGGACATATTAAATTCTGCAAATACATGCTTATATAATTCATAAATGCCATACTGGTCTTGACTGATGATCAATATTAATAATTTACCAGAAAACCCTTTGATCTAATGTAGGAATTTATGATTATCTAAATTGCTTGCTTGATTAACTGCAAACATTTCCCCAGATTGTTTGCGCTGAACTGTTCCAATGTTTTTTTTTTACCATGATTCAAAAGTAGTATCATTTAGCCTCGTGAAAATATTTTTGGCACAGCTAATACTATATTCTTAAGTGACCAAAGGTGTAATAAATTGATATGCATTATTCAGTGGCGATATTATGAGGGAAGATGGAAGTGGGGAAAGAGGATTGTTTTCTCATTTAATTATCTTACATTAATATAGTTGTTGCGATTATTTCAAGTTTAAATTTCATTTCACGAGTTCAGTTAAAAGGAAATAAGTTTGTCTTGAAGATACGAAAACACCAAAAATGTATTTGGGGTGATATCAAGTACTTAAATTGATATTGTCATGGTCACAAATGCAAATTATTACTCCGAAGAATGAATATTTTTTATGGTTACAAGTGAATTTCTATTAGGGTTCTTATTTTGCAGCCAGCTTTACTTTTGATCTGATAATTAACAGTTTCCTTTACCAATTATATCCCTTGTATCTTGTTAGACAGTATCATTAAGATCTAGTTGTCCAAGTTGGCAGAAGATGAGTGTGGAGGACTCATCCACACTCATGAGTGTGCATTCAAGAAGGCTATTTGTTTCAAATGATAACAACTTATTGCTTCCAAAGTGAAATTACTGAGAAATGTTTTTCATTTGAGTTGCTTTTCCCTCCCTATCGTAGTGGTGCCAAATACTATTGTGTGCCTATCCTAGCACCAGTTAGCAAAGTCTGCATCCAGTATGACTCAGTTTTACCAAAAAAATCACGTGGGAGACTTTGGAAAGTACACTGAATGATGCTGTGAAATTAGGTTACTGGAATGAACAATGGAACACAAATTAAGTGACAATGATCTGCAAAAATCATGAACTCAAGTGGTTTTGAAGTACAATGCAAATGGAAAGATATTGTTTTGAATGACAGCAAAGCATAACAATTTATAGCTTTGAATTCACAGACAGCAAATATGATCGGGATATAGGAAGAGAATAATATTTCATTTCCCACCAAGCAAAAGTCATAACGTCTCTTTGTAGCTGGACCAAGTTCAGATACAAAATGTTGTAAAGATTGTTGGCTTCATAATCGCCTCACTGCAGTTCCAAATTACATTATACATACAAAGTTATTTCGAAGCATATTTATCATTTTTCATTTTTAAAATTTGAGAATAAGTCTCCAGCTTTTTCTCATCTGAGCATTAAGACTGGTAGAACAGGAAATGTCCTACAGAGGCAACAGAGATGTTTACTACTCAGGCTGAGTAGAATCTATTCACATGCAGGAGTTTTGAGGGGATGTCAAGGTGATGAGAAATAAAGAAATAAAGATTTTGGGATACATCCAGAAATGCTTCTGCAACAATTTTCTTTTATTTAAATTAGTATTTCAGCCCTCTCCATTGAATATTTGGATGCAAATCAAATCTGAGGAAAATCTTTTGGTTTTGAAATAGATTCTCTTGTTCATCTGTTGTTTTTATAAATTGTAATGAGTATCAATTCAATGAAAAAAATATCTTTAATATGACTAATGTTCAGAATTGGGTTTAAAAACTTTGTAAAAGACCAATACTAAGTAACGACAGAAAATCACTGACTATCTTTAAGCAAACTCCTCCCTCCCTTTCTTCCCCCAAAATGTGTTCTGTACATGCACCATTGTCAGGGTGGGCAGGCAGCAATCAGGAAAACTCAAATCTTCACATAGCTAGTTCAGAAGAAACTCTTCATTAATAGTCTCTTCCATCTGCCATGTTGTTTGGTTAGTACTTACAAATATAAGTATAAATGGCTGAATTTTCACCTAGTGCCAAAAGGTAAAGACAAGCACACCCTGATATGTTAAATTAAGTACAACCAACATTAAATATTAATGCAAATATAAATTTCCATTCTGGCTGTACTTGCACAACAGACAACAGACTTTTTCCTTTTTTTTTACACAACTGAAGACTTATGACCATTTTACTTAACTGATCTCATTACCTGTGACCTTCAATCCACTTTTCTTAAAGATGGAAATAGTAAGAACTGTAAAACTGTTCCAGTATATTCCCCAGTAAACTGAAGATCATTCCCTGCAGGTTCAATATAGCATTTGGCAGTTCAGATAATAACAGATGTTTTTTTTCTTTTTACACATACATAGAGACAGTGTGTATGCATGTGTGTGTATGGTGTGTGTGTCTGTATGTATCAATGTGCATGTAGGTGTGTATGCATCTGTATGTATATCTGTATGCTTGTTCATGTATGTGTGTGAATGCATGTGTGTATGTGTTTCTACACATATATAATATATATTTGCATTTTTATATATATATCTGCTCAATTTCTAACATTTTGTTTACCATAATTCACCTCGTTAGGAAACAAAAGCACTCAACAATTTTCTTGATCTAATTTCGGTAACACTAGGAAGACCTGAATATTTCCCAAAGCTTAAAACCCCCCCCCAAAATCTCAGGACAAATTCAGTCTGCCCACCTTTTGTTTTCCAGTGCCTAAGACACCGAAACAACTATTTGTACAATTAACAACCACCTGACATTTTAAAACAAAATTAAAAAGAAACACTCTTCATCATAAGCCATGCATGGTTTTGGTGCCACCACCTACCCTCCCAATAATAAATGTCCATTTGTGGTTTTTGCATTTAAAAACAAAATAGGAATATCATTGTACTCTGTGCTGTGCCCATAACACAATGTACCTGTCTCTCTGTACTTCTGATTCAGCCTTTGCTACTTCAGTTACAGTCAGTGATTAGGACCATCATGTTCTCGTGCCTTTCAACCTTTGCTTCCTGTACTGTATTTCCCCCTATCATGTTGCATTGCATGAAATATGTTATTCTGCTCAAGTAGTCCTGGACTCGAAAATCATGAAAACACATTCCATGACCAGGGCAGCTCATTACGATTGTTTTCTATCTGTATCCCTGAAGAGTAGACAACTAAAAACCAAACTGGTGGCAGCAGGCACACACTGGTATTTCACTTGGCTTGACGCTGGTTCTTACCAAGCTGGCACTCCCAATGTGGATCTATAAGAACACAATCCAGCACAGAATCCCCTTTCAATTGGCAAGTCAGGAACAGCCTGTCACAATTTTGTTCCCAGAAAGGTTTATAAGTTCTACAGTATCTAGCCCTTTCTTTCAGCTACTTGGTGTCTAAATTACTGTCACAGTTCACTGGTGAAGGTTCAATGGTGGGAGAGTTCATATAGTCTGTGGGATTGTTGACTGCCTCATCTGTTGGTGTAGCATTTTTTGTGAGCTGTATACCCTGGATCAGGTGTATCAGCTGTTTTACTTTCTCCAACGAGGACTGCATATCTTTTTGCCGAGCGAGCAATGTATTCTTAGTCTCCATACATTTCTAAAGAAAAAGAAAAATCCCTTTTAGTGTGATCAGTTATGGATTTTACTGAAAGACGCATTTGATTCCATTTACATTCCCCACATATTTTTTTAATTTCCAATTCCGATACTTTGGAGTCAACCTTTGTTCTTTTGCCAACCACTCCCATGGTATCCAATGTAAATCAATGGTATGAATCCTAAGTTCACAAGGCATGTTCAGAGCTTAGTCATCGTAAGTAAAGCTTATGGCCACAGAGATATAGAAGGTAAAAACAATAAAAAGTCAAAATATTGTGTATATCCTTAAGTTCCACCTTGTAGAAAGGATAAGGTTCCAATACAGCACATCCAGTGCAGATTCACCTTGATGCTGGTTAGGCCAACTAAATGCAAATACAGACATTTAAGATGTTGTAAGAGAGAATGTTGTTTTGGTGACTTGTTACTGCAAATTTTCGTAATGAAGTCAGTCAGATAACCAAATTGTTCATTTCTGAAAATCTAGACTAGAAGTCAACAATGCAAAGATAATTAAGTTACTAAAAGCCTACTCTGTCTATGAATATATTTTTCCATTGTTAAAATAATTACTTTGATCTTCATTTAGAACTATTACAAAAGCATTCTCTTACATGTTTCTTTACATTCTGTATATAGTACCTCCATAATTTTTTTAATTACAATGAGGGTATCATTGGCGAGGCCAGCACATTGCTCATCCCAAACTATTCTTGCTCAGGTGCCAACTACTTTCTTGAATTTCTGTGGCTCTTCTGTTGAAGTCATCAGCTGGATAAGGAGTACCAGGATTTAGTCCCAGCACTGAAATATAGTAAACCCTCATTATAACGGATCATAGCGGGGGGTCGCCGAATGACGTCCGTTATTGCTGATTGTCCGTTATAACCGAGTACGGTATTATCATTGTATGTAAGTGAAACAATGAACTGCAGATGATGGTTAATACACAAAAGAACACAGAATGCTGGAGTTAGGCAGCATCTCTGGAGAACATTGATGGGTGACGTCTGGACCCTTCTTCAGACGGATCCAGTCTGCTCAGCTACTTCAGCAATTTGTGTTGTTTCACTTTAAAACTAGGCGCCGATGCCACAGGTCTGCACCAACAAGCCCTTCTTCACCCACTGCACAGTCTGATGACGTGGCTGTTGTTGTGACTCTCGCTGTAGCCCCTGGCCGGAAGTGCTTTTTCCAGGCCACTGCCAACAACAAGACCCGCTCAGTCACCGTTTGGCTCCCTCCCCTCTCACCTGCAGTCCCTTCCAAGGTAGAATATGTCAGCGACTCTGGGGGAGGAGGAGACGGTGGTGGGAGTGGGGAGTGGGGAAAAGGCCGAGTGGACAGAGGGACGGGAGAAGCAAGAGGCGGTGATGGTCGGGCAGACAAAGCAGGAAGTAACAGTGGCAGGTGGTGGGGGGGTGGGTGGGTGACCAAGTGCACCATATTGAGGGCGGCGGCAACAGCACTGAAGAGACTGGATATTTGGGACAGTGTGTCAATCAAGCAAGTCATTTGGTCGGCAAAAATCAAGCACGTTGAGTATTATTACAATTTCTCTCATCCAGACAAATTAATAACATTCCACTTGAATCCTGATTTGAGTTTGGCAAATAGGCTTTGGGAGTCAGGTTGTCAAAGAATTCCCAACTTTAGACCAGCTTTTATAGCCACAGTACTTATGTGGCTGGCAATGTTTCTGGTCAGCAGTAATCCATAAAATGGTGATAGCATAGAACTCAGTAATGACAATGCGACTCAGCGGGTCGCTTTTCTTGCCTCCAGCCTGATTGGCCCGACCTTTTCTTGCCTTCAACTGATTGGTCCTGATCTTTTCTCGCCTCCAGCCTCATTGGTCCTAGCCTTTTCTCACCTTCAACTCTTCTTCCCCCATCCCCAACCCCCTACTTTCAGTCTGAAGAAGGGTCCCGACACAAAACATCATCTATCCATCCAAGCACCCAACTCATTTGAAGAGATACCATGAGTTCCAGATGAAGGATCTCGACACGAAAAAAAAACCTGTCTGAATACCTCCACAGATGCTGCCTTGCCCTCTGTGTTCCTCCAGTAGCTCTCCTTTTTTTTGCCATCAGTTCCAAGTTGCTGGGGGCATGGAGTAAATAGGATTTTTTCCCATGTACTAAACTGACACAAGGATTAAAACGCTGGAGCTTAAAATGGTTATGAATGAGATATATGAAGATTTCTTCCGTCCTTCTTCCTTACTTCCACATCAAGAAAAAACCCTCCATTAAATAATAGATTCCTTTATTTTGTTTTCAAAATCTGGTCCCCAAGTATAAAGAAACATTTCAGTGAATTTAGGATTATGGTTGCAAGTTTATGCCAGGGCAACCTGCTGCTATCTTTGGAGCTTTGTTACTCACCGTTATGGAATTACTCAGTTGTTTAACTTTCTGTTCCAACTGTTCTCGCTCCTGCTTTAGTTCTGCACTCCACTTTAACAACTTTTGTTTTTCTTCTTCTTTTGCTGAGGAAAAGAGAAATTAAATTTCAGAAGCTGCAGCACATGTAATTCAATTCTCAGATTTCACAATACAAATTGTCCAAGAATGCCTCGCTGTTGAAAAATGGGACAATTGCAGAAGAATGTATTCATTTGAATTTCCACATAATCCTAAAATCTTAAACCATAATGTTGCACTCTTTTCAATCTCATTCGGTTAGTTTGTTCTTTGGCTTTTGAATACTTCTAATAATGCATTAATTTCACCATGAGGATGAAGGAGAGAAAGAAAAGGACAACACCTTCACAAACTATCTGTTCTGTGACAAACCCAGCTGGGATTTTACAAATATTTAAACTTTATATGAAAGCTCCCCTTCACAAAAACTTGGCAAAATCACCATAAAAGTTGCTGAAATCATGCTGGCCATTCTGGGAAAAGCAATCAACATTCATGCTGCCGCAGGCACAAGCGTACCATAGAGATGGAAGGATATGTGGGAAGAATCCAATACAGGGAATAAATACCTAATCACGGATTCCACAGCAGAGGTCCTGGATTCAACCTCCCAAAAGGACAGCCCTCAACAGAATCTGTTCAGACCATAGACAATGCGACCAAATGCTCCACTAGTGCAAGTTGCTGGATTATCCAAAGTATACACAATGGGAGACATGACAACAAACTCTTTAATAAAGTTATGTTGCAAGGCATTTTATATTTCCATATGGCATCTCAGGAAGCAGTTAATTGGATTGGCATATTGGCCATCTAAATGCAATGGTTTTTTCTTTATTCTTAAAGAAAAATGGAACAAAGAACCCTGGCCAGAAACATAGAATGGCAAAATGTTTTACCACTAATGTCTGCTTATAATTTCTTGCAATATCAATCATGCTACATCTCGAGTAGCCAAAATGATTTGTCTAACAAGTTAATATAATCTTATTATAATTATATAGTATAATTATATAATCTTATGTAATCTAATACAGTTTACATAAAGAAACAGGTATTTCAGATGATGCTAAGGTAATGAAGGTTTCATTCAATTCTTAAAAGAACCTTCCTTTCACAATAAATATTTAGTGAATGTTTCACAGGGGAAATAGGATCACTGTAACATAAGATTGACATGACACATATTAAAGAGATAATATGTCATACAAACAAACTCAAAATGACAAACTCTTACCAGCCTTGTAGGCAATATAAGAATGAACGATTGCTAATGTCCCAGGCCATGGGATTGCTTCTTCCTTTTTCAGAATCTAAAAACAGAACATTTTTAGCAGTGATGGACAGAATATGTTAGATGCTGGAAGTCTTTTTCGCAGAGGTATTGCAGACTGTAAATAATTTGCAATTTATATGAGTGACATGAAACGTCTTGCCTTCAGGCAAAGGCTGCTAAATCCATAAAGTACTAAGGTAGATTTATCTTTTGTATTATCTTTCTCTTGGTATTAAAGGGAATACTATTTGCAATATAATGAAAGGGAATTAAATCCACAGCACTATCCAAATCATGTTGAGGTATGAACATAAAAAATGGATGACCAATGAAAAGAATAAAAGTTCTTATTGTGCAGATATTCTCAGGTAAGGTGCAGTTTCAGATTTTGACAACTTTCCCTAATCATATTATCTCCTATACTATGAAACTAGTTCTTTCACTGCAGACTATTTATATGTGGAACACTCTCCAGAAAGAAGTGGCAATTTGATCACGTTCTAAATTAGAGCTAGATTTAGATTACAGTATAACAATCCATAACAGCTGGGTGACCAAAAAGCAAATGCTCTGCTTTTTAGACAAATGAGAAAAAATCTCCTATTTTCATTGGGATTGCACAAAATATACAACTTGCGAACTATTTAGGCTCACTACCAACCAGAGAACGACCAAACACTGTATGTGGTCTGGTGGAGTTCACTACAGATAATTTTTAAGCGAATTGTCCTAAATTATACATCTATGTGTATACCCTGGAGTGATTGAGACATTGAGTAATAAACGAAAATTAAAAAAAGCAAATCCCACCAAATAGTTACAGAAATAAACCCTAGGACTACCAGAATCACATTAGACAAAATTAAGCCTAAGGCACTGTCCGAGCCCACACCTGCTCCTGACATTTAGGACAAATCCACATTCCTTTGGGAATGGCTTTTAATGGCGGGTCCAGGCACTCCAGGTGATACACACGAGAACAAGTGTCACACATCAGCAGCTGTCCACTACGTCGACACACAGAGCAGAAATCCTCATGGATGTCACCCTATCAAAAAACAAAGTTAAATAATCATGTACACAATTTAAGGTATAACTCTGGGTTTTAATTTTTAACTTTTGCTAAGTTATTATTTAAGTGACTCCCATGTGGGAGGCACATATCAAAGAAAGAAAGATAGCCTACCACTATAACATCCATACCACTGGGAACCCTGCCCGTGAGAACCAAGTTTAGGTGTTCCACTAGAACCTATCTTAACCTAACTTGTGCTATGTCCTAAAATGGAAGGAAAAATTGGGTTGAGTAGCAAAAATCCTAAACAGCACCAATCAAACCCTGCTTATGATGTTTTAACCAAGGAGAACAAGTACCACTCGTGGAAATGCCAGAGGGCATTTCCTTACTTATTCCTCTTCTTTTTACTTATTTAGAGTTATGCAGCTAGAAGTACAACTGTATAAGCTGTTCAAAGAATAAAAGGTAAGTTCGAAGTAAGTTTTTAAAGTTATTGTTCTGATATCTGACATATACAATACACACTGTATCTTGTTTTTTTTAAAAAAAGGTGAAAAACTCAATGAATGAATGAAAAATGATTAAATAAATTCAACAAAAGTAGCTGTGATGTTGCACTGTGGACAGGCAATTAATAGAATTAGAGGTTTTCCGCAAATAAGTCAATCGGTTTCTCTTTTTGCTTCATATGCCAATCGGAACACATCTTTAGCACTCTACTGCATTCCTCTGCTAACATTGCTGACAGTATTTTCCAGTCCAAAGAAGGCTGAATGGTGCTTGTACTTTTGAATCCTAATCATCTTTGAAATAAAATCTCTCTTCATTGCTTTGAGAGGGCTCAATATACATTTGAAGTAAATAAATACACTCACAGACAAGGTTGTATTTTTTGTGATGTTTTCAACGTTGTTTGCCTCATCTTGCAGCTTGCTGACAGGGCCCCTTTGTAAAGTAGCCGTTGTGGCTAAATAGGGCAAACCCTAGTTAAAGATGTTTTAAAATAAAGAAAAATAAAATAAATTTGCAATTATCCATTTATGGCCTTACATGTTAACCCATCTAGTTTCTTCTACATTCTCTGTGTGACGTTCCAAAAATACAGCGCAGCAGTGGTTATATTCAGAATCTGTAAAAACAGATTCTCATACACAGCTGACACGAATGTTCACATATTGTCAAAGTTTTAGAAAAATTATTCAGTTCTAATTGAGCACACATAAAACTCGGGTTCAGATCCAGTCTAGCACCTAAGTTTTAATCTACATTTGAACCTGTAAACTTGTGCTCCGTGATTGACCAGTTAATCCTAAATGTGTATGATATCTCAATACGGATAATATTATGAGAATGGAGATCAGTAATTAATATTCAAGTTGCAATATAAGAACCGTTAAAATGTGCAGTTCATTCATACCCACAAGCCACATATCTTCAATTATATCATGATTTTAAATCATTGAAAGCTTCCTGTCTTGTTGTACATCTTTATATAATCAGATGACACCAAAACTGATGGTGGAGTGGACAGTGATGCAGGTTATCTAAGATTACAACAGGATATAGATCAACTGAGAAAGGGGACAAGAGAATGGCAGATGGAATTTAACTCAGATATGGAATTAATGCAGGCAAGTAGGACTAGTATAGCCTGATGGTCAGTGGGACTTGTTTCTATGCCGTGCAATTCTAGGTCTTTAAACTATTTATCATTGACAAGAGTTCTACTTCAGACGTTTCTTACTATACAGTGCCCTCCATAATGTTTGGGACAAACACCCATCATTTATTTATTTGCCTCTGTACTCCACAATTTGAGATTTTTAATTAATGGTTGAAGTGCACATTGTCAGATTTTTTCCAAGGGAAATTGAATACATTTTGGTCTCACCATGTAGAAATTACAGCCGTGCTTATACATATTCCCTCCTATTTCAGGGCACAATAATGTTTGGGACACATGGCTTCACAGGTGTTTGTAATTGCTCAAATGTGTTTAATTGTAGGTATAAGAGAACTCCCAGCACCTAGTCTTTCCTCCAGTCTTTCCAACACCGTTGGAAACTTTTATTGCTGTTTATCAACATGAGGACCAAAGTTGTGCCTATGAAAGTCAAAGAAGCCATTATGAGACTGAGAAACAAGAATAAAACTGTTAGAGACATCAGCCAAACCTTTGGCTTACCAAAATCAACTGGTTGGAACATCATTAAGAAGAAAGAGAGCACTGGCGAGCTTGCTAATCGCAAAGGGACTGTGCAGGCCAAAAAAGACCTCCACAGCTGATGACAGAAGAATTCTCTCTATAATAAAGAAAAAAAAACAAACACCTGCCCAACAGATCAGAAACACTCTTCAGGAGTGGATTTGTCAATGACCACTGTCCGCAGAAGACTTCATGAACAGAAATACAGAGGCTACACTGCAAGATGCAAACAACTGGTTAGCCACAAAAATAGGATGCCCGGGTTACAGTTTGCCAAGAAGGTACTTAAAAGAGCAACCACAGTTCTGGAAAAAGGTCTTGTGGACAGATGAGACGAAGATTAACGTACATCAGAGTGATGGCAAGAGCAAAGAATGGAGGAGAGAAGGAACTGCCCAAGATCCAAAGCATACCACCTCATCTGTGAAACACGGTGGTGGGGATGTTAGGGCCTGTGCATGCATGGCTGCTGAAGGTACTGGCTCACCTATCTTCATGGATGTTACAACTGCTGATGGTAGTAGCATAATGAATTCTGAAGTGTACAGACACATCCTATCTGCTCAAGTTCAAACAAATACCTCAAAACTCAGTGGCCGGCGGTTCATTCTACAATAAGACAATGATCCCAAACATAATGCTAAAGCAACAAAGGAGTTTTTCAAAGCTAAAAAATGATCAATTCTTAAGTGGCCAAGTCAATCACCCGATCTGAACCCAATTGAGCATGCCTTTTATATACAGAAGAGAAAACTGAAGGGGACTAGCCCCCAAAACAAGCATAAGCTAAAGATGGCTGCAATGCAGGCCTGGCAGAGCATCACCAGAGAAGACAGCCAGCAAGTGGTGATGTCCATGATTCGCAGACTTCAAGCATGCAAAGGAAATGCAACAAAATAGTAAACATGACTACTTTCATTTACATGACATTGCTCTGTCCCAAACATTACAGTGCCCTGAAATGGGGGGACTATGTATAAACACTGCTGTAATTTCTACATGGTGAAACCAAAATGTATAAAAATGGCCTCAATTAAAATCTGACAATGTGCACTTTAACCACATGTGATTTTTTTCTATTACAAATCTCAAATTGTGGAGTACAGAGGCAAATAAATAATTGATGGATCTTTGTCCTAAACATTATGGAGGGCACTGTAATTGACTATCTATATTTTGCATCAACATATTTCTTAGTGATGTTTTTAAGCAATTTAAACAAGTTTCACCAATGTAAAATCTGCCTGAAGTAAATTACAATGTGTTGGAATAACATCAGTTCAACCACATTCCTCACATTGCAATTTCCACACAATGACCAAATGATTTTCCCAGTACATCC
The DNA here is from genome assembly GCF_053455715.1 of Rhinoraja longicauda. Classification (NCBI taxonomy): domain Eukaryota; kingdom Metazoa; phylum Chordata; class Chondrichthyes; order Rajiformes; family Arhynchobatidae; genus Rhinoraja; species Rhinoraja longicauda. Next base: position 10,111,294 of record NC_135970.1, on the reverse strand, counting down.
AACGGATGATTAATTCTCGAGGCATTATCCACAGTTCACAAAGCACTGACAAAAGCCAACTGGTTCACCAATGCATTATCATGAAATAGCAAGTCGCTAATTAATTTGAAGACATTTAGGTTTACAAGCACCTGTAAATCAAAATTCAATGCAGCAGAAAGTTAATGAATCTTACTTCAAACTTCAAAATGGGGGGGGGAGGGGTAAATTTTCAACTCACCTTGGCAGCGATGTCAATGATGGGGAAGGAAATATTATTTGACTGTTACCCATAAACAAGCATATTTAGGTGAGGAATAGCTACATGTAGTTTGCTCCAATATGCTTTAGCCTTTAAAAGTTACTAATCACTATGAATACATTAATGCCATCTTTGAACTAAAATTCATACTGTTGAACAACATTGTTGAAATTGGGTGAGGCTATTCAAAATCATATTCAGTCCTTACACCTGAAATCAATAGGAGTTTCATTCTCTGTAATGGGCTAGATTTAAAGCAGTAGAACTTTTATATCACCTACGTAATAATAATAATAATGCATAATAAAATATAGTCCATTCTGTTAATAACATGAACGCATTCTCCAAAACATCAAAAATCTAGACAAAACCACCACGGTTGCAATATATGATGCACTTTGCATTGCTTATAATAATCATGTGTTGTAGGGTCGAGCTGGAGGCTTTGTTTTGTAACTGCATGCATAGAAGAGAGGTGAAAAATAATGCAGCTGAAGGAAAAGGAGGGGTTGGGGAAGCTAAAGTTTTAGTTCAAGTTTTTGTTATTCCAATTTTATACATCGTCATCCATGATAAAAGATTACATAAATTGTCAAAATTAATATTCTGGCTTAGTAACCCTGTGAAGTTTGTAACTTACATCTACAGAGCTGGGACTGGATGCAGACTGTGTTGGAGCAGCAAAACTGAGCAAATTCTCTGTTTTTTCGAAATCTGGGGAGGCAGGATGACTTGGAGGGGAGGAAGGTACCATTGCCCCCAGACCCAACACGTTAGTGTACTTAGGAGGGCGACCTACACGTAAGAAACAAAAACAAAAACACAAAATATATACAAACACATACCTTCAACCACTGATCCTCATTGGCTGCCATTGAGGAAAGAGAAAGGGGGAGCATAGACAGTGTTAATAAACAATCATAAGATATAAGGTCAGTGTTAATAAACAATCATAAGTTAAATGGTATAAAAATTAAGTATTTTAAATTTCCAAATACAACACTTAAAATTTGAATTTTAAGCAAGCAATCAAGAGTTACAGATCAACTATCTGAATGTCCTCAAAATCAAACCAGGATCTGTTTTAAAGGTCTTTTAGTAAGATCAGCCCACCAGAAGTTGGTACACCATTACATTTGCACTACAGCAGCTGGTGCAATCCTAATTTTAATACATAACTTATATTTGATGAGGAAGAACTTTTTCAGTCAGAGAGTGGTGAAGGTGTGGAATTCTCTGCCTCAGAAGGCAGTGGAGGCCAGTTCGTTGGATTCGTTCAAGAGAGAGCTGGATAGAGCTCTTAAGGATAGCGGAGTGAGGGGGTATGGGGAGAAGGCAGGAACGGGATACTGATTGAGAGTGATCAGCCATGATCGCATTGAATGGCGGTGCTGGCTCGAAGGGCTGAATGGCCTACTCCTGCACCTATTGTCTATTGTCTAAAATAATTCACATTGCAGTTTAAAAAAAATTAAAAACCACCACAAATAGCCTTTTAGAAAAAAAACTCCCTCAAAAAATTATATTGAGGAAGATTGATCTTAATAAAACAAGAACACATACATTTCATACCACTCCACAATAGTGAAGATGGAGATATCATCAGTATTCAGTCATTTATGGGCAAGCTTGAGTTAATCATCCTTTTTCATAAGTACCATATTCATCAAAATACTTCAATTTTTATTAGAATTCGGGGCGACACAGTGACACAGCAGTAGAGTTGCTGCCTTACAGCGCCAGAGACCCCGGTTCAATCCTGACTACGGATGCTGTCTGTTTGGAGTTTGTCCGTTTTCCCTGTGACCGTTTGGGTTTTTTCCGAGTGCTCTGGTTTCCTCCCACACTCCAAATGCGTACAGGTTTGTAGGTTAATTGGCTTCGGTAAAATTGTAAATTGTCCCTAGTGTGTTGGATAGTGCTAGTGTACGAGGTGATCACTGGTCGTATGAACCAAGTGGGCCGAAGGGTCTGTTTCCGCGCTGTATCTCTAAAGTCTTAAGTCATTGCCTTGCTACCAATATTTGTGAAACTAGATGCTGAATACAAGTGATTTTCAGAAGAGAATTTATAGTGTTATTAAACTTTAGAGAATTTAAACTTTGTCCAAAGTGTCTCATCATTTTTACCCCAGTAACAAACTTTGAAATGGGATGAATGTAATGAATTTGTGCAGAATAACTGCATTAACATGACTTTCATTTTTAAACAAACTTAATTAGAACAATCACTGATAAATTTCTTTCACATCAAAATTCATAAAGGTTTCAACAGCTCTTATCAACTGAATGACTAAAACGTTAATTCTGCTCAAATTTCAGCAGTCGAAATTGTTGCAATAAATATTGTACCAAAGGTAATACAAAATTTTGTCACTTTTGCTGCCATTTTTATGTAATTAATATTATAGATAAAAAGAATAGAGCCACATGATAGATAAAATTATGGTTGAACGCTGAAGATAGCTATTCTGCTCAATAAGGGTTATCGCTGAAAAAAAGATTTTCTAATGTTTCTGCTCCTTTATTGTAGGAAATATACAGATGTGTGAATGTTTTGTATTGTTTTGTATAATTTATTATCACTTGTTTGTTTAGCGGTAAAATAATAGAAAAAAAATCTTAAAAATGCAGATGTGTAAGAAGGAACTGCAGATGCTGGTTTAAATCGAAGATAGGCACAAAATGCTGGAGTAACTCAGCAGGTCAGGCAGCATCTCAGGAGAGAAGGAATGGGTGACGTTTCGGGTCGAGACCCTTCTTCAGTCTGAGATGCTGCCTGACCTGCTGAGTTACTCCAGCATTTTGTGAATAAATACCTTCAATTTGTACCAGCATCTGCAGTTATTTTCTTAGAACAAATGAATGAAAGGAATGCAAAAAAGTAACAATGATAAAGAAAATAGGCCATTGTTAGTTCAGTTTAGAGATACAGCGCAGAAACAGGTCCTTCAGCCCATCAAGTCCACACCGACCAGCGATCTCCGCACACCAACACTATCCTACACACACAAGGGACAATTTACACATACACCAAGCCAATTAATCTACATACCTGTATGTCTTTGGAATGTGGGAGGAAACCAAAGATCTCGGAGAAAACCCACATGGTCACGGGGGGAACGTACAAACTCCATACAGACAGCACCCGTGGTCGGGAACGAACCCGAGTTTCCGGCACTGCAAGCGCTATAAGGCAGCAACTCTACCACTGCGCCACCGTGCCTCCCCACTCTACCGCTGCGCCACCGTTCTTACCTAGCTGTGTGCTAGATAAGAACGAGAACAATGAGACTCAATAAGACGACTTTGAAGCTGGTACCACCTGGGTGGGGGAGGGACAGGGAGAGAGAGGTGTGCAAGGGTGACTTGCAGTTAGAGAAATCAATATCATAACCACTGTGTTGTAAGCTGCCCACGCGATATATGAGATGCAGCCCACGCGATATATGAGATGCTGTTCCTCCAATTTGCCTTGAGCCTCACTCTGACAATGGAGGAGGCCAAGTACAGAAAGGTCAGTGTGGGAAAGGAAAGGGGAATTCATGTATTTGGCAACCAGAAAATGCAGAAATAAACCAGAAAATACCGCAAAGATTGTGTAAGTCAGTCATCAACTGTGGAAAGAGTTAACATTTCAGGTCAAAGACCTTTTGCCAGAACTGGGGAAGAGGAATAAAACATGTTGCAAAACAGATGGGGCTTAATACATTGAATAAAAGGAATATCTTTGATTTTGTGAGACCAGGAAACCCCCTGGGGCAAGCTTTTGCAGTCCAATGGATACACAAAAAATTGCAGATGCTTGAGAAACTCAGTGAGTCAGGCAGCACCTGTGGAGGCGAAGGACAAACAAAATTTCAGGTTGTCGCCCTTCATCAATCTAATTGGAGTAAGGGAAGAAATATGGAAAAGAGAGGAGGGGGTGACTTAAAGCCTGGCAAGTGATAAGTGGATACAGGTGAGGGGGGGGGGCGGGGTGATTGGCATTTGCATGGAGTAAGTTACAAAAGGGTGCTGATAACGAAAAGAGACAAAGAGTGAATTGTAAAGCCGGGCGGGAGGGATGTGTGTGGAAGGTGACATGTGGAGGAGGAGCGTGATACAAGGCGGAAGTGGCGGCGCCTAACGGCTGCGGCTCGCTAGCAGTCTGTTCGTCTTTTTTCCTTTTTTTTTGTTGTGTGTCGGTGTTGGGATGGGTTTTTTTTTTTTTTGGTTGTGTATGTGTGGGGGGTGGTGGTGTGGGTGGTGTGGGTGTGGGTGGGGGAAACCTTTCTCTTTTAGGTCTCTTCCTCATGGCGCGGGGTGCGGCTCGGCCGCGGGGCCTAACATCGCCCGGTGCGGCTCGGCCGCGGGACTTTTCATCGCCCGGTGCGGCTCGGCCGCGGGACTTTTCATCGCCCGGTGCGGCTCGGCCGCGGGACTTTACATCGCTGGTGCAGCTCGGCCGCTGGACTTAACAGTGCCCGGTGCGGCTCGGCCGCGGGGCCTAACATCGCCCGGTGCGGCTCGGCCGCGGGGCTTAACATCGCCCGGTGCGGCTCGGCCGCGGGGCTTAACATCGCCCGGTGCAGCTCAGCCGCGGGACTTTTCATCGCTGGTGCGGCTCGGCCGCGGGACTTAACATCGCCCGGTGCGGCTCGGCCGCGGGGCTTTATATCGCTGGTGCGGCTCGGCCGCGGGACTTTTCATCGCTGGTGCGGCTCGGCCACTGGACTTAACATCGCCCGGTGCGGCTCGGCCGTGGGACTTAGCTGCGCAAGGCTCGGTCGCGGGGCCTTCCATCGCCCGGCTCGGCCGCGAGACGTTTCAGCGCCCGGTGCGACTCGGCCGCGGGGACTTCCACCCCCTTGCGGGGACTGTGCGGGTCGGTCGGGGACGAGCTGTCTGTCCGTGGGCGTGGGGAAGAGAGTGGAAGTTTTGTTGCCTCCATCACAGTGAGGGGGTGTTTGGAGTCACTGTGATGGACGTTTGTGTTGGTGTTATGTGTCTTGTGTTCTTTTTTGTGTGACTGCTATGTAGTTTTGTTCGGTACCTTGGTACCGAATGACAAATAAAGCTCTGTTGTTGTTGAACTGTTGTTGAACTGTTGATAAAGGGAAGTATGGAGCACGGGGAAGAGGGGAAAGGAGCAGGACAAATGGGGTGGTGGGAAAATATGGGAGCACTGGAGTGGGGGGTGGGGGAAGAGAAAGAGGAAAGAGAAGAAATGTAGGGGGATACCTCAGGAGTGGTGGGTAGGGATTAGCAAACCAAGGAGTTGCTTAGAGAATGGTCTCCGCCGTAAATGGAAATGGATGAGGACGGGAAGATGTGACTGGTGCTGGGATCGCGTTGAAGATGGCAGAAATGTCAGGAAATGATGGGTGAAAGGTGAAATGCAGGGAAACTCTATTTGTTCCATCTAGGGGAGAAAGAGTAACTGCAGAACTTTGGAATACAAAGGAGATGCAGGTGAGGACTCCATCCATCAGCAAGGAGGAAACTGTTTAATGAAGAAAGAGGACATCTCAGATGTGCTAGATTGAAAAGTCTACTTTTGGGAGCAGATGTGGTGGAGATGGAGAGATTGAGAGGGATGGTATCCTTGCAAGAGGCAGGGTGAGAGCAGGTGTGGTCAGGTAACTAAGGGATTCCGTGGCTTTGTAGTAGGAGTCAATCAATAGTCTGTCCCCTGTAATAGAGACAGAGTGTTTGAGAAATGGTGAATGGGATATCAGAAATAGTCCAAATGAATTTGAGGGCAGGGTGGAAGTTTGTAATAAAGTTCATGAAATCACTGATTGTGCTCGGGTCCAGGAAGTAGCCCCAATAAAGTTGTGGAAGTAGCAGAGAAAGATCTCGGGAATTATGTACATTCGAAATAAGGAGTGTTATACCTAACCAACAAAAAGAGAGGCATACCTAGGGCCAAAAACATTACCCATGGCTACACATTTAACTTGATGAAAGTGATAAGAGTAAAAAAATAAGTTGTTACAGGTGAGAACAAGTTCCGCCAGGTGGAAGACACTGTTAGTTTAGGGGATCTGATTGGGTTGCTGTTCAAGAAACAGAGGGGCCAAAGGACCATTCCTGATGAGGAATGTACTCACCTATACTCACATATTACTTTGCCAAACTTTGTCCCAATCCCACCTCTCTTTACCAGCTTTCACCCCGCTACTCCAGTCTGAAAAGGAATCCCAGCCAGAAATTTTGCCTGTCCTTTCCCTCCACAGTTGTTGCCTGATCTGCTTAGTTCCTCCAGCATTTTATTTTATTGCTCAAGTTGTAGAGGTCATCAAATCAATGGTTTAAGGGGGGCAGTTAGAGAGAAGAAAATAGTATAAAATCTGTGAGATGAGGACTTTTGTAGAAGGAGAAGAAAAATACAAACAAAAGATCATAAAAAGGTGTAAATGTAGGACTATAGGACATGCCTAGCAGGTCAAGCTGTGCTAATGGAGAGCCAAAAACGAAGCCAATATCAATCGTAGACTTAGAGCCAAAATAGACAGTTCTGATCAAGACAGAGAAAGAGTTCCCCAAATATAGAATTCAGTTTCAATGCCTACTACGTGCCAATGGAAAATGAGGTTGTGTTCCTTAAGCTTATGTTAGGCCTGGTCTATAGACAGATTAGAATGGGAGAGTGGTGAAGAGTTAAATTTGCTGTTTGCAGGGAGCTGTGCATCACTTCTTAACACTGAATGCAGGTGCTCTACAAAATTATCCCAAATTGACATTTAGTTTCTGCAACACAGAGGAGACAACATTGCAAACTCCAAATTTTAACTCTAGATTGGAAGAGATGCAATTGAATCACTGGCTTCACTTTGAAAGACTGTTATCCTGGATTGCAGGAAGGAAAGAGCAAAAAGGATAATGTCTGCAGTTATATGGAAAAGTGCCATAAGATGAATGGCTGTTGCAGATAGAAGAGCAGACCAGAGAAATACAAAAAGAATAGTCCCTTCAAAATGTTGAGAGATGGAAGAGATGTTTGGTGTTGAAATTCTGCTGAAGCTGGCAGATATTACAAAGGATTATCTGTTGAACACAGAGGCCGGTGAGGTGAAAGGCCAGGACCAAGGGAACTATATCGTTGCTCTGTCTAGGAGGGGAGGCAATGAGAGCAGGGATATAGGGAATAGATGATATACTGTCAAGGATGGAAGGGAAGCCATTGTTCAGGAAGGAAGAGGACATCTCAGGGGCAATAATTGTCTCTGTGGAGGATCGTTTCATTGGAGAAAATGCAATGGAAGTGGAGGAACTGGGAAAATGGAGTAGAGTCAGGGTGGGAGGAAATACAGTTGAGATAGTATGGGAGTCTATGGACTCTCAATGGGCGTTTCTTGCAAGCCTATCCCCTGAGATAGAGATCAAGGATGGGAAGAGAAGAGTCAGAGATGGAACATGCGAAGATGAAAGCATGGTGGAAAATGGCAGCAAAAGTAATTAAACTTTAGTGTTCTGATTGAGTGTAGGAAACAGCATTATTGCAGTTATTGATATATCAGAACAAGAGTTGAGGGACCCGAGGAGATCTGAAAGAAAATCTGTTCCCGCATTTCCCTCACAAAAAAGTCACAGCATGGGCCCAAGTAAATTGGTTGGGCCTCTGGTCAACAAAGAAATGAAGGGGCCTCAGACCATCCTTGTGTCAAATGGAGATTCTGAGGGATTGCACATTAATGGTAAGAATATACTGGGTGAGTACAAGAATTTGAAACTAACAAAGTGGTAGAGAAAGTCGGAGGTGCCACAGATATGGGTGGGAAGGTTTTGCATCAAGGGAGAAAGGATGGGTTCAAAGTAGGATGTACCCCATTATCAAATAAGGAAGGAACTTCATTCTTTCCAATTAAAAATTGTTCAACTCCACATTATTTAAAAGTCTCTCAAAATCAGAGATATTTAAGAACAGAAAATATGCTTTTGACATTAATCAACTATCAAAATATGTCAAGGGAGGGCCTCATGGACTCAGGCAAGTGCAACTGTGTGCTCAGTGTGAAGGCAGGTTAGATTGACCACAATCCAGCCCATTTGTTATTCATAAACAAGATTTCAATTTTTGGAAGTATTGAGTAGAAACATCATAAAAGTACAAACATTTCCAAAGTATCAACAATCTGTTCAAACAATTTCTAAAGTTATACTCATGATGTCTTAAAGCTTGCTATGCAGACCAAATTGTAAAAGGGCTAATTTGTAATTGAAGAACTGATTAATGTATTCTAGTATTTGCATGCTCTTCTTGAACATATTTTGTAAATACACCAGACATAAAGACCTTTTGAAATGTTAAACATTGTTCAGTAATTACAAACATCTGTAGAACTGTCACACCAGCAACTTTTTTAATCAATCCAGCCATATTGCTATATGGGCAAAAATATTTGTAATTTGTTTTGACATAGAAACATAGAAAATAGGTGCAGGAGTAGGCCATTCGACCCTTCGAGCCTGCACCGCCATTCAATATGATCATGGCTGATCATCCAGCTCAGTAACCTGTATCTGCCTTCTCTCCATACCCCCTGATCCCTTTAGCCATAAGGGCCACATCTAACTCCCTCTTAAATATAGCCAATGAACTGGCCTCAACTACCTTCTGCGGCAGAGAATTCCACAGACTCACCACTCTCTGTGTGAAGAAATGTTTTCTCATCTCGGTCCTAAAAGACTTCCCCCTTATCCTTAAGCTGTGACCCCTGGTTCTGGACTTCCCCAACATCGGGAACAATCTTCCCGCATCTAGCCTCTCCAACCCCTTAAGAATTTTATATGTTTCAATAAGATCCCCCCTCAGTCTTCTAAATTCCAGCGAGTACAAGCCGAGTCTATCCAGTCTTTCTTCATATGAAAGTCCTGCCATCCCAGGAATCAATCTGGTGAACCTTCTCTGTACTCCCTCTATGGCAAGAATGTCTTTCCTCAGATTAGGAGACCAAAACTGTACGCAATACTCCAGGTGTGGTCTCACCAATGCCCTGTACAACTGCAGCAGAACCTCCCTGCTCCTATACTCAAATCCCCTCGCTATGAATGCCAACATACCATTCGCTTTCTTCACTGCCTGCTGCATCTGCATGCCTGCTTTCAATGACTGGTGTACCACGACACCCAGGTCTCGTTGCATCTCCCCTTCTCCTAATCGGCCACCATTCAGATAATAGTCTGCTTTCCTGTTCTTGCCACCAAAGTGGATAACCTCACATTTATCCACATTATACTGCATCTGCCATGCCTTTGCCCACTCACCTAACCTATCCAAGTCCTCCTAGCATCCTCCTCGCAGCTAACACTGCCCCCCAGCTTCGAGTCATCCGCAACATGTTTATGTTGACCTAAACATAATCTACTGATCAAAAGCATTATGTTCAGTAAATAAAAGTTATGATTAAGAAAGGTGCTGTTATCAAAAAGGAAAAATTCTCAGGTCTTAGTTGGGCCTTATGAGGATTCCCAAACTGGCCATTAATTGATGCCCAAGAGTATACATTTGTCTTTCTTCTCTTTGGATAAGTGCCTGCCTTTGTGCTTACATTCTTGATATCATATAAAATAAAGTTGTTGAAGTAAATAATATGGAAAACTTTCTGCCTTTAATAAGTCTTTTCTAAAATATAGGTAATCTAGAAGGATTGCATACTTCTTGAACAAATTCTGGTCAATACTTCTTTGAGTCAAATATAAAATCATTTTGTGAATTTTGTTGCATTAGATGTGCTTTCAAAGCCAAGGCTTTATTATCTCAAAAATAGCTGTAGCATCCCTGTTACTTATTTATATAAATAAAGGCAAATAAATGTAAATGAAAGGCAAAAGTGAATAATGGTGCCTCCAAATATTCACTTTTGTAAAATCCAAAGTACCTCTTCTCCGTGTCCCAGGCTGCACAGGGCTGTTCAAGTAAGTTACTGCTGATTTTTTGCGCTGCATTACAAAACAAAACATACAGTATAAATCTTAGTAGCGAAGGATGAAATAACTTATTTTATGGGATGCAGGTTCTTCCCACTAGTCCTGATCTCTCAGTCTTTCTCTTATTTTATCATCACAAGCTCAAAAGGCATTTCATATCGTTATCAGAAAATCTAAACAGAAAATCTAAAATGGGAGGGGAGGGGGGAAGGGGGGGGAGGGGGGAAGGGGGAAGAGGGGGGAGGGGAGGGAGGGGGACCTCCCCTTTTCCCAGTACCCCTCTTTCCCCATTGGGCCCGTCCCCGTAGGGTTTCCATTGTAACTGGGAGGCGGGGAGGGAGGGGGGAGGGAGGGAGGGAGGGAGGAGGGGAGGGGGATGGAGGGGGGGAGGGGAGGGGAGGGGGGAATGGGTGGGAAACACTTGCCCCGGTGGCCCACGAGCATAGGGGCCCCATGCTGATCTGTGTATGTTAAGTGACTTGCAATAAAAAACACAACTTTAAAAAACAATCAGTTGCCTTTCGCAACAATGTCGCACCCATCTCACACAAGCATTGTGACGTCACAAGCTGAAGCCCTTGAAAAAAAAGGTTAAAAATAAAAAGATGTAAATTTGTAAAGAGTAGACACCCAATAGCAGCTGCTTGTCCATTGTGACATCACACGCTGAATACCGCGGGGGGGGGGGGGGGGGAAGGGGGGTCAGCTCGAGCTCATCTCACAGGGGCATTGTGACATCACACGCTGAAGACTAAATCTGCACCACAGCGCCCCCCTGAAAAGGGGGGGGGGGGGGGCAGCGCTTTAAAACCTCTGTAACTTAAAAAACACGCAATCAAATTAAATGAAAATATCACGGCCGAGCGAGCGCGAGATTGGCGATTGAGGCGGTGCGAAAACCGTCGCGCTACGGTTCGCCGTTTTGCCGCAATCGCTGTTATCTATATACCAGGCCAAACCCCCAAAAAATACATACACATACAAGATCTGAGTTTTAATAGTATATAGATATATATGATAGTATATTTAAAGTATTCAATAATTGTAATTATTTGTAAGGATTAAAATGAGAGATTTAAATATTTAATATGTGGCCTTGTCATTTCATGCAGAAATTACAGTTGATTATGTATTCCCTTTTAATCCTATGAGTGTTAAATAAGTTTGCATTTTTATTATTTGCTAAAAAGATTTTTAAAAATAATTTATTGATAAGCAGGATTAATGATATTCTGAGTGGAAGTCATGTTAAAATTTAACTAGACTGTAAGATTAGATTGCACAGATGATCTATTCTTCTTCTGAATATGAAAGTACTGAAGTGTTAAACCTATGCCAAATTGATGAACTCTCAAAACAGCGGAAAATAATTAAAAAAATATATTGGAGTGAAGGGCATGGGGATAGATGCAACATGAGAAGATTTAACCTTCCTAACAGAATGTTTCCTGAATTGGTATCAAACTTGGATAAATATTATTGTTTTCTTTGACTGGTTTTAGAAATTAAAGGCATTTTAGTGTTCTTAATAACATAATTTACTTCTATCCACCAATTACAGATTAATGGAGACACAAAGAATCACAGATAAAGGTTGAGAATGGGAATTTCTATGGTTAGGCTAATTACTTTTCCCAGATCAATGTAAAGTTGATGTTCATTAATCAGGAGTTATTTAAGAATAATAACCATATGAGAAAGCAGTGTTTAAAAAAAATTAATTTGGATAAAGTGCAAGGTAATTTTTTTAACGTACCTCTGGTTCAAAAATTGCTCCACTATACACTGGATTTGCTGTTGTTCGCCGTTTTCTTTCTTGCCTCTTGCTTTGGATTTCTGTGTAATATCAAAAATAGAAAGCTACATTACACGCATCTACTCCCAGACATATCTGCAAGTTAAATAATTTAACATTTTGGCTTCACTCCTGAATTCCACACTTAACACACTTTCTCTGATCTTGTTGTTTTACAATATAAGTTCAGCCATAATTATTGAATGTGGAGCAGACTTCTGAAACCATAAAAGATATTCTTGGTCCTATTTCTTATGGTCAGCCAGGGGGCCTAAAAATAACTAAGATTTCTTGTGTTCAAATGAACTGAATCCATGAAGGAATGTCATTCCACATTGCTTTCAATGGCCCTCTTCAACATGCTCTCAAATAAATTTGGTTATGTGAAGAATGCAGGTACAAATCTATACAACGAGCTATGCTGCACTTAATTCAAGTAAACTAAATCCCTGCCCTTTGATTTTCATCAAGAGAATCACTCACATGACCTACCCTCAGCAATCATTCTCAGTTCGCTCTTTGTAATAAGACCAATTGTGTCTGCTTTCTCTACCTGTTGAGGGTGCATTTGTGGACCTAGAAAGTTTCTTCCAGCACTTTCTCTCCAAAACCAAAGCTTTGAAAATTCAAAGCTTTTTCTTTTAAGAGGAATCAAAGGATTGGAATTTCTACTAGTCTTTTTCCATATCATTTCCCCCAAAATAGAGGATCAGTGCAACAAAAAATCTCAAAGTTTAACATTCAAAGGTCATTCAACACACCTTGTTTCTGCATGTTTTTTTTCTTGTAGTTTAATTTTTTTTAAACTCCAACAAGGAGGCAGCCCCGAACCCAAAACTGCCTATACCCAGACCGAAAAACCATTATTGCAAAATGCTAATAAATGAGATTTCTGATACTGCTCAATACTGCCTGACCCACTGAGTTACTCCAGCCTTTTGTGTCTATCTTCTGTGTAAATCAGCATAGCAGTTCCTACACAAATGAGTGAATGTGCTGGTCTTCAAGAGGGCTCTCAAAACCTTATTTTAGACACAACAAAACTCATCTTATGAATAGACATGTTTTAATTTACTCAGAAAACTCAGAAAATGATGATGGTACTAAAATATAACTATACAAGGCATTTTCAATTATTTAATATGTTACTTGCAGATATTTTTGAACAACATACTTTAAATAAAATGTTTACAATTTGTGAATAATACATTTTAAATTGCAGTAATACATTTAATACATTTTAAATTTAAATTGCTGCATGTTACAAAGTATATTTCTCAGAATTAATTTTGCAGTCACACCCCAAAAGTCACATTTTAAAACTAAATCTGATTGTGCTGGTCCAGGGCAGATTTTGCAGTAGACATAAGAAAAATAGGTTTGAATGGAAAGTTAAGGAAAAAAGTGCATCTCAAAACTAGCTCAATTTTGAACTAGTTCATTTGGTGCTGTTTGCATCAAAGCTGGCAACTGAATGTACTCCAGTGCTCTGTCCAATTTAATAGGCTTAACTAATTGTAAATCCAAATATCTTGTAAACCAAACTGAGGGTGTTTTATTATTACATATTAGACAGTCCGTTAAAGCCACTTAATAATAATCAACTTGGTTTACAAGATTTTTGTTGATAAGAGTCACATAGCATGAAAACAGTTCCGTTGATCCACTGAGTCTGTACCAACCAAGCACCTATCTGCACTGATACTGTTATTCTCCACACATTCCCCTCAAATCTGTCACTCACCTATATATTAGAGGCAATTAACCAACCACCTACCCATCTTTGAAACATGGAAGAAAATGGAGCATCTGGAGAAAAACCATGTCGTCAGAAGGAGAACATACAAACTCCATGCATATAGCACCGAGGGCAGGATTGGACTCAGATTGCTGGAGCTGTGAGGCAGCGACAACTACAACATCCTACTTCATTACAATCCCTGCCATTGCAATTTTGACTGTTAGCCCAGTGCTGAGCACACATCGGATTTGGAATCATCTAGTCTATTTGATTTTAGACTCTTAACTCGCAAAGCATTAACCCACAAAGTTGTAGTGGAGTTATCTATTTTAAATTAAATTCATGCCTCTATTATCACAACTTTTTTATCCAGACAGGGTAATTGGGTTCCATAATTGAAGGAAGTAGATATGATTCACTGTAACCTATCCTCAAATAAAAGGGCGCCAGTTTAATGGCGTATAATTATTTCTGTGACGGGCAGGTTCAGTTAAATGGTATGTACAAACAGAATTGCAAAAGACACAAAAGGAAAGCAGCCAAAAATATTCTTACCTTCAAGGTGATCATGTGTAACCAATCCCAGAGAAACCATGAAAGCTACTTTCTGTATAAAATGAAAAATACAATAATGCCCAATTAAAGTGTATCATTGCTAAATGTCTATTGCTTAATGTCTCTTTAAATTTCATTTGCTGCAGGCTCTGGAGAACAGCCAGAAAAGTTAAAAATATTGAGAAGTCCAACAAAAATGCATTTTATTTTGTATATGAATTCTAATTATGATCTCACTCATTTTGCCCAATTTTAACAAATAAATTTCTCACAGTAAAGATCAACTACACATTTATATTAATCTCCTTACTCTACATTCTCTTTTATCATATACTGTAACTCAAGGACAATGAAACAAGCACTGGTTCAGTTAGTATTTCATAATACATCACAGCATCCAAACTGGTCCCATAGTAAAACTGTTGGCAATTTTCCTGACTCCACCCTACACATTTCACTTGAAGAAACTGCTCCCTATATGTAGCGCAGGCCATTGAGAGCTGGCAACATCATCATAAATTTTCTCTGCACTCTTTCCAGCTTAATGGAAACTCTTCAATAGCAGCATGACCAAAATTCAGCGTGACATAAAACGCCAAGTGCAGCATCACGAAAGTCTTGTACAGCTGTAACATCCCAACCTCTATACTTAATTCACTGGCAGATGAGGGTCTGCATGCCGAAAGCCTTCTTCACCACCCTATCTGCCTGTGACACCACTTTCAGAGAAGTATGCCCCAGATCACACTGATCTGCAACACTCCCCAGGACCCTGCCAACACTGCGAAAGTCATGCCCTGATTTGACTTTCCAAAATGGAACATCTCATTCTTATCTGAATTAAACTCCATCAGCCATTCCTCCGCCAACTTGCCCAGCTAAGATCTTGCTGCAATTCTTGATAAACCTTCATTGTTTACAATACCACCTATTTTAGTGTCATCTGCAACCCTTCTGTTTCCTACCATTTTGCCAATTCTGTATCCAGTTAAATGCAGTGGGCAGGTGTTATAGACCTGCACGGGAAGGTAGACGCTCCCACCCCCACGAGTCTCGGGCCGATGAGGCTCATCAGCCTGGGAAGGCAGTAGGAGAGTGATCTAAAACCTCCACTGCCTTGTGGCCATATCCAGTCATGGAAAAGGCTCCAGGAGTAAACCTCAAGAAAATCCGGAGTCGGAGTCCCTGAGGCAGTTCGTTGTTGACTACAACCTCGTTCTGGCAGCTCCTGCGACGACGCTGGTGCCAAACTGTAATGGCTCTTCTGTTCCTTTGGATCGATCAGCGACGTGGAGAGGAGGGACGTGCTGCATGGGCAACAGCCTGTCCTTCATATGAGTGTAAGAAAATAACTGCAGATGCTGGTACAAATCGAAGGTATTTATTCACAAAATGCTGGAGTAACTCAGCAGGTCAGGCAGCATCTCAGGAGCGAAGGAATGAAGAAGGGTCTCGACCCGAAACGTCACCCATTCCTTCTCTCCTGAGATGCTGCCTGACCTGCTGAGTTACTCCAGCATTTTGTGAATATATGTCCTTCATATGACATCGCCCAGGCTTGCATCCGACCACACATCACTGCAAACCTACACCTACAACCTGGAGAGGACACTCCAGCTTTGCCTGCGGCGTTGACACAACACGGGGAGCAACAGTTACCATATAAGTCATCGCTAGATTGGCGTAAAGCGAGGCGCCAGGGTTTGCTCCCGACGGTGGGAGGGATTTTCGGATCTCACTGGACAGCTACCGCCCGCCTCAAGCTTGGCAGCCCCCAGCCAATAAGGTGCTGTTCCGCCACGGTCTGCTATCCTCACTGGGTGCACGGGGATTAGGAATCATCCGAACAGCAGATCGCAACCATCGCACCTGCCCACAAAAGAACACATCAAAAGAGACCAGCTCTAAAACTGGGAACTTGGAATGTCCGGGCAATGACCGGCCTCTCTGTAAACCCACAGGACATCAGTGATTCCAGGAAAACAGCTGTCATAAACAACGAGCTCAAGAGACTCAACGTAGACATAGCCACCCTTCAGGAAACAAGGCTGGCAGACTCGGGCACGCTGAAGGAGAAGGACTACACGTTCTACTGGCAGGGGAAAGACTCTGACGAACCCAGAGAGCACGGAGTAGGCTTCACAGTAAGGAACAGCCTGCTGAACACGGTGGAACCAGGCAGAAATTGCTCAGAACGACTCCTGACTCTCCGCTTCAACACCACCACAGGCCCAGTCACCCTTGTCAGCGTGTATGCCCCGACACTGTCCTCCACATCAGACACAAAGGACGAGTTCTACGAGAACCTTGCATCCATCACCAGCAGCATCCCCAGCAAGGAAGAACTTGTTCTTTTGGGCGACTTCAACGCCAGAGTGGGCGCAGACCACGAATTATGGTCTTCCTGCCCTGGGCAGTTTGGTGTGGGCAAAATGAATGAGACGGAGAGCGACTGCTCGAGCTGTGCACTTACCATGACATGTGCATCACCAACTTGTGCTTCCGGACAAAGCCCCAGCATAAGGTTTCCTGGAGACACCCACCCTCAAAGCATTGGCATCAACTGGATCTGATCCTAGTCAAACGTGCCGCCCTCAAGAACGTTCTCCACACACGCTCCTACCACAGTGCGGACTGCGACACAGACCACTCCTTGGTGTGTTGCAAGATCAGGCTGCAACCAAAGAGGTTCTACCGTACCAAGAAGCAGGGGAAACCCCGCACCGATGTCAGCAAGATGCCCCATCCAGACCTCGTGCAACAGTTTGCAGAGGCTTTTGAGAGAGAACTTGGCACCTCGCGTCCTGGAGACTCTGCAACAGAGAAGTGGGAAACTCTGCGGGACACCATGCACCGCACAGCCTTGGCTAGCTTTGGGAAGAAGATTTCAAAGACACACGACTGGTTTGAGGCCAAGTCGACCGGGATGACTCCCGTCATCGAAGCCAAGCGCACCACCCTAGCCGAGTACAAGCGGTCAGCCAACGAGAAGAACCTGCAGATTCTCAAGGCTGCCAGGAGCAAGGCTCAGCAGACTGCCAGGCATTGCGCCAATGAGTACTGGACACAGCTTAGTGAGGATATCCAGACGGGCGCCATAACAGGGAACATCAGGGGAATGTACGATGGCATTAAGAAGGCACTAGGACCAGTCCAGAGCAAGACAGCCCCCCTCATATCCTTTACTGGGGAAATAATTACAGACAAATGCCTGCAGATGGAGAGATGGGTGGAACACTACTCCGACCTCTACTCGAGAGAGAGAGAACACTGTGTCCCCCTCAGCCCTCGACGCCATCGAGTGCCTGCCGACCATGGACGAGTTAGATGGGGAGCCGATGGTACAAGAGCTCAGCAAGGCCATTGACAGCCTGGCCTCAGCAAGACCCCAGGCAGCGACGAGATTCCCCCTGACCTGATCAAGCACTGCAAGACTACCTTACTGCTTCCTCTGCATGAAGTCCTCTGCCAGTGCTGGCAAGAAGTAACTGTACCGCAGGATATGAGGGATGCCACGATCAGTACCCTCTACAAGAACACGGGCGAGAGAAGCGACTGCAACCACTACAGAGGCATCTCCCTCCTCAACATTGTCGGCAAGGTCTTTGCTCAGGTCATCTTGATCCGCCTGCAGAAGCTGGCAGAAGGTGTCTACCCAGAGTCACAGTGCGGTTTCCGAGCTGGAAGGTCAACAGTAGACATGGTCTTCTCCCTTCGCCAGCTCCAGGAGAAGTGCAGAGAACAGCGGATGCCCCTGTATATTGCTTCCATTGACCTCACCAAGGCATTTGACTTCGTCAGCAGAGATAGCCTATTCAAGGCTCTCCCAAAGATCGGCTGCCCACCAAAACTGCAGAGCATGATAGAATCCTTCCACATCAACACGAAGGGGACAGTGCGGTTCAATGGCAGTTTCTCAGAGCCCTTCGACATCCGCAGTGGCGTTAAACAAGACTGCGTCCTCACTTCCACACTCTTTGGGATTTTCTTCGCTCTGCTCCTGAAAAATCCCTACGGCACCGCAACAGAGGGGATCTACGTGTGTACTAGATCAGATGGCAGGCTCTTCAACCTTACCCTCCTCAGAGCCAAGACAAAAGTACGTGAAGATCTCATCGGAGACATGTTGTTCACCGATGACGCAACAGTTGTGTCCCACACCCAGCAGGAACTACAGTCACTGATGGACCGCTTCTATCAGGCCTGCAAGGACTTCGGGCTGACCATCAGCCTGAAGAAGACGAACGTCCTGGGACAGGATACAGAGGCACCGCTTGTCATCACCATCGACGACTACGAACTCAATGCCGTCCATCAGTTCACGTACCTCGGCTCCACCATCAGCAACAACCTCTCCTTGGACACAGAGATTGATAAGAGGATTGGGAAGGCAGCCACAACTCTTGCTCGCCTCACAACTCGAGTGTGGACCAACCCAAAGCCGACAGTGAAGACAAAGACAGCAGTCTACAATGTCTGTGTCAGCAGCACGCTGCTTTAAGGCAGTGAGACATGAACTACATATGCCAGACTGGAGAGAAGACTCAACACCTTCCACCTTAGAAGCATCCGCCGTATCCTGGGTATATCCTGGCAAGACAGAGTGTCCAACGCACAGATTCTGTCTTGCACTGGCCTTCCGAGTATGTACACTCTACTCAGGCAGCGCAGGCTGCGGTGTTGAACGCCTTCATATCTCTCTTGCAGACATCCTTGTAACGTAGGAACCTCTATGGAGAGCTAACATCTGGGAGGAGAACCATCGGCCGCCCCCAGCTACGTTACAAGGATGTCTGCAAGAGAGATTTGAAGGCGCTCAACATCGATGTGGAGTCCTGCTGGGTGTGGGAGAGCCTTGCAGCTGACCGTTCGAGTTGGAGAGGTACCCTGAACCAACATCTCAAAAATGGATAGAGAAACTGATGAACGCAGCGGCAGACAAACGGGCACGCAGAAAGGAGCGCAGCCACTTCAACAGACCAGAGACCACACATAAGTGTGACCTTTGCGACAGAAACTGTCACTCCTGCATTGGTCTTTTCTGCCCCAAGCGATGCTGCTCTAGCCGAGGTGTGGAGCAAGCAGCCAACTAGGATGCATCACCCATGGTCAGCCATGACCGAGGGGGGCCTAAGAAGATCCACTTAGCTAGCTCTACATGGATACCATGCGATCTAACCATCCTGAACAGCTTACCATGCACAATCTTATCAACAGCCTTGTTGAAGTCCACATAGACTATGTCTGCAGCCCTGCCTTCAACAACTTTCTTGGTTACCTCTTCAAATGTCTCAATTATTCTCAAATAGATCCACAGCATTAGCAGCCCTGCAGTCTTCCCGCACCTCATTGGTCGAAAGATGATTCCTATATCTCAGCCAGGACGTCAGCAATTTCTTCTCCAGCTTCCCACAGTGCCCTTAGATCTATCTGACCAGGCCCAAGAGATTTATCTACCTTCAGACATCTTAGGGCATTCAGCACCTTTTTGGCTGTAATACAGACTGTCCTCAATGTAGATCAAACACTATATTCAAGATATGGGCTTCAATAGCCACCACCCTCTGTGTGAAAAAGCTTCTCCTCAGGTTCCTGTTACATCTTTCAAGTCAAGTCAAGTCAAATTTATTTGTCACATACACATACACGATGTGCAGTGAAATGAAAGTGGCAGTGCCTGCGGATTGTGCACAAAAAAGAATTACAGTTACAGCATATAAATAAAGTTAATAAGTTACTATTAGTGTCGACAAAAATTTAGTCTCTGGGGTTATAAAAGTTGACAATCCTGATGGCCTGTGGGAAGAAGCTCCGTCTCATCCTCTCCGTTTTCGCAGCGTGACAGCGGAGGCGTTTGCCTGATCGTAGCATCTGGAACAGTCCGTTACTGGGGTGGCAGGGGTCCCTCATGATCTTGCTTGCTCTGGATCTACACCTCCTGATGTATAGGTCCTGCAGGGGGATGAGTGTAGTTCCCATGGTGCGTTCTGCCGAACGCACTACTCTCTGCAGGGCCATCCTGTCCTGGGCAGAGCTGTTCCCAAACCAGACTGTAATGTTGCCGGACAGGATGCTCTCTACAGCCCCAGAGTAAAAGCAATGAAGGATCCTCAGAGACACTCTGAATTTCCTCAATTGTCTAAGGTGGTAAAGGCGCTGCTTAGCCTTACCCACCAGTGCGGCAATGTGCGTTGCCCACGTCAGATCCTCTGTGATGCGGACTCCCAAGTATTTAAAACTGCTCACCCTATCCACAGTAGACCCATCTATCTCCAGTGGCGTGTACGTCCTTGGATGTTTAGCCCTTCTGAAGTCCACAATCAGCTCCTTTGTTTTAGTGACATTCACGAGGAGGCTATTGTCCTGACACCAGAGTGCCAGATCAGCCACCTCCTCCCGGTAGGCCTTCTCATCGTTGTTGGAGATCCGGCCCACCACCACAGTGTCATCAGCAAACTTGATGATGGAGTTTGAGCTGAACCTGGCCCCACAGTCATGTGTGTACAGGGAGTACAGTAGGGGGCTAAGGACGCAGCCCTGGGGGGATCCTATGTTCAGGGTGAGGGAGCTAGATGTGTGATCCCCCATCCTGACCACTTGGGGCCTGGCAGTGAGAAAGTCCAGGACCCAGGCACACAGAGGGGTGCTAAGCCCCAGTTCCAGCAGCTTCTCAACCAGTCTGCTGGGGACTATTGTGTTGAATGCTGAACTAAAGTCAATGAACAGCATCCTCACATAGCCCCCCTGGCTGTCCAGATGAGATAGAGCGGTGTGTAGAACCTGGGAGACCGCATCATCCGTGGACCTGTTCGGATGGTATGCGAACTGTAGTGGGTCCATGTTGCGAGGAAGGAGGGCGCAGATGTGCTTCTTGACTAGCCTCTCAAAGCATTTCATGAAAACCGAGGTGAGGGCCACCGGTCGGTAGTCATTTAAACACGCTGGAGAGGCATTCTTTGGCACCGGTACAATGATGGATCTTTTGAAGCATGCAGGGACCACGGACTTTGCCAAGGAGAGGTTGAATATTGTGGTGAGTACTGGAGCAAGCTGAGTAGCACTGAGTAGTACTCGCCCAGATATACCATCTGAGCCTCCAGCTTTCCTCGTGTTCACCCGCGACTGAGCCCACCTCACCTCATGCTCGGACACCGAGAATTTGTGCACATCCCCGGGGGTGGATCCCCCTCCAGCCTCGCTAGCCAGCGCCCCTTCGGTGCTGTTTTTAGACGGCGAGCTGGTGGTGTTACCCGTCTCAAACCGTGCATAAAAAGATTTCAGGTCATCAGCTAAGGAGGAGCCGGCACTTCCGGTTGAGGGGGTGCTGGACCTGTAGCTAGTTATAGTCCGTAGCCCCTGCCAAAGGCGCCTGGTGTCCTGCTGCTCCATCTGTGACTCCATCTTGTCCCGGTACCTCCTTTTTGCATCCTTCACTGCCCTTCGCAGTCGGTAGGACTCTCCCTTGTAGTGGTCCATGTTGCCGGATGCCAGGCCGGAGTTGTAAGCAGCGGTGCGAGCATTCAAGGCCACGCGAATAGACCTGTCCACCCAGGGTTTTTGGTTAGGGAAGATACTGACCCTTACCGTGGGGATGATGGTATCGGCTATTGTGGCAATGAAGTCCGTAACCGCTTCCGCAAACTCATTTACGTCTCTGGAACTTGCTTGGAACATGTTCCAGTCGACTTCGCTCAGTGCATCTTGCAGCATGGCCTCTGAATGGTCAGCCCACCGCTTTACATCCCTCGTCACTGTCGCTTCCCGTACTATCCGTTGTTTGTACTCCGGCAGCAGGAAAATGGCAGCGTGGTCAGATTTTCCAAAAGGAGGGAAAGAAATGGCCTTGTAGCCTTTCCTGAACGGCATGTAGCAGTGGTCCAAAGTTCTTTCCCCCCTGGTGACACACGTGATGTGTTGGTAGGAGTTGGGCATGACCTTTTTGAGATTTCCCCTATTGAAGTCTCCATCCACCAGCACAGCCGCATGAGGGTTCTTGTTTTGGTGTTGACACAACACATCGTGTAGGGTCGACAGTGCCACGTCGGTGTCCGCATGCGGTGGGATATAGACGGCTGTGATGATCACCGAGCTGAACTCCCGGGGTAGGTAGAATGGTCGGCATGAGATACTTAGATGTTCCAGGTCCGGCGAGCAGGAACGAGAAAGCGTCTTAATATTTCCAGGATTGCACCAGTTATTATTGGTCAAGAAGCAGACTCCTCCGCCCTTGGATTTCCCGGATTCTTCCGTTCTGTCCGCCCGGAAAACAGTGAAGGACTCGGATGGGCAGATCACCTGGTCAGGCACCAGCGGGGTCAGCCATGTTTCGGTCAGACAAAGGATGTCACAGTTCTTTATGTCCCTCTGGAATCTGATCCTTGCCCTCAGGTCATCCAGCTTGTTCTCCAGGGACTGGACGTTGGCCAGAAGTATGCTGGGCAGAGGTGGACGTAAGGCTTGGGTTCTCAGCCTGTTCCGAATCCCCCCTCGCTTCCCTCGGTGTTTTTTCCGACTTTCCCACTGACCTGCGTTCCCACTGCTGCTGCCGCGGTGCGCTCCTTTGATGATCTCTATCAGTATATCGGTGAGTAGTTTTCTGTTTAATAGTGCTCCAGTAGCGCTCGAGTTTAATTTTACGAACGTTTCCCGGTCGTACATTGGTTAATGCTAAGTGCTAGCACACGCTAGAGCACTTAGGGATAATTTTAAAGTAAACATACCAGTTTAAAACGCACAGTTCCCGCAGAGCTACCACGACGGCGACTGGACTGGACCGCGCCATTTCCCCTCTCATCTTAAACCTATAGCCTCCAGTTCAGTTCTTTAATTCCCCCGCCTGGAAAAATGACTGATCATTCACCCAATCAATGCCTTCCATGATTAAATTTCACAAGTTCCCAACGTAGTACTATGAACCACTTCATTACAATGCAATCAATAAAAAGTGAATAAAATTACACTTTGCTATTTGTGGGAGTTTTCTGTTTCCAGACTATCTACCTTATGTTACAGAATGTACATTCCAGAAGTATTTTATTGACTCTAAAGTAATTGGTATGTCGTGAGGTTTTGCCAGATGCAACAGAATACATTCTCTTTCCAATTAGCGAGAATAATCAATGTGACTGTTTAAAAATTAAGGACCATTGGTCATTTTGTCTTGAAAGCACAGCACAATTTTCCGAAGAGTGCTGATAACTGTTCTGCAACACTAAATACAATAAGCACAGGGAATTGGATGAAGATGGGAATCATCATTGGTGCTTGCAACTTGTATTTAATGCACAATAGCTAAAATTGAAGCTTCCCAATATAGATTCTTAAATAGTATTTTTCATTAGCGATTCCAAGGAGACAACACAGGAAAAATAATTTTGCTTCAGAATAACTTGCCTAATTCTTATTTAACTAATTCCTGAAAGGGAATTTCATTTCAAGTTCCATATTTTCTGAAGATGCAGGAGGCCATTAGGCCCATTAAACCTTCACCAGGTCACAGAGAAATTCCATTTCTCCTCCTCCAATTTTCTCTCTAACATAATCTTCCCACATTCTCATCCACCTATGCTAAGGGCAAATTACAGCAGCTGATTAGTTAATAAACCAGTAGGCCTTTGGGATATGCGAGGAAACTGCACCTGTTAGAGTTGACCTATGCAGTCAGAAGGAGAGCATGCAAACTCCAGAGACAGCACAGGTGGCTGGAGTTGTGAGGCAGCAGCTCAACAAGAGTCACTGTACTGCCAGTGCATTCTTAAGATTGACAGACTCTAATGAATGGTGAAGAGCCCACCACAAGCTATCTAACTTTCCAGTCCAGCTTTCTAACGTTTAATGCATTCCCACATCATCAAATAGTCAATATGGGGATATTTACAGGAAATATTTATATGATTGGACATAGTGTCAGAGATGTGCCAGTCACTGAATCACACTGCACAATGGACTGGTTGCAATTTGAAGATTTTTTAAAAAGTAGTTCTTGCAACTTTCCCCATTTCTTGACAGATTTACCTTTTGAAATGTATTTACAATTTCCTTGTTGAGTTTAGTTCCAAGTAGAACAAACCAGTACGAATATGTAAAACAAACCAGTACGAAAATAACAAACAAATATGTAAAACTGGATGTACAAGATTCATACGAAAAATTCCTAAACAATTGTAAAAATATTAAATGCCGCGAAGGAATTAAATAAGGTGACTTTGATGTGCTTTATATTTAAATGAAAAATTCAGTGACTGGTATATGCATCCATCAAGCATCATATTACAATACCTCTGGGTTCTCCTCTTTCTTGGGTTTAGGTGGAACTGGGGAGGAAGGACTGGCATCATTCCGCCTTTCTTCCCATTCAACCTGCAGTTTAATGGTCTGGCAAGACACAGAAATAAGAGTGAGCAGCTGATTATTGAAGAGACATATTACAAGAATTAATTACATGTATTAATGTGAAAAAATGAATTTTTGTTAAATGTTAGTTTAGACAAAATTCTTAATTTACCAAAAATTAAACCAAAATTGACTGAAGAGGGGTAAAGGGGGGAGCATCCGGCCCCATCCCCGAACTCTACCTCCGCTACATCGACGACTGCATTGGTGCTACCTCTTGTACCCATGCAGAACTCACTGACTTCATACACTTCACTTCCAATTTCCATCCTGCCCTTAAATATACCTGGACTATCTCTGACATCTCCCTCCCGTTTCTGGACCTCACCATCTCCATCACAGGAGACAGACTAGTGACGGACATTTACTATAAACCCACTGACTCTCACAGCTATCTGGACTACACTTCTTCCCACCCGGTTCCCTGCAAAAAGTCTATCCCCTACTCCCAATTCCTCCGTCTACGCCGCATCTGCGCCCGGGATGAGGTGTTTCACACTAGGGCGTCAGAGATGTCCTCATTCTTCAGGAAACGGGGCTTCCCCTCTTCCATTATAGATGAGGCTCTCACTAGGGTCTCTTCTACATCCCGCAGCTCTGCTCTTGCTCCCCCTTCCCCCACTCGCAACAAGGACAGAATCCCCCTCGTTCTCACCTTCCACCCCACCAGCCAGCGGATCCAACAAATCATCCGCCAACATTTCCATCACCTACAATGGGACCCCACCAATGGCCATATCTTCCCATCCCCTCCCCTCTCTGCGTTCCGCAGAGACCGTTCCCTCCGTAACTCCCTGGTTCACTCGTCCCTTCCTACCCAAACCACCCCATCCCCGGGCACTTTCCCCTGCAACCGCGCGAGATGCAACACCTGTCCTTTTACCTCTCCCCTCAACTCCATCCAAGGACCCAAACAGTCTTTCCAGGTGAGACAAAGGTTCACCTGCACCTCCTCCAACCTCATCTATTGCATCCGCTGCACTAGATGTCAACTTATTTACATCGGCGAAACCAAGCGCAGGCTCAGCGATCGCTTCGCTCAACACCTGCGCTCGGTCCGCATTGACCAAACTGATCTCCCGGTTGCCGAGCACTTCAACTCCCCCTCCCATTCCCAGTCTGACCTTTCTGTCATGGGCCTCCTCCAGTGCCATAGCGAGGCCCACCAGAAATTGGAGGAACAGCACCTCATATTTCGCCTGGGCAGCTTGCAGCCCAGTGGTATGAACATCAACTTCTCCAACTTTAGATAGTTCCTCTGTTCCTCTCTTCCCCTCCTCCTTCCCAGATCACCCTCTATCTTCCTGTCTCCACCTATACCCTGACATCAGTCTGAAGAAGGGTCTCGACCCGAAGCGTCACCCATTCCTTCTCTCCCGAGATGCCGCCTGACCTGCTGAGTTACTCCAGCATTTTGTGAATAAATACCTTTGAAGAGGGGTAAAATCACTCCTAATACTATCAGTCGATATTTGTTCCGAAAACACTAAAATATATAGCAACTCTGGATGAACATCTTGTCAGTGGTATCAATAACCATTACCCATTCATAGAGACAAACAGGTCCTTGGGCCCAACTTGTCTAGTCCAACCAAATCATCCAAGCTTGTTCCATTTGCCAGTGTTTGTCTATATCCTTCTAAACCTTTCCTATCCATGTACCTATCCAAATAACTTTTAAAAGTTGTTATTATACCTTCCTGAACTACCTCCTCTAGCATCTCCTCCCATATACCCGCCACCCTTTGTGTGGAAAAGCTTCACCTCAGGTTCCTATTAAAACTTTCTATCTCACTTTAATCTAGGCCCTTTCATACTTGATTCCCCTACCCTTGGAAAAAGACGGCATGGTGGCATAGTGGTAAAGCTACTGCCTGACAGCGCCAGAGACCCGGGTTTGGTCCTGACTACGGTGCTGTTTGTACGGAGTTTGTACATTCTCCCCGTAACCTGCGTGGGTTTTCTCCGAGATCTTCGGTTTCCTCCCTCACTTCAGAGACGTACAGGTTTGTAGGTTAATTGGCTTGGTATAAAATGTAAAAATTGCCCCTCGTGTGTATAGGGTAGTGTTAATGTGCGGGGATCGCTGGTCGGTGCAAACTCGGTGGGCTGAATGGCTTTTTTCCATGCTGTATCTCTAAACTAAACTAAGACTATGTGCATTCATCCTAACAATCCCCCTTGTGTTTTTATAAGATTCCCCCCCAGTCTCCAAGGAATAAAGTCCCAGCTTGCCCAACATCTCCCAACAGCCCAGGCCCATAGTATGGCACCATCTTTTTCTCAAATATTATCTATGAGTACGGACCTTGCTGCAAGTAATAATTTCACTGCTCCATTTTCAGTATACCCAATAATTAAACACTCTTGACTTGACTCTTGAACTATTCCTAATCAAATCGTGACTTTCCAAATGCATGTATATCTTAGAAACATAGAAAATAGGTGCAGGAGTAGGCAATTCGGCCCTTCGAGCCTGCACCGCCATTCAATGTGATCATGGCTGATCATCCAGCTCAGTGAACCCATACCTGCCTTCACTCCATACCCCCTGATCCCTTTAGCCATAAGGGCCACATCTAACTCCCTCTTAAATATAGCCAATGAACTGGCCTCAACTACCTTCTGTGGCAGAGAATTCCACAGACTCACCACTCTCTGTGTGAAGAAATGTTTTCTCATCTCGGTCCTAAAAGACTTCCCTCTTATCCTTAAGCTGTGACCCCTGGTTCTGGACTTCCCCAACATCGGGAACAATCTTCCCGCATCTAGCCTCTCCAACCCCTTAAGAATTTTATATGTTTCAATAAGATCCCCCCTCAGTCTTCTAAATTCCAGCGAGTCTAAGCCCAGTCTATCCAGTCTTTCTTCATATGAAAGTCCTGCCATCCCAGGGATCAATCTGGTGAACCTTCTCTGTACTCCCTCTAAGGCTAGAATGTCTTTCCTCAGATTAGGATACCAAAACTGTACACAATACTCCAGGTGCGGTCTCACCAAGGCCCTGTACAACTGCAGCAGAACCTCCCTGCTCCTATACTCAAATCCTCTTGCTATGAATGCTAACATACCATTCGCTTTTTTCACTGCCTGCTGCACCTGCACGCTTGCTTTCAATGACTGGTGCACCATGACACCCAGGTCACGTTGCATCTCCCCTTTTCCTAATTGGCCACCATTCAGGTAATACTCTGCTTTCCTGTTCTTGCCGCCAAAGTGGATAATCTCACATTTATCCACATTATATTGCATCTGCCATGCATTTGCCCACTCTCCTAATCTATCCAAGTCACTCTGCAGCCTCCTAGCATCCTCCTCGCAGCTAACACTGCCACCCAGCTTCGTGTCATCCGCAAACTTAGAGATGTTGCATTCAATTCCCTCGTCCAAATCATTTATATATATTGTAAATAACTGGGGTCCCAGCACTGAGCCTTGCGGTACCCCACTAGTCACTGCCTGCCATTCCGAAAAGGTCCCGTTTATTCCTACTCTTTGCTTCCTGTCCGCCAACCAATTCTCTATCCACCTCAACACTGGTTACCACTCAGAATTCCCTCTAGAAACCTGCCTACCATTGATGTTTAGCTCACTAGTCTATAGTTTTTCTCACTAGTTTATAGGTTTTTCTTTACATCCTTCTTAAATACGAGCACATTAGCCACCTTCAAGTCTTCCCACACCTAGCCAGGCCTGACAATGATTGATGTAACTCAGCCAAATCTCCTGCATTTTCATCTCTAGCTTCCCACACAGTCCTCAGATGTATCTAATCAGGCCCGGGAGATTTATCTACAGACTACATAGGATTTTAACATTTTAGCTACCATAATACATATTGTCCTCAAGACAGATAGATGCAAAATGCTGGAGTAACCGCAGAACAGGCAGCATCATTGAATGGGCGACGTTTCGGGTCGAGACCCTTCTTCAGACTGAGAGTCAGGGGAGAAGGAGACACAGAGATAAGGAACAGCACCTCGTATTTCGCTTGGACAACTTACACCCCAGCAGTATGAATATTGACGTCTCCAACTTCTGGGGTTCATTACTCTGTCTTGCCTTGCCCTTCACTCTAACAGGAAAATGAAAACCTTGAACTCTCGTCATCACACTTTTAAAACCTCCCATTTTCTGGACGTCCCTTTGCCATCCAACAACCTGTTCCAATCCACTTTTGCAAGTTCCCACCGAATACCATCAAAGTTGGCCAGGCCCCAATTTAACCTCTGGAGCAGCTCTGTTCTTTTCCATAACTATTTGATGACTAATAGGAGTGTAGTTGTTGGTCCCAAAGTGCTCACCCACTTTCACCTCAGTCACTTGTCCTGCCCGATTTCCTGAAAATAGGTCAAGCTTTGCTCTATCACTTGTTGGACCCTTTGTTTATTGCCTGAGAAATCTTTTTCTAAATACACTTAACAAATTCCAATCCATCTAAGTCCTTGGCACTTGCAATTGGCAATTATAGTCAATACTAGGAAGGTAAGATATTCTATTATGGCAACCCTATTATTCTTATGGTGATTCTTTTCATGAAACAATAAATCTCAGATTGAACTATTCATTCAGAGAATTCCAACAGAAATGGAGACATCTAATTTCCTTTGGTGCCTTAGTTTACAAGGCTCTGTTTCAGAATCTTCAAAACATTAACAATTATAGTGCAATCCTAATGTAACACCTCGTTATACAAAAATGAAAAAGGGGTTCCAAAATTAGGTAACTGTCAGATTCACTTATAACGTAGGCAGCTTATAAAATGGATGTTAACATTGAACCCCAACACCCAAGTAATGCCAAGTTTGCAGTGTACCTTAAAAACTTTGGGGAATTTAACACTGACAAAGAGTCATTAGTTTTTTATGAATGAAGCCAAGATGACAACTTGCATTAAGAGAAACAGATCTTTAGTGACTTTTACTGATATATCAGCTAAAGTTCGTTTTTGAAGGACGAAGGCTGAGAAACAAATGAGTTTATAAAATCACCACAGCACAAAATAAAATGTTACTTCATCGTAGTGTTTGGTAGTTTATTATTTCTTGTAAATAAATTATCAATGATGCTGCAATCATTCCTAATTGGCAGGATACATATCTCATTGTACCCACATTGAGTTTTGATTAAGAGTCAGTATTAGTTACGGAAACCATTATAAAAATGGGCAAATTTTCCAGTGTTGCTTTTCAATTTTAATTTACAGACTTTATTTGATTCTTGGGATGAGGGGCTGTACAAGTGAAGTGAGGATGTGAATCAACCTATAAACACTGCAAGTTTGGAAGATTTGCAGACAATCTCATTGAGACAGACCAGATTCTGAAAGGGATCGATAGAGTACACACCAAGACTGTTCCTGCAAGCGAAGATTCTAGCATCTATGGATACAGTCCTGAAATTAAATGTCAGCCATTTAATAGTCATGCAAGGGGAAGCTTCTTTACTCAAAAGGTTTCAAATATTTGGAATTCTCTGCCTCAGGATGCTCAGTATTAAGTGTATTCAAGCATGAAATCAATATTTGGAGGCACCCAGAGGACATGAGATTTTGCAAACATGAGGTACAGGATCAACTTTGATTTTATTTAATTGCAGATCAGACTCAAGGAACTATAAAGCATAATCCTTCTTATTTTTTTAGAGTGATTTGCTTCTCATCTGAAAGCCTAATTTAACCTGACTAAACATAGTAATATTTTCATGAACCAGCAGTTCTTTTCTAAATTCAACGTTTTCTGTATGTGACTTTTAGTTCAAGCTGTCACAGAGCAATAGGCACAATCAGTTTATCAGAGGTAGTTAGACATTGTTAGTATTAATTTATAGTTTTATAAACGAGGGACAATATTATTGAATTACAGTCATAGAGATATAGAGCAAGGAAACTTTCCCTCTTCGGCCCACTAAGTTCATGCTGGCCATCAACCACCCTTTTTCACAAATTTCATTTTATTCTCCCCCACATTCCTATCAATTGCCCCTAGATTCCACCAGTCATCCACAAATCAAGGGGCAATTTACAGCAGCAAATTAACCCAATAATCCATACATCTACGGGATGTAGGAGGATACTGAAACACCCTGAGAGAACCATGTGGGTGCAGGGAGAATGTGCAAACTCCACTCAGACAGCATCAAGATGGGAATGACTCTCAGTCAGTAGAGTTGTGTGGCAGCTGTGCCAGTGTATTGTCCTTGTAATATTCTGAGGGAGATTGACAGGATGAATGCTGAGGATGTTTCTGCTAGTGATGTTTTCTAGAACTAGAGGGCTATAAGGAAGTCACGAATTCAAGATGAAAATGAAGGGTAATTTCTCTTCCTATAGGGTTATGAATCTGGAGTTTTTTTCCCCTGGAGAAGTCATGGAATACAGTCAAGGTGAAGATTGCTAGATACTTGAACTATAAAGGGAGTCAAGGGAGATGATATCAAAGTGTTTTTTAGGCCAAAACTGTTACAATCAAGATCTTGAGGGAGCTGACTTGAGAAGCCCTTGACTTGACTTACTACAACTCATGTTTCTTATGTTCTCAATATTCGTCATTAGAAAAATATAGTTGTTTTATAGCCAATGTGGGTGAACTCGTTTGAGTGTGAAAAAATATAGGGGTGCATATGTCCAGTTTGGCTGCAAATGTTATTAAATGCAGTACCCACTGCATGACAAGCACAATATATCGTGGCTTTGGTATATATATAAATAGTGCTTTATCCCACAGGTATACCGAAGAATCCAAATTCTGGAAGGGAACTCGTGTCAGTTTCCTAGACATGCAGATTAACAACCCCCCTAGAAGATGATCTGCCCATTTTAAATGGGAGATATTATGAAGGGGGAAGGAGCAAGAGAACTTAATTTATAAAAGCACAGATATGTAACTAATAACGGAAAATCCAATTAAATTTAATAAACCTACCATAGAGTGATCCAGTGTGGAAACTGGCCCTTCAGCACAACTTGCCCACACCGGCCAACATGTCCCAGCTACACTAATCCCACCTGCCGCGTTTGGTCCATATCCTTTCAAACCTGTTCTATCCATGTACTTGTCTAACTCTTTCTCAAATGTTAGGATAGCCCCTGTCTCAACTACCTCCTCTGGCAGCTTGTTCCATACACCCACCATACTTTATGTGAAAACGTTACCCCTCAGATTCCTATTAAATCTTTTCACCTTCACCTTAAACCTATGCCCTCTGGTCCTCGATTTACCTACTCTGGCAAGAGACTCTGTGCATCTACTCGATCTATTCCTCTCATGACCTTATACACCTCTACAAGATCACCCCTCATCCTCCCACGCTACAAAGAATGCAGTCCCAGCCTATTCAACCTCTCCCTATAGCTTAGACCCTCTAGCCCTGGCAGCATCCTTGTAAATCTTCTCTGTACCCTTTCCAGCTTGACAACATCTTTTCTATAACATGGTGCCCAGAACTGAACACAATACTCTAAATGCAGCCTCACCAACATCTTGTACAACTGCAACATGACCTCCCAACTTCTATACTCAATACTCTGACTGATGAAAGCCAATGTGACAAACGCCTTTTTGACCACCCTATCTACCTGCGACTCCATCTTCAAGGAACCATGCACCTGTACTCCTAGATCCTTCTGCTCTACAACACTCCCCAGAGCCCTACCATTCACTGTGTAGGTCCTGCCCAGATTAGACATCCCAAACTGCAACACCGAACATTTCTCTGTATTAAATTCCATCAACCATTCCTCAGCCCACCTGGCCAATTGATCAAGATCCTGCTGCAATTTTTTCACAACCATCTTCACTATCTGCAAACCGCACACTTTTGTAACATCTGCAAACTTGCTAATCTTGCTGTGTATGTTCTCATCCAAATCATTGATATAGATAACAAACAGTAACGGGCCCAACGTCAAGCCCCGAGGCACACTACTAGTCACAGGCCTCCAGTCTGAAAACCTTTCACCATCACCTTCTGCTTCCTTCCATGAAGCCAATTTTCTATCCATTCAGCTATCTCGCCTTGAATGCCATGCGATCTAACCTTACAGAGCAGCATACCATGCGGAACCTTGTTGAACCTATCAAATCAGTGACATGAGAATCAGGTCTCCTAAATGTACCGTAGTCAAGAGCCATAACACTACTTCCTAGAAATGACCCACATTAATTGACAGAGTCCTTTATCACGCCTCCCATCAACATACCACAAAACACAATGCAGAAAGAATCATTCTGAACAAGTCGTCAAACATTTCAGTCTATTACATTTCCAAGAGCTTTAAATGTAAACGTTTTTATCACAAGGTCAGAGACAACCCATTGTCACATTAAATCAACACAACTCCTTTACTGCTGGGCAACATGCAGTCAGCAGCATAAATTCTAGCCTGATGGCCACACATTGCATTCTTACAGTATTTATACTAACCTGAACAAAGCATCTATTGTTTTTGCTATTCATAGAGCAATATACAAAGAGTGCTATTTATTTACCAGACCTGCATATACAGAAAAACTATTTTTGAATGATGCTGTCATTTAGCTGTAATTGCCAAAATAATATTCTAACTTTTCGAGCATGGGAGCTTATACCAAAAATCATTCGGCTTGCCAAGATTCTAATCCGTCCGAATTAATGATATTTTTCAATTGTTTTTATTTTCTAACTTCAAGTACCACAGATGGAAATACATAAAATACACAGGTTTTACCCCAGCTATTAATCTGCCCCTGCTTCAAAACCCCCCAAAATATTTATACCTTGTTCTCCAGATTTGTTTTGCTGAGTTTCAGCTGTTGAGGACTAGCCACCTTAGGACCAGAGGTAGCAATCACAATGCCCGTTAACTGCGCAGTTGGTAGCGTCTTGGTGACGGCAGTTGGTTGTCCATTCACAATTCTGGTCTGATGTATGGAATTTGCAGTTGATGGCTGAGTGGTGGGTGTAAATTTTGTCAGCATCACTGGTCTCTGGATAAGTTGCGAAGTAGTAAATACCGGTGCAGGTGCAATCGGAATGCTATTTGGCATCACTGGCTTCGGACGAACCTAAGAAATCACCAATATCTTAACATATTACATTATAAAAGGCTCCTGCTGCAAAATCGTATTGTTTTTTGAAGAAGCTAACAAACCAATAACCTGACTACATGGCTGGTTATATTTCTGTGCCTTGCTAAATGGTAACACTTCAGGAGTGATGCAATTCAGAGTGCGAGCAGGCTATCTAAACTTTAGGTGCAGTAACACAGTTAAGGCATATGCTGGTCACCTCTTATTATCACAATTACAATTTGTACACGTTTCAAGGGATCATGATTGCAAAAAAATGGATGATTTTTTTTCCTCTTCTCACAGCTAGGAGTTGAAATGAATTATAACATTCTTACAGTAATCCCAGATAAATTCAGCTGGTGCTGTAAATTGAATCAAAATGCTCTCAGTTTACATAGCTTGGATTGGCCTAATGAAATGCATTTACAAACTGACCGTGTGAAGCTAAATAGATCTGCTTCAAGGAACTGTTGAAGAAATTTACTGGTAAAGTTTGTTTACAACTGAAAAATAAGACCAACACTCATCCAGGCCTCCAAGAAATTAAACATTACAGAAAATGATATTCTTATGTGTGGTATTTCCACACAATATATTCTTCATTATGAACTGTAAACCTAATAACAAGTTTGAATAACTATGATAGGTATCATAGATTTTAATTTCCCATTGCCTTCTCCTTAGATTTCATCATTTCCGAGCCCTCTCTTGGAGAGGCTGATTCATGCAAATTGAGATTTCACACATGCCAGAAGCCTCTCCCTTGGGAGACTTGCGCCCCAGTGAAGATCAGAACTTTTGAGCATTGCTGTTGAGTGCAGCCTTATCTGTGTAACACGCTATCAAGGTTCAGTGAATAAGCATCATGAATGGAAACCCAAATTGATTGCCCTTCCTATCTGCTTTCATAACACTGTATATTTCATCAATACCAACTGTATTATAAATCCGTAATAAGAGGTGGATAAAAATGATATAATATTCCAGAATTAAACTGCATAATACAGTTTATTGCTTATTTCAGTGCTCAATAATTCTCAAAAGAACAGTGTCTTTAGTTATTTCTTTTCATTTATATGTATTTAAAGACCATCTAATACAAGGAAAGAGGGATTTTGTGTTGGCAACCACTTAGAATTTTAATTTCCCGTTTCACTCTCTTAAGATGATTCATTACTTGGTACGGACTTTCTGGTGTAAATTGAACAGGGACATGAAACATCTTATGCAGTATTTGACTATAAAGGGGTGTGTTTATTTAATGATTCAGGCAAATTTTGCATCCATGTTTTGATTACAAAGCAACAATTATTATTTGTATTTACCTGTGGTAAAAGGGTTGGGCGTTGTGTCAGTCGGGGTGGTGGAATGAACTGGGGAACCTTGATTGGTGGAGAGTTTGTTGTCTGTACCTGCTGGTTTGGACAGAATTATTTCTTATTACTTGCACAGAAAATTATCACATTTACAATTAAACACTGAATTCACTTTAGCTGGTTATGCTTGGAACCAAGATTTGAGAAGATTAACAGTTTTCAGAATATTTATGGGTAATTTTAAATAAAAAGGGCCTCTATAGTAAGAGAGATGAAATGTATAACACCAGCAAATTACAGAAATTAAGATTTCCAGAAATCTCAATAAATAAATAAAACTTCACATTTCAATAATACAATTATGGCCTCAGTCAGAGTCAAAACCCCTAATTAGAGAAGGGAACATATAAACTGGACTGGCATGACAATACAGAACTTGGGCGGCATTGTGGTGTAATGTGGGCGGCATAATGGTGCAGCGGTAGAGTTGCTGTCATACATCGCCAGAGACCCGGGTCCCTAATAGTCAATCCTGACTACGTGCTGTCTGTACAGTTTGTACGTTCTCCCAGTGACCCCGTGGGTTTCTCTGGGTTTCCCAAACTCCCAAAAACGTACAGATTGTAGGTTAATTAGGCTTCAGTAAAATTGTAAATTGTCCCTAGTGTATAGGATAGTGCTGGTGTACGGGGTTGATCCTTGATCTTTGCGGACTTGGTGAACCGAAGGGCCTGTTTCCGCACTGTATCTCTAAAGTCTAAACTGATGCTACATAATTAAAATAGCTATTTTTAATACGATTTAAACCAGGGATCCATCTGGCCTCTCAGATGGGTGTACATCCAAGGGAGTTCTCATTCCAACCTGATCAATACATGTTCCTCAACTAACACATTAATACATCAGTAAATCACACTGGTATTATTACTCTATTGTTTGCTG
This sequence comes from Rhinoraja longicauda, assembly GCF_053455715.1. NCBI lineage: Eukaryota > Metazoa > Chordata > Chondrichthyes > Rajiformes > Arhynchobatidae > Rhinoraja > Rhinoraja longicauda. The sequence goes on along the minus strand of NC_135970.1, from coordinate 10,075,348 downwards.
AGATGAAATTGGATGCCACATTTCATACACAACATGTGACTGCACTTGAGTGAAAAACAAACTGCTGGAGGAAGTCAGCTGGTCAGGGAACATCTGTGGAGTGAAATAGACAGATAACACTTCTCGAGTCTAGACCCTTCCTCCACAGATGCTGTTTGACCTTCTGAGTTCCTGCAGCAGTTTGTGGAGAATGGAACAGTCTCCACGTGACTACACTTAATGGTTATATAGCACTGAAAAATTAATGATTTGTCAGAGGTGCTTTGTAAATGTAAATCCTCTCATTCATAATAAGTCCTTTAATGCAATAAAGGACATAAAGCAGTATTAAGGCACCAGCTGGAATAGCCATGTCTAATTCTGCAAATCACGCTTTAGGAGATTAACTACGATAGATGCATGATAACACACTGCAACTAAGTGGATAGACTAGAGAAACTAGGTTTATTCTCCTTAAAGCAGAGACTCCCTAGAATAAATTCGATTGAGATGTGTAAAATCTTGAAGAATTTAAGATATAGTTACTAACGTCTTGAATAGCAAATGTATTCCACACATTTAAGGAGAATGGCAGAGAACCAAAGATGAGGAGACCATCATTGCCACTGAGTCCAAAATGCCGGAAGGGTATTTTTGTGAAAAGATGTTCTCTCATTCAAACACATTTATAATGAACTCACAAAAAAATGAAAGGTTTGTGGGTTGTGAATTGTAACAAAGACCTTTAAAGAAAAAAAAAGCACTCCAAAGTTTTTCTTACCAACTGTACAGTTGATTTTGGCATTATTCGCACAGCATCGGCCCCCAGAGTTGTCAGTTTGTTGGTAATCTGTAGGTTGATGGGTGTGTTTTGAGAGTCTGCATTAACCACTGATTTCTGAGGGTTGCTTAGAGCTGTTACCATGGCAATGGTGGGTCTTGGTGAAACGACCGAGGCAGGCATTGTATGTGTTGTTTTCAATAGAGTAAGTGGAATCGCCCTTGTGGTAACTATTAAAGGTTCATTTATTGTCTTCTGAGAATTGAAAAAAAAGTACACAGAAATTAGCCTTTTGAATAATGAAACAATGGATATGAATATTTCTGCACAAATGTTCACAACTTGCAGTTTTAAAACAATATTTCTATTTTGAACAAACACAAAGAGTATGCAATATAAAATTATTATTACAATGCAACCAAAAGGAGAGGTCAAAGGACACATAAGCATATACAACTTCAGTGTATTTTCTTCAATAGCTATTATAAACATTACGATTCAATACCCCAAAAAAGTTAATGGGAATGTTTCAGCTACTAATTCTACTGAAAGATCATGAACCTGAAACACTCTATTTTTTAGCAGTACATTCCATCTAAGTTGGGAGACACAAGAGATTGCAGATACTGGAATCTTGAGCAAAAACAAAGTGCTGGGGGACCTCAGCAGGTCAGACACCATCTGTGGAGGGAAATAGACAGGTGACATTTCAGGTTGGGACCTTTCCTCAGATTCAAGAAGTCTGCTCCTACAGCACTTTGTTTCTGTAATGTTACCTGACTTGCAAAGTACTTCCATTAACTCTGTTATAATTTCATATTTCTACCATCAGCAGTATTTGAAATTCTTACACTCATTTTGACCGAAGTTTTGTCAAGCAAAGCCCACATACTGCACTCAACGTTTTTACCTGATTTGTCTCATGTGCATCCCTAAAGAACTTGTCGACTGAGTGTGCCCTACACCTAATCAGCAAGGCACTGAGTGACACCGTGGCTTCACAGAACATAATCAGATCACAGGGGCAGGCCAAAACTAGTCCCATTTTACAAAACCACTGAGAATAGCTTTGACCAAGGGCAAAATGATACACTTTGCTTTACTATCTGCAAAGCTGTCAGGGTTTCTCAATGTTTCCAAATATTCCTGACATTTAAATATTAAAAAATATTAGAAATTAAAAACAATTAAAAAGGCATTAGTTATTTGACCAGTTAAATATCAAGTGAAAACAAAACACAAACAATTGAAATGTTCTTGCAAATGAAAATTTAAGAAAAAAATAACTTACCTTATTCTTACTTTGTATCCTCACCACAAACTGGCCAATGAGAATTTACGGGTTTGTGGATTCTGTGCCAAGTCAATCCTGGCACAGAATCCGAGAGCAGAATTCCCAGGATAATTGTTAGAATCTTCCAGCCCCTGGTCTACTGCTGGAGTATGTGCATGGCCACAAAATCACCCGTGGAGCTTAGCAAGCATTTGTGCAACAGTCTCAAACTTGCTGCGTTACAAGGCAAACTGCCAGCATTTTTTAGCATGTTACGGCAATACCCAATTATTAATGTATATGAACAAAACATTTCACAAGTTCTTTTGAAACGTTTCCTTCAGTGACCACAAAAGCATCTGCTAGTATATTCAGCCCATATTTCCAGAAGGACAGTCAGTTGTTTTGATATCTAATTACAGTAACCTAGACAGAAAGATGAACTGAAACATGGCCTAGGGATTCAGACAGTCATAAGGTCTGCAGTTCAAGTCTGCTGGTGATGAACAGAGAACAATGCATCTTAAATGAAACAATCACCTACCTATACACTAAATATTGTAACAACAAAGTTAAATCCACAGCATGTACATGATTTGCCTTGGAAGAACTTCACACATCACAACTTATTAACCAGGATAAATAATCACACAAAGTATTTAGGAAATCCTTGATTTTTTTTCATTTTTACTTTTTTAGAAGTTGAAATATATAAAATCTGAACTGTAACAGAGCACGACTATAAATTCATACCAAAGCACATTTCTTTTCCAGTATTATGTACATGCAAATCAGTTATTTTCAGATAGAACACAATTATGATTATTGCTGGGTCAAATCACACCACTGATCATTAATGTTATTGCTGACTCTGCATCGAATATCATTTAGAATTAGAATTGGTTCTGAACTGTGCCATGTAATTGGGCTGTTTTGAAACCACATTTTAATAGCCAAATCTGCGAAGAGGGACCAGCCAGGGCTGGTTATCCAACTCACACAGGTTCCCTTACAAAGGGCCATAGAGAGTTACAGCATGGAAACAGACCCTTCAACTTGCCAAATCTGTGCCAACCATCAACCAGCCATTCACACTAGCACATCATGTTTTATTATCTCCATATTCTCATCAACTTCTCTCAAATGAGGAGGATAGTAAAAGCTTCTTTAGGTATGTGAAGAAGAAAAAAATAGTTAAGGCAAATGTGGGTCCCTTGAAGACAGAAGCAGGGGAATTTATTATGGGGAACAAGGAAATGGCAGACGAGTTGAACCGGTACTTTGGATCTGTCTTCACTAAGGAAGATACAAACAATCTCCCAGATGTTCTAGTGGCCAGAGATCCTCGGGTGAAGGAGGAACTGAAGGAAATTCACATTAGGCAGGAAATGGTGTTGGGTAGACTGATGGGACTGAAGGCAGATAAATCCCCAAGGGCCTGATGGTCTGCATCCCAGGGTACTTAAGGAGGTGGCTCTAGAAATCATGGACACATTGGTGATCATTTTCCAATGTTCTATAGATTCAGGATCAGTTCCTGGGGATTGGAAGGTTGCTAATGTTATCCCACTTTTTAAGAAAGGAGGGAGAAAACAGGAAATTATAGACCAATTAGTCTGACATCAGTGGTGGGGAAGATGCTGGAGTCAATTATAAAAGACTAAATTGCAAAGCATTTCGATAGCAGTAACAGGATCATTCCGAGTCAGTATGGATTTACGAAGGGGAAATCATGCTTGACTAATCTTCTGGAATATTTTGAGGATGTAACTAGAAAAATGGACAGGGGAGAGCCAGTGGATGTAGTGTACCTTGACTTTCAGAAAGCCTTCGACAAGGTCCCACATAGGAGATTAGTGGGCAAAATTATAGCACATGGTTTTGGGGGTAGGGTACTGACATGGATAGAAAATTGGTTGGTAGACAGAAAGCAAAGAGTGGGGATAAATGGGTCCCTTTCAGAATGGCAGGCAGTGACTAGTGGGATACCGCAAGGCTCGGTGCTGGGACCGCAGCTATTTACAATATATGTTAATGACTTGGATAAAGGGATTAAAAGTACCATTAGCAAATTTGCAGATGACACAAAGCTGGGTGGCACTGTGAGGAACATGCTATGCGGTTGCAGGGTGACTTGGACAGGTTGTGTGAGTGGGCGGATGCATGGCAGATGCAGTTTAATGTGGATAAGTGTGAGGTTATCCACTTTGGTGGTACGAATAGGAAGGCAAATTATTATCTGAATGGTGTCAAGTTAGGAAAAGGTAACGTACAACGAGATCTGGGTGTCCTAGGGCATCATTCACCAAAAGGAAGCATGCAGGTACAGCAGGAATGGAATGTTGGCCTTCATAACAAGAGGAGTTGAGTATAGGCGCAAAGAGGTCCTTCTGCAGTTGTACAGGGCCCGAGTGAGACCGCAGCTGGAGTACTGTGTGCAGTTTTGGTCTCCAAATTAGAGGAAGGATATTCTTGCTATTGAGGGCTTGCAGCGTAGGTTCACTAGGTTAATTCCCGGAATGGCGGGACTGTCGTATATTGGAAGACTGGAGCGACTAGGCTTGTATATACTATCCTTAGGATGAGAGGGGATCTTATTGAAACATATAAGATTATTGAGGGGTTGGACACGTTAGAGGCAGGAAACATGTTCCCAGTGTTGGGTGAATCCAGAACCAGGGGCCACAGTTTAAGAAAAAGGGGTAGGCCATTTAGAACGGAGACGAGGAAAAACGTTTTCAGTCAGAGAGTTGTAAATCTGTGGAATTCTCTGCCTCAGAAGGCAGTGGAGGCCAATTCTCTGAATGCTTTCAAGAGAGAGCAAGATAGAGCTCTTAAGAATTGCGGAGTCAGGGAGTATGGGGAGAAGGCAGGAACGGGGTAATGATTGAGAATGACCAGCGACGATCACATTGAATGGTGGTATTGGCTCGAAGGGACGAATGGCCTACTCCTGCACATATCGTCTATTGTCTAATGTTATCACTCACATACACACAAGGAGAAATTTACAGGAGTCAATTAATCCATCAGCTTGAATGCCTTTGCAATGTGGGACAACAATCCATGTGGTGGCACGGAAAACGAGCAAACTTCACTCAGACAGCACCAAAGATCAGGATTGAACCCCAGTATCTGGTGCTGTGAGGCAGAGGCTCTACTAGCTGCACCACCAAGCTTTTTATCAGAACCCAAGCCCAGACCTCCCAACATTTGATTTTACAAATTCATAATTTTGATGTCCAAAACTCAGAATTTTACAACAGAATTCATATGGCGCGTAATGTTACTTTTCAGCAACAAAAAAAAAGGTATGCACACCAAATGCGCATACGCATTGCGCTAAATTCATGTGTGAAAAACGACCATTATTTCCAACAGTCTGTAGTTCTTGGACTACATGTACAATGTCAGGTACATGTACAAAGAAGGGTTTCGACCCGAAACGTCACCCATTCCTTCTCTCCTGAGATGCTGCCTGACCTGCTGAGTTACTCAAGCATTTTGTGAAATAAATACCTTCGATTTGTACCAGCATCTGCAGTTATTTTCTTACACAGGCCTATCATGAGTATATTCTGCTATTTATAGAAAGGTTATTGAACAGAGATACTTTTTGCAACACAAAGGAAAAATTGTTATGTTTTGTTTTTTCTATTTTGCTTTTTCCTTACACATCCCAATTCTCTTGGTATTGAATAAAAGTACAATGGTCATAAAATGTATGACTAAGTTATGAAGAAAGAGTCGATATATGTGACTCGACTAAACATACGGAAGTACTTGTTGAAATAAATTTGCACATTAATTGATAATCAGCCCAAAAAGGTGGTAATTGGTTTTCTGCTGTGTTTTATATTTTAACCCTGTCTTAATTAATTAATATAGTTATATAATCTTGCACTTAAATTTAATATTTACTCATTACAGGTCCACCACTGATTTTCTGGCACTCTTGGTTCCAGAGCTTTGCTGGTTTATCCAGCCGGCCAAGGAAGATGGCTATAGGGATAGATGTGCTAGCTCCAGCTGGGCTGGAGTTCCAGAGCCCCAGCCGCAGGTTGCAAATTCAACCCACCAATCGGCATGGAAGTTCCGATGAGGTCGAGATTGGCTGCATTGCCCCGCCTAGGTGCCACATTTTCGGGGAAACTTCCAGGACGTGGTGGATTTCTCGCAGAACTCCTAGCGACCTCTAGCAGCCGAATTGACAAATTGCAATTACCGACTGTTTTGCGGAAAAATGTGAGGTGAAATCGGAATGGTGGAAATTAAATAAGAAAGCAGAAACTTTCCGCCAAATTCAGAAGGGTTGGGAGGGGTGCAAACCTATACCAATCAATCTCACTCACGAGGTCAGCAAACTCCAATACTGACCCTCCACATTTCACACCATTTGATTACTTCGACAAAGCTCCAACCCAATTCTTGACCCATTCTAAGGAGCACTCAACCGTCACACATTCTCTGCCACCCTGCAGATTTCACTGCCCTGGCCACAAGCCCAGACATGAGACTTATGAACTGCAACAAAAAAAAATCTGAAGGACCAATTTGTAGCACCCAATACCCTGCATACTCAAAATGGCATAAAAATATACAAACTGATTGACAACCTTATTTCTAGCAGTTGATCTGTGTGAGCTTGGATGGTGCCCAATACACGCTCCTTTTTGTTGAATATTTGGCTCTTTAAAAATCTCAAACCAACTTCAATTTAGCTCTCAACTGAAGGATCAATAAACTTATTTTCCCTCGTACTGAAGAACAATTTGCACTCACCGAACAAACAGAAATATTGCAAACCTTTTGAGTTTGCTGAACAATGATGGAAAAGTATAGATTAGCGAATAATGAAATCATGCATGTAACAGTGATATCGATGCATGCTAATATTCTTTTACTAATCCTTTAAGTCTGCAATATACAGTATGATAATTTACACATTCTCATATCAAATCACTGCAATCACATGTGGCAAACTGCGTAAGTTTCACAACAATCCGGCAAATGCTGTGGAAAAGGCCACATCTGTGGGAAGTGGAACAGAGCCAATATTTCAGGTCGGATGCTGGCATTTATTTTCCACTTAAGCATCTTCATGTTTTTCCTCATTTAAATTTATCAGTGTTACTTGTTTCCTTCTTAGTCTTATTATATTCTAATTATACTCTCCCACACTATTTAACCATTCTGCCTGCATAAACTTTATTAAAACCCTTCAGAAATGTAAAGATTACTCCAAGGTCAGCTTTCTATTTTCTTTTTCTGAATTGAAAAGAATTCCAGTTTGTAATTCATTCCTGACATATATACTCTCATACTTTATATATCATCTTGTGATGTTTCCTTTGCACCCTTTCCAGTACATCAACATCATTTATAATAATAAGGCTACTAGATCGAAATGCATTACTCAATGTGAATTTAATCTTAACTTCTGTATAGACTCAGCATGAACTTTCCTTCTTTGCTATTCCATCCCTTGATTAATCCTGGTGCTTGGTTTCTTTTTCTAAAATTCCTTACAAAACTGTAACAGAACTTTTAGTAATGGTATATTTGTATTTCAAGATCCTTTTGCTCCTCTACCCTAACTAGAGCTGCACTTTCCAAGCAGTAAGCGATCTCCAAATTATAGACACAAAGTGCTGGAGTAACTCAGCGGGTCAAAGATGCTGCCTGACAGTTTGAATTACTCCAGCATTTTGTGTCTATCTTTGGTATAAACCAGTACCTGCAGTTCTTTGTTTCTACAAGAAGCCATCCCCGTTTTCCCTACCTTGCATTTAAGTGTTTTGAACTTGAATCGTTAATAATTTTCCCATTTTGCAAGTACAATTTTGCTCATAGATTTGTTCCATCCTCCTCGCGACAAACAGTTTCCCAATCTGGTATTGTCCGCAAATTTAGAAAGTGTGTTTTTGATTCCAGTGCATAAACTATTCATGTAAATTGTAATGGCCCGTGGTCCCAATACTGATCCTTGTAAACTCTGCCACCCACTTTCTTCACCACAAATAGCTACTCTTTCCTCTGACTATCTACCTTCTGCACTGAAGCTAGAAAGTAATCTAATTAATTTCATTGAACATTACAATTAAAAATAACTAAAAACAATACCATTGTGCTTTCTTAAATGTTGCTCATGTCAATGTTGAATTCAGGTTCAGGACATCTCAACTCTTACTGTTGATGTTAAAAGCAGATTCCCCACATTGATTGCCAAACAATGCAATTTTCACCTCTCCACAACGAGTAAATATTTGCTATCACACATTCATATTGAAAAAAGAGTGATCATCTTCTTCTGAGGTGGATCTAAGGTAAATGGGTATCAACTACATAATACCCGAGAGTATCCAATAATTCAGAGGAGTCAACGTACAAGATTAGTCCAATTAGCCCACACTGTGTGAAGAAGGCACTCATCCTGAAACGTCACCCATTGCTTCTCTCCAGGGATGCTGCCTGTCCCGCTGAGTTACTCCAGCATTTTGTGTCTATCTTCGGTGAAAACCACAATTTGCAGTTCCTTCCTACACATTAGTCCATACAGTAGATGCTTAAAATTTAACATTAATCAAACTACATAGTCCATGGCTTTTTATCATCGTGAGTGGAAGGGGCATGGAAAATGTACAGATTAGATAAGTTTATTATGTTGTTAAAATAAGGATGCTGCAGAAGAAAAAAGTTTGTCATAATGCCCACTAAAATGTTTCCACAGCTTTTCAGCACCTGTCAATACTTCCCTCTTTAAATGTGTTAATTTCAGTTAGACAGGTTAAGATTCTAATTTGTCACTAATTGCAAGTTTAAGAAAATGGCGAAATATCAGATGGAAATAATTTAGCCTTCAATTTCAGACTAATGAGGTTACCCAATTAAGATGGGCATGAGAAGGAAACGCTTCTGACGGTCATAAATCTTTTGAAGTCTCAGGTGCAGATCTGTGGAATATGACTCACTGAATCTATTAAAGGTTGAGAAAGACAGAATTTTGAGCTAAGGGGAGTCAAGATTTCCGAGTCAAATGGAGTGCGATGAAGATAAGATTAATCATGATTATATTGAAATGTGAAGCAGAAAAACTAGTAACTGGCAGGCTTTATAACATTTTAAAAACAGTTCAGTTGTTTTTAAAATGTTATATATATATTTTTTATACAATTGTCTACATTTATAGACATCGCCAATAAAGCTGCAGCAAGTAGGAATTTTATTCCATTCCCGGTGCATATGACAAGTAAACACTCTTGACTCATATACGTGATCATGCCTTGCAAATCTGAATCATAAGTTTTGCTGACTTTTAATTTTATTACAGGAACTAACTTTTATCAATTGAGCTGCTCATTAAATCATTTGATATGCATGTGATGGATATTCACCTTAGTCAACGTAAGGATTTCAATATACTCAAGACATCAATGCAGTATTGTTGATCTTCTTAATAATAGTAATAGAGTCATAGAGTGATACATTGTGGAAACAGGCCCTTCGCCCCAACTTGCCCACACCGGCTAACATGTCCCAGCTACACTAGTCCCACCTGCCCGCGTTTGATCCATATCCCTCCAAACCTGTCCTATCCAAGTACCTGTCTAACTGTTTCTTAAATGTTGGGTTAGTCCCTGCCTCAACGATCTCCTCTGGCAGCTTGTTCCATATACCCAGCACCCTTTGTGTGAAAAAGTTGCAACTCAGATTCCTATCTTTTCCCCTTTACCTTAAACCTATGTCCTCTGATCCTCGATTTACCTACTCTGAGCAAAAGACTCTGTGCATCTATCTTCAAGGAACTCCATCTTCAAGGAACCATGCACCTGCAGTCCTAGATCCCTCTGCGCTACAACACTCCGCAGAACCCTACCATTCACACAGTATAGATCTTGCCCATGTTAGACTTCCCGTCGCAGAATGCAGTTTTATCATTTCCAATAAATCTGTAATGGATAGCCAATACCTTGCTGAAGTAGCATGGTGAAAATATGCCAGTTACCTTTATTAGCAAGACTCTCTTTTTTACCATTGGTAGTTTACCCTCTCGCTCTCAACTACTTTCTTTTAGTTTTAAATTTATATTGACTGATGTTGGAAATGTTATTGCAGTATTAAAACTGTTCAAAAAAACAAATCGTATACTAAACTGAAAACATCAAAATACCATGCAGGTTTTCATATAATTTATGAAAATTATAGACATCACCTGCTCTCTCCATTTCTAATTCAGATGCGTGCATCATTTTGTTTTTTTCCTTCCATTTATTAAGTGAGTGCTGCTTTTCACATAAATTTAAAAGGTGTAAGGTAGGAGAATAATAATAATAATAATAATCCATTTATTTTATATAGCGCCTTATCACATGCTCAAAGCGCTTTACAAAAACAATTAACATAGAAACAAACAGACAAACTATCCTGACGGAAAAGCGGCGAATACACAACGCCAGCGTCCTCTCACGTCAGGGTCCGGCAGTAGACATTAAAAAGCACAAGACACACAGATATAATTTTTTACACAAAACAGCCATCACAGTGATTGCTCCAGGCATACCCTCACTGTGATGGAAGGCAAAGTCTTATCAAGAATGGATTTCTTGTTATCTGTCTATTTCTTGTTATCTGCCTGAATCTTCCTCCTTATGAATTTGAGTTGAGCTTTCTGCATGTCAATTTCTTGTTCAATTTGATCCTTAACAGTATGTTCTCTGTGTCATGAAAGGGATATGAATATCTACTGAAGTACCTCACTTCAAAGCTCTCAACTCACTTTACCTGTACCATAACGTGTCTGAGCTCACAGCCACGGGAAGCTGTTCTTAAGAGATATAAGATCCGTACATGTATAATCTTTTGCCCACTGAGAAAGTTTTAACATAAATATGTGCAAATATTCAAATAAACCTAACAACATAGTGATCCATTCCAATAATTTGAATTGGTTCTATCCACAATCCAGACCAGGGTATGAGAAGCTATAATGTTGCACACTAATTATTCAAGCAATGACAAGATTCTTGGGGCTCTTCAAGACTTGCTTTGCTATTGGCAATGATTAGGAAATATCTCAAAATGTAAGTTCTTAGTGAAGTCTGCCAATTTGTGTCAAAATGTTGGGGATTGTTAAAAAATGAAGCTTTCTTAAAACTGATATTATTTTTAAAAGTATGTTGGGGAGGGACACAGACAAATACAAAAGTGAAACTTGTTCAGTGGATTTTTTTGCGCTAAAAGGTGATTCATTTGCCATCAATTTCCAGAGTTGAATTTTATTAATTTAATTAGAATTTACTGTGAAATCTAGATACACTAATCCAGGCATAACAGGGAAACATGTTTCATTTCTTAAGGGAATCTATATACTTACCAAATTGTAATTAAATAATGAATCCAAAGAAGATTTTGATATCAACAGCCACGATCCCACAAGATACTTTAATTTTTTTTATTATATCACCTTTATATACCTTTATATATAAAGATTGGAAGGCATCTAATTTTCTTGGCTTAACAAATAAAAATGACACTAAACGTTGAATGCTTTAAATTTTAAGTTTTGTCACCCAATTGTTTAATCCTTCCAATTCAATATAGGCCATCTGCAGGGAACGAACAGGTTCTCTTTTACATGATGTCCATAAGTCAATTTTGTCACTAAGTATGAAAATACGTAAAATTCACTTGATATGGTCACCATACCTCTATGCCATTATAAAGAATTATGCTAAAAACACATGACTGATAGAAAGAACAATTACTAAAAGTCCAGAGAGAGTAAACTAGTTCTGCTAGTACGTGCATCGAACCTTTGAATTTAATAATATTATGGTAGTTCGCTCGCACGGAGGGATGTCCAGAAGTTTGATGTTTGTATCCCGGAGATGGCCTGTATTAAACAGTATGTTCTGAAGCCTCGTATACGAGTGTTAAATTTGAAACTTTTACAACTTCACAATCACTTCTTCAGTTAGGCTACTGAATCGGCAATATTAACCATATATTACCTTTCCCAGATGTCTCCCATGTTGCCCACGTACCCTAATAGAAGTCTTGTTTATGGTGCTTTTAGTAGGGAATATAAACTAATACCAGCCAAGAATATTTTCTTGCATCATCTTCAGGCCAATACACCTCTCGTATCTATCACCACACACATAAATCTATCAAATCTTTACCTGATGCTCCCTCAACCAAATGTATTCTCATATCCATATCATCACCGCTTAATTATTCCCACCTGCAACAAACCTATTGCGATAAGTATGCATATTACCCTCCTACCATAATCTCACCCTGAACACTGGGCATTATTTCCTAGCTCCAATTTCAACCTAGAGTACTTACCGCCATGTTTGCACTTTGAAAAGTTAACACGTTAAAAGTTAAATTCATTAACAAGGTAAACAAACAATTCAAGTCATCAATGGATGATAAAGTCATGAAGATTTAGGCAATTACCTTACTAGTAGTTGAAGATATCATTTAAATGCCCACCAGTTCCTTGCAATAAAGTTACAATTGAGATTATTAAATGAACAGAATTCCATTTCCAATAAGATATTATTTATTAAATGGTATCAGACAGCGTGCCCTTAAATTCTCTACGAGCAACACTTGTATTCAGCATGCAATAATCTCAAGAAGTACTCTTGCATGCATTTTCAGAGTTCCGGTAGTATCAGTGTCAATATTTTCTTCAAATACTTGTAATATATAAGACAAGGGGGATGTTGTGATATTGCTGGGACTACTTTGTGTATCCAAGAACTACTTTGTATGGCTGTGTATATAAGTGATGGGTGTGATTAGGCGGTCACTCTGGATGCAGGTGGCCACGGAATAAACAGCCTGGAGTTGAGCTCCAGCAATGTAACCTTTTACACAAGTGTACTTGTGGTCCTTCCAGAGTCACCAAAGGTACAACAGGTACCGGACCACGAAGTACAACATGGTGGCAGCGGCTTGGTGTTTCGCCTAGGGAGGGAATGAAGCATGCCCGAGTAGAAAAGGTTAAAAAGAAGAAAAAAAAGAAGAAAAAAAAGCCCTGAAGAGAAACAAAACAAAAGAAAAGTTTCCAGCTCGGTACGGGACGTTTGGAGTGCATCCCGACAGAGCCAGTGTGAGTTGGTATAGTTACCTGCTCAGTAGTCGGCGCCGAGTTGCCGACGTGACGCTGCAAGCTGCTGGGGGCGGTGCGTGTAGGCCCACGTCGCGCCCCAGCACCTGTGTAGGCCCGAGATTAGAAGCCTGCGACTGCTTCGCGGGGGAAGACCGGGAGACCCGACACACACGGAGATGTGCGGTGACCGGGGAAGACCGGGAGACCCGACACACACGGAGATGTGCGGTGACCGGGGAAGACCGACATCCATGGAGGAGACCGGGAGACCCGACACACACGGAGATGTGCGGTGACCGGGGAAGACCATGACCCATGGAGGTGTGCGGCAACCGGAGGAGACCGGGGGACCCGACACCCATGGAGGTGTGCGGTGACCGGGGAAGACCGACACCCATGGAGGTGTGCGGCGACCAGGAGAGCCCCGGAGGAGACCGACACCCACGGAGGTGTGCGGCGACCGGGAGAGCCCCGGGGGAGGCTGACACCCACGGAGGTGTGCGGTGACCGGGGAAGACCGACACCCACGGAGGTGTGCGGCGACCGGTAAGACCGACACCCACGGAGGTGTGCGGCGACCGGGGGAGGCTGACACCCACGGAGGTGTGCGGCGACCGGGAGAGCCCTGGAGGAGACCGACACCCACGGAGGTGTGTGGCAACCGGGAGAGCCCCGGAGGAGACCGACACCCACGGAGGTGTGCGGCGACCGGAGGGGGTCGGTGACCGGAGGGACCGACCACCCGCGAAGGTGCGGCAGCCGGTAAGGCCGAGGCACTAAATACTCACCCAGGCGCGTCGACCGTAGAGTCGGGACGGCCCTGGGCCCGAGGCAGCTGCAGCGCGTTGGAATTGCGCGGCAGCTGCCGGGAGCACCTGTGGGCGGGGCCAGCGGCAGCACGTTCGAAAAGTTGAGCGACAACTGCCGGGGAGCACCTGTGGGCGGGGCCAGAGCGCACTGCAGCGGAGGCGCGATCACACCTCGATTACAGCAGTGCCAGCCCAGCAGTGGGAGCCCAGCAGTGCCAACCCAGCAGTGGGAGCCCAGCAGTGCCAGCCCAGCAGTGGGAGCCCAGCAGTGCCAGCCCAGCAGTGGGAGCCCAGCAGTGCCAACCCAGTAGTGGGAGCCCAGCAGTGGGAGCCCAGCAGTGCCAGCCCAGCAGTGCCAGCCCAGCAGTGCCAACCCAGCAGTGGGAGCCCAGCAGTGCCAGCCCAGCAGTGGGAGGCCAGCAGTGGCAGGCAAATCATGGTGGTGGAGCATCTAGAGCCTACACTACGTTTGATCTACACAGCACGTCTTCTTGAGGGGAAGATATGGAACAAAATGTATATTTTGTGTTTAATGACCTGTGTAGTGATCTGTGTAATGAATGCTTAATGTATTTTCTTTGATGCTTTTGTATAAATGTATATATCTGTGGAGTGACCACACGGAGTAAGTGACCACACGGAGATGAGTGACCACCCAGAGTTGAGTGACCACCCGGAGATGAGTGACCACCCGGAAATGAGTGACCACCCGGCGATGAGTGAAATTCCGCAGAGGAGTGACCACCATGATGGCGAAAAAAGCAATTGTGTTTAATTGTGTTTAGTTGTGTAATTGGTTTTGTTTGCAAATAGCAATGGTGTTTTGGTTTTGTTTGTTAAATATATTTTAGCCCTCGAATGGTAAAGAAAACAATTTTATATAAGACAAGGGGGATGTTGTAATATATAAGACAAGGGGGATGTTGTGATATTGCTGGGACTACTTTGTGTATCCAAGAACTACTTTGTATGGCTGTGTATATAAGTGATGGGTGTGATTAGGCAGGCACTCTGGATGCAGGTGGCCACGGAATAAACAGCCTGGAGTTGAGCTCCAGCAATGTAACTTTTTACACAAGTGTACTTGTGGTCCTTCCAGAGTCACCAAAGGTACAACAGGTACCGGACCACGAAGTATAACAAATTATGGAGTAAGTATTCAAATATTGATGCATTTGAGGTTAATGCAACTTTTTTTTACCTAATTGGTAGATATGTCAATGAACATTGTAAAGTTTATAATTTATTCATACAAATTTAAATAAAATTGGAAGAGGAAGATAGCAATCGGGACTACTTCAATATTCCTTGAAAAATTACACAATTTTCTCTCAATTTTCTTTGACTGCCACTTTAAAAAAATTGTTTTAAGCTCTCAGATCCTCAAAAGTTGTCTTTGCCAATATCTAGGAGAATTCCAGTTTGCGACATGCTGCATTTTGTGGGTCCCAGCAAAATGTTGATTATTTGTACAGTTTCAACCAAGTACGTTTTCAACCAATTAAAAGTTACAGTTGATACAAAATCATCTTAGGTGGTATGGAAAAAGAGGTAATAGTACCATGACACTTCCACGCTACCCATTTTCTTTCCTACTGATTGCAAAGTGAAAAGAGATTTAGAATATAAAACAGGCTGCCAATGTGCTATCACAGCTGAGGCTCTGTAAGACGCTGGTCAGGCCACATTTGGAATATTATGACCAATTTTGGGCACCATATCTGAGGATGTGCTGGCTCACGAGAGGGTCCAGAGGAGTTTACAAGAATGATCCCAGGAATGAGTAAGTTAACCTATGATGAGTGTTTGTCGGCACTGGGCCTGTACTCGCTGGAGTTAAGAAGAATGAAGGGGACCTCATTGAAACATACAGAATAGTGAAAGGCTTGGATAGAGTGGATGTGGAGAGGATGTTTCCACTAATGGGAGAGTCTAGGACTAGAGGTCATGACCTCCGAATTAAAGAACATTCTTTTAGGAAGGAGATAAGGAGAAATTTCTTTAGACAGAGGTGGTAAATCTGTGGAATACTTTGCCACGGAAGGCTGTGGAGGCCAAGTCAGAGGATATTTTTATGGTAGAGATAGATAAATTCTTGATTAGTACAGTTGTCAGAGGTTATGGGGGGAAGGCAGGAGAATGGGGTTAGGAGGGAGAGATAGATCAGCCTTGATTGAATGGCAGAGTAGACCTGATGGGCCGAATGGCCTAATTCTACTCCTATCACTTATGACCTTATGATCAGCTTTGTAACTGTAAGCAACACATTTGCTCAGATGCTCGTCACTACATTTAGGTTTACCTATATTTCAAGATGATGAGTGTTATGAGGTTTTATACAAATAAACATTTGGAGGCTTTCACGTTAAATTAAAAAAAGAATACAGGCACATTCTTCCATCATTCCTGATTAAATACAGATGATAGCCTGTGTTCCTGCTTATCTTGCACAAATCTCTGCCTTCATCCTCAACCCCGCCAAATGGCTCCATCTGTCTTTTTTTTAAACTGCCATTTATCATTCACTTGCTTCTGTGTCCCACCACCACCCATTTCACTCCTATATCTAGCTCAATTTGCCAGCAATCCTTCACCCCTTTCTGCTTTCCAGAGGTCATTACCTTCGCAATTCCCTGGTTCACTCATTCGTCTGTATGAGTGTGGATTCCTTTAATTTCAAGTAACCGATACATTCCCACCCCTCCCCCATCTTAGTAGTCCAGCCAGTTCCACCGTTCGCATCCATATATTCCTTCCTTATCACCTCTTCCACAGCCAACAATGGACCACTGTGGAGTGCCACCTTAGTTGGTCATTGGTGCCGGCTCTGATTTGTTCTGAACCTTTTCATACCTCTAGTTTTCCTCCCCCTGACTCTCAGTCTGAAGAAGGGCCCATTAAGTCTACTCCGCCACTCAATCATGGCTGATGCTCACAAATGTGAGTATGCCTTGACACCCTTACTCGTTAATAATGTGTCAATCCCTGCCTTAAAAATACTCAATGACTTGGCCTCCACAGCTGTCTGTGGCAATGAATTCCACAGATTTACCACCCTCTGACTAGATAAATTCCTACTCATCTCCTATCTAATACGTTGGTCCTTTTGTTCTGATGCTGCGCCCTCCAGTCCTAGACTCTTCCACTAGTGGAAACATCCTCCCCACATCCACTCTATCCAGGTCTTTCACTATTCGGTGTTTCAATGAGGTCCCCCCCTTCATCCTTCTAAACTCCAGTGGGTACAGACCCGGTGCCGTCAAACGCTCATCATACATTAACCCAATCATCCCCGGTCATTCTCGTAAACCTCCTCTGGACCCTCCTCAACACCAGCACATCCTTCCTTAAATATGGGGCCCAAAACGGGTCATAAGACTCCAAATGCGATATGACCAGTGCCTTATAAAGCCTCAGCATTACATCCCTGTTTTGATATTCTAGTCCTCTCAAAATAAAAGCTAATATTCCAGTTGGCTTCCTTACTTCCGATTCAATTTGCAAATTAATCTTTTGGGAATCCTGCACCAGCGCTCCCATGTCCCTTTGCATCTCTGATTTCCGAATCTTCCCCTCCTTTAGAGTCTACACCTTTATTCCTATAACCAAAGTGCATGACTGCACACTTTGCTACACTGTCTTCCATCTGCCAATTCTTTGCCCACTCTCCCAACCTGTCCAAGTTCTTCTGGGTTCTCTACACTACCTGCCCCTACAGCTATCTTTATATCAACTTATATCAATTTTGCCAAATTTGGCCAAAAAGTTTTCAATTCCCTCATCCTAACCATTGATATAGTTATATTCTGGAATGGCATGGCCAGAAGCTTCTGTGGGGACACCAAGCCCTGGAGGGAGATAAGCATCACAGTGAAGGCCAGACGAGGTGGTCTAAAGGTTAAGGCAAAGGAATGCTAATCCATTGGCATCGAACGATAGGTTTCAAAACCCATCCTCCTTGTGAACTGTAAAAACCACTACAACCTTGAGTCCCTTCATGTCAATAGTCAATAGTCAATTTATTTGTCACATACACATAAATGTGCAGTGAAATGAAAAATTACCCGCAGTTCAACATTAAGACCAATAAGAATAATCAATTCTTATTGATCTTATTGATCTGGAGATTGATCAAAAATCCTGCAAGTGCTGATTGAAATATAACTATTAACATGATATTGGAAGATAGACCTCATTCAGTGAGGTAAATTAGTAATGTTGATAACAAATGTATTACAGGGAATAACAACTCAAATCCTAAAAACAATTCTGTGGCATCCTCTAACCATACAGAGTAGCAGCTTAGGAAATCACAGGGAATTCACATGGAATATATTAAAAGACATTCTTACCGAACCACCATTCTCTACTTATACTGCTTAATCACCGTTGTCATGGATTTTTTGTTTCACTTTTCTGTCATGCTTTGAAATAGCAGCAAAGCTTGGTGTGTTTTGTGGGAACACGATTCTAAAGGGAAGTGAGTTTGCCAGAAAATTGACATTCTGAGTTACCAGTTAGAACAGACAACACAGCAAATAAAGTAAACCTGCTCAATCACTTCAAATCATTTTTGAAACCTTACTGTCAACATTTTTCTCAGCACTTGAAATTTTGACAAGATACTTTTTATAATACCATTAATTTATCCACTGTATTTTTATTCATGGTATTTAAGGCTTTAAAGGTTTGTGTCATGTTGCAGCATGCATCAACTAAAGATTTCCTTCCGAAAACATGAGTTAACAGCTACTTCCCTGCATTCTGAATCAGTAAAGATGACATAAATATAAGTATACATCGGTAAGTTTAAGTTCATCTATTAGAAAGGTTAAAAGGGAATGACTGGGTTCATGAAGTAATTAAAATAAGCTTGAATATAAACTTGAATTATAAAATGTCCCATGACTGACTGGTATCCAAGTAAATTTCAACAAAACCTTCATTTTTCTGTTTGGTTGAGATTTTACTTTTAAAGCAGTTTTTGATTCAAAGCAAAATGATAATGGAAATCTAGTTGTATTAAAGATTGTGCAGTCTGCAAACACACTAGCTGCATGCGATATTGAGGCCAAAATGCAGCATCAGCCTCGCCTCAATGATGGGAGCACAATACCAATCAGAAGATTGCTGGTTCATGTCTTCAGAGACTTGCACACACCTATTTTGGATAACATTCTGATGCAGCACAAAGGAAATACTGCACTGTTGGCATCCTTTCAGATGAAAGTCTAAACCAAGGCCCTCTTAAATGGATCTGAAAGAATTTCACATGGACCCAAATGAAGATGGTAAGGATTACATTCTGGGAAAGTTACATTTATCCTTCACCAATTCCATGGAAGATCAATTATTTTATTTTATTCAGAAAAACTGAATTTCTGACAAACAGAGGAGAAAAATAAAACTGAACAAACCAGAAAAATAGAATGCAGAGTACATTCCCTTACCTGACAAAATAATTTAATAAATAGTTACCAGGGTCTGATGAATTAACCACAAAAATTAGCAAGTGTAGCACAGCCCAACATATGTTAAGACTTTCCAGTAGAGGGAGTTCCAATATAATAATTCATAGTACAGTAGTTTTTCCAATCAGCAAAAAGTCTCCTAAACCACTGTAACACTGCTAACATTTCAGATAGGAAATTCAAGTGCAGGAAGTCACCAAACAGCCAATGTGCGATTATTAGTAGAAACACATTTGTTTATAGAACACAGAAAAGTACTGTGTAGGAAGGAACTGCATATGCTGGCTTAAACCGAAGATAGACACAAAATGCTGGAGTAACTCAGCGTGACAGGCAGCATCTCCAGAGAGAAGAAATGGGTGATGTTTCGGTTCGAAACCCTTCTTCACACTGAAAGTCACACGAAAGGGAAACAAGAGATATAGACGATGATGTAGAGAACTATAGAACAAATGAATGAAAGATATGCAAAAAAGTAACAATGATAAAGGGAACAGGTAAGCTGTAGCTAAGTGAGAACTAAAACTAGTGACAATAGACAATAGGTGCAGGAGTAGGCCATTCGGCCCTTCGAGCCAGCACCACCATTCAATGTGATCATGGCTGATCATTCTCAATCAGTATCCTGTTCCTGCCTTCTCCCCATACCCCCTGACTCCGCTATCCTTAAGAACTCTATCTAGCTCTCTCTTGAATGCATTCAGAGAATTGGCCTCCACTGCCTTCTGAGGCAGAGAATTCCACAGATTCACAACTCTCTGACTGAAAAGGATTTTCCTCATCTCCGTTCTAAATGGCCTACCCCTTATTCTTAAACTGTGGCCCCTGGTTCTGGACTGCCCCAACATTGGGAACATGTTTCCTGCCTCTAACGTCACCAAGTGTGACTTGGGTGGGGGAGGGATGGAGAGAGAGGGAATGCAAGGGTTACCTGAAGTGAGAGAAATCAATATTCATACCCCTGGGTTGTAAGCTGCCCAAGCAAAATACGAGATGCTGTTCCTCCAATTTGCATTTTGCCTTACTCTGACAATGGAGGAGACCTAGAAAGGTCAGTGTGGGATTGGGAAGGGGAATTAAAGAGTTTAGCAACCGGGAGACCAGATATGTCCAAGCGTACTGAGCAAAGGTCTTCAACGAAACGATCGCCCAGTCTACATTTGGTTTCGCTGATGTATAAGAGTCTACATCTTGAACAATTAATACAGTAGATGAGGTTGGAGGAGGTGCAAGTGAACCTCTGCCTGACCTGAAAGAACTGTCGGGGTACCCGGACAGAGTCGGGGGAGGTTTCAGGACAGATGTGGCATCTCCTGCAGTTGCTGGGGAAGGTACCTGGGAGGGGGTGGTTTCGGTGGGAAGGGATGAGTTAACCAGGGAGTTGCGGAGGGAATGGTTTCTGCAGAAGGTGGAAAGGGGTGGAGATGGGGAAGATGTGAATAGTGGTGGGATCCTGTTGGAGGTGACGAAAATTTCAGAGGATCATGTTTTGTATGCAATGGCTGATGGGGTGAAAGGTAAGGACTGGGGGACTCCGTCCCTGCTGCGACTAGGGGGAGGAGTAGCAAGGGCGGAGCTGCGGGGTACTGAGGGGACACGTGATTTATGCGACGGCTGATGGGGGTGAAAGGTAAGGACTAGAAAAGTACTGCATAGGAATAGGCCTTTCTGACCATCAAGTCTTTGCTGAATATGATGTCAAATCAAACTAATCTCCTGCCTGCATAGCCCTCCACTTCCTCCATATCATATCTAAGGGCTCTTAAACTCCACTATTATATCTGCCTCCACCACCATGCTAACAGCACTAACCAGGCACCCACACCCAAAATAATTCCTCACACATCTCCTTTCATCTTTGCCGCTTTCACCTTAAAGCTATGCCCTCTAGTCTTTGACATTTCTACCCTGAGAAAAAAGATTCTGCCTACCCTATCTATGGTTCTCATAATTTTATAAACTACTATGAGGTCTCCACTCAGCCTCTGAAGCTCCAGAGAAAACCATTCAAGCTTGTCCAACCTCTCCCAAGAGTTAATACCATCTAAAACAGGCAGCATTCAGGCAAACCTCTTCTGCACCCTTTCCAAAGTCTCCACATCCTTTCTGTGATGGGGTGAAAAGAACTGTACATAGTACTCCAAATGCTGCCGAACCAAAGTCCTGTAAAGCTGCACCTTTGTGTCATACATTACATTGCATGCCCATCAATGTCCTGACCAATGAAGGCAAACACACCATAGTCCTAGTTTATCACTCTATCTACTAGTGTTTCCGCTTTTAGGGAACTAAGCCCTTGGACCCCAAGATTACTCGGTATATTAATGCTGTTAAGGGTCTTAGCATTAATTGTATACTTTCCCCATATTCAACCTCCTAAAAGTGCACCATCACATACTTGCTAGGATTTAACACCCTGCTGTTTCTTAGCCCATTTCTGTAGCTGATCCATATCCCACTGCATACTTTGACAGCCTTCTCACAGTCCACAACATCAGCAAACCTTGTGTAATATATACACACACATATATCCTAACAATACAGGTCCCAGCACAATCCCTGAAGAACTCCACTGGTCACAGCCTGAATAACGCCACAACTCTTTATCTTCTATTTGTAAGCCAGTTCTGCATCCATACAACCAAGGCACTGTGAATCCCCTGCATCTTAATCTTCTGGATCAGGCTTCCATGGGAAACTTCATCAAATGATTACTAAAAACCAATGTGAACAATATCCACCGCCCTAAGCTCATCGATTACCTGCGTCACCTCCTCTAAAAAGTCTATCATGTTAGCAAGAAATGACTTGCCATGTATAAAGCCATGCTGACTGTCCATAATTAGCCCATTCATAAATAAATCCCCTCCAATAGCTTCCCTACCACTGATGTGTGACCTATAATTCCATGCATGCTCACTACTTCCCTTCATAAACAAAGGGACAACAATGGCTACTCTCCAGTCCTTCATAACCTTGCCTGTAGTGAGAGAAGATGCAAAAATCTTCATCAAGGCTCTTGCAATCTCCCTTTTTGTTTCTTTCAATAACCTGGGACATATCCCATCAGGTTCTGAGGATGTATCCATCTTCTTGCTCTTCAAGACCATTAACATCACCTCCTTCTTACCCTAAAACTGACCTAGCATATTAGTATTCTCCACTGATGTGTATTTATTCTCCACACTGATCTCATTTCCTCTATACCCTTCTCCTTGATGAATATAGATGCAAAGTACAGTAAATCCTCATTTTACTGGACCCTTTTATAACGGATTTCAGTTATAGTGGACAGACCGCTATAGGCGAAGCCAGACATCAATTATGAAAATTGCCACTATCTTCAATGTTGATTGAGGGAAATCATGTTTCAAGATCAAGACAGCGTGAAACACGTGGTCTACGAGTTGTCTTTAAATAGAGGAGAGATGCCGGAAGACTGGAAGGTGGCAAATGTTGTGCCTCTATTCAAGAAGGGCTACAGAGAAAATGCTGGGAACTATAGGCCAGTGTGCTTAACATCTGTAGTTGGAAAGTTACTAGAGAGGATTCTGAGGGATAGAATATACAGGCATTTAGACTAACAAGGGCTGATTAGGGATAGTCAGCATCGGTTTCTATGTGGGGCATTGTGTCTATGTGGAAGGTCGATGAGGGCAGAGCTGTAGATGTATATATGGATTTCAGCAAAGCATTCAACAAGGTTCCGCATGGTAGGCTGCTCTGGAAAGTTAGATCGCATGGAATCCAAGGAGAGATAACTGAATGGATAGAAAATTGGCTTCATGGAAGGAAGCAGAAGGTGATGGTGTGGAGATTAGGAACTGACCGCGAACGCGACAATGGTGGAAGCTGGAAGGTTGCTTTTTGATCTGGATGCCTGTGACTAGTGATGTGCCTCAAGCTTCGGTGCTGGGTCCGTTACTGTTTGTCATCTATATCAATGATTTGGATGAGAACTTAAACGGCAAGATTAACGAGTTTGCTGATGATACAAAAGTGGGTTGTTCTGCAGATAGTGAAGATGGTTGAGAAAAATTGCAACAGGATCTTGATCGATTGGTCAGGTGGGCTGAGGAATGGTTGATAGAATTTAATACAGAGAAATGTGCGGTGTTGCATTTTGGGAAGTCTAACCTGGGCAGGACCTAGACTGTGAATGGTAGGGCTCTGGGAAGTGTTGTATAGCAGAGGGATCTAGGTGTGCAGGTGCATGGTCCCTTGAAGGCTGAGTCGCAGGTAGATAGGGCGGTCAAAAAGGTGTATGTCACATTGGCCTTCATCAGTCAGACTATTGAGTATAGATGTTGAGAGGTCATGTTGCAGTTGTATAAGAGGTTGGTGAGGCCGCATTTAGAGTTTTGTGTTCAGTTCTGGGCACCATGGTATAGAAAAGATGTTGCCAAGCTGGAAACGATACAGAGAAGATTTACAAGGATGTTGCCAGGGCTAGAGGGTCTGAGCTAGAGGAAGAGGTTGAGTAGGCTGGGATTCTATTCCTTGGAGTGCAGGAGGATGAGGGGTGATCTTATTGAGGTGCATAAAATCATGAGAGGAATAGATCGGATAGATGCACAGTCTCTTGCCCAGAGTAGGTGAATCGAGGACATAGGTTTAAAGTGAAGGGGAAAAGATTTAATCTGAAGGGTAACTTTTTCACACAAATGGTGGTGGGTGGAACAAGCTGCCAGAGGAGGTAGTTGAGGCAGAGACTATACCATCATTTAAGAAGCAGTTAGACAGGTTTGGAGGGATATGGACCAAACACGGGCAGGTGGGACCAGTGTAGCTGGGACATATTGGCCAATGTGGGCAAGTTGGACCGGAAGGGCCTGTTTCCACACTCTATGACTAAGTGCAAGGTGCTGCATCAGGAGCACATATGAGTAGTGTACCACTTCACAAACTACTCAATTGCCTGCCCTCAGCCACAACTTTGCCCATTTGTGAGTCTGTGGTTCCCACATTGATCTCATTAGCCACAAAACCTGAGTGGAAGGGAGTCGTCCTTAATCCCAAAGCATTGCCTATCGAGAACTCCTCCACCAAATCATCCTGTAGTCATAAAAAATTTAATTGAACAACTAAATGCCACCATGTAGCCATTGATAGGAACCTTTAAGCCCACTCCAACTCACGTGAAAGGGAGAAGGCGGCGAGCAGGTAGCCCAGATAGGAAAAACACGCACGGACTGTCCGACAATCAGAACCACCTCACGCTCATGGAATCCTGTCACCAAAACTAAATGGCTGCCAGAGCTGATCTTTGTTGCCTGCCATTCTAATTGCAAGGGGAGGGGAAGGAAACACAAACTAACCCATTCAACATTTTTAAACTAAAACTACTGTAAAATTGTTTAAAATCACCTTAGCCATCCTGTGAAAAGCCAGCAACATATATGCAGTGATCACAAATCCATGATCCAGATGGAAGGCTCTTCAAGGCATACCCAGAATAGGGAGCAACAAGCTCATCTTTGAATTGACAACAGCATTCCTGGATTGCCTGAAGACAGTGCTCAACCGAATCTACCTGAGTCTTAGATAAATGGCCACCTGCATTACAATTTGAAGCTGGAAGACCCAAAGCACACTGTGGCTGACTGCTCCAAACCATGGATTGCATGATATCAACTGCCCATTTAAGGTCTGTTGTGGGAGACTCCACATTCTCTACTTAGTTCATTAGGAGGTCATTTGACTGCACGGATAACTGGCCATTTGAGTAAGCGGCTTTTTGTGGCATGAAAGAAGCAGAGAGACATGATACTGATTTATTTCCATTAACTACCCTTCATCCATCACCCGCAAGAAATTTCAGCACCACCAGACAGCAATAGTTTCTTCCTCTCTGTTATTAGGTTTCTGAATGGTCCTTCCATAAACTTAGGGTATTGTCTGATTCATCTCTACCCCATTGAGGACATTGGACTTTGTCCATGGAACTAATTTGTTACAATGCTGAGAACTATATTCTGCACTTCCCTTTGCTCTATCTATTGTACTTGAGTTTGACTTGTTTGTATTTAAGTCTGGCATATCTGATCTGTTTGGATAGCATGCAAATCAAGGCTTTTTACTGTACCTCAGTGCACATGACAACCTAGAAATTCCTCATAGGTTGGGAGGAGGAAAACACATGCTTTTTGTTCTTTACAAAACAATGAATAGCAGCAGTTTTGTTCCAGCGTTTGCTGGTGTTTAATATTTAGATTAGTGCCATATATTATTCAAATGTTTTAGCAAAAAAATAATTGAGGATTTCAATTATGAAGAATTCAATCTTCAGGGTCTGAACCCCAAGAAAACTAGTGAATCTGTTTCATTTTATTTTAAGCGATGTGGTGTGTAAACAGCGCACTCCTTTGAGGAATATAAAGGAAGAATAAAATAACTTAAACAGGCGGTTAGAAGGACCAAAAAGAACATGAAATGGCTTTCTGTAGCAAGGAATTGCAGATTCTAGTTTACACTGAAGATAGCCACAAAATGCTAGTAACTCAGCGGATCAGGCAGCGTCTCTGGAGCAAAGAAAGAAAAGGGCTTTGGTGAATTAAATTAAAGAAAATCCCAAGGTTATTTATACCTACATTACAAACAACCAGGAAGAATAATGGACTGTTCAAGGATAAAGGAGGGAATTTTTGCTTGGAGTTCGGATATAGGCGAGTATGACCTCATCAAGTAGTCAAGTCAAGTCAATTTTATTTGTATAGCACATTTAAAAACAACCCACATTGACCAAAGTGCTGTACATCAGTTCAGGTACTAAGAAACAAACATACAATGGCACACCAGCATAACAGCACATAAACAGTTCACAGCACCCCCTCAGAGGGCCTCAAACACTAGGGAGTAGAAATAAACTCTCATTATAACGGGCCATGCAGGGGGAATTATGTCCGTTATTGCCGATTGTCAGTTATAACCAAATAAGGAGTTATCATTGTATGTAGTTGAAACAAAGAACTGCAGATGATGGTGAATACACAAAAGGATACAAAGTGCTGGAGTAACGCAGCAGGTCTGGAGGAGATTTTGAAGCATCTTTGCTTGAAACTTTATTGTAGGGCCGTTTAGTGTAGCAGTGAGAGGTTGGCAAACAACCAACTTGTGGATATTGAATTTCAAACTCATCCCTCATATGCTTCCATGAATGAATCAATGAATACTTGGAGTTACACTTCAACTACAAACATCACCTATACACAGCTGTTCGACTATTGAGCCTCCAGTGAAGGTGCTAAACATACTTGCTTATGCTGCTTCGTCATGTGCTGATCATGCCCATTTTGTCATCACATGAATGTAATTGCACGCATCACAGAAACGCATACAAAGGTGCTCTGTGTTTGGACTGTGCCAAAGCATTTCAGTATACTTAAAGACCAGAATCACTCTAGCCATATCTTTTGACCGGTTTTAGGCTGATTTAATAACCTTGTGTGTGTACCTTCTAATATAATGTCGAAGTTTTTAAGGGAAGCTCGAGGGTAAGACTCCTTTCACAGAAGTAAAGGTTTTTTTTCCCAGCCTCTATTATTCTGACCTTAGCTTGAGTGTGCCCAAACTGCCAGGTCCAAATGCAAATTGCTTGTGAGCATTCTACTTCCTTCCTCTAGCTTTGATGCTTGTGTCAGTAGTGCAAGGTCAATATATTTTGTGCAAGACATATTTGCTACGTAAAGTGGAAAAAGACTGGTGCATGGAATGATCTTTTGGCAGGCAATTCGTGAGCGATTATATTTGGCTGGATTCATTGCCAAGATAGATACAAGATTTCTAACTTTCAACTATCGCCCTGTCCTCCACTATCACCCTGAGTACCGGCACACCACAGGGCTGTGTTCTGAGCCCCATGCTCTACTCCCTCTTCACACACGACTGTGTTCCTGCTGAGCTGCCACAACGCATAGATCAACTTGCACTTTACCCTGTCTAAAAACTGTTACAATTGTTTCGTTTCGTTGGGTTGCTGTTAATTACTTAAATTATTGCATCGT
This sequence comes from Rhinoraja longicauda, assembly GCF_053455715.1. Lineage (NCBI taxonomy): Eukaryota > Metazoa > Chordata > Chondrichthyes > Rajiformes > Arhynchobatidae > Rhinoraja > Rhinoraja longicauda. Next base: position 10,047,907 of record NC_135970.1, on the reverse strand, counting down.
TTGGGAGGCGCATTCCCAATCTCGTTGTACTCCATCTGGCTCCTCTCAAAGAGAGCAACAAAGTGGCACAGCTGGTAGATCTGCTGTCTCACAGCACCAGAGTCCCAGGTTCGATCCTGACCTCAGATGCTGTCTGTGTGGAGTTTGAATGTTCTCTCTGTGACCTCGTGGGTTTCCTTTGGGTGCTCCAATTTCCTCCTACATCACAAAGATGCATGGGTTTGTAGGTTAATTGATTTCTGCAAATTACCCCAATTATGCAAGGAGTAGATGAGAAAGTGGGATAACATAATTTATCTGAGCGGGTGATCGTTGGTCAGTGTGGACTTGATGGGCCGAATGGTCTGTTACCACGCTGTCTTTCTAAAATAAATCTGGCACCATCTATCCCTCTCACCACCTGTTTATCTGGTTCCATCTATCACGTTTCAGCTTCCTTCGTACCTCTTCCTATCACTTTTACATGCTGGGTACATTCTTGCCATACATTGACCACCCCTTCACCTCCACCAATGCTGTTTGAACTGCTGAGTTCTGTTTGACCTGCAGTTTATCGTTTGCTTAGATTCCAGCATTAGCAGTTCTTGGATCTCTGTTCCTTATCCGTTTTCATAATCTACCCTGCCATTGGTACCATTATGCATCGAGCTCTATCCATTCACCCTTTTCAATGTTTTGCAGTCATTCAGTGGTATCATTGACTCTGGCAGCAAGCGGACAACATGTTACCTTAGGATCATATATGTAAAGCCCAGTGAGATGCTACCCTGATGCCAAGAACAGTCAGTCTGATCTCATGTACGGAATGCTTCTTGTAATAAGGCTGTATTGATGTCTGGACTAATTTGTTGCTTGATAACATTGCGGATATTGCTTTCCATTACTTTTCTAATGATTGCATATGCACTGACATGAAAACAACTGGCCAAATAACATACTTCCTGCTTTTGGTCAAAGGAACTCTTACATGAACAGCATCCTGTTTTAATGAATGGATGGATGTCCCTGTTGTTAGACCTACAAGAGCTGCTTCTCTGGAGATGAGGCGACTTGAAGAACACATCTACAGCATCATAGTTGGTATGCTGATAACCTTATTGTCTTTCACATATACATTGTATGCTTAGTCGTTTCTCACCACATGAGATGAATACATTTGGTGGACGAATGGCATCTATGATGGACTCCATGAGGAAGTTGAGATGGAGCATCTGTTCTGTACTTCTGGTTGCAGTGTTACAATTGCTTTGGAATTTTCATTCTGCATTACAGCTGCACTTAAAATGGGAATGTTCATGGAACTTCCTCCTCTTATCAACTGTTTTCATTGTTCACCACCATTGATGCATAAATGTTGTAAAGTAACAGAGCTCCGATTGGTTTTTGCTTTTGAAATCACTCAATTCTGTTAAAAAAAAAATAGAAATAGCCTTTTCATACCTCAGTGCCTGTTCTGTTGGTCAATAAATGGCTGAACATTTATACTAGCAGGACTTTTCTGTGCTAATCTCATATCATTTTATTCCAAACAATCTGGACCCAAGAGAGTTGAGGTTTTGCCGTTAAATGTATTAAAGAGCTGCACGTGACAACGTTTCACATGGTAGATTGATGGAATACATGGGAAGTTAGCAAGCGAGATTAAAAATTTGCCCAGTTGAATAATTGTAGAGAATTTTAATGATTGGTTGTAAATAGTGTGGTGTTATGCTGATGTAATTACAAACATTATAATAACTTCACTAATGCACATGGACACAGCAGGTAAAGGGAGTAGTCTCACATGAACAGCATTCTGTTTTGATGAGATGGCTCTGTTGTCAGGTCCACAAGAGCTGGTGTACTGGTGTTGGAGTTCCAAACCGATCACAATGGTTAGTCAAAATAGAAAAAGTTTTGACTGTATTTTAATTGGACGATCAACAAAATATCAGACTTTATATCAGTTTCCTATTAGATTACACAATACGTCTAATCGCAGTCCTGAAATTGCTATCTCCTTATCAGTGGATTGGCTCCATATTAACAAACGTTGAGTACGTAAAATGAAGCAGTTATCAAAATGACATCACCTTCCGACTATCTTTGTGTCAGTTCCTAATTCATATATTAAGTTGTGTGTGGATATTTCAACTCAACCATAATAGTAAATAGGCTTAACACAAATTTTAAGTTATTTTAATAAATGGAATGACCATCTGCACCTTGATGTCCAATAACTGGAAATACAAATTTGTGAACTAAGAACAATATCACCAAACAACTCAAGAACGAGCTACTTCAATGGAGCCATGTCTAGTTGTATGCTTGCTCACTTCTTTGCTCTGAATACTACTAAGGTGCAAGTTAAGCATTACAAATTACATAACTAAATTACAATTGCAGTGTCGAACAAAGATAAAATGAACAGTTGGTAGAGGCATTCAAAATCATTCGAAAATATATGCGAAGTACTTAAAAAACTCATATTGTATCGTATTTTAGAACAGCATGTACTAAACACTGAGAACAGACACCTAGTTCACGTCAAATCATTTCTAAAAGTGTTCCTATAAAATGTGTTTAAGAATAACAGCATCTTCAAATTAATGTAAAAAAATGCATTTACTTTACATCATATCAATGTTTGTTTTGAAAATGCAAATCCTAAAGATGCACTCAAGTGGGAAATTGAACAGGATCTATGCTGTATCATTGTACAAGACAAAAGTACATTATTCCTCAAAGCAATAATTAGAGCTTCTTATCAAGATCTTGACAACTCCATCAAATCCTGCCCCAACAAATACCTCATTTTTTTAACCTTTATGAATTGAGCAATACTGATTTAATTTTTTTTGACATTTCACAATTCCAAGTGATTACACAATTGATTCATTCAAAATACCTTTAAATGATTGTTTCTCATGTATGTGCACAGTTAGCGAGCGGGACTTTCCTCATAACTGTACAATGTTCCAATCTACTAACATACAATCCAATCATTTTATTGGATAATTATTTGATTAACTGTGTTTGCAAAATAACTCCTGCTCATTGGCTGAATAAAGGTACTCTCTAAGTCAGACTACAGCTCTTTGTTTACTTAAAGAAAAGTGAAGAGCATTAACTCAATGGTGAGAGTCATAAAAAATTGCCCATGTGGTAAATTCAATCTTATTGCTTGGAGGCTACAAAATAATCTAGAGACTCCTGCACTGAAAAGTTTAAAACCACATCAATTTGTGGAATAGTAGTTTCAGATTGTTCTCAACAGAAATGGAAGTGGATTAACAAAAGCACATTTAAATTATTTCATCCTCAAATCACAACACTCTGCACAAAGTTAGCAATCTAACTATTTCCTGTCTTTTACATTATTTCACGCCTTTCTCTTGAAATTCTTACCATCATATTTCATGACCTCCCTTAGGTACCTTCTGAGTTCGTAATACTAAAAAACTATTTGACTATTTGAAAAACTGGGCAAAATATGTCCATATTTTCCAGATATCTATTACTGTAAATTCTATTACTGAGTCACTGAACATTGAACTAGAACATAAATTCTAGTTTATTTCATGTCCTCCTGGACTTAGTTAATGACAACTAGTGCATTCATTTGACTGCTCCGGCTGAGATCAGCGAATTCAACAACTCAGATACAGAGCATGGAATCTTCCTCATCTATGCAGCTCCATAGGACTTTGGGCAGGCCGCATTTGGAAAATTACGTGCAGTTCTGGCCACCCCAACACTGGAAAGATGTGGATGCTTTGGAAAGGGTGCAGAGAAGGTTTACCGTAATGCTGCCTGGATTAGAGGGTTTCAGTTGCAGGCTGGATAGACTGGGATTGTTTTCTCTGGAACATCAGAGGTTGAGGGGAGACCTGATAAGTATATAAATTTATGAGAGGCATAGATGAGGTAGACAGTCCTAACCTTTTTCACATGGTGGAAATATCCAAGACTATAAGGAATTGTTACAGGTTGAAAGGGGGAAATTTTATGGAGATTTAAAAAAATATATTTTTACACAGAGCAGTGGGGGCCTGGAACGCATTGCCTGGGGCGGTGGGGGGCAGATGTGATAGTAGCATATAAGAGGCTTTTAGATCGGCACATGGAAGTGTAGGAAATCGTAGGATTTGGATCATATACAGGCAGATGAGAACAGAAACTTGGCATCATGTTTGACACAAACATTAACACCAGCTCCTGTGCAGTACTGACTTTGTGCCCTGTGTGATACTCCAACAAATCGTCCAGTGCAATCCTCACCCAACATGGAACTATAAACGCCAAATTTCTGTACTTCATAGCAAGCTATGGTATATTAATAAAAGGCATTGGCATATTCAAGATATCTGGCTAACTGCAATATTATTACGACTTTCCCCACAATTTACACTGCACATATATATCATATCATAAAATAACATTAGCAACCAAACTGAAACTATTTTTCTCTCAGCATCTCAAATTTTGCATATTAAATAAAAAAGATCAGAAAGAGGACGAAAAAATATTTAACATTTTCTATCCATGCTATAACTTAAATTTGCATAAGCACTTTGTAAATCATCTGCTCTTACTCTGATCTGCAATTTAACTATTTTGATAGAATTACATATTCATCTCCACCATAATTACAAAGATCATGTTTTGCACCATCTGAGACTAAAGTCCAAGAGCTTCCAAGTCTGGGGTGCTCCTCACAAGCTGTGTCCTTTAGAAGCTTGGATATGCTAACAGCCTTGGTATATTCTCAGCATTGAAACTTTCTCCACTGTTCTTTTACATTGGTGATGATCAAATGGAGAATGTTATCAATTTTAGAAGAAAATGAAGATATAGAAATCAGATTCTCAATAAATACAAATGACAAGTGCAACTTCTGTTTTTAGGTAAATTGGCTGCTTTAACTTTATGGTGCATTGTTCAGCATCCAAAGCAGCCTGAATGTGGCTTTGATAACTGACACACTTTAATCAGAAACATTTGGAAAAGATTGAAGTGCAGGTGATAAAGCTGCAACTAAGAAAGAATCAAATTGTTCAAAACTTTGTGTGGAAATTTTTGAAATAATTAAGGAATACAAAAAGATTGTGATGTGAATTCAGAATAATAATTGTAAGTAGACTCAAACAGATCCAAAAGACTAAACAAAAATCACTGTACATCTGGATGATGGGACACTAATTTGAAGGTGAATAATAGATACCTCCACTATAGGTCGACTTTCAATATATCTGCCAAGACTTGATAAACTGGCTTAAAATATCAAAATATCAGGCACAAATAAGTTTATCACCCATTATAAGAATGCCAAGATATTTTCTTTATTAACCAAATTGTAATCCCAGTAGTATTAGGGTTCTTTTTTTTTTAAAGAGGAAGATCAATAACAGATAGATCAACTGTGATGCAAACCATGTATCAAAATTATAATTATTTCATAGATTTGTAGTAGGTAAAGATGCATTCTCTACACCGATCATTTTCAAATGATCACCTCTTATAAAACCTGATGAATTACCAGATATTCTAATTTTGCAAATGAGATGCCCATCTTGGGAATTATTGCAATATTGTCACATGAATGCTAGTTTCTAATCTGCCTTTATATTTTCTTCTGTTTTCTCTAGCTATATGTTACTAGTGATGGTTTAAAAGAAATCATAGATTTTTGTTTTATCCTAGCAAATCTGCTGTTCACATTGGATCCAAGGATAACATCGGTTAAAATATCTCAGCTGATAATCAAGTCAATAGTCAATGCATTGTTCAGCATCCATAGCAGCCTGGATGTGGCTTTGATGACTGACACACTTTAATCAGAAACCTTTGGAAAAGATTGAAGTGCAGGTGATAAAGCTGCAACTAAGAAAGAATCAAATTGTTCAAAACTTTGTGTGGAAATTTTTGAAATAGTTAAGGAATACAAAAAGATTGTGGTGTGAATTCAGAATAATAATTGTAAGTAGACTCAAACAGATCCAAAAGACTAAACATAAATCACTGTAATTGGATGATGGGACACTAATAATAATAATAATAATAAGACGAATATGTAATAGATTTTTGTTTTATCCTAGCAAATCTGCTGTTCACATTGGATCCAAGGATAACATCCGTTAAAATATCTCAGCTGATAATCAAGTCTGCTAGCCAATTTTCAGCCAATTACAAAAAAGATCTTTAAACTATCAAAAAAAATTATTGGATCAAGAGGATAAACTTTCACATGTTTGTGTATACAGGCTCAAATGAAATCAGGAGCCATATTGTAGTCAATGCTTAATGAGCTAGAAGCCTTGGAAAGCAGATTGACAAAATTAAAGTGCTGAAGAAAGATGATACTACATCAGCAACTAACTGCTGAGAGACTATTTTGTGGTTGATAGTGGCCTGAAAAAATGATACCTCTCAAGTCTGAGTTTAACATTTTAAATATTAGGAATAGACATACAAAAAGTTAATCACTGCAATTTTTTTTCCAAGAGAGTGAAATTTAAGCCCTACTGACATTGAGATACTGCCTTTCTTGCAGACATACCATACAGGATTTTACAAGACTTTAAGATGAAGTACTGATTCTAAGGATTTCTCCAACTGGAATTACAGACATGCTAACCATACCATTTTATTGTAAATGTCAGCAATTGTTCAGTGAACAGCATCCTTGTGCTCAAGTTCAAAAATGTTAGGTTGAACATAGACTCTAAATGACATATTAATTGTTACACCACCAGGCTGTGGCAATGTTGGTGGTGCTTTATTTTGTATTAAACTTTGGCGGAATGCCCCATCTAATGCAAGGAAGCTCTTCCCACTGTCCTGACCAAAATGAATCCCTCCCAATCATAACCAGTCGTTACATTATTCTTTATGGACCTTTCCTGTACATAAGCTAGCTCCCACGTCCTCATGACAAAAGTGATTACATTTCAAGAAGTTTCTTAATGACCTATAATATGTAATACAGTGTGGCGGTCCCCTGGGTATCAGGCCACTCCTAGGGTCAGTCCCCTCGGCACTTGACGGACAGGCTACGGGGTTTATACTCAGGCTGTTTGGGGGAGTGGTTCATCCCTGCGGTGGAACTCGTTGTGAGTGGATGCTCACAACTGGAGTAAAGAACTTTTTAAACCTGCCTGGCGTTCAGCCTTTTTCTGGCCTCTTCCAGGTCACTACACTGGTGACCCCGACGTTCATCACGTGTCGTGATGAACCGCAACAATGCACAACTCAGTCCTGCCGACCTCGATGCCGTCGCGCTTAAACTTCCAACTTTGTGGACCAAAGAGCCTGATGTCTGGGCTCAGCAGGCAGAGGCACAGTTTACTGTGCGTGGCGTGACAGGCCAAATATTTCTACGTCGTCGGCGCTCTGGACCAGGCGACTGCGAGGCGAGTTAAACCTTACCTCCGCGCCCCCCGGCAACTAACAAAGATGCGGGCCTCAAGGCCCTGCTTATCAGGAGGTTTGGCCTTAGCGAGTCCGAGCGGGCAGCTCGGGTTATGAGCATGGAGGGCCTCGGGGACCGACAGCCGTCGGCCCTCCTGGAGGACATGCTCGCCCTTATGGGCGACCACGAGCCCTGTTTCCTGTTCAAGCACGCTTACTGCACGGCAGTTTCGAGCCTGAACCTGGAGGACATTGCCTGTGGTCCAGGGGGCGCAACGCTGCTGTGCAACATCTCCACTGGCCCGCCGCGGCCCATCATCCCCGTCGCCTGGCGGCGCAGGGTTTTCGAGGTGCTCCACGGGCTTGCCCATCCCTCCATTCGGGCGACGACAGCCCTCGTAGCCTCCCGCTTCATGTGGTACGGGCTGCGTAAGCAGGTTGCACACTGGGCACACACCTGCATCCCGTGCCAGACCGCCAAGATCCAGCGACACGAGTGTGCGCCTCTGCAGGAGTTCGGCGTCCCTCGGCAGCGGTTCGACCACATTCATGTGGACATCGTGGGGCTGCTGCCGCCATCCCGGGGCATGACCCACCTCTTCACCGCGGTCGACTGCTTCACGTCCCCAGTGTGTGTAGGATTGTGTTAATGTGCGGCGATCGCTAGTAGGTCCGGACTCGTTGGGCCGAAGGGCCTGTTTCCGTGTTGTATCTCTAAACTAAACTAAATCAGGTGGTGATTTACCTCTGCCTTTAAAATATTCGAAGTCTGCTTCCACCCATTTTAATAAAATGTTCTGATCGCTCTCAACCATTAGAGAAAAAATATGACCTCCACTATCTTAAATGGGTGATCTCTTGTAAGCATTTAAAGCAAATATGAAAGATGCATTAGGGAAGGACACATATTTGCTTGATTATGCAGAAATAGCACATACAATAAGAAACCTGCATCATAAACACAGTGATTTGGATTAAGTAACAGAAAAGTAATTCAACCAGTGCTAATAATGCTTGAGCACAAAGAACCCATGTGTCCATCATAAACAGAACAATTCTGCCAACCATGATGCTCATCTAAGCTAGATATTTGCCTGCATTTGGCCCATTTCCCGTCTGAATTCCTTTTAAAATGCCATTGTTGTACTGTCTCAATTATTTCCTTGGCAGCTTGTTCCATTTACCCACCATCCTGTGTGCAAAAGCTGCCTCTCAGGATCCTATTAATTCTTATAACTTCTTGTAAAGAATGTTTGATCTACTGGAGTGGATATTCGGGGGTGGGGGTGGGGGGGGGGGGGGGGTTGGTGGGCAGCCATGTCTTACAGACCTCATTGAGTTTGTTGACAATGTTACGAAGATGATTGATGAGGGCAGGGCAATGGATGTTGTCAACATGGAATTTAGGAAGGTCCCTCATGGTAGGCTGATCCAGAAAATTAACTGCATGAAATTCATGGCGACTCAGTAATTTGGATTCAGATTACACTTACTAATTAAAGACAGAGAGTAGTGCTGATAGGGGGCCACTCTCGCTGGAGGCCTGTAAGCAGTGGAGTGCCACAGGAATCACTATCACTACTTGGACCATAGTTGTTTGCGAATTATATAAATGACTTTGACGAAAATGTTATTTACTAAGTTTGCAACACAAAAATTGGTGGAGTACCAGACAGTGAAGAACGTTGTCAAAGGATGTAGCAGGATGCAGATCAGTAGTGGGAGGAGAAAGGCAGATGGAGTATAACCCAGGCCAGTGTGGGGATTGCCATTTGGGAGGTCAAATGCAAAGGAAAAGCCAGGACCTTTAACAGCATTAAAGGTGTTTAAAGGGGTTGGGATCCAAGCCCATTGCTCCCTGGAAGTAGGGATACGAGTAGATAGAGTGGTAAAGAATGCGAATGACAGTAAGTCATGTTGCGGGTTTACTAAACTTTGGTCAGGCTACATTTGGAGTATTGTATGTTTTTTTGGTCCCATTACAGGAAGGACGTGGATTCGTTTGGCAGAGAGTGCAGAAGAGATTTACTAGGATGCTGCCTTGATTAGAATGGAATAGCTAAAAGGTGGTCAAACTTGAACTGTTTTCTCCAAAGTACCGGAATCTGAGGGAAGACCTGGTACAAGTCCTCAAATTTGTGAGAACCATAGATAGGGTAGACAGGCAGAATATTTTTCGCAGGGTGCAAATGTCAAATACTAGAAGGCATAGGTTTAGGGTGAAAGAGGGAAAGATTAAATGAAATACACGGGACATTTCTTTTTCTTTTTTTTTCCAGTTTTATAATTGCTATTTATTATTATTATCAAAACTGGAAGAGAATTAACATCAGGTTTTGTGTCCTCTTGCTATCTTCACATCCACATGTTCATGACAAGTACTCAATATCATATTGGACTGGCCTGTCCATTCCCTCCACAGATGCTGCCCAACCCACTGAGTTTTTCCAGTATTTTGAATTTTGTACAAATATGAGATCTTGGAACATCACCATGATTCAATGCCATTTCTTATCAGGTACATTAATCTAAAGTCTAGTACCGTTATGAGTTGAATATAAGAACCATTTTGATTAGAGAAAAATGTCACAAATAGCAAGAAGATGAAAAGAAAACTTTCATGATAAGTAGTATAAAACGTTGGTCATATATATACAGAAACCTCTACACCGGTACAATGGCACAGCTGATGGAGCTGATGTCTCCTAATGCCAGAGACCTGGGTTCGATCCAGACCTCAGGTACTGTGTGGGGTTTGCCTTTTCTCCTTGTGACTATGTGGGCCTCCTCTGGGTGCTCCACCTTCCTCCCACATCCCAAAGACGTGTGGGTTTGTAGGTAAAATAGCCTCTGTAAATTGCCACTAATGAGTAGGGAGTGGACGAGAAAGTGGGACAACATAGAACTAATGTGAAAAGTGTGAACTTAATGGGCCAAAGGGCATGTTTCTTCATTACACCATTTTTAAAAATTATTATTATTTTTTTTAATTTAAAGCATATGTACAAATAATAATAAACGACAAACTGGTTATAGAGTTCTTACATAGCTTCAATTTTAAATTTTTAAAGAAAAAATAAAGATGAAAAGAGACTGAAAAAAAAAGACTATAAACTAATAGAGAGAAAGCAAAGAAAAAAGAGAATTACAAACATAAAAATTATGGGGATAGATCCGGGAGTTAGTGAGTATAGTTGTACATCCAACCCTAAACTCAAGTTTTAGCTTTAGTTTTAAATTTTGTGACAAACCCATTTACTTTTTTAAAAATTCAATAAATGGAGACCATATTTTAAAAAATAGATCTGGTTTGTCAATTAAGGCAAACCTTATTTTTTCCAAATGCAAGGTCTCGGTCGGTCATTTCCGTAATCCACATTTTAGTTGTGGGAGTTACTGGTTACTGTTTTTTTTTTTTACATAGAGAGTGATAGGTTCATGGAATGTGCTGCAAGGGGGGTGGTGTAATTTGATACAATCATGGTGTTTAAGAGGTTTCTAGATGGGCACAAGCATTTTAGACAGGCACATGAATATGCAGGAAATGGGGAGATATGGATCACATGCAGACAGAAGGGATTAGTTTAATTTGGCATCATGTTCCGCACAGACATCATGGGCCAAAGGGCCTGCTCTATAGTTTGTGTACCCGCTGACAAAAAAGTACAAAGTATTGTTTACATTGAGGGAGACCATAAGAATGCTGTTGTCTGGAAATCTCATACATAAAACATGAAGTTAACAAGAAGTTAGGAAACATTTTTTCAAGTTCAGTCATGATCTTATTGAATTAAAAACAGGCTTGAGTGGCTGGCCATATTTCGCTCCCATATCCTATGTACTTAGTTGTCCTAAATTTAAGAAAACCTGCCAGCAGAAAGCTCCCTTGATCTAACCGTTGAGGCTCAATATAACTAGGGTCCTGTGTGATGTTGATGGATAGATACATGCACCAAAATAGTACTATTCACAAACTGCTGAGAAGATATTTTAACAAATGACACAGCTACATCCCAGGCTTGCCAAATGTAAAATCTGTTAAGCTTTTAGTCTGATGCTCTATGTCCTGGACATAGTCCTGGACATAGTGGGGGAAAAAGCACCATAAAAAGTGCCAAGTAAAAGAAAATGATAATGGGACAGTGAAAAACAAACATTTGAACAGAGGAGCTCTAATACGAGTAGCAAAATCATTACCTAAAATACCAAGGAGAAAATATGTGGATGCTGGAAATCTAAAATAAAAACAGAAAATGTAAATGTCCATCAACTAAAATGTTGAACTCCGGGCAAGTCCAAAAGGCCTTAACATACTAGCATGGAAGCCAAGGTGCTTTTCCTGAAGCTTACATTGAACTTCATTAGAATAGCATAGGAGACAATGCTCAGAAACGAGATGCCAAGTGGTAAGGAGAATCAAGGTGGTAGATGACCAGAAGATCATGTGGATTAAATATCTATAAAATTGCTATTTGGTATCTCTAGAGCAAATGATACAATACTATGATAAGCAAATAAAATATACTGTACTGACAATAGTGCACAGAATACTGCTGACTGCAGAGTGGGCTTATTGCTCTGGACAGAGCTAAAAGGGCAGGCATTGCATCTATATGTTGGTATAGATGAAAGAGTGAACCAGAGTGTTCCAGAGGAAATTATTCCTTTATTCTATCAAAAGATGAGGGGAAATACCAATGTGCTGTGTTTTCAATCAGAAATGATAGAAGATTATCGACTGATAAAGTATAGTGAGAGACGCAGACAAGGAGAGAGGCCACCCTGATTTTGGGAGGGAAGGAAAAAACAGTCAGTGCAGAACATGGAAATGGACCTGATAACAGTTGAGGGCTCTGTCAATTATGGGTACAAGGGAATCTGAAGTTAAAGTTAAAAAAAGGAGAGCATACCAGTGACTTATTAAAGTGGACATTATCAAAATAAATGTGATAGCGAAAGGAAATTGACACAAGGAAATGAAGTTCATACAGCAAGCATAATGTGAGGAAGTTTTGGCACTTAGTTATTGTTGCTCATCCATCCCTTCAATTGAAAGTGGAGGAAAGTTTTAAAAAAAAATCAGAAATGGCATTCATTAATATACAAATAGCAAGGAAAGTGTACACAAACAACGCAAGGTTACAATTGGTATCTGAATGCAAGTGGGAGGGTTTGTCCATATATTTGATAAAATAATCTGGAAATTCAGGGACGTCGCGGGAAAGTGAACAGTACTGGGAACCAATGCTTTTATTTTGATTGTAAAATAATATTTTTACAATCTATTATAAACACTGATAAGGGAAAAGGTGCAAAGTACAGGCAGATTTTATAGCAGGTAAAAGGTGACATTCGATTAAAGCAATATTACAAAAATAATTTAAAAGTTACTTCATAACGGTGGTACAATGTAATTTTAAGTTGTGAACTAAAACTTGCAGTTCAAAGCTTTCACCGAGTTTCTTTTTAAGAATTAAGAATCTACTTCTGTCTTAAAAAAAATTCAAAGACTCTGCCTCAACTACCTTTTAAGGAGAAAAGTTGCACATAATCCTGATCCTCTTAAATCCAGGTTTCTGGCACTGTAAGGCAGCAACACTACCTGCTGCGCCACTGCATCGTCCCTGCGTTGTAATATCCAGTTCAATCCTTTTGGCACTCCAAATTCCTCCAGGCAAATTAAAGATATGTTTAAATTAATATTCTATATTGGGGTTTTTTTTGTCGCAATCTTGGGACAATGTTTGGTGGTTGTTAGCAGTTTCTTTGTCTTTATTTCTACCCCAACACTCTTTGATGTCCCTCGTCTCCATGTGGACTTCAAATTTTCTCCCTTTTTCTTTGCGTGGGACTCCTCCTGCTTTCATTTTCTCTTCCAAGGCTTCCAAAGACTATATTAGCTTTCCTTCTCACCCTGTCAATCACTTCATTGGTCACTCATTTTTAAATGAATCAAGCACTACCTGTACGCCCATGCAAAGCTCTCTCTGATACGTTCTGCCATAATGTCGAGCACAATTATGGCCAGTTATTTAGTAAAACTCCGTTTTGAAGGAAATACACTTGGATTAGCTGTGACGTAAGCATGAACTTGGCTACAGTTTAAAAAACCTGTGTGCCAGATGTCATCTTTAAGGGAAATGTTCTGGTGCTTGTAAACATACTTAAATCTGCAGCTAATTCACAGCCTGAAATTTACCCAAAACGATTCCATCCAAACAGTCAGACACGATCAAAAGTGATAAATGAAAGGTCTCCTGTCCACATCATGTGATGTTATCCTCAGGCTACTGGGCCATTAGATAAATCTAAAAGGTGCAGTTGTTCTATACAAGTTTCAACCCTCCAAAGAAGAGAAATTAACTATTGCTGTATTGGAATTTGCAAAGAAGACAACATCCCAGAGAGCCGCACAATTTTCAATGTTCAAATTAATACATCTATACAAAGATACATTTTGCTGACAATACTCCCAAGGTTGTAGAAGGGATAAATGTAATGGGCACACACCAACTGAAAATTAACTTTAAAAGTTTGTTTCACATTGTTGTCATCACACCGAAAAGCTGTTGCAACGACTACTGATAGGCGAGAATATGGATGCAGTGCAACACGTTGCAAACTCATTAGATAGCTCCGTGCATAGTGATGAAAATAAATGAATTGAAGTTGAGGTAAAATCATTGGTGCAGACTTGACAGGAGGTATGGCTTGTTACTTATTGTAATATGTTACCATTTTATTACCTGTGGGCTGCTCAGTTGTGGTAGAGTCTGTTGCTGTTGCAGTACCTGCGGCTGTTGCATTGGCAGTTTGCCTTCATGGTGTTCCTGTTTCACCATCAAATCTTTCCTCAGCTGTTCAACCACTTTTTTCTGGAAGAAAAAAATGATTTTAGTTGCAATTCAGAAACATACTACACAGAATTTATGGTACTTTTAAGTTATTCTGGTCAAGGAAATCATCTTGAAATAAGATTAAAGAATTGGAAAGGAATATAATTTCCATGAAGACCACGTGAAAAATTTAATTATTTCCATACTAACTTCCAACAGAGCCCAGGAGAGACCAGTCGTTGGAATAGACATAATGAACAATATACATCTATGGAATTGCAGTAATTTTGAACAATATGAACCTGGAAAACTGCAGAATATCAAAAACAATACCATACATTATGAGATTGGCCAAGTGAAAATAGGATGTGCCATGAAATAGTTGGCAGCACATGCTTCAATCATAACATTCAGCTGCAGAGCAATAGCAACTTTGTAAATAAGCTAACCAAGTAAATCAACATTCAGAAATATCCTGTGATTTTAGCTAGCCTGAGTACTAGCACAAATCTCCTGGAGTAGCTGCGGCAGCATTACGTGAACACCAGAGCCAGTATGCACTAATTGTGTCGGTTGGTTTTGTAAAACACACAGTAAGGTTTTCTCTCTGATACGTTCTGCAATAATGGTGAGTACAATTATGGCCAGTTATTTAGTAAACCATTTGCACAATATAACCAATCAAGTTTGAACAAGTTTTCAACCTACTACTCACAAATGGGTATTATAAAGGTTGCGGAGAGCAGGGAAAAATTAATAAAGGAAAAAAAGATGGCTGAGTTAATAAATCAGTCTTGAATGTTATTCTTTTTATATTCCTTAATAATATATGAATGTCACTGACAAGACCAGTGTTTGTTTCATCTCTAATTGGCCTCAAGAAGCTTCAGTTGGACATTCTTGATTTCCTGACACCTTCCTTGTGATTGTTTTTCAATAGCGCTATGGGGAAAGAGATTCTAAACAGACCTAACAATGAAGGGATCAATTTATTTCTAAATTAGGCCATTAGGAGGAAAACCTGCAGGTGATGCTGTACACATGTTGCCTTTGCCCTTCTTGATGGTAGAGATTGTTGGTTCAGTAAATGTTGTCAGAGTAGCCAGTTAATAATTGCAGCATATTTTGTAGACCATGCACATCACAGGTTTGGTGTGCCAAAGGTGAATGGCGTAAATGTTTATGGTGATAGGTGGGATACCAATGAAGCAAGCTGTTTTATTCTGAATAACACCAAGCCTTTTAGTTTAGAGATACAGGCCCTCCAGCCCACCAAATCTACTTCAACCATCGATCACGTACACTCGTTCTATGTTATCTCACTTTCTCATCTGACACACTCGGGGCAATTTACAGAAGCCAATTAACCTACAAACCTGCATGTCTTTGGAATGTTGGAGGAAACTAGAGCACCTGGAAAAAACCCACGCAGTCAACGGAAGAACGTACAAACTCCTGTGGCAGTAGTCAGGATCGAACCCTGGGCTTTGACGTTGCGAGGCAGCTGCTCTACCACTGTGCCACTGAAACTTAAGTGCTGTTGCAACTGTATGCATCCAGGCAAGTGGAGAGTATTCCATCACAGTTCTGAATTGTGCCTTGTAAATATTGAAGGACTTTTCAATTAGATTTTTAATCAATTGTGACCCCCAAGATGATATTAATGTTAATAGTGTAGGGCTTATTGATGGTGATGCCATTGAATGTTAAGGGAAGGTGGTTCAGCTCACTCTTGATGGGGAGAGCATTGCCTAGAACCTACATGGTCTTACTGCCACTTATCAGGCCTGGCCTGAATTGCAGATGGAATTGAACACTTATAATCATTGGTAAACATTGTCACTTTGCAACTATAAACTTAGTACAGTCTTTGAAAAAGAAGGTAGTTGAATAACTGTGGCATTGCCTCAGGGTTGGGATGGTGGCATCCAATTCAGCCATACAAACCTGGAAGGTCCCTGGTGGTCTGAGATGAGCTACCTTACCTCTGACAGTGAAGTGATAAAAGCCACAAAAATTAAATCTTGCTTTCCTGGGTTAAAGACGATAAGGAAACCAAAGGAATTAAAGAGGGGAAGGAAACTAAGAGTAAAAGTAGTGCAGCTGTGTTGAATCAATAATCTGTAACTATTATTGGACAAGGAATAAATATGACAGGATTTAGACTTTACTTTAGAGAAACAGTGCAGAAACAGGCCCTTCGGCCGACCAGTGATCATGTCGTACACAAACACTATCCTACATGCCAGGGACAATTTACAAATTTACCAAAGCCAATCAACCTACAAACCTGTACTTCTTTGGAGTGTGGGAGGAAACCGGAGCACCCGGAAAAAAGCCCACGCAGTCACAAGGTGAACGTTAAAAACTCTGTACAGACAGCATCTGTAGTCAGGATCAAACCCGGGTCTCTGGGGCCATTGCACTGTGTGCATGCAATTTTTTATATTTTTATAAATCATCCATAAATTGCAAATGAGTTTATGGTTCTACTGCTACTCCACTGTGCCACTCAGATTTTGTTCAAGTAGTTATGTCCTTATGATCAAATAAAGTATCAATACACAAGCTTGGTTCACAGGTAAGCATTTGAAGAAGGGTACTTTGTTGCACGGATCTTTTGCATTAAATTAGGCAGAATAAATAGCATAGTTGAACTATGGAAGAAAGCAAAGAGCAAAAACAATCATAAAAACTAGTAAATACTATTTAATTTAATGAGATATTTTTCTGTGAATGCATTATAAGAAATGAGCACACTTTCTGTGAATGAATTATAAGAATGAGCTCACTTCCACAATGCATTCAGCGACAGAGTGTGCATGTTTATAAACCAGTTCTATTGTGA
Source organism: Rhinoraja longicauda (assembly GCF_053455715.1). Lineage (NCBI taxonomy): Eukaryota > Metazoa > Chordata > Chondrichthyes > Rajiformes > Arhynchobatidae > Rhinoraja > Rhinoraja longicauda. The sequence continues at coordinate 10,030,834 of NC_135970.1, read as the reverse complement.
AAATATTTACAACACCATGATGCCTTTGCAGATATTTCCTTTATCGTTCTTTACATCTTTAAAAATAGGGAATCGTTACCAAGTAACAGAAATTCCAACAAAAATAAATCAAGTTTTAATTTTGTACTGCTGTCCACAAATTAGTTTATTCTGTTTCAAGGAAACAACTGCTTACTGTGATATCTAATCAAGATAAGCAAAACATCAATCATAAAAGGCACAAGGAAAATGTAAAAGGATTCAGTAATTAAATACACTGAAAAAATGAAACAATAAAACTCATTTGCAATTCATGGATGATTTATACAAATATAGCAAACTGCATGCACATAGACAAACATTATACAAAAATATATTCAAACAGCAATTTACTGTAATAGCAACCTATCACAAAAGTTCAGGAAGAGCATCTGAATAACAGTATGAACGATTCAATAGCAGCTTACAGAAGTTGCAGTGGGGGAAGGGGACATACACAAACACGCACACAAAAGATTTCCACCAGCTAAAGGATTTATCCTGAAAAGTAGATGAACATATCAATTACCCAACTCAAATGTAGATACTTTTTCAGAATTCTTGAAGATTACTGCATGATAAAATTTAAATCTTCCATCCACTTTATAAAGAACTTCATTATGGCTGCTCATAAACTCCCCATAACTATAAGGGAAAGAACAGTAGGACCAAGAGGGAATCCTGAGCTACTGCCATATGGTTGGAACAAAGAAACAGCCAATCAGAACCAGACTACTGAAATTGAGAGATAATTACAAACTACACATCACAACCCCACGGGAACAATAGTGGAGGCCCAGCAAATAGGGGCTTTTCAAGTAGATGTGCAAGCTTTTTCATCCTAACATTGTTAAAATATATATTTGTCAAGCTGATAGAATCTAAGAAATCTGTTTTCTCGCTCCAAACAAATGTCATAAGGAAAGCTAGCTGGACATCAGCTGAAACCTTGTTGTTACCACTCAGTTCCCATTTGTAATCCTCAAATAATCTATATTAGCCGTTTCTTTCTTCCTTCTCATTATGCTACTAACAGCAGCTGGCACGTTTTACAGCCTTTTCTCTCAAAACAAAGATAGTTGAAGCATTTTCACACAAAAAAAGGTTCTTTATAGTATAAAAGGTAATGGATTATGAGTGCTGAGATAGGTTAATTCGATTTTTCTTAAAACTTAAACCTAGGTACAACACATGTTAAGCCCTCTGAGTCTATTTTAAACAGATGAACAGAAAATATATAACATGATAAAAAATATTAAATAACAATTCTTCATGTTGCATCAAAATTGTAGGTTTAATCATTAGAAATGCAAATAAGTCCACTTTATTTCTCAATATTATTTGCATTACATCCGATGTAAAAGTTTTCCAAAAGCCATTGGTCTAAGTGGGTTACTATTGGTGCAGAAAATACGAGAACAACTCATCAGGTCTTGAGTGGGAACGTTCTGTTCTGATGCACTAAGTTAAAATGTTCTGAAATGAATTTCTTCAGTATCTCATCAGAACTCTGAACTACGACACAACAGTTAAAATAACGTAAATAAAAGCCATCAAATACATAACTTTCGGACATTCGCATATTGATGCATACGTCAGAGGAAGGGTAGATTGTGACACTCATGGAGGATCCAAAGGTAGTTAGAGGTGTAAAAAGTTTAAATAGCGCAGATGCTGGAAATGTGAAATAAAACAAAAAATGGTAGAAACAGCAAGTCAGATAAATAACATTAACAGAAAGAAAAACAGAAGATAGACACAAAATGCTGGAGCAAAATGCTGTCTCAGCGGGCTGGACAGGCAGCATCTCTGGAGAGAAGGAATGGGTGACGTTTCGGGACGAGACTCTTCTTCAGACTGGTTGCCTGGCACTGAGTTACTCCAGCATTTCATGTCTATCTTCGAAAGAAAAACAGATACAGATTTAGGTCCTTAAACCTTCGTCAGAATTGGGGAAGAGAAAATGAAAAGTTGAAGGATGGGTAGAACAAAGTGAATATCTCTGACATTGCAAGGTCAAGTAACAGTTTAAAGCTGATTATGCTTATTTGATATTTTGTGTGTTGTTGCTAGCAAGGCTAGACTATACTAAAAGTGAAAAATCTGAGCCAAAATTACAAGCCAGTTACATAAAGTTGGTGAATTTGATTGTGATTCTGGAGGTTGCAACGTACAGTGTTGTTCCTCAAGTTTTAATTTTGTTTCATAATAGTGCTCGAGGCCATCGATAAGTCAGAGTGGGCATGCGATGGAGAATTCAAGTGACAGGCAACCAGATGTTCAGAGTCAGTTCTGTGGACTCCGCAGGTCTCCACAGAGCAATCACTCAATCTGCATAGTTTCTCCAATGTAGAGAAGGCAGCATTATGAATGCCGAATGTTGTACGCTAGATTGGAGGTGCAAGTGAATTGCTGCTTCACCTGGAAAGACTTAGATTCCTGGATGGTGAAAAGGAAAGTGGTGAAAGGACAGGTGTTGCATGTCTGGCAGTTGCAAGGAAAATTGAAATAAACAGGGGAGTGATTGATGTGGATAGAAGTGCAGAACGGGGACATGTGAAGGGAGTAATTCTTTTAAAAAGCGGAAAGGGAAAGGGAAGAGGACCTGTAACTAACTATGGGATCTTGTTGGACCTGGCAGAAATTGCACCCTCTTGCCTTCACAGAGACCACCTCTCACTCTTCCCTTTCATTTTTGAACCATTCAGCCTCCATCACAGGAGATGGGCAGCTACAAACATCATTGACATTTGTTTCTATGAGACATTCCACAAGTACTTCTGAAAAGTCTTATCCCTTCTTGAACTGTGGCTTCCTCGGCACCATGGTCAGAGCCATGGACCACATCTCTGCTCTTATCTCTTCTCCTCCTGATCCTCGCTTTCTTCTGCACCTGGCTCTGCATTCAACAAATCATCCATCATAATTTCCACCAACTCCAAAAAGATCCTAACATTTTAATTCTCCACCCATCTCAGGTCCACCTGTAGCCATTTGTACTGTGACAGTGAGATCTGATGAAAGCTCAAGGAACAACATATCTTCCACTTAACAAGCTCTAGCCTTCTGGACTTGATATCAAATTCTCCAACCTGAGTTGTTTACTCTTTCGGTCTGTATTAGAATGGGCAGTTCTGCCCATCAACATTTAAAAAAATTTTTTTTAGTGGTATTTCATCTAACCTTCTGGACACGTCTCACAACTTTGTTATTAATGATATGGATAAAGTAACAAAATAGGCTTGCAAATACTGCTTTCAATAGACAATAGACAATAGGTGCAGGAGTAGGCCATTCAGCCCTTCGAGCCAGCACCGCCATTCAATGCGATCATGGCTGATCACTCTCAATCAGTACCCCGTTCCTGCCTTCTCCCCATACCCCCTCACTCCGCTATCCTTAAGAGCTCTATCCAGCTCTCTCTTGAAAGCATCCAACGAACTGGCCTCCACTGCCTTCTGAGGCAGAGAATTCCACACCTTCACCACTCTCTGACTGAAAAAGTTCTTCCTCATCTCCGTTCTAAATGGCCTACCCCTTATTCTTAAACTGTGGCCCCTTGTTCTGGACTCCCCCAACATTGGGAACATGTTTCCTGCCTCTAATGTGTCCAATCCCCTAATTATCTTTTATGTTTCAATAAGATCCCCCCTCATCCTTCTAAATTCCAGTGTATACAAGCCTAATTGCTCCAGCCTTTCAACATACGACAGACCCGCCATTCCGGGAATCAACCTAGTGAACCTACGCTACATGCCCTCAATAGCAAGAATATCCTTCCTCAAATTTGGAGACCAAAACTGCACACAGTACTCCAGGTGCGGTCTCACCAGGGCCCGGTACAACTGTAGAAGGACCTCTTTCAAGTCATATTGCTTCACCATATTAAAGATATTCCCTTTATTCTACTGACCTTCCCTCATTTCCTCAGCTACCAAAAACTAGCTTGTTTTTCCCCTTAACCATTAGGGACTTGAAAAGTTCAGTTTCTCTTTCTATAGATGCCTGGCCTGCTAATTGTTTCCCGCATTTTCCATTTTTTTAAGGAAATAGTGTGCCTTTTAAAAAAAAGACACTTAGAGATACAGCGTGGAATGTGTTCGAATAAGCCCATGCCGACCAGCGATCGCTCCAACCACTGCACTATTCTACACACCAGGGACAATGTACAGTTTTTACCGAAGCCAATTAACCTACAAACCTGTATGTCTTTGGAGTGTGGGAAAGAATCCAGAGCACGCGGTCACAGGGAGAACGGACAACTCCATACAGACACCTCTCGTAGTCAGGATCGAATGCGGGTCTCTGACGCAGTGGGGCAACAGCTCTACTGCTACACCACTGTGTCGCTCTGTTCTGGTGGAATTTTAAAACTTTCAAACTATCGGAAGTTTGAATTTGAGAATCTGGAGGATAATGCAAGTCACCATGAATAGAGGTAGTGGAAAAACAGGACTGAGTGCCAGAAGTTGGATCAGATGATGAAGGAGAAAGCTAGTTGAAAAAAATAAACTTATTGTTAAAACTGAAAGCAACAAATTGGGGATTTGATCAGAACTTGGACTGGGTTGTGATGGAGATGATGGCAAATGAAGTTTATGGGGCTGGACAGTAGAAAGCAGGATGTGGTGAGGAAAAGTAACAAAACAAAATAAAACACATTTTAGATCAAACAAGATAATGAATTTGATGAGTTGACTTCAGGCTGAAACAGTGGCCAGGACGAGGGATGTTGTTAAATTTGAGGTAGTGCATTTGTTCCTGGAACTAAAGGCAAAATTATAGCTTTCAAAATATTTAACTGATTCCTCATCTAAATAATGCACAACAGAAAAGCAGAAGTGTTACTCTTCGGTGAAAGATCAAAGTAACTTGCAAGAAAGTGTAACATTGAGCCAGATATTATCAATCCAATCGGTGGTTGCTACCGTATGTCAGAGCATCTAAATGAAGTGGAGCAACTAAGGAATGACAGTAGGGTGCAAAATGTAGCCAACAATATACAATTTACATCATGTTGACCTTAAGGCTGCTAAGGAGGATTGCTCATATTTTGCAATATTTCATCAGTATCCACCTCTTTTAATATTAAGGTACAGACATAGATTTTCACATTAATCCAGGATGCAAGGATAAAAAGTACACAGGAGATCTGGCAATTTTCCAGTACTTTTTAAACCTAACAACACATAGCTGTAAGTTTCGCAACATCCAGTTTGTAATACAAGCACTTTAAAACTAGCTCAAGAATCAGTTGTGGATTTTCAATGAAAATTGTTGCATCAAGAGTACTAACTGTGGAAATATTATGACACAGTCATACAGGGTAAATAATACACCATTTTTTAAACAAATTTATTATTACAAGGATATTATTACAATGATATTGTGCTGCCAATTTGCACATAGCATACTCCCATTAATAGAAGCATGATAAAGATGCTCACTGAGGAAGATACACACAATCTCCCAAATGTTCTAGGGGCCGGAGAACCTAGGGTGATGGAGGAACTGAAGGAAATCCACATTAGGCAGGAAATGGTTTTGGGTAGACTGATGGGACTGAAGGCTGATAAATCCCCAGGGCCTGATGGTCTGCAGGAGGTGGCTCTAGAAATAGTGGAAGCATTGGAGATCATTTTTCAATGTTCTATAGATTCAGGATCAGTTCCTGTGGATTGGAGGATAGCAAATGTTATCCCACTTTTTAAGAAAGGAGGGAGCGAGAAAACGGGTAATTATAGACCAGTTAGTCTGACATCAGTGGTGGGGAAGATGCTGGAGTCAATTATAAAAGACGAAATTGCTGAGCATTTGGATAGCAGTAACGGGATCATTCCGAGTCAGCATGGATTTACGAAGGGGAAATCATGCTTGACAAATCTACTGGAATTTTTTGAGGATGTAACTAGGAAAATTGACAGGGGAAAGTCAGTGGATGTGGTGTACCTCGACTTTCAGAAAGCCTTCGACAAGGTCCCACATAGGAGATTAGTGGGCAAAATTAGGGCACATGGTATTGGGGGTAGGGTACTGACATGGATAGAAAATTGGTTGGCAGACAGAAAGCAAAGAGTGGGGATAAATGGGTCCCTTTCGGAATGGCAGGCAGTGACCAGTGGGGTACCGCAAGGTTCGGTGCTGGGACCCCAGCTATTTACGATATACATTAATGACTTAGACGAAGGGATTAAAAGTACCATTAGCAAATTTGCAGATGATACTAAGCTGGGGGGTAGTGTGAATTGTGAGGAAGATGCAATAAGGCTGCAGGGTGACTTGGACAGGTTGTGTGAGTGGGCGGATACATGGCACATGCAGTTTAATGTAGATAAGTGTGAGGTTATTCACTTTGGAAGTAAGAATAGAAAGGCAGATTATTATCTGAATGGTGTCAAGTTAGGAGGAGGGGGAGTTCAACGAGATCTGGGTGTCCTAGTGCATCAGTCAATGAAAGGAAGCATGCAGGTACAGCAGGCAGTGAAGAAAGCCAATGGAATGTTGGCCTTCGTAACAAGAGGAGTTGAGTATAGGAGCAAAGAGGTCCTTCTACAGTTGTACCGGGCCCTGGTGAGACCGCACCTGGAGTACTGTGTGCAGTTTTGGTCTCCAAATTTGAGGAAGGATATTCTTGCTATGGAGGGCGTGCAGCGTAGGTTCACTAGGTTAATTCCCGGAATGGCGTGACTGTCGTATGTTGAAAGGCTGGAGCGATTGGGCTTGTATACACTGGAATTTAGAAGGATGAGGGGGGATCTTATTGAAACATATAAGATAATTAGGGGATTGGACACATTAGAGGCAGGAAACATGTTCCCAATGTTGGGGGAGTCCAGAACAAGGGGCCACAGTTTAAGAATAAGGGGTAGGCCATTTAGAACGGAGATGAGGAAGAACTTTTTCAGTCAGAGAGTGGTGAAGGTGTGGAATTCTCTGCCTCAGAAGGCAGTGGAGGCCAGTTCGTTGGATGCTTTCAATAGAGAGCTGGATAGAGCTCTTAAGGATAGCGGAGTGAGGGGGTATGGGGAGAAGGCAGGAACGGGGTACTGATTGAGAGTGATCAGCCATGATCGCATTGAATGGCGGTGCTGGCTCGAAGGGCTGAATGGCCTACTCCTGCACCTATTGTCTATTGTCTATAATGAAAACATATTCTGTTGAGAAGTATCGGTCTGGGACAATTATGGAACATTGTGGTATAAGTCTCCATTCTTCAAAATAATGTCACTGCATTATTAACAAATTATGAGAAGAGAGTACCATACCTATTGTCTCGTTCAAAAATTTGCTCTTCTTATGGTGTAGCACTCATTTAATCCTACAAAAAGATGTCAGCCTACAGTTTGAGCTCACATTTCTAGAGTGCAACATGATGTCACAATATTCTAACTTGGTCCAAATGAGACACTGCTAATATCCCAATGTCAAGTCATGACTACATGCAGCAAATATCAGTGCTTTTCTTTCCACTTTTTAAAATGATTAAAGCAACATAAATAAAGCTGTTTACGGTAAAGCTCATGTTAGGTTTGCCACAGTTCATATATATCTCTCCCCTCACCCTATATATGTCCATCCACCAACTTCATTGGTTATAAGGCATTTAAAGATGCTCAGAAGATATGAAAGCCATGAAAAAACCCAGCATTTGTTCGATTTCCTATCATTCAATTTTCAAACTGCTTTCCTGACCACTGTTAAATATTTCTGTATTTTAATATTTTATTTTTCCAATAGCTGTCAACCTATTCAGAAAGTAGAATAATCAATGGTTGGGTTTCAGAAACCATGGCTGAACTAAATAGCAGAAGCATTGAGTTTAACAGCAATGAACTGGATTGTTCAAGAGGCTGATGTGCAGCACTAGAATCGCAATAATAAATCAGAAATGTGTTGCTCACTCCCTAGTCTCTTACTTATGAGATTCATCTGATTATATTTGTTAATGATTATGTATGACATTGTAAACAAATTTTCCCTCAATTGCTATTTTATGAAATAAATCATTTTTTGAGCGGAAATAACAAATCCAAAGTCTTAGGCCCACACAGTGACTTGATGTTATCCCTGATATTCCAAACTATTTCAAAGACATTTCCAATTGAAAAATTCACTCAGATCATTAAACGGCACATCACTAATATGCAAATCTAGTCATGTAAAGATACACAGCACAATACATTCAAGTAGACGCATTGAAATCGATAATTTTGCAACAGTTAACATTCTTTGAAGCCATTTTAATACTAATTGCATTCATATACATTCAGTGACATCTGCTCAATCACATTTTACTAGGACTTTTCCAATGGGGGAATGCACTGCTAGAATCATACAAGCCATGAATTGCATACAATATTTTCAAAACTTGAAATTTGAAGCTGGCTAAAAAATAAAATGAAAAATATATATATTCCTCACTATTATTACTATTTATATGTTTTAATACTTATTTTATATCTGGGAGTCTTTTCCCAGATCCAAATTAACATTTGATGTATTTGTAGTTTGAGCACCTGCTGGATTACGAATTTCATAAGATGTGTCAGTATGATTCAATTGGATACACTACACTTGAGAGTTGAGAGAGGCTGGTGCCAGAGAAGCAAACAAAAGTACACACACCCCGAATTCCCACTTGCTACCTCATCCTCTCTTTGTTCAAATTTTGACAACAAATTCATGAGAAAAAGAGGGAGTTGAGGAATAGAAGTTGCTGGAAAACTAGCCAAAAGATTCTCATCATCCGACTTCAATAAGGGAGTGAGCAACTATATAATGTTAAGGAGGCCACAGCAGAGAAAAGTAATGGAGTGGGTAGTTCAAATGGGAAGGATCAATAATTAAACAGGAGTGTGGGGTAGGTCATAAGGCAGTAAGAAACGCGTTTCCCCTGCAGCCCATTTTTCCAAACATGACCGAATGCTGCTGCTTTTGCCCTCGCCAACTCCCACATAAAAGCTCGGTGAGAAGAACAACATTAAGGAAAGAACACTAATATAGCGAGCAAGCGAAGGAAACAAAGGAGAAAGACAGGCAGGAGCAAAGGGGAAAGAGGAAAAAAAAATCATCTGAATGGAGCTCATGCTCCCCAATTAACTGAATGTAACATGACCATTCTAATTAATGTCCATCTGCGTAAAAAGTTAAGTCAACAGGGCCCTGTCTGATGCGGCCCTGTCAAGGGAAGTGCTCTGTGAGAAAAGTGCGAGTCTTTGGCTGTGAGTCTTCGGCGAGGAGGCTGAGGGAGGACGCCATACTTAACGCTGCTGAGGGTGAGACGCAAGGAGGAAATGCCAAGCAAGCTGATTCAGTGTGATGCTTGCAGGATGTGGGAGGTCAGTGACACTGCTGGTGCCTCTGGCTGCTACGTGCGAGAAGCGTATCCAGGTACAGCTCCTGAACCATGTTGGGGAACTGGAGAAGCAAGTGAATGACAGGTTCGTCCGAGAAACTGAGTTATTCCTCGACAAGTCCTACAGTGAGATTGTTACACCAAAGGTACTGGAAGAGAGAAGGTGGGTGATGGTGAGAAATGGAAGGAAACAAGGAATGCAAAGGTCCCCGGGTGTTGTGCCTCTTGAGAACAGGTTCACCCACTTGGAAGCTGTTGGGGAAGAAGACGTTGCCACACTGAGCGGCAGACTGATTTGCGAAACAAAAAGTGCTGTTGAGCCAAAATCAAAAAGGCTGACGTCAGGCAATGCCTTGGTAGTAGGAGACTCCATTGTGAGAGGTACGGACAGGGGTTTCTGCGGCAACAGACGGGTTTCGAGGATGGTTTGCTGCCTCCCTGGTGCCAGGATCCAGGATGTCACGGACAGAGTGCAGAAAATCCTCAAGGGCAAAGGTGAACAGCCGGAAGTGGTAGTGCATGTTGGCGCAAACGATGTCGGAAAGAAGGGGATGAATATTCTGCAGCGTGACTTGAGAGAGCTCGGAAAAATGCTGAAAAGCTGGACCTCCAGGGTGGTTATCTCCAGTTTGCTTCCAGTTCCTCGTGCTGGCGAGAGCCATACGACCTGAATGTGTGGCTGAGGAAATGGTTCAGGGGGCAGGGATTAGATTCTTAGATCATTGGGATCTGTTTTGGGGTAAGGGGAAATTATACAAAAGGGACGGATTGCACCAAGTGGGGGACCAGCATTCTGGCAGGCAGGTTTGCCACTGCTACACGGGTGGTTTTAAACTAAATAAAGGGGGTAGGGGGTGTCAAATGGGATAGTCAAGGATGGAGTTAAAGAGAAAGAGAGTAAAGGGATAGTTAATGGTTCCAGAATTAACGGGAAAGAAAGCTCACAAAGGGATAGGAGAGTATGGCCAAGTGTAATAGGGATCGATGTGAAGGGTGAGATGAGTAAGGAATTAAAAGTATTGTATATGAATGCGCGAAGTATAAGTAGTAAAGTAGATGAGCTTGAGGCTCAGTTAGAGGTTGGTAGATATGACATTGTGGGGATTACAGAGACATGGCTGCAGGAGGATCGGGCCTGGGAACAATATTCAGGGTTATACATCCTATAGAAAGGACAGGCAGGTGGGCAGAGGCGGTGGGGTAGCTCTGCTGGTGAGGGATGAAATTCAGTCCCTTGTGAGGGAAGACATAGGGACTGACGAGGTAGAGTTACTGTGGATTGAGTTGAGGAATTGTAAATGTAAGACGACACTAATTGGTGTTATCAACAGACCCCCAAATAGTAGCCCGGATGTAGGTTGTAAGATGCAGCAGGAGTTAAAACTGGCATGTAAGAAAGGTAATGCCACTGTGGTGATGGGGAATTTCTATATGCAGGTAGACTGGGAAAATCAGGTTGGTTCTGGACCCCAAGAAAGAGAGTTTGTAGAGTGCCTCCGAGATGGATTCTTAGAGCAGCTTGTAATGGAGCCTACCAGAGAAAAGGCAATTCTGGATTTAGTGTTGTCCAATGAACCAGATTTGATAAGAGAACTCGAGGTAAAGGAACCGCTTGGAGGTAGTGATCATAATATGATTAGTTTTAATCTGCAATTTGAGAAGGAGAAGGTTAAATCGGAAGTGTCGGTGTTGCAGTTGAACAAAGGGGACTCTGAAGGCATGAGAGAGGAGCTGGTCTCCTAATTTGAGGAAGGACATCCTTGTAATTGAGGCAGTGCAGCGTACGTTCACGAGATTGATCCCTGAGATGACGGGACTGACATATGAGGAAAGATTGAAAAGACTGGGCTTGTATTCACTGGAGTTTAGAAGGATGAGAGGGGATCTTATAGAAACATATAAAATTATAAAAGGACTGGACAAGCTAGATGCAGGAAAAATGTTCCCAATGTTGGGCGAGTCCAGAACCAGGGGCCACAGTCTTAGAATAAAGGGGAGGCCATTTAAAACTGAGGTGAGAAAAAACCTTTTCACCCAGAGAGTTGTGAATTTGTGGAATTCTCTGCCACAGAGGGCAGTGGAGGCCAAATCACTGGATGGATTTAAGAGAGAGTTAGATAGAGCTCTAGGGGCTAGTGGAATCAAGGGATATGGAGAGAAGGCAGGCACGGGTTATTGATTGGGGACGATCGCCCATGATCACAATGAATGGCAGTGCTGGCTCGAAGGGCCGAATGGCCTCCTCCTGCACATATTTTCTATGTCTCTATGTTTCTATGTAACAAGTCTTAGATATCACCAATGCAGTACTACATATTTCAGAGGATAAAGTAACATGAAATCAATTTAAAAAAAATGTAAATGACCATAATACAAGAGTGACAAAAAAAAGAAACATCCATCTCAGTGAGTCTCCTCCAGTCACCTCCTCACTGTGATGGAAGGCCAGAATGTCTTTTCTCTTCCCCTGCCTTATTCTCCCACCGTCAGGCTGTTGAAGTTGCCACGTCGGGGCGGTCGGGGCTCCCGACATTGAAGCCCCCGCCGGGCGGAGAAAATCCCGCGGCCTATTCCAGGCTGCTCCGGACGGTGAAAGGTCCGCAGCGGGCCGACTACAGCCCCGCGATTCGGGGCGGGCGAAGACACTGCCGCTGCCGGATCTCCCGATGTCGGCCCCCACCCAGGGCAGGACCTGCGAGCTTCCGATTTCCACGCGGCCCGTGGCCGAAGCCTCCGAAGGCAAGTCGCAGCCGCTCTCGCAGTGCCACCACAGCCCCGAAGGCAGCCAGCTCCGCAGATTGTAAGTCCGGTCCGTGGGCTCTGCAAACCAGAGCCCCAGGTGGTCCCAGCTGGAGGCCGCCAGCTTCAGGTGTTTGGCCGATGGTAGGCCGCAGCGGGAACGGAGACAGGACCCAGAAAAAAAGGTCGGTTCTCCGTTCGGAAAAGACAATTTTACAGTTCTCCCCCCCCCCACACACACAGTACACAACCACAAAAACACTACATCACATCTAAACACTACAATTAAGACAAAAAACAACAAAAAACACAAAAGACAAACGGACTGCAGGTGAGCCTCAGCTGCTGCGCAATGCCGCCACTTTCCCCCCCACTCCCCCCCAAATGTTAGTAAATTGCAGAGGCCTAGTGGCAAATTAAGTTAAATTAAACGTTCAGAGAATTTCCAACAATGTTCTATTTATTTTTGATTAGGACTCAATTGTATGCCTTTGCTTTCAGGTTTGTACCTTGCTTTCAATGAACAGGACATGATTACAATCCCTTAACTATTTTTCATCATTCCAATTTGCTGCAATCCAAATAATATTGTATATTAAGAAAGGCATTTAATCAAGAATCACTTGTAAGCAACATGAAAGGAATAATGGAAAATATATTTTCCATGACTTCAAGCATTACCACATTTCAATGATACAAGAGACACGGATCAAGAGAAACAAAAACTTGTTACTTAAAATATGAAATAACAATGATCTGGTTTTCATTGTAAAATTAGTTTTGTAATGGTAGATTCAGATTAATGCTGACCCACTAGTCAGAATTGTGAGGTAACAATTCTGCTGCAGCTAATGATCACAGTGCCTCCTGATTGCCAGTTTTGAGCTGCCTGTTCTATCCTGATTTATCCCATCTAGCACAATGACACACAATAGAGCATCACACCGAGTGAAAGGACTACCTCCTACAAAAAGTGTCGTGATCATCCCTAATGGTGTTGTCATGGATAAATGCACCTACATGAGCAAGTTAGTGAGGATAATGTCATGTGTTTATTCCTCATATCTGTTCACTCACGGACTCAAATTATTCTTGTCTGGCAATGAATTCCTTCAGATTTCATGCTCTTGTTCATGGGCATTAGAATTCCCCCACCAAGAGAACATTTCATCAAGAGAGAAATGTGACAAAATTAAGACACTATAATAATGGTGGTTACAAGAAACTTTAATAGATTTGCTCTTTTTAAAAGACTGCTTGTAAGAGAGCCATATTTCCAAATATATCCATAGTTGGGTACAACAGCATAGTGGTCAAACTTATCCTTCTTTGAATAGTAATAAAGGATTCTTATGTCCAATTGAGCAGAAAGACAGGATTCTTTCAGAAGAATGGCAACAGCCATTCCAGCACTCCCTCAGAAATGTGTGAAGTTTTGACATTAATATTGCACTCCGATTTCCAACATAGAACTTAAACCATCAGCCCCCAAACTGAAGCAAAAGTTCCACCAATGAGCCAAAACTGATTCTTTATATATTATCATACTTGTTCCTAAATTATTCGTTATCATATTTGAAGCAAAGTTGTATACTTGTTCTAAAACTAGCATTATTACCACTGCTCGCTTTCTGAGAAACACAGGGTAAAATTAGGAAAATTGCAGGTGTTGGGTTTATCCATTCTTTAAATTAAACCAATGCCAATGAATGTTTGCATCAGAAATTGTACATTATGAATGTTTTTTAAAAGAAAAATAAACTTATTAGGAAGAAGATACATTCACAGAGTAGCAGAAAAAGCAATAGACCATTCAGCCCCTCACGCCTGCTCTGCCATTGAAAGGGATCATGGCTGATCTTGCATTACTGATCCATTTTCTTGCTCTTTACCCATCATTCTTGGTTCCTTTATCGATTAAAAATCGCTCAGCCTTAAGTATGCATAAGGACTCGTTCCCCACAACTCTGACAAGCAGCTCCAAAGACACTCAAACCTTGAAGAAATTCTGCCTTTTCTCAGTATTAAATGGCTTCTGTTTTATTCTGACCCTGTTTCATTTGGTTTGAGACTCTCCCAGGAGCAGAAGTGTCCTCTACGAATTTATTCTGTTTAGACCTCCACGGTATCTTGCATGTTTCAATAAGATCACCTATTTTTCTAAACTCCAACGATAGTAACCCATTGTGTTCAACCTTTCCTTGTAAGACAATCCCTCCAAACCCACGAAGACCCAAATGATTGCTTTTAATGAAGTAGTATTTTTTTAAATAAAAGCACTAAAACTGTTCACAGTACTCCAGTCGTGGTTTTGCCAAATCCTTGTAGAATTGCACTTTTAATCTCAAATCCTCTTGAAATAAGGGCCAACGTTCCATTAACCTTTCCTGCTATCGGGCAGTACAGTGGTGCAGCTGGTAAAGCTGCTGTTTCCCATTGCCAGAGAACCCAGTTCGATCCTGACCTCGGGGGGGGGGGGGGGGGGGGACTGTCTGTGGGGCATATGCACATTCTCCCTGCAACCACGTTGACTTACTCTGGGTGCACATACCAAAGATGTGCGGGTTTGTAAGTTAATTGGACTCTGTAAATTGCCCCTAATGTGTAGGGAGCAGATATGAAAGTGGGATAACATAGAACAAGTGATTGATGATCAGCAATGGACAGTGGGCCAAAGGACCCGTTTCCACCCATATCGTTCAATCACTTGCAGCACCTGGCAGTAAGTAAAATTGCATGGTGCATTTAAGAAACCCCCTTCTAATAAAAGGAAAGATGCCTTGAAATTCAATGGAACAATTAATGCATACCTTTTAAAATAGTTGTACTGGACCTAGGGACGAGAAGGAATAACAAAAGACAGGCAGGGGTACGGACTGTGACTAGAATCATAAAATATTGGGTGCTGTGAATTCAGAAACTGTAAATCAACTGCGAAATGTAATTTTATTCTTGGCAGCAAGTTCATTTGCAAGTAAACCTTTTCTCTGTTGAGTCACAATTGCTTCTCAGGCCACACTGTCATGCCTGATAGAATGCATCAATTGGAAGTTGGTCCCTGCATGATAGAAGTTGCTCCCTGTTGACATCCATCAGAAATCTAGTTCCTAAAAAATGAAGCAACCTTCCAGCAGCCACCAAGTTAGTATAACAACGTGGTGATAGGACCATTAAGGCAATGTGCAATACTAGCGCGTTAAGGTTCGTAAAAAGAGATTATAAATAGCAGTGTGCTTCCTCATTTTTTGTCAGGGATAAAAGGACTTAAATTCAATTATGAACTTTATTTAATGTTTTATGCTGAATAAAACCACAGGGGCAAGAGATGTGGGAAATAGCTTAGATATTTATAGCCATCTTGTGACAGTGTTGAGCTCTGCAGAGCTTCCCTTCCTCTCCTCTTTTTACCCCCACTTTCTTTACACCTCTATTTCTCGCTATCTTTCCCTTTCCCCTTTTCCTTCTATGGTCTGTCTATCCACAATCTCTCGCTCTGCCTTCCTTTCACCACTTTTCTTTCTCCGTCCCCATTAAGATTGTCCAGTAACCGCCAGTGATCTAAAAAGATTGGCAAGAGACATGGTTAGGTCTCATGCACAAATCTTCACTGCTGAAGCTGTGACTTTGCTTCATCCCAATACCTCTGTCGTATCCAATTCTCCCAGTCATTTCTTGATTTTACATGGTCGTGGCTGAGGATTGAGGTTTGAGATGGAATGAATGAGAAGGAAACTGCCAAAGAATTCTGAACTCTAAACAATAACCACTCTCTTTCCACAATGTTTTCTGACCTGCTGAGTGTTTACAGAATTTTATTTTTAATTTCAAATTATTTATGTTCAACACTTTCAGATTTGGGACACAAAGTTAGGCAGATTTACATTTGTGATTTGCTGTTATTTCAAAATTCCTTATATGGGTTATGGCAACTCTTCATTTTATAACACATATATTGCCAGTTCATGCCTCAGTGATAAGACTTAGAAAACTGCCCCAACAATATGTTACTTTGTAAATGCAAGCTATTATGGATAACAAATAACTGCCTTAGCTGCTTCACTCATATAGAAACATAGATACATAGAAAATAGGTGCAGGAGAAGGCCATTTGGCCCTTCGAACCAGCACCGCCATTCATTGTGATCATGGCTGATCATCCACAATCAGTAACCTGTGCCTGCCTTCTCCCCATATCCCTCCATCCCACAAACCCCTAGAGCTCTATCTAACTCTCTTAAATTCATCCAGTGAATTGGCCTCCA
This sequence comes from Rhinoraja longicauda, assembly GCF_053455715.1. NCBI lineage: Eukaryota > Metazoa > Chordata > Chondrichthyes > Rajiformes > Arhynchobatidae > Rhinoraja > Rhinoraja longicauda. Next base: position 10,014,460 of record NC_135970.1, on the reverse strand, counting down.
CTGCCTTCTGTGGCAGAGAATTCCACAAATTCACAACTCTCCGGGTTCCACAAATTCTCACCTCAGTTTTCAATGGCCACCCCTTTATTCTTAGACTGTGGTCCCCATGAGTGAAATCTGTCAGGAAAGTACATCCTTTTATTTGCTGACATAATACTCCACGTCTAACAATAAACGAAAAGGAAATAAGCTTGGCAGGCACTGGGTACAAATGGTGTATAATAGTTCTACATCAATTTCATCTGCTGAATGCATTGACACATTTCCTAAAAGTAATGGACTAAATGGTGTAAAAAGCCTTCTCTGTATGGATGGATGAATTAAATGTGGAGATAGTTATTAATGATTATGATATAGTTGGGATTACGGAGACATGGCTCCAGGGTGACCAAGGCTGGGAGCTCAACATCCAGGGATATTCTATATTCAGGCGGGATAGACAGAAAGGAAAAGGAGGTGCAGTAGCGTTACTGGTTAGAGAGGAGATAAAGCAGTGGAAAGGAAGGACATTAGCTTGGAGGAAGTGGAATCGATATGGGTAGAGCTACGAAACACTAAGGGGCAGAAAACGCTAGTGGGAGTTGTGTACAGGCCACCTAACAGCAGTAGTGAGGTTGGGGATGGCAGGAAATTAGAAATGCGTGCACTAAAGGTGCAGCAGTTATAATGGGTGACTTCAATCTACATATAGATTGGGTGAACCAAACTGGCAGGGGTGCTGAGGAAGAGGATTTCTTGGAATGTTTGAGAGATGGTTTTCTAAACCAACATGTCGAGGAACCAACGAGAGAACAGGCCATTCTAGACTGGGTATTGAGTAATGAGGAAGGGTTAGTTAGCAGTCTTGTTGTGCGAGGCCCCTTGGGCAAGAGTGATCATAATATGGTAGAGTTCTTCATTAGGATGGAGAGTGACAAAGTCAATACAGAAACAAGTGTTCTGAACTTAAAGAAAGGTAACTTTGAGGGTATGAGGCGTGAATTGTCCAAGATAGACTGGCGATTGATGCTGAAAGGGTTGACGGTGGACATGCAATGGAAGGCATTTAAAGGTCGCATGGATGAACTACAACAAGTGTTCATCCCAGTTTGGCAAAATAACAAACCAGGAAAGGTAGTGCATCCGTGGCTAACAAGGGAAATCAAGGATAGTATTAAAACAAAAGATGAAGCATACAGATTAGCCAGAAAAGTAGCATACCAGAGGACTGGGAGAAATTCAGAGTCCAGCAGAGGAGGACAAAGGGCTTAATTAGGAAAGGGAAAATAGATTATGAGGGAAAACTGGCAAGGAACATAAAAACTGACTGCAAAAGCTTTTATAGATATGTCAAGAGAAAAAGATTAGTTAAGACAAATGTAGGTCCCTTGCAGTCGGAAACAGGTGAATTGATCATAGGGAACAAGGAGATGGCAGACCAATTGAACAAATACTTTGGTTCTGTCTTCACTAAGGAAGACATAAACCATCTGCCGGAAATAGCGGGGGACCGGGGATCAAATGAGATGGAGGAACTGAGGGAAATCCAGGTTAGTTGGGAAGTGGTGTTAGGTAAATTAAATGGATTAAAGGCAGATAAATCCCCAGGGCCAGATAGGCTGCATCCCAGAGTGCTTAAGGAAGTAGCCTCAGAAATAGTGGATGCATTAGTGATAATTTTTCAAAACTCTTTAGATTCTGGAGTAGTTCCTGAGGACTGGAGGGTAGCTAATGTAACCCCACTTTTTAAAAAGGGAGGGAGAGAGAAAACGGGGAATTATAGACCAGTTAGCCTAACATCGGTAGTGGGGAAAATGCTAGTCAGTTATTAAAGATGTGATAGCATCACATTTGGAAAGTGGTGAAATCATCGGACAAAGTCAGCATGGATTTACCAAAGGCAAATCATGTCTGACGAATCTTATAGAATTTTTCTAGGATGTAACTAGTAGAGTGGATAAGGGAGAACCAGTCGATGTGTTATATCTGGACTTTCAGGCCTTCGACAAGGTCCAACATAGGAGATTGGTGTACAAACTTAAAGCACACGGTATTGAGGGTTCAGTGTTGAGGTGGATAGAAAATTGGTTGGCGGACAGGAAGCAAAGAGTAGGAATAAACGGGTCCTTTTCGGAATGGCAGGCAGTGACTAGTGGGGTACCGCAAGGCTCAGTGCTGGGACCCCAGTTATTTACAGTGTATATTAATGATTTGGACGAGGGAATTGAATGCAACATCTCTAAGTTTGCGGATGACACGAAGCTGGGTGGCAGTGTTAGCTGCGAGGAGAATGCTAGGAGGCTGCAGAGTGACTTGGATAGATTAGGCGAGTGGGCAAATGCATGGCAGATGCAATATAATGTGGATAAATGTGAGGTTATCCACTTTGGCGGCAAGAACAGGAAAGCAGAGTATTACCTGAATGGTGACCGATTGGGAGAAGGGGAGATGCAACGTGACCTGGGTGTCATGGTGCACCAGTCATTGAAAGCAAGCATGCAGGTGCAGCAGGCAGTGAAGAAAGCGAATGGTATGTTGGCATTCATAGCAAGAGGATTTGAGTTTAGGAGCAGGGAGGTTCTGCTGCAGTTGTACAGGGCCTTGGTGAGACCGCACCTGGAGTATTGTGTGCAGTTTTGGTCTCCTAACCTGAGGAAAGACGTTCTTGCCTTAGAGGGAGTACAGAGAAGGTTCACCAGATTGATCCCTGGGATGGCGGGACTGTCATATGAGGAAAGACTGTATAGACTGGGCTGGTACTCGCTGGAATTTAGAAGACTGAGGGGGGATCTTATAGAAACATATAAAATTCTTAAGGGGTTGGAGAGGCTAGATGCGGGAAGATTGTTCCCGATGTTGGGGGAGTCCAGAACCAGGGGTCACAGCTTAAGGATAAGGGGGAAGTCTTTTAGGACCGAGATGAGAAAACATTTCTTCACACAGAGAGTGGTGAGTCTGTGGAATTCTCTGCCACAGAAGGTAGTTGAGGCCAGTTCATTGGCTATATTTAAGAGGGAGTTAGATGTGGCCCTTTTTGCTAAAGGGATCAGGGGGTATGGAGAGAAGGCAGGTACAGCCTACTGAGCTGGATGATCAGCCATGATCATATTGAATGGCGGTGCAGGCTTGAAGGGCCGAATGGCCTACTCCTGCACCTATTTTCTATGTTTCTATGTTTCTATGATCAGCCAAAACATTATGACCACTGACAGGCGAAGTGAATAACATTGATTATCTTGTTACAATAGCACCTGTCAAGGGGTGGGATATATTAATAATAATAATAATAATAATAATGCATTTTATTTATATAGCGCTTTTCATATACTCAAAGACGCTTTACAGAGATTTATGAGAACATAGGGAAATGAATAAATAGATAAATAAGTAAATAAATAAATGAACAGAGAAAGGAGACAGAAGGTGAGGTGACCTTCAGTGGTTGAAGGCAGTACTGAACAGGTGAGACTTCAGCGATGTTTTGAATGTGGTGAGTGTGGAGGAGTCTCTAACGGTTTGGGGTAGTGAGTTCCATAGGGTGGGAGCAGCGATGGAGAAAGCCCTGTCCCCCCAGGATCTGAGTTTGGTCCGGATGTGGGGGGATAGGAGATTGGCAGCGGTAGAGCGGAGGGTGCAGGTGGGAGTGTGCCTGTGGAGGAGGTCGGTCAGGTAGGATGGGGCCAGGTTATGGAGGGCTTTGTAGGTTATGAGGAGGATTTTGTACTGGATTCTCTGGGGGATGGGGAGCCAGTGGAGTTTATAAAGGACGGGGGTGATATGGTCACGGATCGAGGTGTGTGTGAGTAGACGGGCAGCGGAGTTTTGAATGTATTGAAGTTTATTGATGATTTTTGAGGGTGCGCCATAGAGGAGGCTGTTGCAGTAGTCCAGACGGGAGGTGATGAAGGCGTGGATGAGGGTTTCTGCAGCTGTGGAGGAGAGGGATGGACGGAGACGGGCAATGTTTTTGAGGTGGAAGAAGGCTGTCTTTGTGATGTGTTTGATGTGTTTGTCGAAGGAGAGCAAGTGAACAGTCAGTTCATGAAGTTGATGTATTGGATGCAGAAGAAATGGGCAGGAGTAAAGAACTGAGCGACTTTGACAAAGGCCAAATTGTTATGGCCAGATGACTGGGTCAGAGCATCTCTGAAAAGGCAAGGCTTGTGGGGTGCTCCTGGTCAGCAGTGGTTATTACCTACCGACAGTGGTCCGAGGAGGGACAAACCACAAACTGGCGTCAGGGTATTGGGCGCCCAAAGCTCATCAATGCGCGAGAGTCCGAACCGACAGAAGGTCTACTTTGGCACAAAATTTCTTAATGGTGGTCATGGGGGAAATGTGTCACAATACATTGCACCCTGCTGCGTATGGGGTTGCACACAGAGGACCAACATCATGTTAGGCAGGTGGTCATAATGTTTTGGCTCATCAGGTCATAATGTTTTGGCTAATCCGTGTATATTGTTTAGTGTAACGAATGCCTGCCCTCCTCCACAAATTTCACCAAGAGATCTCAGATTCCACACAGGAAAACATTATTTTGAACTTGGTAACCACAGTTGATGCAATTCTTGGCACTTAATGAAATGCTGGCTAATTTTTTTTTAATTCTCAATAGTGAAACTGGTAAAAGAGTAAAATTCAAATGATTCTAAATTCATTCAAATGAGCGAGGATTCAAATAACAATTAACAAAATACAAGCAACTCTCCAAAAGTCTCTCTCTCGCTAATCTATACCCTGCTACAAATACTGCTATTTGGGTGAGCTACAAACCAATAATCGAGGAAGCAGATGACATTAAACTCTGAAGAAAACAGAAATATTGCAAACCCTCTTTTTATTAATCTACCTCCTGGCATGTATTTTATGAAATGTTCCACAAAAAAAAACTACTTGTGAAAAGTTGTGACATATATTCTTAATTCCATGAACAGCCAGGTCCTTCCTCAGCACCAACTGCAACTGCAGTAACAGCTGATAACTTTAAACTGCCAAGCAGTAATTCCAGGTTGCGCAAAGTTGAAAGCACATTACATGTGGCTTTTCATTTTTATTCAGTCAATTCCCATTCAAATAGATTTGGGGGGTGCGGGGAGATGAAGATGAAGGGAGATGAAGGGCGGCACGGTAGCGCAGCGGTAGAGTTGCTGCTTTACAGCGAATGCAGCGCCGGAGACTCAGGTTCGATCCTGACTACGGGTGCTGCACTGTAAGGAGTTTGTACGTTCTCCCCGTGACCTGCGTGGGTTTTCTCCGAGATCTTCGGTTTCCTCCCACACTCCAAAGACGTACAGGTAAGTAGGTTAATTGGCTGGGTAAATGTAAAAATTGTCCCTAGTGGGTGTAGGATAGTGTTAATGTACGGGGATCGCTGGGCGGCACGGACTTGGTGGGACGAAAAGGCCTGTTTCCGACTGTATATATATGATATGATATGATATGATAAGATAATGAATCTCCAATTTCCATTAAAATATACAATCAAGTTTTTAAAACATTTTATTTCACTTTGTATTTGTTTTAAAATACATTAAATTCTTAATGGTTGATTTTTTTTACATGTACCTAAACATCTGTATATCAGATCCATTCAAAATGAAACAATGCCTTTGACAGCAGCAAGCTACCCAGGGATATTGGGGTCAATACTGGGGGGAGCTCTCAGGCCTCCTGAGGAATGGTTGGCATTTGTAGTCGGCACCACCTTGTGGAAGGACTAGAATATTTCCAATTCAATTTATCACGTGGGGTTGCTGAAGGTTAGAATAGCCTTTGCTGATTGTATGAGCAACCATAGGAAGGCCTAATTGTTGAGGCAAAGGTACAATGACAATAAAGATATATTGTATTGTATTGTATTGTATTGTATGAAAGGCTTGCTTGCAGCAGCAAAGGCAAATTAACTCAAACATACAAAAATAAATTATACATCAATTATCTAAGAGACGATAAAAAGGGAAAAAGACCGCAAAATATAATTTAAATAGTGCAAGAGGTGGTCCATAGTGTTCCTTTGCTAAGGTAGGATAATGGTTGTTATAGGAAAATAATTTTCTGAACCTTCGAGTTTTTATACCATTTGCCCGATGGCAATAGCAAGAAGTGGGCACAGCCATGATGGTGGGGATCCTTGCTTTCTTAAGGTAACGCCTCAGGTAGATGTTTTCAATGGGGGGGGGGGTCTGTGCCCATGGTGTACTTGTTTCAGAGTCTATCACTGCAGTTTCTTGCATTCCATGTTGGAAATGCGGTACCAGGCTACAATCCAACCAATCAGGATACTTTCTATAGTGCATCTGGAGAAGTTTGCTGGAGTATTTAGTGAATGACAAATCTCTTTAAACCTCTAAGGTACTAGCACACCTTCTACGTGATTCCATCTAAGCTCTGGGCCCATGACAATTAATCAGAGATGTTAATACCCAGGAATTTGAAGCTGCTAACTCTCTGCTGATGCTCACTAATAAAAACTGGCACGTGGTCTCTCAACGTCCTCTATCTGAAACAAATTCCTTTGTTTTCTTGCTGTTTAACGAGAATTTGTTGTTGCAGCACCACTGAACCAACCAGCTCCTCTCCAATATACAAACTCATCATCACCCATGATTCGGCAAACAAGAGTGGTATCGATGGAAAATTTATGGATGGCATTGGAGGTGTACTTAGCACACAGCCATGGGTGTAAAGAAAGTAGAGCAGAGGACTAGGTATGCAGCCTTGAGTTGTTAGTAAGATGTACTGATCCGCACCAATCGAAGTCTTACGATGAGGAAATTTTCAGTTACAAAGCGAAGTAGAGGGGCTCATGTCATGAAGTTTAGTGAAAAGTTTGGAAGGGATGAACGCTGAACTTTAATCAATGAACAGCAGCCTGATGAGTTACCCAGATGGCCCAAAGCAGAACAGATGTGGCGATAGGCAAATTGAAACAAATCGCAGTATTTCTGAGGCAGGACGTGATTCGTGCCATAACTAACTTCTTGAGTCACTTCATTATGATCGATGCAAGTGCTGCCGGTTGGTGGTCATTGAGGCAGGTCACTGTGCTCTTCTTGGCACTGATATGATAGATGCCCTTTTGAAGCAGATGGAAAACTCGGACCATAGAAGTGAGGAGTTGAGAATGTACTTCCGCCAGTTGGTCCACATGGGTTTGTCACACATTTCTGTTCCCAACTGACATTGGGTGGTATAAGCCCACCACATTAAAACAATGAATAGGATGTAAAATCAGAAATCCTGTACATTTCATTGTGATGTTAAATGTTACATCTTGCGTTATACCCATAATCAGCTACAATCGTTAAACGCCCAAGACGAGTTGCATGCCCAGTAACCCAATAAGAAAATAATTTCAACGTCTAGACCTATTCTGATACATCAATTTTGTGACCCTCCTTTGAAATTAAATGACAGTATCTATGTATTTATCTGTACTTCTGATTCAACAATACAAGAGAATTTCCATACTAAATGTACAATTTTACAACTGAAATCTAATGAATGGGGAAACATTAAAAAAATAACGAAATTCACATTCACTGCACAAACTCAAAATATGATTCAGAGCCAACACTCTTTGGAGATTTATACAAAACATCCCAACATTACGAGATCGGGCTATATTAACCTTCAAGGAACAAAAGAGCATTTAAAGCACTGTTGGATTAGATCCAATAATAATGCAACATAATGATCCAAATTTAGTATTCCATTTATTCTAGGGCAAGTAATGATTGGATTAAAATATGCAAGACAAGTTACAAATTAATCACAATTTAAACTATATGCATAATTTATGTCCCTTCATATTGACAATCACAGCTGGTGGGTGGAAGAATGAAGAGTTATCAAGGGTAGGGCAATGAATAGGAAGGTGAATGGAGATACAAAATGCTGGAGTAACTGAGCGAGATAGGCAGCATCTCTGGAGAGAAGGAATGGATGACGTTTCAGGTCAAGACCCTTCTTTGGACCCGAAACGTCACCAATTTCTTCTCTGCCTCAGAAGGCAGTGGAGGCCAATTCTCTGAATGCATTCAAGAGAGAGCTAGATAGAGCTCTTAAGGATAGCAGAGTCAGGGGGTATGGGGAGAAGGCAGGAACATGGTACTGATTGAGAATGATCAGCCATGATCACATTGAATGGTGGTACTCGCTCGAAGGGCCGAATGGCCTACTCCTGCACCTAGTGTCTATTGTCCAGAGATGCTGCCTGTCCCACTGAGTCCAGCTTTTTACTTTCGATTTAAACCAGCATCAGCAGTTCTTTCCTACGAATACGAAGGTGAGGCCAGAGTAGAATAAGACAATGAAAAATAAAAAGCTTACATTTCTACATATAAGATAGGCTTGTGCCAGTTTGATCTTAGTTCAGATATGTTATAGCAGAGAGAGAGAATTGGCAGCATCATTTCAGAATAACTGATCACTTGCACATGGAGAAAAACAACAGGATAGGTATTTATGCATTGACCGCTCTTTAATGGAAGCTTCAGAAAACCAGTGTCATGTTATGTTTAAACAAGCAAATCACTAAAGCACATATTTTGTGACCAAATTTCCTTACACAGTAGCTTTGTTTATACAGGGGCTGCCCAGGTTCCGAATAAAGTGACTAAAGAAATCCAACACTGTAAATTCTCATATGCATTTTTAAAGCTAGTAATATTAAGTTTTATGATATTCATTAATGACTGAATAGAGTATATCCCATCTGATTAATTACAGGTAGTGTTGGGGTGATAACACAATGAAATAAAATTATAGCAAATGCATGTAGAGCACGATAGGAGTAGCTATAGAGAACAGACATTTCTGATTTACGGAGAAATCGGCTTCTCTGGAACGGAACTCGTATGTAATCCCAGGAACTACCTGTCATATGTGGCCCAATGACAAAATAAATGTGCATCCTGTTGTCCTGTGGGGTCTGTGTGCAGTGCAGCTCAGTGTTGAAGCTACTTACATCTTGACTCAAGTAAAACCAAGAATTTGTTAGTGAATTTCCAAGAACCCAATTAAAATAAAAGCATCTTAAATTATGCAAAATTAATATACATTTATTAATATAAAGTTGATTGACTTCACAATTAATTCATACAAAAGGCAGTACTGGGATAAGATCTTCCAACTTTCAAACAAAATTATTGCTCAGAGTATAATCTAGAGGCATAATTAGAAATCCTTTAGCTACTCCATCTAGATTAGCTAAAGATTGTTATTATTTCATGATTTGTTTCCTTGAAGTTCAAGAATTAGAATCACAATAAAATATCAAATCTTGTGTCTATTCATATGCAGAATATGGAATTTGACAAAAACTGCATACACTTCACATTCCAAAATGTCCGTGAAAACATAATGAACTTCCTTCAACTGCTGTTGTTCATATGAAGATATTCCAAAAATGTGTTAGCCAAAGAAATGCATATTTAGACTCAGCAATGCATCTGGGATGTAATATAATCTTTTGCAGGTAATTTACCTGTGAAAGCTAGGTAAATGTAGTATTTACTTGACTGACAATTTATGGGAGTTCAGAATTTAGACTAAATAGCTATAAAGGAGCTGTGATACATTTCAAATTCAAGAAGGGTTAGTTTAGTTTAGAGATACAGCGCGGAAACAGGCGCTTCGGCCCATCGAGTCCGCACCGACCAGCGATTCCTGCACACTAACACTATCCTACATACACTAGGGACAATTTTTACATTTACACCAAACCAATTAACCTACAAACCTATACCTCTTTGGAGTGTGGGAGGAAACCAAAGATCTCAGAGGAAACTCACGCAAGTCACAGGGAGAACGCACAAACTTCGTACAGACAGCACCCGTAGTCAGGACCGAACCCGGGACTCTGGAGCTGCAAGGCAGTAGCTCTACCATTACGCCACCGTGCCGCTTACAAAGTGTGCAACATGGAGGAAAATCTGTACGGTGGTTGTTGGTATTTCTTTTTGTTCCTAGTACACGATAAAATTGTATAGAAAAATCAGGAGATATGTCTGCAAATTATCCACCCCTGACCTGCTCTCCCAGTCTCGGTACTGAAGTAGCTGGTCAGGTCAGCGAGGTCAGAATGTTGATGCTGATCATTGTGAGCCTCAAGTCTTACCACGTTTTGTTATGACATACAAAGCAGCTTTTCAGCCCATGAAATCTCAGAGCAATCGCATTTCCCTACTACTCTGTAACCTATTCACTCTTGCATGCATATTAGCAACCCATTCTCGTACAATCCATCAAAATCAGGAGTAAATGTGTTGAAAAACCAAGAGTAAAATTTACACATAACAAATCCTGCTCCTATTTTCTTTCATTCGTGTATCACTACATCCCATTGAAGATGGCCGCACTTGCTTATGAAGTCAGTCGTGGTCGTGGCATACTCATTCAGGTTGGCTGCAGAATCCCCAAATGTGGACCAGTCCACTGACTCAAGGTTTCAAGATCAATTTATTGTCACATGTACCAATTAAGGTACAGTGAAATTTGAGTTGCCATACAGCCATACTAAGTGAAAAGCAACAAGGCACACAGCCAAATTAAATAAAATTTAACATAAACATCCACCACATCAGATTCCACATTCCTCACTGTGATGGAAGGTAATAAAGTTCAATCTTCCTCTTTGTTCACCCGCGGTCGGGGCTGTTGAACCATCCGCAGTTGCCGCAGCCGACGGTCCGAAACCCTCGTGTCGGGATGACCCCAACTCTCCCCCCCCCCCCCCCCCAACACATAAAACAAACCAAGGAACACTAAAACATACTTTTAACACATACTTAAAATAACAAAAACAGAAGAAAAAGACAGACTGCTGGCGAAGCAGCCATTGCTTGGTGGTGCCACCAGGTGGAATTCAAAGCAGTTATGTCGGATGCCATCCATGCCTGTTCATCAGCATTGAACAACTCTCTGTACCAGATCCTCCTGCTTATGTTTTTATTTTCAGGGTTTATAGAGCTGTAGGCGTTTTATATTGATGTGTTGTAGTAGTTGCGAGTGCTCTGGCCGCTGGTGGGACAAAAGACATGCTGATGGTACGCCTCTGAGATTAGCTTGATGGAAGTCCCCCGCTGCAATGACCAGGGCTTCGGCGTGTTTTGTCTCAAGGCTATTGATGGCAAAGCCTGTCCGTCATATTCCTCATGCTTGGGTTCAAGGTTCCCAATATTATCTTTCTCCACTTGGAGCAGACAGGCCAGACATTCTCAGGCGCTTGGAGATCCTTTGCATTTTTTTCCCCACCAAGGAGGGAAACTTAAATCTAGTTTTTACAGATCTAAATCTCCAATCAAGATTGTCCTCAGATGATCAAAGCAGTACTGGTGTACTGGAAACAATAATGAATTTTATCCACAATGTCCATCCTTACTGAGAGGAAGTTGTTCACATTTCCAGAGTCTTAACTAATTTAGTTTAGAGATACAGCACGGAAACAGGCCCCCTCGGCACACAGAGTACACACCGACCAACAATCTCTGCACATTTTCACCACATCCCTGTATCTTTCTCCCCCCCCCCCCCACCCTCATCTCTTCTCATAACAAAGCATGATTAGTGTGACTGTTTGAAGAGACTAGCCACAGTCTCTATGCCGAGATATGACAATTAGTGTAATTAGTGAAGTGAAAATGGAAGTGTACACTCACCCAAGACTGCAAAGCTTTCAAAGTCTTCCAGGGAAGGGTAACTAGCAAACCCAGTATAATATTTTGTTCCTCTTTCATTTACTTAATATTAGTGAATATAATGTTCACATGTTGAAGCCAACTACCTGGCGCACTGAGCTTTTGTTGCTCCCCTGATATTCTGGGGATTATATATTGGGGCTTGGATCTGCGAACAACTTCCATCATACAAGAATATTTTAGAGGAGCCTGCTTATTTAGAACATACTTTAAAACATACAAAAGGGCAGGGATCATTACTGATCAGTAAATCGTAGGTTTTACAGATCAAAATCTTCAATTTGGATTTTCCTCAGATGATCAAAGGCAATGCACTAGAAAAAAGTGAATTTTATCCAATGTTCATCTCAACTGAGTTGTTCACATTTCCAGAGTCTTGAACTAGTTTAGTTTAGAGACAGTGCGGAACTGGCCCTTCAGCTTTCTGAGTCCACATCCATCAGCGATCACCCCATACACTAGCACTATCCTACACATCAGGTACAATTTACAATTTTTACAAAAGCCTATTAACCTACAAACCTGTATGTCTTTTGGAGAATATGGGAGGAAACCAGAGTACCCAGAGAAAACCCACGCGGTCATGGGAAGAACAAACAAACTCCATACAGATAGCACTCATAGAAACATAAAAAATAGGTGCAGGAGGATGCCATTTAGCCCTTCGAGCCATTCAATATGATCACAGCTGATCATCCAAAATCAGTACCCCGTTCCGGCTTTTTCCCCATATCCCTTGATTCCCAGCCCTAAGAGCAAAATTTCTCTCTAAATCCCCACAAAACATATCATTAATACTAAAGATAGATAAAAAGCTGGAGTAACTCAGCAGTCAGGCAGTATCTCTGGAGAAAAGGAATAGGTGACGTTTTGGGTTGGGACCCTTCTTCTGGAGACTCATGGAAAAGCGAAATAAAATATATAGACAGTAATTGTAGAGAGATATAGAACAAATGTATAAAAGATATGAAAAAAGTAATGATCAAGGAAACGGTACATTGATGGCTGCAGGCTAGGTGATAATGAGTGAAACAGACAATTACACTCACCAAGATGACAGTGAAACCAGGGTGGGGGGGGGATGGAGAGAGAGGGGATACAAGGGTTACTTCAAGTTTGAGATATCAAAATTCATACTGTTGAGTTGTAAGCTGCCCAAGCGAAATATAAAATGCTGTTCCTCCAATTTGCATTTGGCCTCACTCAGACAACGGAGGCAGCTCAGAACAGAAAGGTCCGTATCAGAATGGGAGTTAAAGTTTACTAAGTTGATATTGGTACACTATTTATTAGAGGGGTGCCTCAGGGGTACTTCTGGGACCTCAGCTTCTCACAATTTGCATTAATTACTTACATGAGAAGACAATGGGTAGGAAGACAACTGCACCAGAATGAGTAGTGAAATTATTATAATTTGCTGCAGAGGTTCGAGAAAAAATGTGCAGTTAAAGGAAGCAGAGTCTGCAGTAGGATAAAGTCAGTTTAAGCAGTTTTAAAAAGAGATGTATTTCACTTAAGGGAATTGAGGAAATAAAAGACTTTAAACAATGGGAAATTGATAAATACGGCCGGATTGCAAAATCTTGCATGCTCTTTATAAGATGCAAAAAAGTTAACCCACTGGTAGAGCAATTAAGATAGCAAATTATATTGTTTTTCTGTAACAGTAGTAACGTTTCACAAGATGGCACTTGCATATTACGGTCAGTTTAAAGATAGATTCAAGAATAGGCCATTCGGCCTGTCGGGCCAGCACCGCCATTCAATATGATCATGGCTGATCATCCAAACTCAATACCCCGTTCTTGCTCCCCCCTCCACAATATCCCTTGATTCCGTTAGCCCTAAAAGCTATATCTAACTATCTCTTGAAAACGTCCAATGATTTGGCCTCCACTGTCTTCAGTGGCAATGAATTCCACAGCTTCACAACACACTGGTGAAAAAGTTTTTCCTCATCTCAGTCCTAAATGGCCTACCCCTTATTCTAAAACTGTGAACCCTGGTTCTGGACTTTCCCAACATCGGGACCATTTTTCCTGCATCTAGCCTGTCCAATCCCTGAAGAATTTTTTGTTTCCACAAGATCCCCGCTCATCTAAATTCCAGTGAATATAAGCCCAGTCGATCCATTCTTTCATCATATGTTAGTCCCGCTATCCTTGGAATTAACCTGATGAACCTAGACTGCACTCCCTCAATAGCGAGAATTTCCTTCCTCAAATTAGGAGACCAAAACTGCACACAATACTCCAGGTGCGGTCTCACCCAGGCCCTGCAGCCTCATAGCATCCTCCTCGCAGCTCACACTGCCACCCAGCTTTGTGTCAGCCGCAAACGTGGAGATGTTACATTTAAATAATAACATGTTTTAGTTTCATCTCATTTAAGGGGCAAGTGGGAACGTAGAAATATTTAAATGTACACATTTTCACTCCAATTGGCACTGGCCTCTATTTTTCCTCTTCTTGCAAGTCAATCCTAACCTGGTTCCGAAAGACCGCTTTAGGTTACAAGGTGGTAAGAATAACAATGGAAAAATAACAATATAGTTTGTAACAAGCACTGAAAATAAACTACTGATATATAGGACACTCATCACTATTGCAGTATTAAACCACATTTATCCACGTGACTTTCCTTCCAGCTCAAAATAATCTTCATGAGTATCAAGCTGTAAGAATTTAAACATATTTTTAATCTATGCAAAGTGGTATTATTCCACTGCAGTACTTAGTACTGGAAGAAAATCTAATGACACAGCAAATTAGCGTTTCGAAGCTGTGCTTTATTTCAAAGTACAGCATTTAACATGTTACAAGGTCTAAGTAATATAACCTTCAAATGAAATGCCTATCAGCTCTTTTATACTCTGAAAACCATTGTGCACTATATTTTCTTGATCTATCCAGTAAAAAGGGAAACAAAGTAAAACTTCTTGAAATCAACATTACTGGCCATCTTCCAATGTAGAAATTTATTATGTGAACCAATAGAGTGGCAGTGCCAGTCTAGCTCCCATAGAAACCTAGAGGGCGTGCAGCGTAGGTTCACTAGGTTAATTCCCGGAATGGCGGGACTGTCATATGTTGAAAGACTGGAGTGACTAGGCTTGTATACACTGGAATTTAGAAGGATGAGAGGAGATCTTATCGAAATGTATAAGATTATTAAGGGGTTGGACACGTTAGAGGCAGGAAACATGTTCCCAATGTTGGGGGAATCCAGAACAAGGGACCACAGTTTAAGAATAAGGGGTAGGCCATTTAGAACTGAGATGAGGAAAAACCTTTTTAGTCAGAGTTGTGAATCTGTGGAATTCTCTGCCTCAGATGGCGGTGGAGGCCAATTCTCTGAATGCATTCAAGAGAGAGCTAGATAGAGCTCTTAAGGATAGCGGAGTATTGGGAGAAGGCAGGAACGGGGTACTGATTGAGAATGATCAGCCATGATCACATTGAATGGCCGTGCTGGCTCGAAGGGCCGAATGGCCTCCTCCTGCACCTATTGTCTATTGTCTATAAATAACAGCATGCTAATATACGGTAATGCTAGTTTGCACAGCAAAGAAGAGAAATGTAGTTCTAATAAAATTTACACCTCAAACAATTGTTTTTTCTGTAGTTCATTATAATTGTTAACTATTCAAAAGGTTATGAGATGTTCATAATTTAAATACAAATATAGAATGCTCCAATTTAACAATAGACCACACAATTTTATCCAAGAGGACCTGCTTGATTATCCTGATGAACACAAAAGTTTTTTAGTCTTTCTTTAATGTGAAGAAGCTTGCAGACAACTATCTGCATTTTTGATGCAGTGATATGTGCTGATATTTTTCATGATGGATCAAATTATTTGTGCCGATTTCTAACTAACTTCAATCCTCTTACTATAGATAGAATTAAACAGCTCCACTTGAAAATTGTCCTTAGCCTAACCTAACGCAGAATTGACATCATGCAGTCACAATTTTAACAGAAGATTTAATATTCATTAACTTATGATTAACATTCACACCGACTTTAAAGACACAAATAACGAACATGCGGTCCATGGAAAGGATCTTCCCAGCACTATCTAGGACGACATTCCAATACCATAGGTTCAAATTATTACAAATTTCAATGTACAAAATCTTCAAAGACTGAACAAGTATCAAGTCTTAAAAACATTTAGCAAGAAAATAGGATCTTCATCCCTTTCACTCCATTAAAACTAGTACTATCTTAACGCATTTTATTTCCCCACAATCCCCTCAGCTGTCTTCAGACTCTCCCATTCACTTACGCAGCAGGAACATTTTACAGTAGTCAATTAACCTACCAACCACATGAGGGGAATATGGAGGAAATTGGAGAACGTAGAGGACATCCAAACAATGACAGGGAGAACATCCAAACTCCATATTACCAGCACCAGAGGTCAGGACTGAACCCAGGTTGTCGAAGCTGTGAAGTAGCAGCTCTCAGGCCACTATCACCTTCTGAGAAGTTGAAACAATGTTAGCCAAATAGAATCTGTAACATTCTCAATGCCAAAAGTAAAGCCTTTTCAGACTGGATATACTCAAAGAAACATCATTAACCAGGAGAGATGTGTAGGAAAATAACTGCAGATGCTGGTTCAAATTGAAGGTAGATACAAAATGCTGGAGTAACTCAGCGGGTCAGGCAGCATCTCAGGAGAGAAGGAATGGGTGACGTTTTGGGTCGAGACCCTTCTTCAGACTGAGGGTCTTCTTAAACCCTGCTTAAAATGTCATTTCTCACAGCGATCATCACTCATTATTCTAAACTCCGAGTATAGACCCAATGATTGATTGCAAATGCTCCTCTTAAAACCCCTTCAAAGCAGACGTCAACCGAGGGAACCTCTGCACGTCCTCCAACATTAGTATAAGCCTCTTTAAATAAAGACCTAACGTATACGCCTCTTTAAATAAAGACCTAAGTGATCAAAGTATGTTTGCATCAATAGTTGCTGAGAGACTCCAACCCTATGCTCAAAGATTTCCCAATCCTTTTCAACACATTTGGAGCTATGCACCTTTTGTGCCTCCAAATGTTTAGAAATCCATCCACGTATATTTTCATGCAGCTGAATATTTTATTATCATGTCATCAGAATACCATCATTCTGCCGTGTTATAAAGCTAACAGTGGAATGATCAATTATTGAATTGTGATTGACCAGAGATAATATCTAAATAAATCCAGTGATTAAAATTACAGAAAGAAAAATCACAAATTCCTCTCCCATGACAGGAAATAGTGCAGGCATAACTTCGGCTATTTAACTTGGTTATTATAACTAGAACATTGATGAGGATATTTATGCAGTGATCAGAATTGTCTTCATTTCACAAAATTTAACCTGATAACATGAAAGTTAGATGAGCGACAGCATGGGAAATCCTATAGGTTCGCCAAAGATCATGCCACAATGCAGACTAGGCAACAACTCAGGCCACCAAGAAGTCGCATGCATAACTGGAGGAAGTATTTCTACTTAAACATATTCTACAAAAACAGATATTACTTTTTTTTTTAATTTAAATTATGTTCCCAACCCAGAATTTAAAATCAGTCCAAGATAAGACAAGAATTTGACAAATCTTTCAGGCAGAGCTGCAGCAATCCAAAATGTATTCGCAAGATTTCAATTTGATATTTGTGTTTCACAGCCATATGTTCTCAGCAAACATTCAGTTGTTGTTCAGTTTAGTTTATTGTTACATGTACCGAGCGAGGTACAGTGAAAAGCTTTTTGTGGCGTGCTAACCAGTTAGCAGAAACACAATACAGGATTACAATCGATCCATTTAAAGAGTGTAGATACATAAGGGAATAACGTTTAGTTATTCTCACTTCACTATAATTTTGATCAATTACTTAGATTTAACAATTATAAGGGGTCAGCATGGGTCGATGATATAATTTCTGGCCAATCACAATTCAAATATTGGGTCATACCATTGTTAATTTCAGTGATGACAAGTTGATTTTTTGATCTACTTCAACCAAGAGGTTCCTGCTAACTACCCGATGTACAGTCTACTCTGAAATCTTATGATCTACAATAGGATTCAAGAGTCAACAAATGAATCAAACTAGATCATGCGTTGAGATTATACCATAAAAATGTAAGAGTCGCGCGAAGAGAAATCAAAGACTCTATTGTATTATTTTTACCAATTAAGTAGAAAGTGGTGCAGTATCAATAGCTAACATAATTCTTATTTTTAGAACCGATCAAATCCAGAAAACTAATGACCGTCAGATTATCAATGGCAGTAAGATAATGAAATCCCAGAAGGGCAAAAAAGTGTAACATTTAGACAAACTTAGATTAAAAGGATAGCCAGTGCAGATTTCCCAAACGATAGATATCTCAACATATATCATAGAGTTCGTTGAAGAGATACGAGTAGGCAAATTAATAACATTTTAAAATTCCAAAAAGGTAGAGCATACACAACAGAATGGAAAGCTATTTTGCTGCAACAAAATGCAGAATTAAGAACAGAGGGTTCAGAACCCCAGATAGGGACAGAACCCCCACAGAAGGAACAGAGAGCTCCCCCCAAAGGTTCGCAGACTGGTATTTGACATCCTTCATTGTCCTGCAATGCACTATAATTGTGCTACATGGAGTAAATTCACAATGGATTCAATACTGGGCAATTATGAGGTGCAGGGGGCCACCGGACAATATTTCAACACAATCTGTAGCCTCACAGTTCAAAGTACCTCTCACTAATATATCAGTTAAGCCTGAGGACCTGCTCTGCTTCAACTATGTACAAAATAAAAGGTCATCAGCAGTGCCAAGAGCATATAAAAATAAGATATCATAAACAGGATAATGCTTACTAAACAGCAAAAGCAGCAATGTGAATCTAGCGTTAAGTGACCCCACAACCAATGGATCAGATCAAACTGTTCACTTCTCAGAGCTGTAAATGCTGGTAGACAACTGAATAGTTAATTTGAGGTGGGGCTCCAAGATCATCCTTATCTGCAGGAATGGAGCCAAGCATAAATGCAAAAAACAAGGCAGAGGCACTTGCAGCGAATCTTCATCCAGAAACTGAGTAAATTACATTTTAAAACCTCTCCCGACAATATTGTAAAAATCTAGTTTCAGCTAATGCAATTCGCCTCCAACACCAGCAAAGCTTGAGAAGCCGGACACCTGTCTCAAAAGCAAGCTGTTTCTATGGAAAAGCACAATTACATTTCACTAGGACCACTTGGTTTTAGGATACACAATGACCTTCAATGCCAGATGTATATTATTGTGAACTAGATGAGTAAAGTTGCAATCTGATCAGTCTTATCTGAACTGAGCAATGAATTCTGTACCTTTTCCATGCTGGGTTTAACCTTATTAATTTTGTGTGACTTGTTTCTGTCACTGGAACATGTTATTTGATAAATTGCCTGCGCATATGTTGATAGGTTGGCTGTTCCCATTCCTCAAGAAGCTGTTTAGTTGGGTGTTATCACCGCCTCCACTCCGGTTTGGTGGTGTCCATGAAACATACAGATAAGATTGTCAAAATTGTGACATTGAATGTTAACTTGTAATGGCATTCAATGTTAACATAACTGTTAGGATTTCCTTTCCTAACCAGTCTTCCAACACCACCACATCACAAAGGATCAAATCAAAGATCTAAGTCATGTCACATCTGTCATAAATGACAGTGGAGAAGTAAACATCCAACAAAAGGAAGCACGTTCAAGAATATCCTCAATCTCAACAACAATAGTGGCCAAAATGTATTTAAGAGAAGGCCGCGAGATTTCCAAAGAATGAAACCAGAACCGTTGATTGAGTGAACCACCTTGATTTCCATCTGAGATCCTCTCCATCATTGCCTTCCAGCAATTTGAATCACTCCATGTGACATCAAGAAACAGCTGTGAGCAATGGATACACAAAGAATGCTGGGTCACATTACAGATATATAGTGCTAAAAGTGGGACTCGGACCTTTTCAACCATGAAGGATTTCAAACAGAACAGATCTCACTAAGAGCTTCTGTGTAAAAACATTAACACGTATTCGCACAAGTCTCTCCCCTCCTCTTCCTGTATCACTGCTCTGGAATCATCACATACTTTAAATGTGATGACAGGGAGGGGTCTTGCTGAGATTCTCTCTCGTTGCCAAAGCAACCTACATTCTAATGATATCAATAAATCGGAAGCATCTTAAATTGTCTCATACTGGTGACAAATTGCCCGATTTTTTTGTAAGGACAGTGCTGTTGCTTGTCACGATCCTACAAAACTGGAAAGCTTTCCAAGCATTGCACTGATTATTCAGACTTCAACTCTGGTCCCACTCTAATTAGGAATAGATTGAATGTATGAAATCCTCAAGGATTCAAATCCTCGAATGTATGAAATCCCTAATACCACAGGAGGAGGCTCTTAAGAAACTTGGAATCTTTACTAATACAGTCCGTAATAAGCGAGTTTGGTATTCCGACTGAGCATGCGCAGGTCATAGGTCGCGGGGGCATAGAATTGTCGCCAGTCCGAATACAGAACTTGCTTTTACACACTAACCTCACTCGTGCACAGATCAGCAAATAATGAAGATGGAATGTACTCCAGAATGCCTCCAGCCATGCTGCTTCAAAGTTACAAAACTGACAGCTACTGGACAATGTGGTAAATTGCCCAGGTATGATCAGTTTAGAAAAAACAGGACTTTAAAAAATCCAGCTAATTACCATTAAATCAGCAGCAAAGTAATGGAACTTATTCTTGATTGTGTTATCAAGTGCAATTTTGGTTGAAAGAATTGTTTAAAATCAAGTTTCAAATGCATGTTGTCTCAGTTTTTATCATACTGATAAAAGAGACAAGGCCAATTAGTTCCAGCAAATGGATGTATACTCATTGGTCACATTTAAAACAGAAAAAAGTTTTCCTCTTACTCAATTTTACTTTTAAAACAATACTAAATAAATAGATTAAACCTGTAATTAGTTACATATTATAAGTATTTTATATTCCACATTTCAAAATGAGTGAACACCTTTCTAATGTCATTGTACAAAATGAACACTAAATGCTGGGAACAAATTAAAAATAGGGGAATTAAACCGTAATTGATGTTTCATTCTGAAACTTAAGCCAACTGTAATTTTTCAGATCACAAATGACTAATCATTGACATTGTCAATTTATTTTTGCATTTTCCATCAGTGAACGTCGACACGTTACTGGGTTAAAGAGAATTTGAATGCCTTGGCACGACTTGCCAGACTTTGTCAGGCAAACCCGGTAAATTATAAAAACATTTTTTGTATGTAATTGCAGAACATTTTGCTAAAATAACTGAAGTGTCTGCAGCACAGACATTTACTAATCTTTAATCTATATACTAAAACTCTCGTTTGTTTGTTTGTTCCTGAACTACAGCCAAAACGGTACACGATAGCACGACAATTTTAGGCCCACCTTGTAGTATAAGAAAATAACTGCAGATGCTGGTACAAATCGATTTATTCACAAAATGCTGGAGTAACTCAGCAGGTCAGGCAGCATCTCGGGAGAGAAGGAATGGGTGACGTTTCGGGTCGAGACCCTTCTTCAGACTGATGTCGGGGGTGGGACAAAGGAAGGATATAGGTGGAGACAGGAAGATAGAGGGAGATCTGGGAAGGAGGAGGGGAAGGGAGGGACAGAGGAGCTATCTGAAGTTGGAGAAGTCGACGTTCATACCACCGGGCCGCAAACTGCCCAGGCGAAATATGAGGTGCTGCTCCTCCAATTTCCGGCGGGCCTCACTATGGCACTGGAGGAGGCCCATGACAGAGAGGTCAGACTGGGAATGGGAGGGGGAGTTGAAGTGCTGGGCCACCGGGAGATCAGTGGCGTTAATGCGGACCGAGCGCAGGTGTTCAGCGAAGCGATCGCCGAGCCTGCGCTTGGTTTCGCCGATATAGATGAGTTGACATCTAGAGCAGCGGATGCAATAGATGAGGTTGGAGGAGGTGCAGGTGAACCTCTGTCTCACCTGGAAAGAATGTTTGGGTCCTTTGATGGAGTTGAGGGGGGAGGTAAAGGGACAGGTGTTGCATCTCGTGCGGTTGCAAGGGAAAGTGCCCGGGGTTAGGGTGGTTTGGGTAGGAAGGGACGAGTGGACCAGGGAGTTGCGGAGGGAACGGTCTCTGCGGAATGCAGAGAGGGGAGGGGATGGGAAGATATGGCCAGTGGTGGGGTCCTGTTGTAGGTGACGGAAATGTTGGTGGATGATATGTTGGATCCGCTGGCTGGTGGGGTGGAAGGTGAGAACGAGGGGGATCCTGTCCTTGTTGCGAGTGGGGGGATGGGGAGCAAGAGCGGAGCTGCGGGATGTAGAAGAGACCCTAGTGAGAGCCTCATCTATAATGGAGGAGGGGAAGCCCCGTTTTCTGAAAAACGAGGACATCTCGGAAGCCCTAGTCTGAAACACCTCATCCCGGGCACAGATGCGGCGTAGACGGAGGAATTGGGAGTAGGGGATAGACTTTTTGCAGGGGACCGGGTGGGAAGAAGTGTAGTCCAGATAGCTGTGCGAGTCGGTGGGCTTGTAATAAATGTCCGTCACTAATTTTTCTCCTGTGATGGAGATGGTGAGGTCCAGAAACGGGAGGGAGATGTCAGAGATAGTCCAGGTATATTTAAGGGCAGGATGGAAATTGGAGGTGAAGTGTATAAAGTCAGTGAGTTCTGCATGGGTGCAAGAGGTAGCACCAATGCAGTCGTCGATGTAGCGGAGGTAGAGTTCGGGGATGGGGCCAGTGTACGTCTGGAACAGGGATTGTTCGACGTACCCGACAAAGAGGCAGGCGTAGCTAGGGCCCATGCGAGTGCCCATAGCTACGCCTCTGGTTTGGAGGAAGTGGGAGGAGTCAAAGGAGAAGTTGTTGAGGGTAAGAACCAGCTCTGCTAGGCGGAGGAGAGTGTTGGTCGATGGGGATTGGCTGGTTCTACGGTCGAGGAAGAAACGGAGGGCTTCGAGACCATCCTTGTGGGGGATGGAAGTGTAGAGTGACTGGACATCCATGGTGAAAATGAGGGAGTGGGGGCCTGGGAACCGGAAGTTATCCAGGAGATGGAGAGCGTGTGAGGTGTCTTGGACGTAGGTGGGGAGGGATTTGACCAGGGGGGATAGGATGGAGTCGAGGTAGGTAGAGATAAGTTCGGTGGGGCATGAGCAGGCAGAGACAATGGGTCTGCCGGGACAATTGTGTTTGCCACCTTATTCACCGTCGTCCCTTTGGTGCTAATGGAAGAAGTTTCTTTGAAATCGGTGTTATGCTTTTAAAGTTATTCACATTTTAAAGTTTAAATCTATCTCCTAGGGAGGGAGGGAGGGGTGGGAGGGGAGAGGGGGGAGGGGGAGAGGAAAGGGGGAGAGGAAAGGGGGAGAGAGGAGGGGGTCGGAGAGGGTGCTGCACCAATGCAGGAGAGGCTTGGGCCCAATGGGTCCGCTTGGTCTAGTTTTCAATAAAGGCAAAAATTCTAATTTAGGTTATTCACAAAACACATCAATACCAATCATCAAAATGTTATCCTCGTACTAATTCATTGCAACTTTAATTATTTCAGTTCAAACTGAAAAAATGCAGACCCTCATGAACATTGGGAGTTCCGATTGTTCGATGAAACCAAATACAAAAATGACGTTCTTCACAAGATGTTCAAAAGGACAGTGGGTAGGTAGGTTGTGTGGTATCTGTTGTCCAGTTTAGATTATTGTCAAGTGCACCAAGGGACAATGAAAAGCTTTTTGTTGCGTGCTATCCAATCAGCAGAAAGACTATACATAATTACAATCGAGCCGTCCACAATGTACAGATACAGGATAAAGAGTGTAACGTATAGTGTAAGATAAAGTTCAGTAAACTACCATTTAAGATAATCCAAGGATCTCCAATGAGGTAGATGGTCGCAAGTTGGGCCAAATGGCCTGTTTGCATGCTGTTTCACTCTATGACTCAGTTTGTACATGCATAAACATAGTCAGCATTCTGCAGTACAGCTATTTTCTAACTGGAGTGTCGTCACTATGCCAACTGAAAACAAATCTAAAAAATGGTTTCAAAATCAGTAACCAATAGCAACAATTTTGCTTCAACACCACTGAACCTCATATTTAAGCCAAATTTCGGCATTCATTTCAAGAACCCAAGATCTGCTACAGATGCACTGCATTTTTTTCAATCTTCACCTTTACTCTATGGTCTTGCACAGAATACCACGTATCAACTTTCACACACAATGCTGTCACTGCCTGGGTATAAAATGATGCTTTGTAGAGTTCAAATGCTTTTGCTGACACACGTTAACAAGGGATCAAGGTAGAGAAATTCTGAAAGTACTCATATTTTTAGCCACTCCAAGAAACAAATTTTATTAGTTTTTTGATATACTCAATAATTTGTTACTGCTTCATATGTTACGCTGCAAAATAAGTTACGAAAGAAAATATTTTCAGTTGCAATGATCTTGGAGACATTAGGTCAAATACAGAGTACTGCAAAAGTTTTCTTATTTTATATGTCCTATTATTTAGCACTTGTTCTCTGTAAACCCAGTTTGGCCTTGGTGCTACTCCATCATCTTGGTTACTGCCTCGGAAGTTGGTTGGAAGAGGGAGCTACATTGCAAAATACTAGATAGCAATGCTAAAGAGTTCAGAGAGACTATAAATTAAATTCAAAATATCTATTTCAGTCTGAAAACATAGGGGCTAGTAGAATTTATTGGATCATTAATGTTTCATTGGATGAAGGGAAGCAAAGAATAAAAGCATAGAACAAGAGTATTCTTAAAGGACCAAGAAGAGTTCTGTTTAACTCATCATGCAATCCATAACCAAAACACTCTTGAAGGATAGAAAATGGAAATTAACATCAACATTGCAAGGGTTCAAAATTTTCTGGATATTTTCCTCATGTGTTGGCTTCCACTTCCCTGCTTTAGGTGAAAGGGTTAGGCATACGTTATGATGAATTTTTAAATGTCTTCTAAAGCACAATGCCTGCACTTGTCAAGCCAAATGGTTTTTTTTAGCTTTTACCTCAAACAAGTTGGCTTGTCATGGCATGTGGTAAATTCAAGAATAGATGAAACGGGGGGGGGGGGGGGGGGGACGGGGGGACGTTTCTAATTTCAGCATTTTTTACTTGAGGTGTAAAAGTAAATTAGATTGAGTTTCATTTGAGAAACAGCTTGCATCAGTCAACAAATTACTACGGGCAAGGTTTCACGATAGAGGGTATACAATTCAATAAATAATTAATTTATTCACAAAATGCTGGAGTAACTCAGCAGGTCAGGCAGCATCTCGGAAGAGAAGGAATGGGTGACGTTTCGGGTCGAGACCCTTCTTCAGACTGATGTCAGGGGGGCGGGACAAAGGAAGGATATAGGTGGAGACAGGAAGATAGAGGGAGATCTGGGAAGGAGGAGGGGAAGGGAGGGACAGAGGAGCTATCTGAAGTTGGAGAAGTCGACGTTCATACCGCCGGGCTGCAAACTGCCCAGGCGAAATATGAGGTGCTGCTCCTCCAATTTCCGACGGGCCTCACTATGGCACTGGAGGAGGCCCATGACAGAAAGGTCAGACTGGGAATGGGAGAGGGAGTTAAAGTGCTCGGCCACCGGGAGATCAGTTTTGTTAATGCGGACCGAGCGCAGGTGTTCAGTGAAGCGATCGCCGAGCCTGCGCTTGGTTTCGCCGATATAAGTAAGTTGACATCTAGAGCAGCGGATGCAATTGATGAGGTTGGAGGAGGTGCAGGTGAACCTTTGTCTCACCTGGAAAGACTGTTTGGGTCCTTGGATGGAGTTGAGGGAGGAAGTAACGGGACAGGTGTTGCATCTCGTGCGGTTGCAGGGGAAGTGCCTGGGGTTGGGGTGGTTTGGGTAGGAAGGGACGAGTGGACCAGGGAGTTACGGAGGGAACGGTCTCTGCGGAACGCAGAGAGGGGAGGGGATGGGAAGATATGGCCAGTGGTGGGGTCCCGTTGTACGTGATGGAAATGGTGGTGGATGATATGTTGGATCCGCTGACTGGTGGGGTGGAAGGTGAGAACGAGAGGGATTCTGTCCTTGTTGCGAGTGGGGGGAGGGGGAGCAAGAGCGGAGCTGCGGGATGTAGAAGAGACCCTAGTGAGAGCCTCATCTATAATGGAGGAGGGGAAGCCCCGTTTTCTGAAGAACGAGGACATCTCGGAAGCCCTAGTGTGAAGCACCTCATCCCGGGCGCAGATGCGGCGTAGACGGAGGAATTGGGAGTAGGGGATAGACTTTTTGCAGGGGACCGGGTGGGAAGAAGTGTAGTCCAGATAGCTGTGCGAGTCGGTGGGTTTGTAGTAAATGTCCGTCACTAGTCTGTCTCCTGTGATGGAGATGGTGAGGTCCAGAAACGGGAGGGAGATGTCAGAGATAGTCCAGGTATATTTAAGGGCAGGATGGAAATTGGAGGTGAAGTGTATGAAGTCAGTGAGTTCTGCATGGGTACAAGAGGTGGCACCAATGCAGTCGTCAATAAATAATTAGATATTTTAGCAGAGTTGCTGAGCACGACCAGTTTACAGCCCAGTTCCTTGATAGTGCAAAAACTGGTATTTCACATTCCTATTAGTATACTATCCATGCAATTTCCTCAAGTAACCCTATTATCAGCACGGATGCTCGAGTAATTCAGTGGGTCAGACGGCTTCCCTGGAGAATATTGGTACGTGACGTTTCAGGTTGAGATCCTTCTGCAGACTGATGCTCATTCTTTCTCATTTTGATTCCTGACCCAAAACATCACCTATCCATGTTCTCCAGGGATGCTGTCTGACCTATTGAGTTACTCCAGCACACA
The DNA here is from genome assembly GCF_053455715.1 of Rhinoraja longicauda. Taxonomy (NCBI): domain Eukaryota; kingdom Metazoa; phylum Chordata; class Chondrichthyes; order Rajiformes; family Arhynchobatidae; genus Rhinoraja; species Rhinoraja longicauda. Next base: position 9,987,887 of record NC_135970.1, on the reverse strand, counting down.
TCTTTATAATCCAGCATCTGCAGTTCTTCGTTTTTACATATTACAGCTCATTTTTAATTTTTTTTAATTGGCCACACCCTCTCTGATTCACCATCGATAAACATAAAGTAATAACTACTTTTGTCACAACGCTCCATGTAATGATTTGAAACAGGACATACTTCCACATTCCAGTTATTTGAATTGCATTTGAGATTAAGAATGTTGTACCAGTCTATGGTCACATTTGCACTGTCGCTCCATTTTCACCAAAAGAACAAAGTACAGAGGAAAAAAAGATCAAACAGCAATAGTTGCATCATCTTTGCATCTTTAGGAAAGAAAATGATTCCAAAATGCTTTTGCAGAAACAATCAAACAAAAAAGGTAAAGCAGATATTAGACAGAAAAAAATCAAAAACATGCTCAAAAGGTGGTAGTAGTCGAAAGGGAGTTCCAGATTTCAAGACTAAAATATAAAAATACTATACCAACATTAGAACAAATAAAGTGTACATTCATACAATGCCACAGAACCTGGAATGGTATACGGAGTATAATGCTAAACTACAATGATAGGGTTGACACATCGTTTGGAAACATTAATGGGAACAGGAGCCAACATTACTCAGTGTACATGGATTGGTGGAGTCACTGAGAGATCATGTCAGCGGGATGGGCCAAGCTAAAACTCAAACAACAACTTTTGTTTGCCCTTTTTTAAATTGTGGAAATTGCAGGTGTATATGCAATATATAATATTGCATAAATATATTGCATAAAAATATATATTGCATAATATTGACTAAATATCCAAGGACTCTATCAAAGCAGAAAGGTTCAGAACAATAAAACGGAAAATTATCAACATATATGCTCCAAATATCAAAGTAATTAAAGAGTAAGATAGTGAAAATTGAGTATGAGTGTTACAGATATCAGCTTTATCAAACAGCCATCTGAGTGAGATTTTAAAAAAGAGGAAAAAGCCGAGCGCTTGCACGAGGCGTACAACGGGGGTCAAAAAATTGGAACATTTTTGAAAATTTACACAAAATTACCCGTTTCAAGCCTCTTAGTGCATTTCAAAGTAAAAACAGATATTACAAAATAATGCGAATGTCACTGTACACTAATAACATTTTTTCCTACACTAATCTTTATTGCTTTTATACATACACAAATAAAACACACATATAACAATGAAACTTACAACAGTGCAGCAGGGGGATCAGTTTACAATTAATGATGCAGTATACAGAACTATTTTCTTATTAAAACATTTTCCAATAACTTACATTATTGTCAATAAAATTATACAGTGTTTATGTCTTTATTTCTATACCTAATCCATTTTTCCCATTTTCTGTTAAACTCGTCTTCTTTCACTCTTAAAGAATATGTCATTTTCTCCATCACAAATATTTCCTGTACTATGTATGTCTAACCATTCTCTAAGTCTGGGTGTGTCCGCTACAAGCCAGTTTCTTGTAATGGCCTTTCTGCCAGCTTTAAGTAGGATTTTAACCAAGTAATGATCTTCCTTCAGCACCACTATAGTGATATTACCCAGATATAAAATGGAACAGTTCTTGGAGAATATATATATCCTATAACCTCCTTTAATACTGAATTCACTCTGTCCCAAAATGGTTTTATTTTTGGGCAACTCCAGAAGATATGTCATGATTTTCATCTGTATGGCCACATTACCTCCAGCATGTTTGTTGCCTGAGAATTTGCTTTCTTTTTATGTTAGGTGTAATAAAGAAACGAATCAAAAATTTCCAATTAAATTCTCTCCATTTTTGTGAATTAGTGGATGTCTGTAGTGTTACACACATATGATGCCATTCTTCTTCTGAGATTATGATGTTCAATTCCTTTTCCCACTTAAATTTTACATAAAATGTAGTTTTAGCTTGACATTCCATTAAACTATGATAAAGTTTAGAAATAATCCTTGATGTTTTTTGATGATATGCATTGACTATCACTTCTACCATTGAATTCTTTTCTTCCGGTGCCTCTCTTTTTACTTTTTTGTTGTAATATTCTCTCAGTTGGAGGTATCTAAACAAGTCTTGGTTCCAAAGTGCAAATCTATCCTTCAAATCTTGAAAACTTCTTAGGTCTCCATTTTCAGTAACAGTACAAAATGCAGTCATTCCTTTTTTCATCCACTCTTTAAATGTTGAGTCATACATCCCTGGTTTAAATTCACTATCCAAAGCTATCCATCTTAACACTTTTTGTCCTTTATTTAATTTAAGTTGTCTGGTTTCTAAGTTTCTAAAGTAAATATCGCTATTGGATCGATTATACTCCTGATATGTCCAGGAAGCGCTTTTTCTCCCAAGAGTGTTTGGATGTGGAAGTGAGGGATTATATGTCTCAATCTCTTTCCACCTAGCTTTGTAGCTATCCTCACACCAATTAATTAGTGGTCGAAGTTGGGCTGCATAGAAATATATCCTAAAATTCTTCTGGAGGAGCACAATTAAATAGGAGGATTTGAGTTTTTGAAATATTCAATTTATATCCTGCATCTATATACTAAAAAACTCTCGTTAGTTATCTTGTTTGTGACTGAACTTCAGCCAAAGCAGTACAGGATAGCGCGACAATTTTAGGCCCACCATCGTCACTTTAGTGATAATGCAAGTAGTTTTATTGAAATCGGTGTTATATTTTTAGTTATTCACGTTTTAAAGTTTCAATCTATCTCATAGGGAGGGAGGAGGGAGGGTGGGAGAAAGGTGGATAAGGGGGGTTGAGGGGGATGGAGAGGGGGAAGGGGAAGTGGGAGGGGGGTAGGAGAGGGTGCTGCACCAATGGAGAGGTTTGGGCCCAACGGGTCCACTTAGTCTAGTAGAAATTAAATTTCTCTATGATCCCCATCATCCTTGGAAAGGAGGCGTTTACATCTGCAAGATACATCATTACGTCATCTGCAAAAAGGCCAATTTTATGTTCTCTGTCTCTTATAGTTACTCCCCTCAGTTCCCTATTTGACGGATCGCTTGAGCCAATGGTTCAATATATATATATAGCAAACGGGGTAGGGCTAAGACAACATTCCTGTCTCGTTCCTCTTCCTAACACAAATCTCTCAGTTAAGGACCCATTCACCTTTACTCTTGCAGTAGGTTGCTGATAAATTGCTTTAATAACTTGAATTGAATCTTCGGTAAAGCCAAATCTTTCTGGTGTTTGATATAAGAATACCCAATTAACCCTATCGAAAGCCTTTTCTGCATCTAGGCTTATCAGGACAGCGTGCATACTTTCCTTTTGAATCTTGTGTATTATATGTTGGGTTCTTCTAATACTGTCCTGTGTTTGTCTGCCTATTATAAAACCAGTCTGGTCTTCATCAATTAAATCTGGCATGAACTTTTCAAATCGTTTGGAGATAATTGAAGAATATATTTTATAGTCCACATTTAGAATTGAGATCGGTCTGTAGTTGGTACAATTTTCCTTGTCTTTGTTCTCTTTGGGGATTAATGTTATATTTGCCTCTTTCCATGACGGGGGTGTCTTGCCTTCTTTGATGATCTAGTTAAAGGTTGTCAGAAGAAGTGGGTTCAGCTCATTGAAATATTTTATACCATTCTATAGGGAACCCGTCGCTGCCTGGGGCCTTGTTTGTTTTCATCCTACCAATTGTCTTCTCTATCTCCTCCAGTGATATTTCTGCTGTGATTGTTTTATTTTGTGTCTCTCCAATACAGGGCAGATCGATTGTACTTTAAAAAGTCCTCATTGATTCCCCATCTACTGTAAATGTTTGTGTATATAATTCTTTATAATATTCCTGGAAGATATGTTCTATTTCTTTTGGATCACTCTTCAATTTCTGTTTACAGGGGTCCTTAATTTCGTGTATGGTGTTGTCAGCCTGTTGTTTGCGTAGCCTCTGGGCAAGTAATTTAGTGGATTTAGGGCCTAGCTCATAATGTCCCTGTTTTATAAATCTTGCTTTTTTCTCCACCTCTTGACCCAATATTCCATCCATTTGTCCCCTCAAATCTTCTATTTGTTTATAAGTTCTCTGGGCCTTATTATTTTTGTACTTCTGTTCTAAATCCTTCAGGTCTAATATCAACTTATTATATGTTTTCATTCTGGCCTTTTTAAATATGTGATGTCCTAGCTATTAACCTACCTCGTATTACAGCCTTCAATGAGTCCCATAGTATGGATGGGTCCACCTCCCCATTGTCATTCTCCTCTAGATATCTTTTGATTTCCAATTTAATGTAATTAACAGTTGTTTTATCATTCAGTATTCCAACATTTAATCGCCACTCTGTGTTTTTCCGTCTACTGCCCATTTGAATTGGTAGGTATATGGCATTATGGTCTGATACATCTGCCACGCCAATTCTGCAATCCGTTACCCTATAGCAGTCTTCTTTCTGCATTAAAAAAATAGTCTATTCTGGAGTAAACTGCGTGCGTTATTGAGTAGTGCATATAGTCTCTTTCTTGAGGGTGAAAATTCCTCCAGACATCAAGAAAACCAATTTCTTCACAGGTAGTGTTTAATAGTTTTGTTAACTGGTTCTTATTCTTCTTTTTGCTTGTCGTATCAAGACTATGATTCAATACAATATTCATATCCCCCCCACATATACAAATTCCTTCTGCTTCCATTGCAATAATATCAAATAGGGATTTGAAAAAATGTTTATCACTATCGGTGATATCGGAGCATAGATATTCACCAGTGTCAGGATATTATTATCAACTTTGCCCTTTACTATGATATACCACTCTTCTTTGTCTTTTATTTCTTTAAATTTTTCTAATTTAACTGAGTTTGATATCAAGAATGCCACTCCTCTTTTATGACTACAAGTATGTGAACTATGTGTTTTTATATCCAAATCTTTTCAGCTTCTCGTGCTCTTGTCACGATAAATGGGTTTCTTGTAAAAAAGTAATATGCATCTTCTCTTTTTTTCAATTTAGTCATGACTTTGGCCCTTTTAATTGGATTACCCAAACCATTAACATTTAAAGACATCAGCCTAAGTCCTTGACATTGCATCATTACACTTAGTATGATTGATTTCACTGTATCCCCTCAACTCAACACCAAAACCATTCTGAACAGCAAACCAGAACATATCAACAAACAAAGGTGTTTTGACTGGCAAAACAAAACATCAAAACATAGATGGACTCCCAGAAAAGGGTATTCTCTCTCCACCATAGATCCCAAATCCCTTTGTAAATTGAGGGGGGAAGCCTAACACTAAGAAAGGGTCCTCTCCTAGATAAGGGGAATAACCCTCTATGGATCCCTCCACTCATTCTAGCTCTAACATTTCGCTAATCTCCCTAACAGTCGGATTTATCTAGTACAGAAAGTTGTATTAAATCAACATTAATTACACTCACATGAGGTCTGTGATGCTTGGTGATATTCTTAGAACCAGGCTTATAAACGGATTTGTCTATGAATATGCATATCTATGCACTTATTTGTAAACATAGGATTCCATAAGAACTCAGTATTCTAATATATTGTGGCGGAGACCACTGTATTATCCATGTCTATGCGTACCTTCATAATCATATCTCAGTTCAAGCACGAGTCTTTCGTTGGAATTCTTGGAGGCGCTCCCTTGCCCGTCTGACTGACTCTGATTCTCCGTGTCTCCCGACGAGCTGCCACGGCGCCTTTTGGCAGAGTAGTTCAAGCAGCGGCGGCATGTCCGTGTCTCCCCGCGGCTCTTCCACTTTGTAGCCTCTCCGTTGTAGCTCTCGCACGGCTTCCCTTGTGTTGTTGTAGGTTTGGGGTCCGCTGTCCCAGTGAATACGTATCTTGGTGAAAGCGGATTCCTTCCTCTTTTAGGGTGCTTTTAACATGTTTGTATGCTTTACGTTGTTGTACTACAGCGGTAGTATAGTCGTGGTCAAAAGACAGCATTCGTTCTCCAAGTTGGATCTTCTTTTGCCATGCCCGTTTGAGAACCATCTCTTTAACTTTAAACTGGAGAAAGTGGACAATTATGGATCTCGGAGGTGTGCCAGGGCTCTGTGTGCTCGTTGAATCTGTAAATCTGTCATTTCAGGGATTGACATTTCATTTCTGAGCAGTTTCTCTACAAACTGAGGTACTGAGCTGCCTTCTGCACCCTCCGGCACACTGTATATCCGCAGATTATTTCTTCGGGATCTGGACTCCAGCTCGTTCAGTTTGTCGACAAGTGTCCTCTGATCTTTCAGTGTTTCTTGGAGTACATTGTTTGCAGCAGTATTCCATGTTTCCAGCTCCTCTATTCGGGCGGCGGCTTCTTCCGTTTTTTTAATTTTGGTCTTGTATTTCTTGCGTATTCGCCGCCATCTGATGATACATTTCATATTTAAATTCGGCCAGCTCTTCTCTCATATCCCCCTTGAATTCATCTTTGAATGATGTGAAGTCTGCTTTAAATTCTCTTCTCAAGTTGCTGATTTGTGTACTTATGCTTTTTAATCCCTCATGAAGGGCCTCTGCCAACTTGTTTGTTTTTGTCTTCGTTTGTGTCACTTCGAGCCTGTCCTTCTGTTTCTTGCTTTTCTTGCATCTTTCTGCTCTTTGTTTTGACTCCCCCACTCATACTGTACTCATTTAAAACTTAAACACTCGCTTACTTTGAATTCAGGGGAGGTTTATTTGTCCGACTGTACGGAGCTCTCTGTTTAATCAGCCACCATGCTCTGCTGTGGTACACCAATAACATTTAAGTAAATTCGCACATTCATTGATAATCATCCCAAAAAGGTGGTAATTGGCTTTTCTGCTGCGTTTTATATTTTAACCCTGTCTTAATTAATTTAGTTGTATAATCTTGCACTTCAATTTAATATTTACTCATTACAGTTCCACCACTGATTTTCTGGCACTCTTGGTTCCAGAGCTTTGCTGGTTTATCCAGCTGGCAAGGAAGACAGCTACGAGGATAAATGTGCTGGCTCCAGCTGGGCTGGAGTTCCAGAGCCCCGGCCGCAGGTTGCAAATTCAACCCACCGATCGGTCGTGGAAGTCCCGATGAGGTTGAGATTGGCTGCCTTGCCCCGCTTAGGTGCCAATTTTCGGGTAGATTTTCAGGGCGCCGGGGGATTTCTCGTGGAACCTCTAGCGACCGAATTGACAAATTGGCCATGGAAGTCCCGATGAGGTCGAGATTGGCTGCCTTGCCGAGCCTATGTGCCACATTTTCAGAGAGACTTCCAGGGCGCACGGGGGAGGGGGGGGATTTCTCACGGAACCCCTAGCAACCTCTAGCGGAACCTAGCATTCATTACATGTCTATACATCGTTTTTCTTCCCTTCTTATTTTTCGATCCAATTTCTCAGTTTATTTGGCAAAGTGAAAAACACGGAAACCATCCAAAAAGCGCGGAAAATGGATTTAAAAAACGCGGAAATCCGCGGAAAATTCACATGCATAGAAACATAAAAAATAGGTGCAGGAGGAGGCCATTCGGCCCTTCGAGCCAGCACCGCCATTCATTGTGATCATGGCTGATCGTCCCCAATCAATAACCCATGCCTGCCTTCTCCCCCCTATCCCTTGATTCCACTAGCCCCTAGAGCTCTATCTAACTCTCTTTTAAATCCATCCAGTGATTTGGCTTCCACTGCCCTCTGTGGCAGAGAATTCCACAAATTCACAACTCTCTGGGTGAAAACGTTTCTTCTCACCTCAGTTTTAAATGGCCTCCCCTTTATTCTAAGACTGTGGCCCCTGGTTCTGGACTCGCCCAACATTGGGAACATTTTTCCTGCATCTAGTTTGTCCAGTCCTTTTATAATTTTATATGTTTCTATAAGATCCCCTCTCATCCTTCTAAACTCCAGTGAATACAAGCCTAGTATTTTCAATCTTTCCTCATATGTCAGTCCCGCCATCCCAGGGATTAATCTCGTGTACCTACGCTGCACTGCCTCAATTACAAGGATGTCCTTCCTCAAATTAGGAGACCAAAACTGTACACAATACTCCAGATGTGGTCTTACCAGGGCCCTATACAACTGCAGAAGAACCTCTTTATTCCTATACTGAAATCCTCTTGTTATGAAGGCCAACATTCCATTAGCTTTCTTCACTGCCTGCTGTACCTGCACGCCAACTTTCAGTGATTAGTGTACAAGGACACCCAGGTCTCGCTGCACTTCCCCCTTACCTAACCTAACTCCATTGAGATAATAATCTGCCTCCTTGTTTCTGCCGCCAAAGTGGATAACCTCATATTTATCTATATTATTATACTGCATCTACCACGCATCTGCCCACTCACTCAACCTGTCCAGGTCACCTTGCAACCTCCTAACATCCTCTTCACAGTTTACACTTCCACCCAGCTTTGTGTCATCTGCTAACTTGCTAGTGTTGCTTCTAATTCCCTCTTCCAAATCATTAATGTATATGGTAGACAGTTGTGGCCCCAACAGAGAGCCTTGCGGCACTCCACTCACACTAATCAAAACTGCCTGATCAAAACTCTGATTCTGGCTACATCTAAAGAATTGAGATAACGAGGCAGGGGACAAAATTAAAGTAAAGGAACAACTTAGTGGCCAACAATGGTCCAGACAAAAATCAATAAATTTTTTAAACAAATTAGTGGGAAAACTGAATAAAGCAGCACCTGTGGAAACAAAGGGATGATCGTACAGACTCTAGTGTCTCTCTTCCATGGAAATACTGATAATGAAATTATCAGAGAAGTGAAGTCAGTCTAAAGCCAGATTAAAGTAAAATCTGTAGGTGAGGGCAGAAAGGAAAGGATGTCTGTGATCAATAAGAGCTTGAGATTGGTAATTACTGAGGATTATGGAAAACAACGTTGCCAAGATGTAGAAGATTGAAAATAGAAACAGAATGACAGGACTTAAAGCAGATAAGTTAACCGATTCAAAATGCATCTCATAATACCTTAAGTTTTATAAAAATAAATGCTTAACCACATGTAAATTGCTTAACTGCAACAGACAAAAGTCAGAGTTGTAGAGTACAGAAACAGGCACTTCAGCCCAACTCGATCAAGATGCCCCATCAAGCTAGTTCAAACAAGATTACACCTTATCAACCAAATGTAATTTTAGGATAGCAAAATGCAACGCAAGGTATTTAAGATTTGCTCCAATACTCAATTCAGTTTTAAGATTAATCTATTCTTTCAGTCATTGACTGTCAGCAACAACTGTTTCTCACTCCACAGATGTTGCCTGATCTGCTAAGTATCCTCACTATATTCCGTGTTTATTTCAGATCAAGCATTTGCAGCTTTTTACTTTTCAATGCCTCAAAAAATTAAATATATCAATTTACAGAGAGATGTAGAGAAAATTGTGTGGGATCTAGATCAAAACATATCCAGATTGAGATAATTGGATAAACAACTAGGTTGAGACACTACACCAGGATGAGATTGTCAAGGGAAGATAGCCAGTATATAGAAGTGGGTGGGTGAGATAGGAGCTGGTATTCAATAAGTGGAACCAAATTGTGTGGGAAAGGTGGGCAAATGGAACCAGACACGAGGGAAAAAAGAATATTGAGCTAAGAGGCTGCTGGTTGATAGGTCAAAATATGAAATAAAAGCCATGTGAAGCCAATGGAGCAGAGGGATAAGAGAAAGGCTGGTAGATGATTGGAAGTACCAAATAATGGCGAGATGAAGGGCTGATGGAACCAGGAAGAGAAGAGAAAAAAGATGAACCAAAGGAAAAGTAACCTAAATAGATAGGCACGTGGGGCGATGGGCAGATGGAACGGTGGGGGAAAAAAGTTGAGGGAATTTGGGGTTGGGGAGAAGAAAAAAGGTATGGAAAAGCTTAAAGTGAGAGGGAGCTGGGGTTGACTCTTGGAAGTGGGAAAGAACATGCAAAAGATAGTTGGTTACCTGAAACGTGAAAAAAAAAATCAATGTTTAGCCATTTGTCTACCCCAGCGTAATGTCAAGTCAAGTCTAGTCAATTTATTTGTATAGCACATTTAAAAACAACCCACGTTGACCAAAGTGCTGCACATCTGACTAGGAAAAAAAAGAAACATACAGTGGCAGGCAGCCAAACACAACGGCGCGGCCATCTTGAACAAAATGTTAATTCAATCACCCAGTCCAACAACAAAAGCATTAAATAAGCATCAAAATTACACCCCCAAAAAACCCCCAAAAACACAGTCCAACAATAAAAGCACTACAGGCACCCAAATTACCCAACCCCAAAAAACCCCAAAAACACAGTCCAACAATAAAAGCATTAAATAGGCATTCAAATCACACAACCCCAAAACCCCCAAAAACACAGTCTAACAATAAAAGCGCTAAACAGGCATTCAAATTACACAACCCCAAAAACCCCCCAAAAGCACAGTCCAACAATAAAAGCATCAAACAGGCACTCAAACCACCCAACCCCAAAAACACACAAAAAAAGAAACATCCATCAAAGAAACATCCATCACAGTGAGTCTCATCCAGTCCTCTCCTCACTGTGATGGAAGGCCACAATGTCTTTCCCTTCTCCTGCTGTCCTCGCCCGCAGTCAGGTTGTTGTGGTTGCAGGCCGCACCGGATGGTCCACAGCGGGCCAAGCCCAAGGCGCGTCGCGTCGCAGCCGCTCCCGCAGCCTCCGAAGACGGCCGGCTCCGCCGATGATAAGTCCGATCCGGGGCGGGCGAACACGCTGCTGCCGCTGTTGCTGCACGTCGGGGCGGTCGTGGCTCCCGACATTGAAGCCCCCGCCCAGCAGAGAAATATCCCGCGGCATATCTTAGGCCGCGCCGGACGGTGAAATGTCCGCGACCCAAGCCCCGCGATTCGGGGCGGGCGAACCCGCTGCCGCTGCCGGAGCTCCCGATGTCGGCATCCACGCGGCCCGAGCCTAAGGCGAGTCGCAGCCGCTCCCGCAGCCTCCGAAGACGGCCGGCTCCGGTGGTGGTAAGTCCGATCCGCGGGCTCTGCGAACCAGAGCCCTGGAGGCCGCCAGCTCCAGGAGTTGGGCCGATGGTAGGCCGCAGCAGGAACGGAGACAACACCCAGAAAACAAAGGTCGGGTCTCCGTTCGGAAGGGACACATATTTACAATGTTACAGTTTCCCCCTCCCCCCCACATACACACATAGTACTCAAACACAAAAACACCACATCACAACTACAATTAAGACCAAAAAAAACCCAACAAAAACACAAAAACAAATGGACCACAGGTGAGCCGCAGCTGCTAGGGCAGTGCCGCCATTTTGTGATGCTGATCTTCTATTTTTTGTTTGACATCAGGGTGATGTGAAGGCAGGCAAGGACGAGCAGTTTGGTGTGATGGGCTCCACTGATCATCTTCCCATCTCATCCCAACTTCTTCGACATTCAGAATACATTCTCACCAAACTCAGACCTGACGTATCTCATCTCAACCCAAACCTCAACCATCCCTTTGCTACTTGAGGCTTCTTGACCTGCCATATTCTTCCGGTAGTTTATATCTTTGCTCCAGATTGCTGCATTCAGTCTCCAATGTCATTTTTGGAATGTGGTCATTTATAAAGGTGGAAACACAACTGGCAATTTCTACTCAGCAGTATAATGACTGAGAAATATCATCGAAAGTGACTGACATTATAAATATTGAGTGGCAGAGAGAATAAATTCCTTGTTCTTCTCAGAAATAATGGCAATAGCTCCAGAGTACCCACTTAAGATGTCACTTGAACAGCACCACCTTTTCAAGCACACAACTGCTCCATTACTGTACCACAGTGCTCAGACATTTGCACCTCGGATGATGGAAGAGGAAACTTTCTAACTTAGAGGCAAAAATGCTTCCAAACGAGCCCAAGATGGCATATGATCAAAATTATTTTAAAGAGGAAATATCTGTCAACAGAACAGTGGTTGTATGTAACAGGCTTACAGACATAAAACCCTTTTGAGACAATTATTTTTTAATCCCTGCCCTGTAGATGACACGGAAATAGTGATAATTCTGCTGGTACGTGCAATCAATTTTGTTTTATTAAGTCTGGATTCAAGATGAAATGTTTTACCAGAATGTGCTTTGCTAAGAAAATCCTAATGGCGAAAGCTATTAAAATAATTAACTTAGTGAAACAAACATCTATTCATTCAACAAGAAATCCAATGAATAAACCACAACTGTTAAATTTAACTTTTTAAAACAAATTCCAGAGGGTAGATATCTACGTTGTTTTTGATTTTCAAACTGAAATGTTCTAAAACTACATTTAAGTGATTTCAGTTTCAGCAAAATATATTTACTTTCAATGACTGGCTTAAAAAAGATATTTGTTCAATTCCTCCCACTCTAACACTAATGGAATAATACCCCACCTATTTTTTTTAACCAAAGTGGATAACTTCACACTCCCCATGTCATAGTGCACTATGTTTGCCCACTCGCTCACTCTAAGTAAAGTTGAACCCCACTTTGAAGTCGTCAATTGATAATATAACACAGTTTATTGTCATTGCCAAATTTCAAACTATTTAATTTGGTTCTCATCTAAAATATGGATACATTTTCTTAGTATCCCGTTATCCTTATCATTATTAGTGACTTCAACCTAGCTAGCTGGAAAAAAAGTATCTGCCAAACTACCAACACCTTTAACACCAGAGGACCCAAAACATTGCCCACTGCTCTACTGCCATCAGGAATGCCTTCAAACTCCTTCCGTCAGCCACATTTGGAAAATGTGACCATCTGGTTATGGTGCTTCTTCCTATGTGCAATCAGAGGCTAAATATTAAAATGAGTGCTTATACAACACATGAACCTCTACAGTGGTGACCCTGACGATCCAAAATGGCCTCCTTTGAATTTCATCATGCCTGGACAAGACAACCCAGATCGGCAGAAGGCAATTTCACTCAAACTGCCCACCTACTGGACATCACAGCCCCACGTGTGGTTTGAACAAGCAAAAGCCCAATTCCACATCTGCCAGATAACTGCCGACATCACCAAGTACTACTACGTGGTCAGTGCGCTGGATCAGGTTACCGCCAACAATTACGAAGTGATTAGAACACTCCTCAAGGACACTTTTGGTCTCAGCCGCCGCGATAGGGCGGCAAAACTCCTGCACATGGATGGCCTAGCCGACCGCAAACCGTTCGTGCTCATGAACGAAATGCTCGCCCTGATGGATGGACGCAAGACCTGCCTCCTTTTCGAACAGGTCTTCCTTGAGCAGATGCCCGAGGACATCCACCTGCTCCCCGCAGATGACGATTTCATCGACCCCCGACGGCTGGCAGCCCGTGCGGACGTGCTGTGGCAGGCCAAACAGCAGGGTGGAGCCACCATCAGTCGGGTGGCAGCGGTGCCTCGGCAGGTCATATACCATGCAGGTCATACCGCCAACAGCAGCAACATCAGAACATTCGGGGTCCGCACGATCAAGCTCAACTTCATCTCCTGTAGCCGACGTCTCACAACCGCTGCTGGGCGCCGACTTCCTCCAGGCACACTCCCTGCTGGTCGACGTGAAAGGACAACATCTCGTTAATTCTGAGATGTTCGAGTCGATCACCTTGCGCCACGCCGAATTGCCTGCGTGACCTTCTCTGACAACGAGTACGCCAGGATATTGGCCGATTTCCCTGACATCATAACTCCCCAGTTCACAACGGACAGCCCCAGGCATGGGGTGAAGCACCTTATCCCCACCACTGGACCGCCATTCCATGCACGAGCATGCAGGCTGCCTCCCCAACAAGCTCCAACTGGCCAAAGACGAGTTCCACAAGATGGAGGAAATGGGCATGGTGCACCGCTCAGACAGCCCATGGGCATCCCCGCTTCACATCGTCCCCAAAGCATCTGGGGGCTGGAGACCCTGTGGGGACTACCACCGTCTCAACGAGGTCACAACAGCCGACCGGTACCCTGTCCCTCACATCCAGGACTTCAAGGCAAACCTGGACGGTGCCAACGTTTTTCCAAGACCCACCTGGTAGCGGCTACCAGTACGGCCCTCATCACCTCGTTCGGGCTCTTTTGAGTTCCTGCGCATGCCTTTCGGCCTCAAGAACGCTACCCAAGCTTTCCAATGGTTCATGGACAAAGTGGGCCGTGAGCTGGACCGTGTTCATCTACGACGACATCCTCATCGCCAGCCGCTCACGCCAGGAATACCGCGCACACCTCCAGCAGCTCTGCCAGCGGCTCAACGAGCATGGCCTGGTCATCAACCTTGCCAAGTGTCACTTTGGCCTCAACTTCCTCGGCCACCACGTCAACCAGCACAGAGGTCAAGGCCATTTGCAAGTTTGCCAAACCCTCTACTGTGAAGGGACTCCAAGAGTTTGTCGGCATGGTCTACTTCTAACAATTTCGTGCCAGCAGCCGCCAGGATCATGCAACTGCTGTTCGAGGCCCTGGCCAACAAGCCGAAAGAGCTCATTTGGGACGATGCGGCCATGACTACGTTCAACAACGCCAAGGAGGCGCTGGCAAAGGCAACGATGCTGGTTCATCCACGGGCCAATGCACTAACAACTCTCACGGTCGACGTATCTGGCACAGGCGTGGGCGGAGTGCTGGAACTGCTCAATGGTAGCTGGCAGCCCCTCGCCTTTTTCAGTTGTCAGCTTTTTCAGCCCCCACCCCCCGAGCAGAGACAGTGCTTTCGACCGGGAGCTCCTCGCTCTCTACCTGGCCATCCAGCATTTCCACTACTTCCTTGAGGGCAGGGATTTCACAACTTTCACCGACCACAAGCCTCTCACGTTTGCCTTTGCCAAAGTCTCTGATCCTTGGTCAGCCCAACCGCAGCGCCACCTGACCCACATCTCAGAATACATGACTTGCGTCCTGCACATCACAGGCACGAGCAACCACGTCGCCGATGCGTTGCCCTGCACCGCCATCAATGTCATCCACGATTTGGCCCCAGGTGTCAACTACACGGCCGTGGCGGCAGCCCAGCGAGAGGATGAAGCGATCCTCACCTACCGTACTGCCATCTCAGGCCTGCTGTTGGAGGATGTGCGATTCGGGCCCAATGACACCACACTCCTCTGCGATGCGTCTACCGGACAGCCAAGACCCATCATCTCCGCTGCCTGGTGCCGCCGGATTTTCGACATGGTTCATGGCCTAGCTCATGTTTCCATCCAGACAAAAAAGGCACTGATGGCAGCCTTGTTCATGTGGCACAGGTTGCACAAACATGTCCGTAACTGGGCCAGAGCTTGCATCCCCTGTCAAACCTCCAAGATTCAGCAACACATCAAGGCGTCGCTGGAGAACTTCACCCTGACCATTTCACCGTTTCGACCACATCCACGTCGACGTCAAAATCGTTGGATCGCTGCCCCATCCAGAGGTGTCACCCACCTCATCACAATCATGGACAGATTCACGAGAAGGCCGGAAGCCGTTCCGCTCTCGGATACCTCAACTGCAACCTGAGCACATGCCCTCACCGCCCACTGGATCGCCCGCTTTGGCGTGCTGGCGGACATCTCTTCCGACAGAGGTGCGCAGTTCACCTCCAAGCTGCGGTCAGCAATGGCCCGGCTGCTTGGCACTAAGCTGAACCACACAACGGCCGACCACCCGCAAGCAAACGGCCTAGTGGAATGTTTTCACCGGCACCTGAAGGCATCCCTCAATGCACGGCTCACGGGCCCAGACTGGAGGGACGAATTGCCATGGGTCTCGCTAGGCATATGCACGGCCCCGAAGGAGGACCTGCCAACTTCCTCGGTCGAGCTGGTGTATGGCGCCCCACATACGGTCCCATGGGACTTCATCCCAGCGGCGCGTCAACATCAAGAACCGGCCACAACCAAGCTGACGCGCCTCCGTAAGGAGGGCACGCTCTCTCCAGTCCCAGCCTCACAACCACGTACGTCCCACCCGACATCCAGGACTGCCAGTACGTCTTCCTTCGCCAAGATACACCACTGCAATAGCCTTTTGAGGGACCCATCAGAGTACTGCAAAACAACGCCACGGCTTTCATCATCAACATGGGCTACAGACACAAGACTGTCTCTGTGGACCGTCTTAAGCCAACACACTTGGACATTGACCAGCCAGTGCGGGTGGCACAACCCCGCCGCAGAGGGCGTCCACCATCACGACCAAACCCACCCTCAACTCAACCAGCTGCAACCCCGAACACAGGATCAGGCCGCCTCACTCGACAGCCTAACTGCCTCCAGTACTCCGGTTCTGGAGGGGGTCATATGGCAGGCCAAGCCACTTTGATCTCAAACCATCGTTCGTCAAGCTCGAGCGCTCGTGTGGACCTGGCGTAATCTGGGCTGACCAATCAATGCCGACCTGGGTAGTCTGCTGGAAGTGTGCGGCGGATGACGGAGCTAGTCGGAGAAGATGAAAAGAGATCTCATTGAAACAAAGTGCTGAAAGGACTTGATAGGCTGGTTGCAGTGAAGATGCTTCCCAAGGCCATATCTAGAAGTGGGAATAAAGCATCAGAATAAGTGATAGACAATTTCAGAATAAGAGGAAACATTTCTTCAGAGGGAAGGAAACATTTAGAATTCTCTAACTCTGAAGGGCTATCCAAGACAAAATCACATTAATTCAGACCATCAATCTGTACATTAAGGGAATCAATGGATATGGAAATAATGCAGTAAAATTGCATTTAGGTCAGAGATCAGCCATAAACATAATCAATGGTGGAGCCAGAGGCCGACTCCAGCTTCTGTTACTTATATTCTTAAGAATCTACGTCAAAATGAAAACAGCCTTCTATCCTCCGAGGGATGAGACTGACTAGAGATTGGTATGGGAGATTGCCTAGCATGGTACTGCGAATTCCCAGCAAGACGTGGCATCAGCTCAATGCCACGGCTTGCCCGAACATGCATATGCATGTTTTTCAAAAGGTATAGTTATTATTCATCAGGAATAATTTATAAAAAATAACTATTCAAACATAAGGTGACAGCATACTCAACCAATAGCGTACACGCAAGCTGACTGACTCATTCAACAGACATACCGATAAACACCTGAGAAATTCAGTCTTGCAAATTCCCAGAGCAATAAATTTCTCTCATAATTTATTGTACATACACAGAAAAACATTACCATTATTCAAAGAATAACAAAAAACTTTAATTTTGTTGCACAAGATCAAGTCTAATAAATTGAAACATACTTTTCCTCGTCACTTTAGAAGCTACTCAGCCGTTTTTTACATAGCCGTAAATTTATCAGAAACGACAAGAAAAATACTACCTAACAATCAGAAAATTAACTGAACTATAAACAAGTTAGAAAAATGTGCACAATAGTTCACTTTTCAAAAGGAAAACATTCTCTAACACAGAAAATGCTAGCAACTTTGATTATATATGAACTGGATTTTTTAAATTATTCCCTTGTAAATTCATAGGCATTGTGATCTCAACGGAAACAAGTACAGGTAATTTCAACATATAGAAGGGGCAAATTACTAATCAGTGCTTATGGGATTCCGGAATACCACCTTAGTCTCTACCCAGGCCTGTTGAAAATAGAAAAATTGACAGGTGTACAAGGTAAGATTTTTTTCTTGATGTTGATGCTGCACTAAGAGAATTTCAGGAGTGAATTGAACATTCCTAAAGCCAAACTCAGATTAGGAGAGGAAATTAGACCTTTCTAACCAGAAATAAACAAATTCAGAAGAATTTAAAGTTCAGCATGCTAGGAAACGAGCAAGTTACACCGGAGCTATTTTTCATCAACTTGGCATGGAACTATTTAATATCCTCACCAAATTTTAATTTTTGTTAAAATTGTATTCATTCCTTGCAAAATAGACCAAACAAATTAGAATTATTAATAACCGGATTGCTGACACAACAATCTCTGAAAATGCTGCTGTTTTAAATAAAATCATTGTTGATGTTTCACCAAATCAAAAAAAGAAAATATTTTTGAAAGTATTTCCCACAATTGTGAGTGCTTTAAGTAATGTAACATTCCTAATAATAAACTAAAATGTAATCATTACTTTCCATAGCAAAATGTACTCTGATCAGTTGATAGTTTCCAAATCTAGTCCACTTGGATCAGCGCACACCTGCTTTACGCTCAAATTTCCTTTTACTGAAAAGGTTAGGATTACTTAATGAAAGCAAACACTAGGAAAGCATGAATTTGATGCTGATAACTGATTAAAGAGCAATAAAATCGTTATATTTGAAAAACTGAAAGAATCCTTTCAAAATCATTTGCATGTAAAAGTTAAATTCATGTTAAAACAAAATATCACTCATATATTTCTGCACATTTTTAAATATGGCATTTACCAAATTGCAAAACACTGGAATCTCACTCAAGCCTGGAAAACAGCCTTTTCCTGTGTTGCTGGTTAATATTATAGTTCAGAAGAAAAAAATCTATTTAAAAGACAAAAGAAAATTAGCGATGCATATTGGAAGTAAATACTGTGCCCTCCATAATGTTTGGGACAAAGACTCATCACTTATTTATTTGCCCCAGTACTCCAACAATTTGAGATTTGCAATAGAAATAAAACACATGTAGTTAAAGTGCACATTGTCAGATTATAATAAAGGCCATTTTTATACATTTTGGTTTCACCACGTAGAAATTACAGCACTGTTTATACATAGTCACCACATTTCAAGACAGCATAATGTTTGGGACACAGCAATATCATGTAAATGAAAGTAGTCATTTTAGGGTTTTTTTTGCATATCCTTTGCATGCAATGACTGCTTGAAGTCTGCGATTCATGGACATCACCAGTTGCTGGGTGGTCTTCTCTGGTGATGCTCTGCCAGGCCTGTATTGCAACCATCTTTAGCTTATGCTTGTTGGGGGCTTGTCCCTTTCAGTTTTCTCTTCAGCATATAAAAGGCATGCTCAATTGGGTTCAGATCGGGTGATTGACTTGGCCACTCAAGGATTAACATTTTTTAAGCTTTGAAAAACTCCTTTGTTCCTTTAGCAGTATGTTTGGGATCACTGTCTTGCTGTAGAATGAACCGCCGGCCAATGAGTTTTGAGGCATTTGTTTGAACTTGAGCAGATTGGATGTGTCAAACACGTCAGAATTCATTATGCTACTACCATCAGCAATTGTTTCATCAATAAACATAAGTGAGCCAGTACCTTCAGCCCAGGCCATAACACCCCCGCCACCATGTTTCACAGATGAGGTGGTGTGCTTTGGATCTTGGGCAGTTCCTTCTCTCTTCCATACTTTGCTCTTGCCATCACTCTGATATAAGTTAATCTTCGTCTCATCTATCCACAAGACCTTTTTCCAGAACTGTGGTTGCTCTTTTAAGTACTTCTTGGCAAACTGTAACCCGGCCATTCTATTTTTGCAGCGAACCAGTGGTTTACATCTTACAGTGTAGCCTCTGTATTTCTGTTCATGAAATGTCTTCTGTGAAAGTGGTCATTGACAAATCCACACCTGACTCCTGAAGAGTGTTTCTAATCTGTTGGACAGGTGTTTGGGGATTTTTCTTTATGATAAAGAATTCTTCTGTCATCAACTGTGGGGGTCTTCCTTGCCCTGCCAGTCCCTATGCGATTAGTAAGCTCACCAGTGCTCTTTTTCTTCTTAATAATGTTCCAAACAATTATTTTGGTAAGCCCAAGGTTTGGCTGATGTCTCTAACAGTTTTAATTCTTGTTTCCCAGTCGCGTAATGGCTTCTTTGACATTCATTGGCACAACTTTGGTCCTCATGTTGATAAAAAACAATAAAAGTTTCCAAAAGTGATGGAAAGACTCGAGGAAAGACTAAGTGCTGAGAGCTTTCTTATACCTGCATTAAGGAGGCAATTAAACACACCTGAGCCATGTGTCAACACACACCTGAGCTACCTGAGTCAAACACCGGTGAAGCCATGTGTCCCAAACATTATGGTGGCCTGAAATGGGGGAACTATGTATAAACACAGCTGTAATTTCTACATGGTGAAACCAAAATGTATAAAAACACCTTTTCATAAAATCTGACAATGTGCACTTTAACCACCTGATTTTTTTCTGTAACAAATCTCAAATTGTGGAGTACAGACGCAAATAAAATGGGTCTTTGTCCCAAACATTATGGAGGGCACTGTAACTAAAGCACGTCTTTCTACGTGGCTACGGTTGTAATACGTTGAAACCTATAAACTTGTGATTCTTAATTACAGGAGTAAAAAGGGTAAAGAATGGTTGAAAATGCAGACAATTGGAAATTAGTCTATTGTTAAAAGGGTTACAGTTAACAAGTTTATTGCACCATAAAGATTGTAGAAAGCAAGTAAAATAAAGCACTTTCTCCATCAAGAAATAATCTGTG
Source organism: Rhinoraja longicauda (assembly GCF_053455715.1). Classification (NCBI taxonomy): domain Eukaryota; kingdom Metazoa; phylum Chordata; class Chondrichthyes; order Rajiformes; family Arhynchobatidae; genus Rhinoraja; species Rhinoraja longicauda. Next base: position 9,967,578 of record NC_135970.1, on the reverse strand, counting down.
GACAGACCATGGTTCTGGACAAGCTTTTGAGAAATGAAACCTTTTCTTAAAAAAGAGAATGAGAGCACTTTTAGAGGATGAGAGAGAAAACCTATGTGCTGGAAAGAATCAACAAGTTAGAACCCAGATTCGAGGCTTCAGAATCCAAGCTAGTATTTCTTATTAATGACCTTGCATCACATCCAGAAAAGCAAAATCACAATGATATAAATTTAAAAGAATGCAGGGGCAAAGACTTTACTTTTTTAGATGGCAGAAGCAGTGGTCAAGACTTTTTAGTCTACACACTACAGAAGAATGTTGCAATGTATCTTTACACAAGTCAATCTCAACTCTAGCATTATGTCCAGTTCGGTGCTAGACTTTAGGATGTAATTACCTTAGAGGATAGAAAACTAGAATATCAAAGAAGAGGCATTTCAGTTGAAGAGTAGCTGAGGATACTAGAAGGGAATATTTGATGGGTGTGTTCAGAGTCATGAAGTGAAGCCATGCAATCCTTCAAACCTCTATGCCTTTCAATAACATCATAAGTGATCTACCCAACATGAACTTCACTCAAAGATAGACACAAAAAGCTGGAGTAACTCACCATCTCTGGAGAGAAGAAATGGGTGACATTTCGGGTCGAGACCCTTCTTCAAACTCAATGAATTTCACTATCCTGATTGATCTCAATAACACTCAACTCCCAGAAAATTAAAATCTCAACTTTAAATCTTCAATGACTCGGCATCCACAAATCTCATGGTTACAGAATTTCCCAGATTCACTTAGAAAGGTTCATCCTCAATTGTAGATACCCCATGAAGACACCTCAGAATCTCAAATGTTTAATTGATTCTTATATATCTTAATAAGTTTAGCTAGGCGCAAGCCTTCTTCGGCCTGTAGTATAAATAAATCCCTAAGAAAAAAAGCAAATTTCAGTCACGAAAACCATGAAATTACCATAAGCATCCAGTAGCCAGGCCAAAATGCGATTTAAAATCCACCATACTGCGGTTGTCCTAACTGCTTCCGTAGTTCAGAGGCCAATGGAAATGGGCAATAAATGCTTGCATTTCCCAACAACCTTCAGATATTTTAAATAAATTAAAGCTTGATCTGCGTCATGGTGTTTCCAAGTGAGGAAGACCTAAACTTCATGCCACTGTATATTTAACCCAGATTATATTGCCTCTTCCAGAAGTGGCAAATAGATATGAAAACAATGAAATTTAGTTATTTAAAATATGCCATCCGCAGTTTTGACGGTCCATCTGGATGAAAAAAAATCCTGTTGTTCAGGCCATCTGAAAATTAAACATTTGCATTTCTATACTCAAACACAAAATATCTAGGTTTAGGGATAGACCATGAAGATGTTTAAAACAGAAAAAAAAATTGAGGAGATTTAGAAGTGTCAGAGGAAGTCTGCAAGAACAAGGCGATAGCTATGGGGGGATTTGAAGATGGGTATAAAGACTATAAACTACGTTGAAACCTCTAGAGGATAGAAAATTGATTAGAAGTGTGTTGCATTATTTAAAAACATGGAATTATCAAACATTTAGAGAATACACTGTGCCTGCTGGCAATGAGATTCAAAGCAGATAGATAGAAAAAGCTGGAGTAACACAGCAGGACAGGCAGTATCTCTGGAAAGAAGGAATGGGTGACATTTTGGGTCGAGACCCTTCTTCAGACTTCAAAGCAGTTATATGTACTAGTTCACTCTGCCTGTAAAATAAATAAATTACGCAACACATTTGCTCAGATGTGATTACCAGAAACGTTGTGAATAGGAACATAAATCTAAGACTCACCATGCATTTGCAGAATCTATATTTGCTCAGTTAATTAAAATGTCAAGGATGCCGAAGCACAGGCTTAAGATCATGTTAAAATATAGCTAGAAACTGAAATAACTTTAAGTATAAACCTTCCACAACTTTCAAATCAGCTATTATTTTAAGTTCGCAATAGTTTATGCTCCCAGGATAAATTGCCTCAGATTCAAAACCTCTGACTGGCTGCATGCATGTGTGAGCATGTCCCGATTTAATGATCCCTGAATGTGATATACATCGGAAATAACATGGGATGATGCACTGTGCTCGCATTTCTCAGAGCTAAAAATGCTATCCCATCACACCAAGCTTACTTGACAAGATTATTAGACAAATTTGTTTACAGGTTAACAAATGAACTGGTTCAGTACAATACTGAATAAAACAAATCCAAATAAATACAACTAACATTTACAACAGGATTTGAAAGGGCTCTTTTAAAGTTGTTCCATTAAAGCCTTTACTTTGTGAAGGGAGAAGCTGATCTCAGTTTCAGTGAGAGAACAGAAATAAAATTATTGGTTTGGTAACTCAGACACCTAAAATTACTACACAGAGTTGCATGTACAAACCTCATTAGTTGTGAAATTTAAATTCAGTTTGTAATTTCGAATTTTTAATAATTCCTTCACATTGATGAACAAAAGATACCGACCGCATTGATATTAAAATTTCACCAGGTTTTACCGAGTTTCTTTATGGGAGGAAATTTGTCATCCTCACTTGGTCTGGCACATGTATGACTTAAATCAGGCTGCAATGTGATCAACTCTTCTTTCTGAAGCAGCTTTGTAAATCTCATACATATATAACCGTACAGATAGAAAATGGATAAAACTCGATGGACCACTCCAGTATCAACCCAGGTATTAAATTTAGACACAGAAAAGTCACTCCCAGGATACAGAATTCCAAAGAATCAACCTCAAAATAAAATTTCCACCCCATATCGATCATAAATGGGCTTTTGTGTGTGAAATTTGCCTTTGTGGGTCTAAAAGTCTCCAGAGAAAATAATCTCCCAGCATCCATCGTAAATCCCATTTGGAATCTTAGATGCTCTAATAAGAACACTTCTCATTCTTCCATCTTTTAATTAGCAAAGGCCAAAACAATTGAATATTTTTTTTATACATCAATCCTTTCATTCCAGTAACCAACCAAGTGAAAATACCCTGCATTGGTAGAAGTGACGACTACAGAGTTCTCATGGATATTGAGTTCATATTGAAACTAACTACCACTGTCACCACACTGAATATGGGTCTCAAAGCAGATCTGCCAGCTCAAAGTTGGTCATCCACAAGGCACTTTGAACTATCAGCAACATATGGCAATTTTTTCCAGTTTTGACTCATCATTGACCTGCGGTATTATTAAAATTTCCTTTTGCAAATGCTGCTATTTCCAGCATTTTCTATTTTTCAGTGCATAGCTCTCCTTTGAAATTGGGTTTGTAAATTGTTGGAACCGAGCACAAATCTGCCTTGCATGCCAGTGCAATACTAGTAGTACTGTTACAATGCGATAGTTGCGTTGCTAAGAAACATCACATTACAGAAAATTGTGTTATAAAAACAATTGTGTCAATGGGGTAACGCAGGTTAGGAACTAGTGTTTCTGATTCACAATTTTAAAAAATCCCTGCACGATTTTCAAAAATTAAATATTTCTTTTTCAATAATAATATTTATTTTTGTTACTGAAAATACTGAAGGTGGGATGTTACATTGTGCAATAAACAATTGTTGCATAAGTGTCAATAGAAGTGATTGTTTACCAATTTCAATGGTCAGATGGAAACATGTATTGTTTAAACCCAAGACAGCTTTTTTCCCCGCTCATCAACTTCCAAAGTAACTTGTAAGTGGCTCTCTAGTTCCCAATTGATGGTTCATGAAAAAAAATGTTGCCGGGTAATGCAAATAATATTCCCTAATTTATCACTCACATTATATCCAATTTGTTTTATGGAAATACACTTTGTAGCAGAACTATCCATACAGGAAGATTTGAAGGTTTGCGAGCCTTGCTGTGTCCTGGCACTGTGAAGTAGTCATGGTAAATGAAAATTAATCCCCAAGAGTTCGAAATTTACATTTTAGTAATTGCACACACAAGGCAATCCAGACTCATATGAGATAGTGATGCACATTACACGATTGAAAAAAAGTGAATTTGCTAAAGACAATGTTTCCTAAATACACAATGGCTGCAGTAGATAAAGATTAGTGGTCCCAACCTGGGAATGCAACTCCCTTAGCAGCGAAGGTACCTCCCTTCCCCGCCCCCACAAATCAAATGTAAAAAGCGATACGAGGCATCAGTGGAAATTTCATAAGTTCACAAATAAAATAAATAAAAAGGCATGCAGCACGCCTGTTACACATCCAGAGCTGACTGCAGACGGTCATCGCCAATTTGATTTAACAATACAGCCACTGATTCACATCGCCCAAAAATAAAACAAAACCATATTCAGACTAACAAATACTGGGGTGATTTCAAGACAATTTAAATCGTATTGAATACAAATGGCATGTGTACATGCCATCAGAACCTCGATCCCGCTGGATTGGAATATATTAATGATTGCACTACAATAAATCCCTCAATATGTATATTAGATATGTTAAAACATGCAAGGCTTATTAACCTTCCAACAGAACGTTACCATTAACTCAGTATACAAGAGATTTATCAAAATAGTTATGTAAATTGCACAAGAAAAACAGTTTCAAATTGCCAAAAGTGTTCAGAAAAGGATAAATAGAACATTTAAAAAAGTCTTGGTCTATATTCACATTCAATCACCTTTTGTACCGCAGGTTTAATGACCACCTGAAGTCATAAATCACCAGTTCACCAAATAGTTTAATCCAAGGCAGCAGCATGAATGAAAGCAACACAAGAAGAATCAGGTATTAGAAGGAACTGCAGATGCTGGTTCACACCAAAGATTTACACAGAATGCTGGAGTAACTCAGCGAGTCAGGCAGCATCTCTGGAGAAAAGGAGTAGGTGACGTTTCGGGTTGGAACCCTTCTTCACACTGATCATGCCGTATCTTCCAATATTCTGATATATCTTCCAATATCAAAGGTTTTTGTTTCATGAACAATCAACATTTGTCAAAAAACACTGATCAGTGCAAGAAACTTTGGGGGAAAATATGAATTCCAGATAAAATAAAATTCCTCATAAAGCTTTTTTCAATTCCGATATCTATTCCTATAAGAGAATGTATAACTAATCGGTAATGCTAATTTGCCTAATGATTATGTCATGGGTTTGCTTTGATATTTGGAGGCACAAGTCCCCTTAATTCTTAACAAACCTGAGAAAAATGGTCAGCAAATTACACAATCAAAATTAAATACAACTGAAAGGGAAATGATATGCAGGCGAGAAGGAATTTTAAGGTAACAGAAAATAGTTCAAGAACACAGTGAAATTTTTTTTTTTAAACCAGACATTAGCCATTTTAAACTGATTCAGTTAGTTTTTAAATGAACCAAGGAGTCCACATGTGCATTTTAATCAGTTTTTTAACAGTTCACTCTGACAGTTGCATCCCATCCGTTTTTCAAGTTCATTCCTCAAATTAAAACTTTATCTCCTCAATGTGGCCAAAATACAATCAGACCTCCTTTCCCACCCTCATTTTAAGTGCATGAAAAAGAAATGCTGTATTTTAATGACATTAAAATGACAAATTCTGAAGGAGAGAACTTCTCAGCTGCCAAGCAAAAACAGCTTGGATTATTCAATTTCAGTTTAAATTTTAGGATTTAGGTTAATTAAAAATCTCAGATATTTTAAACATTATATGCATTCCGGAAAAACTTTTCTTAAACACTATTTCTAAAACACAACTGTGAAGAAAAGAAACATCCTCAAAGCCACAATGGTATAATGCACAGGTTTGACCTTGTAATTGTTTTTAATTAACAAATTCCTTCACTCAGATTTGAAATGAACTGATATCATGGCAATTTCTATTTGTAAAAGTAAAGTCTACAAGTCCTGCTACTTTTGCATGTGAAAATTCTTGTCAAACACTCCTGAAAGGACTGGTTTTAATTTTTAATCCTGGACATCCCATTAGCAGATACCAATGGCATTTTACCATTTTCTTGAATGAATTCTTTGATCTAATCTCAATTTAACTTCTATGCAATACAGTTCAGCAGTATATAATTCCCTCTGAATTCTTGGAGATTATTCTAACAATATTCTGTTAACCTAAATCGTATGTTCAAATTATTCTTAGTGTTATGCCTAGAATTGTTATTGGCATATAGTAATTTCTACCTACTTGTATTCTAGCTCTCCAGATATAAAGTCCAATGTTTATGCCTGTCTTCTGTATTTTAATAATCAATACAAGGAATCCAAATCCCTTTGGACCCTGTGTTACTTAATTTTCACAATAGGTAATGTACTCTGCTCTATCCTTTCTTGATCCAAAGTGAATAATCTCACATTTGGCTCATCTGAAAGTTTCCCTACAGTATTGCCCATTTCAATTAATCTCCCAATATCCTTTTCTAATATATTCTTTCCATCTATACCTATTACTCTCATCAACTAACTTGAATGAGACTTTCCAAGCATTTCCAATTAATGAATATGGTGAACCATGCCTCTAACAGAATCCTGCAGAACACCACTCAGTTAATTTAATGCGAGTATGTAATTGTTCATTATTGCAATTTCCAATTCCCACCAACTTAACCAATTTCATAAGTGCAGCAATCATTTTTCTTTAATTTTACACATTTCAACATTTGCTCAGCCTCTATTTTGAACTATTTTGAATGTCTTTTGATGCCTAGACATCTTTTCAGAGAACACAAAAAGGATTCATCAGTCATTCTCCTTTTACAAGTCCATAATAAATCTTTGTGATGACCTAAACATTGTATGTTACTCCTGTCATAGCTCTAGACCCCAGTAATTTTGCTATAACAGATATTAGGCCAACTGTTCTGGTGTCCCTCTCATATTTCTTAAACAGACAATTTTAACATTTAAAGATATAATCTCCAAATCAGGGATTTAGGAAGATTATGGTTCTAGGAAAAAATTACCAAATTCTTTCAAAATCATGAAATGGAAATAGTCTTCTCATGTTGTGTGTAGGAAGGAACTGCAGATGCTGGTTTAAACCGAAGATAGACACAAAATGGGTGACGTTTCGGGTCTACACCCTTCTTCAGTCTTGTCATATTTATCTCAGTAATCCTATTTTCTTTATTTGCATGTCCTAGATATCCAGAATGCCTCTTCATTGACTGTAAATTAGAAATCAATTATTAAAAACATAAACCCACAAACTATTACCAAGAATTGCAATTATGTGGCAATATAAACTTAATAATGCAGGTGACGGGCACTTATTTTACATGTAATTCCTCAGTTCTCTCTCAGTTTATATTCACAGATTCCTACAAGAATGACATTGGGGAAAAAGTTTTGGAGGACAAGGATATGGCAGAGGGTATTTAGGATAAAAGATATTACAGACATCCCATGAATTCCAAAGAAAATACTTGGTGAAATTAGATATCATCACCATAGAATTAGTAAGCAAAATAATGGGGCCAAAGTCTGTGGAGACCCTTGGACCTGATGGTTGTATTCGTTGATCCAAGAGATGGTGGATGCATCGGTTGTAATCTTCCAAAAATCCTTAGAGGGGTACCAACATATCACAATAGACAATATCGGAAAACTGCCAGTGTTATTCCATTATTTAACGTGTGGGATGCTAATAGGTAGATGATTATAGTTCCATTAGGTAAATGTTTATTATTGGAAAATACTGTACTAGAATTAAAGAGGCAGCAGCCAAGCATTTGGAAAATCAATCTGATCAAGTAGTCAGCATGGCGTCAGAAAGCAGTAGTCATATCTGGCAACTTTATTAGCATTCCTGGAAAACTTATCAGACAGATTGGACACAAGGGAATCAAAAGGTTTCAAAAGCTGTTTCAGAAGGTGCTACTAAAAGATCATTTTACAAGATTAATGCTAATTGTGCTGGTGGTTATGTATAAACATGATTAGAGGCTTTGCCACCAGCAGGAAGCAGTAAATAGCAATAAGGGTCATTTTCAGGTTATTAACTTGTAATCAGTGGGGTGCTGCAGCGATCAATGTTTGGACCACCACGGTTTACAATATATATTAATGATTTAGTGTGAATATATTGTAGCCAAGTTTACAGGTTTTACTAAAGTAGGGGGAAGTTATGTGCATGTGCGGTGTTGGAGAGGCAAGCTGTGAAGAGAGATACTGTTTACAGTGAGATATTGATAGGTTGTGCGAGTGGGCAAAAGGTTGGAAGAATAAAAAGCAAACAAATGTTAACTTGCTCACTTTTGGGAAAAAATTACAAAGAAAATGTAATTATGGAAAGACTAATTAGGAAAAGGCACAGGAAAGATTACTTCAAAAGTATGTGCCCAGTTTTGGTCTCATTATTAAAAGGATATAATATAATTACAAGCAGGTTTCAGAATATTTCCCAGAATGCTGGGTACTGAAATATTATTCAAGGAAAGGTTGAGCAAGCTAAGCCTATTTATACTCGTGGGTTTAGAAGCATCAGACATGACCTTATTGAAACATAGTTTCAGAAAAAGGGAGGAGTGTGACAACTTAAGACAGATAATAAATTGTTTCTTGCAAATCACGATGATTATTTCGAAATTCTTTGCTCCATAAAGCTGTGGAAGCTGAAGATATTCAGTCAAGATAGATGAATAATCAGTAAGGTCATCAGTAGATGAGGGTAGAGCAAGAGAGTGAAATTAACAAAATTTGAGTCAATTATGATCATACAGAAGGACAGAGCAGGCTCGAAGGACCAAATGCTCTACTTCTCCTGAGTCCTTAAGGTTGTGAAGCAGCATAGACTTAAGTTTCCCCCCGATAATTTTCTAATTCTTTAGATGTCTTGTAATACTATCATAAACATCTATGTATTTATTTGGAGCTTAATTATAATGCTGCAAATCAAAAGATGTTGATGGAAACTGCTGAAGAGAAATTGGTGCATCCGATTTACAAATGCCCAAAGAACTTAGACCAAGAACAAATTGAATTAACAAATCTCTTCATCACAAATTGAATAGTAGGTTTGAACTAACCTTAAGATATGAACCTACAATTTTCAATGTTAGAAACCAGATAATAATTAGCATTAGAGCAATGCAAGGCAAGTTTGCTGGTTCGTAATTTAAAATGTTTAAATATCTGCAGTACAATGAATCAACGAACCCTACAAAACAAAAATGATAGGGATGGCTATGCCAAATAATTCAAACACGAATTAAAATTTGGGGATGTGGATGTGCAAGTACCAAACAAGCAGGGCAACATTAAGTCATGACTTGGAAATTATGATTTATTATTTCAATAATTCAGATTGGGAACTTCACATCTTTCCATTATTAGACTTTAGAAATGCAGCACAAGCACAGGCCCATTGGCCCACTGAGTCCACGCCGACCAGCGATCAACCCACACACTCGCACTATCCTACACACAAGGGACAATTTACAGAAGCCAATTAGCCTACAAACCTGCACGTCTTTGGAATGTGGGAGGAAACCGGAGCACCCGGAAAAAACAACGCGGTCACAGGGAGAATGTACATACTCTGTACAGACAACACCCATAGTCAGGGTCGAACCCAAGTCTCTGGCGCTGTAAGGCAGTAATTCTACCGATGTGCCGATGTGCCACTGTACCACCCCGTAGTGTAAATTAAATCTACACAATGGGACAAAGACCGTACAAGTTTCTTTGTGGTAGGTGAAATGATTACCAAGGTTTGGTGCCTTTATATACATTTAATAGTAATTATTTGAATTAGGAAGGAATTCACATACAGCTGTAAAACATAGAAAGGCAGCATTCAGCCAATCAAATCAGTGCTGCTCAAAGATCAATTACATTACTGTTACTCCCTAGATTTTCCCCACATCCCTGAAGCAGCTTCATTTTCTTTGTCCATTTTTCCATGTACTCTCATATTTTACTTCTTTCCTTATGATGTTGGTTATTGCACCCATCAAATCTTTGATGGATCTCAGAACAATCCCATGCCACCACTTTTCTCTCTGTAACCTATCCTCTATTTCTTACAGGCCACTATTAAATCTGTATTCATTACCCTTGAACCTCTCGCAGTGGAAATATTAACACCAATGCACAATGAAGTTTCATGTCCTCTTTTGCTCGCTTGTCAATCTTAAACGACTTTTGTTTAACAACTCTATTCTTTCGATATCTTTCATGTTGTTAAGCTACTTTCAAATCTCCTGAGCTTTCTCTGCACAACTACAGCTTCTGTAGTTTATCCCTTTACCGATAATACCTCACCTCCAGAATAATTCTTACCTATCACATACAGCAACAACTTTGTCATTTTACTTAAGATAGACACAAATGCAGGAATAACTCAGATCAGGCAGCATCTCTGGAGAAAATGGGCAAAAGAGATTTTGGGTCAGGACCCTTTTGTCATTTTACTTGTTTTTCCTACAAATTATCTTAATATGCCATGAAAAATTAACCTCAACCAAAATACTGGTGGGAAATTTGGCAATGATTAGCATATACTACAACAAGCAATGACTGTTTCATTACCCAAATATATGCAAGTAGAATTGACCATCTTGTAATTATCAATGAATAACTCCACCAGTTTTCCCAACTTAAATTAATGGTCTGGAATAAACGAAAGGGTGCATCTATCCAAGTCTGAAATACAAGGATCGGCAGAAAGGTGAGCTGCAGGGGCACATAGGTTTATGCAAGTTAGGTGAGTGGGATAGAGAACCAAAGGTGGAAAAAAATTGGCTATTTTATCCTTTTTAGTCAGATAAAAAGAGTAAAAGAGCACACACCAGAGACTGCAGATGCTGAAATCTTAAGCTAAAAGCAAAGTGCAGAAAGGAGGAACTCAGCAGGTCACGCAGCATCTGTGGAGGGAATGATGAGACAATGTTTTGGGTTGGGATCCTTTTTTAAACATGGTGCACAGAAGGATTGATATGCTGGCTCACATCAAGTATTTAGGAAGGCTGATTATATGTTGGATTTCATTGAAAGGGGGTTTAAGTACAAAAGTAAGGACCTTTTAGCGAAAGGGTGCATCTATCCAAGTCTGAAATACAAGGATCGGCAGAAAGGTGAGCTGCAAGGGCACATAGGCTTATGCAAGTTAGGTCGTGCAGACCTTTTAGCGAGATCTCATTTTGAGTACAAGGTGCAGATTTGGTTGCCATACCGAAAAGAGGATTGACTTACTGCATATATTTAGCAGATTGATTCCCGGGATGAGGGGTCAGTTCTCGGATGCAAGCAAATAAGACTTGCCATAGCACACTAGAGTTTAGAAGAATTTAAGGTGCTTTCACAGAGAATTGTGAAATGCCATGACACCATTTTTTGCTAGCTATAGAATATTAAATTAGTTCAAGTAGTGGGGGATTAAGGTAATCTCAGATTAAGGGAATGTTTAAAGAATCACCGATTAACAGCACAGGAGACAGCAATTCATGTTCATGTTGGTCAAAATGGACTATGCTAATTTGACTTGAGTTCTTCATTCAAAGCTACTTAAAAAAATTATGGCAAGGGCTCCTACCTCCACCTTTATAGACAAGTCGTCTACCACTCCTTGTGATAACTTCCCAATTCTTCTCAAATCCTTCTACTCAAACTTAAAACTATGTCCCCGTTAACATTTTCTCTGCTTGTTCCTTCAATTTCACACACATACTGACGATAGAAAAATTCTAACCTTCCTACCACCATAGATCAAAAAGTGCACAATGCTTAATTCTGATAATCAGTAAATGAAGCAGCAATTCCTAGAAAACATTCCAGCAAGGGCTGCTTGGTGGTAAATGACAAATTACAGCACAAAATTACCAGTCAATGTCCATCTCCAACAAGACATTCAAACCACAAACCCATAACATTGAACCATTATAATGATCAAATCCTCCACTATCAACATCTTGGAGTCACCACTGACCAGGAGTTCAACTAGGCAAGCTAAACAAATACCACAGTTACACAGACAAGTCAGAGGCCGGGCTATCCTGTAGAGAGCAACTTATCTGCTGACACTCCAAGGACTCTTCAACACCTACAAGTCAGGAATGCAAGGGAATAATCCTTACTTGGATAAAAGTAGAACCAAATAAGGAACCATGGCACCTTCCAGACAAAACCGTCCATTTGACTGGCAATCCATCAACAACTCGAAACATCTATTCCCTCTGATACAGAGGCACAGTGAGAGTGTAAAACATTTTTAAAATGCACTTGTGTTATTTACCCAGACATCTCAAACAGCACCTCACAAACCTCACACACCAAGAAGAACAAAGACAACAGGCGCCCAGGTTTACCACAACTGCAAGATCAATGTCACACATTATCCAGACATAGAAATATATCGCTAGTCCTTCAGCATCACTGGGTCTAAATCCAAAAAATCCCTTTCCAATTGCACTGCCAGAGAACATTCATCAGTAAGACTACAACAGTTTAAGGCAGCAGTTTATGACCACCTTCTCAAAATCTATTGCAGTTGGTCAACAAATGGAAGACTACAAAAATGAATTAAACTCTGACTAAACCTATGCTGCAATTTGAATGCTAAACTTAAACACACAAACGAGGGATCCACAAAGTACAAGCTTCACAAAGTAAATTTACTCCCCTTTCCCTGAGACGTGACCAGTCATTGTCACTCTGCATCAAAATTATGTATAAAAACTTCAAAGCAAAATTGGAATGTAAATTTCAATTAGCACTTAAAAATCAATTTTAGTACAAAATGTTGAGACAAAACTATTGCTTTTATTTTAGAAAAATGGCTAATTTAAAGAAAATATTCTACATGCCTTATTTTTAACAAGCCTCATGGAACCACCAACAATTGTAATAAATGAGTTGTCATCCTGCGAATTGGAACACCCATAACCAACCATGTTCCAAGAAAGTTCTGAAATTTATGGAATTCACCACATGGCATTTCATTATTTGACAACTGATTGCTCAAATAGATTAACTATGATGATTGGATATTGAGTACATAAATACACCAGTAATTTTTAAGCTATTATCTACTTTTTCTCAGAACCATTTCCATTTTCAACTGTCAGACAATAGAAGCAGAGCTCATTAATTTGAAAATATATTTCAAAGCTAATTTCCTCCATCACACTCACCATTCTGCATCAGACATTCCCAGACTAAGTGAATTATGTAATGTTAATTAATTGAAACATTAAGGGAGGAGAAAACATTGCTTAGCTTATTGCTAACATTGCAGTGATCTGTAGATTGTTAGAATGTTTTCATCAACATAAAACCTATTGAGTATAAAGGGGGCATTGCAGAAATGTGATAGGATGCTTTTAAATGTTGTTTATTCTAAAATCTGGATGATCTCGTCGTCTTCTATGTAACATGACATTAGCTCAGCACCCTTTAAATGTCAATCTAACATGCTGTTCACAAAATAACTAAGGAATTTAAAAAAACATTTGTATTTCACATTTTCAGAGCGCCTTAAAATGCTGTATGGCTAATCAAGTTCTTTGCAGTCCTTGATGCAACACTGGAATACATGTCATTCAATTTGCTTATAGTCAGGTCCCACAAAGATAATGAAACAAAGACCAATTTGTTTTGGTGATGGGGTAACGGAATATATTGGGCAGGAAATTTCTCATTCGTCGACTAGTGACACGAGATACCTTAATTTAAAACGTAACTGTCCAAAACTATTCTTTTCAGCCTCATTCAAAATATTACTCTCTCCACCAGGTCCTCTCTCCATCATTAGAAATGTTTTGATTCAGCACTCACAGGCAGCCTTGCAAACCTGGCAAACTATTGCTCTTTCGATTCCAAATGTCCCATTCCTCTCCAGCACTCATTTTACCTCTGATAAATATCCATTGCTGCCACTCCCCATTTCCCCCATCACCTATCCCCACCCATGCCACAGCACAAGTCCAATTTTAGTGGTAACTAGATAAAGTGGACCCGTTGGGCCCAAACCTCTCCTGCATTGGTGCAGCACCCTGTCCTCCCCTCCTCCCCTCTCTCCTCAACCCCCTCTCCCCTCTCCCTTCTCCCCCACTCCCCCCTCCCCTCCTTTTAAATTTAAAAATGTGAATAACTTTAAAAATATAAGACCGATTTCAATAAAAGTACTTGCATTATCACTAAAGTGACAATGGTGTGTAAGGTGGGCCTAAAATTGTCGCGCTATCGTGTACCGTTTTGGCTGGAGGTCAGTCACAAACAAGATAACAAACGAGAGTTTTAGTATATAAATGTGATGAACCGTGTGGGCTGTGATGAACAGTGGGCTGGCTCAGGTACCAGACTAGTCGGAGCCGCACAATGGCACAGCTGTAGTGCTGCTGCCTCATAGCAGCAGTGATCCAGGTTCAATCCTGACCTTGGATGCCATCTGTGTGGAGTTTGCACATTCTCCTTGTGACTGCGAGGGTTTTCTCCGGTTGCCTCTCAATTACATGGGAGTTTGTAGGTTAATTGGCATTCTAAATTGCCCCTTGTGTCGGGAGAGGATACGAAAGTATGATAACCCAGAACTACTGAGAAAGGGTGATGCCATCAGCGATGACAGCCTCGCCAACGGTCTGTCTGTCTTTTCGTCTTTTTTTGTTATTTTTAGTGTGTTTTTAAAGTATGTGTTAATGTTCTCTGGTTTGTTTTATGTGGGGGGTGGGGGAGGAGGAAACTTTTTTTCAATCTCTTACCTTGCCGGAGACGTGATTGTTTTCCAGATCGTCTCTCCGGTCACCCTGCGGCCTAACATCATGGAGCTGGTAGCCTTGCTCGAGAATAACTTTGAGCGCCACCACAGGGCTGTGGACTTGCCATCGGCGCCCGTGATCCTTTGCCTGGGATTTCACCATCGAGAAGCTCGCAGTCTCGGGTACAGACTGATGTCGAGAAGCTCAAGTTATAAGAGGTTCGACGTGCCCTGACCCAGGGTCCAATCAGCAGGGGAACTGAGATCCTCCCAATGCGGGAGCTTGATGGCCCACAGAGGGCCCGACCGCCGGCTATGGGAGCCAAGATCGTCCCCGCCACGGAAGGTTCAACGCCCCCAATCGCGGGAGAACAAAGAATGGAAGAGAGTGAACTTTTTTTCCATATTCCATCAGTGAGGAATGTGGAGGAGTCACTGTGGTGCATGTTCGTTAAAATGTATTTTGTTGCTTTTTATTGGTATGACTGTATCAACAATGCATCATGCCACTCCCTCTTCCTCTATACACAAGAGATGAAACAAAGTTTAAAATCAAAATAATAGCTGCACCTAAAGATAGTGAAACTACTTTCAAGCCTACTCTTTTATTTCTGGAAAAAAAAAATCTTCAAAATCAAAACAGAAATCTCTGAAAATCCAAGGAATAAAACATCTAAAATCAAATCAGCTATTCTCTCCGTAACGAGTTACAAACTTTAAGTTGTCATCCTTTTGTCATGCTTTTTAATCAGAAAAGTAATCATGTATAAAATCTACAAATATTGTTTTGAATACTGGCAACCTTGTTTAAAGTTTTAACCTTTTTCAATTATAAGATCAATAATTCATTTTCATCTCTGCTTTTGCAAATTCAAATCTTTAATCAGAAGGGTATCTGACAATGGTGAATCACATCCAAGTTATGAACGAAACAGAAATAAACCAGCCCTTTGTCCATTGTGGACAAACAAAATATTTTTCATGCAAACAGAAAAGCTCTTTATAATTATGATCCAAGCATTAAAACATAGTTGTACTCTGGTTTTATCACAAATGTTTTGAGATATGCAACTGTCCATAGCTGAAACAATTGTTCTCAGAAAAAAGGTTGATCATAGAAATCCTGACCCAATCACAAAAAAATCTTTATATAAAAATATCAATTTACAATAGATATTCCAGAGTAAATAAACACTTCCTCTTACACTTCACATTCAGCTGTCTGTTTTGAATAAAAATTGGTATTCTGTCCCTAGGAGTATGTCCACTGGCTGAATTATTTATATAGCAACTGATACATCAATAAAAGTAATAAACAATTGCATGCATGCTCTTCACACTTCCAAATCAGTTCCAATCTAATCTGTCTGTACAAGCAAGAGAAACAAATAAATCCAGCAAGTCTATGTCAACTGTGGCTTTAAACAGTTCAAATATATACAAATGCACATGATGCACCAACCAGGAAATAAACAGTCAGCTTTTCGCTTTCCCTCTTCTCATTTATCATTAATGACGACTTTCAATATAAACAACTGTTAATGACCCATGAAGTCAACTTGACAATGAATCATAACAACCATGCTATCTACCGTCATTTGAATGTGTTATTGCAAGATTTCTTACCAGCAAAAGTAGTGAAATAATACATCAGACCATCTGACCAACCTTAAAAGTGAGTAATATGTTGAGCAAGCGAGCCAGCAACGAGATGCTGAGCATAATACAATCCAAATGCTCAGATAGTACACTGATATAATCTAATAAATGCTGTTTATCAAGTTACTATGAACACATTGGATGACCATTAATCGGTCTGCTACATTGGGGCTGCTGTTCAATTTCCTTTTTGTCCCTGCAAATGAAATTCCCCCATGGCCAAGTCCCCTGGGACATCGATCCATATGTGAATTTTTAAAAAATAAATCACAATTCAATATTGTATTCAGTGGTCATTGTTAAGACTGGCATTTATTTCCCATCATGGCTTCCTGAAATAAGATCTCTCTTAAACCACAGATAGACCCAAAATGCTGGAGTAATTCAGTGGGACAGGCAGCATCTTGGGAGAGAAGGAATGGGTGACGTTTCAGGTCGAGACCCTTCTCAAATTGATCTCAGAGGAGAGGGAGATACATAGATAAGGAAGTCCAAGGTGTGAAAATAGGACAAAGGGAATAGAGATCAAGGAAAATGTAGAATAGATCATTGTTAGCTGGGAGAAGGCAACAACAAAGCAAACAGAGATAAAAATGTAGTCGGAGACAGCAAGACTGGTTGGAGAACTGGGAGGGAGGGGGGGTGGAGAGAGAGAGAGAGGAAAAGCATGGGTTACTTGAAGTTGGAGAAGTCAAGGTTCAAACCACAAGGGTGTAAGCCCCCCCAAGCAAAATATGAGGTGCTGTTCCTCCAATTTGCGCCGGGCCTCACTATGACAACGGAAGGGGGAGTTCAAGTGTTTAGCAACCGGGAGATCAGGTAGGTTTAGGCAGACTGAGCCGGGGTGTTCAGCGAAATGATCACCAAGCCTGCACTTGGTCTCGCCAATATATAGGAGTCCACACCTGGAACAGCGGATACAGTAGATGAGGTTGGAGGAGGTGCAAGTGAACCGCTTGCACCTGAAAAGACTGTCAGGGTTCTTAAACGGCATTGAGGGGGGAGGTATAGGGACCGGTGTTGCATCTCCTGCAGTTGCAGGGGAAAATATCGGGTGAGGGGGTGGTTTGGGTGGAAAGGGACAAGTTGACCAGGGAGTTGAAGAGTGATTGGTCTCTGCGGAAAACAGAAAGGGGTGGAGATGGGATTATGCGGCTGGAGGTGGTGAAAATGGAGGATGATTATGTGCAGTATGCGACAGTTGATGGGGGGGAAGGTGAGGACTTGGGGACCCTGTCCCTGTTATGACTGGGGGGGAGGGGGAGCAAGAGCAGAGCTGCTGGATATCAAAGAGACTCGAGTGAGGGCGTCGTCTATGATGGAAGAGGAGCACCCCATTCCCTAAAAAATGAGGACATCTCTGATGTCCTGTTAAAAGTAACATATACTAACGCATGGTATATGATTGGATTACAAATTGGAGATAATTTGGAGGGCAAGCTGCCCTCATATTTTTGATTGAGTGATCAGCCAAACATCTGGAAAATTAGGTTTAATGTGAGGGAAGGGTGAACTCATGCACTTCAAAGAGTAATTAAAAAGTGAATTATCTAGAGAGACTGCAAGTTAGAGTTCAGAGGGATCATGGAATTCTTGTGCATGAATCACAAAAAGGTCAACCAGCAAGTCCAACAGGTAAAGAAGCAAATGGATGTTGCCTTTTATTGTGAAGAGGCTACGTTTTAAACAGAGGGGTTTGGTTTTAGTTGTACAAGGTGTTATTGAGACCATACCTGCAATATTGCAGTTTTGGTTCCTCTAAAAATGGATACAACAGCATTGGATGATGTCTAAAGGGAATTAAAAAGGCTAATTTGAAGGATGAGGGGAGGATAGACAGCTTGGGTTTATATTCCTTGGAGTTCAGAAGAATAAGGGGCAATCTTATTCAAATATACCAGATCCTAAGAGGGCTTAATGGGGCGCATGTTGGGGTGTTTCAAGTGCGATGAAAAATGGCTCGGTTACAGTAAAGGGCCTGTCCTAGTTACACGATTTATAAGGCGACTGTCAAAGTCGTAGCAGATCGCCGAAATTTTCTTTTATGCAACGACAATGACCACGACAATGCCGAGTCAGGTCGATACAAGTTACTTTTTTGTGAAACTAGCACCTGGCTAAGAGATTACACCGTCTTCGGAAACATCGCAAAATTCCCACGCTTACCTGACTGTCAAACTGTCGCCTCCAATCTACCTGTCAAATGTCCCGATGGTAAATAAATTGGTTAAACAAAATTATCTTCTGGTATCTTCAAATGCCTTTTCTTAATTTAATATTACATGCTTCTAAATGCATCTGGGACAACCTAGCAAACCTGGGGACAGCATGCGACAGCGCCCACAGTAAGCTACAATACCTGGCAACAAGCAAGCTGTCGCTGAGAAATTTCTACCTGGAAAAAATTTCTGCAACGCGCCGAGATCCGCTACGATTCATTGAAGACTCCTCACGATCATGCCCGCGACACCCCGGCGAACGTTTGGCGATAGCCTAGTCGCCGGCAGTCGCCTTAAAATCGCCTAAACAGGGACCCTTAAGGGGTTGCTCATTTAAAACTGAGGTGTATAGAAGTTTCTTCTCAGTAGGTAGTGAATCTCTGAAACTTTACAGTTCAGGGTGGTGAGAACCAGATCACTAGATTATTTATTTCAAAAGGTATCCCATCACATTCCTGTACTTTATATTTGGTCAATGGCTTTAGTAAATAAGGGGAAAAAATTGTTCCAAAATATCTAGTAAATGAAGGGGAAAAAATGTTCCAAAATATATAGTCCCTATATGAGTGGTGGAGGGTGTAGTTTGCAGAGCAAAGGATCCAGAATTGAAACTTACTGAGTGTTGCAATTTTTAAGCTTCCCACTCTCAGGGTGCGCACATAACAATTGTATTCATACCCTCCTTTGAAGCCTAATCAAAAAACTGGAAATTTGAAATAAAACAAAGTGCTGGATATACTCATTAACTGACCCTACACAGACGCTACCTGGTTTCCAAACAAAGACACATGGTGCTGGAGTAATTCAGCAGGTCAGGTAGCATCTTTGAAGAACATAGACAGGTGACATTTCAGATCAGGACACTCTTCATATAGGAAGCAGCAAGTTTTTTTTGTTTCCATTTATTCTTCATGTACACTTCTTCCAGTCAAATTAACTTCAATGGACTTTGAGTCAATGCTGATCTGTGCCATCTTCTTCTCCTCGTTTCCCCCCCGCCCCCCGTCCCCCCACCATCACTGCCATTCCAGTTGTTGTCTCTGTGCCAACCACTTGTTAAAGATAAAAACATGCCTGTTCTCTACTTTTTCCAATTTTGGGCATCAATAACTGATATAGATTTCTCTCTCCGAAGATGTTACCCGATTAAGTATTTCGAACAACTTTTGACAATAGGTGGGTGTTCACTCTTAAATCGGTTTACTTTCAATTGTTTTTTTAACATATATTGACTTAAGCTCGACAGAAGAGTCTTATGACTGGAATTTTTATTTAAAAATTCATACAGCAGACTCGTGAATGAAAATTGTATATACATGAAAATTTTTTTGCATACAGGCCAGCAAGAAAAGTAGCAAAATTCTATCAGGGCGACAGGGAGCAGTGTTGTGGGTGGGTAGAATGCTCAATATGCCAGCCTCTTTAAAATTGAAATATAAATTACTATCAAATGTTTTATTCCTTTAGGACTTTTGATCTTTTCAAATAATGGGAACATTATGGATATGCATTTTGAATGTCGTCTCAGGCATGATGGTGAAAGCCAGTTTTGTAGCTTATATTTGAAATTTCAGGTTGCATCAAAACGTACCACTGATCTGAGGGGTGGCAGTGGCGGGGTGGTAACAAAATAAGCAAGTAAATAGCCACGAATAGCAAGCATCATTCTGTATCGAAAACAACGTAAAAAGGTAACTAAACAAATTCGAAGAGTTTCACAAAACCTTCCATATGACATATCCAAACACTTCGAAGCAGCAGTCAACAAATAGACCACTTAACTTTACAGTTTAACCAAAATGAATTACATTAACCTGAATGTCAGGTAATATAGTTTCATGGATCCTAACAAATTGGAATTACCTTTTTTTTTAAATCGCGACAATTTTGAAAATGTTTCATTCAGTCTTGTGTCTTATTAGCTGAAGAAATTGCTGAAAAGGTTACACTTCAGTTAGCAACAGGAAGACATATTTTAAGCAACAGGAAGGCACATATTAAGCAACTTCTGAACATTTAAAATGTTCTCTAGTATCAGGCTTAATTATATCAGTGCAGTACAAATTGCAGAAATGTTAGATTAATTCCTGTAATAGAATGAAAAATTATGAAGCTGACAAGAACAACTTAAATAGCTTTCATTAAATGCAATCACCATTTTTTCAAAAAGACTGGAACCAGTAGAATCTGCATGAATGCCCATATTAAATGTTAGCTACTTCTTTCCATGCAGACGCCAGCCTACACCTCAATTCAATTTTTAGTTGCGATTTCAGATTTTAAATGCAGTCTTTTGCTTTTTGTATTGGGAGCCAAATGATGCTCTCCTTTGAAGGAGCTGAATGATGTAGAATATAAATTACATCAACAATAATTTACTTAAAATATCAAACTGTCATCTCATGACCATTCTGCAACTTGTTTGCATACTGATTAAAGCAGATGGGTCACCACTATTGGAATTATGGCACTAATGCTTAGAAAGTCACTAAACATTGTTAGTTAGGACTGCTAAATGTGCCTGCAAATCAGATGCACTCTGTTAAACTAGTTAAATAATATTGTTTTAAAATGAATGTTAGTTCTGTTTTCTTCCAACTGTCACAGATTCCTATGCATTGAGTTTTTTTTACCCAGGGTAAGGGAATCAACAAACAGAGGACATAGGTTTAAAGGTGAAAAGGTAAAGTTTTAATAGGAACCCGAAGGGCAACTTTTTCACCCAGAGGGTGGTGGGTATATGGAATGAGCAGCCAGAGGGGTAGTTGAGGCACAATGACAACATTTAAAAAACATTAAGCACCTGGATAGGAAACGTTTAGAGGAATATGGACCAAATGCAGGTAATTGTGACTAGCTTAGATGAGTGGGGGCCGAAGTACCCGTTTTGTGTTGTATGACTGTATGGACTGCATGTTCTTCTTCCGGGTGCTCTAATTGCACTCCAGTTTCCGTCCAGATTACCTCCAGCCACAAAGACATGCAGGTTGATAGGTCATCCCTGTGTAGGGATCTAGGGAGTTGGAGTTGATGGAAATGAGAGAGCAATAAAATGGGAACAGCGCAAGATTAGCGTTTCCGGGTTTTTGATGGTCAGTACAGATTCAACAAGCCAAAAGGACCCATTTCCATGCTGTGATTCTATGGCTTTGTTAATATAACACCACTGATCAAAAATGAATTTCTAGTTTTATTTTTAAAAACTATCCTATTCTTGAAAGATTAACAAAGAAGTCAAAATTATTCAACATAAAATTATAAATGTTCGTAATTTCCTTGTAAATTAGGAAAGGTAGAAGTTGTTAAAAGTCACTAAAAATAAAATCTTGGTGTAGTGTTTTAAATATTAGTCCTTTATTCACTGACCTTAAAAAGATGCAATCCACTTTAAAAACTTCATGATGTACCACTGCCTTTTACAAACATGAGATCTCGGCCATGGATGCATTTACACATTCTTTTACTGGCCAGTTTTCACAGTAGCACACTTAACAGGTTCAAATACATCATCAGTATTCCCCCCGTGGCCACGTTGGCTTCCTCTGTGGTTTCCGGGTTCCATCCAGACTCCAAAGACGTAGGTTCATTGGCTTCGGTAAAATTGTAAATTGTCCCAAGTGGTGCAGGATGATGCTAGTGTATGGGAAGATCGCTGGTCGGCACAGACTCGTTAGACTGAAGGGCCTGTTTCTGTGGTGTTTCTCTAAAGTCTAAAGTATGCAAGGTTGAAAGACTACAACTGTCAATGTTATCAACTACCAAAAACTTCCTCACATAGAGGACATATAAATGGGGACAATTTTATATTAGGAGAGAAAGCAAAATGAGTTGATATATAAAGAAATAGATTTTGCTTACTAACCATAGTTACAGCACTTTAAAGCCACAATAATGCTGCCTTTGTTTAAAAGCCAAAATAAAGTTTTGTCTGCAGAACAGATTTATGATTGTCAGGAGTACTATTCCACCAACTTTGTGCAAGAATGATCAAAACCCAGAAAAGCATTCGGCATTCAATTAGTGTTGCCCTCTACTAGACAATTTTACTTCCAGAGTATCAAATCAGCTGCACAATGCACAGATCAAGGAAATCTGCTTTGGCAACAGAAAAGCTCCGCGAACGTGCTTTGTGAACTGCAATTACTTTGCGGAAAGCTGTATGCAAGCTTAAATCAAAATTGAACCAAAAATACATTTTTGTTAATTAATTCTTTTAATTTCATTCTTCCCTCTTCCATCACAGATGAGTCTCTCACTGGGGTCTCCTCGATATCCCTCGATCTCCAGCTACACCCTTGTTCCCCCCTCCCCCCATTCGTAACAAGGACAGAGTCCCCCTGGTCTTCACCTTCCACCCCATCAGCCGTCGCATGCAGCCTATAATCCTCCAACATTTTCGCCATCCCCAAGAGGATCCCACTACTGGCCACATCTCCCCATCTCCACCCCTATCTGCTTTCCGCAGAGACCGTTTCCTCCGTAACTCCCTGGTCAACTCGTCTCTTCCCACCCAAACCACCCCCTCCCCAGGTACATTGCCCTGCAACCGCAGGAGATGCAGCACCTGTCCCTTTACCTCCCCCCTCGACTCCATCCAAGGACCCAGACAGTCTTTTCACGAGAGGCAGAGGGTCACTTGCTCATCTACAGTATCCGCTGTTCCAGGTGTCAACTCCTGTAGACCAAGCGCAGGCTCAATGATCGTTTAACTGAACATTCCGCTCAATCCGAACTCAGTTCTTAACCGAACTGATCTCACGGTTGTTCAGCACTTTAACTCCCCCTCCCATTCCCAATCAGACCTCTCTGTCTTGGGCCTCCTCCAATGTCAGAGTGAAGCCCAGCGCAAATTGGAGGAACAGCACCTCATATTTTGCTTGGGTAGTTTACACCCCAGCACTATGAACATTGACTTCTCTAACTTCAAGTAGCCCATTTTTCCCCCTCTCTCTCCATCCCTTCCCAGTTCTCCCACCAGCCTTACAGTCTCCGACTACATTCTATCTCTGTACCGCCCACTCCCCTGAAGGGTCTCGACACGAAACGTCACCCATTCCTTATCTCCAGAGATGCTGCCTGTCCTGCTGAGTTACTCCAGCATTATGTCTACCCTTTGTTAATTAAAGTAATTAATCATTGGAGCAGGCTATAACCTAGCGTGTTTGAATTTAACACACCAAAAAGAGTTTTGTTATTTCAGAAGTTGAAATGTTATAAAGGATTAACGTTTCATAATTGTGCCAGCTTATTTAATTTCATAAAATTTTCAATTTTCTTTTCAAAGTATTCCGTGACACAATTATACAGATGCCATCATCTACTAGTAAATTAGTCATTTTAATATATAACATCCGAGACAAAGAAGATCAATAAACTATTTAACCAAGAAACACTAGACTTGCCTAATATTGTCTTCACCTGATTCCCGCATTCATTAGTGTCAGACAGAATTGTTTAGCATGGAAACATGCCCTACAACCCACCTCATCCAAGCCGAACAGGATGCCTTCCTGAACTATTCCTGTTTGCCTGCATTTGGCCCATATCTCTCCAAATCGTTTCCTATCCATGAACCTGTCCAAATGTTCTTTAGATTTAGAGAATAATACAGCACTGGAACAAGCCCTTCACCCCACAATGCCCATGCCAAACATTATGCCAGATTATACTAATCTTCTCTGCCCACATGCGATTTATATCCCTCCATGTGCCATCAAATCCCTCTTAAATCCCAATATCGTGTCTGCCTCCACCAATACCTCAGGCAGCACGTTCCAGAAACTCACCACTGTGCAAAGAACTTGCTCCATCCATCCATCTATCGTTAAAACTCTCGGTTTGTTTATGTGTATGTGTGTGTCATGCTCTTGCTCTCTACACAGCCAAAACAGTACACGATAGCTCCACAATTTTTGGCCCACCCTACTCACCATTCCCCTATGGTGTGAATAAGCCCACTTTCGTTACTTTTTAAAAACAATTTACCTTATAAACTTTAATAAATCCATCCCCCCCACCCCGCCCGGAGGACCAGCGCCCGTCCCGGTGTGCCCCGCACCTGACCTTCCGCCCATACTGCAGCACGCCGCAGAGGCTGTGGCAGAGGGTCCAACAAGATGGCCGTCGCCCGTAGCAGGAGAAATGCGGCCGAGGTCAGTGCCTTCTCCCTGTCCACTCTCGCCCACCCACGGCCCCGGGAGACACTCCCCGCCCGGCAACGGGTCCAAGCCGTCACCACCGTTCCCCGCTGCAGATTGCAGCCAAGCTGCAGGAGACGCTTCAGCTCCGCAGGAGAAACGGGGCCGACGTCACTGCTTTTTTCCCTCTCCCCCCTTGCTGGCACATGGTCACGGGGGCACTCCCCGCCCAGCAACGGCTCCACGGTTGGGCCGAGGGGGGGAGGGGTGGAGTGTGAGGAGAGGGCTGGGGGGGTAGGGGGAGGGGGGGGGAAGGGATGGGGTGGGGGGAGGGAGGGAGAGGGGTGATGGGGATGGGGGGTTGGGGGGTGCTGCACCAATGCAGGAGAGGTTTCGACCCAACAGGTCCACTTGGTCTAATCTCCTTTAAATTATGACCCTCTCAATTTAAAGCTATGCCATTTAGTCTTCGGCATTTCCACCGTGCAGAAAAAGATTCTGATTGCCTACCCTATCTATGCCTCTCATAATTTTGTATCCTTCTATCAAGTCTCTCATCAACCTCTGACACACTAGAGTTTGCCTAACCTCTCATTATAGCTAATACATTCTAATCCAAGCAGCATTCTGGTGATGCTTTTCCGCACCTTCACCAAAGCCTGCAGATTCTATCTACAATGGTATGAACAGAACTCATGAAGCTGCAAAACATAATTCTGACTCTTATACTCAATACCCCAACTGATGAAGGTAAGCATACCACCAGCCTCCAGCACAACCACAAGAACAACCCTCTGCAGTAAAACTGGTTCCTGGTACTTTGGCATAACCCAGCACAGTACAGGTATAGATAACTTGCCAAGCTCACAGAACAGCTCTGACATCCAATTAAGTCCTACTTCCACACCCTATTCCCGAAAGACTTCTGAAACATACAAGTAGTACAGAAACATTCAAAAGGTTTATGTTATATACTTATATACTATAAAGGCTTGTTTATACAAAGAAAATTTAAAACCATTAAAACTAACAAATAAGTAAAACTCCATGAGATTATGCATCCCATTCATTTGGACAGAGACAGCCAAGTTTCCAACAGTTCCAACACAAAACAGGCTTGGAGTGTATTCCCAACATGAGAGTTGGAAAATTGTTCTGCCCTATTGGGACTTTATGATGAGTCCACAAAAGCAACACAGAGGCAGCTGGCAGCACAGACAAAATGAAAATTGTGCAACAACTAATTTAAACCAAGGTCACCGTTGCAAATTGGAACATCCATGTGAATAAGGTAAATCCCAGAAATGGTACATGCTTTTGGGGGAAAGATCTCATTCTTACATCAAATGGTGGATTCTGCTCTGCTTCCCTTCCATCTAACTAGTGGAGGTTCAAGAAAATAATTCACATTGGGAGTCAACCCCAAATTCACATAGTATGGGGATGGGTTCACATCATCAACTTCAACTTATAAGTTAAACAAACCTTTCACTATCCAGATTCACACGAAAAATGGCCACTCAAATGAGGTAACAGAAGTTACCTATAACACTTTCTATATCAATAAAAATGGCTTGAATGTTAAATTTTCAATTACATGCATTTCAGATTTAAATCTGCCCTATCTAAAAGGAATTCACAGGATAATCACTTGGGTATTCAAACCTCAAAAAATAAACTTAATTACCATAAAAAGTTGTATGATAAGCTTCTAACATTAGAAAGCAATAATAGTTCAAAATATTAAAGCAGCATTAAAGTGCTTGGGACATCTTGGCATAAAAAAAGTTTAATACAAGTCTTCCTTTCCTCTCACATATTCAACAAGTTTGTTACTGTTATATTATTTGGGCTCAGCTTGGTTAATTCCTGCAGACTTATTTTTCTCTTGTAACATGGTGATTCTAACATGCTGTATTCAATGTCATGGTGCACCTATTGAAGCATGAATTATATACATACCAATCATGAAATCTAGCAATTTACCTTTGAAATATTAATACACTAAATATCTAAATACTTTTGGTCACCAAGGGTACTCAGAATTTGGCTGGGCAAAGTAAGGAATTGAGGTTAAGGATCATCTACAACTTAATTCAAAGGCGCAACATACTGCAGGAGCCTAATGGGTTATTGCTGCTTCCATTACATTCTTCAGTAGTCCTGTGCAATAACTAAACAAATCTCTTACCATTACATAAATGAAGTCCCATGACAAATCTCAGCTGTGGCAAGCAGGAAAGTACAACTCTGACAGTGAAATAATTTCGAAAATACACATACCACACCTCTGCAAAACATATTTTTTGCAAAAACCAATAATTGAATTATGTATAGAAGGTTAGTAATTCTACATTAAAACTCAAGGAACAGAACATTTAAATAAAGCCTGCGGCAATTTTGGGGAAGTAGATGGAAGTTGCCCTCCAAGCCACACACCATTCAGACCTGGATTTCCACTCCATCAGTTGCTGGGTGAATATCCTGGAACCCGATCAATGGAATTATATTATCCACCCCGACAGCCTCAGGTGGCCTGCATCCATGGTCACTGTCACAGATGCCAAATTGGTCTTCGTGACAGCGAATGAGGACCTGTGTGGATCAGCTGGCATGTATTCACATGTAAAATTCAGGTTGATTTCAAGACATGTTTAATTTCTAATCTGAGTTTCACACCTACTTTAAGACCACGATCTTGCCATTGTTTTATGGCAAAAAAACAATGTTGCTTGCCATAATTACTTCTGTCCAGTGCCTCTGTCACCCACCATAATTAAGTGCTTCCAGAAGCAGGTCAGGGCACACATTAACCCCAACCTCCCAGACAGCCTTGATCCAATGCAGTTCGCCTGCCATCGCAACAGGTCCAGAGCAAATGCATCTTACTGTTCCTACATTCATCTCTGGAACTTCTGGATAACAAGGACACCTACGAGAGACTTCTATTTATTGACTATAGCTCCAACTTCAACTCCATAATCCAAACCAAACTCTTCTCCAAACTCCTAGACCTATGGTGTTGAAGTGGAAATGGCCAAGAGTTTGCAGTTACTAGATGCAAATAAAATCATTTTGTTCTGGTCCAACCATATTGAACCGATGGCCAAGAAAGCACTACCTCCTCAGAAGAGGAAGTTCAGTATGTCTCCACATCTCCTACCAATTTCTGCGGATGTATCGTAGAAAGCATCCTGCTGTGATGCATCAAAGCTTGGTTTACCAACAGCTCCGCACAAGAATGCAATTTTTTTTTATGAGTTGTGGATGCAACCTGGTCCATCTTACAGACCAGCCTTTTGCATCATTGATGGAGGGCGGGGGCGGGAGAGCGGGGAGGGGAGAGCGGGGGAGGGGAGAGCAGGGAGGAGGGAGTGGGGGCGAGAGTGGAGTGCGGGCAGGGAGAGTGAGGGTGGGGGGAGGGGAGGGAGGTGGGGGTGAGGGGAATAGGGGTGGGGAGTCAATAGTCAATATCAATAGTCGTTTATTTGTTACATACACATAAATGTGTAGTAAAATGAAACATTACCCGCAGTTGAACAATAAGACCAATAAGATTAATCAATAAAAATGCAATAACACATACAATCACAACTAACACCAAACAAAAAGAAACATCCATCACAGTGAGCCTCCTCCAGTCCCTCCTCACTGTGATGGAAGGCCAGAATGTCTTTTTCTCTTCCCTGCCGTCTTGTCCCGCGGTCAGGCTGTTGGAGTTGCCACGTCGGGGCGGTCGGGGCTCCCGATATTGAAGCCCCCGCTGGGCGGTGAAAAAAAATCCCGCGGCCTATTTCAGGCCGCGCCGGATGGTGAAAGGTCCGTGGCGGGCCGACCCAAGCCCCGCGATTCGGGGCGGGCGAACACGTTGCCTCTGCCGCTGCCGGAGCTCCCGATGTCGGCCCCCATCCAGGGGCCTGCGGGCTTCCGACGTCCACGCGGCCCGCGCCGGAGCCTCCGGAGACGAGTCGCAGCCGTTCCCGCAGCATTCGCAGGCAGCCAGCGCCGCAGGTGGTGAGTCCGGACCGCGGGCTCTGCGAACCAGAGACCCAGGTGGTCCCAGGTGCATGGCCGGTGGTAGGCCGCAACGGGAACGGAGACACGGCACAGAACAAAGGTCGCGTCTCCGTTCTGGAGAGAGAATGTTACAGTTACAGTTCCCGTTCCCTCCCACCCCCCCCCCCCCCCCAAAACATAACATACAACACAACATCATATTAACACTACAATTGAGACAAAAACAACAAAAAACACAAAAGACAGACGGACTGCAGGCAAGCCGCAGCTGCGACGGCAGGGCTGGGGGCAGGGGAAGTGCAAGTGGGGGTGGGGTAAGGGGGATGGAGTGGGTCAGTGGGGGGGGGGAGGGGGATTGAGTGGGGGGTTGCGGGTGCTACACCAATACAGGAGAGGCTTTGGTTCCAGGGCTCATTCACCCTCTCCCCTTCCCTCTGCCCTCTCTATGAGGAATGGGCCCAACGGGTCCACTTGGTCTAGTATATGTGTGTGTGTATATATATATATATATATATATATATATATATATATATATACACACACACTAGACCAAGTGAATTGGTATATGGTATATATACATATACTAGATACATAAACATATACTAGAGCTCCAGCAAAAAATAAAAAAAACTGCTGGAGGAACTCAGCAAGTCATGCGATATCTATGGAGGGAAGTGGACAGTCAATAGTTTGGTTGACATGCATCGATTGAGGGTCTCCACCAAACATATCGACCATCCATTTCCCTTCAAATGCTGCCTTACCCATTGAATTCCTCCAACAGCTTTCCCTTTCTTTTGCACCAGATTTCAGCGTTTGCAATCACTTGACTTGGATGCATAAGGCTATTCCTCCTCAACATTGGGCTAAGATTTTAAATGACCCTTCCTATATTACCATGAGAATACCCGTGTACAAAGATTGCAATGGTTCCAGAAATCATTGCAATAATATTTGAGTTGTAATAGCAAAAGGCAACAAATGTTGGCCCTGTCAGCAACATTTTTGAAGGAATAAAAACCTAAATAACTTTCTCAAGTGGTTTTCAAGAATGACTTGACATTCATGCACCACCTTTCACACATCAAAACATCCTAAGACTTCTAAGGAAATTCGATGCAGAGCTAAATAATAAGATGTAACGACAGGTGATAAAAGATGCAGGTGGTCAGAAGCATGTTGAAAGGAAGAGCATGGCACAGGTTTCATATTGCTGAAGGAATGAGTGGCAATGAAAGAATATTACAAATAAGGGTGCACCAAGGCAATATAAAGACCTTTCTGCCTTGCAACTTCACTACTTTGGCCAATCCACATCCAAACAGCATCCATTCACCCTGCATCCCACCCCCAATTCTCCTGTTTAATGAAGGTACAATTAACCTGAAGATTAGTTAACTTCAATCATGTTTTAAAAGATATTTCAGAGTAAGCTTCAAACAAACAGTTATACTCCACCATGAAGTGTTGTGCACTAAATTGCAGCATGCCAAAATATGTTTTTAATGTTAACTTGGGGGCCATCTATTCTGGATCTCAAAAAGGGTGTCCCTACTTCAAGCATTGTTTGTGTAATTATTTATGATAAGTGTTAAAAGCTTCAAAAACAATCCAAATTAAAAAGCAGAGTATAAGTTAAAAGCAAATGTAGGAGATGAATATACATATTGTGTGAGTAGATTATGAATTGCGTGATATATGGGATTGCTTTTAACATTTCCTATACTTTATTTTCACAAAACAGTCATTTTAAGGATTCTAATCACATTGATAGGAAACTATTTCTCAAAAACAAGTAATGCTAACATCATAATCATTGTGGACATTATGACACGCAATACACTGGTGAATATTGGAAATTGTGCTCGTTATTTTCACAAAAAAATACAATTTGCTTCCACAAACCTCAATGTCCATCGCATTTAAAATTTCCAGAACTAAAGTCAATCCCAATGAGCAAAAATTTGAAACTGCCCCATGATATCTCATAAATCTTGCCACAAAATTTAGTGTGCTTTATAGTGGCACTCATTAAAATCGATGCAGGATAACTAGAATTCATAAAATACTTCAATAAGAACATATTCAAACATACTTATATGAAGAGCTCTGGGTAATGTCAGTCTTGATGGCTACCTCAAGAAATTATCGTGAAAAGGAGAGAAATGAAAGAATCATGAAAAAGGGGAGGATAATTACCTCAAGAAAGCATGAAATGAGGCAACAACTAGTTTAATATATTTTAAAAGCATTTATACAATGCCAAATTATTGTTATATTTTCTAATTGTTGTGCATCCCCTTCACATTAAAAGTTTAATGACATATATTAGAGTATAATTTCTGTTGCTAATGTAACTTTTACACCTTGACCTAGATTCAGTACTATATGAACAAATTTGTGAACCATTCATGAGCAGCAATTAACCCGTCATTGACTTTTGGGCCTACTTAGACAATTGTCATGGAGGAATTACCTTAGCAACAATCCTAAAGCATGGAACAAGATGTTGCAACTGTCCTCCAGAATTCTAACATTGAATATCACTTTACTGGCTAGTTGCCAATTTGCAGGCACATAGCCACAGAGGCTTTGGATTCTACTTTGCAGACCACTGACATATGGTTCTATTTGCACATATTTCTTTTGTCGGTTTTCTCCAGATGAGTTTTGAGTATTAAATGTTTTGAAAGTGCTTTTTCCAAAAAAGAGGCAACGTAACCCTATTTGTCGATGCATCGTAAAACCAATTACCAGGTTCCTCAAGTATCAGCAACTTAAAATGCATACAAGGCACATTTTATGAACATTTTGCATGTGCTCTTTGGTATGCAGCCAAGTAACCCACAAAACAAAAACTGGGCCTAAACATACTACTAGCAATAATCCTCTGATACACGTTGCAGACCTACCAGTGTCAACTTGCTGCACAAAGTCAACCCGATCTAAACCCGACAAAGGCCTTAATAATTTATGGGCGGAATTAGTTTTGACCTGCTCACACAACAGCTGAAAATATCCTTGAAAGCAGGAGAAACTACGTCCTGACATTTAGCCAACTGTCAAAACATGGAATGTACTCATTATTAAAAAACAAACTCAATTAAATTGGATATAAAGATAATATTTTTTTATTTACCTCGGTCTTTTGAAAACTAAAAAAAGAATGGATTTTCTTCCCTACATCAGTTTCATTTGGAAGATTCACCAGTATAACTGCTAGAGAAATGCAACTAACTCATCCTCTGTTCTTGAATTCCCGGAAATCAATGTCAGAACATAGGTAACAAAGAATTCCAAGTTAGCTAAGGGCATCTAGTTTGGCATATAATCCCGAACTCCGTAGCATTTATGCTGAGAATTACCAATATGGAAATCCCTGCATTTCCTGGTAATGTTTCCTCAAAGCCATCCAGCAAGAGGGTTGAAGTGAAACACGAAAATCTCTATTTGGAATTCCAGTTATTCTTATGATTTATAACAGATATATATTTTTTTTTTAAACTTCCCCACACATTATTCTTGGAGCTATATCATTCACCCATGAGCTGCAATCATTTTGTAAAGGTTAAGATTTTCCATTTTATTTTGTAACATAATAAATGTTAACTCTCCGAAACTGCCAAATAAACACCTGCCCAAATTTTGCAGGATGCAGCCAGTGTTCGACATGGAGATATCAGCATTTATCATTTAAGACATGTACAAATGCTTGTTCAGATCTTGCTCCAGAAGCCCTGATGTCAATTTCTGTACCTCACCACTGGGTTTCATGTAGAGCTGAACAGTGGAGAAGCAGCTTGTTGGAAATCCTGAATACTTGCACAGAGAGGGATAAAGGGGAAAAAAAGTTTGTCCGCAGATCCTGTGCTGGATTACGAGCACAGAATGAACGGGACATTTACTCGAATGATAAGAGTAAGATTGCAAAGAATGCAAACCGCTTTTTACAATACCCAGAAAATACTGTAGATGCTCAGTAGGTCAGGCTGCACTTATACTCCCTATATGCAGCCAAATTCACCGACAAATCCTCAACAACTTCTCCTTTGACTCCTCCCACTTCCTCCAAACCAGAGGCGTAGCTATGGGCACTCGCATGGGCCCTAGCTACACCTGCCTCTTTGTCGGGTACGTCGAACAATCCCTGTTCCAGATGTACACTGGCCCCATCCCCGAACTCTACCTCCACTACATCGACGACTGCATTGGTGCTACCTCTTGCACCCATGCAAAACTCACTGACTTCATACACTTCACCTCCAATTTCCATCCTGCCCTTAAATATACCTGGACTATCTCTGACATCTCCCTCCCGTTTCTGGACCTCACCATCTCCATCACAGGAGAAAAACTAGTGACGGACATTTACTACAAGCCCACCGACTCGCACAGCTATCTGGACTACACTTCTTCCCACCCGGTCCCCTGCAAAAAGTCTATCCCCTACTCCCAATTCCTCCGTCTACGCCGCATCTGCGCCCGGGATGAGGTGTTTCAGACTAGGGCTTCCGAGATGTCCTCGTTCTTCAGAAAACGGGGCTTCCCCTCCATTATAGATGAGGCTCTCACTAGGGTCTCTTCTACATCCCGCAGCTTCGCTCTTGCTCCCCCTCCCCCCACTCGCAACAAGGACAGGATCCCCCTCGTTCTCACCTTCCACCCCACCAGCCAGCGGATCCAACATATCATCCACCAACATTTCCGTCACCTACAACAGGACCCCACCACTGGCCATATCTTCCCATCCCCTCCCCTCTCTGCATTCCGCAGAGACCGTTCCCTCCGCAACTCCCTGGTCCACTCGTCCCTTCCTACCCAAACCACCCTAACCCCGGGAACTTTCCCTTGCAACCGCACGAGATGCAACACCTGTCCCTTTACCTCCCCCCTCAACTCCATCAAAGGACCCAAGCAGTCTTTCCAGGTGAGACAGAGGTTCACCTGCACCTCCTCCAACCTCATCTATTGCATCCGCTGCTCTAGATGTCAACTTATTTATATCGGCGAAACCAAGCGCAGGCTCGGCGATCGCTTCGCTGAACACCTGCGCTCGGTCCGCATTAACGCAACTGATCTCCCGGTGGCCCAGCACTTTAACTCCCCCTCCCATTCCCAGTCTGACCTCTCTGTCATGGGCCTCCTCCAGTGCCATAGTGAGGCCCCCCGGAAATTGGAGGAACAGCACCTCATATTTCGCCTGGGGAGTTTGCGGTCCGGTGGTATGAACGTCGACTTCTCCAACTTCAGATAGCTCCTCTGTCCCTCCCTTCCCCTCCTCCTTCCCAGATCTCCCTCTATCTTCCTGTCTCCACCTATATCCTTCCTTTGTCCCACCCCCGACATCAGTCCGAAGAAGGGTCTCGACCCGAAACGTCACCCATTCCTTCTCTCCCGAGATGCTGCCTGACCTGCTGAGTTACTCCAGCATTTTGTGAATAAATCGATTTGTACCAGCATCTGCAGTTATTTTCTTATATTCACTGACAAATCCATCTACATTTAAAGATAATGTCAATGTGATGGGCCAGATCATGAACAATGATAAAAAAAACGGCGTACAGGAAGGAGACGGAACTTAGTAAATGGTGTCAGGATAACAACCTCTCCCTGAATCTCAGCAAGACAAAGAAGCTAGTTATCGACTTCAGGAAGTGCGATGAAGTACCTGCCCCAATCAGCATCAAAGGTGTCAAAGTGGAAACTTCAAGTTCCTTGGCTTAATATTACCCATGAATGCTCATGGAATAACCACATTGATGCGACAATCAATAAAGCACATGAACGCCTCTAATTCTTCAGGAAATAGGAGAGTGAATTCAGCACGTCTCCGATGAATTTTACAAACTTCCATAGATGCGCCATAGAAAACATACTGTGGGTTACATCACAGCTTGACTCAGTGCAGGAGGTGGGAGAGAGGAGGATGATGGCAAAGCTAACATCGCTGCTGGACAACGACTCTCACCCCATGCAGGACACTGTCACTGCACTGAGTAGCTCCTTCAGTGTCAGACTCCTTCACCCCAAGTGCGTGAAGGAGAGATATAGACGGTCCTTCCTTCCCGCTGCTGTGAGACTGCACAACCAGCACTGCTCCCAGCAGACGAGTCAACAATAACAGCTAAGAACACACAGAAAACTAATGACAATTTATGTATCTTTATTTATAATGAATGATCTCTTGCTCTCTTGCTATCCACTTTGCTGCTGTAACACTGTAAATTTCCCCGGTGTGGGACGAATGAAGGAATATATTATTATTATTATTATGATTTGGGAATGATTTGCCCAAGACCCCAAGAAATTGCAGAGTTGTAGATTAGCCCAGCCCATCACACAAACCAGACTTCCTACCATTGACTCTATTTACAATTCACACTGCCTCGCAAACACAAACATAATCAAAGTTTTGTCCCAAGACTAATCAAACACGCACCACGGTACTCTGGAACAACAGCTTCTTCTCCTGCGTTATCATGCTTCTGAAAGATCACTCCATAAGCTAGCATATTTTCCAATTCACCTTTACCCCATTTTGGACAGTGTACTGCATCTCTAGAACTGGTGCCCAACAATGATGAGAACTACATTCTGCTCTGTATCTTGCCTTTTTCTGTTTAATTCTAGATTTTCAGCACTTGCAGTTTCTCGATTTGCTTATTTGATGGAAAGATACAACATTGAAACAGGCACTTCAACCTACCTCAATCATCCATTCATACTAGTTCTATGATCTCCCACATTTGCACACACTCCCTAAACAATTGGAGCGATTTACTGAGGCCAATAACCTACAAAATCTACACATCTTTGTGATGTGGGATGAAACCAGAGCACCCGGAGGAAATGTTCAGGATGATAGGGAGAATGTGCTAACTCCACAAAGACAGCACCCGAGGCCAGGATCGAACCGGGGTCTCTGGCGGTGAGAGGCAATGGCTCTACCAGCTGTGCCTCTGTGCTGCCTAACTTTAAAAATCTTTACTTTAAACAAGTTTAATTATCTAAATGTTTAAATTGCTTCAGATGATTTTAATTTCAAAATTAAGAATTTGAAAGTGTTCATTTTTTTTAAACTAGTTTAAAGACATTTCTGATAATCACGAGTATTCCAATACATTGAAAAAGACTGCAGACAGATGGCAAAAATTGGAACATTTGTTCACCACCGAACAAAATTTCCAACAAGTTTCCAGGAGTCAGACTTGTTTTGCATCACGCACGTGAGTTGAATATGATCTGGACTCAGTAATTTCAGGGCCAGAGGGAACATGGGTACCAATCTTGGGCAATGAACCCCACTGGTCAAAATCCAGGTCTTTATTTTATCAAATTGGTCTCAATTTTATCAAATTGAATGTCAATAGAAATAGATGAATTATCAAGGCACAATCTCAAGAGCTTGCTTTTACATGCATCCTATTACTCCTGTACTGGAGTATACTGGGGTTTTTTTAAACACATGCAATTTAATCAAAAGTTTGTTCATCATATTACAAATTTTACTTCTCAGCTGAAAGAATATCACTTTTACTCTCAATCTTTACACTAAAATTTTAACAATGCTACTGATATTGTAAATAAATATATACACACATATTTATACATACACATACCAGGTTAAAGTTGTACTTGATGAAAAAGTTAAAAACAAACATCCTTGTGGAAGCACCTGTGCCATAATATTTACTACTTGGTACTATACCAAAATGTTTTATCTACAAATACATTACATAATTCGGCATTGAAAGTTTTTTTAAACTACAAGGATAAAGTAGTACTTTTCTAATATATCATTGATATCTACACATAAACATTTACCGCAAATATATTTACCGCAAATATATTTCCCATTTCTTCCTCAAACCACATGGTCTTACCAATGACAATCTATTAAGCCTGCTCTCTTCTATTGAGGCTGAGGAAATAAAAGGCAGACCAACAATTCTCTCCAAATTTGACCTCCCCTTCTGAATAGTTACATCACCTCCATACCCCACTCCAAGAAACTAGTACTACGTTCAGAAACTCAAGGCAGTGGCAACAAGCTTACATTTCCTCGTCACAATATTTTAATGAACTATTACTCCAATATATTACAGGTTTTACAATATAAATCAATACATCCACTCTTAATACCTTGCTGTTCACTTACTGCCACTATGCACGTTCTCTTCAACTAATATTGGGTAGCAGTCAAAGACAGAAATTGAAAATATTGGTTGCCATTTAATGGTTATCAATCTTGGTGAGTTTTGCAAGATAAATCAGTCAGACAATTACAAAACAAAGCTTCATACCCATGCAGAAAATGCAGCAGTGATTCTAAAAGCACAGTTAGGAATGGCCCTGTGCACCACAAGTGGCCAGCAGGTGGTAGGTTTGCAGCTAGACAAGTTACACATTTTCACAGCCAAAGGAATTAACAAAATTGTCCGGTTGCATTCATGCAACAGAAGAAACTTAAGCACAGCATCCTCTGAATATTAAAATGCTCCAATTTTGGGATTTTCCATTTCTGCCATCAACAATCCTTAATTTAGTAAGGAGAGAGAGGAAACTATAAAACTTACTACCCAAATAGAAATGCTTCAAACAGGAGGGTGGTTGCACGTAAATTAACACTTTTGATAGTTGAAGGCATTTTTGGCATAAAGCTGAAGCAGTTAAAAAAACCTGAAGTTTAAGAATTTTTCAGAAAATCTGCAGTTTTTTAATTTACATAGAAACATTTTAATCGCCTTACAGAAACATTATTAAAATCTAACACATATTCCACACACATACACGGATAACTTAGGGTAGATGACCAAATGTTTGGTCAAAGGTGCGATTTAAAGACGAGTCGTACAGTCATGCATGCTTCAGTTGGGCATCTCCCTTGGACTTCCTTTGTAAGGGAGGAGAAATTATACCAATACCTAACTAAAACCATGCCTGCAGCAAATTTACAAAATAGCTCTTAGATTTATTAATGAAATCTTCCACAACCAATTTAACTCACCAAAAATGTCAGCTGTTTTAAAAAAGCCAATAAAAATAGCAAACCAAATCCAAGTAATCATTCTCATACATATTTTTACACACATGGTTACAAAGACGTCATGTGATCATGGTTGAAGGCCAGCTTTCCAGAAATAAAATCAGATAAAAGCTTTAAAAAGAACAAGATTTAAACTGTAATTAAGGATGCTGCATTGGAATTAATGACATATAGTGAGTGCATCAATAGTCCTGTGAACGCAAGCTCAAACTAAAGTTTGAATAGATCCTTTTCTGGATCTATTGCACCTCAAAAAGTTGATATTTTTTTCACATTGGCAACGCAAGAGACAAAATTACTCAGGAGTAAACCAAATTAACATTAATTCAGAAAACTGAAGGTACAAGTATCTTTGCAAAAGATAACTAGCCCTTCTTAAACAGGATATGAGGATTCTACAAATTAAATGCTGGTGTGAAAGTTATATGAAACTGAAATGCACAAAGAACCTAGAATCAGAAACAAAGAAATCGGGGTGGGGGAAAGAAATGGCGTAAAGAACTAAACTAGACAAAATGAGAATGATAGAACCACGTGTGGATGTAAGATTTATACAAAGTATTTGCAAAAATCAATTAAAGAAGCATAAAGTATTATTATGCACTGCTTAACCCAATCGCTAAATTTAAATTACAAAAGAGGTCAACGGTATATATGAACAACACAATTACAGGAGGTACAACACAGGCTTAGAATGCATGTGACTAATGAAATATCTCTTAAATTCAAAAATTTGGACAGGGTTTGGGGGGGGGGGGGGGGGGTAAGAGTATAATATCGGAACAAGTGCAATTGGATCTCTCTCAACATCAATTTCTACCCTTTACTTCCCATCCACTACCACACAACTCTGCAAATATCAGCATTTTCAGAAACCTGCATTTTCCAGAACTTCTCTAGAATAAACACAACCATTTGAGTCAGATCTGCCACAAATCAATTAATTCCCCTTACTTGTTTCTCACTGAGTGTGGTTATCTTGGCTTGCAATTCATGAAGCTGTTTCTTCAAATCAACATTCTGCAAAATAAAATTTAACAATATTATATCACATCATAACTAATACTCGCCCTGTTCCAATACTAAGAAAATGAGTCATTCAACATTTTCAGCTGAATACTCCAGAGGAGCTCAAAAAGTCATTTTAGTTAGTCATTTTAAAAATATGACTGAAACAACCTCATTACCTTTCCTAATTATGAAGTGTCTTGCATTTTGGTATAGGCCAGAACTATAATAACTTTTCATAAAAACAATCCTACTATAGTTATAAACAGTTAAGAAACAATGTGAAAGAAAACATTTTAAACATTCTAAATTGTTTTAGGATCAATATGTACACACATTTTAATAAGTAAAAAGCAAATTTAAAAAATGTACCTGTGGATCCTGTTTCATCTGGGCCACAAGTTTCTGTTTGGATAAAACAATGAAAGTTAATGTTCTTGGAAGAGGAGACAATATCAAATAAGCAAACTACTTGAGACTGGTAATATTGATCTCAGATTTAAAACCTAACCGTATTTATATTTTTTATTAAAGATGGACTCCAGTTAACCCTGATTTTGATGTATGGTTCAAATACATTTCGGACATCATTGATTGCTGATAATCATTTTAATAAAATGTTTCCAAGTTCATTCCCATTCAAAATACCTCTCTTTACATATAAACAATGATGGTACAAATTTTCAGATCTAAAGTTATTTCCAGTAATCCATAAAGTTTGGTCATTCATAACTTTTCATCGATGTGTACTTTTTAAACTTATTTATTCTCATTTTGTTGTTAAAAATTGTGTCATTTTAAATTCTTAGAAATGTTACACCCTCAATTTCAAAAGTCTGTAAATCATTATTTTAAATATATAAATTGAAATAAATGTTTTCTTGCCAATTATTTGCTTGTAACAGACTTGCATAACTTATACAGTGCGCGACCTTTGAGAGGCAGTGGATGAAATTAACAGACACACACACACACAATTAAACGCAGTAAATTAAAATAAGAGACCAGATTACCTGATGAAACTGGATTTCCACTTTCAGAGCCTCCTGCAGAGTTTGCAACTCCATCTCCTCTACTTCCCGCGCCACTTTCCTTCACTTTTTCCGCCACCCCTCTAAAAAAGGCAAAAAAAAAGAAAGCCCCAGCTCCCCTTCTCTCTTTACCCTCTTTCCGCACGTAGCCAAAAAAAATAGTGAAGAAGAGGAGAGAGGAAGAAAATCAACAAAAACAGGGCCCGAAATAATTTCAGGAGGGGGAAAGTGCATTAAACATTGCGGTCGGCCGCATGTGTATAAATATCAACTTTATTTTATATTGATAAAATGTTTTATATCCAATATATAAATATATATATTTAGTGAGAGAGAAGGGGGGAGAGAGAAAGACATAGAGAGTGAAGGCAAAACAAGTTCACCCATCCACTGGACTCATCACTCTGCGCCGCCGCCGAGCCAGAGGGGGGCGGTGAGCTGCCCGAGTCCGACCAACAGCAACTTCAAAAACATTTACCCCGCTTCTTAAATCATCGCCGCCAAAGGGCCCTCACATCACAGTTAAAATCCCACCGAAAATAAAATCAACCGACTGAGAGGGGGAAAAAAGGAGGAGGCGGGAGGAGATGGAGAGGGGGGGGCGGAATCCTTCGCGTTTCCAAATCCTGAGGAAAAGCAAAGCCACCTCAATGCGGAACGGCCGGCCCGCAGTTACATGTTACTTCTTCTGAGGGTTTTTTTTTTCTCTATTGTAAAAATTAAAATATTTAGTTTTCCTCTTTTGAATGACAGAGGCGAAAAATTACGATCTCTTTTGCCCCCCTCAAAATAAAAGTGAGTGAGTGTGCGTGCGCGCGCGCGCGCCCACCCTCGCTCTCTCTCTCCTCACTTACTTACTCGCCTCACGCTGAATCCCTGCTCCCCTCCCCCTGACACTCGTGCCCGCGCCTTGCCGCCCCGTCAGGCGGGCACGCGCGACGGAGATGGAGAGGACGCGCTCCCGCTCGCCCTCGCGCTCGCGTGCACGCAAGCATGCATGCACGCACACCCCCCATCCCGGCCGTTGGCTCTTCATTCCTCGCCGGCCCGTGCGCGAGTACGAGCCGCGCAAGGAGAGGGGGGGGGAGGCGTTTATGGAGCGGAGGGACAAGGGAACGCGAGAAGTTGTGGAGGTGGAGGTAGGGGAGGGGGGAGAGAGAACTATTTGACGGCGCGAGCGGTGGCGAATTTATTTCACTTTGCCTAAGGAACAGCGGTGCTGTGGCTCTCATTGCCTAGGGAAAGTACCCGGATGCTGCGACTCCTCACTTTACTCCAAACTCAAATGGGATTATTTATTTAACTTTCTTTTTGTGTAACCAACTTATTGTACCACACTTATTTGAATTAAAAACAGAAATAAACAATTGAGCCCCGTCACTCAAATCAAACAGTGCATTGAAAAACTGAACTTTCCTTTTCAATTTCTCTGATTTCCAGATAATTTTACTAGATTGATTATTTGTGCATTTTCAAGGGTTAGGTTTATAATAATTACCTGTTGTTATTAAGGGTCTGAACTTCATTCAAATATTGTGATGTTATTCAAACGTCTTAATTTCAAAATGAAATTGAAACATTTTCATATTAATGAAAATGTTTTAAAGTTCCCAATACACATGTCATTCTTTTTTTACATCTGCGCTTTAGGCAATAAACGATTTAGCATATTTCTTTCATGGATTTTTTAAAACAAAATGTTTTAAACTTTATTGTATATTATGTTTGTTAACATCATTTTTCTTCATTCTTATACATTTTAATCATTAGAATTAATATAGTGACAATATATAATGTTTTGGAGAAGAGCAAAAGATGAACTTTACAAACGGATTATAAATTTGGACTTGAACTTGTTTCAGTTTAGTACAAAATGGCGGAAGAGTGCTTGAAAGTTTCAGTGGCCGGGTTTCAGATTTCAGACTGCAATAATTGGATTAGAGAAGAATCAAAGAAAAAAACGAAAGGAGAAGCGGAGCTAATGCCATCTCCTCCCCCCTCTCAAATAAAGCTGCAATTACAACTATGACAATCGAAATTTAAAACCATGAGTTATTTTTATTTTTTAAATGACAAGTTATTTATTTTCTCCAAGATACATTCACAATATTCCACCTCATTGACGTGCAGAAATGTTCAGAGGTTCGTTGTAGTTCCTGCGAGAAAAGGAATGAGACTGAATCCGGTTTTAATTAGTCTTCTATTTTTGTTATTTCAGTTATTTCAATTACAATATTTATCCAGTCTTTGTTATTTTAATTTTGCATTTAAGTTTTGCTGATCAAGACAATAATGAAATCTCGAAATTCTGTATATCAAGTTTTGTAACGTTTAAAAAATTTGCAGGCACGAGCGAAGTCTACTAAAGTCCCAACATAGTATTCTCTTTAACTCTTCCTAGCCCAGTTATATTTAAACATGCCTGCACCGTTACTCTCAATACAACGCACAACTTGCGAATCCCCTTACTGTTAATTTTAATTGTTTTAGTGAGGTGTATAATACTTGCATGCTATCACTTCCACGTTCACAATGTAATATCTAATATTTCTATTGTAGTAACTAAATTATTGATTAAAACTGATAGGATTGAATTAATTTGACTGCTTGAAGCAATACAAAATGTTTTAATATTACTCCCATTCTAGTAAATGAAGAAATAATATTTAAAAAGTAACAGACCAAAAATTGCATAAATTGGCTTGTGCCTCTTTTGAAAAAAAATCATTGGTCAGTGTCAATCACATGGCTTCTAAGCTGTGGCATTTAGTTTGAGTCTCATTGGCCAACAGAAATCATGTGGTTCATCTATATGTGTCACTTTCTTCCCATTTTATTATTCCAGTTACTAATGTGTGTGATCTGATTCTTCCATTTTACTAACATTGTTCCAGACTAACAAATTAGTTGAGGTGGGATGAAATCCTTGAAGATTTGTTGGTTCACAAAGTAATGATCGATAGTTTCAAGGATATCAAATGATCAATTTCTCATACAGTTTATGCTGGAATACTTTTAGGCAAGCTTTTGGCAAACAACGATATCGGAAACTGGAACCAAGTGTGCCCTGTCGTGTGTGGTCCAGTTTGAATCCAAAGAGATGGGAATGTCAAAGGTTTATTCAAACCAAATCTAGCAGGTGTATGAAGAGAGTTTAAGATTTTGGTGAACTTTTGTAACTTTGTCGGCTCTAGAAACGTGGCGACACTTGTGTACTGCCTAAGTGAGGTTTGCTATATGATTTTACCGGGTTGTAA
The DNA here is from genome assembly GCF_053455715.1 of Rhinoraja longicauda. Lineage (NCBI taxonomy): Eukaryota > Metazoa > Chordata > Chondrichthyes > Rajiformes > Arhynchobatidae > Rhinoraja > Rhinoraja longicauda. The sequence goes on along the minus strand of NC_135970.1, from coordinate 9,924,549 downwards.
ACAAAACAAAGCATTTCAAGATACATGCAGCAATAAAGTATCATCATCAAGATTCTGGAGCGATAATAGCTGGGCTAAACTCAAATAGGTCAAAATTTGTCACAGGGGTCTTGAAACATATCCCAGTGTCTCACAGCTTGAGATGCCCCTTAGAAGATCCATTTCAACCATTCCAGTTTGCATGAAGAAGTTTTCTTATAAAGTCTGTTCCTGCAGAAATTCTGCTTGATTGCTATCAGTGCTGCCTATACACATTCCCATCTACTATCTAGAAAAGATGGTCTCCAACAGAAGGCTTGTTTCGGGATCTTACAATTTTTCCATCAGAGATCTTCCGTGGTGTCATCCCATATCATAAATTAATGACATTCACGGATTTCCAGGACACCTGCAGTTTTTGTGACCAAGAATAGCCTATGTTTTATTTACCTTAGGTGCACCATGTTTCAACCTCATTTCCGATATTTGAAGCAACAACCAGCAATTTTATTCTCCCCACATTCCCATTATCTACCCAAGATTTCACCACTCATCTACTTGCTAGGGACAATTTACAGTGGCCGTTTAACCCACCAACTTGCATACGTTCAGGATGTGGGGGGAAACCGGTGCACCTGGACAGAACCCACGAGGTCACAGGGATAACATGTAAACTCCACACAAATCGCAATGGAGATCGGGTTCAAAATTGTATTACTTGAAATGTCAGGTAGCAGCTCTACATGGTGTTTCAATCTGCATCCTTCCTGCCCCTGTATCAAAGGAAGACCCACCATTCCATTTGTTAGTTTGATTTTTTAACTATCATCTCCAATAAATTTTAGTTTAAAAATACAGCTGAAAGAAATTCCCACCAGAAATGTTACCACAGCTATATGTAGTCTATAAATTGGATGAAAGGAGATCACCACAACAGAAATAGAGGGGCAGCTACTTCATTGGTAAGGAGGTTTTAACATTATGTACCTAACATACATTTGGTCACGAAAACTGCAGGTATTCTAGGTCCATTAATCTCATTAATTTATAATACATGTATGCCTACTAATTGTTTCTTATTGCATTGCACACACCAAGTCGCCAAATATTGCTAAGAAATTATACTGCATCCAATAGAACATTCTAGAATGGCAAAGATGTGAAAGATCAACCCACCAAAGTTTTTGGCTTCAACAGACAACACCCCTCCCTCAATGTCAGCTGGACAAAGGAACTCGTTATCGACATCAGGAAACACGGTGGGATACAAGCGCATTCAGCATCAATGATGCCAAAGTGGAAATGGTTGAGAACTTAAAGTTCCTTGGTGTGGTGTTCCATTGTCGCGCCTGATTATCAAGGCTGAGCAGGTGAGGAAGGAGCTGAGCAGGTAAAGCCACGGGTCCCGATGGTGTCAGCCCTAGGGTACTGAAGCCGTGTGCCAGCCAGATGTGCAGAGACCTCCAGCTTTTCTTCAACCTGAACCTGAGCCTGGAGAAGTTTCCTGTGGTGTGGAAGACATCCTGCCTGGTCCCTATACCAAAGAGGATGCGTCCCAGTCCTCCAATGACTGCAGACTGGTGGCGCTAACTTCACACATCATAAAGTCCCTGGAAAGGCTGGTGCTCACTCACCTGTAATCCCTGGTTAAACCCGGCCTGGACCCCATGCAGTTTACCAAACAAAGGTGGGGATTGAGGACGCCATCATCCACCTGCTCCATTGTTCCTATGCTCCCCTGAATAAGCTTGTAACACCATCCGGCCTGCACTCCTCGGGAGCAAACTGCTGAAAATGTGGGTGGATGCTCCATTGGTGTCCTGGATCACCAACTACCTGACTGGATGACCACAATATGTCAAGCTACAGAACTGTGTCTCAGACATTGTGGTGAGCAATACAGGGGCCCCACAGGGGACGGTCCTCTCTCCCTTCCTGTTTACCATCTACACCTTGGACTTCAGATATAACTCCGTCTCCTGTCACCTGCAGAAGTTTTCAGATGACTCTGCAATTGTGGGTTGCATCGGTGATGAATGAATGAACGAATGAATAAGTTTATTGGCCAAGTATGTGCATATACACGGAATGTGCCTTGGTGCTCCGCTCACAAATGACAACACAAACATACAGTTAACAATTAAGAATAAAGCATAAACACATCAAAACCATAAGGATACAACATTATGGTCTAAACATGTGGGTGAAAATAAACCAGAGCGAAAAAGAGACTACAGACTTTGGTTATTGAGCAGAACTACTACTCGTGGAAAAAAGCTGTTTTTATGTCTGGCTGTGGCTGCTTTGACAGGAAAGGAAGCTGAAAACAGAGTTGTAGTCAACAACTTTGTTGAGTGGTGTGGGCTGAATCACCTGCAGCTCAACACCGACAAGAATAGGGATTTGGTGGTGGACGTTAGGAGGTGAGGAACACCCCTGATCCCTGTCTCCATCAATGATGTGGATATGCAGTTTAACAGGGAGCACAAATACCTTGGAGTGTACCTGGACAGTAAACTGGACTGGTCCAGGAAAGCTGAGCCCTGTACAAGAAGGAAGTTTTTATATAAGAAGTGCCTGTACTTTTTGAGAAGGCTCCGCTCCTTCATCGTCTGCAGTAAGATGCTGCAGATGTTCTACCAATCGGTAGCATCTTCTTCACTGCCGTGTGCTGGGGCAGCAGGGCGAAGGCTGCGGATCAACAAACTCATCAGGAAGGCTAGCTCCGTCCTGGCTGCGGAGTTGGAATCATGGGAGGTGGTCTTGGAGGGGAGGATGCTCCACAAACTGCGGAGCATCCTGGACAACACAGCTCACCCACTCCATGACACACTGGTCAACCTGAGGAGTACCTTCAGCAACAGACTGGTTCCACCAAGATGCAAGGCAGAACGTCACAGGAGATCCTTCTTCCCTGTGGCTATTAAAACAACCTCCTCCTCCTCCCTCCCTCCACCCCCCCCCCCCCCCCCCCCAAGCTTTCACACCCCAAATCCTTTCCACTCATCACTTTTTAATTTCATGTTTCATGTATTTTGTGTTTTATGACTGTTGGCAGATCAATTTCCCTCCTGGGATAAATAAAGTTCTATCGGATCGTATCGTATTGTAAATATTACGTATTGTAAATATTATCAATGATCTCATTATCAATCCAATCTCATTGAAGCAACTGCAAAACATCACACCAATGTCTCTACTTTCTCAGGGAGGGAATTCAGCATATCTCCAACGACTCTTACAAACCCTACAAATGCAGTACAGAAGCATACTGTTGGGTGCATCACAGCTTGGTTGGGAACAACTCTGCTCAACCATGGCCACAAGAAATTGCAGAGTTGTGCATGAACTGTACAGAGTCTGGCCAGTCCATCGCACAGTCCACACACCCCATCAGTGACTCCATCTACACATCACACTGCCTCGGGAAAGCAACCAACATAATCAAAGACTTGTCCCACCCCGGTCATTCTTTCTTCTTCCCGCTCCCTTCGGACAGAAGATACAGAAGTTTGAAAGCACCCACAACGAGATCCAGGATCCTCTTTTTCCCTTCTGTTGTCAGACTACTGAGGTCTTTCCATAAGCTGGGGTACAGTCCTGATTCTCCCACTTACCTCATTGTGGATTTAGACTTTTTCCTCTGGAACTGTTACACTCCTGTGATGTGAACTGTATACAGCAATCTGGTATCTTGCTCTTCACTTCACCTTTTGTACTTGTGTTTGGCTTCATTATATTCATGTGTGGTATTACTTGATTTAATTGGATAGCATGCAAATAAAAGCTTTTCACTTACCTCAGTATACTTGCCAATCATAATAAACAAACAAACGTTTTCGTAGGTTGATATGCACACTGCTCTTCTGCTCCCTACTCTGGGAGGGTTGGGCTTATGATCTATCCAGGGCAAGGGGGGGCCATGTAAGATCTGAATTCTCAAGGCAAGAGGGTGGCATGAACAGGAGTGAACACTGGCCACATTGTGTATGAGCAAGCTAACGCATTGTGCCTGGGGACCTTGGAAAGACTCATACCTGGAACCAGGATATTGTTGTGTATTAGGAAGGAAAAGCAATAGGAATTGAGGAATCAGTACAGGAAGAGAGCATCCAAGGCATTGTGAAGGATAGATTGATTAAAGGCCAGTTGTGGGTGTAAGAGCAGCTGTCAGTAGGTGGTGGAGTGAGGGATGACAGGCAAGAATTAACTGGAAGAGTGAGGGATCAGAGGCCAGGAGCAAATGGAAGACTGCAGGATCAGAGGCTGTGAGGAAGTGGCGGAACGGGGGATCAGAGCCGGATGTAAATGGAGGACTGCGTGTTCAGAAGCTAGGAGTAGGTGGAGGAAGAAAGGATCAAAGGTGAAGAGTAGGTGAATGAGAGATCAGAGACAAGAGCAGGCAGTGTAGCTATGATTGGTCAGGAGGACACAATTGATTGAAATGTGTATTGGAGTGAATGATGCAATAATCTGAGGGGAGAAAAAGAAGTTGCAAGCCTTTGGACTCTGTGGAGGAGCAATGGATCAGATTCTGATGACAAGGCATTGTTTGGAAATCATGGGACTGGGTCAGGTTAGCTGATTCAGTATCCATGGATGTTTTTTTTTGTGAGGGTTGAGGGAGAGAGTGTCTAAGAAAATAAGTAGTTTACTTACCTTGCATGTGTTCCAAATTTGCACAATTAAAGTTGTCCTAGAATTACCCGATAATGGAATTGTCGGACAATTTGGCCAAGTTATTTTCATCACTCCAAAAGGAACAGTGCAAGGGAAATGTGTCATGCAAAAGATTGATATTCATTTACATAACACTGTGCACAGTGTCAAGCTATTTAATTCCTAGGCATATGTTCCACAGGAAAATGCATAGGATATTCACACCTCAAGTTGCAAACATTGTTCTATTCTGTCTTCATTGACTGTGTAGTATCTAAAGATGTGTTGAGATCATGAGAGATGCATTTACATCATGGCTGTTCTTTACATCAATTCTATTTACCTACCTTTGCTTCATATCCTTTACTTTTACTTTAATTTTAATGAATGAATAAGTCCAACAATGTTTTTATTATAAAGGATATTAGTATTTATAGTTCTTTCTGGTACATTTCAAGAATAAGTACATAACGTGCCTACTAGATCTGTGACATTGATTGATGAATTAATGTTTGTTTAGTAATGTAGTTAACTTTATGCATTTGAAACTGAGATTACAGAGGAAGATTGCTGACAAAGATGGTGCAAAGACTAGTGGTAGGAAGTGCTACTGTGCAGGCATAATGGGGAATTGGAGACTTGAGGGCAGAGCTTTACGGTCAGAGGAGAGAGATTTACAGGAGACCTGAAAGGTGAGATTTTCACACAGAGGGTGATGGTGATATAGAACAATTTACTAAAGAATATGGTAGAGACGAGTACAATTGCAATGTTTAAAATGCATTTGGACAGGTTCATGGAGGAAAGGTTTGGAGCGATATAGGCCAACTGCAGCCATATAAGATCAGCTCAAAAGGCATTGTGATCGGCATGGATGTCGAACCAAAGGGCCTGTTTCTGTGCTGTGTACCTCTATAATCCTATGAAGATGTGAATTAGTATTGAAGGGTTGTCCTGAAATTCAGCCGTGGACTTTGTGTGATGGAAATGGACTTGTGGGAGGGAGTCAATAGTTGGAGGGAGGAATCAACATCCAAGTATAAAGGAAAGGGAGAGGAGGTGTAGGTGAGTTGGGGTAAAAAGCAAAATGATCAACCTAGTGTGGGGAAAGAGGTGTCAGAAGAGAGCAGGGAGGGAGTGAGAGGTAGAGTGTTAAAGAGAGAAGACGATTTTCGCATGATTTGTTAAGTCTATCAATATGTATCGATCAACGTACCATTTTATTTTAAAAACATTTCAGTAGTTTAGAGTCATAGAGTCCTACAGCACAGAAAGAGGCCCTTCGGCTCATCGTGTCCGTGCCGCCCGTTACCAAACAGAGTCTAATTTTAATCCCATTTTCCCGTTACCAAACAGAGTCTAATTTTAATCCCATTTTCCCGCATTTGGACCGTAGCCCTGAATGTTGTAGCATTTCAAGTGCCCATCCAAATGCCTCTTAAACGTTGTGAGTGTTCCCACCTCCACCACCACCCCAGGCAGTGAGTTCCAGACTCCAACCACCCTCTGGGTGAAAAAGTTCTTTCTCACATCCCCCCGAAACTTCCCTCCCCTTACCCTGTATCTATGTCCCCTCGTTGTTGAACTTTCCACCAGTGGAAGAAGTTCCCCGCCATCTACCTTATCTATGCCCCTCATGATCTTGTACACCTCGATCATGTCCCCTCTCAGCCTTCTCTGCTCCAGGGAAAACAACCCCAGTCTGCTCAGTCTCTCCTCATAGCCGAGGCCCTTCATCCCTGGCAGCATCCTGGTGAATCTCCTCTGCACCCTCTCCAAAGCTATCACATCCTTTCTATAATGTGGTGACCAGAACTGTACACAATACTCCAGCTGTGGCCTCACCAGTGTTCTGTACAATTCCATCATTACCCCCCTACTTTTATATTCGATGCCCCGGCTAATGAAGGCCAGTAACCCATATGCCTTTTTAACCACCCTGTCCACCTGTCCTGCTGCCTTCAAGGACTTGTGTACCTGTACTCCAAGGTCCCTCTGTACCCCTGTCTTCCCTAGGGTCCTTCCATTCATGGTGTACTCCCTCTCCAAGTTATTTCTGCCAAAGTGCATCACCTCGCACTTTTCAGGATTAAATTCCATCTGCCACTGCTCCGCCCATCTGACCATCTCATCTATATCTTCCTGCAGCTTGCAGATCCCTTCCTCGCTATTCACCACCCCCCCTACCTTTGTGTCATCTGCAAATTATTTTATTATTTTATTGTTTCTGACTATTAGTTTTCCAAAACCTAGGGAGTGGAGAGTCAGAGTCTAGGCTGGAGGTAACATTAAGTGCCGAGTTGATAGGGGAATCCACATACTATGTCACAGTAAGTAGTTGCTTGATGGGACTGGTGGATAGGGTGTTGGACATTTTGTTTGCTCCTTCCATTATTCTTATTTGGTTTCCACACTTCCTGTCAAGGAGGATTCAGGTGTTCAGTGCCTTCCTTGATGCTTCTTCTCCATTCTGAACAATCACAAGCCAGGGATTCCCTCAAGATTTTACAAGGAAACTTTGAAAACAACCTTGAAACGATTTCTCCATGCCCCTAGAAATATGTTGCAGTGACAGGTCTCAGAAAATCAAGAGCTTTTTTGCCTTTAAAGCCCTTTCCCTCACAGCCTGAAGGCTGCATTGACACACTGGAGACAATGATAAGTTTCATTATCAATGTTTGCTTCTGGTCAAAGGAGGCTTCAATATCTGAAAAACCATCATTTTTGAAAAATAATGTTTTTCAGGGTCTGATTTAGGGAGTGGAGTCAGGGTCTAGGCAGGAGATAACATTGAGTTCTGAGTCCCCTTTTGTTCCCCACCTAGACTTGCACCTATTTCTTTCCTCCCCCTCCCCTTCCACCTCTAGATTCACAATTCGCAACTGTTCAATCCTTTTGTCTCACACCTTCCTTTTCTTCATCTCTGGTCTTTGTCCAACCATCTGCCTATCAACCTCCCCCCTCCCCCCCCTCACCTGTATACACCTGGTACTTACCAAGTTTTGTTCAGTGCCTACCTTTTCTCTAACAACTTTCTTCCCACCACCCCCCGACCACAATCAGTCTGAAGAAGGGTCCTGACCCAAAATGTCACCTCGCCATGTTCTCCGGGGATGCTGCCTGACCCGCTAAGTTACTCCAGCACTTTGTGTCTTTTTTGACATCTTTTTCAGGGTCTGGTTGTGGATATAGAACATAGAAAAGTACAGCACAGGAAAAGTCTCTTCAGCCAACAATGTCTGTGCCAAACATGATGTCAAGATAAACTAATCTCATTTGCCTGTTTATGATCCATATCCCTCCATTCCCTGCATTTCATGTACCTATCTAAAACCCTCTTAAACACCATTATTAAGTCTGCCTCCGTAACCACCCCTGGCCTCCCAGGCACTTATCACAATCTGTGCCACAAACCTCTCCTGCACATCTCCTTTAAACATTGCACCCCTTACCTCTAGTCTTTGAACTTCATTGCTCGGGGCTGATGCAGCATGAGCAGATTGGTTGAGGAACTTTGTTTTCCAGATGTTTAGTGGAAAGTCTGTTCTCTTGTAAATTGCACTGAAAGAGCTAACAATTGGTTGGAAAATGTGCACATTCCTATAAATCAGTGTCTCAGTGGTGATCTTGATTCTGGAATGGAAACAACAGAGCTCTGACAGTTTCCCATTCATCCTGCTGCCAGAAGCTTGTCAGATATCAGGGGAGATTGAGAAGGTGAAGAACGACAGAGCCTTGCTTGACTCCATTCTGCATTGGGAGTGGGCTTGTTGATTTGGATTACAGCTTGCATGCCATCTTACAGCATTGTGTAGAATTGAGTGCATCGCTGAAGACCACCACATTTTTCAAGAATTCTCAATAATTCCATTTGGTTGATGGAATTGAACCTTTTGTGAGCAAAAAACAAACTGCTGGAGGAATTCAGCAAACCAGTCTGAAGAAGGATCCTGACCAGAAATATTGTCCATTTTCTTCCACAGATGCTGTGTTACTCAAGCAGTTGCTTTTTTGGTCAAGATTCCAGCAGCTGCAGTCTCTAGAGCTTGAGAAGGACTATACACTGTGTTTGGTGCTGCTCTCCACATTTTCCTTGGATTTCTCATGTGGTAAGATCACATCTCTTGATGGACAGAATCTGCTTTGTGACTCTGTAAGTTCTTCAGCCACTTTGAGGAAGTAGCTGAGGAGAATACATGCAATGACTATCTTCATGCCAGACAACCTGGAGACCTCTCCATGATATTTGCAATCAAGCTCACCTCCTTTCTTGAGGATTGTCATGATTCCAGTATCTCAAGATCCTCTAGAATGCTCTTCTTAGAGTCAAGGCAGCGGGTAACATTAAGTAAGGTTATGAGACGAAGACAACCACAGCAGGATTTCGGGTGCATGTCAGTATCAAGGATGTAGAAGTCCAGTTATAAGTGGGATTCTAAGGCAGTAGGCACAAGGGGGTTAATACCAGGCTGTAGTTGGCAGATTAAACTAAACACAATTGTATCCCAATTGTATATTTAATTCCTTCCTTTCACACTAACAAAATTAAAATAGACCTACTGACCAACATTAACGGTGAGACTTGCAGAAATAGAATACTTTTGTAGATCATATTTTATTAGTTCAAGGTACAAATATTTCATTGTTAATATTACTATCTTGTATACAGTCTTGATTATATAATCTATTAAACAAATACATTTTACCTTATTTATTTCACATTATGTTTTTATTTTCATAGGTATTTTAATTATATAAAGCTTTTTAACATACAATAAAAGGTTTTTAAATTGCCAAACAAAAATGGGTGGCGAACAGATGCAACTAATAAAAGTAGGAGATGAGCATTTTCAACCAACATTTTAGTTTATTCATAATGTCATCAATAAGGTTTGTAATAAATCAGTGATATAAAAGTGTACCACCTCATAAAATGTGCTGGGAGAATGAAGTGTCAATGGAAATTTCATGAGGGTGAACATTCACCAGTAAATAGTATATATGGAGTATAATTATCAAATTGCAGTGAAACCAGATACAGGATCCCAGAAATTTACTGCATATGTGTACATTAAGCCCTTCATGTGCATGCCTCTTGAAAAAGAGATACCCTGTTTAATCAAACACTTGATCCATTACTTTGGAGACTGCGACATTTCAAGTGTTCACCAAGAATTTCTTAAATGTCACGAGGATTTCTGCCTGCATTGGATAGAAATGTTCAGACCTATTCCACCCTCTGGGTGAAACAAATTCTTCTCCTCTAATTCTTCTGGCAATTACTTTAAATTTATGCCCTTGATTACTGGATTATTTGTTAAGACAAATGGGATACATTCTGTTTAGGCAGTTCATTATTTTGATTTCAGTTAAATCTCCCTTCGGTATCTTGTCCACAGAAAATAACCATAGTCTAACCAATGTTTTCATCTTGCCAAAATTCTCTTGTTATAACAGGATTCTTGTTATTATCTCTGTAGCCTTTCTCATGATATCATATTCTGTCTGTAATGTGACCAGAACTGCATACAATGCTCTGGTTGTGGTCAAACTATTACTTTATACAATTCTCACGGCTTTCCTGCTTTTATGTCTCCACCTTTGTTTATTAAAAATCAGATTTTCCTTATCCCTTGGCCAACACATCTACCTAGTCTGCTAACTTTTGCGATCTGTAGACGTGCTCTTCAATCCCTCGGTTCCTCTTTATTCCTTGGGGTTCAAGTATAATTTAGCTCGTTCATTGTAATTGGGAGGGCCTGCTCTTTCTGCTGAATTTATCTGGTAGTTGTATAATCTCTCTCTCCATCTGCTCTGTGGTGAGCAGTTCTTGAAATGTGCTGTCAACAAACCCTGAGTCTTACCACAGTAATTCCAATTGCAGCTCAAATGGCTTCAGCTGATGACTTTTTCTACACATATAGAGGGGCACAATGGCGCAGCGGTAGAGTTGCTGCCTTACAGCGCCTGAGACACGGGTTTGATCCCGTCTACTGGTGCTTGTCTGTACGGAGTTTGTGCGTTCTCTCCGTGATCATGTGGGTTTTCTTCGAGATCTTGGATTTCCTCCCACACTGCAAAGACGTACAGGTTTGTAGGTTAATTGATTGGGGATGTATACTTGGTATCAGTGTAAATTGTCCCTAGTGTGTGTAGGATAGTGTTTGTGCGGGGATCACTGGTCGGCATGAACTCGGTGGGCCGAAGGGCCTGTTTTCACGCTGTATCTCTAAACTAATCTCAAAATATGTTTGTCTTGGACTCGAGGCGTTCTCACATGATCGAGAAAATAGATTGGATGGGATTAGGACTTCCTATCCTGGCTCTATCAACCTTGAAATTCAACACACCAATTCTTAGGTCTGTGTTCCCTTCCTCCTGAACTTTCCAAAACCTATTTAATAATTTATTCATTATTTCTATTGAATCAATTATGAGATTCTAATTTAAGTTAATAATTTAATAAGGCAATAGACTTTTTTTCTAAACTTTCTTTCTCTAAAATCTTATTTCAAAACAATGGTGACATTTAATCAGCTCTATCCTATTATTCAGCTGCTTACTAGAATGATGCCTGGACCAGTGCGTATTAGCTATAAGAGGAGGTTGGACATACCTGGAGGGCAGTCAAAACATTTTCCCAGGGTGGAGATATCAAAGACTAGAGGACATTCCCTTAAGGTGAGAAGGGCAAAGTTTAAAGAAGTGCGGGGCAAATTTTTTGTATGGAGGGTGGTGGATGCCTGGAATATGCTGCAAGGGGGAGTGGTGGTGGCAGATACAATAGTGGCATTTAAGAGGCTTTTGGATAGGCACATGAAAATGCAATGAATGGAAAGATACGAATCATGTGCTGGTAGTTGAGATGATCTTGGCATTATGTTCGGCACAGTCTTTGTGGGCCAAAATACCTTTTCCTGTTCTATGCTCTACTGTTCTATGCTTTATGAGATGCTCCCTATATACAGTAGGTGTTAGATTTTGTGGAATATACTAGAAATTAAATAATGAAATAGAATGCAAATTGCACAATGCAAAAGAGAACTATTTTAGAAAAAGAAGCAAAAGGTAATGATGTAAATCGGAACAGCAAAACCATTATCTGAAATTGTTAGATATAATTTGAGGAGGGAGTACTTCTCTTCAAGCTTATTTTTGACTCCTTTGGAAGAGCGCAGAAAACTAACAGCAAAAGAGTCTGATTAAATGAAATGGAATGGAAAATTAATGCATCTCTTGCTCCCGTACTGGGAGGTGCATGGAAACAGAAAAGTATTGAGGGTGATTGAAAGGTGATCTAGGTTATTGTTGAAGGAACTGTCCCATAGTGTTGAACACGAAAGGAAGTTGTCTTTGATAATGACACAGTGCTTGAGATACTAAAAGTGATGGAGGAGGATTCACTGAATGTGAGTGCTAATGCTGCAGACCATGAGGAAAAGGGAAATCCTTTTGATGATTCCAAAAGGGAATGAAGGAGTGCGAATGAAAATGCTGTATTTGGAACAGAAGGCTCATGTACCCTGTCAACAACATTGTCGTTCAGTCAGTTGGTATCAGTCTATCTGCGAGAGATGATGGTGCGGCTTTGATTTTGTCCTGGTTGGAGAGGAGAATGTTTCATCAGTGGTTGCATTTCCTGCTGTGGCTGACTAGGCCTATCCTTAAAGGTCAGACCCTTCCCCTGCTTCCACAGGCAAGGTTGCCTCTGGCTGCTGGGTGTTGCTGTTGTCATTGACTATTTTGTGGGGTTGGCACCTAGCCTGGATTTGGTGCTCTTCTTCCAGCACCTTCAATTCCATGCCCACCTCTTAAGCAACCCTGCACAGTTCTGCTTTCACATCTTCAAATTCCTGATTCAATTAGACCTCTCTCTCTAGCTTCTGCCCCTCCCTTGATATTTTTTATTTCAAACTATAATTGTGTCAGATTACTACAATGTTTCTCACTTCATTTGATCGCTAAATCTAACTCCCCTGTACTAAATTCACTTGATCCATTGTTGTTATTTCATCTGTCAACAAAGGCAATGTTGCTGCTAATGAATCGACCTCTATCTTGCAGCGGCCAAATGCCAATCTCTAACATCACCTGATGTCTCCCTCTGGACCAGTGGTCATCATTTTAAAGACCGTCATTGACCTCATCTCCCTGGTAATCTTTCTCAACAGCACACTATGCCTTAATCTCCTAATTATGCATAACTGGCTTCTGCTTTCTCCCTACGGTCCATTAGCAGGTTTGGCCAACCCATTGTTTTAGCCTCTTTCCTGTTTTAGGAATATCATTTAGTCCCATACAGTCTTTTATGTCCCCTCTTGTCCAATCTCTTCCCACACATGTCTGCAATACATCTGACGTTTGCCATCACATTAATAATCCGTTTACTGGCCACATCTGTCTAATTTTCACCATGGTCTTTGTCCTTTATCCTCAACCAGAACAGCCTGAGGTCACTCCACGTCTTCCTGGAATGGGGACCCAACCACATCCCATCACCACCACCTTCTCCACCAGTGTGAACTTATTCTTACATTGAATATCAAGTCCTTTGACTTCACCCAGTTTCTCCAAATAAAAGCTGTTGATTTCAGAGCCTGTGTGGGAACCAAACATTGCCGGTCAGTTTGTGGGATACTCGGAATTTTATTTGTTTTAGTCCTACTTACTGCAATCCTTCCCTCACCTTGTTTTCTGAAATATTGACAACTCTATTCATGCTGAGGGCCTGAATTAGCAAACGTCAACACATTGCAATCAATTCCCACCCTCTCTCATCTTCATATCTTCCCCCATTATCAAGTCTTCCTTCTCTAATTTCAGTTTACCTTTCTTAATTTATCTATCTGTATGTCCATTTCAGGGGTAAATTAGCAATCATATTCTCTACAGGTTCTCTGTGTGCCATCGTTATCGTATCTCATTTTCTCTCCATCCCATTCCATTTTCTCAGTTTCTCCATCACATCTGATGGCACCTTCCATATAAGTGCTTCGAATAACTTCCTTTTCTTCAAATATGAATTACCACCCATCATTTTAAATAGGTCCTTGACCATGTATATTCCATTTCCTCTACTCCTGCTCTCACCCCTTCTCCTCCCTCCAAGAATCATGACAGCATTTCCCTTGACTTCAGCTATCCAACCAACATCCTTTAATTTAGTTTAGTTTAGTTTTGACAACAGCATGGTAACAGGCTCTTTGGCCTACAGAGTCTGCACTGACCAGCAATCACCTGTACACTAGCACTATCCTACACACTAGGGACAATTGTTTTACAGAACCCAATTAACAAACCTGCAGGTCTTTGGAGTGTGGGAGGAAATCGGAGCACCTGGGGAAAACCCATGTGGTCACAGGGAGAACGTGCAAACTCCATGCAGACAGAACCCCCTAGTCAGGCTCAAACCCGGGTCTCTGGCGCTGTAAGGCAGCAACTCCACCGCTGCGCCACCGTGCTGCCCCAACTCTCCTCTGCCCCTCTGCAACTGCTGGTACCTCCATTCTAATGCCTGCAAAGACATTTATTGCTCTCTTCCTTTTAATACTCTGAAAGGCATGTTCACTCTGGTTGCACTACTCCTCCAATAGCCACTCCCCTTCCGAAGGCCCCTTCTGGAGCAACATCAGGAGATGCAACACTGACATTTCATCTCTTCTTGCCTTGCATTTTATTCAATTTCCTTTTGTTCTGACCCCCCCCCCCCCCCTTCGCCACCTCGTCACCCCCAAGCCCTGAATTTCCTTGGACCCCAAATACACCGCTTCTTTTTTACATTGTACCTGTGGCAGCTTGTAAAAGAACACTTTAAAATGCAATTAATGTCTGCAAAGGATCTACTCAGGCCCACCTTGTTTTATGATGGCTAGACCCTGCCATGCCATTCTCTGGTGCCTGAGACCTGAACTCAGCATTGGGTTTACCCAATTAACGCTTTAAATCTTTTTATCGATTTACATCGTCAGACAATTTTTCTTGCACAGGCTGAATACTAAAAGTCTGATATCAACTAGCGCTGAATCCCAAACCTACCTTGATATATCCTCTGAAACCTCCAGGTGATGGATAAGCACTTTGGCAACTTTTGGTGTTACTCATTAAAAAATCCATTGCTGTTTTGTGCCAAAATAAAATAACAATCACCAAGAGGCTTTACAAAACTTTGAAGTGAAAAAGAGCCACCAGTGGATGTAATGGCTGAGGAAGGAACAAGGTTAATATCTTACAGTCAGAATATCAAGAACTCAGCAGGAAATTGAAGATCAGATCTTCATGTATATAGTGTCATGTTGTAGTGCATGATGGGAATATGGGGATCAGGCAGGAGGAATACACTTGGCTGGAGGAATACTGCAAGAGGATGGAATTCAAGTTCTAGAGTTAGTGGCTAATTACACCAATAGATCTGGGATCAGTGTCTTCATGGAATGTTTATTGTCTTCATTGGATGTGAGCATCATTATTCATATCTAATCACCTTTATACTGAGTAGGTAGACACAAAATGCTGGAGTAACTCAGCGGGTTAGGCAGCATCTCTGGAGAGAAGGAATGGGTGACGTTTCGGGAGACCCGAAACGTCACCCATTCCTTCTCTCCAGAGATGCTGCCTGACCCGCTGAGTTACTCCAGAATTTTGTGTCTACCTTCAATTTAAACCAGCATCTGCAGTTTGCTTTCCTACACATTTTCTGCTGAGTAGCTTACCAGATGAGGAAAAAAGTATGCCATGTTTACCCGGCCTGGGCCGATATATGTTAAAGCAAGATTCAAAGCTATTTGGTTGAAATTTGTGCCGTCAAAGAGGTCCTAGCAAGCCTCTCTGTTCAAGGTAAATTGCATTTCAGACATCTGGACAAAGGGGCGTCAGCAGCTGCAACTCCTTTCAGAACCACAAGCTACAAGTGAACATGGTCTTGCACAAAATGTGCGAGACAAGCAATTCAGAGGATAGAAATCTCGAGATCTCTGTTCGGGTCCCAACATCAGGAAATAAACTCTTTTAAAATTCATTCATGAATTGAATGTTTGCCCAGCGTTTATTGCCTATCACTAAATGCCCTTGCGAAGGTGGTAGTGAGCCATCTTCTCGAAACATTGTAGCTTGTACTCAATAGGGCGGCACAGTGGCACAGCTAGTAGAGCCACTGCCTCACAGCTCCAGGGACCTGGGTTCAATCCTAATACTTGATGGAGCTGGGTGGAGTTTGAACATTCTTCCTTGGAGCTCTGGGGCTTCCTTAGGTGGATGCGGTTACCACTCCCATCCCAATACATTTCAGTTTGTATCAGTCTGAAGAAGGGTCTCGACCCGAAACGTCACCCATTCCTTCTCTCCCGAGATGCTGCCTGACCTGCTGAGTTACTCCAGCATTTTGTGAAGAAATACCTTCAGTTTGTAGGTTAATTGGCCACTGCAATTTGTCCCTTTGTGCATTAATGGGTGGTAAAATGTGGGGGGAATGGATAGGTATATACGAAGATAATAAAATGGGTTAGGGTGGGTTTAGTGTAAAAATGGGTGCTTGATGATCAGTCTAGACGGTAAGCTGTAAGGCCTGTTTCCGTACTGTATCTGTCTATGACTCCATGGTCAAGGGAACACAAGAAATAGCATGGTATGCCATTTAACCTCTTGGCGCGGTTGCACCAGTCAATAAAATTATGGCTAACCTGTTTTGACTTCACAACCAATTTCCTGCTTTTTCACCGTAATTTTTACTAAACTCCCTCATAAACGAACAATCTTGGTTTGAACATATTCTGTGATTCAACCTGCATAGCTCTACCAGGTAGAGAATTCTAAGGACTTTCAGATAACACCTTTTGTTACATCTCCATCTTTAATGATGCCCACACGAGTAAGGAAAAAAAAGATTAGTAATGCTTTCAGCAATGAGGCACTCAGGAGAGCGCAAGGGAAAAGTAGGAGGCAGTGGTTGTATTAGTCAATGGCTCAGTTAACAAATCAACGGCAGTTTCTCTTTGTTCAGAATGAAGATTCAATAGGGAATTGATTGCATCATTTTATGTGTGCCATTAGCTAAGAAAGAGGGGGAAGTTGGAAGATGTACGACAAGTGGGCTGAGGTAGTAAGTGTAAATGGCAGGGACAGAGGAATTCCACAATTGTCTATGAAAGATCTTGTGATCAGTACGTGTTCAGCACAATAAATCTGGGTAATGAAGGGAAATGTTAAGCATGTTTTGCCAGGAGAATACTTGGAAGAAAAGTGATCATAATATTGACAGGCTTAGAAAGGTATAGAAAAGGACACAGATCATTACTTAGCTGAGCAATCATTATCAACTGTGTGTTTAAAAGGAATTTGGCTAGGTGCTTTCAAATTTTTAAAAAAATTGACAGGCATCTTTGTAATCGAACAATCAAACCCCCTTAAAAAAGAAATGATTGTGAAAAGTGAGCATAGTCCTAAAATGGGGAAAAGAGGACTGGAATTAAGTTTTGTAGGTGACTTCTGTACCTTATTCGAGTGGCCATTTCTCATGTGAATCGGGATAGCGAATGGTCCTATTTCTTGCTTCATTTATTTAAAAGTTGGAAATTGAACTGGACAATGTGACTCGTATCACTTTGGGAAGTAGGGATTGACTGCCAATGTAAATTAACCATTTTTTTGGGACCTCCTCCACTTCCTTCTTCTTCTTGCGTTTGAGGCAGGAGAAGTTATGAAGCTGCTTCTGCTTCTGCTGTCTCTGTTTGTTGTCGTTCGCCTGACTGAGGTCAGTTGACAGGGCTCACCACGGGGAGGTCGGCAACATGAGCCCCGACCTCCTCCACTAATTACGAGGAAGGGAAGCAGAGCAGAATCCACCGTGTGATGTAAGAATGAGCAGATCTTTTGCCCTAAAGCCAGTGCTGTTTGTGGGATTTACCTGTGTATTCACATGGATGTGTCAATGTGCAACGGTGAGCTGTTGCATCAGTTTCCTGTTGCCTGTGCTGCCAGCTGTCCCTGTGTTGCTTTGGTGGACTCGGCATAGAGTCCCAAAGGAGCAGCACAATTTTCCAGCTCTCAGGTTGGGAAAAAAAACCCAAGCCAGTACTGAGTTGGAAACTTGCTTGTCTCTGACCAAATGAATGGGATGCATCAACTCATTGGGGAGTTAACTTTTATTTATTTGTTAGTTTTAATTATTTTTATTATTTTATTGCATATGTGTGCCTTTAAATTGTTTTTAATGTAAAGAATTTAAAAAAAGAATTTAATCTCCCAAACTCTTTGTTGAGTAATCCAGTTGTTACTTGTATGTTTCAGATGTCTTTGGGGAAGATGATGTGGAAACGGGGCTTCCTTGGCTGGCAAGGCTGTTTTGTTAGCCTGGCAAGTTATCTGCATCTGTGCTGTGTGGGTTAAGCCAAGGCACCAGGAGCCAGGTTCCCTGCCAAGGGCTGCTCTGGAGGTTGTGGTGGAGGAAACAATGTGGTACAATGGCAGGGGTGAAGAAAGGTTTGCTTCAAACATCGCTGATCTTACTTGGCAATCGAGCGCCGAAGCAGGGAAATGAAAATAATCCGTTGATGTCCCTTCCTTTTATTCCTTCAAGTAACTCCTAGGTTTGAAAGGACATTTGGACAGTTTTATAGATGGAACGGTTTAGAGGAAACAGGCCAAATTCAGGCAAAGGCGAATGGTTCAGGAAGGCACCTAGATCAGCATAGACGAGCTGGATTAAAGAAATCTGTTTCCGGACTGCATAGTGTGATGATTCTATAATTCAAACAGAGAAAGAATGCTTATGATAAATGTCAGATTCATATAGTAGAGAACTTAGATGGGGATTAAAAAGTACAAACACGATTTTATAAAGGGAAAAAGAGGAACAAACATAGTACAAGAGAATGTATTTGCAACTAATATAATGGGCAACATGGAGGTCTGTAACAAAGCGCAATGGTAAAAGGATTATCATATAAACGGTGGAGCTGATTGAAGATCAGAGGAGGAAAAGGGAATGAGTACGGTGTGAATTTTGTAATTGTCTTGTTTCTCCAACAGGATGATGTAACATCATAGTCAAAAGATAAAAGTGCTAATACTGAGCAGGTGAAAATAAATAAAAGCCAACAATAACAAAAATAGTCTATTTAAGTCTACTTAAAAGGGATGCACCTCACGTTAACAAAGGAAGAAAAGGAAAATATTTGGAGTTTTGGTCACAAGCTTCCAATCTGTGGTAACAGAGTCAATGACATACGGCTATAGATTTGCAAATGTTACAAATTTGTTTGAGAAAGAAGAGATAAAATCAGAAATCCTACGCCTGTAATTTTACAAGAAAATATGGAAAACTGTGGGCCAATAAATGGCAATAGTTGATTACGTTTGATTAACAATCAAATTTCTTGACAAAGTAATTAAGGGTTGAACAGGTTTTGTAGATTTTCAAAGTAGATTTTCAAAAGTCTGAATGACCAAAATTAAAGCCCATCTGATCAAAGGAGTTGCAGTACATTGTAGAGAGATAACTGTTGCTTAAAGATGAAGAAGATATCAGTGTTGGTCACCGAGAAACTATCTGTTCTTTTTAATTGATGTTAATAATTTGGATTTTTAAAAGATGGCAGAAACTAAGACATTAGCCAAAGTGGAAGTGATAGAGTAATTTTCCTAGTTGCTAAGACTGATTGTATGTAACTATCCTTCATTTACTGGAATTTTCCTGGATCAATTATCCTGCCTTTATTGGAAGCAGGTGGAATGGTTTGTTGCTTCTCTTTTGGCAGACAATTTTGGAGCAGATTGACTTTGTTTGCTGTACAATGGACTCTTTGTCATGCGTCATAAACCTCACTAATTCTTTGTCTGACACGGTGTTGGCAATAAGTACCTTGTAATTTCAGTGTTTGCAGATGACATGTTGCTGAACATGTACATACACATAAACATACAAATTAGGAGCAGGAGCGCCCATTTTGCCCTTTACTGTTCCATGTGATTGTGGCTGATCCGAATATTACCTCAAAGTTGCACTTCCACCTCTTCCTGGTGACCTTTCACCTCTTACTAATCAAGAATCTATCTAACTACCTTAAAAATATTCAGTCTTCACTTCCAATCCCCTAAGAGCCAGAGCATTACAAAGCTAGACAATCCTCTCAGAGAAAAAAAAAAATCCCTCACACCTGTCTTAAATTGACGACCCCCTATTTGTAAACAGTGACCCCTAGTTCTAGGTTTTCTACAAGATGAAGGATCCTCGTCACACCCACCCTATCAGGACACCTTAGGACCTTATATATTTAAATCATGTTGCCTCCCATTTTTTGAAATTCCAGCGGATATAACCCTTACACATCCAGTCTTTCCTCACTAAACATTTTAATCCAGTATACTTGTGAATTGATTCCAATTTATTAACATCCTTTCTTAAATAAGGAGACTAAAACAATACTGCAGAAGTAGTTGTATAATTGAAGCATAACCTCCCCTGGTTTGTATTCAATTAACCTAGCAATATACAATACCACTCAATTTGTTTTCCTAATTACTTGTTGTGCCTGCGTCCTAGTCTATTGTGAATCATGTACTTGGACAATCAAGCTCTTAAGTTGGATAACATTTCCTTTTAAAATGGACAAATTCATACTTTCCCACATTTTACTCCATCAGATAGATGTTTTCTCATTCACCTAACCAATGTATATGCTCTTCTCCTATGTTCTCTTGGTAATTTACTTTCTTATCTATCCTTGTGCCATCAGCAAATTCAACAACTTAGTGCCTTTACCCAAGTCATTTATTTCAATTGTAAAAAATGTTGAGCCCTAGGATTGATCCCTGCAGCACTGGGCTCATTATATATGAACTGGAAAAAACCCCATATTTGTTTCATTTTTACCAGTCAGTGCTCACTTCATACCAGTATATTTCTCCCTGTACCACATGTTTTTTTATTTTCTAATATAAATTTCTGGAAATTTAAGTGGTATACCTAACAGTTCCCCTTCATTCACAGCACATGTTAATTCATCAAAGAACTCCAGTAAGTTGCCCAAACATGATTTCCCTTTCACAAAACCATGCTGATTGCCTGATTACTTCAAAATAGTTTCTAACACTTCCCCACCAATGTTAAAATAACTGGTGTGCAATTTCCTGATTTTTCTCTCCCTCCCTTTGTTGAATAAAGAAGTTATATTTACTATTTTAGAAACACGGAAAATAGGTGCAGGAGTAGGACATTCAGCCCTTCAAGCCAGCACCGCCATTCAATATGATCATGGCTGATCATCCAAAATCAGTATGCCCTTCCAGCTTTTTCCCTATTTCCCTTGATTTCCTTAGCTCTAAGAGCTAAATCTAACTCTCTTGAAAGAAACAACAGATGTTGGAATGAATTTTGAGCAAAACACAAAGTGGGCTGAAGGAACTCAGCAAGTCAGGCAGCATCTGTGGAGGGAATAGATACATGCCTTATCATGTCAGCACGCTTCTTTAGTCTGATAGAGTGGGGTGGGGGGGGGGGGGAGAGTGGGCAGGGGAATTTAAAAAAAAATTAGCTTATCAGATGGGATCAATAGTTTCTTGTATACTTACTTTTGGTTCTTGGTCCTCCAAAATATTCCAAATGGAATTTAAACTGGAGGTGGCGGAGTATGGACTTAAGCAAGAATGGCTTCTTGGAGAAGAGCTGCCTTAAATTTAGTTGTGTCTGGTTGAATAACTATAGTAGGGTGAAGACTATTCCATGCTTTAATTGTGCGAGGGAAGAATGAATTGCTATACACATCTGTCTTGATAGCTGGTATCTCAAATTGAATCGAATGCCCTCGTCTACTCCTGATAGGTTTGGGTTTGGTGTAGATGTAATCTATGTCGAGCTGACCATTTAACATTTTGTAAAAACAGGTCAAATGGTGGGCTTTACGTCTGTCTTGGAGAGTGTTCCACCCCAATGAATTTAGAAGTTCGGTAACACTCGCTTCTCTCTCATAGGTATTTGTAACAAATCGAGCTGCCTGTCTTTGGACACGTTCGATGGAAGAAATGTTTTTAATTGTGTATGGGTCCCATGCTGCAACTGCGTAGTCCAAATGTGGTCTAACAAGGGTGAAGTATAACTTTGGAGCAACTTAATCTTAATGATGATGTAATAATCTCTGCAATACATTGCTGGCTGGTGCAATGTTTGCTGACGTTAAACACAATGAAAGGATGCCGACTGTGTTTAGTAGAGAATGCATTATCGCAAGGCACATCATAATGGTAACATTTGGCCATTAAAATTGTTTGGATTAATTTCAATTGCACAAGACTTGGTAAGAGGTTTTCAGGAGTGTATTTCCCTTTTGTGGCCTGTGGTTTTATATAATTAACATAAGTTATATAATATAAGTATTTTGATAACTTTCAAGAAATATTGAAGTTGAATGATTGATGTGAGAAAAGTTTGGGAAATTAAAATCAATGTATCAATAATTTCACCCGCGTTTTAGTTTATGACTTTAGGATGAACTTCATAAAGCACAGAGACTTGTTGGACAAGAGTGCCAACAATTTATTCAGCATCACTTCCCTGGTGATTGTACTTTTCCTGAATTCTTCCCCACCACCCCCCCCCCCCCCTTCCAATTCCTGATTTATAGCTATTTCTGAGATGTTAAATGTATCCTCTATATGAAGATTGATGCAAAATACTGTTTAGTTCATCTCCATTATTAATTTCCCAGACTCTTCTCTACAGGACAAACACTCACTTTGTTAACTCTTTTTAAAACATTTATTGAAACTCTCTTTTAACATTTCTGGCCAGTTTTATAATGTACTCTGAATGTTGTGAACTGTGAAGAGGATACAAACAGATGTTAAATTAGAGGATAGAGTGAAAAATGATACTATGGAAGTCACATTTAATGCAAAATAGAATGAAGTATTTTTTTGGTCAGAAGATGAAGTGATGCAGAGTGCAAAGCTCTAAGGACATATAGGACTTGGGTGCATGTTGACAAAACTTAAAAATGGCAGATCAAGTTGTGATAAAAATTCGGATAAAAATTCATATTGAATCCTCAGCATTATTAAGAGGAGAAAACGTCTTAAAGCAAGGACACTGTACTATACCTTTATAAAAAAATTGCGAGAAGCTTCAGTTGGAGTATTGTGTTAATTTCTATGCAATATATTGCAGACAGGATGTCAAGGTCTTTGGGAGGGTGGAGACTAGAATGGTAGCATGCATGAAGCATTCCAGTTTCATAGAGAGATGAATGAAGCAGGTGCTTGCGTAGAAAGGTTAAAAGGAGACATTATTGTTTTCAAAATACTTTACCATTGAAGAGGAAATTATTTCCAGCAACTAGAGGATTTAGGAGCTTGGCAAAAAGCTGGAGATGACAAGAGGAAGCAGTTTATTGCATCACATGGTGTGAGCTTCAGTGAACTATCTGACAGGTGATGAAAGCAGATTTAATTGTGAGATTCAAAATGGAGTTGGAGTTGAAATCTTGAAGAAGGAAAATTGAAATGATGCTTATTGAAGAACTCTATCAAAGAACTGTCACATGCATGTTCGACTGGATTACACTTTATTACCCTTTGGATGACATGGCAAAAATACTGGATTCAATGATTCCTTCTATGTCCAAAAATATCCTGTGAAAATCATGTAGTCACAGTGATTAACATTGAACTTTGATGTAATTCTAAAAATATATATAACTGGTAGCATGCCAGGCTATTGTATATTGTGAATTAAATTACATGACTGCAAGAGGCAATGGAATGACACACACATAGAGAAAGGACATCAGTCTGAAGAAAGGTCTCGACCCGAAACGTCACCCATTCCTTCTCTCCTGAGATGCTGCCTGACCTGCTGAGTTACTCCAGCATTTTGTGAAATAAATACCTTCGATTTGTACTGCAGTTATTTTCTTACACTAGAGAAAGGATTTGTCAGAGGTGGTCCAGAGGTGCGTATGATGCTTCAGGGAAAGTGAATCAATAAATATAGCCTTGGAAATTCTCTAACTTCAGTAGGAGACTGACAGAGGTCTGAACATTAGCAGGGTAAAATATTCACTTTCTGTTCTCAGTGCTGTTTCTCCAGGTTGTTCTGCTCACCTCCTGCTGTAAGGTTAGCAAGAGATCGGGTAATGCCACGCCTAATTTCAGAACCTGTATTCTTAACCATTGCACCTGTTAATGTTAAAAGGTGAAATAAATTTATGTATTAAATAAATACATTTCTTCACTGTTATGTTTACCGCCATTTGTCTTTTGTGCAAAATGAAATAGAAAAAGTAAAAGAACAAAAGGAATATCTTCCAACCATGTTCACATGCCATGTACAGTATTTGCTGCAGTACCCAGTGTAATGAAAACATTCTGCTTTATTCAGGGGCTCTGTTCAAATTTGAGAAATCACTGCTGTTTTCTGTATTCAGAATGAGATAAAAATGAATTACATCTGGTGCAGGTACTCATCATTACAAAACACAAAGGCTTACGCAATTCTTTGTGTCCAAGATCACCTCCCCAGATGGATTGTGATTTGTTTCTTGGTGCGCCTGGCAGCAGTGAGACATCGGTTAGTGTATGGCTGATTAACCTTCAGTTCCTAAACCAACAGACCTTCTAATTTCAAATGTCTTAAGAAAAGAGGGATGACTTTACTGAACCTTTGTATTGTATGTTTAGGGGGGGGGGGGGGTGGAGAGGGGAGAGATGGTGGGCACCTACGAAACTGCCAAAAGGAAGTCTACTGGACACTATATTTGTCGAGGGCTTGTTGCATGCACACACCTAACAATAGCTGACAGGCAGTCATGATCAAAGATACTAGAGGAGCAAGATGAACCACTACGTCGAAATAGCCTATACTGAAGTGTATTACGTAAAGGAGCATAACGTCCGCCATTTTAGTAAGCAAAACCCGCCATCTCGCAGTGTAATCAGTGTTTTGGGGGAACAGTACGTGTGATGTTACCATAAAAATGCAGAATATATCTCATCTATCAATTCACAGATTTTTGTTATTTTTCTTTTTAAATGATTCTGCAAGTTTCTGCCTACTAAAATGACGCCATGACATACTATGGTTTTTAGGGTCGAGTGGTCTATCTTGCTCTGCTCTATTATCTTTGGTCATGATGTCTGCTGGCATATGGGACTGATTTCATGCTTCCCCTTTTTTTGCTCAGACAACGCCCTTTTGTTCTGATCAAACTGATGGTGAAAGGCCTTCCACGCCATCTTCACCCCACATATGTGTTGAGTGTCCCTACTTTTTTTTCTGGCTGTTGCAATAATTCTTCGCAATTTTATATTTTTTCATTTTTGTCAAAGTTTAAGCAGTCATGAGGGAGTGGTCTTGCTAATGCTTTTAAGCGATGATGCAAAGGGTAGTATATTCTCCCAGAAGTATGCGGACTCGTAGGACTCCTTCTGGTCATTGTGCTTGGCTGTTAGATTGAAGCACAGGACAAGCTGACAGCAGTGGAAGCCTTTCTGCCTGCCTTCCAGTAAATTAATACTAGAGTTATCCATCAAACTCACAGGGTCAGTATCTGAGCTGGATGTTACTAGTGCTTTTCTTGTAGGCAAAGAGGTGCCAGTACACGTGTAATTAAAAATTAAGTTACATTTATCAACATTTTTTTCATCAATATATCCCCTTCTGTTTTGATTTGTGATACATCAACTAATTTAATAAACTAATAACTAAAAAGTATAAAACCAACAGTTTACTTAGAAAAATAATCATAATTAGGATGCACTAAAAGTTTTCAAATTTTTAGAGGTACCGTCATAGAAAAAGCACTGGAGGTTGCGACAATTTATTCTGAATATTCATTGTCACCTCAGCTCTGCCTCCACTGTCTGCGGTTCTTGAGTATCTGTACTGAGAAAAGGGGTGGTGTTGGACTGTGCAGAGTAAGGTGGGGAAAGCGCATTTTTGGGCGATTGGTCCTTGTACTTTAGAATTCGACAAGGGATGATAGGAATCGGGATGATTGATGAAAGATTAGGTGAACAGATAGGCTCAAACTCAATTGCATCCACTTGCCAGAAGCTGCACACTCAGAAGTGGCCAATGTTGTCTCTTTCCTAAGGATTAATACTATCATGATATGTTTCTCCTTTGTTGTGTGCCACCCTGTTCTGCAGGAAAGATGGCAGCAAGTCAAGAAAGATTTCTCATATGATAGAATACGTATGCTAGAAATAGGCTATTCAGCCCATTAGGTTAATGCCAGCCCTCAGAGCAGTTCCATTGTGTTAACAGGACAGTGCTGGTTGTTGTCAATTGTGGTTTTCTGGAAGCCATTGTGAGGGTGAGGTTTTTGTATTCGCCCTGTTTTGATGTATGTGCCATTTTTTGTTTAATAAGATCAAAGATCAGACCAGTTCCTGGTTCATTCTTGCATCATCCTGGCAATTCTCATTGCAATCACAGGAAATGTAACAGCTACCCCATATCTCAAACCTTCCCCCATCCTGTGGACCAAACACACTGCCTACTGCTACAAAACAGTAGTTTGCTGGTGTTCCAGTTTAGGACACTGTTTGTAGTTCACAGTCTGGACTCGTTTCTAACAGAACATCTCCACCTAGAGTCTGCAAGGGCGACTCTGACTTGCTGTCACATGTGCATTCAATTCCTTGTTCATGTCCTGCCAGCACTCTGTCCTCAGCCTCTTACACCGTTCAAATGAAGTTCAATACCTCAGCCTAGAAACTTTTATGTGCAATAAATATGATCAACTTTGCGAGGGGTGGAAGTTGTGGGAAAGTGGGTACAACACTATCCATATTATTTCTCAGTCCTCTGTGTTCTTGGACCATTGTTCCACACTATTCAATGAATGGTCACCACTACGTAAAACTATTTTGTGTTCCTGAGCAGTGTTGTCCCCTCGTGCAGAAGTATGTCCGTGCACCATCTATAAATCATGATTTGGCCATCCCTCAGGCCTATGGAGTTCCGCACTTGGATTCATTCACTGGAAGGTCCCCGTATGCTCACTTGCATATAGTCCTTCTTCCGGTCAGCATTTTACAGCTGGTCTTTGTAGAGTAGCCCATCACCTGGTATTGATTCTATAATGTTGAAATAAGGAACTGCAGATGCTGGTTTACAAAAAACAAACAAACAAGGGGCTGGAGTAATTCAACGGGTCAGGCACATCTCTGGAGAAATGACTCAGAGTCTGAAGAAGGGTCCCCTATCCATGTTCTCCGGAGATGGGTTACTCCAGCACTTTGGATCTGTACAATAATGTTTGGTCCCACCTGTAGCCACTGCTTATGACCCCCTCCTGATGTATCAAATTGACCCTCAACCACCGCTATTGAAACACTGACTCCCCTCCAACCCTCACACACACAATCCAGTGACTCACAGCCTCCAAACTGACACTGTCGTGAATTACTCTGCCACCTAGTGGAGGAAAAACTTTGGGTGCACCAAAGGTGCAAGGGCTATTCTGAAGCACAAAGTGCCCTGGGTTTTCAGCAGGGACTCTTTGCAAAAACAAGCCCTCCCTCAACAACAGTTTTATTTGCTCTTCTGTTTAGTTTAGTTCAGTTTAGTTTAGAGATACAACACGGACATAGGCCCTTTGGCTCACCGAGTCGGTGTCGACCAGCGATCCCCACTCACTAACATTATCCTGCATACTAGGGACAATTTACAATTTACAGAAGCCAATTAACCTATAAACCTATATGTCTTTGGAGTGTGGGAGGAAACTGGAGCACCCGAAGAAAACCCACGCGGTCACAGGGAGAATGTACAAACTCTGTCCTGAAGGAATTTCTAAAAGCCTTCATCATTTGACCAGACAATAGACAATAGACAATAGGTGCAGGAGTAGGCCATCCGGCCCTTCGAGCCAGCACTGCCATTCAATGTGATCATGGCTGATCATTCACAATCACAGACAGATTGCAGCATTTCAGACTCAACACTTGAGTTCAGTTAGATAATGATTTGCTTTTCTATTTTGCATTTCTTCTAGAACTCTTTTTATCTTTACCATCGCTTTGCCTATCCACCTTTTGTCTTGCATTTTCTTCCCTGTCAGCTGATCTACTCCATCTGGCAATTTTCTCTCTTTCCCAACACTTAAAACTAGACATTAACTTTGCTTTTCTCTCCACACCTGCTGCCTGATCTGCTGAATATGTCCACAAAATGCTGGAGTAACTCAGCAGGTCAGGCAGCATCTCAGGAGCGAAGGAATGGGCGACGTTTCGGGTCGAGACCCTTCTTCAGACTGCTGAATATGTCCAGCATTTTCTGCTTCTATTTCTTAGCTTTGTATTTAAGTCTTTGTAGGACAGTAATGTATCATGTCTCGATTGATTACCCAATTGTCAGCGTGGTTAAGGAGATGGAGTAATCCATGCTACAGTAATACAGACTATGCTCCCTGCAGCCAACCCCACCTGAAGTCCTAGGTTCCAATTCCTCTCTCCAAATGAAACTCTGGCTGGTCCTCACACTCAAGGTATGAACTGCATCCTTATCCCCTGCCCACTGACCCACAACCTGTGATCAGACAGCTGACTCGTGGTACCTCGGAGTAAATAGAAAAAAAATGGTGTGCCGCAAGAAATCTAAGAGCTCCCATCCATTTAGTTGCCCAGGCACAATAGCCTATTGAGCATTATCTTTTCACTCACTGATCCACATTAACTCCTAATCCAGCAACACCCCAAATGTTATATACTCATCCTGGGGCTCATGACCCTCCATAGCTCTCTATTCTCCACTGGCTCTGCAAGCTGATTTTCTCCACTTATGATTCTCTAGATTCCCCTCATCTTTCTATTAACAGCTGCTCTTTTATCTGCCAGGACACACTACTGGAATATCCTCTTTAACTCTGTTTGCCTCCCTACTGCTTTCCTCCTTCAAAACCTGTTTATTTGGCCTTTAAACAGAAAGTGCTGGAAACACCCGTCAGGCCGGGCAGCATCTGTGGAAAGAGAAACAGTTTATGTTTCAGGTCATGGACCCTTTCCTCCATTTCTCATGAAAGATTTTGGATCTGAAGCTTTACTGTTTCTCCAAATATGCTGCCTGAGTGTCTCCAGCAATTTTCTGTGTTCATTTCAGATTTCCAGCATCCACAGTTTTTTTATTTTCTATTTATTTATCCAACTGGCCTAACATCACTTTAGGGAGCTTGGTTGCCCAGTTTAGCTGAAAATGTTCCTGTAAAATACCCTGGGATTGTTTTACTGGTTGAAACACATCAATAAATCCAAGATGTTGTTGCAGCCTTCTGCATGGGCACAAATCACAATGGGAGTTATTTGATTTGATTGAATTTCCTTCCTTTTTCTTTTGCCCCGGTTGATGCTTCTTTTGTAAATCTGGAATAGGAGGTTTATCGACCTACCTCTATTTACCTTCCACAGATGCACCATGGAAAGCATACTATCAGGTTGCATCACAGCTTGCTTTGAGGACAGCTTTGCCCAAGATCGTGAGAAATTACAGAGTTGTAGATATAGCCCAGTGCATCACACAGACCAGACTTTCCACTAACTTCATCTACACTTCAAGCTGCCTCGGAAAAGCAGCCAACATGATGAGAGACTTGTCCCGCTCCACCCTGCTCCTGTCTGGCAGAAGGTACAGAAGCTTGAAAGAACACGCCACAAGACTCAGGAACAGCTTCTTACCTTCTGCCATCAGGCTTTGTAACGGTCCTTCCATACGCTAGGGTACTGTCCGGTTTACCTCCATCCCATTGCGGACATTGAACTTTGTCTCCGGAACTGATGTGAGAACCATGCTGAAACTATATTCTGCACTCTGTATCTTCTCCTTTGCTCTATCTGTTGTACATGGGTTTGACTTAATTGTATTTATGCATAGTATTATCTGAACTGAATGGACAGCATGCAAGATAAGGCTTTTCACTGTACCTTGTAGCACGCGACAATAATAAACCTAAATCTAAACCTAAGACATGTAACTGATTACAGTGGGGGGACTGAGGAGGTTTATATTCAATGCAGAAAGCCTTGAGATGTGGCAATTCTTGTTGGGAATAGTGTTCAGCAACATATGATGTGAAAGGCCAATATGTATTGGGGTTGGCAGTGTTACTGTGGAGCAGCTTAGAATAGAAAATAAATCTGGAACCCACTGCTGAAGTAGTGGTGGAGGCAGGTAGGGTCACACCATTTATAAAGTAATCTTATGAGCTCTTGAATTCCCAAAGCACAGAAGGCTATGTTGGTAAATGGGATTAATATTGTACTCTTTGGTTGACATAGACATACAGTATGAGCTGAAGTTACTCCAGCATTTTGTGTCTACCTATGAGCTGAAGAGCCTGTTTCTATGCTGTAAGACCTTACAACTCTTTATGTCACCAGAATTCAGCAGTATTTTAGTGAAGGTTTGGGTGATTAGGTTCTTGCAAAATAAATAAAGTTGTGATTGCAGTCACTGCCTGCAAATTAATTACAGCAGCTTTGATGGATAATAGGTGAATTTATACATACTGATAGCAGTACCATTTTTGTGTTACAAATTATGTTTTTTGGTTTTCTGCTGAGTCTGGGTGGCTCGTGTTGGAGGAGCATTCATGTTATTTTCCTGTTTTATATTGAGTGATGCAGCTTGGAAACAGGCCCTTCAGGTCTGTGTTGAACCCCAAACAGACATTTACACTGACGTGGAGTTTCCCCACACATTCTACCACTCACATACACTGGGGGCAATCAGTAATGTCCAACTTGCCAACAAATCCGCACACCTTTGGGATGTAGAGGGAAGTTGGAGCACCCCCGAGAAGCACATGCAATCACACAGAGAACGTGCAAACTCCATAAAGACAGGACCAGGGATCAAGATTGAACCCGGGGCCGATGGAGCTGTGAGGCAACAGCTCAACTAGCTGTGTGCTCCAATGTTTGTATATAAAAGGTAACAAGACTTGTTTCTCTCATAATGACCTTTGTTTCAGTCTTACTCAATACAGTAAGGGGAAAGTGGGGCAGGTATTTGTTTGCTGCGAGTACAAATCTCAGTAGATTTGAGGACAGAACACCTAAGCAGATCTCTGGGGAATGATTGGGAAGCAGCAGAGGTTAGGAAGGCTGTGTATACGCACGTGGGCATGCTGTCCAACTGCACTCCAGTGCCCTTCAGTACTTCTGGCTTACCCTGCACTTGTGCTGTCCACCAATTGTATGCACCTCCAAAAATCAGTGTATCCACTGTAAACAGAATCAGTGGAGTGCATTCACCTGAACGGTAAGATGCTTTCCGCCCTTGGGGATTTTCAGTTCCTTTGCAGGAATGTTTTAAACAAATTCACTGACAACCTTGTAAGTTAGACTGCAACTGTGAATTATCTCGATGCTGGAATCAAGCACCCTTTTTGCAACAAAATATTTCAGAAATAATTGTAATTTGTTATCATTCACCTCCTGAGGGAGAATCATTTGCACCAAGTTAACATTGTCTGCATACTGACAGCTCCATTCAGCTCTGGTTTCTGAAGCTACAGTCAGTATCTATAGAAACTCAGTGAGAATAACCTGGAGCCTGCTGGCTACATCTTTATTCCATGCACTTTCTGCCTGGGAAAATTGTCTAAATTAAGTTATCTACTGAATAAGAAGCAGCTATTGGAAATTACTTTAATTGCAATAAGAATGGAGGCAGCACGATACAGGAGTATGGCTGCGCGTACCACCAGACTTAAGAACAGTTTCTACCATCAGGCCATCAGGCTTCTGAACTCATAAACACATTTCACATCATATATGTTGATTATTTTAATATTGTCTTTTTATCTTACTAACGTCTTTTTTATCTTATTTATCCTTGGAATATTACTGCTGAGGTGACCCGTTGTCTTGTCAAATACATTTCATTGTACCGTTGACCCTGTGCCAACCTACATATATGCCAAATAAAATTAAAATTAATTAAATTATTAAGGTTACAGTTTAATGCACTAGGTTGAAGTGAAGAGCTGGTGTTTTGCAGGTTGTGTTGGTGCACCTCAGTTTGTTTAACGACTTGCTTTTGGCCTTAGAGTCCACTCACCATGACAGCAGCTGCTCTCTTGTATACAAGTTCTGGCCTGTGCCAAACAAGTGGGGCTCAAGCCACTTAGGTTCTTCTGGAGGTGAACAATGACCTGACCTAACAGTGCCCAATGTAAGGGCATATCTGTGAGGGTGGTAGCATGGAACACAGGTCCCAATGTTTCAATTGTCCCCAGGGCCTGATGGTCTGCATCCCAGAGTACTTAAGGAGGTGGCTCTAGAAATTGTGGAAGCATTGGAGATCATTTTTCAATGTTCTATAGATTCAGGATCAGTTCCTGTGGATTGGAGGATAGCAAATGTTATCCCACTTTTTAAGAAAGGAGGGAGAGAGAAAACGGGTAATTATAGACCAGTTAGTCTGACATCAGTGGTGGGGAAGATGCTGGAGTCAATTATAAAAGACGAAATTGCTGAGCATTTGGATAGCAGTAACGGGCTCATTCCGAGTCAGCATGGATTTACGAAGGGGAAATCATGCTTGACAAATCTACTGGAATTTTTTGAGGATGTAACTAGGAAAATTGACAAGGGAGAGTCAGTGGATGTGGTGTACCTCGACTTTCAGAAAGCCTTCGACAAGGTCCCACATAGGAGATTAGTGGGCAAAATTAGGGCACATGGTATTGGGGGTAGGGTACTGACATGGATAGAAAATTGGTTGACAGACAGAAAGCAAAGAGTGGGGATAAATGGGTCCCTTTCGGAATGGCAGGCAGTGACCAGTGGGGTACCGCAAGGTTCGGTGCTGGGACCCCAGCTATTCACGATATACATTAATGACTTAGACGAAGGGATTAAAAGTACCATTAGCAAATTTGCAGATGATACTAAGTTGGGGGGTAGTGTGAATTGTGAGGAAGATGCAATAAGGCTGCAGGGTGACTTGGACAGGTTGTGTGAGTGGGCGGATACATGGCAGATGCAGTTTAATGTAGATAAGTGTGAGGTTATTCACTTTGGAAGTAAGAATAGAAAGGCAGATTATTATCTGAATGGTGTCAAGTTAGGAGGAGGGGGAGTTCAACGAGATCTGGGTGTCCTAGTGCATCAGTCAATGAAAGGAAGCATGCAGGTTCAGCAGGCAGTGAAGAAAGCCAATGGAATGTTGGCCTTCGTAACAAGAGGAGTTGAGTATAGGAGCAAAGAGGTCCTTCTACAGTTGTACCGGGCCCTGGTGAGACCGCACCTGGAGTACTGTGTGCAGTTTTGGTCTCCAAATTTGAGGAAGGATATTCTTGCTATGGAGGGCGTGCAGCGTAGGTTCACTAGGTTAATTCCCGGAATGGCGGGACTGTCGTATGTTGAAAGGCTGGAGCGATTGGGCTTGTATACACTGGAATTTAGAAGGATGAGGGGGGATCTTATTGAAACATATAAGATAATTAGGGGATTGGACACATTAGAGGCAGATAACATGTTCCCAATGTTGGGGGAGTCCAGAACAAGGGGCCACAGTTTGAGAATAAGGGGTAGGTCATTTAGAACGGAGATGAGGAAGAACTTTTTCAGTCAGAGGGTGGTGAAGGTGTGGAATTCTCTGCCTCAGAAGGCAGTGGAGGCCAGTTCGTTGGATGCTTTCAAGAGAGAGCTGGATAGAGCTCTTAAGGATAGCGGAGTGAGGGGGTATGGGGAGAAGGCAGGAACGGGGTACTGATTGAGAGTGATCAGCCATGATCGCATTGAATGGCGGTGCTGGCTCGAAGGGCTGAATGGCCTACTCCTGCACCTATTGTCTATTGTCTATTGTCTATTGTCTATTGTCTCTGCACCGTGAGGGCAGAGTGATTTCACATGCTTCAGACAAAATCATTCAACAATAACAAACTAAATTTAACTCAGAAACTCAGTTAGAGAAAATATTAAAACGAGTGAACAAAACCCTGAAGAGATACATTTTGAGAACATTTTAAACAAGGAGAGGTGGTGGGCAGGAGAGATTTGGTGCAGTGATTAAATTTGGGGTTGTGCACAGACAGTGGTGAGGTGGAAGACATTACAGACAGATTAGTTGACCAAATTCCAAAACAGGCTAGTGAGCAGTGCGACATTGGGCTCGGTCGCGGGGCCTTCAATCGCCCGGCTCGGTCACAGGACGTTTCAGCACCCGGTGCGGCTCAGCCGCGGGGCCTTCAATTGCCCGGCTCGGCCGCGAGACGTTTCAGCGCCCGGTGCGGCTCGGCCGCGGGGACTTCCATCCCCTTGAAGGGGACTGTGCGGGTCGGTCAGGGACGAGCTGTCCGTCCGTGGGCGTGGGGAAGAGAGTGGAAGTTTTGTTGCCTCCATCACAGTGAGGGGGTGTTTGGAGT
The DNA here is from genome assembly GCF_053455715.1 of Rhinoraja longicauda. Lineage (NCBI taxonomy): Eukaryota > Metazoa > Chordata > Chondrichthyes > Rajiformes > Arhynchobatidae > Rhinoraja > Rhinoraja longicauda. The sequence goes on along the minus strand of NC_135970.1, from coordinate 9,890,551 downwards.
CACTGTGATGGACGTTTGTGTTGGGGTCATGTGTCTTGTGTTCTTTTTTGTGTGTGACTGCTATGTAGTTTCGTTCGGTACCTTGGTACCGAATGACAAATAAAGCTCTGTTGAACTGTTGAACTGTTAGACGTGGTTCAAATTGGGAAATAGTGAGCAGACAATGCGAAGTTCACTTAAAGTGAACTACAGAATATCATTTATCTATTTAATCTGGTTAGGTTTCTGGTCAATAGAAACTCCAAAATATTGATTCTGGGGACCCCTTTGAAGGTAATACATGTCAGGAATAGGCAATTAAACTCTATTGTTGAAGATAGTCATTACCCGGCGCTTGTGTGGTGTCCATATTTACATGTTACATCAGCCCAAGCCTGAACATTCTCTGAATATGCTGCAGGCACAAACTATTTAATGCTCTGATGATCTGCAAATGAAATACAGAACTTTATAATTATCAGTAAAATATCCACACTTCCGATCTTACAGTAAAGATTACGGTATCTCCTTCCTACTTTCTCCGCCTTCAACTTTGGTTCCATTTTCCACTTGCGCTGATCTCTGTGCAGGTTTCATTGGTAAAGATTGCATGAGAGCAAACTGCTGCCTATCAGGCTGTGACCGTGAAGTTTGGAGATCTCTGCATTTAGCTGAGCATGTGCAGATTCTAAGAGTTATTGATAAATTCATCTTGTAACAATGATGTTTGTTGCAATCTCGCCTTCATTGGCACAGCAGATTCTGCGCTAGGGACTTTTATCTGAAGCCTTGCACAGTTGCTTATGTGGAACCACTGATGGCCAATAGTTATAATTTGGGCTGCTGGGAGAGTAGAATTAAACTCTATGTAATAATTCATTGGTGCAAAATAGGAGCCTATTATTATTTATTTCCGTATGAAAATAGTAAGTTACAACAACTATGAAAATGCTGCATTTTAGATATATCATTGCTTTTTTGCTGTTCATGAGATTAAGTTGGCCATTTAAACCTTAAATGAGGCCTGGTGTTATTCTGTTTTTTAAAATAAGATGGATGCTACAGATATATGGCATGAACCCAAGAAGCCTCTGTGATCAAAGGAAGTGATTTCCATTTATCATTCTGGGTAAACTATCAAATATAACCTCGATATCAGGGGAGGTATTAACATTTACTGTGATGTTGGGAGTATGGTCATATCTACAAGACTAATCAGAACCCAGAGCCAAAAATAACTATAGTAAATAACTATGATATGGTAAAGCCATATCTGTACCTCAACAGAGCAAAATGTGTGAAGCAACAAATATTTTCTTTCGTAACATTTTCTGCAACTCTTCTTATACTTTCAATATAAACAGTGTGAAAGAACTTTCAGCATTTTGGAAGATTTAGAAGTGGGGTGGAGGTGGGGGTTCCTCTCGATGAGTTTTGCCATCATTGACTGATTGGAGTGGGATTTATATTCACTGCTGTAGCAGGTTCCACCACTCTTCTTATCTTGTCCAGTGCTGGTAATACAAGGATATCAAAATATCACCATTCCCCATCAATGACCCCTTCCCCTGCTGCTATTTGTAAGTAGAGCTGCCAAAATCTGTTGACAAGTCTCCATTTCCCCCAACATGCTGCAGTGCACCCAACAATCAGTGTAATAAACTAAAACCAGGCCTACAATTCAACACCCTTGTTTGCCTCTGTTAAATTATCAAGCCAAAATGAAAAATGGGGTGGTAATAGTTTTTACATGGAATGTAATTGCAAGGACCTTTCAGTTTAGATTTTCAATCACTTTTAAAATGGGTGAAGTAACCATGATGGCAAGATGACTGCTGGGGTAATCACTTGATTCACTGATGTTTCTGAGGAAAGATTTCCTTTCATCCAGACTCGGTCTGGGCTAGTTGTGACACCCCATCCATAGTAAATGAATGGCTAATTATCTATATACTAAAACTCTCGTTTGTTATCTTGTTTGTGACTGAACTTCAGCCAAAACGGTACACAGTAGCGCGACAATTTTAGGCCCACCTTACTCACCATTGTCACTTTAGTGATAATGCAAGTAGTTTTATTGAAATCGGTGTTATATTTTTTAAGTTATTCACATTTTAAAGTTTAAAAGGAGGGGAGGGAGAGGGCAGGAGGGAGGGGGGAAGGGGGAGAAGGGAGGGGGGGTTGAGGAGAGAGGGGAGGGGGGGAGGACAGGGTGCTGCACCAATGCAGGAGAGGTTTGGGCCCAACGGGTCCACTTTGTATGTTATAAAGAGGCCCGCAAAGCTGCTTAAGTTTAAAATAATTCCTGCAAGTTACCCACCATTTTCTTGATGAAACTATGAACTAAAATGCTGTCTTGCCATTTCCATTACAGTCCTGAAAATATTTATGTTAAAAAACGTGCTGAGATTTATCTGATTTTCGCACAGTTTAACAATCTTAATAAAGTAATTATAATTTGTGGGGTTGCACAATTTGATATTTGTGGTGCCATATATAAATCCATTTTCTAACGTGCTGTCAGGCAATTGGTGTGGGAAAAATCAATAAATTCTTGCTTTTCTATTGCAGCTAAATAACGAGAGGCTTGCAAGTAGCAGACACTGGCACAGAGGATGTCTCTGTGAAGTAAAAATTAAGGAGTTTATTATTTGAAAGTAAGGATTTGCCACAGAACAACGGAAGTTTACAATTGGAAGGAGGCCATTTGGCTTATTGCATCTGCGCCATCTCTTTGCTGAGCTAATTCCCACCTTAAAACTCTGCTTCCTACTCATTTCAAATCCGCATTATTTATTTATTACTTGATAATGCACTGTGGTCTTTGCCTCAACCACTTGGTACGGGAAAGCACTCATTGCTCCCCATCATTTGAGTTGTGGAAATAATTTGATCCCCAAGCATTCAATGGGACTGCAGTGGCACATTATGTAGTCATAATGACCAGCTCATAATGTGGAAAAAAGGAATAGCAGTCTGAAGATGGATCCTGACACAAAAAATAACCTATCATCGTCATCCAGACGTTACCTGACTTGCCCTGACTTGTGTGCCTGACATGTGCCGATGGTTAAGATGTCTAGCACAACTGGGAGGCCAGCTATGTATGTATGTTAAAATCAACCTTCCGTTGTGGGTTGCCATCTCCATCAAAGTACATTTAAACAAGCTTCGCAGGCAATGTGAATGTTGCTATCCTCCGGAGTGGCCCACAGGCAGTGGCAGCAATGTATGTACTAATGCAAATCATAGGAAATGGGGTCCAGGTGTGTGATGCAGCTATTAGAACCCCTCACAATGTCCAGTCCTTGGATCGTGAGTAATACTCATTGGGGAACCAGAATAAAATTAAACCCACACAAAGTCTGCAAATTGAATTACATTTGATTTTCCATTGAAATTATAACATATGGTGCTGTGCAACCCAATTTCAATGCATTAAGTTCTTGGTGGCAACTAATCAGCTACTCTGGAAGTGAAGGAAATAGTTCCAAGAAAAACCTTGATGTTCTCTGCAGGGGGTGATAGAATTGACACTTTTACCAAGACATGGAGAAAAAAAATTCACACCACAATCTTTTTAGATAAAACGCTTGCTGTTTCAACAAAAGGACCATGTAGACATGGTACAGCATACATATTGCAATGAATGCAGTCATTAATTGTAATTATTTGTAATCAAGCAGCAGAAGTTGGATTGTCATATTGTAGCCATGACAGACTACATTAAATAAAGAGTGTAATAAATCCTTCTAGATTGGATGTGCGGCTGTTCTGTTGTGGGAGGGGGGACAGAAAGAGGAGCAGATGCAGACGTGCAAGAGCAGTCCAACAAAGTGAATGCCACACTAAAGAAAAGCCATACTGGGGTCTGGCTAACTTTCTAGCCTGCACTGAACAATGTGCACAGATTTTTAAATTTGCTGGTGTAATTACACAGTCTTGGAGAGAGCTTTACTGACTCCAACAGTCTGCTGGTGTCTGTTAAAATCACTGTGATCATCATTTATTTTGACATTCTTTTCAAACTCCTGGTGATTAACGTGGTATTGGTAAAGGCTCCATGTCTACCTGTGTTCGACAAGTGACTGATGTGGTGTTCCAGATTGATGGCAGGTTCATCCATTGTGCAGAAAATTGAAACAGTGGACCAAGCAGCAAAAACAAACTGTGTCATTCCTGCCTTCCCTGGATGGACATGCAGGAGGTGGAAGTCTCACAGAGATATAGTCACCAGCAGTCGACAAAATAACTAATACAACAAAATATTGGCTGATATGGTTTCCAATTGACTTGTTTAGCAGGTCCTCCAAAAATAATCCTTTTGATGACAACTTAATACCTGAATAATCTTGTGGGTGTTTCTTTATTGGTCAGCTAAATATGCATTGCTTGTAAGAGATCATGAATATGCCAATCTGGTTTTGGTTAACAATGGAGTTGGTGAACCACTGAATTCACTGTCCTAGAAGGTTATGGATGCGAAATCATTGAGAGCATTTAAAGAATAGTTAGATTGTTTTTTAAAGATCAGGAAGTGAAGGTCATGGAGAACCGACACAGAAGAGGAGATGAGACCAGTGGTGGATCATTGAATTGTTTTGGGAGAGCAGTGTTGAGCAGCCAGTGGCTTATTCCTGCACCTATTTTCCTACGCTCTCAAATTATGTTCTTCTGTTTGAAGCGATGAACATTTAACCATCTGGCAGTTAGCAGGCTGTTAAAACATATATTGAGGTGGATCTGCTGCCTCTGAGACCACTTGACCCGTCTCCTTGCTCTCCATTGTTTCTCTCAGGATGGGCCAGCCACAGAATTCCACTGAGGAGCCACCTCCCAGCTCAAAGGTGCGGCCTGGCACAGCACGCTGTTGCTCTCCCAACTTAGATGGCTGGCTATTCTCCCAGAATGGCTAAAGCACTGCTCAGTCTCACCAGCCCTCAAATCTCCCATCCCACTGAAATGTCGTGAAGATCTTTGGTGGCGCGGGACTTTTGGACAATCAATGAGATATTATTGAAAACTAGACCAAGTGGACCCGTTGGGCCCAAACCTCTCCTGCATTGGTGCAGCACCCTCTCCTCCCCTCCCCCTCTCCCCTCTCCCTTCCCCTCCCTACCCCCTCCCTCATCTCTTCCCCCTCCCCTCCCCCTCCTCCCTCCCTCCTCTCCCTCCCCTCCCTCTCCCTTTCCGCTCCCCCTTCCAATCCCCCCACTCCATCCCCTCAACCCTCCTTATCCCCCCTCCTCCTCCCCTCCCTCCCTCCATAGGAGATAGATTTAAACTTTAAAATGTGAATAACTTTAAAAATATAACACCGATTTCAATGAAACATCTTCCATTAGCACCAAAGGGACGACGTTGAGTAAGGTGGGCGTAAAATTGTCGCGCTATCGTGTACCGTTTTGGCTGTAGTTCGGGAACAAACAAGCAAACAAACGAGAGTTTTAGTTCATAGATGTTCAATGTTCCAGCCAATGAATTGTGGGTAAATATACTGATCCAGAGATTTGACACGATCCATCCATTAATGGCGCATTGTGATAAAGAAAATGGACATTCAGCCCATCAAGTTCATCCATTTCTCCCTGCAACTTACACTCACTTATTTGCCCATCACATCCCCTTTGAGTTTCTTTTCACCACTTACCTGCACTAAGGGTATATTTAGTGGCCTGTTAAACTGCCTTCTTTGTGGTGTGGGAGGAAATCTGAGTTACAGAAAGCACATGCAATCTCTGCACTCTCGGTCAGTATCAAACCTGGGTCACAGGAGCTGTAAGGCAGCAGCACTGACTGCTGCACCATTTTATTGCAGTGCCAATGGATCGCGGTCATTTGAATAACATAGCAACTTAAGTGCTCTTCGGCCCTCAAGATGGACAATAGAGTTCCATGGTGCTAAATAATGGCGAACATACATACATTTTTTGGAAATTATATTTCAAATTGTGAAACTATTTAATATTAAAAAATTGACAAGATCAAGACCATTGACCCTCGAAAATCAGAAAAAAGGTCTTTCACTTTCACCAAGTCTTTCACTATCACTGGTTTGACCCCTTAAGGAAGCTGTTCTTAATGTGAAGACGGTGTGGGGGTGAATTTGAGAATGACTTTACAAGATACAAGGGATTTCAATTACACAGAGAAGGTCAAGAGAAAACTTAATGAAGATTTAAAAAATCTTGAAAGAGTTTCAAAATCTTGAAGGATTTTGATGGAGATAAACTGTTCCAATTGTCAGAAAACTTGATTAGCTAGAGAATATCGATCCAAGGTAATTGACCAAAGAGCTATGATGAGTGGAGAATTAATTTTGTACAGCAGGTTATATGTAATGTAATACCTGAAAAGGTGGTGGAAGCAGATTCAGCCATTCTCTGGAAGAAAACTAAATAACTTTTGGTTAAAAAAAATCAGGGCTGTGGGGGAAGAGCAAGGAATTGGACTAATGAGATAGGCCATGGGCCTATTGGTCTGAGTAGCCGCTTGTTCTGTATCTTTGATTTTAGAATTCTCGTGATTACTGTTGGGATATTTAGCCTAGATTGACTATTTTGTAATGTGAGTAATGTACTTGGCCTGAGCTAACTAGAAACCTTGCCAGTTTTGTTCCCAGTGTTAGACAGCAGTATTCTGCAGCATTAAATGTCTCCATCTCATTCCGGCTGGAAGATATCAGTCTGAGCCCTGCAAAAATGTAAACTTGGGAATGCTTGAAAAAGGCCCTTTCTTTCCAGTTTGCCTCTCTTATTCACACACGAGCGCTAAGGTGGTTACATAGAGCATAGAATGGTACAGTACAGGAGTGGGCCCTTCAGCTCACAGTGTTTGTGCAGAACCTTATGCCAAGTCAAATGATCTCACCTGCCCATACATGATCTATTGAAGTATTGAAGTATTGAAGCAAGAGGAGCAGAATTAGGCCATTCGTCCCATCAAGTCTACTCCGCCATTCAATTATGGCTGATCTATCTCTCCCTCAACGCAATCCTTCTGCCTTCTCCCCATAACCCCTGACACCCGTACTAATCAGGAATCTATCTATCTCCACAGCTTTCAGTGGCAAAGAATTCCACAGATTCACCAACCTCTGACTATAGAAATTCCTCCTCATCTCCTTACTTAGGGGAACGTATGTTAATTCTGAGGCTTTGATCTCTGGTTCTAGATTCTCCCACTAGTGGAAACATCCTCTCCACATCCACTCTATCCAGACCTTTCACTATTCGGTAAGTTTCAATGATATCCCCGTTCATCCTTCTAAACTCCAGCAAGTACAGGCCCAGTGCCATCCAACGCTCATCATATGTAAACCCACTCATTCCTGGGATCATGCTCGTAAACCTCCTCTGGACCCTCTCCAGTGCCAGCATAAACTTCCTCAGATATGGGGCCCAAAATTGCTCACAATTCTCCAAATGTGGTCTGCCCAGCACCTTTATTGAGCCCCACCATTACATCCTTGTTTTTGTATTCAAGTCCTCTCAAAATAAATGCTTTCCTCACGACTGATTTGACTCGCAAATTTACTTTTTGGGAATCCTACATCAGTACTCCCAAGTCCCTTTGCATCTCCGATTTCGGAATTATCTCTCCATTTAGAAAATAGTCTATGCCTTTATTACTACTACCAAAATGCATAACTTTATATCCCTCTAAGCCCTGCACGTGCCGATCGAAAAGCCTCTTAAATGCCTCTCTCATATTTGCCTCCACCACCACTCCCCCTGGTAATGCGTTCCAGGCCCTCACTACTCCCTGTGTAAAAATGCTTGCCCTGTACATCTCCATTACACTTTCTTCCTCTCACCTAATAACTATGCCCTCTAGTGTTGGCCATTTCCACCCTGGGAAAAAGGTTCTGCACAGTCTGGATGTGTGAGGAAACTGGAGCACCCATGTGAAACCCACACAGTCTTAGGGGGAATGTGGAAACTCTACACAGACAGCACCCGGGGTCAGGATCAACCTGGGTTTCTGGCACTGTGGGGCAGCATCTCTACCAGCTCTGCAACTGTGCCACCCTAAATATAGTAGTCTTCATTTCTCCTCTATGCTTTTTTTTTGGTGTCATTCATTAGTATTTTACTTTACTTCTACAGGCTTTGCCACATTATTCCTGCTTACTGAGTGGACAAGAGATGGACGTAAAACAAACTGCAGTTATTTGAGATGTGAAATAAAACAGAAAATGCGAGTAACATTCAATAGATCAGGCAGCATATGTGGAAAAGGAAACAGAATTATTTTTTTCAGTTCCAGGATCCATCACCAGAACTGGGAAACAAATAAAGTAAATTAATTTTAGGCAGCAAAGCAGGTGGAGGAGACGATTGGGTGGAACAAAGGGCTTATGTCTGTGCAATACTTTGCCGATGGCAAAGCTGTGGGACTTGTGCAGTGGACTAAACTATGCTGAAAAATGGGGGTAATAAAAGAAAAGAACCAAAGTGACGACCGACAGAAATGGCCGACTCTGAGACAAAATGAAAGAAAGACTAAGTTATCTAAAGTTGGAGAATTAAATATTGAGTCCAGCAAGCTTTGCAACGTTGCCCTGAATGAAGACAATAAAACTGGTTCATGATACTCACGGGTGTTATTACCAACTTAAGGTTTATGTTAGAGTGCGATGCAAGCTCGTTCTCATCATTTCTAATTTCCCTTTGCAGGAAAAGTGTGTCCAGCTAAAATGTGCCCATCCACTCCTGCCTGCATCGAGCAGACTGGGATTTGGAATGTAACTGCTGGCACAGCCATGCTTTTGCAATGTTGTGCCATTCAAGGTTCCTGCACATCTGTAGCATCAAATAGAATAGACACTTTTTTCTGTCTACCCTAATGTATTTTCTTACTCTTTTTGCCCTTAATAAAATAAAATGAACGCTATGCTATTTATGTTCTTTATGGTGGCGAATGGAAAGAAATGAAGGCCGCTGGTTACATCTGTAGCTGGAATGAGTCAATATGTGCAGTCAGAAGTATTCCCTGCAATGTCATTTTGGTCTTATGTTGTATTACAATGTTTTCTTTGAAAATGTTCAATATAAATGGAAGCAATGGCACTCCCCAGTGAATGCAGTGAAGCAGAACTTGATATCATTGCTGTTCAAATTGAGTGACAGATTGGTATTTCAGTTTAAATTGCACATCTTAATTGTGAGAGGTTGATGGCTGCTACTGTCCACCATGAAATCCATCAGTGACAACAAGTGCAATGCTGAAAATTGAATAATATTTGTCTCCCTCTGCAATATACCACTCTGCTTTGGTTAGAATTATACATGTTGGCACATATTTCAAGGAAGGAGGGCCTCAATACTTGGAATGCGTTAAGAAACTGGCCAACTTTCTTCTTTAAATTTAGCAGCTACCCCAGCCTCCTTGACCAGTGACATGCTGCAGCCACGGCGGCAGATGAAATATCATGAATGATATTTTACCAAGTACCTGTAATAGGTACTAAGCTAAATTTTGTACCACCTACTTTTTGCTCCAAATCTATCAAATCTGGTAAAAGTAAATACTGTAAATAGGTTGGTTTGCCTTGATAAAATACAGAATAAAAACAGAAGAATGAAAGGATCTGAGCTTTGAAAATCCAGATGTTGAATCATATTGACTGCAGCTGAGAAACTACAAGAGGCAAAGAAAGATTACAGGAGGTAGGTAATAGCATCCCAAAAATTAATTTTACAAATTAGTAAGAGATCCAAGGCTGATACAATAATCACTAGGGACAAATTTTCAGTCTGCATTGACCAAAGCAAATTTGCAGTAACACTTTGCAAGTCGAATTCATGTAATATATTTGGGCAGCAGAATGGCAGTTCTATTCAATAATCAAAATCTGTAGTCTCTTTTTTGCTCTGGTTTATTTTCACCCACATGTTTAGACCGTAATGTTGATTCTTTATTGTTTTGATGTGTTTATGCTTTATTCTTAATTGTTAACTGTATGTTTGTGTTGTCATTTGTGAGCAGAGCACCAAGGCACATTCTTACATACTTACATATTTACGTACTTACATATTTACATACTTGGCCAATAAACTTATTCATTCATTCATTCATTCATTCATTCAACTCAAAGAACTGCCGTCTCATAGCTACAGCAATCCAGGTTCAATCCTGGACTCTGGTGATGTCTGTGTGGAGTTTTCAATTCTTCCTGGAACTGCATGGGTTTATTCTGACTGCCCTGGTTTCCCCCCACATACTAATTGGCCACTTTAAATTGCCCCGAGTGCAGACCTGAGTGGTAGACTTTGGGGGGAGTTGAGGGGAATGTAAGGAGAACAAAATGGGTGCTTGATAGTCAACACAACTCAGTGAGCCTATATTTACTGATGACACTATCACTCTTTTTAGATTTTTAAATCACTTTGTCAATCCTGCACTTAGATTTAATAATGCATAATACAAGGTTATTAAAATCATGTTATTAAGGGACTTTTTGGAGAACAGTGATAATAAAGATGATGCAATCTTTGTATTGAGTTTCATAGTCATTTAATTAAGTCCAACTAGTGTCTTAAACTTAAACAAAGAAAATTACATGTGTGCAAAGAGCAAATTAGCTCTGATTGGTTTGGAAGTTAAATTTGCAGAAATAGTGGCAGAGGAGCACTGGCCAACATTTAGATAAATAGATGACAATTTGCAATGAATATGCATTTCCTTAAGTAAAACCTCCACAGAGGAAGTGGTTCAGCCGTAGCTGGCAAGAGAATTAAAAGCCATTAAATTCTGGGAACAGTGTAGAATATTGCCAAAAAGAGTCAGAAACCTGTATCTGATTTTAGAATTCAGCTGAACTTGATGGATAGAAAATAAGAAAATAGGAGAGTTATCCAGCAAGACAAAATAAAAAGTGATTTAGGAGTTTTATCAAACCTGGGTTTGATCCTGACTACGGGTGTTGTCTGCACAGAGTTTGTACATTCTCCCTGTGGCCGCGTGGGTTTTCTCCGGTTGCTTTGGTTTCCTCCCACATTTCCAAAGACGTGCAGGTTTGTAGGTTAAATTAGCTTCTGTAAGTTATCCCAAGTGTGTAGGATAGGACTTGTGTATGGGTCATCGCTGGTAGGCGTGGACTCTGTGGCCAAAGGGCCTGTTTCCATGCCTTATAACTAATCTAAACCAAACCAAACCAAACCAAACCAAACTAACCTCAACACACTGGCAGAAATTGGAGACATTGTAATTAAGAATAAGGAAATGACAGAGACATTAACCATATATCTTTCCTCATGCTAGGTCATGAAAAATACTTTGCAAGGTGCAGGATACCAAAGGGCCAGTGAGTGAGGAATTGAGTAACTGATAAGTCAAGTGGGCAATGGTCCAAATGATGGTGAGGGTTCCAAAAGAGTGGCTCAAAAATAGTGGATGATTTAGATTTGATGCCCATGACATGGAAGACAACAATTATAATATTGTCATTTAAGAAAGGCAGGAAAGAGAAAACATGGAACTCTAGGCCAAGTTCACTCCATGTCTTGAGAGACACTGGGAACTGGTGATTTGGTGACTTAGAAGAAAGTGAAAAAGGATTTGACTTTATACTGTGCCTTTCAAGGCACTTTCTAAAATATTACTTTTTGAAATTTTACCATGGGTGGAATGTTGAAAGGCACATCTAGTTTGTGTACAACAAAGTGAATTTGGTAAGATTGTCTGTTCTATTGATGTTGATCAAGGGGCTGTGAAATTTTAGGTCTTTTACCAAAGGAGGAATATTCTTGCTTTCGAGAGAATACGCCCCAAGTTTCCTGGTCAGATTCCTGCACTGGGAGATGGTTCATGAGGAGAGATTGAGTTGACTGGGCCTCTAATCCATGGAGTTTAGATGGCCTAATTAAAACATATAAAATACTTCAAAAGTTTGATAGGGTACATAAAACTATGACACTCTGACATCCAATTATGCAGAAATCCTGATGGTTTGGTATCTGGCTCAGCAGGTGCTGTTTTCCATGTTTCAGTTAAATTCCTTTTAAACTCACTAGGTTCACTGGGAAAAAAAATTCTGCTACTATATAATGTCTTCAAAGAGAAGTGAATTATAAGAGCGTTGCAGTATTAATTTGTTAGTTCCGAAACTCCCCAGAGTCCTGAAAATGTTGGATTAACCAGAGCAACACGAGATGGTGGGAATTGTTGACCTGGCTTGAGGAATCTAGAATCAGATATCAGCTCACTTTCCTATTCATAGTTTTGAATGCTGTTTGCTACTTCTCTACTGATTTTAGATTATTTATGTACAGGGTCATCCAATTATTTTTCTCTACTGTCAAGTTGTACATTTAGATATTTTTTTGACCCAAAGTGTATTATATCAAATTGTTGCATTAGAATTATTGTCCTGAACAGATCCTTTTGCAACTTTCTGTTCCTAATTGCAATACTTACTCCCAGTATAATATCATCTACAAACTTGGATGCGTACGAGGGAATAGAAAATCTAATTAGAGGAAAACTCTGATAATTCGACATGCTTGGTTTCTTCGTGGTGCCAGACTGGCAGATTTTCCTAGACTCTTGCATTAATTCTTACAATGCCTCAACATGCTTTTAATTCACCTTTTATGGATACTAGACCAAGTGGGCCCGTTGGGTCCAAACCTCTCCTGCATTGGTGCAGCACCCTCTCATCCCCCCTCCTCCTCCCCTCCCCTCCCTCCCCCTCTCCCGTCCCTCCCCCTCTCCCGTCCCCCCTCCTCCCCCTCCCCTCCCCCCTTCCCCCTTACATTCCCCCCCACTCCATCCCCCTCAACCCCCTTATCCTCCCTCCTCCTCCCCTCCTTCCTTCCCCCTCCCTCCAACCCCTCCCCTCCCCAGTATATAGATTACATAGTATTATAGTCAATTTTTCAGTGAACCCGTTAAGTTTAAAGGGAGCACAGGAAATGAGACCCCGATGAATTGAAAGGCAACACCTTGGATCGATCCAGTGCTGAAAGTGAGCACGGCAAGCATCACCTGGTGAGCCAAATGTCAAATGATTGGGATTTCCAAATGGTCGGATACCAGATTATCAGAGTTTTTCTATAATGTTCTCTTCTTAACCAAGTTATGTTCAGCACAGCTGAAGTACCTTCAACCCAATTTTGGCTGAATGTGGTAAACTGGGTATAAAGCAGAGACTGATTCTGGGATTTACCAGGTTGGCATGGTGATGCACCATGCCCTTTTGTACACTGCAGCAATTTCGCATGCATGTTTTCTTTAAACAAAAGGTTAACTATTTCACTGCATTGGTAAAGAGGAAGAGATCAAACACCTACTATTTGAAAAATATTGATTACTATTAGATTATTAATTTTGCAGCCTTAATAACCTGAGATAACCTGTGATAGTGTCCTGAGTTAATTTATTGACTATATCTACCTTTATATTTCAAGTAACCCACATATCGATGAATGTGTTTGGGTAATGTCAAAGTTTTATGAGATAAATTGAGATGCATAGCAGAAAAACTGGCCTTTGGCCCAACCAGTCCACGCCTGCATCCATGCTCAACTCAAATATTTTATATTTCCTCATCCAAATCTATCACTATAATCTTCTATCCCCTTCTTACTCATACATCCTACCTTCCCCCCATCCCCCCTGCAATTGTTTTTATGTTATTCATTTCAATCACTCCCTGAGGTAGTAAGGGCCACATTCTCACCATTTTTTAAGTAAAGAGATTTCTTCGAATTTTTTTGTTCGATGATTTGGTGACTATCTTATATTGGTGTGACCCTCTGTCCCACATGTGGAAATATTCTTTCTGCAAAGACGTTCGTAATTTTGAAGACCAATGATAAGCCATGCCTTGCTCTGCTTTCCTCAGCATTAAAGATCCAAGATCCCCTTTGTACCTCTACCACATTTAGACTTGTAGCCTTTACCTAATAAATGTCTACCAACCTCTCCCTGACCTTCCTTGCAAATTGTGCTGCTTCTCATTTATCTAAGTTGAACTTTATTTGCCAATTATTTGCTCATTCTGCAAACTTCTTACAGTCTTTTGCGATTTATTCTAGTCTTCATTGTATCCCATACTTAGAAATGACACATGACCCAGATTTTGTTAGCACTGGTAAAAGGATATAGCATTTGCCATTAACCTCAAACATAACCCCTATCACAGAGAGTTGGAGGGTTAGAATGCAAGCTAGCCAATCAAGAATTCTATGAGAGGAAATAGGAAACACAAAGCAGGAAGTAATTCATATTTTAATGATTATATAAGAAGTGAAAAATAATTGCCGGATTAAGGGTAAATCTTGCATTTGTTTCAAGATAAGACAATTTGTGAGTGTCATTCTAACGAGAGTCTGGTTTTAAAATTATTTTTCATAATCAGAGCAGTTGTTTAGCAGCAATTTTGATAGACATTGTATAACTCAGTTATTACTGACCAACAAGGCTTCGGGCAGGAGGTATAAAAGCCTGAACTCCCACACTGTCAGTTTCAGGAACAGTTATTTTCCTACAATTACATCCCTAATCTTACCTGGACAACAGAACACTATGGATACCTTAGTAGGAAAATAACTGCAGATGCTGGTTCAAATCTTCAGTCTGAAGAAGGGTCTCGATCTGAAACGTCACCCATTCCTTCTCTCCTGAGATGCTGCCCGACCCGCTGAGTTACTCCAGCATTTTGTGTCTACTATGGATACTTTTACACTACCATGGACATGGTGTTTTTACTAATTATGTTTTCGCATGAAATAGTTTTTTTTTGTTGCACAATCTTCCTTCTTTTAGACATTTTATGTGTGATTCTATATGATTTGATTTGTGTTTGTTTATGAGCCTGTGATGTTGCTTCAGGCAAGATTTGTCATTGTACCTGTACCTCATCATAATTGTAAATATGACAATAAACTCAACTTGACTAACACTTTCATTAGATTCTGTGCGTCAAGTACAGATGGAAGAAGTTGACGTTCCTCTAAGATCACATATTCTTATGTTGATTGCGTATGTGAAAACTGCGACAGCGTAGAGCATTTAGTCCATGTGTGGACGCACGATGTTGCTTTCAGTTTTATACAGTAATGACACCTCGTGCTGATAGCTTTGCATCATCGTCAGCATAACATTCTGGGCCATTACATCCAAAAACATCATTGATTCTTAGTCCTTGACATTAATAATTTAATTTACTTTGTTGTGGACATTGTTCATTTAATGTGGCTGACATGCTGCCAACTACAGAGAATACTTACCTTCCGTCATACAGGATAAAATGACAGCACATACATTGTGTGGCTTGGATTATAGGAAACATCAAGGAATTGATGATAATCCCAATACAATGAACAGACCTTGGGTGTATAGTCAGTTTAGTCTTTGCAACTCTACCCAATGTTGAGGGAAGGAAGGAGAAAAATAAGGGGAAGTACATACTGTACATAATGCTTCTGCATTTTGAGCAGATGTAGACCACACTTCAATCAATAGAACCGTTTGCCTTTTGAAAATGAAAGCTATATTCTTCAACAAATTAATCCTCATTAGGCTGCACTGGAAAAGATCCAAATAGGTACATAGATTGCAGGCAGCTGCAGGTCTAATAAGGTTGTCGTAGTAGGGAATTTTAATTTTACCAACATTGACAACATTTACAACATGTCATGGTGCAAACGGTTTAGGCGGGGTGGAATTTGTCAAATGTGTTCAGGAAAGTTTCCTTTGGCAATATGTTGAGTGCCCTACATGGGAGAGAGAGCAATGCTTGATTTAGTCTTAGGAAATTTGGAGGGGCAACTGGATGAAGTGTTCGTGGATGAGCATTTTGGAACCAACGACCAATGTTCTATTAGTTTTAAGGTAAATATGGATAGGGACAGAGAAGGTATGAGACAGGAACTCACTCAAGTTGATTGAAGTAGGTTGTTTGATGGAAAAGGAATGTCAGGAAAGTGGGATGTTTTTTAAAGTGTGCTGACAAGAGTTCAGGACATGCACTAGGTCCTGACGCGTATGAAGATAATTCTCCCAGGCCCGATCAGATGTATCCAATGACACTGTGGGAAGCTAGAGAAGAAATTGCAGGAGCCCTCACGGAGATTTATGAGTTGTCGTTAAATACAGGAGAGGTGCTGGATGATGGGAGGGAGGCAAACGTTGTGCCTCTGTTCAAGGAGAACTGCAAGGAAAAGGCTGGGAACTATAGGTTAATGAGTTCAAAATCTATGGTCGGAAAGTTACTTGAGAGTATTCTGAGGGATAGGATATACATGCACTTAGATGGACAAGGACTGATTCGGGATAGTCAACGTGGTTTTGTACATGGAAAGTCATGTCTCACAAACTGATTGAGTTTTTTGAGGATGTGACCAAAAAGGTCGATGAAGGCAGACCTGTAGATGTTGTATACATGGATTTTAGTAAGGCATTTGACAATGTTCTGCATGGTAGGCTGCTCTGGAAAGTTACATCCCATGGGATTCAAGGAGAGATGGCTGAATGGATAGAAAATTGGCTTCATGGAAGGAAGCAGAGGACGATGGTGGAAGGTTGCTTCTCGGACTGGACGCCTGTGACTAGTGGTGTGCCTCAGGATTCGGTGCTGGGCCCCATTTCTGTTTGTCATCTATTTCAATGATTTGGATGAGAATGTACATGGCATGGTCAGCACGTTTGCAGATGACACAAAAGTGTGTGGTATTGCACATAGTGAAGACGATTGTCAGAAATTGCAGCAGGGTCTTGATCGGTTGGGCAGGTGGGCTGAGGAATGGTTGATGGCATTTAATGCAGAGAAATGTGAGGTGTTGCATTTTGGGAGCAATAACATGGGCAGAACCTACACAATGATTGGTGGGGCTCTGGGGAGAGTTGTAGAGCAGAGGAATCTAGGAGTACGGGTAAATTGTTAATTGAAAGTGGCATCTCAGGTGGATAGGGTGGTCAAAAAGGCTTTCAGCACATTGGCCTTCCTCAGTCAGAGCGTTGAATATAGAAGTTGGGAGATCATGTTGCAGTTGTACACGATATTGGTGAGGCCATATTTAGAGTATTATGTTCAGTTTTGCGCACCATGTTATAGGAAAGATGTTGTCAAACTGAAAAGGGTGCAGAGAAGATTTACAAGGATATTGCCAGGACTCGAGGGCCTGAGCTATAGAGAGACGTTGAACAGGCTAGGACACTATTCCTTAGGGCGCAGGAGGATGAGAGGTGATCTTATAGAGGTGTACAAAATAATGAGAGGAATAGATCAGGTAGATGCACAGAGTCTTTTGCCCAGAGTTGGGGAATCAAGAACCAGAGGATGTAGGTTTAAGGTGAGGGGGTACAGATTTAATAGGAATCTGAGGGGTAACTTTTTCTCGCAGAGTGGTAGGTGTATGGAACGAGCTGCTGGAGGAGGTAGTTGAGGCAGCAACTATCGCAACATTTAAGAAACATTTAGACAGGTACATGGAAAGGACAGGTTTAGAGGGATATGGGCCAAACGCAGGCAGGTGGGACTAGTGTAGATGGGACGTGTTAGCCAGTGTGGGCAAGTTGGGCTGATGGGCTTGTTACCACGTTGTAAGACGTCGGGTGGCCGGATTTCGCCGCGGGGGTCGCCCTGAAACGGGGTCGACG
This sequence comes from Rhinoraja longicauda, assembly GCF_053455715.1. Taxonomy (NCBI): domain Eukaryota; kingdom Metazoa; phylum Chordata; class Chondrichthyes; order Rajiformes; family Arhynchobatidae; genus Rhinoraja; species Rhinoraja longicauda. The sequence goes on along the minus strand of NC_135970.1, from coordinate 9,872,965 downwards.
GCGGCCCCAGCTTGCTGTTGGCCTTCCGACGCCGCGGAAAAGACGGCCAGCGCTGCCAGGTCCTCCCGACGGGACATCCATATTTGATCAGCGCGCTCGCCCAGCCGCTGCGTGTCGGTGAAGGGGTCCTCAGCGAGCTGAGAACGGAGGTCGACGGGGAGCTGCCGCAGGTAGGCCTGCTTGAATAAGAAACAGGGCGGGTGGTTGCCCATAAGGGCGAGCATGTCCTCCAGGAGGGTCGACGGCCGTCGATCCCCGAGCCCCCCCTGGCTCATAGCCCGAACTATGCGCCCACTCTTCCACCTCATGGCTGGTCGCCGCAAGGAGGTCGAGTGGGACGACGAAGCAGGAGCGGCCTTTGAGCAGGCTAAGGAGGCCCTGGCCAGGGCCACGATGCTCGTCCATCCTAAGGAGGATGCCCCAACCGCCCTGACCGTGGACGCTTCTGAGGTGGCGGTCGGTGCGGTGCTAGAGCAGCACATCGACGGGTGTTGGCGGCCACTCGCCTTCTTTAGCAGGCACCTCAGCGGGGCCCAACGGCATTACAGCGCGTTCGACCGGGAGCTCCTCGCCCTCTACCTCGCGGTACGCCACTTTCGGTACTTCCTAGAGGGGAGACCCTTCACCGCGTTCACAGACCACAAGCCACTCACCTTTGCATTCGCCAAGGTTTCGGATCCGTGGTCTGCGCGGCAACAGAGACAATTGGCTTATGTGTCGGAAAACACCACCTCAATTCGGTTCGTGGAGGGAAAAAACAACAGGGTGGCCGAAGCCCTGTCTAGACCCGCGATCCACGCCGTCCTACAAATGGCCGGGGGGATCGACTATTCCGCCCTAGCAGCCGCACAGCTGGGGGACGAGGAGATGGCCACCTATCGTACAGCCGTGTCCGGCCTGCAGCTGGAGGACATTATCTGTGGCCCTGGGGATACAACACTGTTGTGCGACACCTCCACTGGCCTGCCGCGGCCCATCGTCCCTGTCGTCTGGCGTCGCAGGGTATTCGAGGTGCTCCACGGGCTGTCTCACCCCTCCATTCGGGCGACGGTGGCCCTTGTATCCTCCCGTTTCATGTGGCACGGGCTGCATAAGCAGGTCGCACACTGGGCACGCACCTGCATCCCGTGCCAAACTTCAAAAATCCAGCGACACGTGCGTGTACCTCTGCAAGAGTTTCGTGTCCCTCGGCAGCGCTTCGACCACATTCATGTGGACATCGTGGGGCCGCTGCCGCCGTCCCGGGGCATGACCCACCTCTTCACTGTGGTAGATCACTTCACGCGGTGGCCGGAGGCCATTCCGCTGGCAGACACCTCGACGGCCACCTGCGTGCGGGCCTTGGCGGCGCACTGGATCGCCCGGTTCGGGGTGCCACTGGACATTACATCCGACCGGGGGCCACAGTTCACTTCGGAACTGTGGTCGGCCATGGCAAGACTCTTGGGTGTCAGCCTACACCACACTACGGCGTACCATCCAGTCGAACGGGTTGGTGGAACGCTTTCACCGCCAGCTGAAGGCTGCCCTGAAGGCTCGGCTCACGGGCCCAGACTGGGTGGACGCCCTGCCGTGGGTTTTGCTGGGGATCCGCACCGCACCCAAGGAGGACTTGGCCTCCTCCTCCGCCAAGTTGGTGTACGGGGCCCCCTTGACGGTTCCCGGGGAGTTCATCCCACCAGCGCAGGGTCGAGTGGAGCAGCCTTCTGACGCCCTGCAACGTCTTCGGCAGACGGTGGGCAGGCTGGCACCTGTGCCCACGTCACGTCATGGGACCTTCCAGCCACACGTCCCTGCCGCTCTGGAGGACTGCCAGTTTGTGTTCCTGCGCAGGGACGCACACCGATCACTTCTCCAGCGGCCGTACGAGGGCCCCTTCCGGGTCCTGCAACACGGCTCGGCCACATTCGTTCTGGACATGGGGGGTCGCAGAAAGACTGTTTCGGTCGCACGGCTGAAGCCGGCACACGTGGACATTGATCGGCCGGTGCCGGTTGCGCAGCCCCGCCCGCGCGGTCGCCCCCCGTCCAAGCTACCCCCTCCAGTGTCTGCTACGACCCCTCCACCTGACGGTCAGTCGCCGGTCCCTGCGCCGGTCATGGTGCGCACCCGGGCTGGTCGCCTCGTGCGCCCTCCTGTCCGTTTTGTACCTCCGGTTCTTGGGGGGGGGTCCTGTGGCGGATCAGGCCACTCCTTGGGTCAGCCCCCTCGTTACGTGACGGACAGGCGTAAGGGGTTAAAAGCAAGACCAGGGGGAGGCGTGGCTCATCCCTAGGGGAACTACGCTGTGGGCTGGAGCTCGCAGCCTAATAAAAGAATCTTACTAAAAACTGCCTGGCGTCTTGCCTTTTCTCTGGCCTCCGCCAGGCCACTACATAGTACATAATTAAATCTATACATATATCTCTTACTTGTTAAACATTGTTTAAACTTTACCAGTGTCACTGTGAATATTATTTACACAGAATACTTGGCAGGTCTCTTTTGTAGAGGATGCAAGTATGTGGAATTTTCAGGTTGCTTTGAAGCCCTGTACATTGCAGGAGTTAAGAGACCCTTGAGTAAATATTCTCTGGTGCTACCATGCACTTTCTGCTAAAACTGCATGTGTATTGTCAGAAGAGAGGGAAAGAACAGGATGAGAGAGCTTGTCTTCCATGTTAGTGGGGCTACACAAATATGTGCACATTTTTGAAATAGAAGATTGTTATTTCCCAGTAGCAAAGGCTATCCTAGATTGCAGTTTAATATTAATTTTGCTTGTGTTAGTGCTGCTATCTATTGCTTACCTGTTAGATTCTGGAAAATTTGCCTTTTACTTGGAGTTCTGACCCTTGTTGTTTTCAAGGCCTTGTTCATGACTTCAAAGGCAACAGGAAAAATGCACGTCAAAGCTAAACCAAGAGAAAAGAGATTGATATAAACTAGAAACTAGCAAAGTCCACAATATTGACAAACCCAAGGGGAAGTGAAAAGTAAGAATACTATCAGATCATAACTGGGCAGAACAATTCAAATTTATTGTCTGTAAACTACTGCTTACATTCTATAATATATTTTAATGTATTAGCTTTAGCGTACATTTGAATAAAATTATAATTATGGCCAATGTGGGATCAATGAATAACAATTGAGTTCAAATGTAGTAGAACACTTGACATCATTCTAGAGGGCCTTTGCTGAGGACATAATCAGTGTAAGAACAGAAATGGCGGAAGTGGCGTTGGCGATGGTTGAAACAGTGTACTGCTCCTTGCTGTATTGTATGTATTTGTTCGTTTGTGTTGTCTGCAGAAATCCCACAAAGATCACTTTCATGAAGAGGTACTACCATAATGTTGTGTCCTTATTGTTTTGATGGGTTTATGCTTTATTCTTAATTGTTAACTGTATGTTTGTGTTGTCATTTGTGAGCGGAGCACCAAGGCACATTCCTTGTATACGCACATACTTGGCCAATAAACTTATTCAAGATCAAACTTATTCAAGTTCAAAATGTCTTCCTCCTTCGCCTCACCACAACCCTCCCGCTTTCTTCTTCAGTAATATCAAGACAAACAATAGTAAAACATTTCTCCATGTAAATGTTCTCTGAGACAGTGGACTTACTTCAGAAGAATGAACAGGCAGCCATATCTTATATATCTTGAATACAATAACTCTGTCTGGTTTACCGCTTGAATCAGCTGATATTGGGGGTGAAAGTTCCATTTTCACACTGCGACCTGGAAGCAAGGATTTCATTGGAGCAGCGATTGAGATAAGCAACAATTAAGTACAGACCCGGTCTATGAACACACTTTGAAAGGATGAACTAGCATGAACTATTTCCAAATAAAGCTTTAAAACCAGTTCTGCAATTGCACGTTTGAATTGTAAAACAATCAAATACATTTAAATGGGTAAGCATCGATTATTCGACATTTGCTAAGGATTGTAGATGAACTGCATACCAAACTTGTTGGAATGTTCAATGTGAAGGCCATTGCCAAAGAATTGGAGGAAATGGGATGCAGTGTATATTTGGCAGCAATGCAGAGTGATAACACCATCACAACCATGGCCATGGCTGACTCGACCTTTCCCACGAGCCCACGTTGACTTTTATCAGAAGGAAGGCACTTTACGTGATTGTGCCCAATGGGTATGCACACAAAATGATTGAAGTCAGACATGCAGCTACTTGCAAAACTGTGGAATGCAGGTTTAATGACCTGACATGATTTACTTTGCATATATATGAGAGAATTACCTGACATCAGGGCATAAAACATTTATCGATTCCTCAGTATCATCCTGTTTCCAGTGGGCAACAGGCACATCTGATCATGTGTTAAAAGAGACTTTAAAGAGGCAAGTGCTCCAAGGTAACTGGAGGTGAATGATAAATCATCGTTTGACCAACCTCTTGATCAAATACCGTACCACCCCACATGGCGTTGTATTATTCTAGCAGTTAATGCATCACTGTCTTCCCACATGATTGAATTGAATAACTGAGAGGGGAAGCAGCTAAGCAGCGATTGAAGCAGAAGGCAATGTCTCGAGATAAAGAGAAGCGATTGTGACTGTGAGGGAATCCTCCAACAGGACTTAGCATTATTTTCAGTAAATGGAATAAAACTGTACCCTGAAATTATATTTAGTTCTATTAGAAATCATGTTGGTAGTGTCCACATAGATCACGGACCCAGATTGCAGAGGAGGTTAACCAGGATGTTGCCTGCAGTGGAGTCTTTAAGCGATGAGAAACTAGATTGGCTGGTTTGTTTTCTTGAAATGAGGAGGCTGAGGGAGGATCTAATAGAAGTGATGAGAGGCATAGATAGGATGGAAAGAAAGGAATGCTTTTCCTTCACAGGGGTGCCTAAAACTAGAGGGCATAGGCTTAGGGTAAGGGGTAAGAGATTTCGAGGGAATCTGAGGAAGAATTTATTTCGAACTAAGAAGATGGATGGAATTTGGAATGCACTGCCTAATGGAGATGGCAGGTACTTTCACAACATTTAGGACATACTAGACCAAGTGGACCCGTTGGGCCCAAACCTCTCCTGCATTGGTGCACCACCCTGTCCTCCCCTTCTCCCCTGTATCCTCGACCCCCCCTCCCCTCTCCCTTCTCCCCCACTCCCCCCTTCCCTCTCTCCTCCCTCCTCCCCTCTCCCTCCCCTCCTTTTAAACTTTAAAATGTGAATAGCTTTAAAAATATAACACCGATTTCAATGAAACTACTTGCATTATCACTAAAGTGACAATGGTGAGTAAGGTGGACCTAAAATTGTTGCGCTATCGTGTACCGTTTTGGCTGAAGTTCAGTCACAAACAAGATAACAAACGAGAGTTTTAGTATATAGATTTAGGCAAGCATACACTTCACCAAGCTTAGAAAGCTACGGGCCAATTAAACACCTCTGACCAGCTGACCAAATTTCTTTATCTGAACTAGTACCATTTGTTTGCCCTCCAGACTTTTTCTATCCATGTACCTATCTAAATGTCTTTTAAACATTCTAATTGTACTCCTTCTGCAACATCCTCTGTCAGTTCCATACTCCTGTCACTCAGGTTCCATCCACCCTTTCCTTAAATCTATGCCTTTAATTTTAGACTCCATTATCCTGTGACCATCCACCTTATCTACATCCCTCGTGAATTTATAAACCTTTATAAGGTTACAATTTAACTTCCCAACTTCTATACTCAATACCCTGACTGATGAAGGCCAATGTAACAAATGCCTTCTTTACCACCCTATCTATCTGTGATGCCACTTTCCGGGAACTATGCACCTGTCTTCCTAGATCCCTGTTCTCCACAACACTCCCCAGGGCCCTACCATTCACCTTGAACGTCCTGTCCTGGTTTGGCTTCCCAAAATGCAACACTTCAAACTTACCTGCATTAAACTCCATTAGCCGTTCCTCATCTGTGACTAAAGATGATGCAAATCTCTACCAGGACTCTTGCAATTTTTTCCCAAGCTTCCCACAATGTCTTTGGATACATTTGATTAGGGGATTTATCCACCTTAATATCTGTGTATAAGTGTGAAATGTGTTTACACAGTTCCTCAAAGAGAGAACACAGTGGGGTATATTTTCACACATAAGAGGACACCAAATGTATAAAGCCATATGTAAGTACCCTGGAAGAGAATGCCTTGTGTCAGAGTTCGATTAGACATGCTCACCTGTAACTGTTATTCTAGGCACTATTTATCAGAACTCCCAAAGTGTGCAAGTGAACAGTTTCCCCATGTGTCTCTGTAAGCACTGCAAACTATTAATAAATCAGTAATAATAAACAATAATATTGATTTAATTTGTCAAGAGGAAGAGATATATCTTGCACTTGAAATGAAACAAAGTCGGACTGACATTCTCAATCGGTGATCTTAAGTTTTTTGTTTAACCACAACAGTTGTAACCGCCATCCAATACAGAAAGCACTCATGAGAAGAAAGGATACAATTAGAAATGACAAATAAATAGTCTTTAATGCATTGTTAAGAAAAATTAAATGGATAAAATGTCAGGAGCCAAGGATATCAATGGAAGGATATACAGATTTAATCAACACTTTCTTAGAACAAGCAGCAGAGTTAGTGAATGGTTAACATGAAGCTTTGATAGAGAACCGACATAAAATGTATCTTGGAGTTATTTCCAAATAGCAATATTGGTTGAAAGGATGACAGATGAGATTGTAACCACCATAAAGAATCAATGTATGTAACCCACACAGCAGTGGATTGGCACTGCATCGCAGGAGTGAAAACAAACAGTTGCCAAATGACTCTTTATACAAAAACTCGTTGGGTAATTAACATTAGGCCCAGCAATCCAGTTTATAAACAAAACCCTTAATTTCACGATAAGGATGTACAATACAGTGGGAGTTTTAAATGGTCAATTGACAAGAAGTACAACCGTATATAACTATTACATGCATTGTTTTGCAACTTGATTCTTTCTGGAAATAAATACAATAATGGGTATTTCTCAGGGTCTTTCTTCCTGACATCAGGGGAATACAGATTGGCATCATTCCCCAGACAGTGATATTTTAGAGTAATGCAGGAGTACTTGGACCACATTGCCGAGGAGGCGCCCATCTTTGGTCATTCCCAGGGTAACCTGGTCGTCCCTGCACAACTGTGGATTGGGGTACCTGCTGGTCAGAGAATTACTTACCTTCATCCCTAGCCATTGCTACATTGCAGTGATTTCCCAATACCTCTGTACCCACACAATCTCCTGTCTAACCCATGAGCCCCTTCCCCAAACCTACAATCTTGTCCCAATCCTTCCCTCCGAATCTGCTGTTGGACCCTCACCCCATTTTTCCCATCATCATGCTGCCGGTATCCGATCTCCCTCAAGAATATTGCCATTCGCAATGTCATTTGGCATCAATGTAGAGCTGATTTCATTCAGTTTCTCTATCACTGAGTTAACTTTCCAAGTCCTACCCCTTCACCCACCTTGATGTACTGTGGATCCCCATCCTCCCCAAAACCCCAAGCATGCATTATCAGACCTGATCTCAATCCCCCTTCAATAGCGTGCCAGTCCCTGGAGCCCCGTCATGCCAAAATCCCTACCACCAGTGTCTTGATTCCACCAGCAGTTCCAACACTACCCTCACCCTCTCTAAAGACCACAAAATACCTATTTCCAAATTCTGATGTAAGTTCATTGGCCTCAAATGTTAACTCTGCTTCGTACTCTAAAAATGCTGCATTTTTAAAATGCCATACATGTGCCTTATTCTGACATCCTCGAATTCAACTGTTCAATAAAATGATCAGTTTAAAATTACAGTTGATTTACCATTATTTTGTGTTGGAGGAGACATTACTAAATATCTATCAGTGTTGTACAAAGAAGTTTCCTCGCTTTATCCTTGAAATTTCTAGCAAATTTTAGTATATGGGGAAAATGATTTCTCTTTATGTGCTCCATCTACTTCCATTATTTTCTTGAAAACCCTGATCAAACTGTGCTTGAACATTCTAAATTTCAGGAAAGGCAACCTCAATTTCTGTAATCTGGGCAAATAATTTAATCCTTGAGTTATGGTATCATTGCTTTCCTATTGAAGCCAACACATGTTCAGATGTTTCAGATAAGAACTGAGTGAAAAGGTTGAACCTGACTTCCCTCTAAAATCACTCCCCTCTCACCTTCAGCCTATACCCTCCACCCTGGAGAAAAGATCATGACTGCTCACCTCAATCTTGTACACCTCAATAAGGTCACCCCTCAGCCTCCTTCGCTCCAATGGAAATAGTCCCAGTCCCTCCAACTTCTCGCAAGCCTAGGTAACATCCTGGTGAATCTCCTCTGCACCCTTTCCAACTTAATGACATCTTAGCTATAGCTGGTCAACCAGAACTGCTCATCGTGGTCCAAGTGTGATCTCATACTTCTGCTCTATCTTCTTAGATTTAAAATAGATGACCTCCCATTTGCGTAAATTTAAATCCATTTGCCCCAGTTTTGCCAATTCTCTCAATCAGCTAATATCTCTTTGTTTAATGGTGAATGCCCATAAATTAACCTATCATTCTAAAACATAACTGGTATCCATTAGATAGGGACAATGAAACAAATAAGAGAAATGAGTATCTGAATCTCAGTTGAAGTCATATAGCTGATAATGGAATAGATATTGGGTAACATCATCAGTCATCTTCATATAAAATGAGAAATTAACATTAATAATTAAAAACAATGTGAGCTCATTACATATTTATGCAATATTACTGTGCATCATTTAATTTCTTTGATGTATTAGTCATTTTATAATAAAACAAAATAATCTTTTCTATTTCCTATCTACACCACTCATTCATTTCTATTTATTGTTAACTGTGGCAACTGCAATTTGCACTGTTATCTATATACTAAAACTCTCGTTCGTTTGTTTGTTTGTTTGGTCCTGAACTACAGCCAAAACGGTGCACGATAGCGCAACCATTTTAGGCCCACCTTACTCACCGTCATCCCTTTGGTGCTAATGGAAGACGTTTCATTGAAATCGGTGTTATATTTTTAAAGTTATTCACATTTTAAAGTTTAAATCTATCTCCTCGGGAGGGGGGAGGGGGGGAGGGAGGGAAGGGGGGAGGAGAGAGGATCAGGGGAGTTGAGGGAGATGGAGTGGGGGGAGGGGAAGGGAAGGGTGGAGGTGGAGGGGAGGGGGTGGAGAGAGGGGGGAGGGGAGGGGGAGGGAGGGAGGGGAGAGGGGGAGGGGAGAGGGGAGGGCGCTGCACCAATGCAAGAGAGATTTGGGCCCAACAGGTCCACTTGGTCTAGTATGTTTATAAATAGCATATTCTACACTTTACCCAAAACTTGTATTGTAGAAAAGCCATGGAACTGGACCACCTCAGAATATTTATATAAATCCGATGTAAATATGCTTGTAATAAAAATGGGCAATAGAACAATTAAACCAATATGGTAACCTGACAGGACAGATTCACTGAAAACAACGGAAAACTATATTAAATTATTTGGATTGGTAAAGTGTTAATTTCTGTCTCCCACCCAAGATTCACAAATAGGACTGCCCTGATGGGGCCTCAGATTTTGCCTGCTGTTGTCCCACTGTGGTCATCTCCTCATATCTTCACTACATCTTGTTCCCCCTGTCCAGCCCTTTGCACCGACACCCTTAGCACCTTACATGCTCTCCACCATTTCAACTTTCAATTGCCCCCGCTCTCCCGCTCTTTAATTCCTCAACAGGAAGGTCTTCGGGCTCTCCATTTATTTCTAGAACATAGGTCCAACCAGTTCTCATTTACTAACACTCTCCTCCGCCTTTTTCAATTTGTGCTTACCCTTTAACAACTTCTCTTTTGATACCTCATACTTTTTACAAATCAAAGGCAGTCTATGCGCACTTACATGGTACCTAGTTACGCAAGCCTCTTTATTGGCTATATGGAGCATTCTTCGTTCCAAACCTCTTCTGGCACCATCCCCAACTCTTTCTCTTCTACATCCATTACACCATTGGTGTCTCGTCCTGCACTTGTGTGGAACTCAACAATTTCACTAACTTCGCCAAAAAACCTCCACCCTGCCCTCAAATTCACAGCCTATTTACCCAACACGATCCCACCACTTGTCACATTTTCCCTTCCCCAACCCTTTCTGCTTCCCATAGAGACCACTCGCTCCATGACTCACTGGTTTGCTCATCTTTGCCCATCCCTCCCCCACGCCAGACACTTTTCCCTGCAGCCATAGGAGGTCCATCACCTGTCCCTACACCTGCTCCCTCACCTCAAAACAGCCCTTCCAGGTGAAATAAAGATTCACATGCAGCTCTCTAACTTTGTCTATTACATAAGTGACTGATGTGACCTCCTCTTCATTGGTGATATTTAGTACATAATAGGCGATCCCTTCACCAAGGCCACCTGGAGCTCCCACTAGCAAGCCATTTCAATTCCTCTCTCCATTCTCCCTTGTCTATCCTGGGCCTCCTCCATTGCCAGGGTGAGGCTAAATTCAAACTAGGGGAATATTCTGGGTTTAGTCTACAACCCGATGGCATGAACATTGCACCACTCGACTTCTGCCAGTCCCTCTCTCCGTCCCCAGATCTTCCCATTCATCGCCCCCATCCCTCAATACACTGCCCCTCTTACCCAGCTTCTTTCCCACTAAGCCATCTGCCCATCACCCACACATCTCGCAGCGACCTTTCCCCCACTGTTCCCACCCATCCTTCCCACCTCACTAATTTGATCCCATACTCCACATTCCTTTCCATCAGATTCCATCATCTGCAGCCCCTGATTACCCACACCAATCAGGTCCAGCTCTGTGTTATCCCAACTCTCTCTCCCCCCACCTACCTCCATCCATCAATCTACACCTCCCCACTTGGACCCACCTATTGTCTACCAGCGCTTGTCCCACCCACTCACCTCTTTAGACAGGCTATCTACCCTTCAGAGGAAGGATCTCGACTTGAAATATCGACCGTCCATTTCCCTTCATCGATGCTGCCTAAATGTTGTGAGGGCAGTATGATTTTTTTCACTCAACTTTAGCATTATATATAAAGAATAGAACATGGTTTTGAATATACTGAGGTAAAATCTCAGTGCAATTAGTAGCACGTACGTTTGAGATTACATATACAATCACTATAGTTTATTGGCCACATTAAGGTCCAATTTATCACATTCCTCCAATTCTTCATTTCTTACTTCGGATGTAGTTTTTTTTTTGCAGTGTAAACAAAATGCCAGGCTGCCCCATAAAGTAGTTAATAGGCACGGGGCCAGGATGGAGAACCATATTATGGGCACTCCAGCCGGATCCAAACTGCAGTGCCCTAAGTAGGTACAAAGTAGGAAGTGCTCATCTCGCCTCAGGGGTGGAGAGGGAATATGTGGGCAGCTGTACCCAGCCACGCTCAAACATTCACGATACTTGCAGCAGCATTGACAGCATGTTTCACCAGTTTCAGGATATATGTAGCACTTGAAGGAACTTGGGGTATAAATGATAAAAATGAAAGGAGAGAGGTGACGTGATCATTGCACAATAGCGCAACACCCAAATATTTAGCAGCACCATAAATAATCTGGAAAGTCGATTTCAAGTGTAGCGAATATTAGGATTCAGTTATCTGTGTGTAGATTGTAGGTTGTAAGTTCATCCTGCACCAAGTTGTGAGCAGTTTGTGGTGAAGGGCAGCACACCTTAATTTGATTAAAGGCTGCTGGCATTCTATCTGCATATTGCACAACATAATCAATTCATTCCAATGGATATGGAAACAATGAGCTGGTAACAGCACCGGTTAAAAACTTGGGTTAAATTACCCATCTGATGAGCATTGGTTTAACTGTCATGGCACAGAAACAAAACAAATGTTTCCCTTAGCAATTTAAGGAAATGTTCAAAAAGGATATTTAGGCCTTGAGATTACAGATTTGATACTAAAGGTTGAACATTTGGCACAGTTCTCTGTTACTCCCTCCACTATTTTGCTGGAGCTGACTCATCTATTTGAACTTACTTCATGCCTTGGTTACAATCGCAGGGAGTGGAATTTTAGACAAAGGACTTAGTACACCCATCACTGGTATTTAACTGCATATAATAATGGGTTTATTAGTCATCATTTTAGTATGGGGAATAATTTCTCTCACCCAAGCCCACTTGCTGTGAGGAAGCAGTCTTCTCTGGCCTTTCACAGCCTTTTAAATCCATCCCCAAAAGGATTGCGGGCACAATTTTCCCCAACTGCTTTAGAGGGGTAATGTGGGGTACTAATTTGAAATGCCAGTTTAGAATAGAGTCTACCTAATGAAGGAAGTTGAATCTGGAAGCAGCCATCCATCGGATCATTAATTACTGGTTACCGTTTACATTTTAATCTTGTGCTCATTAAAGAGATTACGTTGGTATTTTGGTGCAAGTGCTTGAACGACATTGTCTTTGTATAACAATAATGGGTGGCACTGTGTGCAGCTAGTAGGCCAGCTTCCTCACAACTCCAGTGACCCCCAGTCCAATCCTGACCTCTGGTGTTCTCTGTGTGGAGTTTTCATTTACTCCTTGTCGCTCTGTGGGTTTCCTCTGGGCTTTCCGGTTTCCTCCCATATCCCAGATAAGTGTGGGTTGCTATCACTGTAAATTGCCCCTAGTATGTCGGTGAGTGGTAGAATTGTGGGGTGCACTGGGGGTGTTTTAGTTTTTCGTTTTAGTTTTAAGACTAGAAAAGGGTGGACCCGCTGGGCCCAAACCTCTCCTGCATTGGTCTAGCACCCTCCCCTCTCCCACTCCCCCCCTTCCCCTACCCCCCCAACTACCCCCTCTCCCCTTCCCTTCCCCCCCCCCCACTCACCCACTCCATCCCCCCTCAACCCCCCTTATCCCCCCTGTTCCCCTCTCCTCTCCTCCACTCCCCCTCCCCCACCCACTCACCCATTCTCCAACTCCATCCCCCCTCAACCCCCCTTAAAACTCCCCGGGGCCGGGAGCGGGCGAGGGGGGAGAGGAAAGGGGAGAGGGAGCCACTCACCCCGGCCCCAGGCGGCCATCGCGATGGCCAGCAGCAGGAGAGCTCTCCTCACCCCCCCCCCCATTGGCCGCCACTTCCGTCACTCGGGCGGGTCCCACACCCCCTTCCGAGCGGCAACCCTCCCCAACTGCGCATGCGCGGATCCAGCGGCCATATTACCGTTGTGAGGCAAGATGAACACGTAAGTATTAGATCAATGGGCTCCAACTGCGCAGGCACGGACCCGTTGTGACATTGAACACGGAAGTATTACTGTGCAGGGGCGGCTGACGGGCAAGGCAAGTGGGAACGAATTATTAAAATTTTAAATGTGATTTATTAAAGTTTAATAAGTGAATAACTTTTAAAATGTAACAACCATTTGAACTGCAGGTGAGTGAGTAAGGTAGGCCTAAAATTTTTGCAGTATACTGTACTGTTTTTGCTGTATTTCGGGAACAAACTGACATACAAACGAACATACGTACGAATATACATACAAAATGATAGTTTTAGTAATAGATAGATATAGTGTGGAAACAGGCCCTTTGGCCCACTGAATCCAAACCGACCAACGATTCGAGTAGTTCTATTCTACACCATTGGGCCAATTTACATAAGCCAATTAACCTACACACCTGCACGTCTTTGGAATGTGGGAGGAAAACAGCACCAGAGAAAACCTATGCGGTCACAGGGAGAATGTACAGGCTCCATACTGACAGCACCCGTAGTCAGAATCAAACCTGGGTCTCCGGCGCTGTAAGGTGGCAACTCTACCGCTGCCCCACTGTGCAAACTGTGCGATGGGAATATAGGGAGAACCAAATGGAATTTATGCAGAATTAGTTTGAATGGGACGATAAACTTTCTCCTCTCTTTTGCTATTTCAATTGCAAATAAACATTGTTGCTAAAAAATTCAGACATGGAACATCCATCCCTCCATTGGATATCCAATTCCAGTCGAGAAAATCCATGTAGATTGTCAGTAGGTTCCCTTGCCGTCCTGAAGTATAATGCTGTGCATATTCCACAGTTTCAGTGGAAGTCAGTCATACAGCATGGAAACAAGCCCTTCGGCCCAACTTGTCCACACCGACCAACATGTCCCATCTAAATTAGTCCTGACATCCTGCGTTTGGCCCATATCCCTCTAAACATGTCCTAACCATGTACCTGTCTAAATGTTTCTTAAACATTGCGATAGTACCTACCACAACTACCTCTTCCTGCAGCTCGTTCCTCATGCCCTCTGCCCTTTATGTGAAAAAGTGACCCCTTGGATTCCTATTTAATCTTTCCCACCTCACCTTAAACCTATGTCCTCTGGTTCTTCATTTCTCTACTATGGGCAAGATGCTCTGTACATCTCCCCGATCTCTTCCTCATTGCGATAGCATTCCTGTAGCTGGAACTTGTACAATGCAAATTAACTGCGATTGTTGTATATCGACCACATCACTAGGACATCACTGCAATAGTTCAGACAAACGTCCTTGGTCCAATCATCTTCAGCTGCTTCATCATCTATGACCTGCCTTCCATCATCAGGTCAGAAGTGGGATCGCTTGTTGTTGATTGTGCAATGCTCAATTCCCAAATGAAACATCCCACGCCTACATACAACAAAATCTAGATAACACACAAGTTGTGGTTGATAAGTGACAAATCTCATTTGATCCACAAATGTGGCAGACAATTATTATCGTCAACATAAAAGAGTCTATCCCCACTTAGCCCTGACAGTGACTGCCATAAAATTCCCCACTTTTAGCATCTTGCAATCATTACTGATCAGAAAGTGAAACATATGGTTACAGGAGTAGGATATAAGATAGGCCCCCTCCACTGGGTAACTCACTTCCCGACACGCCAAAGTCTTGTCATCATCTACATGGCACATGTAAGTCATGGGATGGAGCGCTCTCCGTGTAAATTGTCCTATCTGCACTAAGAGTCGTGACACAGGGAAGGAAGATTTCTCAATTACTTTTGTAAAATCTATTGCTATAATTGTTACAGTCAGTGACACAAATAACAGAAAAAATTGCCACATCTAATATCTGTGATACCTGGATGTTTGTTAGTTGTAGCTCAGTTTATTTCAGCCATGGTTCAGTGAGTAGCATTAATATCTGATTCTGATGTTCATAGGTTGAACTCCAGTGACTTGTGCATAACAATCTAGACTGACACTATCATGCGGTAGTGAGGGAATGCTATTTAGTGGGGGATGCTATATTTTACGGTGGACTCTAACCCAAGCCCTTGTTTGTTCTCCCAAGTGGATGTTAGACATTCCATGGTACTGTTCCGAACTATTATCCAGTTGTTGAAACATTCATATTTGTCATAGAGTCACACAGCATGGAAACAGGCAGTTCGGTCCCCCACATTTACAATGAACAAAGGACATCCATCTGTATTGATCACATCTTTCTGCATTCATGGCCTTCTATGCCGAGGCAAGTGCTCATTTAGACATTTCATAGTGTCAGCGACTATGCTTCCACCACTCTCTCAGGCAGTGTATTCCAGTTACTTACTATATTCACTGGGTGAGAAAGGTCCCCTGCAGATATCCTCTAAGTCTCTTATACCTTAAATCTATGTCCTCTAGCTTTGTACACCGATCAGCCAAAACATTATGACCTGATGAGCCAAAACATTATGCCCACCTGTCTAATATGCTGTTGATCCTCCGTGTGCAGCCCCAGACGCAGCAGGGTGCGGTGCACTGTGCATTGTGACACATTCCTCCCGTGACCACCATTAAAATTTTCTGTGACTTGTGCCATAGTAGACCTTCTGTCGGATTGGACCAGACAGGATAGCCTTCGTTGCCCTCGCTCATCGATGAGCCTTGGTCGCCGGATTGTGGTTTGTCCCTCCTTGGACCACTGTCGGTAGGTACTCACCACTGCTGACCGGGAGCACCCCACAAGCCTTGCCGTTTCAGAGCTGCTATGACCCAGTCATCTGGCCATGACAATTTGGCCCTTGTCAAAGTCGCTCAGGTCTTTACTCCTGCCCATTTCTCCAGCATCTAACACATCAACTTCAAGAACTGACTGTTCACTTGCTGCCTAATATATCCCACCCCTTGACAGGTGCCATTGTAACAAGATAATCAATGTTATTCACTTCGCCTGTCAGTGGTCATAATGTTTTGGCTGATCGGTGTATCTCTCTGACATGGGGAAAAGTGTCCTGTTGTTTACCTGATCTATACCCCTCATAACTTTATATACATCAGTCATGTCACCTGTTAATCTCTTCTGCTCCAGGAAAAACAGAACTAATCTCTCCAAGCAATCCCCATATCTGAAACAGTCCATCCCGGGCAACATCCAGGTGAATCTCCTCTGCAACCTCTCCAGCACCGTCACATTCTTTCTAAAGTGTAGAGGCAGAACTGCATGCAGTGCTTCAGCTGAGGCCTGACCAATGTTTTGTAGAGGTGGAGCATAATCTACCTGCTCTTGCGTTCAACGTCAATTGTGAGAGCTTGGTGTATATGAAATGGCGGCTTTATTTCTATATTACAATAGTAACAACACTTCAAAATAAGTTTGGTAAAGGGCTGGATCATGCTCCAGGGCTGGATCAATCCCTGGCCACCAGTTATGCAGGGAACCAAATGTGAACCTCCTCTCATTGCCCAACTTATATTTGACTGACGCACCTGCGTGTTGCCAGGCGCAAGTGGGAATTCAGATATCAATGCATCTGACCATCATTGCATTGCTGGACTTATCACTGAGGCCAGTAGTAGAGAACTGCCATGCTGAGCTGAGGAGTTGGATGCACTTCGCACGTGGCTCCTCAGCTTTACACTAGCCAGAGGTGCAGGCAAGTGATTACTTATTTAACTTTTAAGTTGTGCCTATGTTTTCAAGTGCTTTATAATAAAATTGATTTTTAAAATAATTTAAAATAAATCAGATTAACGTATGTGAACCGTATTTAAATGTATAGTAATCTGTTAAATTTCAGTTAATTTTGTTCGCAGTGAACTATTAATAGCCATTGGGGCATTTTTAGGGTCTCAAGATCCACCACCTGAGGCCACGTTAGCACTGACGGAACATTTCTTGGCTACACAGGGCCAGCTTGACTGGCCCTCCAGTCAGGTTGACACTGCAAGAATGAAGGCAGTGAATCCAGCAGAGGGCCGGATCCAGCCCGATAGTAAAATGCTTCATGATATCGTAAGGGGGTGTAAAAGGCTCTCTAGGCAGTGCAAATATTATTATTTTTCTCTTTTTTGTGGCAAATTTAATAATGTGCCTGCCTTCTGATTGCTTATTCTTTGGGTAGACCAGCTCCTTCTCTGCAAAATGCTGGAGTAACTCAGCAGGTCAGGCAGCATCTCAGGAGAGAAGGAATGGGTGACGTTTCGGGTCGAGACCCTTCTTCAGACTGATGTCAGGGTCTCGACCCGAAACGTCGCCCATTCCTTCTCTCCTGAGATGCTGCCTGACTTGCTGAGTTACTCCAGCATTTTGTGAATAAATACCTTCGATTTGTACCAGCATCTGCAGTTATTTTCTTATAGCTCATTCTCTGTACACTCTCTACTAATCTTGCTTAAGCATTAAAACATACAAGGATCTTAGAAGTCTCTCTTCCTTAGGCCATGTTGTCTGATTTCTGGCTCATGATTGGAAATGATGATTTTCTTGCATTGAGCCAGTAGATTTGTTGGCGATCTCCTTCACTCTCTTCTTGAAGGTGACCACATGAGAGAAGAAAATTGTGTAGCTTGCTACAACTGGTCTCTGAATCGGGTGTAAACTTACTGAACTTCCTGCTGGAATTTGGAAACGATGTTCGATTTTCTCTCAGAGTCTGAGGGTTGTTCTCAAATTTCAAGAGTGTTTATTTATCATATGCACCAGTTATGAACCAGACAATTAAATTCTTACACGCTGCAGATTTACAGGTACATTCGATTTCCTCCTGGAGTTTCAGAAGTTGCACTTTTCTTCTAGATTTCCTGGAATTTTGCTCCGATCTCCTCTCAGGATTTGGGGATTTCCTCCCAAATGACGCCTGAAGGAATAGGGGAGGTGCACTTGGATTTCTTTCTGGATACTGAGTGGATTTCCCCTTGAGGTTTTGGATTTGCATTTCACATTTCACATTCAGGAGGGGCACAATTTGCACTTTTCACAATCCAATCGATCCCTAAAGGCTCCACACACAGCCTGTAAAGTAATTTGGTAGTGCAGTCTCCGTTGTAATGCAAAGATCAACAGCAGCTGAATTACGCACAGCAAGGCTCCACAAACAGTGAGATAAATGACCATCCTGCACAAAATCTTAGTATTACAGTATGATGCAGCTCTGAAGAAACCATTTGTCTCATCACAACTGTACCACCTTAACTGATCGACATTAATAATAATAATAACAATAATGCATTTTATTTATATAGCGCTTTTCATATACTCAAAGACGCTTTACAGAGATTTTGAGAACATAGGGAAATGAATAAATAGATAAATAAGTAAATAAATAAATGAACAGAGAAAGGAGACAGAAGGTGAGGTGACCTTCAGTGGTTGAAGGCAGTACTGAGCAGGTGAGACTTCAGCGATGTTTTGAATGTGGTGAGTGTGGAGGAGTCTCTAACGGTTTGGGGTAGTGAGTTCCATAGGGTGGGAGCAGCGATGGAGAAAGCCCTGTCCCCCCAGGATCTGAGTTTAGTCCGGATGTGGGGGGATAGGAGATTGGCAGCGGCAGAGCGGAGGGTGGAAGTGGGAGTGTGCCTGTGGAGGAGGTCGGTCAGGTAGGATGGGGCCAGGTTATGGAGGGCTTTGTAGGTTATGAGGAGGATTTTGTACTGGATTCTCTGGGGGATGGGGACATTGACATTGACATTAGACATTAGACATTGACCTAAGCTCTCCTCCAGTTAAATAATTCCACATATCTCAGGAATATTTCCTCCTCTTTTCCTGCACACTGTCACCCTCTCAGTCTATATTAGAATAACTGGAAGCTCCCCATTATCAGAATCCAAATTGTTTTGCATATTTGTGTAATTTTATTCCTTTTCACCTGAATAATGCCAATTATATGCATCCAAAAGCCAATTGCATAAAAGTATTCTTTAATTATGTGGATTGCGTCTTTATCCCTTTAACTGTATGTCACTGTCCAGTGTCATAATTTGTTCATTGACGTACATTGCTACCAGCTCCCTTTCTCCCCCTTCAGAGGACTAGGAGTTTGTCATTTTACTGGCTAATCGACAGATGCTGCCTGGGCCTCTGGAGGGAACATACTTACCCACTCCCAAAAAGCCCAAAAGAGTAGCTGGGAGTTTCATTTAACTGAAGAGGGTATTTCTGTGTTTTTAAGGCTTGAACCCACAATCTCCTGGTGCAGACCATTACCACTGAGTCACAGCTGGCAACTAAGTCGTAAAGGAGGAGGAGCCAAGGGAAAGAGAGTTCATTTGGGAGTCAAGACCCCAGTGGCAATTCCATGCTGGTGTGAGATAAAAACTTGCATCATTGCATTGTTAACACCCTGCACCTCATATCAGCACCGGTAATGACAAATTGTCCTTAACTGTTTAACTTAAAAATATTGTGAAGCTGACAGTTAGACTAAAGCCCCTGTCCCACTTAGGCGATTTTCTAGGCGACTACAGGTGACTAGGCTGTCGCCACACGGTCGCCGGGGTGTTGCCTGTATGGTCATGAGTCGTCTCCAAAGAGTCAAAGCGATTTTCTGGTCACCGCTGGATTTTGAAATGTTTTTAAAAAATTGGCGACTGTTGGTTTGACGCCAATGATCATAGCTTGACGTCTCCTGATGTAGGGTGCTGTCTTAGGTTGTCGCCAGGTTGTCGCCTGGTGACGTTGGTTGTCGCCGGTGCTGACGTCGGTGAATTCCATTGGTGACTACCTACGTCAACCGGCGACAGGTACCAGCGTCAAAACCGGAGGGAAAAATGACGTGAATTGTCTTCAGTTGTCGCCGACAAGCTCGTAGCTTGTCGCGGGTGGACGTAGGTTGACCAGTTGCCGTAGGTTGTCGCCTGCGTGGCTTGTAGGTTGTCGTAGGTGCGGTGGTAGTTGGACGTCCTAAGTCGCGACGATTGGGTCGCCGGTTGTCGGTAGCTTGCCGTAGCTTGACGTCGACTAGGTGGTAGGTTGATGTAGCTTGTCGTAGACATTGTCGTGGGGTGGGGGGGGGGGTTCCAGTCGCCGTTTTTTTCGCGACCTGCTACGACTATGACAGTCGCCTAAAAAATCGCGTAAGTGGGTCAGGCCTTGGACTGCCAGTGAGTGGATTGCTGCTCATCTATTTACAATGTGAGTGAATGCTGAGCAACACTTCACTCAGTGCTGGATTTGTTGTTCCTTTTATTAGAATAGCATAGCTGTGCATCAGGAAGGGGAGACTGAGCACTTGTTTCATGAGCCATCGGGTGTTGCTATGTATAATGGGTTATATAATCATTACTTTTTAATACATTGAAGTTAGTTATGGTGATCATTTTGGCTACTTACATAATCAATCACAATAAATGGAATCTCTTGTAAATACAATAAATAACATTGCCATTTTATAAAGCAATTATGATGAGAAGTCATTGACCTGAGATGTTAATTCCTTTTCCTTCCACAGATGCGGCCTTAGTTTGTTTATATAGATTTGTACTATCATCTCATTTTAAACCTAAAATCCATGATAATTTCTGTTTCAAACAAGTGTATATAAGCTTTAATGCTGTGATTTTAAAATGAAGCTGTTAGCTAAACTCTAAAATATTTTTTACATATTATTGTGAATATGAGACAACTGAACTAATGCTTTCTAGATATAGTTGTTAATGTTCACGATTAGGGGATGGGGTTGGCAGAGTAAATGTAATCATGCCATGTTTTTGAAAGGAATTGAAAATGTATGTCCTTTTGGTTAATTTAGAATCAAGATTTGGCTATAATTTGGCTGTAGAAAGAAACCTCCCTGATATTTGGAGGTGATAGTACTAATGCAATGCCAATGTGTTCATTTATCCATTAAAACTACCAAGCCATGGAGAAGTAGTAGGTTTACTCAACAATCTGATAGTTTCATGGTAATTGTGACTAAGGTCAGATATTGCACTGAGAAAACTGAGAAAAGTGATGGATTGATGACGTGACCTTGCTTGACACTAATCACTACTGGAATTAGGTATGTGATAGACCCACTGCTGAGAAGCACTGCTTGCATATCATTGTGGGGGAAAGGGAGGATCCCTCTGTCAAAATGTTCTCCAAATTGGATATAAGTAGTTATACATTGACTTTAAATTTCATCCTGATTTTCAAACACCTGTATGGTCAGACCCTTCAGTATCTGAGTTAACTGGGCTATTTCCATCCTTATTCCTGTGCATCTTTGAACGTGATCTTACTACCGTTTGTGGGTTACCTTTAGCTGCCAAGGCACTAAACTGTGTTCTTTAAGTCACTCCTTCATGCCCGTTGTCGGAAATTTGGAAAGATGAGTAGGTTTTAGTGTGTTTAACCCTAGAGCTCAATTACTGGGAAAGCATGATGGGAAAAATTACCATCATAGGATGTTTGGAGGGTAATAAATAGATGTGTCAATGTATTTAGCTTTCACGGCACAGCTAGCTTAGGTAAAGTAAACATTGGGGGTTGTAAATAGCTAAAGGTAATAAAATGAATACACTCTGCTGAATAACAGGCTTCCATATCTATTGAGGAGGAATAGTTGTTTGCAGTTCTGTTTAGGTTCTTATCCATTGCAACCCTGAGATTACAGCTGCTCTTTGTCACTGTGTTTGATGGGCAGATTTTCCAGAGGTTAACAAGTGGTCTTTTTTGATAAGTAGACTCCACCAATTCTCTCTACAGGAAAATTGATATCTATGATATCTATGGAGAGTGATTTTCAAGATACCAGAAAACGTAGCGTTAAAGATAATTCTGGAGAAAGACAAAGATGAAAGGGTACAGCGACATTAATTAATGATGATTTATTTCAAATCCACAAGTGACCATTGTGTCATGAGATTATAAAATGCTGTAGGTGAATCTTTGAAACACTATGGGTTCTCTCAGAGTGTTACCAGTGCGCACTGTTAAGGCCTTCAATAAACAAACTTGTTGAACAGTGTACAGATGTACAGTGCACAACATTTAATTCTACCTGCTATTTCTCTGCACATCTTACCAATTTATCAAGAAGTAGTCATCGAGTCATACATGATGAACAGGCTCTTCGGCTCAACTTGTCCACATCGACTGAGATGCCCTTCTGGGCTAGTTGCATTTTCCAGCACTTGACCTTTCCCATCCATGTAACTGTTCTGTCCAATATGCCTTTTAAAGGCTGTTGTAGTAACTGCCTCAACCACTTCATCTGCCAGCTTATTCCACATATGTACTACTGTTAGTGTATAGAAATTGCTCCCCAGCTTCCTATTAAATGTATCCACTTTCATCTTAAACTATGCCCCCTAGTTCTCAATCCTTGGGAAATAGACTGTATGTATTCACCTTGTCTCTGCCCCTCGTGATTTAATACAACTCAATAAGATGACCCTCAGTCTCGAATCCTCCAAGGAATAAAGTCCCAGCCTGCCAACCTCTTCCAATAACTTGAATCCTGGCAACATCCTGTTAAATCTCTTCTGCACACTTTCAAACTTAATGGCATCTTTCCAATAGCAGGATGTGCAAAACTGAATATAATACTCCATGTGTGGCTTCACCCAACATCTTGTACAACTGCAGCATAACATCCCATCATCTATACCCAATGTCCTGAATGATAAAGCTAGCCTCTCTAAAGCCTTTTTCGCTACCTGTGTCCCTGTGATGCCACTTTCAGGGAATGATGTACTTGTTCTCCAAGGTCCCCCTGTACCACAACACTCTCCAGGGCCCTACCATTCAAGGTGAATATCCTACCCCATTTTGAATTCCCAAAATGCATCACCTCACACTTATCTGACTAAAATCGCACTTGCCATTCCTGATCAAGATCTCATGATAAATCTTGATAACTTTCTTCATTGTTTACGATAACACGTATTTTAGTGCTATCTGCAAAGCTACCATGCCTTGCAAAGCTGCAAGGCAAACCATGCCTTGTACAATTTCATCCAAATTGTTGATATAGATGACAATCGACAATGAGCCCAGCACCGACCCGTGAGGTAACTAGTCACAGACCTCCACTCTGAAAAACAGCCTTCCATCATCACAGATAGATGCAAAATGCTGAAGTAACTCAGTGGGTCAGGCAGCATCTCTGGAGAAAATGGACAGGTGACATTTTGGGCCAGGACCCTTCTTCAGACTCAACTCATCATCATCACCCATGGTTTCCGACCATCAATCCAGTTATGTATCCAATTGGTTAGCACACCCTGGATCCCATCGATCTAACCATCAGTGAAGCCTACCACACAAAATGTTTTCAAAAGTCTTGCTGAAATCCATATTGATCACCTCTATTGCCCACTTCTTCAAAAAACTCAAATCAAATTCATAAGACATGATCTTCCATGCACAAAGCCAGGCTGACTATCCCAAATCAACCACTGTTTCCAAAAGCATGTATATCTTATCCCTCAGAATCCCCTCCCGTAACTTAACTGCCACAGATACTAGGCTTACCGGTCGAAAGTTCCCGGGTTTTTCTTTGTGGCAAAGAAAATGTCTAAATTGGGGCAAGTCAAATTTGAACAAAGGCACAACGTTAGGGACCTTCACACCTGCACCTCACCTATGGCTAAAAATGATGTATGTATCTCAGCCAAGGTTTCTGCAATTTCTTTTCTATCTTCCTACAGTGATCTTGGTTATACATGGTCAGGCCCAGGAATTTTTTCTACCTTCATACATTTTTGATACCCGTCACCTCTCCAACTGTCATTTTGACTATCCCCAGACATCCCCATTAATTTTTCCAAGTCCCCTCATTTTTCTTTACAGTAAAAACAGCAGAGAAATATTCACTGAGGACCTCACCCAACTCTTCACATAGAAGTCCACTTTAGACTTTGAGAGGCCCTATTCCATCCCTCATTACTCTTTTGCCTCGCTGTATATAAAATCTCTGGATTCTCCTTAATCGTCTCTGCCAAGGCTATCTCATACCAGTTTTTGCCCTGCTGTTTTTTTCTTTACTTCTGCATTCCCTGTTCTCCTCCCGGGGATTCACTTGAACTGAGCTGCTCTCATCTGACCCATGCCGCCTTTTTCTTGCCTGGAGCCTCAATAATTCTTGTCATACATGGTTCTCTACTCCTGCCAGTCTTGCCCTTCATTATAACAGGAACATGCAGACCTTGAGTCTCTCCCTCTCTCTCTCTCCCACTGTTAAAAGCCTCCCATTTGCCAGATATTGAGGGGAGACTTGATAGAAGTGTGTAAAATTATGAGAGGTACAGACAGGGTCGACAGTCAGAACCTTTTCCCCAGAGTGGAGATGTCCAACACCAGAGGGCTTTTTAAGAAGGTGAGGGGGGAAAGGTTTAATGATGTGCAGGGCATGTTTTTTATACTGTCTGGTATGGGGCCTGGAACATATTGTCATGGGTAGACACAAAATGCTGGAGTAACTCAGCGGGACAGGCAGCATATTTGGATTGAAGGAATGGGTGACATTTCAGGTTGAGATCCTTCTTCAGACTGAGCATCAGGGGAGAGGGAATTACAGAGATAAAGAAGTGTAAGAGATTAAAAGAGATCAGGATCAAGGAATATATAGCTTAGATCATTGTTAGCTAGGGGAAGGTGACAACAAAGCAAACAGAGATACAATGTAATCAGGGGGACAGTCAGACTGGTCTGAGAAGGGGGAGGGGAAAGCAAGGGTTACTTGAAGTTAGAGGTCAATGTTCATACCGCTGGGGTGTAAGCTGCCCAAGTGAAATATGAGGTGCTGTTCCTCCAATTTGCGCTGCGCCTCACTCTGTCAATGGAGAAGGCCCGGCACAGAAAGGTCTGTGTGGGAATGGGAGAGGGAGCTAAAGTGTTTAGCAACCGGGATATCAGATAGGTTTAGGCGGACTCAGCGGAGGTGTTCAGGTGATCGCCGAGCTTCCGCTTGATCTTGCTGATATATAGGAGTCCACACCTGGAACAGCGGATACAGTAGATGAGGCTGGAGGAGGTGCAAGTGAACCTCTGCCTCACCTGAAAGACTGTCAGAGTCCTTTGATGGAGTCGATCGAGGAGGTATGGTGACAGGTGTTGGATCTCCTGCGGATGCAGGGGAAAGTATCTGGGGAGGGGGTGGTTTGGGTGGGAAGGGACAACCAGCGAGTTGCAGAGGGAAGGGTCTCTACGGATAGCGGAAAGGGGTGGAGATGGGAAGATGTGGCTAGTAGTGGGATCCCATTGGAGGTGGCAAAAAGGTTGGAGGATTATGTGCTGATGGGGTGGAAGATGAGGACTAGGGGGACTCACTGTGCGAATGAGGGGAGGGGGAGCAAGAACGGAGCTGCGGAATATCGAGGAGGCCCTCGTAAGGGCCTCATCTATGATGGAAGAAGGGACTCACCGTTCCCTAAAGACCATGGGTGCTGGTGGAGACAGATGCGATAGCGGTGTTTCAGAGGCTTCTAGATAGGCACATGGAAGTGCAGGGAATAGAGGGGTATGGATGAGATCAATTCAGCTCGGCACCACGCTCAGCACAAACATTGTGGGCGGAAAGACCCATTGCTGTGCTGTACTGTTCTGTTCCATATCCCTTTGCCCACAAATAACATGCTTCAATCAGCTTTTGCAAGCTCCTGTCCACTACCCCTTTAAAATTTGCCTTGCCCCAATTTAGAATTTTAACAGATAGAACAGTAGTCACTGGTCCCCAAGTGTCCCCCCACTGACATCTCAGTAAAGCTTTGCCCTCTCTCTAGTAAGGCCCTTAGAAAACTTTCTTGAACACACGCACCAAATTCCACCCATCTAAGCCATTAATACGATGGTAGTCCTAGTCTAATTGCAAAAGTTAACATTTCCTACTATGACCACCGCATCAGTCTCTGCAATCACCCTACACACTTGTTCCTCTAATTCCCAATGACTATTTGGGGGTCAATCCCAACAATAGTCCTCTCTGCATTTTGAAACTTTATTTTCACTTTGACCATATTCACTATTTTTAATCCTGCTGAAAGATAATTAAAATCACCAGTTAATATTGCTCTCTTTTCTTTGGTGTTACCTGCAGATTCCCCACCTGAACACTGTTAAATGATGGCAGTGGTTGATATGGTTGCCTGGTGACTCCAAACAGAATTAGCTTTAATCCAATGTTCTGGCATTTTTTTCTCCACTGTAATAAAATATGTAAATAAAAGAGAAACTTAAGCTCCACGTGGTTCAACGGTTGCAAAAAATCCTGTATGATGTTGCAAAGTACTTAAGAATGAATTCAAGTAACATTTGCAGATACTTATGCATATTTTCTGAAAAGCCTTCACAGCTACATTCACAGCTGTTCCCATGGCAACATTAATTGATCATTCCAAGGTCATCTCGATTTATTTAGAAGCAAACATATGCCTACTTTCCTACTGAAGGAGATAGCAAAATAAATTAGAAAAAGAGCCAGAGAGAAACAGAGAAAACAGCAAGAATATAAGTGTAATCGCCATTCATACCAAAATAAATAGGGAGAGTCTCAACCTAACAAAAAACAGAGGATGGCAATTAGAAAGAATGATGACGAAGCACAAGGGGACAACCTGTTTGGTGTTGAAGAGCAGGAATGGGGCTCACAGGCACAGACATTCAGTCACAGAGCTCTTTTCATAGTAATTTGTCTGAAAACGGACTTTATCCAGAATCAATATGATTTGATGTGTGCCCAGAAAAATGGACTGGGATTTGACTGCAATTTGCCCATTAGTTCTGTTTTAATTTACATAATTTCCTGCATATGCCCATATTTGATACTGTTCCTTCCTGGGTCTCTGGATTTAGGCTACATAGGTTTGGGTAGCAGGCACATGACCAAAACTGATGTGGTTGAAGTGCTGGGTAAAACATTATAGTACATGTAACAGAGCTCACAGCATGAATCCAAGTGGCTACTCTTGATTCATATCAAGTGGCTACTCTTGATTCACTGCAAATTCAAATCACTAAACTCAGTACCCCATTCACGAGGCTTTTCAATCCTCGTTCAATTTCAGGTGGGCTTCATAATGAACAGCAACAAACAATCTGCTAGAGGAACTCGGCAGGTCGAGCAGCATCTGCAGGGCGAAAGGAATTGTCGACAATTCCGATTTTGATCAGAATCGTCAGCAATTGTTTTCTCTCCCACAGATGCTGCTCGGGCAGCTGCAAACCTCCAGCAGATCGGTTCTTGCTTCAGATTCCAACAGCTCCAGTCCTTTGTCTGCACGGTGAACAGAATGTGAGAGGGAAAGCCGAGTGCCTGATGAACATTTTACAGAGAAGAGAGGAAGAGAGGCAACACAACAGTGTGGGAAGGTAGAAAAATAAAAATCACAATATTAATCTCTAATGCTAATTACCTGAAATTATTTCCTGTAATTTAGTGAAGCACGTCTGCTGAGTAAACTTAAATTGAATCCATTAAGAGCAGAATTATTTTTGACTCTCCCGAACTTACATCAACTCTATCGTATAAAATAATGTACAGTCCTGTAGGGACATAGGGATTGGCCAGGTAATAGAACCCTCGGATTGGGTTACGGTCACGGGGTGAGGAAGCGCGGGGTATTTAAATGCTTGGCGCCAAACGTTAGGTGGAGATTAGATTAGTGAGTGAAGTTAGTGTTTGTCCAGAAAGAAGTCTGTCGCGTTTGTTACGGGTTTTATACTAATAAAGGATTTAGATAATATCACTCGTCTGGACTCACTACATTGGTGACCCCGAACGTAGGAAGAAAGCAGCAGCATGTCGCAGGCGGGAGCGAGCGCGGGCGAAATCCATCTACCGCCGTTCTGGGCCCATCAGCCGCACCTGTGGTTTGTGCAGGCAGAATCACAGTTCCATCTCAAAAAGGTGGAGGAAGACCAGGAGAAGTACCACCACGTGGTGAGCTGTCTGCAGGCGGAGGTGGCTGCGCGGGTCAGCCGATACCTGACCAGTCCACCCCAAACGAACCAGTACGTGGGGCTCAAGAAGCTCCTGCTGCGGACCTTCGGCTGGGCCCAGAGCCAGCGGGCTCTGAAGCTCCTCCATTTGCCAGACCTGGGGCAGCGGCTGCCGTCGGAGCTGATGTCCGAGATGCTGGCTTTGGCGGGCGACCATCAGCCGTGCATGATATTCGAAGCGGCCTTCCGGAAGAAGCTACCTGGGGACGTCAGGTTGGTGTTGGCAGACGTCCCTTTTGAAGATCCGGTAGCGTTCGCCGAGAAGGCAGACACGCTCGTGAGGGAACGCAACGCCCGAGACGGCTCCGTTAACCGGGTCTCGAGGCCCAGCGGCAGTCGGGGGTGCGGCCGGGAGAGCGACGCATCGGCCGCTATTGCGCAGCCGGCCCGCCAAGAGAGGGCGGCGGCGCCTGTTCATTGGCAGCGGGCTCGACCAACAGAGCCGGATAGGCGTGGCTGGTGCTCTTTCCATCGGCGGTGGGGCAGCGAGGCCCGAAGCTGTAGATCCCCGTGTTCGTTTCCGGGAAACGCCTGGGCCGATCGACTGTAGAGGCAGTCTCGGTTGGCCGTAACCACCGCCTCTACGCTACGGATCAGAGTACCGGGATCGTTTTCCTGGTGGATACAGGAGCGGTCGTAAGTATTGTGCCCCCCTATGACTGTGAAGTTCGAGTGGGGGGGAAGGGCCCGCCCCTAATTGCAGTGAATGGTAGCACCATCCGTACATACGGTAAAAGGACCATGTCCCTGTCCTTCGAGTCCAGGACTTACCGTTGGGAATTCATCGTTGCGGATGTGGGCCAGGCCATATTGGGGGCAGATTTCCTATGGGCGTTTTCCTTGGTCGCAGACGTCCGAGGGAGGGGCCTACAACCCTCGGCTGATGTACGGCCTCGGGATACTGGGCCAGAGGCTTCTACAAGCGCCGCCCCACCCAGCCTAGTCATCCAGTCCATTACCACGGCTCCCGGTCAGTTCGATGCGGTCCTGGCCGACTTCCCGCAGCTCCTCGTCCAGCGTTTTGATTCACCTTCGGAGAAGCACGGGGTCGTCCATTTCATTCCAACCGAAGGGCCGCCGGTTTTTGCCCGGGCACGGCGCCTCCCACCCGACAAGCTGGCCAGGGCGCGAGAGGAGTTCCTAAACTTGGAGAGGTTGGGAATTATTCGGCCTTCGAGTAGTCCGTGGGCCTCCCCCTTGCACATGGTTTCCAAAGCATCTGGGGGGTGGAGACCATGTGGTGACTTCCGTCGACTCAACGCGGCAACACGGCCGGACCGCTACCCGATTCCACACATTCAGGACTTTTCAGCTAGCCTGGAGGGGGCGACAATATTTTCTAAAATTGATTTGGTGCGGGGATACCATCAGATCCCGGTCCACCCGCCGGATATTCCGAAAACAGCGACCATCACCCCGTTCGGACTGTTTGAGTGGTTGCGTATGCCTTTCGGCCTTAAAAATGCAGCTCAGGCATTCCAGCGTCTGATGGACCGGGTGGGTCGAGGGTTGCCGTTTGTCTTTATTTATCTAGACGATATTTTGATTGCCAGCCGTTCGGTCCAGGAGCACTTGGTCCACCTCCGCACGGTGTTCCAGAGGCTGCAAGACCATGGCCTGATTCTCCATCCGGACAAGTGCCAATTCGGCCTGTCCGCGGTGGATTTTTTGGGTCACCGGGTTACTCCGGCCGGTGCCACTCCCTTACCAGCTAAGGTGGACGCGGTCCGCTCTTTCCCCCGCCCGACTACCATCAAGGGCTTGCAGGAATTTGTGGGCATGGTCAATTTTTATCATCGGTTCGTGCCTGCAGCAGCTCGGGTTATGCGTCCCCTTTTTCAATGTCTCGCAGGTAACCCTGCGGAGTTGGTATGGTCCGTAGCTGCGGAGACGGCTTTTGTTGCGGTCAAACAGGCCCTCGCCAATGCCACCATGCTGGTGCACCCGCGCTCCTCCGCCCCCACAGCTCTGACGGTGGACGCCTCAGACGTGGCGGTGGGTGGGGTTTTGGAGCAGCAGGTTGACGGTGAATGGCAGCCTCTTGCGTTTTTCAGCAGGCAGCTCTCTCGAGCGGAGCTCAAGTACAGTGCGTTCGATAGGGAGCTCCTGGCCCTTTATTTAGCAGTCCGGCACTTCCGTTATTTTTTAGAAGGCCATTCTTTCGTGGCCTACACGGATCACAAACCTTTGACATTCGCTTTTGCTAAGGTTTCTGATCCGTGGTCGGCTCGCCAGCAGCGGCACCTAACCCTCATTTCGGAGTTTACGACCGATGTCCGTCATATTGCGGGTAGGCTGAATGCCGTTGCTGATGCCCTGTCCCGGCCGGCCATTCCCTCCGTAGCCGTGGTTGGTAAACATGTGGATTTCCAGGAGCTAGCGGAGGCTCAGCGCCTGGAAGGAACTGCCGCGGTGTACGCCTCCACAACCTCGGGACTGCGTTTAGAGCAGGTGGCGTGTGGCCCCACAGGTACCAAGTTGTGGTGCGACGTTACTCTCCCACGCCCTCGCCCGGTGGTGCCTGCCGCTCTGCGGCGTAAGGTTTTTGAGGCCATTCATGGCCTGGCACATCCGTCCATCAGGGCGACTTCAGCCATGGTGGCCGACCGGTTTGTCTGGCATGGCCTGCGAAAGCAGGTGGCAGCCTGGGCACGCGCCTGCATTCCGTGCCATACCTCCAAAGTCCATCGTCATGTCCAGCCCCCGCACCAGATATTCGAGGTTCCCCCCGCCCGTTTTTTCCACATCCATGTGGATTTGGTGGGTCCATTGCCCTATTCTAGGGGTTACACTCATCTACTGACGGTGGTTGATCGGTTCACTCGTTGGCCGGAGGCGCTCCCGTTGTCGGACACCTCGGCGGCCACCTGTGCACGGGCCCTGGCGTTGCATTGGGTGGCTCGTTTCGGGGTCCCGGCTATCATTACTACAGATCGGGGAGCCCAGTTCACCTCGTCTCTCTGGGCCGCGCTGGCGCAGCTTTATGGTGCTCGATTACAGCAGACCACCGCCTATCATCCCCAAGCCAACGGGATGGTTGAGCGTTTCCATCGGTAGCTGAAGGCGTCCCTCTGTGCTCGCCTGACTGGCTACAATTGGGCTGACCAGCTGCCTTGGGTCCTCCTCGGCATCCGTACGGCCCCGTGGGCTGAGCTGGGCACATCTTCGGCCGAGCTCGTCTACGGTTCGCCCCTGCGGGTGCCGGGCGACATTCTCCCTTCCACTCCCGCCTTGCCGCCATCCGTCACGTCAGTCTTGGGCTCCCTCCGGGAACGGGTGGGTTCTCTGGCTCCAGTCCCCACCTCTAGTCACGGAAGCACAGCAGTTCACGTTCCTTCGGAATTGCGGAGCTGTGATTTCGTGTTTCTTCGGAAAGATTGCCACCGTCCCCCTCTTCAGCCGGTTTACCAGGGCCCGTTCCAGGTGCTCAAAAGAGGGACTGTAACCTTCACCTTGCAGGTAGGAAATCGTCAGGAGCTGGTTTCAGTGTCCCGTCTCAAGCCGGCCCATTTAGACCAGGACCTCCCCGTGTCGGTGGCTCAGCCGCCGCGCCGGGGCCGGCCTGTGGCTGCTCGACTGGTCCCGTCAGCGGCGCCCAGTTTACCACCTCTTGGGCCTCCGCCGCCTATGGTTGGTCCCGGGCTGCCGTTGTTCATCAAGTGCCCCACGTCACCTGCACCCTCCGCTCCAGTGGACCCCCCCATCGCCTCCAGCGGCGGCGTCCCCCCCGCCTCCTGTCACGCTGGGGGTATCGGTTTCCCCCATCCGTACACGTTCTGGGCGGGAGGTTCGGCCGCCCGTGAGGTATGGTTTCGAGGGTTCTGGGGGGGGTCATGTAGGGACATAGGGATTGGCCAGGTAATAGAACCCTCGGATTGGGTTACGGTCACGGGGTGAGGAAGCGCGGGGTATTTAAATGCTTGGCGCCAAACGTTAGGTGGAGATTAGATTAGTGAGTGAAGTTAGTGTTTGTCCAGAAAGAAGTCTGTTGCGTTTGTTACGGGTTTTATACTAATAAAGGATTTAGATAATACCACTCGTCTGGACTCACTACAGTCCGTTATTTTCTACACTCTAGCATTTGAAAAGCACGTGCTTTCTTCTTTGAATCCCTTCTCCCTTGCATCCTTGCATACAGCACTTTCCCACCGAGAGTTGAGGCAGTACCTCCTCCCTCCTTCATGCTAAAGGGATTTCACAAGGTGAGGGGCTGCAATCTCCACTATCCCTGTCAAAAATAGAGAGCTCGTTGGACCAGTACTACTCTTGTCGATAATTATGGAGCAGCACTGGCAGACAGGCATTCTCCTGTTCAGGAAGCGGGGAGACTTTACAACAGCACAACAATAATAATTGCACCACGCATCGTCCTTGATGATTTCAGTCTTTGCCATACTACCACTCATGTATGATCGACGTCTCCACAGGTTGCCTGGGTAACTGTAACTGCCGAGCACGCTCATCAAACGGCCAAGTACTGTGAGAATTATGGTCCAAGCTGCTTCTGTATAAATTATCAGATGGATCACTTAACAGGAATTCAGACAGGAAATAAAAAAAGGATTAGTGTCGTTTTTGAAGTTCCAGGACCAAAGAAAGCTGTTAGCTTGTTGGAGCATATTAGATTTTCTTCTCTGCAATGTATCTGTGGTCCATACGTGTGGGGGTTGGTTACAGGTAGGGGAGGAGGGGATTCTGGAGAAAACTGGTGTCTTTTAAATACCATTAGATATTCACTGTCCACTGTTTTCCACTCAGACTCACAGGGCACTCAAGTAGAATTTGATGCTGGTGCCTCGTTAAGGGTTTAAAACAGCTGAAAATTAGACCGCTATTTCGCTTTCTGATTTTGCTGTAGCAAAGAAGAAATAGCACCAATATAAAATTAGTTTGTTTCCACTCCATTCCCAGACTTTCAGGGCGGTGGATTTTAACATGAAAATTGCTTCTGAGAAACACGGTGGCGCAGGGGTAGAGTTGCTGCCTTACAACGCCAGAGACCTCGGTTCAACCCTGACCATGGGTGCTGTCCGTACGGAATTTACACCCCGTGATCTGCGTGGGTTTCCCCCGGGTGCTCAGGTTTCCTCCCACACTCCAAAGACATACAAGTTTGTAGGCTAATTGGCTTGGTAAAATTGTAAATTGCCCCTAATGTGTAGACTCGGCAGGCCGAAGTGTCTTTTTTCCGCACTGTATCTCTAAACTGAACTAAATAACAGGAACAGGAACAAATGTTTTGTCTGAAAAGCAAAAAATTGCATACCTGAAAACCAGCTTTTGCAGTTTGTAGCATTAATTTAGTGTTCCAATCTCTACAGATGCTGCCTAACATAGAAATATAGAAAATAGGTGCAGGAGGAGGCCATTCGGCCCTTTGAGCCAGCACCGCCATTTGTTGTGATCATGGCTGATCGTCCCCAATCAATAACCCGTGCCTGCCTTCTCCCCATATCCCTCGATTCCACTAGCCCCTAGAGCTCTATCTAACTCTCTCTTAAATTCATCCAGTGATTTGGCTTCCACTGACCTCTGTGGCAGAGAATTCCACAAATTCACAACTCTCTGGGTGAAAAAGGTTTTTCTCACCTCAGTTTTACATGGCCTCCCGTTTATTCTAAGACTGAGTCCCCTGGTTCTGGACTCGCCGAATATTGGGAACATTTTTCCTGCATCTAGCTTGTCCAGTCGTTTTATAATTTTATATGTTTCTATAAGATCCCCTCTCATCCTTCTAACTTCCAGTGAATAACCTGCTGAATATTTCCAGCATTTTCCCTTGTTTCAATTTACCAGCATCTAGCGTGTTCTATATGTGTAGGAACTACAGATGCTGGTTTAAACCAGCCTGAAGAAGGGTTCCGTCCCGAAACGTCACCTATTTCTTTTCTCCAGAGATGCTGCCAGACTGGCTGAGTTATTCTAGCATTTTGTGTCTGGCTACTGTGTTCTATATCTCAGTTCCAGTAAGATTTCTTTCTTTTTCTCTTGCCTGTGGTCATCAATGATCTGCTTATGCTTCCATCTCCCTCAGACTTATCATTTGCAATTAACAAGCCCTCAGCAGCTTCTCTCAGATGGCAGCAGCGCCATTTGAATACAGTCTCGCTTTGTCTCCACCCTGCCACAGACATTCCCTTTGTTCTCTCCTCTTTGCCTGTTACATCAGAGACACTTTTTCTGACTGTTCCTAGTTTTGATAAAAGACAACGTCCCCCAAAATGTTCATTTTGTACCTCCCACCATGTAAACTTACTTTTATTTCCAGAATTTTCTGTTATTATTCCTTATTTTTGACTTTGCTGTCTTGACTTTAGTTTCACTCATGACACTTTTCTTACGTTTTGTATTCCAACACTTACAACTCAATTATGTTTCACGAATATTCGGCAAACCCCACTGTCATCTTCTTGAGAATTCATTATCCTCTCTCAGAACAATTAGACAGGGAGAGCTCTGCAGGACAACATTGAATGATAAAGGTCAGAAAGACACCTTTCAGGCCACTTTGTTTATGTTGGCTCTCTGCAAGAGCTATCCATTTAGTTCCACTCTCCTTTCCATTCCCCACAGCACTGGAAGATTCTTGAATTTGCCTCTTCCCATGTTTCAGCTCATTCAGTGCATGACACAACAAGTTATCCTCAAGCTTCCTTCATAATCCTTTTCCCAACTATTATAAATATGAAGGTAGACACAAAATGCTGGAGTAACATAGCGGGTCAGGCAGCATCTCGGGAGAGAAGGAATGAATGGGTGACGTTTCGGGTCGAGACCCTTCTTCAGACTGATGTCAGGGGAGGGGGCGGGACAAAGATAGGATGTAGTCGGAGACGGGAAGAATAGTGGGAGAACTAGGAAGGGGAGGGGATAGAGAGGGGAAGCAGGGACTACCTGAAGTGGGAGAAGTCAATGCTCATATCGCTGGGGTGTAAACTGCCCAAGTGAAATATGAGGTGCTGTTCCTCCAATTTGCGCTGGGCCTCACACTGACAATGGAGGAGGCCCAGGACAGAAAGGTCAGATTGGGAATGGGAGGGGAAGTTGAAGTGCTGAGCCACCGGGAGATCAGGTGGGTTGATTGGAGGAACTTGCCGCAAACAGAACTAGGGGACTCTGTCTCTGTTGCGACTAGGGGGAGGGGGAGCAAGGGCGGAGTTGCAGAGTACCAAGGGGACACGAGTGAGGGCCTCATTCCTGATGGAAGAGGGGAACTCCCATTCCTTGAAGAACGAGAACATCTCGCATGTCCTAGTATGGAACATCTCATCTTCGGCGCAGATGTGGCGTAGACGGAGGAATTGGGAGTTGGGGATCGAGTCTTTGCGGGAAGCAGGATGGGAAGAAGTGTAGTCAAGATAGTTGTGGGAGTTAGTGGGTTTGAAATAAACGTCAGTCAATGGTCTATTTGCTGTGATGGAGACCGTGAGATCAGGAAAGGGGAGGGAGGTGTCGGAGATGGTCCAAGTAAATTTGAGTGCAAGGTGAAAATTGGTGGTGAAGTTGATGAAGTTCATGAGTTCTGCATGGGTGCAGGCGGTAGCACCGATGCAGTCATCAATGTAATGGAGATAGAGTTTGAGGATAGGGCCAGTGTACGTCTGGAACAGGGATTGTACCACGTAACCTACAAAGAGGCAGGCATAGCTAGGGCCCATGCGGGTGCCCATAGCTACGCCTTGGAATTGGAGGAAGTGGGAGGCATCAAAGGAGAAGTTGTTGAGGATGATGACCAGCTCCGCTAGGTGGAGTAGAGTGTTACTAGAGGGAACTTGGGTGGATCTGCGGTCGAGGAAGAAACAGAGGGCTTTAAGGCCTTCCTGGTGGGGGTGGAGGTGTAGAGTGACTGAACGTCCATAGTAAAGGTGAGGGAGTGGGGGCTCGGAAAGCAGAAGTCCTTAAAGAGACAAAGGCATGTGAGGTATCTTGGACATAGGTCAGGAGAGTTTGGACCAGGGGAGATAGGATGGAGTCCAGGGACGTGGAAATCATTTCCATGGGACAGGAGCAGGTGGAAGGAATGGGTCTGCCAGGGCCGTTGTGTTTGTGGATTTTGGGGAGAAGGTAAAAAAGGGGTGTACGGGGCTGGGAAATGATAAGGTTGAAGGCCGACAGCCAGAAGTGATGAAATCAATAATGGTGTTTGAGATTAAGGCCTGGTGCGGGATCATGGTCGAAGGATGAGTAGGAGGAGGTGTCTGAGAGTTGTCATCTGGCCTCCATATCATAGACAATAGGTGCAGAAGTAGGCCATTCGGCCCTTTGTGCCAGCACCACCATTCAATGTGATCATGGCTGATCATTCTCATCTGATCATATCATCTTATTATATCATTAATATTATATCATTGACTCATTCCAAGTTATCCCAAATGACATAAGTCAACCTGCAATATTTCCCCAAAGGATGACCATAGTAAGAGAATCTCAAAGAAGAGATGGGGTTACTGTGTGTGCAGAATCTGATTAATCCAGTGTTCATATGAAACCCTTATATCTTGGAATGGAGACCTTTTAGTTAATATGATGTTGTATGTAACCACGAGCAACTCATCACAGAGAGCATGAAAAATGGTAGTGGCATGTTGCATGCCGAAATGCGAAGTTTTCAGAAGCAAAATCACCATGAATCAGATGGGCGAATGATGACAATGACCCTGAGGCTGAAGAACTGCCAACTCCAATAAAAACAGCAAAACCAACATCTGCTACACTGATTCTCAATGTGTCCAGATCATATATAGAATTTAACTGTAGATTGGTAGAGAGTTACATCCTTCTGTTGGTCCTTCAAGGTCTTTTTCTGCCCTTATCTGTGGCCTTGAATTGAAGGAATGTAAGAAATTCCGTACCCAACATTTTGATGGATCAATACATTTTAAAATGGTTAATGACACCTCGACATAAGAGAGTATGAAATTTTACATGAACACATGAAGTGTTTGTGTGCTGCTGTATTACAGCATAATTGCATGGCCATTTCCACTGCAGACCTACAAGATGAAAAGCAAATGTGTGGCAGCATTTTTTGTTTCATTGACAAAAGTATGAAGCTGATATATTTTAATATATTACTAGACCAAGTGGTCCCGTTGGGTCCAAACCTCTCCTGCATTGGTGCAGCACCCTCTCCTCCCCACCTCCCCTCTCCCCCCTCCCGCTCCACTCCTCCCCTCCCTCCCCCCTCCTTCCTTCCTCCCCTCCTCCCTCCCTCCCCTTCCCCCTCCCCTTCCCCTCCCCCCCACTACACCCCCTTTATCCCCCCTCCTCCCCCTTCCCTCCCTAGATTTAAACTTTAAAATATGAATAACTTTAAAAATATAACACCGATTTCCATTAAACTTCTTCCATTAGCGCTATCGTGTACCGTTTTGACTGCAGTTCAGGAACAAACAAACAAACAAACGAGAGTTTTAGTATATAGATGCCCAAGGCCATTTACTACCACTGGGGTAGAGATGTTGATCATATGTAAGCTGTACAAATGTTGACTCTTGAAACCCTGATTGTAAGAAAGACAACAGCAGTGTGAAGAATCCATCTCTGGAGAGAAGAGCATTGCAGCGGTACACTTTTGTGGCCACGATAATGAATGAACCGAAATTGGAAAGTATCCAACATGCTTTAGCTTCAGTATAATGAGAATGTAGGGGGAAGGAACAATTTATGACAAAGTAACCTTGAAGCCTTGAAGTAATAGAGTCAGATCTGCAGTAAACATGTGGAACTTCTCAGAGTAAAGGAGCCATTTATCATATCATATCATATCATATATATACAGCCGGAAACAGGCCTTTTCGGCCCACCAAGACCGTGCCGCCCAGTGATCCCCGTACATTAACACTATCCTACACCCACTAGGGACAATTTTTTACATTTACCCAGCCAATTAACCTACATACCTGTACGTCTTTGGAGTGTGGGAGGAAACCGAAGATCTCGGAGAAAACCCACGCAGGTCACGGGGAGAACGTACAAACTCCTTACAGTGCAGCACCCGTAGTCAGGATCGAACCTGAGTCTCCGGCGCTGCATTCGCTGTAAAGCAGCAACTCTACCGCTGTGCTACCGTGCCGCCCTTTAAACCCCTCAAGACTGTGTTGCCACTCAATATCACAATTAATCTATGACCTAACTCCATAAACCAAATCCCTTTAAAGTAAATCTTTGGTTGATAAAGGTCTATCAGCCTCGGATTTAAAAATAGCTATTAATCTAAGTGGCAATGTCAGTTATGCGAAAGTTTACAGAATCCTAACCCCTTCTTAGAGAGAAATGGTTTCTCACTTTACTACTGATAGGGTTAACTTTTAAACAAAATCACAAGATGAATGCAAATGAATCCTGCCATAAAATCCATTAGCAGAGTATATCAGATAATATTGTTCTCATTCACCCACACTGTTTTATTCTGGAATAGTGAAAGTCAGGGTTAGAAAGGTTGGATGGAAATATTTTGCTGCCATTTTCCATCCAATGCATCTTTTCACACATGGTAACAAAAGTCAGCAATCATTCCTCTCAAACACAATCCACTCTGATTCAGCTGTAGCTCACTGTTGAGCATGTAGAAAATTACATATGGCTTTCCTTGTGGAACAAACACAACTATGATATCAATCTGATAAGGCATCATGACATTTTGATTCCACAGCATTGATGTAAGGACCACATCTTGGAATAGGTGATGCCATGGATTAATCAGGGACAACCCGCACTATAAGATGTAGAGATGTTAGGCTAGAAATTTGTTTGCACAACTTTTAAAAAAAGACACAGAATGCTGGAGTAACTCAGCGGGACAGGCAGCATCTCTGGCTAGAAGGAAGGGGTGATGTTTCGGGTCGAAACCTTTCTTCAGACTGAGTCAGGGGAGAGGGAGACACAGAGACAAGGAAGTGTAAGGTGTGAAAACGAGACATCACAGGGGATGAGATATA
This sequence comes from Rhinoraja longicauda, assembly GCF_053455715.1. Classification (NCBI taxonomy): domain Eukaryota; kingdom Metazoa; phylum Chordata; class Chondrichthyes; order Rajiformes; family Arhynchobatidae; genus Rhinoraja; species Rhinoraja longicauda. The sequence continues at coordinate 9,833,863 of NC_135970.1, read as the reverse complement.
GGAAAATGTAGAATGAATATTGACCTCCCTAACTAACAGTAACCCTTGCTTTCCCTCTCTCTCCATCCCTCCCCCTTCCTAGTTCTCCGAACAGTCTGACTGATCCCCTGATTAAATGTTATCTCTGTTTGCTTTGTTGTCATCTTCTTCTAGCTAACAATGATCTATTCTACATTTTCCTTGACCTTCATCCCCTTTGATGTCTCGTTTATGCACCTTACCTCTGGGTCTCCCTCTCCCATGAATCTCAATATGAAGAAGAGTCTCGACCCGAAACATCGCCCATTCCTTGAGTTACTCCAGCATTTTGTGTCTATCTTCGGTGTGAACCAACATCTGCAGTTCCTTCCTACACAGTTGAGAAGAGTATTTAAATGAAGCTACAGTATTACATGTATATTTCCGTGCTTCTTAGCAGATGTTGCTAACACTAGCAGAGGTTGATTTTCGACCATGCCTGACAACAGGCCTCGCTCACTGCTGAGGTACTGAGAGCCAGCCCGGAAAGGTTGCCGCTGAGACTGGACTCAGCTCCTCCCCTGGACCAGAGAGAAGGATGCTGGACTGAGTGCCAATAAGCAGACCGCCAGCAGGGGGCAGTGCGAGACCCGCCGCAGGGCCTGCAGCATTTTACAGATACCAGTTAACCTACAAACCTGCACGTCTTAGGGATCTGGAACGAATCTGGAGCACCTGGAGGAAACCCACAAGGTCGCAGGGAGAATATGCAAACTCCACACAGACAGCATCCAAGGTCACGATCGGACCCAGGTCTCCGGAACTGTGAGGCAGCAGCTCTACCAGCTTGTGCCATTGTACTGCCAACAGTGTTCATTCACAGAAAAAATGGCTTTCAGCAATGCTAAAGGCTCGGAAACAAGGGCCTGTCACACTCAGCCTGTATTTATCACCAGGCAGTTGCATAGCATTCACCAGGTGACAGCTTATTCTGTGCACTGACCCCATTGTAGACATAATCTACAGAACCACTCTGGGCTGGGGGGTTTGTTTTGTCCTATCAGTCCTCTTCACTGATGGAGATGCTGCCTGTCCCGCTGAGTTACTCCACAGCCAGACATAAAAACAGCTTTTTTTCCACGAGTGATAGTTCTACTCAATAACCAAAGTCTGTAGTTTATTTTTTGCTCTGGTTTATTTGAACCCACATGTTTAGACCGTAATGTTGTATCCTTATTGTTTTGATTTGTTTATGCTTTATTCTTAATTGTTAACTGTATGTTTGTGTTGTCATTTGTGACCAAGGCACATTCCGTGTATCTGCATACTTGGCCAATAAACTTATTCATTCATTCATTCATTCATTCATTCATTCATTCATTCATTCATTCATTCGTTTTTGTGCCTCTCTTCACTCATGACGCGGGCTACAGTATATGTAGCCATCATCATGGAAATTGAATCTAGGCAGGACCTTATCCACCCATAGAGTACAGGCACCCTGCCCTTACCTAGACATGAATAAGTTTTTTCAAGATATGGGGAGGATATTGAAACGAGGGACCAAGGGTCCTGCTGAGGGAGTGTGAGTGAGTGAACTCACATAGTGCCCGAGTCATTTTCATTTTGCATGTTTGAGACAGTCAGAGAGGGTGCACCATGAGAATCTCCTCCCTGCCAAAGCTCTTCACAATCCTGCCTCATGGATCCCAGATCCAATCTCACGGTATCCCCGCCACAGACCAGGGTAACCAACAACGACCCTCCCCGATCTCCACCCCATGCAGCAGCTGACTTGTAACTCTCGGCTGCATATTCTGCAACGGACATCTTACTCCTGGTCCAACACTGCCACTTCAATCGAAAATAACAGGGCCCTGTGCCTGGCACAGGTCCTGAGAACTCCCAGAGAGCAGCAGGAAGAAGAGCAAAGAAGAAATCACAGTCCAGGCTGAGAAAGGGCAGAGAATAAATATATTACAGGAAAGGGTATTAACAGATTGTGAATGAAGGTAAAACCAAGAACTGCAGAGATTATGATGAAGCCTAATGTTGAAATAAGTCACCTTAACCACTTTGCTCCTTATATATTTTTCCTCACTGGTTAGAGAGGAATATTGCTGATGACAACATTCCTAAGCGTGTCACCTGCAGGTTTTCTGCAAGGGTTTGCATGGCCCCTTACGCTCGACATAAACTTGAGAATTGAGCATCGTAATGAACAGTGCAGCCCAGTGTCTTCCACATCATCAACTGGGGACTTCAACCAGGAACTTTCGGTGAAACTACTATCAACACATCACCTTCAACACCAGAGGATCCAGCACACTTGATCACTATTATACCACAATTAGAAATACCTACCGCTCCATCCCTTGCCTGCACTTTTTTAAATCTGATGACCTGACTCTTTCTCCCGCAAACAGACAGACACTGTTGAGAGTGACATCAGTGAAGAGGACTATGGTCAGGGGAGGCAAATAAATGGTTACAGGACTGCTTCAAATCTGTGGATTGGGCCATGTTCAAGGATTTGTAAGTAGACCTAAATGAGTATGCCACAGTCACCATGGACCATTAAGAAATGTGTAGATGAGTGTGTACAGTGCATTCAGAAAGTATTCAGACCCCTTCAATTTTTCCACATTTTGCTACGTTACAGCCTTATTTTAAAATGGATTATATTCATTTTTTTAATCATCAATCGACGCACAATACCCCATAATAAAAAAGTGAAAACAGGCGTTTTAAATTTTTTGCAAAGTAATTAAAAAGAAATAACTGAAATATCACATTTACATAAGTATTCAGATCCCTTACTCAGTACTTTGTTGAGGCACCTTTGGCAGCGATTACAGCCTCAAGTCTTCTTGGGTATTACGCCACAAGTTTGGCACACCTGTATTTGGGTCATTTCTCCCATTCTTCTCTGCAGATCCTCTCAAGTTCTGTCAGGTTGGATGGGGAGTGTCGATGCACAGCGTCGAGACCTGTCTGGTCTCTCCAGAGATGTTTGATCGGGTTCAAGTCCGGACTCTGGCTGGACCACTCAAGAACATTCACATACTTGTCACAAAGCCACTCCTGCGTTGTCTTGGCTGTGTGCTTAGGGTCGTTGTCCTGTTGGAAGGTGAACCTCCGCCCCAGTCTGAGGTCCAGAACGCTCTGGAGCAGGTTTTCATCAAGGATCTCTCTGTTCTTTGCTCCATTCATCTTTCCTTCAATCCTGACTAGCCTCCCAGTTCCTGCCGCTGAAAAACATCCCCACAGCATGATGCTGCCACCACCATGCTTCACCGTAGGTATGGTATTGGTCAGGTGATGAGCAGTGCCGCTTGGCATTCAGACCAAAGAGTTCAATCTTGGTTTCATCAGACCAGAGAATCTTGTGTCTCATGGTCTGCGAGTCCTTTAGGTGCCTTTTGGCTAACTCCAAGCGGGCTGTCATGCGCCTTTTACTGAGGAGTGCTTCTGTCTGGCCTCTCTACCATAAAGGCCTGATTGGTGGAGTGCTGCAGATATACTTGTCCTTCTGGAAGGTTCTCCCATCTTCACAGAAGAACTCTGGAGCTCTGTCAGAGTGACCATCGGTTTCTTGGTCACTCCCTGACCAAGGCCCTTCTCCCCGATTGTTCAGTTTGGTCGGGCGGCCAGCTCTATGAAGAGTCCTGGTGGTTCTAAAGTTCTTCCATTTAAGAATGACGGAGGCCACTGTGCTCTTCGGGACCTGCAATGCTGCAGAAATTATTTTATACCCTTCCCCAGATCTGTGTCTCGACACAATCCTATCTCGGAGGTCTACGGACAATTCCTTCGTCTTCATGGCTTGGTATTTGCTCTGACATGCACTGTCAACAGTGTGCCTTTCCAAATCATGTACAATCAATTTAATTTACCACTGGTGGACTCCGATCAAGTTGGAGAAACATCTCAAGGATAATCAATGGAAACAGGATGAACATAAGCTCAATTTTGAGTGTCATAGCAAAGGGTCTGAATACTTATGTAAATGTGATATTTTAGTTATTTCTTTTTAATTTGCAAAAATTTCTAAACACCTGTTTTTGCTTTTTTATTATGGGGTATTGTGTGTAGATTGATGATTAAAAATAATAATTTAATCCATTTTAAAATAAGGCTGTAACATTGCAAAATGTGGAAAAAGTGAAGGAGTCTGAATACTTTCTGAATGCACTGTATACTCAAAGATATTCAAAGTCTTCAAACAGAGGCCCCAGGTGAACCAGAAGATTTGTGATCTGGGGAGGGGTTCATCTATGGAATTTAGGACTGGCCACCCAGAGTCATACTGGAACAGCAGATATGACCTCCTGAAGGCCACAGCAAGTAAGCTGGAGTCACGCACTGTTGTTTGACGGCTGTGACAGGGCTTGCAAACTCAGCTTGTACAAGGCAAAAACAAATAACATATGGGTCAGCTATGCATCACTTCCCAATGGCTTTCATGCATGCCTTGGAAGGGAGAACAATGACACAGCTTCACAAGCCAACAGAGCCCCCCAAGTCCCCGTCACCTCAATCTTTGAGGTTGACAACAGAGCATCCTTCAAGAGGCTGAAAGCATACAAAGTATTTTCTATGATAGGGGGATTTAAGAGTTTTCTCGATAGGCACATGGATACGCAGGGAATGGAGGGATGTGGATCAAGTGTAGACAGTGGAGATTAGTTTAACTCCGCCCCATATTCACCACAGACATTGTGGGCTGAGGGACCCATTCCTGACCTTGACTGTTATATGTTCTATGTTCATCCAACCGCAGCAAGTCAACAGAAGATACTATCTCATTAATTGCTCAACAGTGGAGAGATTTATCAGCTTCAAATTCCTGCCCATTAACTCCTCTGGTAACCTGTCTTGGGCCCTGCACATAAATGTCACCACAAAGGTGTGCCATCGATTCTACTTTCCCAGAAGCATAAGGAGATTTGTCATATACCCGAATACTCACTCAATAAGAAAAGTCTACAGATGCACCATAGGGAGTATCTTGACTGGTTGCATTATGACTTGGTACGTCAAATCCAATGGTCAGAAATGCAAGCGGAGGCAAAGAATGGTGGACTCAGCCCAGTATATAACTGCACAACCCTGGTGATCGATGATCAGCTTGGATTTGGTGGGCTGAAGGGCCTGTTTCCATGCTGTATCTTTCAATCAACTAAGCAAACCTTAATCCTGCCTTGGCTGAAGAATACCATGGACCACCTCTTACACTCCCCAAAGACTTTTCTAGTTGAGTTTTGCATTGATCTCTTGTTTCTTTCTCCAGTCGTTTTCTTTGTCGTTGAATTTATGTGTAATTTATGTATAATGAATGTTTTTGTGTGTTGTCTGGATTTCTGTGCCGATGATGATTTTCATTGTAGCTGTGCCTCACCACACTTGTGTACTTCACAATAAACTCGCCGATATTTATCTCATGCAAGTTCAGTATTATGGTTCACTGGTCTCCCAAGGAGCCTCTGGGAATATACTCTCTGCCTCATGACTCACTCATGTAGCCATGTTTAAACACTCTTGGGGAGCAAGAAGAATCCAGTTGGTGCTGGTGCATGTGCCTTTAAAGGCTGGTTGATGTGGTCTCAGCGACAAAGTTGTGAGAATTTCCAATTGGGGCTTTTGAGTGTTATTCACTCTGTCTGAAACAGCATAGATTGCACCAAAACAGTGTTGTTTGTTAAACGGATCTGTGGAAGCTTTACAGAGCTTTTCAAGGCAGCACCAGAACAGGCAACAACACTTTAAAGCCCAAACTGCTGCATACGTTTTTCTAGTGCTTATCAAATTTAATAGAAATTTTAGAGAGGTGACTGACGAGATAAATATAGAGAATGCAGAAGATGCAATGTTTAGGATTTTCAATAAGGATCGTCTCAAGAGACTTGTTGGAAACGTTCAGATGCAGATGTCTCTTTTTCAGAAGATTGTATATTACACTTGTGCATCATCACATGGCGATTAGAGAAAGATGCTTCATTCAGCAACAGGCTCTGCGTTACACCGGGTGGCACGGTAGCGCAGCGGTAGAGTTGCTGCTTTACAGCGAATGCAGCGCCGGAGACTCAGGTTCGATCCTGACTACGGGTGCTGCACTGTAAGGAGTTTGTACGTTCTCCCCGTGACCTGCGTGGGTTTTCTCCGAGATCTTCGGTTTCCTCCCACACTCCAAAGACGTACAGGTATGTAGGTTAATTGGCTGGGTAAATGTAAAAATTGTCCCTAGTGGGTGTAGGATAGTGTTAATGTACGGGGATCACTGGGCGGCACGGACTTGGAGGGCCGAAAAGGCCTGTTTCCGGCTGTATGTATATGATATGATATGATATGATATGATACACCCATGGATGACGGATAGAAAATTGGTTGACAGACAGAAAGCAAAGAGTGGGGATAAATGGGTCCCTTTCAGAATGGCAGGCAGTGACTAGTGGGGTACCGCAAGGCTCGGTGCTGGGACCGCAGCTATTTACAATATACATCAATGACTTGGATGAAGGGATTAAAAGTACCATTAGCAAATTTGCAGATGATACAAAGCTGGGTGGTAGTGTGAACTGTGAGGAAGATGCTATGAGGTTACAGGGAGACTTGGACAGGTTGTGTGCATGGGCGGATGCATGGCAGATGAAGTTTAATGTGGATAAGTGTGAGGTTATCCACTTGGGTGGTAAGAATAGGAAGGCAGATTATTATCTGAATGAAGTCAAGTTAGGAAGGGGGGACGTACAACGAGATCTGGGTGTCCTAGTGCATCAGTCACTGAAAGGAAGCATGCAAGTTCAGCAGGCAGTGAAGAAAGCCAATGGAATGTTGGCCTTCATAACAAGAGGAGTTGAGTATAGGAGCAAAGAGGTCCTTCTGCAGTTGTACAGGGCCCTAGTGAGACCGCACCTGGAGTACTGTGTGCAGTTTTGGTCTGAGGAAGGATATTCTTGCTATTGAGGGCGTGCAGCGTAGGTTTACTAGGTTAATTCCCGGAATGGCGGGACTGTCATATGTTGAAAGAATGGAGCGACTAGGCTTGTATACACTGGAATTTAGAAGGATGAGAGGGGATCTTATTTAAACATATAAGATTATTAAGGGATTGGACACGCTAGAGGCAGGAAACATGTTCCCAATGGTGGGGGAGTCCAGAACCAGGAGCCACAGTTTAAGAATAAGGGGTAGGCCATTTAGAACGGAGATGAGGAAAAACTTTTTCATTCAGAGAGTTGTAAATCTGTGGAATTCTCTGCCTCAGAAGGCAGTGGAGGCCAGTTCTCTGAATGTATTCAAGAGAGAGCTAGATAGAGCTCTTAAGGATAGCGGAGTCAGGGGGTATGGGGAGAAGGCAGGGACGGGGTACTGAATGAGAATGATCAGCCATGATCACATTGAATGGTGGTGCTGGCTCGAAGGGCCGAATGGCCTACTCCTGCATCTATTGTCTATTGTCTATTGATTACAAAACAAACACTTGCAGTTGGAAAAAAGATCCCCAGATGTTTTATGCAAAGGCAATGGGTTCCATAAGCATGAATATAGTTACTACCTTGGATGAGTAGAAGATGGGGTGGGGAGGGGAAATACATAAGTGGTAAATATATAATCATGTTATATTTTCCTCATATGCGTAGCTGGAAACATCAGTGAAAGAAGCATATTTAATGTTTTTTTCTTTTCAATTACTGGATCATTCATAGTTGTGGATGTTACTGGGAAGACCATAATTTATTGTCCATTTCTGACTGGAGGTAGTTAACAATCAAGGGGAGGTAGCTAACAATCAAGCAGATTGGTGAATCTAGAATTCACACATAAGCTCGACCATGTCAGGACAGCAGATTATATAGACAATAGACAATAGACAATAGGTGCAGGAGTAGGCCATTCAGCCCTTCGAGCCAGCACCGCCATTCAATGCGATCATGGCTGATCACTCTCAATCAGTACCCCGTTCCTGCCTTCTCCCCATACCCCCTCACTCCGCTATCCTTAAGAGCTCTATCCAGCTCTCTCTTGAAAGCATCCAATGAACTGGCCTCCACTGCCTTCTGAGGCAGAGAATTCCACACCTTCACCACCCTCTGACTGAAAAAGTTCTTCCTCATCTCCGTTCTAAATCGCCTACCCCTTATTCTTAAACTGTGGCCCCTTGTTCTGGACTCCCCCAACATTGGGAATATGTTATCTGCCTCTAATGTGTCCAATCCCCTAATTATCTTATATGTTTCAATAAGATCCCCCCTCATCCTTCTAAATTCCAGTGTATACAAGCCCAATCGCTCCAGCCTTTCAACATACGACAGTCCCGCCATTCCGGGAATTAACCTAGTGAACCTACGCTGCACGCCCTCCATAGCAAGAATATCCTTCCTCAAATTTGGAGACCAAAACTGCACACAGTACTCCAGGTGCGGTCTCACCAGGGCCCGGTACAACTGTAGAAGGACCTCTTTGCTCCTATACTCAACTCCTCTTGTTACGAAGGCCAACATTCCATTGGCTTTCTTCACTGCCTGCTGTACCTGCATGCTTCCTTTCATTGACTGATGCACTAGGACACCCAGATCTCGTTGAACTCCCCCTCCTCCTAACTTGACACCATTCAGATAATAATCTGCCTTTCTATTCTTACTTCCAAAGTGAATAACCTCACACTTATCTACATTAAACTGCATGTGCCATGTATCCGCCCACTCACACAACCTGTCCAAGTCACCCTGCAGCCTTATTGCATCTTCCTCACAATCCACACTACCCCCCAACTTAGTATCATCTGCAAATTTGCTAATGGTACTTTTAATCCCTTCGTCTAAGTCATTAATGTATATCGTAAATAGCTGGGGTCCCAGCACCGAACCTTGCGGTACCCCACTGGTCACTGCCTGCCATTCCGAAAGGGACCCATTTATCCCCACTCTTTGCTTTCTGTCTGTCAACCAATTTTCTATCCATGTCAGTACCCTACCCCCAATACCATGTGCCCTAATTTTGCCCACTAATCTCCTATGTGGGACCTTGTCGAAGGCTTTCTGAAAGTCGAGGTACACCACATCCACTGACTCTCCCTTGTCAATTTTCCTAGTTACATCCTCAAAAAATTCCAGTAGATTTGTCAAGCATGATTTCCCCTTCGTAAATCCATGCTGACTCGGAATGATCCCGTTACTGCTATCCAAATGCTCAGCAATTTCGTCTTTTATAATTGACTCCAGCATCTTCCCCACCACTGACGTCAGACTAACTGGTCTATAATTACCCGTTTTCTCTCTCCCTCCTTTCTTAAAAAGTGGGATAACATTTGCTATCCTCCAATCCACAGGAACTGATCCTGAATCTATAGAACATTGAAAAATGATCTCCAATGCTTCCACTATTTCTAGAGCAACCTCCTTAAGTACTCTGGGATGCAGACCATCAGGCCCTGGGGATTTATCAGCCTTCAGTCCCATCAGTCTACCCAAAACCATTTCCTGCCTAATGTGGATACTTTTACAGCAACCAGTAGTTTTTTGTCACGACTATTCACACTTTTTTCAATTCCAGATTTATTTAATAACCCGAATGTTCATTCTACAGCTGCCATGGTGGGATTTGAACTCATATTTCCAGGACAATGCTCCAAGTCTTTGGATACTATTTCAGTAATTTAATTATCTGCTGCTATAAACCTCATCTATGCCTTTTGTCGATCTGGACTTAGCTGGTTCAATTCTCCCATGCTCCATGGACTTCAGCATTTCCAGAGTATGCTGTCTGCATCTGTATCTACCCATTTCACCAAACTATCACCTTCGTCCTTGTCATGTCTTGATCTGGATCCACCCATCCTCTCCATTTCTCTGATACCTCAAGCAAGGTTTCACTCTTTTGCTGCCAGAAATGTTCACCCATTTTTCTCTGTGAAGAGGTTTAAAATATTCTTCTAGCTCAATGCCACTTGCTATTGCTGTTGCATCTTTCCCAACCCATCACTGTATCGCGCTCCTGAAGTGTGGTAACTATTGTAAGCATGTATAGAGCTACAATGAAAATACATTGTCCCGTATTGCATTGCTATGTCTTTCATCTTGGTTATAGGTTGACCACATCCATTTGAAAACCAGTACAAATTTCTTGTGTTTAAAAAATAGAATATTTATTCCCTTACAGTTAATTGTGGCACAATAGTCAGAGTTGCTGATGCAACGCTCCAATGGCCTGGGTTCAATTCTGACCTTGGGTGCTAGCTTTGTGGAGGTTCCCAGTGACCCCATGTCTTTCCAATGGGCACCACAGTTTCCTCTCACATCTCATAGATGTGCTGGTAGATTAATTGGGCACCCTATAATTACTGTAATGGAGGATAATCAGGGGGAATTGATGGGTATGAGAGAGGAAATAGGTTGCAGAGAAATAAAATGTTGGAAGGAATTGCTCTGAGAGCTGGCATGGACACGATGGACTGTATGGCACAGACTCGATGGATGAAGGAATTATAAAGAATTTTCTGTTTTGCTGAGATCTAGGTGAGGATTTATGTTTTCATATTTTGTTCAAAACATTGACAGTTTTTGAAGCATCACAACCAAGTAAGTAATGAACACAGGAGCTAAATTAGGTCATATAGCATCAGTTTCCTTAAAGTTTAAGCAACCAACATCCCAATTTTAAGCAACCAAATGCCAATTCAAAAGTTAAAAGAGTTTTTTTTTACAGCACCAACACACTACTTGGTAGATTGGACAGCACGATAGGATATAGACAGCACGATATGGTCAAGAAAGCACGTCAACACCTCTACTTCCTCATGACACTATGGAAATTCGGTATGTCCCCAATGACTTACCAATTTCTACAGATGCATCACAGAAAGCATTCTATCCTGATGTATCACTGCTTGGTATGCCAACTGCTCTACCCAAGATTGCAAGAAACTGCAGAGTTGATCAAGCAACCCAGTCCATCAAGCAAATCAGCCTCCCCATCGATTCCATCTGCATTCCACGCTGCCTCTAGGAAAGAAGTCAACATTATGAAGGACTGCTCAGACTCCAGTCATTCCCCTTCTCCCCTTTCCCATCGGGTAGTAGATATAAAAGCTTGAAATCATGTGTCAAGAACTGCTTCTTCCCTGCTGTTATCAAACTCAAGAAATGACTTCTCATATGCTAAGGACCTGTACCCAATTTTACAATCTACCTTGTTGTGGCCATTGCATTATTTTTTAATCTGCACTTTTTCTGTGGCTGTTAACTATATTCTGCATGGTATTTATTTTCTCTGATGTACTCATATATTGTACAATCTGCCAGGATAGTGTGCAATATAAAGTTTTTCACTGCATCTCGGTACATGTGATATTAATAAACTAATGTCAATAGCACACTCACTGGATGTCAGGCTGACAAATCAGCCCTTGGCATTGCCGCTAATAGAATGTGTTAAACACACGCAAGAAGCCTGGGGTTTTACAATTATTTGATGCTTGCAATAAATGGAGGAGATAAAATTAAAAACAGGATCCAATAGAAAATAAGCAGAAGGCTACAAGCAAGCAACTTCTTGCATTGTACAAGGAATAACTTCCATTGGAGACAGGCCAAATATCTATCAAGATGAGGTTAATTGGAGCTCTGAGAATATGAACTGTCACCGGGCCATGTCTGGTGTCCCAGGAATAAAATCTCATTGCATCAATTATTATCATTCTAAGGGCAGACCTCAAGAGCATACGGCATATTTTCCTTATTCCAGATCTTGCAGATCAAGGCTGAAACTATTTGGGACTAATCTGCAGATAGCATTAAGAAGGGGGCTATCGAATCGGGTCATCTGGTCTTTATTTCAGACGACCAAGTGGATCCGTTGGGCCCAAACCATTCCTGCATTGGTGCAGCACCCTCTTCTCCCCCATTCCCCCCTCCCCTCTCCCCCCTCCCCCCTCCCCCCTCCCTCCTCCCCCTCCCTCATCCTCTCCCACCTCCCCCCTCTCCCTCTCCCCCTCCCTCCCTCCCCCCCTCCCCCTAGGGTTGCCTCTCCTGGATTGGTGCAGCACCCTCTTCTTCCCCACTCCCTCCTCCCTCACTACCCCTTCCCTCTCCCCCCCACTCCCCCCTCCCCTTTCTCCCCATCTCCTCCCCCCTCCTCCCCCTCCATTGTCAGAGTGAGGCTAAATGCAAATTGGTGGAACAGCATCTGATATTTCGTTTGGGCAGCTTACAGCCCAGTGGAATGAATATTGATTCCTCTAACATCAGGTCGTCCCGGCATTCCCTCTATCTCTATCCCTCCCCCACCCAAGTCGCACCAGCTTCTAGTTTTCACCCAACAAACAGCCAACAATGGCCTGTTTCTTTTATCATCATTACTTTTTTGCATATCTTTCATTCATTGTTCTTTATCTCCCTACATCATCGTCCATATCTCTCGTTTCCCTTATCCCTAATCAGTCTGAAGAAGGGTCTCGACCCAAAACATCACCCATTCCTTCTCTCCAGAGATGCTGCCTGTTCCCCTGAGTTACTCCAGCTTTTCATGTCTATTCTCAGTGATAGGGTCCCATAATTCAGTAAAACCCCAATAATCTATGTTCCAGTTGTTCAGAAATCCTGTTGAGGCATTTGATGGGATCCTGTGTTTCCCATTATCCTCACCAACTTTGGTTTCTCCCTCTTCCTTTAAACTTATCTGAACCTGTTTCCCTTTAAACCCACTGGGTTCTGTTTCCTACACTCCCTTTAAACCAAGTGGATTCTGTTTTTTCTGCTCCTTTTAAATGACGGTTGTCAGTTTCACATTTTCATTTAAACTCATTGGTTGCACACTAAAATGTATTGTAATACTGTAACGTGTGTAAAAAAAGAAATATAACTGTGTTGGCGCATCAGTAGGTGTAACATCCAACAGTCTGGAAAATTGCGCTTCAGAAAATTGTAATATGGACAGTTTACTAGGAATGCAAATGTCCCTCATTGCAAGAATCACGTGAACAACTCTAGGTTCCACTCTATCAACTCTCGCTATTGTGATATCTTGAGCTCAGACACAGAATAACAAGTTAACTCACTGCTGACTGGAATATGACTGCACAGCTGTACTGTGGTTTATTCAATCATTTACAATCCTCCAACCAAAGGTGGCGCTATTACAACTCCTTCCACTCTAATAAAAAAAAAAAATCCTGGTGGATATTTTGTTTTTGAATATAACCAACGGTATGAAATTATTACAATCTTGTCTGATAGTTTACTTTTATATAACCTGAATAAAATGAGGGCATCATGCATATATGTTGCATATACAATGATATGTGCATTTCAGGAAATAACTTCACAAATTTAACCTAACCACCGGGTTTCTCCTTCTTTCTGGATATCTTCCCTGACCAAAAGTTTCTGACTGTTTAGAACCACTTGGATTCATTTTGAATCGAGTCAAGCCTTCCTTTTGACCTACATTCATAGATTCCAGTCCATCAGTCAATTTTGTTTGACTGTCAACCCCACTTGAACCTCCATTTTCTGGCTGATTCACTCTCACAAACTCCTGGTTCATTTGGTACCTGTACATGAGTGGTAACCCAATTATCTGACTCGTCTAATTGGTCTGATTTCAACCCTGCCTGTGCTTGCATAGGCATGACATGGTCAATGTGTACTTTTCTCACCTTTCCACTTCCAAACACAGACCAAGTATGTCTGTGGTCCGCACTTTTTCACTACTCTTCCAGGTAACCACTTCACCCACTTGTGATGAAGGTTTTTCACCTTTACCTTCTGATTCAACTCAACACTCCTTTCCTTTACTCTACTTCTGTCATGATATGCTTTTTGTTTCTCCTGTTTCTCTTCTACTGTTTGAGCCAAGTTTAGTTTCAACAGTGAAAACCTTGTTCTGGGTCTTCTTTTCAAGACAATTCAGCTGGTGTTTGACCAGTAGTGGTGTGAGGTGTATTTCGGTATATAATCAGAAAGTTAGCCAGTTTGTGAAACAAAGACAACTGTCTTTTCTTTGGATTTGGATCCAGCAGTTGTTTGACTAATGTATGCTTCACAATTTGCACTGTGCGTTCTGCTGCTCCATTAGACGCGGGATGGTATGGAGCTACTCTAATGTGTTTTACAGCATTCCCTTTCATGAATTGTGCAAACTCTTGTGAACAGAATTGTGGTCCGTTATCAGACACAATTTCCTCTGGAAATCCATAGGACGCAAACAACCCTCGCAAAATGTCTATCGTTTTGCTGGATGTCGTTTTTTTCATCGAAAACACCTCAACCCACGGAGTGACTATCAATCACAATGAACAATTGTTGTCCATCTAACTCTGCAAGGTCAATGTGTAATATTTGCCACACTCTAACCGGCCATTTCCATGGCTGTAGCGGTACTGTGGGTGGATTCTTTCCAACTGCTTGACATGTGCTACACTCTTTCACCATTTGTTCTATGTCCTTATCTAGACCAGGCCACCATAGATAGTTTCTAGCTAGACTCTTTGTTAGACACATTCCCAAATGCTGATCATGAAGATCTTCTAGCAATTTTACTCCATATTTTTCAGGTATTACAACTCTCGCTCCCCACATGACACAACCTTGGTCTACTGAGAGTTCGTTCCTACGTACAAAGAATGGTTTCGGTTCTGCCTCTGACTTCGGCAATTTGTTTGGCCATCCATTTGTAATATATTCTTGCACTCTTGACAAAAATCTGTCAGTGCGAGTAGCCTTCCGAATGTCCCTTGATGTGATAGGTAACTCATCTACATGAGAGAAGTAAAACAAGTCCTCTCTGTTTGGGGTAATCTCCGATTCCAAAGGTAATCTATGCATGGCATCAGCATTTCTGTGCTCTGCTGCCTTACGATACTGAATATCATACTGGTATGCAGACAATATCAATGCCCTTTGCATTCTGGCTGCTGCCAGAGTTGGTATGTGTGCTTTTGGATTTAGGATCACTGTCAACGGCTGGTGATCTGTCTCGATTACAAACCTTCTACCATACAAGTATTTGTGAAACCTCCTAACGGCAAAAATCAATGCAAGAGCCTCTCGCTCTATTGGCGCATAATTTCTCTCACTGGCATTGAGTGTTCTAGACGCAAATGCTATTGGCCTTTCCTCTCCATTTTCTAACACATGAGAGATCACAGCACCAACACCGTATGGTGAAGCATCACATGCTAACTTCATCGGCTTATTGACATCGTAATGAACAAGCATTGAACTCTCTGCCAACTGAGCTTTACATGACTTGAAAGCTTGATCACATTTACGTGTCCACTTCTATGGTACATCTTTTCTCATAAGCTCATTCAAGGGATGTAAACAGGTGGACAGATTTGGCACAAACTTGTCATAATAATGCACTAATCCTAAAAAGGATCGGATCTCAGATATGTTTCTGGGAGTGGGCGCATTTTTGATCGCATCAACTTTACCCTTGGTGGGGTGTAGACCATCCTTATCTATCTTATGACCCAAGTACTCTACCGAGTTCTGAAAGAACTCACATTTCTGTGCCTTCACTCTTACACTGTGTGTTTCAAGTCGTTTGAGTACCACTTCCAACCTTTCATCATGTGTCTGCCTGTCAGGGGCTGAGATGAGGATGTCATCCAAGTAACACACCACACCTTCAATTCCCTCTAGAATTTGTGTCATTACCCCTTGGAAAAACCCCTGGGGCTGATGATATATCAAATGGAAGCCTAATGAACGGAAACAATCCCAAATGCGTGTTAATAGTTAGCTTGGATTTAGTTAGTTTGCAAGTAGGTATTTGTGAAGTCCATTTTTGTGAAGACGGCCACCTGTGAGGGTGCTAAACAAATCCTCTGCCGTTGGTAGGGTATCGGGTCTGCTATCTTCAAGTACCTGGTTTACGGTCAACTTGTAATCCCCACAAAGTCTAACACTACCATCAGGTTTAGGTACAACTACAATGGGTGTTGCCCATTCACTACTTTCTACCTTACTGATAATGTTCTCAGCTTCAAGTCTTTTCAGTTCTTTCTCGACCTTGTCCTTAAGAGCATACAGCACAACCCGTGGTTTGCAATGCACTGGTGTCACATCCTGCTTCACGCGTACTTTTGCCTTGTACCCCTTGATTGGCTCTCCCTGGTCGCTAAACACCTTTGGATGTTGCTTGATTACGTCCTCCGGACACTTTAATTCTTCACGAACGAGGATTATCTCGTTCCAGTTGAGCTTCAAGATCTGCAGCCAATTCCGACCTAGCAACGCAGGTTTATCTCCCTTTACAACTACGAGGGGCAACTCCGCCTGTTGTTCCTTATACCTAACTGGTACATGTACGCATCCTAACACTGGAATCTTCTCTCCAGAGTAACCACGTGGCTTGATTCGCTTTGCTTCCAAAGGAATTTAACTTAGCTTCTCCCGATACACAAATTCTGGAATCACGCTCACAGATGTTCCTGTGTCGACTTCCATGCTAACATGAGCTCCATTCAACTGGACTTGCACGGACACATTCTTTGTCTTCCGGTTTACTAGCTCATTGCTGCAGATGGTGTATATATCGAGAAGCTCTTCCTCTGCCTGCAGTTGATCCACAGAATGCAGCTTACTTGTTGTTGAACCTTTTTTCTGCTTAGCCTTTCGACAAGCCTACGCTAGGTGTCCCATCTTGTGACACGAGTAACACTCTGCCTTGAAGAACGGACAAGACTGTGCTAGATGTGAGCCCAAACAGCGATAGCATAACTTTGCAGTCGTCTTGCTACCTTTCCATGGATAACGATTCTCTGACGTCTTTGCCGACTTATTCGTCTTTAGTTTGCTGGACTGCAGCTTGTTCAACTCTTCCGCTGGTTGTCTAGAAGTTGTCCTGACTTCTCTAGAACCCCTTTCTGTCATATCCATTGACAAAGCAGTTTTACAAGCTGTTTCAAAAGCCAGGTCATACACCGTCATCAGCTTACTTCAGATCCGCTCACTTCTCAGTCCACACACGAAACGGTCTCTTAACGCCCGGTCTTGGAAATTTCCAAAATTACAATGAATTGATAACCTCTTGAGTGTCACGATAAAATTACTAATATCCTCCTCTGAAAGTTGGCATCTCGTTCCAAAATGATAGCTTTCAGCTATTTCTAAGGGCTTAGGGTCATAATGTTCTGTTAACCTCTTCAGAATATCCTTCAAAGGCGTGTCCTTTGGTTTAGCTGGAGCTAATAAATTATTTACTGTATCATAAACATCGGGACCCATTTCAGTGAAAAAAATTGCTCTTTTCCTAGTTTGAGTTGCTTCATTCAACCGTCTTGATTCTGTATCAGAAGCTTCTACTTCAGTGATGTTATTTGCAGCAAAAAACATCTCTAAACGTTCGATGTACGCACTGAACGTTTTCCGGCTTTGCTGGAACTCACCCAATCTTCCAATATATCCACTGGGCAACGCCATTTTAGATATATATATATTTTTTTTTAACAGTCTCACAGAATTCAATTTTGTGACCCGATTTCCAGCTTTCCTTGACACCAAAAGTTATACAACCTTCTCTGTGCCTCTGTAGAATTCCTTATCTACACAAAACAAGTAAAGCTGGGGAATCGACGATCCCACTCTCATTGCCAATTTGTGATATCTTGAGCTCAGACACAGAATAACAAGTTAACTCACTGCTGACCGGAACATGACACTGCACAGCTGTACTGTGGTTTATTCTGAAGAAGGGTCTCGACCCGAAACGTCACCCATTCCTGCCTGACCTGCTGAGTTACTCCAGCATTTTGTGAAATAAATACCGTGGTTTATTCAATTATTTACAATCCTCCAACCAAAGGCGGCGCTATTACAGCTATCACACCCTCCAACAATTCCAGCAAATTTATTAAACATGGTTTACCTTTCATAAAGCTATGTTGACTAGATTTAATTACACAGTGCACCCCTGCTTTCCAAAAGGATTGTGTACCCTGTAAACACTCTGCATTGTGATTGTCTGCAATGTGAACCACTGACAAATTGATTAAACTTGTTTCTTTTGTATATTATGTTTAGTTTTTTTTTTCTCACATAAATCCCATAAAAGCAATTTTTATTCCGTATGTCAAATCTTTTGGGTTGTGAATTGTGAATTCCATAACAATGAATTTCCATTACCTGAATTGCCATAACAGATAATTGAGGGCTTGGGGAAAGGAGAAATAACAAATTAAGGCACGTAAGTTTCCCTAAACTGGGTGAATGAAGATCATTCTATTTATTCCTCTCACCCGAGCCTCAAATGTTACTTCAGCTGTGAAGACCGTGTTTATTATTTGAATAACGCATATTGTAAAGTTCAGTTTGGGGTCTTTTTTAGCAAGCAACAGCTGTTCTGGTTGCCATTGGCAACCAGTGCTTTCTATTTTCATGTGATTCACCTCACACTGAAGGATTTACAGTTGAAATCCAACAACCTTTTCCTGGAGTGAATGTTAACAGTTGATTACTGGGAAATACAGTCTATACATGATGATATATTACTCTTTAATTTCTTATGTCATTGTTCATAGACAAGCATTTAATGAATGTGAAGACCAAACTGGATCACAAGGAACCAGCTTTCTCAGAGTTTTTGTTGCCAATGTATACCAATTTCAATCAAGAATTAAGCTTTTGTGTTTTTATCACTATCTCACTACTTGACAGGATAGGCAGCATAATAGGGTGTGGTCGAGATACCACCTAGGTTTAAGGCAGGCCTAAAGACCGGGCCTAGGCGTGGTAAATGACGCCATGTTTTAAATGCACACAGGTAGTCTGGGCTTAGCAGCGGAAGTCTGGGCTTTAGAGGCAGGAATCTCCAAAACCTGGACTATTTAATGGTATTGGTGGCACAATTGGATGCAGAATTGATTGGTGATGGATAGCATATCTTGATCTATGGGAAGGCAGGATCATCTTCCAAAAGCATTGTAAGCGTCTGCGTCACTGGCAGCATGAAAATAATACAGATCCCTGCGGTGTTCAGTAACTTGACTGGAGGTATCAGCCACTGTGACATGGGATCTTTTGTGACATTGAGAATAAAGGGAGTCCATGTTTGATGGAGTTATTACACCCCTATAGGCGATGTCCTGGCATTCCTTACATTAGACTCATTGAGTCGTATAGCATGGAAACAGGTTCTTCAACCTAACTTGCCCACACCAGCCAACTTGTCCCAGCTACACTAATCCCACCTGCCTGCATTTGGCCCATATCCCTCTGAACCTGTCCTATTCGTGTACCTGTCAAATTGTTTCTTAAATGTTGCGATAGTCCCTGCCTCAACTATCTCCTCTGACAGATCATTCCATATGCCCACCATCCTTTGTGTGAAAAAGTTGCCCCTCAGATTCCTATTAAATCTTTTCCCCTTCACCTTAAACTATGTCCTCTGCTCCACAATTCCCCTACTCTGAGCAAGATACTCTGTGCGTCTACCCAATCTATTTCTCTCATAATTTTATACACCTCTATAAGATCACCCCTCATCCTCCTGCACTCCAAGGAATAGAGTCCCAGCCTACTCAACCTCTCCCTATAGCTCAGACCCTCGAGTCCTGGCAACGTCCTCGTAAACCTTCTCTGTACCCTTTCCAGCTTGACAACATCTTTCCCATAACATGGTGCCCAGAATTGAACACAATACCATACAAGCAGGTTCACCAACGTCTGAAGAAGGGTCTCGACCCGAAACGTCACCCATTCCTTCTCTCCCGAGATGCTGCCTGACCTGCTGAGTTACTCCAGCATTTTGTGAATAAATCGATTTGTACCAGCATCTGCAGTTATTTTCTTATATCACCAACATCTTATATAATTGCAACATGACCTCCCAACTTCTATACTCAAAACCCTGACAGATGCTGGCCAATGTGCCAAAAGCCTTTTTGACCATCCTATTTACCTGCAACTCCACGTTCAAGGAACTATGCACCTGTACTCCTTGATCCGTCCACTCTATAACACTCCCCAGAGGCCGACCATTCATTGTGTAGGTCCTGCCCATGTAGACTTCCCAAAATGCAACACCTCACACTTCTCTGTATTAAATTCCATCAACCATTTATCAGCCCACCTGAGCCACCAATCAGAATTCTGCTGCAATTTTTCACAACCATCTTCACTATCTGCAATACCACCCACTTTTGTATCATCTGCATATTTGCTAATCTTGCCACGTACGATTTCATCGAAATCATTAATATAGATGACAAACAATCACGGGCCCAGCACCGAACCCTGAACCTTTCAGAGCAGCCCATCATGTGGAACCTTGTATAGAATGCTTTCCTGAATTCCATGTGTGCAACATCTACAGCTCTGCCCTCATCAACCTTTTTGGTCACAAACTTTAAAATGTGCAAAATCATGCTGATGATCCCGAATCAGCTCTTGTCCATCTAAATGCCTGCATATCCTATCCCTCAGAATACTCTCTAGTAACTTTCTAACTACGGGTATTAAGCTGACTGGCCTATAATTGCAAATCTAACTAATGGTATTCAAGGTTGATAAGTTCCCTGGACCAGATAGCTTGCATTCTAATATCCTAAAAGAGGCGTCTACAGTGATTGTGGATGCAATAGTTAAAACCATCAAAAATCTTCAGATCTAGGGAAGTGCCAGAGGATTAGAAACCCGCTAGTGAAGCAACCCCTTCAAAAGTAGAGATGCATTAAAAGGTAAATATAGCCCAATTAACCTAACCTGTACTGTTGGAAAAAAGTTAGCGATAATTATAGAAAATTCTTAGCGGGCGAGATGGAGAAAATACTGCGAGGATGTTTCCTCTCATGGAAGAGTGCAGGAGCAGAAGAAATGGTCTCCGAATAAAAGGGTGTCCATTTAAGACTGACCAGAGGATGAACGTCTTTGTAACTCTGTGCCATTGAGGGCTGTGGTGGCAGAGTCTTCATGTATGCTTAAGACTGATATATATGGAGGGGCCAAATGGCCTAATCCTCTGGCTGTTTCTTGTGGTCTCGCAGATTGACTATGTGCACCCTAACCCTCGCCTGCTCCATTCTCGTTAAACGAGCCCCAATCCACACCTCCAGCCGATTCTCACCTGATTTCTGTGATAGCAGAAATATCATAATCCCATCAATACTCTCATATGTTCTAAACTCAGAGCAGTTTTGGAGAATCCCCATATCCTCAAACAGAAGAAGGGTAAGCATGTTTGGACCATTGGCCAACGAGAAGCTCCTGAAGAACAGAGTTCTCATGGACAGATAGCTGTCTCGGTACAGATCAGAATCCACAAAGAATCTGCAGGGACTTGATTTATGTGTGCAGACCTTGGACAACCTCCTTGAAATAGAAATTGTCCACCATTGCTTATGCCCTGTGGGTTGAGGCAGGTGCCTGAGGCACAACCTTAATGTCACAATCAACCAACAATCCATCAGTCTGAAGAAGGGTCTCAACCCAAAATGTCACCCATTCCTTCTCTCCAAAGATGCTGCCTGTCCCGCTGAGTTACTCCAGCATTTTGTGTCTACCATCCATCAACCCATGTATATCGGATATGTTCTTTCTCCCCCACACTTTATGGCAGGGTCAGCATTGGAGATAAGAGGAGGGCACAACTCTGATATTTAGTTTAGTTTAGTTGAGAGATACAGCATGGAAACAGGCCCTTCAGCCGACCGGGTCCACGCTGACCAGCGATCCCCGCACATTAACACTGTCCTGCACACACTCGGGACAATTTACACATTTGCAAGCCAATTAACATACAAACCTGTATGTCTTTGAAGTGTGGGAGGAAACCAAATCTGTCGGAGAAAATCCACGCGGTCACAGGGAGAACATACAAACTCCGTGCAGACAGCATCTGTAGTCGGGATCGAACCTGGGTCTCTGGCGCTGCAAGCGCTGTAAGACAGCAACTCGACCACTCTGCCAGATTCCAATGCTCCAGAGAAAACAATCCAACCTCTCCATATAACGTATATTTAATCCAGGCAGCATCCTGGTAAACCTCTTTGCCACCCTCTCCAAAGCCTCCTCATCCTTCCTGTAATGGGACATCCAGAACTGCACACACCACTCCAAATACAGCCTTAAAGCTTTATAACGTTGCATCATGACTTCCTAGCTCTTATACTCAATGCCCCTAGTCCTACTTTGTCTTATCCATAACTATCTTAAATTGCGCTGAATTATGATCACTACCACAAATACTCTCTCCCTTCACCTCCCTAACTTCATTCCAAAACTGAATCAGAATTGCCCCCTCCCCCTTACAATTTTCTCCTTCCCTTTCATTCCATGAAGGTGTTTTCAGGAATTCTGTGCCCTCTATACATTTTACACTAATTATCATCATTATTATTAGGATAATTTAAATCGTTACTTATATTGCCCTTTGTTTTTGCACTTTTCAGAAATTTGCTTGCTATTTGGAGTTTATTGTAGGATTGATTCCCAACAATATAACTGTACTTTCTTGATCTTTAATTTAATTCAATGCTTTATTTGATGAACCTTCCAATATATTTCTCGTGACTGCAATTATTTATTTAACTACTATTGTTTTTTAATTCCCCTCACCATCTCATCTGCAAATTTTCTAACTAGCAAAGTTCAGCATTCGCTCCTGTTTCAGTAACAGTTAAAATATTACACTTCTGCATGCCACCAGACCATCTACTTATTTTGAGGGTATTCCTCGCATTCAGCTTCCTTTTTTTTTGTCTGTTTTCCAACCTTTGTTTGAAACTTCAAATATCTCATGCTGGCCAGACCAGCGAATTGCAGTTTTGTACGCCACACAGTGGTTGCATTGGATAATTGCAGCCTCACAAGCTGCAAGTCAGGGATGTGCTCAAAGCCTCCTTGCAGAACCACATCCCCCACTGACTCCTGGGAATTTCTCTCCCTTGGGATTAATATTACCAACAATTTTCACGGACCAACCACACTTGAAGCTCGGTCCAAAAAGGCACACCAATGCCTCAGTTTCCTCAGGAGACTAAGGAAGTTTGGCATGTTTCCAACAACTCTTATCAACTTCTACAGATGCAATGGATTGTATAATAATTTGGTTGGGAACAGCTCTACCCAAGACCACAAGAGACTGCAGGGTTGTGGAGGTAGCCCAGTCTATCATGCAGATCAGCCTCCCCACCATCAACTCCATGTACACTTCATACTGCCTCAGCAAAGCAGCCAACATAATCAAGGACCTTTTTCACCCTGGTCATTCCCCCTCTCCCCTCTCCCATTGGGCAAAAGAGAAAAAGTTTGGAAGCACATACCGTCAGAGTCAGGAACAGTTTCTTCCCTACTGTTATCAGATTTCTGAACTCTCCACTTATAAATGATGATATAGTCTTATCTTCCAACCAACCTTACTGTAGACTTTGGATTATTTTCTCTGTAACTGTACTGCTACAATGCTGTAAAACTATATTTTGCACTCCGGTATTTTACTCTTTGCACTATCTGTTGTACTTGTATATGACGTGATTGAACTCATGCATAGTATGATTTGATTTGACAGGATAGCATGCAGATAAAAGCTTTTTGCTGTATCTATGAACACTTGACAATCATAGACTAATAACCATCACTACTCCAAGTGGAGAAGGAGAATTTGGGAAGGTATTGAGAACCTTCAGTCCATGCATCAGGAACTCTCAGGAGCTTGTAAAGTTGGCAGAAGGAGTGGACATCTCACAGATTATCCACCCATCCACTCTGTCAATTACAACTTGCCCTAGGTATAGAAAAGTCTGTGTTTTCTGCATTGGCCTCATCAGAACCTCAGAAACCACAAAACTGGAGTGGAAGCAAGTCACTCTTGATCCTGAGTGAGTGCTCAGGAAGAAGAAGAAAACATAATCTGTGAATGCTGCAAATCTGTAATTATTCAAAAAGGTTTCCTTCCTGAAATTCATAACTAGAATTACTCCAGTGAACACTTAAACTGAGGGAACCAAAAAGAAAATCAAGATATCACCATTCTTATACTAAAATAGTCCTAATAATCACATTTATGATCATTATTTTCCAATTCTGATCTCAGACTCCTAAATATACAATGAAGAAAATAAATGTTCAAGGACTGCACAACTTAAATTTCGACCACAGTATTTCAGATCAACATTAAGTTCTATGGTTTCAGAAAAATATACTATTACCCTGTCCTTTAGATCCTGTTTCTTCTTGTTCCTTGACCATCATCTTTGACTTTGCACAATCATCCTTGAAATCTCTCCTGCCTTATATTCTGTGATGCGTAGGAAAGAACTGCAGACACTGGTTTAAATCGGAGGAAGACACAAAATGCTGGAGTAACTCAGCGGGACAGGCAGCATCTCGGGAGAGAAGGAAGGAATCTTATATTCTGTGATTTATTTCACAAAATGATGTAGTAACGCAGCAGGTCAGGCAGTCTGAAGAAGGGTCTCGACCCAAAACATCACCCATTCCTTTCTCTTGAGATGCTGCCTGACCTGTTGAGTTACTCCAGCATTTTGTGAAATAAATACCTTCGATTTGTACCAGCATCTGCAGGTTTTTTTAAATATTCTGTGATACTTGGTTTGTTTGTTTTTACTCCCACCATGCCACCCTCCATACTCTCCAAGTTTTACTGCAATTGTCATTTGCTCTGTTCTGATTCAATATTATTAATCTGAAACATTTGCTCTTTCTCTCTCCACTGATACTGCCTCTTCTGCTTGTTATTTGCTGCATCTTTTAACTAAGGGGAGTAAGAGGCAATTGTGGCTGACAAGGAAAGTTAGGGATGGAATAAAACTAAAAGAAAAGATGTTGACATTGCAAAGAGTAGCGGGAAGCCAGAGGATTGGGCAACTTTCACAGGACAACAGAATGTAGCAAAAAGGGCAAAACGGGCTCAAAAGATGAAGTACAGAGGACAGAGGATCTCGTTAGACAGAAGAACTGAAAGAAATTTGCATTAGGCGAGAAATAGTATTGGGTAGACTGATGGGATTGAAGGCTGATAAATCCCCAGGGCCTGATGGTCTACATCCCAGGGTACTCAAGGAGGTGGCTCTAGAAATCGTGGATGCATTGGTGATCATTTTCCGATGTTTAATAGATTCAGGATCAGTCCCTGTGGATTGGAGGGTAGCTTGGAGAGAGAAAACGGGGAATTATAGACCAGTTAGCCTGACATCGTTGGTGGGGAAGATACTGGAGTCAATTATTAAAGAGGTAATAATGGCGCATTTGGATAGCAGTAAAAGGATTGGTCCAAGTCAGCATGGATTTATGAAGGGGAAATCCTGCTCGACTAATCTTCTGGAATTTTTTAAGGATGTGACAAGTAAAATGGATGAAGGAGAGCCAGTGGATGTAGTGTATCTAGACTTTCAGAAAGCCTTTAATAAGGGTCCACACGGGTGGTTGGTGAGCAAAATTAGAGCACATGGTATTGGGGGTGGGTATTGACATGGATAGAGAATTGGTTAGCAGACAGGAAGCAAAGAGTAGGTATAAACGGATCCTTTTTAGAATGGCAGGCAGTGGCAAGTGGAGTGCCGTAAGGCTCGGTGCTGGGGCCACAGCTATTTACAATATATATTAATGATTTGGATGATGGAATTAGAAGTAACACTGGCAAGTTTGCAGATGACACAAAGCTGGATGGCAGTGTGAACTGCGAAGAGGATGTTAGGAGGTTGCAGGGTGACTTGGACAGGTTGAGTGAGTGGGCAGATGCATTGCTAATGCAGTATAATGTAGATAAATGTAGATAAATGTGAGGTTATCCACTTTGGCGGTAAAATTATTATCTCAATGGTGTCAGGTTAAGTAACGAGACCTGGGTGTCCTTGTACACCAGTCATTGAACGTAAGCGTGCAGGTACAGCAGGCAGTGAAGAAAGCTAATGGCATGTTGGCTTTCATAACGAGAGGATTTGAGTAGAGGAGCAAAGAGCTCCTACTGCAGTTGGAAAGGGCCCTGGTGAGACCACATCTGGATAATTGTATGCCGTTTTGGTCTTCTAATTTGAGGAAGGACGTCCTTGCTATTGAGGCAGTGGGTTCACGAGGTTAATCCCTGGGATGGCGGGACTGTCATATGAGGAAAGATTGGAAAGACTGGGCTTGGATTCACTGGAGTTTAGAAGGATGAGAGGGGATCTTATAGAGACATATAAAACTATAAAAGGACTGGACAAGCTAGATGCAGGAAAAATATTCCCAATGTCGGGGGAGTCCAGAACCAGGGGCCACAGTCTAAGAATAAAGGGGAGGCCATTTAAAACTGAGGTGAGAAGAAACTTTTTCACCCAGAGAGTTGTGAATTTGTGGAATTCTCTGCCACAGAAGGCAGTGGAGGTCAATTCACTGGATGAATTTAAAAGAGTTTGATAGAGCTCGGGGGACTGGTGGGATCAAGGGATATGAGGAGACGGCAGGCAAGGTTACCGATTGTGGATGATCAGTCATGATCACAATGAATGGCGGTGCTGGCTCGAAGGGCCAAATGGCCTCCTCCTGCACCTATTTTCTATGTTTCTATGTTTCTAACCCCATCACACAGTAGCCAGGACGGGTGACTGCAGCGCCACATAGCGGCCAGAACGGGTAACTGCAGAGCCACTACAGGTGACTGCAGCACTGTCTAGTCGCAAGTCTAATGCACTCATTGCAGTGGCATATTAATAGCCAGAAAGATAACTGCATCTCCACACACTGACTAGGCTGCAAATTTACAGCACTACAAAATGATCAGTGACGATAATGGTAAGTGAATGGCAGAGTAGGCTCAGAGAGCTCAATTACCCATTTCTTACTTTGTTACATAGCTTCATTCACTCTAAATATAACTAAATGTCGTTCAGATACAGATATAAGATTCTTAAAGTATCTATTGATAACTACTTTTTTAGACACAAAAGGAAGTCATACAGCTATGACTCCATGTCAGCACTAAATGGAGCAGTCCCACTGGCCAACTTTATTTCTCTTTGACATATTCTCCCTCACATATCTATCAATTCTCATTTGATCCTTTTCACCACACTTTTCCCCCATTCATTGTAATTATAGTTATCAACCCTTTTGCAGTTACCTACACTAACGGGCAATTTACAGTAGCCAATTAATCTACCAGCACAATTTTGGGATGTGCAAGGAAACCAGAGCAACCAACATAAACCTGTGTGGTCATGTGGAAACGGTGTAAATTCCACACAGCGGCATGGGGAGCTATGAGGCAGCAGCCACAGTGGCACACTTTGTGGTACTTCTTGTTGGGCACTCAGCACATAACTAGTTCAGCCCATAGTGTCATCCACATTGGCAGTTTGGTAGAATGTCCCTTTGATATCTAAATTCCCCATTCACCACCAGTCTCAATCCTTTGTCACCAACATGCAGTTCTTCCTCCATCTAATGGCATAAACAATGGTGGAAGAGGTGCATGTTTATACCATCTGAAAGGATATTGAAATGTAAAGCGAAAAGGAACAAATCGGTAGGATGAGTGGGTAAAAGGACAGTCCCTGGAGCACCTGTTCAGCCTACGCTGCCTCAGTAGAGCAGGCAAAATAATAAAAGATCCATCCCACCCCGGCCACCGTCTGTTTGTTCATTTGCCCTCTGGTCGACGTTTCAGGTCGATCAAATCCCGAACAAACAGACTTAAGAACAGTTTTTATCCCAGGGCCATACGAGAACTGAACACTACCTTTGCACTAGGCAACACCGTTAAAAAATCTTGTACTTAATATAATTGTATTTAATTGTATTTATGTATTTATTTGTTTTTGCATTTATTGCATATATGTTTGTACGCACCGTCAGGATTGGCTATTTTTTAATTTCGTTGTACTCGTTGCAATGACAATAAATGAATATTATTATTATTATTATTATTATCTGTGGTGGTTTCTACCTACCATAGCCTCAGCAATGAACGTCAATAACATGGAGTGTGGTTGGAGCATGTAGATATGTCTTTCCCTCTGGGTTTAGTGCAGTCTGCTTCTGGTTGTGCACCATCAGAGTGAATGCCCTATGTTTATTAATCCTCCCCCTTTTTTTGAAATTAATTGTAAAATAATATTGGAAATGTAGTCAGAGCCTCCTCTTAGAGAGTTGTAGAGCGCAGAAACATGGTCTTCGGCCTATCAATTCCATGCCAACCATCAAGAACCCATTAATACTAATCCCATTTTATCATTTCCACATTTCTGACCTCTGGTACCTCTTTCTATCAATATCATTCAATTCTACATTCTTCTTCTTGTTTTATTGCTCAATCGCATTTACCCAATTTCCCTCATTCTCAATCCCACAATTTATCTACCTTACTATAGTCCTCAAAACGTCACGTTTTTCTCCCATATCCATCAATCCTATTCACCAACTTTCTCATCAAATCCCTCGATTCCATGTACCTTGTTACTAGATCCCTTGATTTATTTGCTCACCTTCTCTTCGCATGCCTTAAATCCAAAATATCTTTTTCCCCAAGGACCCATGATCACCACACTTTTCCCCCATTCATTGTAATTATGGTTATCAACCCTCTCACTGTTTCCTTCATTCTATTGACCACCTTATCAACATATGCCTCAATCCCACACCATATTTTTAGTGTATCCTTCAATTTTTTTATATCTCTCAATTACCATCAACCTTGCAACCACCCTTTCACCATAATGCTTAATCCATTTTAACCAATTTCTCACCATACCTCTCAATCATATAAATGCGCCATAATCTGTAATTCCATGTAACCGAACTTTTAACCATAGCTCCTAATCCCATTTATCCACTTTAAAAAAAATATAACTCTCACTCCTCATATCATTGCATTTTGTTTACCCCCCCCCCCCCTTCTCTACATATTTACCATTTCACCTTCAACTCCACATCTGAATTCTCACCATATCCTTCTATCCCATCTACCACTTCTTAACCATATCCTTCAATTTTGTTCTACTTTGCCACCATATCTCTGTCCCACAACCACCTTTTCACCATTCACCACATACCTATTTAGCCACCTCATCCCAGAGCTTTTATGTCCCATAAATATCCTACCATATTACATATATCACCACCCCTCCCCCACCCAAGTCTTTCATTCTCACCTAGCTACAGCTAACAATGACCTGTTTCCTTTATCAATGTTACTTTTTTGCATATCTTTCATTCATTTGTTCTATATTTCTCTACCTCATCGTCTACATCTCATTCCCCTTTCCCGTGACTCTTAGTCTGAAGAAGTTTCTCGACCCAAAACGTCACCCATTCCTTCTCTCCAGAGATGCTGCCTGTCCCGTTGAGTTACTCCAGCATTTTGTGTCTACCATGTTACACATTTGGACATTCTTAGGCTCCATTTGTATTATTAGTAAGATGGGACCAGTGAAGGGATGGGCTCATTTTATATACATCATTCATCTCGTCAAGGAACAGTTAATGATTTACACCCCTGAAGTGAAAAGGAAGGTAGGTTTCTTTATTAACATTGACAATGTGGTCATAAATTTTGAACTGGAGGTTAAGTATTACTACAAAATGACAACAGCCTGAGCGAAACAATCCATGGTTTGTGCTATGGTTATAATTACACCATGTCAGTTGGCATTAGTATTGTCACTGTATTGTCTCCCATGGCTTATCTATTGAATGCTCTTGCTCAAGAAACCATTGGAAACCAGCTATGAGGTTTCACTGGTATGTCCTGTATGAATATGAATCTAATTGATGCCTATTATTTATATTACATGTTATTGAGCAGTATTTTATCAATTTCCCTCAAGATATTCATTAGAAAGTTGTTGTTTTGCTAATTATCCAGGAAAATATTTGATTTAGTGAATATGCTTTTAAAAAGTCTGTGTTTGCTGCATATACATTAGCTTGTAATTGCACGTAATATTCTGTGTGAGCTGGTCAATTCTTGAACAAATGACTATTATTTATTCAATCGTAGACAAAGCACTCCATTTATAAAACAGTAAAATGTCGACCTTTATAAGATGTTAGACAACTAGTACATTTGAGATTTTAGGGATCTGAACCCAAACTTTCGCTATTTTTGCACACTCCAGAATGGACTTTCCTATTTTAGTGTGTACCATGATTATTGGTTTCTTTACATAGCCGTTTTAACCTTTCCTGTCTTTACATTAAGCTATGCATGCATGTGAAGGTTTAAGATATGTTTGAAGATCTGTGGGCAAAGGAATAGCAGATGGAATTTAGTACTGCAAGGTGGTGCATGTTAAACAAGGAAGGATGTAAATGGGAAATGGCAAGGCCCCAGGGAGTATTGTAGGAGAGAGAGAGAGAGAGAGAGAGAGAGAGAGAGAGAAGAGAGAGAGAGAGAGAGAGAGAGAGAGAGAGAGAGAGAGAGAGAGAGAGAGAGAGAGAGAGAGAGAGAGAGAGAGAGAGAGAGAGAGAGAGAGAGAGAGAGAGAGAGAGAGAGAGAGAGAGAGAGAGAGAGAGAGAGAGAGAGAGAGAGAGAGACACACACACATAGGGGTAAAACTACTCAATGGCAACACAGGTAGAAAGGGTGGTGAAGAAGTGTGTGGCACATGTGCTTCATGGATTGGGCAGGAGTTAGTGTGTTATGTGGTATAATATGCTGGTGAGACCATACCTCAAATATTGTGTGCATTTCTAGTTGCCATACTATAGAAAGGATATGATTAACCTGTTCAGTGCCACCCCCGAGTATACTCGGGTCATAGCCGATAATGAAAACAAAACCTTGGCAGTGAACAGGTTAAACTGCAGAGGGTGCAGAAGAGATTCACAAAAATGTTGCCAGGACTAGAAGGCTTGAGATACAAAGTGAGACTGGTTAGACTGGGACTGCTTTCCCTGGAGTTAAGGAGGTTGAGGGGACTAAATCCTGTGGACGTTATAAAATCACGAGGGGCTCAAATAAGATGGATGGTCATAGTCTTTTTCCAATGGTAGGGGAGGCCAGAACCAGACGGTATAAGTTTAAGATGAGAGACGAAAGATTTTAAAGTGATCTGAGGGGCAAGTTGGTACACACAAATGGTCCATTTGTGGGCAAGTGAAGAGGTACTGGTGATCTTGGGCCTATTCTGGCACCCCGGGCTTCTCCTGGTGGCCTAGTCTTGGCCTCGAAGATGAGGCTATGGTGATCTTGCCCCTGCTCAGTCCTGAACCTCGACAAGAGGCCGCTGGGTGTCTCAAGCTATTCCTGGGAGCTCAGGCTTGCCCTGTAATGTCTTCCATTACAAGGTACTGGTGATCTCAGGCTTGGCCTAGCAGCTCAATCATGCCTCAAGATGAGGTGCTGGGGGTCTCAGGCTTGTCCTGGTAGCTAAATCTTGGCTTCGAGTAGGAGCTGGTTATCTTGGGCTTGTCCTGGTAGCTCAGTCTTGCCTCAAGAGGAGGTGCTGGCAGTCTCACGCTTGTCCTGAGACGGAGGGAAGCACAGCAAGTATGGAGCCCACCCACTTTCTCTCTCTTTTTTCTCCTGGCTGGAACTGCCTTGGTTTTAAGGAGTAGGGTGGATGAGGTGCAGGTGAGTTAGCCTAATAACAGCTAAGTGGACGCAGCTGTTGCTTCTACGGCTGTTTCTTCAACTCAGTCCTGAACACTTTCCAGGGTGCCGGTGTTTTCCGGCAGGCAAGCGCTGTCCATGGTGCTGGTCCTCAGCACTTCCTGGCGTGTGAGCAGGGATCGGAGAGGCATTTAGGGAGGAGGTGTTGTCACAATACCTTTGGAGGGTCTCAAGGAAATGCAAGTAAATAGAATTGAGGAATATGGTGTAAGGTTGGCTAAATGAGGGACATGGCAAAAAAAAAGGAAATTAATTGTGAAATATGGTGTGTAAATGGATGGGCAATTGAGGATAACGGATGGGAGGCAGGTAAGCATACTCGATGAAAAAAAACACGTGTGGGAGTAACTTAGTGGGTCAGGCGGCATCTCTGGAGAAAATGGATAGGTGACATTTTGGATTGTGACCTTTCTTCAGACTGATTGTGCTGGGGGTGTTGCTGGAGGTTCCTTGTTGGAAGGGGAGAACATTAGGACCCAGGTGAGTGAGTCCACATGACGCAGTTGGAGCCTTCGGCTTTGAGACCCACCGGCCTGGACATGGGCCTGGAACCCTGCTGAATTAACGGCCCTGGTATACCGGCACCTGGGGGGGGGTGGGGGGTGGAAGGTGAGGATTAGTGGAGTCAGTGGTCCCAGCCCGCAAGAGGCCAAGCGCTCAGTCAGCCAAGGTCTACTGGATGGATAATCGTTTTAATTCCTCTACCCATTCCCATACTGACCTCTGTCTTGGACCTCTACCATTGCCAGAGTGAGACCACATGCAAACTAGAGGAGCAGCATCTCATATTCTGTTTGGATAGCTTACAAACCAATGTTATGAACACAAAATCCTCCAATTTTAGATAACTTCTAAACCCCCCTCCCTCTCTCTTCCACTTCTCTCTCTTTCCCCCCCATCTCCTCTCTGTCCCACCTGGACACATTTAATTCTCCCCTCCCCTTCCAGATACATTCCTTCCTCACAATTAGTAACTCCTCATTCACACCTTGCTCACTTTACCTCTTGTCATTTTACCTCTGGCCTTTATCCAACTATCTGCCTATCTAAACCCCCCACATCTGCTTACACCTATTATTTACCAGGCTACATCCTGCCCCTCCTCCCTTCTAGCTTTCTTCCTCATCCCAGGCTCACCGCAATCAGTCTGAACAAGGATCCCCATCCAAAACACCACCTATCCATGTTCTCCAGAGATGCTGCCTGACCCGCTGAGTTACTCTCACACTTTTGTATCTTTTTTTGTAAACCAGCGTCCACAGCTCTTTGTCTCGAAGTATAATTGATGGAGTGAAATGATGTATGAATAGAATGGGAGAGTTTGTGAAAGATGGGATATGTGATTGGGGGATATAGTAAGAATGTGTAGGAAAGAACTGCAGATGCTGGTTTAAATCGAAGGTAGACACAAAATGCTGGAGTAACTCAGCGGGACAGACAGCATCTCTAGAGAGAAGGAATGGGTGACGTTTCGGGTTGAGACCCCTCTTCAGATATAGTAAGAATATGGGAAAATGGAATTGAGCTATTTGGTGAAGAAGTGAATAAATCAGACTGAGGGAGATTGTGAAAGGGTGCTACAATTGATTAATGGATAGGGTGAGAAAGTGGGTAAATGGAACGGAGTAATATGATGTGATAGTGGTGTGGGATGTGAGAATGTGATGTTGGATGTGGGATTGAGGGAAATGGAGAGTAATTGAGTGAGTAGAATTGAGAAATATGATGAGAAGGATGATAAAGATGTTTGAGGGATTTGATGAAAAAGTAATGTGGGATTTATAGATATGGTGGGAAAAAGGATAAATGGGAATAAGGGTTATGGACAACTGAAACTTCCAAAAATTATTAGAGATCTACTAGTTCATTTTTACAATATTCCTAAAATGTTTTAAAAATGGACAAGCACATTAGGGAATCATAGGAAGCAAGCTCATCTACCTAGCCCACCATGCCAACTAGAATGGCTACCTGAGTTGGACTAATTTACCTGTGTTTGGCCGATATCCCTTTAAACCTTTACGATCCATGCATGTATCTAAATGTCTTTTAAACATTTTAATTATACCTATCTCTACAGCTTCCTCTGGCAGCTCATTCATATATGCAATACCTTTTGTGTGGAAAAAATAGCCCCTTGGGTCTCCTTTAAATCTATATACTCTCACCTTAAATCTATGCCCTCGAGTTGTCTCCCTTGAGCTGAGAAAAAGACTGTGACCATTCACATTATCTATGCTCCTTGTGATTTTATCTATTTCTACAAGGTCATCTCCAACCTCCTATGCTCCAGGGAAAAAAAGGCCCAACCTATTCATTTTTTTTCCAGTTCCGGTTACAACTTGTGAATCTTTCCTGCATCCTTGCCAGCCTAAGGACATCCTTCCTATGGCGGGGTAACCAGAACTGCATACACATGCGATCTCACCATTGACTTGTACAGTTGTAATGAAGTTGTAAAATTTCTTGAAAATTACTTTAAACATGTTGTGACACATTAAAAAAAATAACAGCATGTAATTTAACTCAATTAGTTCATATATTGTGGTTCGAACATGTCGGGCACATTAATTGTTAGTTAGTTTGTTAGATATAGCTCTTAGGGCTAACGGAATCAAGGGATATGAGGAGAAAGCAGGAACGGGGTACTGATTTTGGATGATCAGCAATGATCATATTGAATGGCAGTGCTGGCTGGAAGGGCCGAAAGGCCTTGTGGCACCTTCACGCCCATGTCGGTTTTGCATACAGCCTGTCACCGCTGGCGACTTGCCAGCAGCCTCACGAGAAGATCCAGCCACAAGAGCACAATAACAACTCCAAGGTCAAATGCACTAATTGGCCTTATCTGCACATGGATTATGATTGGGGAGAATGTAGGCAAAAGTGGCTTCTGGAATAAACGAGACACAAGGTGTCTGGCTCGGCTAAGTGACGTTTGTTCTTAGCTTTCTGTCGTGGGATTCCAGTCAATCCTCCAGCCTACTCCTGCACCTATTTTCTATGTTTCTAAGTTAGTCACGAACTTTCACTTTGTTGCTACACTTTGTACAACATCAGTGCTTTGACCATAAATCACTAACAACAAAGGACCGGCATGGTCAGGAGCAATTGAATGTAGAGGGGTGACAGTACTGAAATGGTTGCTGGGCATGTTTGAATACAGTTAATAGTCAACCACACTGTTATGTACATAAGACGAGATCATGTAAGGATAAAGATTTATTTCCTAGATGTACTTCAGTCATAACTGAAACAAAGTTGTCAGCAAAATTTCTGGGATATTATTCCCACTTCACTATAATCAGTTGTATTCTTCATGTATTTACTGTCGAAGCAAGACATTATCATAGTCTGTGACCATTTTGTCATCTACTTCCTGAAATCTTTAATCTACTTTTACAGAGATAAAGAATATTTAGTACAGAAAGAGGCAATTTCCTTTAATCAGGTCTGCAAATGCTCACTTCAACCTTCTCTGTATTTTATCTAACAAGCAGCATTATTCTTTATTTTTCTTTCACAAATGTGCTGACCTAATTTACCCCCAAATGCATCGGTATGATTCACTATAATTGCTTTCTGTGGTAATGAGTAGCAAGATATCATAACTCTCTCGATAAAAAGCTTTCTCCTGAATTTTATCTGATTCCTCGGTGACGTCCTTATAGTGACTACCTTATAATGTTCTTCATCACAAATGGAAGTGCTCTTCTGTCTTAATGCAATTAAAATTATTCATTATTTTGAAGACTTCTAATACACTATGCTTCAGTATTTCCGGTCCTAATCCACTATCCAGCAGCATTTTAATGTCAATTATTTCATGCTAATGTGTGACCTCCACAATTTTGCCATAAAAATGTAAAGTCTTACATTTAACTGTGCTGAAAATTATTGCCTAATTATATGCTCATTTTGTCATTTTACTGATACTTCTCGTAATTTGTACTTGTCAGAATCAACTCCTAATCTCAACAACCACCACCCAACTATCCCAATTTTGGTGAAAATTTGTTGTTTTGTTCATTCCAATTGCTTTTGGAGGTTTTATGCCTATCTTAACTATTTTAATTTTGCATCTGCAGAATATTCTATTTAGTTTTATGATCCATGATAACTCTTACCTTTTCTTCACTTTTCTTTATTTAAATTTGGAATGACTGTGATCGAATCATTTAAATTTTATTTTTCCGATGCCATATCTGCCTCCCTGATAAATATGTAAATAAATATCTATTTAATACCTCTATCACTTTCCCATTGTTTTCTATAAAATTGGGGAGGAAGGAGACTGAGAAGACCAGTGTCTCTGGAGGCTCAGGCTCGGGTGGCAGGAGGGGGATGCTGGGGGATGGGGATTGATGATCACAGGATAATGGTGGAAGCTGTAAAGATTAGGATAGGAAAGGTGTGCGTGCAAAAATCATGGCTAGTCAAGAAGAATTGAGGATTGAGAAGGTCGAAGGATTGAGGCCCAGGATTAAAAAGATTGCCTAAGAAATCAATGAACAAGTTTCGGGGCTACGATTAGGGAAGAGCCTGAATTTGGATAGGTGGTGAGCAGCTGGAGATCAAGTCCTCCATCAGGCATCCTGGTCCAGGGGTCAAAGATTCATATACAGCATGGAAATAGGAATTAGAAAGATTGGAGAAGCCTTAGATCGGTTAACAGTCTGCAGGATCAAATGGACCTTATGTACTTAAGGTGTACACAAGGATAACACGTTATCGAGCATCAGGTTGACATCCTGTAGTGACACGAAATGACCTGGACATGGACTTTCACTCCAAAAAAAAAGATTTTCAATTGCATAATGCTGTAAAAAAGTGTTATGTAAATGAATTTCTATGCAAAAATACCTAATTGGATGATAAATCATGTGGAGATTTTCAAATTAAAAGGCAAAAAGAAATACTACATTGAGAGATGTAAAAGAAGCATAAAAACAGTAACTTTTTTTATTATTTGGTTTATCTAAACTTCCAACATTAATTAAAATCTAAAGATATGAGATTTCATGGTTGTCAATTTTCAAAATCAGAAAGTTTCTGTTTATAACTTTGGTTCTGTTAAAAAGGTAGTTTTTGGCACATATATTAGATTATACAGCAGCGTCTCGCTATTCCATGTCTCACAAAAATATATTTTTATTGCACAACCTTTGGAAGAGGGGGGAATTTTGGACATAATCACACTGTTTTTATTGCGGTGGGGCCATTCCACTCCAAAAACTGATTTCTGATAGGCTGAAAACTGATTGCAAGGTACATACTTATTTGTTCTGCGATAAATAGTGATCTTTGCCCTGGAGGCTAGAAGGACAAATTCTTGCCAATCATGAGGCATTTTGCCAGTTGACTCTGGACAATTACTTTATGAAGAACAAGACCAAGTGGACCCGTTGGGCCCAAACCTCTCCTGCATTGGTGCAGCACCCTCTCCTCCCCCTCCCCTCTCCACCCCTCTTCCCCTTCCCCTCTCCCTTCCTCCTCCCCCCCTCCCTCCTCCCCTCCCTCCCTCCTCCCCCTCCCTCCTCCCCCCTCCCTCCCCCTCCTCTCATCCCCTCCTCTTCCCCTCCCCCGCTCCCTCCTCTTCCCCTCCCCCGCTCCCTCCTCCCCTCCCCTCCCCCCCCTCCCCTCTCCCTCCACCTCCCCCCTCCCTTACCCCCTTCCCTTCCCCCCTTCCCTCCCCCCACTCCATCCCTCTCAACCACCCTTATCCTCCCTCCTCCTCCTCCTTCCACCCCTCCCTCCCTCCCTCTCTAGGAGATAGATATAAACTTTAAAATGTGAATAACTTTAAAAATATAACACCGATTTCAATGAAATTTTTTGCCATTAGCAATAAAGGGATGACGGTGAGTAAAGTGGGCCTAAAATTGTCGCACTATCGTGTACCGTTTTGGCTGTAGTTCAGGAACAAACAAACAAATGAGAGTTTTAGTATATAGATGTATCAGCAAAGGTAAGTGAGAATATAGGCCCAGTCACCTTACCTCACTTCCGAGGAAACGGATATATTACTCACCAGCAAACGGATATATTACACTTCACTTCATCTAAATCATTGATATAGATAGTGAATGCCTAGGGTTCCCAGCACCCATCCTTGTGGCAACTAACTAATCCTCAAATCATACAAACTAAGCGGGGGAGCACAGCAAAGAAAAAGGGGTATGGGGAGTATTACTTAAAATGAGAGAATTCAAACTACCCAAACGGAACATGAGCTGTTGTTCCTCCAGTTTGTGTTTGGCCTCGCACAGGTAATGGAGTTTTGGATAAACAGTTTGTAGCTCCATTTTCTGTCTCCCTCCTTTCTTAAAGTGTTGAATTCCATGCAGAACAATGAACAAGTGACAGAAGGAATGACTAGACACAAAAAGATTGTTTAATTCATAACATGTCTAAGAACAGATATTTACTTGGACATTTTATAATTTAATTATTCCCTTTCTGACTTCTCATTCAGAGTTGTGTCATGATTACTAATCGCCCAACTGGTGGAAATGTAATGTAGAATAAGAACCTCAACTATCAGAAGGGGGGAGAGTGGGGGTGGGGGGGGGGGGAGAGGGGGAGAGTGGGGGTGGGGGGATGGGGCAGTGGGGGTGGGGGGGAACAATGGGGGTCGGGGGAAGGGGGACAGTAGGGGGCAGGAGAGAGTGGGGGTGGGTTGGAGGGGAGAGTGCGGGTGGAGGGAGGGAGGTGGGGGTCAGGAGAGGGGGGAATAGTGGTGGGGAGCGGGGAATGGGGGTGGAGGCAAGGCTGGGGTAGTGGGGGTGGGGGCAGGGGAGGGACAAGTGGGGGTGGGGTAGGGGGGATGGAGTGGGTCAGTCGGGGGAGGAGGGGGGGATAAGGGGGATTGACTGGGAGGGTTGAGGGTGCTATACCAATACAGGAGAGGCTTTGAGTCCAGGGCTCACTCAGTGACGACACCTCTCCCCTTCCCTCTTTCCCCTCTACGAGGAATGGGCCCAACGGGTCCACTTGGTCTAGTTATTATTATTATTATTATTGTCTAAACATTTCCAGCACTTTCTGTTTTCGTTTCAGATTTCCAATATCTGCAGCGTATTATTTTTGTAATTTTATTGAAGCATACATATAGCATTAACATAAAACTACAGGAAAAACAAAACATTTTTTGGATGTAATCCAATGAAAAACAAAATACTTTAAGAGGTTGAACTTGTTAATTCTTCAAGACTGAATCTTTATCTTTATAATACACTGCAAACGATCTCCGCATCATTGGCTGTTTGGGTAACAAAGATTTGCCCAAAATAATTCACAAATCATTACCCAAAAGCTTAGACATCGGATAAAATTTGCTCTCACTGAATTTATGTGGAAAAAGAATTAAATAATATTTCCCCCCACCCCCCACCCGACCTGTATTTCTGTATGCATTTACATATTATGCAGCTTTATGTTTTGGAATTCCTGATATGGACTATTTTTTAGGAAGGTAATTCTCGGTATCACGGAGGTCATCTTTATACGTTAATCAAAATATCACTTCTATCAGTATCTTTACATTAAAATTTAATTAAAACTGTCTAATTCTGGACTCAGACATTTGTGGATATATACAAATCTTTGAAAGAAGTTATTTCTCCTTTTATTTCAGATCAGAATGACCTACCCTTTATTTTGAGATGGGGAACCCCCCAGTTCTAGACTCAACATATAATGCGAAAACACTGTGAAGCCTCCATGTTGGTAATAAAAGTAGAAAAAATCGTGAGGGGATTGAAAAGCTTTGGTATTCAGCAGGAGCTGGGTGTTCTAGCACACTAATCTCAGTAATTTTAGCAGTATGTACAACAAGCAATTAGGAAGGCAAATGGTATTTATTATAGAATTATTTGAGCTCAAGAGTAAAGACGTCTCACTGCAATTATATAGGACGCTGAAGAGAATGCATCTGAAATATTGTACACAGGTCTGATAGCCTGCCTAAGGCAGGATATGCTTCACTAAATGAGGTGCCATAAAGATTCACCAGATTGATTACTGGAATGGGTTGATTCCATAAACGAGAAAGATTAAGCCGATCAAAGTGCTCGAGGAACTCAGTTGGGCAGGCAGCATCAATGGTGGTAAGAACTGGGAGCAGGTGCGGGCCATACAACCCTGCAAGCATGCTCTACCATTCAACAAATTCATAACTGAAGGTCTACTTTAACACTATATCAATGTTATATGACCCTATCCCTATAAATACCTTATATCCAAAATTCTAGAATCTCAGTTTTGAATGAAATCAATGACTGAGCTTTCACAGCCCTCCCAAGTTAGAGAATTTCAATGATTCACAAATCTTTGAAAGAAGATATATCTAATTTTATTTCAGGTTAGAATGGCTGACCCCTTATTTTGAGTTTGTGAACCCCCCATTTCTAGACTCATCAGCCAATGCAATATCCTGCCACATCTATCCTGTTGAGTTCTGTAAGAATTTAGTTTATTTCAAAGAGGTTACTCTTCATTCTCCCATGACTGGAGTTATAGACTACCAAATCTCAATCCACATGGGTATATCACTCCCAATTCTATGTGCTCAAATATTGTTCAACGATCTCCTGTGTGGAAAATCCAAATACTCATCTATTCAACAGGACACATCCTCAAAGAATTCCAATGAATGTTAAATTTGATTTCCTTTTCATAAATCAATACAAAGTCTGCACTCTTGATTTTGGCAGAAGTAGAGATGATCTCATTAATATTTTTTTATGGGGTTTGAAAGTCCAGATAGAAACATAAGTAATTTCAGTCATGTCCTCCATTGACTCCATATATCGATTCTCTTAATATCCCCAAACTTTCTGTCTTTTTTCAAGAGGAAGAAGGTATAGGAACATGAAAACTGTAACATCTGGGTTCAGAGGCAGCTCCTTCCCAATAACCACCAGGCTATTAAATACTACAACCTCCAAAAAAGCTCTGAACTACATGGACTTGAGGGCATACACTACTCGTACAAATGTGGGGAGCTATTCACTGCGAGAAATCCGCCGCTTGGACTTCGTTCCGCAGTTCCCCAGTGACGTCAGGCACATTCAAGGAAAAGCAAATCCGGTTGCCGACGCCCTATCAAGACTGGAGGTGGATGCTCTGAATGCGGCCACACTCATCGATTTTCATGCCATGGCTCGCACGCAGCATACTGATCCTGATCTTGTTCCATTACCACTGGACGTATGCAGCCCTAAAATTGGAAGATGTATCTATCGGTGGCACGAGAGAAACCATCATATGTGACACTTTCACTGGCAAACCAAGGCCATTTGTGCCGAGGACGATGCGTCACTTGTGAAGACCAGTTCACAAGATGGCAAGATGCTATCCCAGTCATCAACATTTCAGCAGAAACAATAGCCCGCGCTTTTGTTGACTGATGGATTTCGGTCCTTGGGGTCCCAAGTACGATCACAATTCGAATCTGCGCTGTTTCAAACATTAATCGACCTCTTGGGTACGAACCGGATTCGAATGACCCTGTATCATCCACAAGCGAATGGCCTGATTGAATGGTTCCATCACCAGATGAAAGCCACTCTGGCAGCCGGAGGAGACACGTCGAACTGGAGTGAACGGTTGCCTCTGGTTCTGCTTGGCATTCGTACAGCGGTGAAAGCAGACCCAGGATGTTCGTCGTCGGAAATGGTTTATGGCACAACTCTGAAGCTGCTCGGCGAATTTGTTGATTCAATCCCCACAGACAGATCCTATGATCCAAGCAGGTATGTTGATCGATTATGGCAAACTATGCAGCTTCTCAGGCCAACATCGACACGGCAAACACCTGCAATGGTCTACCTCCAACGCTGCACACGTATTTTGGTCCAACACAACGCCGTCCACCGACCTCTTCAGCAAGCATACGATGGCCCCTATCAAGTCATCCAATGCCTACCCAAAAGTTTTGTGATTTATCGGAACGGAAAAGCTGACACCGTATCCATCGACCGGTTAAAGCCAACATTCGTCGAGAATCAACTGACTACTTCACCCACCAAACCTACGAAGTCATAAGACCTCAACACTTCCTGCCACAGACCTCCACACTGCAGTACCAAACAAGATCAGGTCATAAAATCAACCCGCCAGACCGGTACGGTGCAGGACAAAGCCAGGCAGTCGCCACCTTGCATGACTCGGTGGCTGAGGGGGAAGCTGTGGCGCCTTCATGCCCACGTTGATTTTGTATACAGTCTGTCACCGCTGGCGACTTGCCAGCAGCCTCACGAGAAGGTCCAGCCACAAGAGCTTAATAACAACTCCAAGGTCAGACGCACAAATTGGCCTTATCTGCGCACGAGTTATGATTGGTGAGAATGTAGGTGAAAGGAGCTTCTGGAATAAGCGAGACACGAGGTGTCTGGCTCGGCTAAGTGTTGTTTGTTCTTTGCTTTCCGTCATGGTATTCAGTTGATCCAATATATATATATGTGTGTGTGTGTGTGTGTGTTTACCAAACTATTTTGTTCTTTATTATCGTTACTTTTTTGCATTTCTTTCATTCATTGTTCTTTATCTCTCCACATCACTGTCTATATCTTTTGTTTCCTTATCCCTAACCAGTCTGAAGGTTCTCGACCCAAAATGCCAGCCATTCCTTCTCTCCAGATGTTGCCTGTCCCGCTGAGTTACTCCAGCTTTTTGTCTATTTTGTTCTTTAGTAGGCAAAACCAACCGTTCGCTATGCCTCTCGCAGTGTAATCGGTTGTGGGGGAACAGTATGCGTGACTAAACCATTAAAATGCAGAATATATCTCATCTCTCAACGCACATTTTGTTATTTTTTATCTTGAAATGTTTTCCCCCTGCTTAATTTCTCTGAATTTATTATTTCTTACTGTTTCTGCCCATTTCCCTCCCATCCTTCCTCCCCAGCCCCCACTTTTGTGCAGTTTCCCTTGTATTACTCAAACACACACTCTGCACAAATTTAACATTATATATATATATGAATGTATGTGTGTGTGTGTTTGTGTGTGAGAGGCAAGAGAGAGATAAATAGATCTCAAAGTTCCTTCTCATGGATCAGAAGCAACTTTGATTTAAAGCAACGCTCTATTTCACTCTTCATCTTATTTTTCACATGATGTACATAAACCATAAAGGCGATTCGACCTTTATGGTTTATGTAAATGCATACATATATACACATATATATGGTTTCCTCCCACACTCCAAAGACGTACAGGTATGTAGGTTAATTGGCTGGGTAAATGTAAAAATTGTCCCTAGTGGGTGTAGGATAGTGTTAATGTACGGGGATCACTGGGCGGCACGGACTTGGAGGGCCGAAAAGGCCTGTTTCCGGCTGTATGTATATGATATGATATGATATATATATATATATATATATATACATATATATATATATATATATATATATATATACATATATATATATATATATATATATATATATATACATATATATATATATATATATATATATATATATATATATATATATACATATATATATATATATATATATATATATATATACATATATATATATATATATATATATACATATATATATCTTAGGCCCCCTCAGTCATGGCTGACCATGGGTGATGCATCCTAGTTGGCTGCTTGCGCCACACCTCGGCTAGAGCAGCGTCGCTTGTGGCTGAAGAGACCCATGCGGGAGTGACAGTCTCTGTATATATATATTTATATATATATACACACACATATATATCTCGTTTCTTTCTCGTGATGTCCTCTAATTATTTGTTTAGCAGTCTCTCTCTCTCTCTCTCTCTCTCTCTCTCTCTCTCTCTCTCTCTCTCTCTCTCTCTCTCTCTCTCTCTCTCTCTCTCTCTCTCTCTCTCTCTCTCTCTCTCTCTCTCTCTCTCTCTCTCTCTCTCTCTCTCTCTCTCTCTCTCTCTCTCTCTCTCTCTCTCTCTCTCTCTCTCTCTCTCTCTCTCTCTCTCTCTCTCTCTCATATAGTTCTCCCTATCATGATCACTGTTCTCTCACTAACATTTCATTAGAGCCTACCCATTCACCTTCACAATCAGTGACATCAAACTTATTTCCAGAAACCCTAATATTGTGAATAAATTAACTATGAACACATGTCAAGATATTTTTTTCATTCTATATTAGTGTAATAAAATGTAATGCATACATACCTACACTGATACAGAGGTGCTAGCTTTAGACATGAATAATGTACATCACT
Organism: Rhinoraja longicauda; assembly: GCF_053455715.1. NCBI lineage: Eukaryota > Metazoa > Chordata > Chondrichthyes > Rajiformes > Arhynchobatidae > Rhinoraja > Rhinoraja longicauda. Next base: position 9,790,131 of record NC_135970.1, on the reverse strand, counting down.
ACCATAGTATAGTTTTGAATTTAACAAATAATTGAGGGGGTCGGTGCAATACAGTGCTAACCCTCACTTTTGTGAAAAATGAGTTACATGCATTAACACGATCTTTACCCACTACCCTATAACCTGTAAAAAATTAATATTTAAATTCAACCGATAAGTTGGTCAAATAACATAGGCACCTTCTTGTTTTTTTGTGATTTATCGATTTTTCAAATGTGAATATCTCATAACGACACATTTGTGGGTAAGCAGTATATTGCACCAACCCCCTTCAATTTTACTTCATTCAAAAATGAACTTCATAAACAAGGATAACACTTTTTATTTCTATCATTCATGGTAAGATTTACATAATTTTGTGTGCGAGATATACAGGGTTGCACTGTTTCGCATATCAGCTAACCAAATGAACAGATCAGGTCCTGATTTATGCCAGCTCTTCACCTCCTCCCCCCCCCCCCCCCCCCCTCTCAATCAGTAACATCCAAAGTTTAAAGATCACGAAGCAGCAACTCTTCAAGAAATAGTTATAAATGCCAACTATCAATTTATCCAAGAAGTTGAACAAAAATAATTGTTTGCAAACATTTTATATTCGAAGAAATCGCAGTTATAAACACTGCCCAGTCAGGCACACACAATCTGCCTACTAAAATGGCGCTGTAATTTACCCGTGCCCTACTACGGTTTTCAGAGTCGAGTGGTCTATCTTGGTCCCCTGGTATCTTCCGATTGAACCCCCTCGTCAGCGGCGGTGGGGGGGGGGGGGCGGCCCCAACGGTCGAGGGCGAGAGCCCGGTTTGAGCGGCTCCAATGGGAGTGGCGCGAGCTGGGCAGGAGGGCGGGGCGCGCCGGCGCCAGATGGGGACAAGGCAAGGGCACGACGCGAACTCAGTCAACCGTTGACGGGCGTCGAGGCAAAATGGAGGGACCTCGGGATGAAGCTGGCGAACAGCTGCAGGCTTGGAAGAACTCCCGTGCTGACCTGGTGAGTGTGGCCGGAGCTTCCAAGAAGGAGCCAGCCGGCAGACAGCCGAGAGGTTGCGATGATGGGGACGAGTGGAGGGCGAGGCGAGGGAAGAAAGGGACCGTGCGATTTAAATCACTTTCGCTTCTCGGCTATTCTCACGCGATTTTTTGTTTTGATTCGGATGGTAATCATATTTCTTCAACGTAGTGAGGAAGAGCCGGAGTTGAAGGTGTTTGTTTTCCGGAGTAAACTGAGGAGAACATGAGAAATGGGTTAAGCAGTCGACTATATTGGCCTCTTGAGCTAGCCAACAAAACCCTAGTTAACTTATCTTCCTGCACTGTCCGGCATAGTCCTTCATTCCATTTTAACCCCTAACCCCCCCCCCCCCCCCCAAACATTTTTTTAAAAAAATGTTTGATCCCTTTGGGGGAATTCCAAAAAATCACCAATGCAATTTGCCTCGTTCAGTCCCAAAAAGCCTATCTCTTTAAAAGTGTCTGCGGAAAAACATTCTCCTTGCCCCATTAAGCCATCTAATTGTTTCGTATATTTCAATATAGTCCATCACAAGCTTGTCATTTCCTTCCAGTCAGTCCATCTTCAGGAAGGCTTGATGTATTGTCAAGAATGCCTGGCACCAAGGCTATCCCCTTCTCTTCTATTTTTTTGGGAGCAGATGCAGGAGCTTGAAAGTTTTGACATCCAGACTTGAGAACAGCTGCTTCCACACTGCTACCCATCTGTGGAGGTATTGCTGTGTACTCTAACTCTCACATTTGGTTACACTTTGTTGTGCTTTTTTCCCACTACAATCTTTGCACCATTCTGTTGCTATTGTTGCATCTGTCATTGGCATATCTTCTGTTTACTCTGAGTGTGTGAAAAAAAATGTTTGCTTCATGATATAAATGGCAATAGGCTTATCTGAATAAGGCCATAATTAGAAATGGGGTAATCCAGACCATCAAGCCTATTCTGCCATTCAATAGAACCATGGCTGGCAGTGAATCATTTTAAGTCAATTTTTCTGCCCCTTCTCTATGTTGTGATGCCCTTGTTGATTAGAAATTTATCTAAGCCTTGCATGTACAAAACTATACACTTGTTGCAAGAGTATCAGACATTTAACCCCTGATAGACAAAGTTCCTCCTCTCAGACCATGATCCAGGTATGGTCTCGCCAGGTCAAAGTATTTTAAAGCAACAGATTTGAAATTAAATGACTGGTGATTGCTTCATATGACTGACTTTCAGAATCATTGTCTTAAACTTTGGAAAATGGGCACATTTGGATTTGTGTGAGACATCAAGTGAGGATTTGCTGCAAGTAGTAAATGAATATGTTGTTCATTTTAATCACTTTATTACTAATAATTTGTCATTGGCCCTTAGAATAGTTAATTGACCTGTTTAATGTTCCATCAGTTAGTGCCGTATAGTTGGAGCAAGAGACTTGTTACTTCTCCTTCTTTAGTATTCTGGAGAGATGCAGCATAGAAATGGACCCTTTGCACTAACTCTGCATTAGTCCCATTTTATTTTGTGTGTGTGTGCATGTGGACCAATCATTTGTCATTTCACTAGTTCAAATTTGAGTATCTTTGCTCTCTCGATCAATAAATTTGGTTGGATTTGTATTTGAAGCTTGTGTACAGAAGAGCATAAATATTGGCATTTGATCAGCAGACATTCGTGCTCAAGGTCTGAATGTTAGATATCTTCCAACATGTTGACAAAGTCCAAATTGAAAGGGCACCAGTGAAAGCAATTTAGTATGCAAACCATAAAGATAATTCTAAGTAACAGTGCACACATTTTGAAGTGCAGTTTTAAGTAACACCTTTGGGACTGAGGTGTTTTTAAGAGAAAAAGTTGCTAAAGGCAATATTCAATATTCACCACAGGCTTTTGACCTCTCAATGGATTTGGGCCACAAAGTTATGACACGTCAAGTTTAAGAGCAAAAGTTAAGGGAACGGTTGAGTTGATGTGGAGAAAAAACAACAATTTAGGTTGTAAAGATTAAGTCTTAGTTATATTTTTACAAAGAAGACCTGTTTGGAATTGATAGTGTTGTAAAGTTTTATCCTTTGTACAGACCTACTTCCATTCCTTTCCAGGCTCTTCTGTAGTTAATGTTGGAGCTAGCCTTAAAGAATGAGCCATTATTCGAGCAAGTTAAGATCATAATGGAGAGGGTAATTCTAATATCTTTATGAGCATATTTTGGATCAAATTTAATACATGGAAGGAAGTGAGTTCATTAATTTGAAAACTAACGCAATGCTTTCAAGAGTTGCCAAATAGAACATCCTGTGAATGATAAAGACACAAAAGCTGGGAGCCCTGAGATACATGGGTTACTAAAATGATATGGGTGGTAAAACATTAATGGAAATGCGCCATCGTCTTTGTGAAAGGATGAGAGCACAGGGCAAAAGATGTAACCTACAGAGACTGGTCTCTGAGGAAGATACTATGCATGTGTGCTGAAAGCATTGGGAGATTGAATGTAGTTTAGGAAGGGGAATTAATTACAAAAGATTTGATCAAAAAATTAATTGATCAAAAGATTTTTGAAATTCTGCTTACATTTGGTGGCTGCATATTCCAAGTGCTTGTTTTGCGCCAACTAAGAACCTGAAACTAAAAAGGTAAGGTGATGTAGATTTCCAATTACTTATGGCTGAAGTAAGATGCCAAATGTTCAAAATGTATGTAAATATTGACTCTGCAAGTAGAGATAATGGCCTGAACAGGTATGCTTTTCTCCATTAAACCATTGATGGTTGAATTTCTGGTATGTCATGTTTCTTCAAGATTTGCAACGTTCATTTTTTTCTAGAATATAGATACTTTGACCACTGGAGCAGGCCATCCTATTGGGGACAAGTTAAACATCCTTACTGCAGGACCAAGAGGGCCACAACTTATGCAAGATTCAGTGTTTATTGATGAAATGGCACACTTTGATCGGGAGAGGATCCCTGAGCGTGTTGTACATGCAAAGGGGGCAGGTGAGTTTATACTTGAGGTAAGAATATCTTGTTCATTTGTAAAATAGAACGGTAATTAATAAATGCTATTCCCAACCAAATTCCCCAAAACGTTGTTATTCCCTTGTAAACACATACTGTATGTTTATTGGAGGCTTGAGATCATGAGTGGTGGCATTAACCTGCTTTACATTTGCCTGGAATTTAGTTTGTCAGTTTTTTAATGTGCTAATCTTGGCTGAATCAAAGCACTATTCTGCAAGAGCTCATGCAGTGGATCATATCCATTCACGTTGCACGCTATTACTTTCTCTTAAATATCCTCTTCACCAAGGTGGTTAATTGTCACGGCATCTTAAATGATAGATCTAGAATCATAACATGTCGGTTTATAATCCCTTTTCCCTGAGTATGGTCTTCCAGCTTCATGGCATTGAGGAAAATGACTGACAAGGACAACTACATCTACGAAACTTGGATAACTATCACTGATTATGTAGACATCGACCGCCACACCATCACAATTCTTCAGGAAATGGGGTTTTGTCACTGTCATGGTTGTCGACATGACATAATTCCGTTGTAACTGCATTTTGGCAAAATGAATGTTCATAACAAAAGTATTAGGGGTCGGTGACTAATTGGTCCCATTGCTGAAAAAGCAACTGGTTCCACCTATTGTACATATTGGGAGAAGCTGACTATGGATCATCTCCTGAGATCCCTGCATCACCATACTCCAGAGTTTGACTCTAACTAGGTTCTGAAAGCAAATTACTTTATTACCTATTAAAATGAGAACTATGGTTTTCTTTTTAACCACATTCCTTAGAAAGGTTCAAGTTAAACTATATGCAGAATATTGGGAATAGACCACATCAAAAAAAGTTGGACTGGTGAGGCAATGAAGATTTACACTTTCTGAAGATAGCATTAGAAAGTAAAGCTAAACTAGATGTGTGTTCTATGTCTTTTTGTGTACTTGGTAATGTAGCTGATGTTTATTTGGGTCCCGCTTACTCAATTTAACTTTCCTAAATGGATTTTCAATTTAAAAATAAATAGTTGCCAAATAACTTTCGTTCAGTGGTATATTTGGCTTTGAGTTCCATTTCCACTGTGGCAACTTGTGAAATTAAAATGAGTAAATTAACTGTGGGGCGGCACTGGGAATAGAACTGCAATATATTGATTGCTAAAGCAAGCACATTGTTGTAAAAATATGTGTTGGTTTTTGAAGAGTGTAATCCAGCAATATAATTTAGTTGACGGCAAAACAATCCACTTTTATCATTGCAATTTTTGATGAGCAGTATATATAACTTTGTCAAAGCTGTTAATATCTTGGGGATAGGATTGGGGATGGGTAAAATCAAAGGGAATAATGAATCGAGTTCACATCACCTAGTTTCCATTTGCATTATTTTATCCAATTGAGTTAAAACATTCTAACTAATTCCACCCTGTGATGGTACTCTAATCTATCCATGCGTACAAAGGGAAAACCATTTGTATGTGGACCATAGTATAATTCTGAACCATTTATCTCCCCAAGTATAATGACCATTAGTTGTTGCTCGGAAGTATACAATGAAGTGGTTTTCAGATTTGTAAGATGTCAAATCTGTCCACCCCACTCCTAGCTTGAGGTGTAATCTCCCCCTATTTCCTCCTTCTAATTCTCCTGATCTCAATTCTGCGTCATTTCCCTGATCCTGATTTTTAAATCTCTTAATTTAAATGTTCCAAGCCTATAATTGATATCACTCCTTAAGCTTTCAGATTTCCTAAATGCTAAAACCAGAATTTTCAATTCTCACTGACTATTTGCTAATAATTTGTAGCAATTTTTTTCTAAAAATAAATTTTATTTAAAATAAATATATGCAAAACATAAACTGGTCAAAAAATGCTGACATTCTGTGTATATTTTCGATCGTTTCACACTAAGTAGTGTTCACACCTATATTTTAACGAAACACCCTTGGCTCTTGTGGCTCCCTGGTGTGATATCTCTTCCCTCTTTGAAGGATGCCCCCCCCATTAGACTCTGTTCCTCAATGTTCAGGAGTGGAAGAACCCTAGACTTTGCTCCTTCCCCCACAGAGCCTTGGCATTGGCTACACCAACCTTCAGTGTGACCCTCGGCACATGCTCCTGCAGTCTGGAATGGGCCAGTCAGCAACATACCCTGAAGGACATCTTGGTGTGTTGGGAGACCAAGTTTTGGCAGACCAAAGAGTGTCGTTCACTGAATTGCTGGTCTTCCAGAAGCACTTAATGTCTGTCTTAGAATGTGTATCTGGGAACAGCCTTGCAAATCAGAGTCCTCTGTTACGGAGCTGTCGAGGATGAACCGTGACAAGGACCCTTGCAAAATCTCCAGACCGTCAAAGGAAATCCGCACTCTGAAGAGGTGGATGCCGTCCCAAGGGCAGCGTGCTTACTACCCAAGGGTAGTAAGAATCCGACACAATTACCATATTTTTCCCAGTCATTGTGAAGAAGCTCTGCTTTCACAGACCCAATATTGCTTTATCTTGGCTATCCACTCCAGCAAATTCCAGTATTCCTCGGCACCTCCGAACCTGATCGCCAGCACCTTGAAGTAGCAAGACGTGATGGTGAAGGAAATGGAAGATCAGTCAAGTCAAGTCAATTTTATTTGTATAGCACATTTAAAAACAACCCACGTTGACCAAAGTGCTGTACATCAGTTCAGGTACTAAGAAACGAACATACAATGGCACACAAACATAACAGCATATACATAAACAGTTCACAGCGCCCCCTCAGAGGGCCTCAAATGCTAGGGAGTAGAAATAGGTTTTGAGCTTGGACTTAAAGGAGTCGATGGAGGGGCAGTTCTGATGGGGAGAGGGATGCTGTTCCACAGTCTCGGAGCTGCAACCTCAAAAGCGCGGTCACCCCTGAGCTTAAGCCTAGACCGCGGGATAGTGAGTAGCCCCAAATTGGCCGACCTGAGGGACCTGGAGATAGAGTGGTGGGTTAGAAGATTTTTGATATGGGGGGGGGGGCTTTGTATGTGAATAGGTGGAGCTTGAAGTTGACTCTGTACCGTACTGGGAGCCAGTGGAGAGAGGCCAGAATCGGGGTGATGTGGTCCCTTTTACGGGTACCCGTCAGGAGTCTCGCTGTGGCGTTTTGGACCAAATGCAGGCGGGACAGGGATGATTGGCTGATCCCAGTGTATAGGGAGTTGCAGTAGTCTAGGCGGGAGGAAATGAATGCGTGAATGATTTTTTCAATTTCATCAAATTGGAGGAATGGTTTGATTTTAGCTGTGGTACGAAGCTGGAAGAAGCTAGCTTTTATCACAGCATTGACTTGCTTGTCAGTCGGGCCAGTTGCAGAAGAACTTGGCCTTGCTCTTCCTCTGGCTCCTGATGCCAACTCAAAAGATGATGTTCAATCTATGAACCAACCGTGGATCGGAGCAAAAGAGGGTGATGTCCATATACATGATTTTGAACTGAGTGCCTCGCCTCACTGCCTGGCAATGTCACTGTTCTTAAGCTCTTGTCCTTCCTGATGGATTCAGCAAACGGTTCTATGCAGCACACAAACAAGATGGGAGAGCAGGCAGCCCTGCCTGACTCCAGACCTGATGGGGAAGGTATCTATTTATTATCATTGATTTGGGCTGCGCTACAAATATCAATATAGAATAGTTGGATTCAGTTCCCAGTTCTCCTAAGCCCATTTTAGAGAACATGTCCATCCTGTACATGTGCACTATATGTCAAAGGCCTTCTCCTGGTCCAAGATGACCAGGCAGGTGTCCACACCTCTGTCCTGCATGTAAGCAATGGTATCCCTAAGCAGCACCAGAGCTCATGGAGAATTTCCTACCAGGTATGGTTGGGTGCTTCCCACCTTTAAATTGGGGAGTCAGAGGGTAGTCCAACCTACATAATCCCTCTTTAACTCCTTGATGTTCTCTGGCATCAGCAGTTTGACGAAACTTCCACGCCCCCTGCTGGTCCTCCTGCTGTATGTTACAGGAAGCTCGAAGGCTGCAGTGGTCAGAGAAGAACACCAGCGCAACCTCTGTGTCTGACTGTAACAGCCTTCGATGTGAAGAGGAGGTCAATCTGGGAACGGGCTGAACTGCCTGGTCTCGACCAGGTGAATTGTGGCTGTGCTTGGCCTGCTGAGTTGCTGAAGGCACTGTAGAGCTTTACATCTTTGACCGTCTCCATCAGGAGCCTGGAGGTGATGGCCAGTGTGTCATCAGCACTGCCAGATTGAGGATGCAGTTGATGTCACCAGCTAGAACAACTGGCTGGGATGCTGCCAGCAACAATGAGAGCTGCTGGATGACGGCCAGCCGCGTGCTTTGCAGAGGCAAGGCGTACTTTGATCAGCTGGAGTGGAAAGTTAAGATGCATTACATCCACCACAAAGGGTTGCCCACACCCCCCACCACCTACCTGACTTCAGTGATCGAGCTCCCTCCCTACAGCAGATCCCCAGGCTGGAAGTGCGACGGTAATTGTTCCCCAACTATACCAACAGTCCGTGGGCCACCATTGCAACAAATATTGATAATTGTGGAGGTGTAGCAGTCTACACTCTTGTATAAAAGTAACATCTGCCTTGACATGGCAGGGAACTGCAAGGTGTTGATCAGAATCAGAATTACCTTTATTGTCATCCAAAAAACAAGTCTTTTGGACGCGATTTCGTCACCCACAGTCCAGCAGTAAGAGCAATAAAATAAGCAATTACAAAATCACAACCAACACAAAACAAACAAAAAAAAAGAGTCTCCTCCAGTCCCCATCTCACTGTGATGGAAGGCCAGAATGTAATTTCTCTTCCCCTGCTGTCTTCTCCTGTCTTCATCCATGACTTGGAACATCCATGACTACAGCTTAAAAGTACCATTAGCAAATTTACAGATGATACAAAGCTGGGTGGTAGTGTGAACTGTGAGGAAGATGCTATGAGGTTGCAGGGTGACTTGGACAGGTTGTGTGAGTGGGCAGATGCAGTTTAATGTGGATAAGTGTGAGGTTATCCACTTTGGTGGTAAGAATAGGAAGGCAGAGTATTATCTGAATGGTGTCAAGTTAGGAACGGGACGTACAACGAGATCTGGGTGTCCTTGTGCATCAGTCACTGAAAGGAAGCATGCAGGTACAGCAGGCAGTGAAGAAAGCCAATAGAATGTTGGCCTTCATAACAAGAGGAGTTGAGTATAGGAGCAAAGAGGTCCTTCTGCAGTTGTACAGGGCCCTAGTGAGACCGCACCTGGAATACTGTGTGCAGTTTTGGTCTCCAAATTTGAGGAAGGATATTCTTGCTATTGAGGGCGTGCAGCGTAGGTTTACTAGGTTAATTTCCGGAATGGCGGGACTATCATATGTTGAAAGACTGGAGCGACTAGGCTTGTATACACTGGAATTTAGAAGGATGAGAGGAGATCTTATCGAAACGTATAAGATTATTAAGGGGTTGGACACGTTAGAGGCAGGAAACATGTTCCCAATGTTGGGGGAGTCCAGAACAAGGGGCCACAGTTTAAGAATAAGGGGTAGGCCATTTAGAACTGAGATGAGGAAAAACTTTTTCAGTCAGAGAGTTGTGAATCTGTGGAATTCTCTGCCTCAGAAGGCAGTGGAGGCCAATTCTCTGAATGCATTCAAGAGAGCTAGATAGAGCTCTTAAGGATAGCGGAGTCAGGGGGTATGGGGAGAAGGCAGGAACGGGGTACTGATTGAGAATGATCAGCCATGATCACATTGAATGGTGGTGCTGGCTTGAAGGGCCGTACGGCCTCCTCCTGCACCTATTGTCTATTGTCAGGCTGTTGAAGTTGCCAGTGCTCTTTACACTATGCATGTTTAATGATGCCAGTTTTGCTTCCATTGTACTCTAGGATTTCATAATCCTTTATCCTGAGCCTTTATGCACATGTCTTTGGTGAACTGTAGCACAGTTTCTAGGCTCGGGTACTGGGTGCCATCTTTTTTGGGGAGAGGGGTCTCTCCTAGCAACGTTGGCGATGTTGCTGGGGGGAGATCCCCCCTTGATCTTCTCTCCTCGGGGAGCTTTGTGCCCTCCATCTCCTGGAGTTAGGTTTGCTGCTTCCGCTCTCCTGGAGGTGGAGGGATATGGATTTGTCCCTTTGTAAAGTACTTGTGAATGCATTGTCCATTCCAATGATGATCTTTCTTATCGGTTTTTAATTTGAATGCTACTCATCTTGACTGGATTTGATGAGGAATAATTTAACTTGTGACGCATTCAAAATGCGTCTGATTTTAAAATGTCTCAAACTGGAGATTATTGAACATTGCAAATCTTTTAATTTCTGTCAGGTGCGTTTGGTTTTTTTGAGGTGACCCATGACATTACAAAATACTGCAAGGCCAAAATATTTCAGCACGTGGGAAAAAGAACATCTGCATCCGTCCGCTTCTCGTCTGTTGGTAAGAGTTATTCTTTAGTTCATATGATGTTTTCAACCCCACCTGTAAGACCTGATGATCTGGTGTTGTATCTGTCTGTATGCACTTATTGTAATGGAGTGTGCATATCTGTATGTATGTGAACCTGGTCTCCAGTTGTCTTTGATCATCTTGGAATCGGGCCAAGACCTTGCTCTATCAAGGTTGTTCAGCAGCTGGTGCGCAACAGCCACCCCACGACAAAAGGTGTCTTCCGCTCCTCTGAATTGGAATGGAAGGAATTCATCCTCAACCATGAGTGGCAGCATGAGAGGAAAAAAAAATGTTTAGCTCATCTAGTTACCGTAGGATTATTACAACTATTGCTCAGTGGTTTAAAGACTGCATCCTCTTCTAGGTGTGGTTTAATTTTATCACATTAATATTCTCCCAAAATTTGAGATATTCTGCAAGCACGCAGTGAATCCAATATTTAATGGGTTGGAATCTAGAATCAATCAAAACACTAAAATTGATACAAATAATTGCTCCAAACCTTTCGGATCTTGAGGGTTTGGTAATAATGCTGGAGCCCAACAGATGTCTTATTTTATAAGACATCTTATAAATGACTTTATGACAATATGTCATATTGTTCAGTCACCTATTAAAAGTCACACAAGATTGTAATGATTTGGTTATACTTAATTTATAGTATTTGCCTTTTTGAGTTTCAATTTAAAAAATCAGCGGTTGATGCTTGATTTTTCAATATGTAGGTACAACATAATATTTTGAATGAACTGAATGCCTAAAATGTTTATTTAAATAGTTGCTCACAATCCTAAGGAATGCTCATGAGTAAAGCTCTGCTGACTAAATGTATGCTTATTTTCTACAAAATATTGAGGTGGTTTTCTTTCATTTTAACCTTCTTTGCTGAGGGAGTGAAATTTGATGCTGTAGCACATTGGTAAATGCTGTGCAGTATTAGGAGTTTAGCAATTATCAGGTCTTGCATACTTGCCTAGTCAACAGTTGATGTCTATTTAAATTGTTTTTCCTATTAGCAGAATCAGTTGAGCCACAAGTTTGGGCACTTGGGTAAATCCTATTAGTGTAAGGATAAACACCAGTTTTATCTACACATGTGATTTTTTTCCCCCCTTGCAGCTGGAATTTAATAAATCTAGTTACTTTCCTATTCCAGTTCACACTATATTTCATAAGCTCTACTGGCTTCAAAATATCATTGGCAGAGGTCTTAATTGGGTGTCATTTGTATGAATCTAATCATCTTCAATAACTGGTAATTGTTCCCAATTTTATATGCAAAATAAAACCATGAAGGAACTTTTCAGGTCAGTAGTAACTTTGTTTCTCCGCAGATCCTTCCTGACCTGAGTATTTTCAGCATTTTTGAATGTTCAGCTTCTGCAGTTTTGTTGCTTTTCCACCTTCATCTGATACATGAAGTTCACACATTTTGGGCCATGGTTTCCTTTCCTTTCGATCAGCATTTTATTTTGATGAAACTGGAAATGTAACATAATGATGACGGGTACACATTAGTTGCTTAGTGGGTGGTATTGCTTATCTAGCATATCTGTTGACATGTCACTGCTGCATTTTTTTAAAAACTGAATGAACCAATTTAAATTCTAGGGGGTGAATCCGGTTCTGCGGACACTGTTCGTGACCCTCGTGGATTTGCTTGCAAATTTTACACTGAGGATGGAATTTGGGATATGACTGGTAACAACACGCCTATATTCTTCATCCGGGATCCTTTCTTGGTTAGTAGCAACTGCTGATGAAAGTTAAATATCAAGAATCTTTGACTGTTTGAAAACTAAATTCACCATATTTAGCTTTGCTGTGAAGTTGTCAAGATGTCTAATTTTCCAAGAGTTTTGTGGCTGAATGTTCCATAAACATTTAGTTCTACAGCTACTGTACATGGGTACATCATTCTTGAATTGGGAATGCTACAGGATATGATTCACTTGCCTGAAACAAGGCATTCAACAAGGTTCTGTTTGTTAGGCTCCTCTGGAATGTTTGATCCCATGGGATCCAAGAAGAGATATCTGAATGGATAGAAAATTGGTTTCATGGAAGGAAGCAGAGGGTGATGGTGGAAGGTTGCTTTTTGGACTGGAGGCCTATGATTAATGGTGTGCCTTGGGGTTTGACATTGGGCCCAATACTGTTTGGCATTTATATCAATGATTTGGATGCAAACATACATGGCATGATTAGCAAGTTTGCAGATGACACTAAAGTGGGTGGTATTGTAGATGGTGGAGATGGTTGTCAAACATTGCAGTAAAATCTTGATCTGTTGGATAAATTGTTGATGGAATTTAATAGAGAAACATGAGGCATTAATTTTGGGAAGACCAACTTCGGCAGGACCTACACAGTTAAATGGTAGGGTTCTGGGGAGTGTAGGGTTCTAGGAGTGCAGGTACATAGTCATTTGAAAGTGGTGTCACAGACAGGGTGCTCAAAGACTTTTGGCACATTGGCCGTCATCAGTGTATTGAGTATGGAATTTAGGAGGTCATGTTGCCGTTATGTAAGATATTATTGAGGCCACGTTTAGAGTGTTGTGTTCATTTCTGGGCACTGTTGGAGGAAAGATTTCTTCAAGCTGGAAAAGGTGCAGAGAAGATTTACGAGGATGTTGCCAGGACTCGACAGTCAGAGCTATAGGGAGAAGTTAAGCAGGCTAGTACTCTATTCCTTGGAGTGCAGGAGGATGAGGGGTGATATTATAGAGATGTATAAAATCATGAAAGGAGTAGGCCAAATTTACAAGTATGTGGATGACACCACCATACTGGGCTGGATCTCGTATAATGACAATACTAAGTAGATTAAAGAAAGGGAGTTTAGTGCTATGGTATCAAGGCGGCAATCTTTCCTTCACAGTCAGCAAAGTGCAGGAGCTGGTCATCAACTTCAGGAAATGGGATAGAGTACGCACCACAGTTCCTATCGATGGTAATGAAGTGGGGATAGTTGAGAAATTTACGTTCCTAGGTATAAATATCACCAACAATTTGTCCTGATCCAATCACATTGGCGCTCTTCCAGGAAAGCACACCAACATAAGCGAGCAATATTTTTTATGCCTCCAATGATTCTTAGCAAATTCTATAAGTGCATCATTGATCACATCCCGTAGGCCAACATGTCTGCTTTGTCAAAAATGTGAGAAATTGCGCAGTCCATTACACAACCCGGCCTCTCATTCCACTTCCAAATTGACTCCATCTACATTTCACGCTCCCTTAGGAAAACGGCCAACATAACTGCATTAGTCGCACATTCCTCAGTCCACTTATCTCTTGTTGGGCAGAGATAGAAAAACTTGAAAGTGCGTACCATTGAATTCCACACAGCATCTTCTCCACATTATTGGATTTTAGAATGGACCTTTCATATGCTAGGGATGAATTCCTGATCTTCCAATCTACTTCCTTGTAGCCTTTGTATTACTTTCTCTGTTGCTTTTACAGTATATTCTGCATTGTTTATTTTCTCTTTTGCATCTCCTGATGTATTCATCTGGTACGATTAAGCTGCATAGACAATGTTTTTCAATGTATCTCTGTACGTGTAACAACAATAAACCAATTATCCTCAAGCTTTTGGTATTAACTTTGCATTGAAGCTATGGAAAATTAATGAAAATATAATGTGTGAAGCCCTGAATATTTTGTTGCAAATTAGTTTATTGGAGCGCTCAAAAATATTGACTGCATCTCTAGATTTTTGGTGACATAGTTTCATATTTTTTTAAAGATTACAAAATTATGGCAGCATCCTTTTAGTCCTGTTGCAAAATAATGTAGCTTTTCTTGGGTTAATACTTTAACTATTTCTTAAATCCCAAATAATGGGGCAGGTGGAAGAAATGGGTGAACTTAAAGTATTTTCTGAGAATTTACTTGCTAATTGGCATATTTCATTCAACTACAGACTTCAAAATCTGTAAGAGGGAAGTTGCAGAAATGTGGTAGAATCTTGTATAAATGTGTTTTTTTTAACACTGTATTTCCATCTTCCCTGTCAGTTTCCATCATTCATTCATACCCAGAAGAGGAATCCCCAAACTCATCTCAAGGATGCAGACATGACCTGGGACTTTTTCTCACTTCGTCCAGAGACGCTCCATCAGGTGAGTAACAACATTCTATTTCACAAGTTTTGTGTTTTAATTGTCTGTCATGTGTCCCGAAACGGAATAATGAAATCGTGACTTGCCGCAGCACAACAGATATATAAACATAGTACTTTGTAACCATCATAACAAAAAAGTTCAGTCTATATTGAATAAAAACAAACAATGATAATAAAACAAACAACAACAGTAAGAGTGAGTTGGCTAAGACGTGCTAACATGTAAATTACTGGATAGGCTTGGATAAAACCTTGAACTACGATAATTGATGTTATTGTTTTTTATCCAAAAGATTTATTATCAGTTGAGAGATGTTGCACACATTTTTCTTGTTTAATTATCTCAATAGCCTGTTTTATTTTAGAATTGCACTTTTAGGACAACATTCTCCTGAGGACATGTTACTAATCTCTATTTGATGTAGCAATGACCATTAAGTGATTCATTAAAGTAATTGTTATTTAGAATCTAAAAAGTAAATTCCATCAGTTTATAAATGTTTTGAGCACACGTAAAATTAAATGGAAAACTTAAAAATAAAAGAATCAATATGCTGCAGAATTAGGGATGATGTGATTCACTTCATATCACAACTGATTGTTAGTAATTCAAGGATTAGAAGATTGTAAGGAAATATTTTGAGACACTTTGAGAATGTGCAAAGCTGTAAATGAGGGACCTCTAATAATTTATTTTAAGCTGGCAAGAATGAATTAATAAATAGGAATCTTGTCAAGGGACTTGGAACCAAAATCTTGCGTTCGAAGGAGCAGGATTTGGGTGAAAGTTGAACATTTTGTGCAGAAATGTACAGAATAAAGCTGAGGTTGGATCTGCATTGTAACCCACATTGCAGTTAATTTTAACATATTTCAGATAAAAATGGCACTTAATGGTAGCTAACTGGTGGTTATCAAGTCGTAGTTGTCTTAATCAAATTTCTTGGATTATACTTCAATGTTGTCAAGATAATAATTGGTCTGATTTTATTTGTATTTGTAATAGGTTTAAGTTTAAATTTCCTGTGTTAGTCCTTTGCAATGTCCCCACTGTGCTCTTTGCAGAATCCTTTGTGTATATCAACTTGCTATAGAACTGCTTGCACAATGTACTGTGGCATATTCTGATTACCATTTTTTTAGATCCACATCTTTTATTGTCGTAGCTCACTTTTCTGTACAGTGACCGTGGAATTCCTGATGGACATCGTCATATGAATGGATATGGATCACACACATTCAAGCTGGTCAATGACAAGCAAGAAGCTGTATATTGCAAGTTCCATTTGAAGGTACAATGACATTTGTTATTGACATGTAAATTTAATTTCAAATGAAGAGTGAAAGCCCAATGACTTATTTTCTTAAGTAATCCAATTTAAATCTAAACATCAAACATAATAATGTTTGTAAAATTTTGAATTACATTTCTGTCTATAGAAGGCACAAAATGGGACTGTATTACTAACCTTTACGTCTTAACTCCACAGAACCAGGAATAGTTACAAATCAGTAAATTAGAATTGGAAGCAGGGTTAGAGTCATGGAGTGATAGTGTGGAAACAGGCCCTTCGGCCCAACTTGTCCACACCAGTCAACATGTCCCAGCTACACTCGTCCCACCTGCCTGCGTTCGGTCCATATCCCTCCAAACCTGTCTGATCCATGTACCTATCCAACTTAAATGTTGGGATAGTCCCTGCCTCAACTATCTCCTCTGGCAGCTTGTTCCATACACCCACCACCCAGCTTACTCAACCTCTCCCTATAGTTCAGACACTCTAGCCCTTGCAACGTCCTTGTAACTCTTATCTGTACCCTTTCCAGCTTAACAACATATTTCAATACTCTGACTGATGGCCAATGTGCCAAACGGCTTTTTGACCACCGTATCTACCTCCAACTCCACCTTCAAGGAACCATGCACCTGCACTCCTAGATCCCTCTGCTCTACAACACTCTCCAGAGCCCTACTGTGTAGGTCCTGCCCATGTTAGACTTCCCATAATGTAACATCTCACATTTCTCCATATTAAATTCCGTCAGCCATTCCTTAGTCCACCTGTCCAATCGATCAAAATCCTGCTGCAATTTTTCACAGCCATCTTCACTATCTGCAAAACCACCCACTTTTGTATCATCTGCAAACTTGCTAATCTTGCTGTATATGTTCTCATCCAAATCATTGATATAGATGACAAACAGAAATAGGTCCAGCACTGAACCCTGAGGTACACCACTAGTCACAGGCCTCCAGTCTGAGAAGCAACCTTCCACCATCACCCTCTGCTTCCTTCCATGAAGCCAATATTCTATCCATTCTGCTATCTCTCCTTGGATCCCATGCGATCTAACCTTCCAGAGCAGCTTACTATGTGGAACTTTGTTGAATGCTTTGCTGAAGTCCATATATACAACATCTACAACTCTGCCTTCATTGACCTTTTTGGTCACATCTTCAAAAACCTTTTAAGAAAGGAGGGAGAGAGAAAACGGGAAATTATAGACCAGTTAGTCTGACATCAGTGGTGGGGAAGATGCTGGAGTCAATTATAAAAGACGAAATTGTGGAGCATTTGGATAGCAGTAACAGGATCGTTCCGAGTCAGCATGGATTTACGAAGGGGAAATCATGCTTGACTAATCTTCTGGAATTTTTTGAGGATGTAACTAGAAAGATTGACAGGGGAGATGTGGTGTACCTCGACTTTCAGAAAGCCTTCGACAAGGTCCCACATAGGAGATTAGTGGGCAAAATTAGAGCACATGGTAGGGTACTGACATGGATAGAAAATTGGTTGGCAGACAGAAAGCAAAGAGTGGGGATAAATGGGTCCCTTTCAGAATGGCAGGCAGTGACTAGTGGGGTACCGCAAGGTTCGTTGCTGGGACTGCAGTTATTTACAATATACATTAATGACTTGGATGAAGGGATTAAAAGTACCATTAGCAAATTTGCAGATGATACAAAGCTGGGTGGTAGTGTGAGCTGTGAGGAAGATGCTATGAGGTTGCAGGGTGACTTGGACAGGTTGTGTGAGTGGGCGGATGCAGTTTAATGTGGATAAGTGTGAGGTTATCCACTTTGATGGTAAGAATAAGAAGGCAGATTATTATCTGAATGGTGTTAAGTTAGGAAAAGGGGACATACAACGAGATCTGGGTGTCCTAGTGCATCAGTCACTGAAAGGAAGCATGCAGGTTCAGCAGGCAGTGAAGAAAGCCAATGGAATGTTGGCCTTCATAACAAGAGGAGTTGAGTATAGGAGCAAAGAGGTCCTTCTGCAGTTGTATAGGGCCCTAGTGAGACCACACCTGGAGTACTGTGTGCAGTTTTGATCTCCAAATTTGAGGAAGGATATTCTTGCTATTGAGGGCGTGCAGCGTAGGTTCACTAGGTTAATTCCCGGAATGGCGGGACTGTCATATGTTGAAAGACTGGTGCGGCTTGGCTTGTATACACTGGAATTTAGAAGGATGAGAGGGGATCTTATCGAAACATATAAGATTATTAAGGGGTTGGACACGTTAGAGGCAGGAAACATGTTCCAAATGTTGGGGGAGTCCAGAACCAGGGGCCACAGTTTAAGAATATGGGGTCGGCCATTTAGAATGGAGATGAGGAAAAACTCTTTCAGTCAGAGAGTTGTAAATCTGTGGAATTCACTGCCTCAGAAGGCAGTGGAGGCCAAGAGAGAGCTAGATAGAGCTCTTAAGGATAGTGGAGTCAGGGGGTATGGGGAGAAGGCAGGAACGGGGTACTGATTGAGAATGATCAGCCATGATCACATTGAATGGTGGTGCTGGCTCGAAGGGCCGAATGGCCTACGCCTGCACCTATTGTCTATTGTCTAATCAGATTTGTGAGACACGTACAAACCTATGCTGACTATCCCTAATTAGCCTTTGTCTGTCTAAATGCCTATATATCCTATCCCTCAGAATAATCTAGTAACTTTCCAACTACAGATGTTAAGATCGCTGGCCTGTAGTTCCCAGCATTTTCCCTGCAGCCCTTCTTGAATAGAGGCCCAACATTTGTCACCTTTCCAGCACCTCTCCTGTTTTTAAAGACTACTAAATTTCAACCAGGGCTCCTGTAATTTCCTCTCTGGTTACCCACAATGTCCTTGGATATATCTGATCGGGCCCTGGTCAGATTTTATAGCCCATGTTCTGCTGGCAATTGTGTATCTTCCATTAATACATGACAAAACTGGATTTCTGCAGAGTAGTTTAACATGCAAACCCTGAATGCATTGTTAGTAATTTTAGTGGTCCTTCACCGTTGTCAATAAGGGAAATCAATAACTTGACAAATTTCAGAATTGTTCTCTTTTAAAAATGAGTTTTGAATCTCAAGTCTTCCTATTTGCACTTTTGTAACATCAGCTGACTCTGCCACTGCCTTGACTTGTCTGCTAATGAAACTCGTGTTTTGCTTTTGTTACCCATACCTCTCTGATCCAGTGTACTCCTGGCCTCTACTGAATATACCTATATTGTATGATTGCACAGCTGCAAATGGTAGATCTAGTAAAGTAAAGGATAATTTGGTGGCCAAAAGCTCATGTATCAGAGTAATGGAGGGATGAAGAATTTTATTTAAATATTTTTGTTTTACGGAGAAAGGTTGGTGAAATAATAAGCTGCATTGCAAACTAGAGTCAGAATTTAAAAATGTGTTGCTTGACCTAGAGCCAGCATGGGCAAGAGGACAGCAGTAAACACTTTGTACATATTAAGGCATTAGGTATATGCCATCACCTCCTACAAGGCAAAACCAGGAGGCAGCTCGAGCGACAGCGAAGCATCACTCCCCAACGAGCTTAATGCGTTCTACGCACGCTTTGATAGGGAGAACACTGATGTGCCTTCCCAAACCCCATACGCCCTGATGGTGTCACAGTCACAGAGGCCGATGTCAGAAGAACCTTCAATGGGGTGAACACTCGGAAAGAGCCTGGACCTGATGGTATACCCAGTTGAGTTCTCAAAGCCTGTACAGACCAACTGTCTGGCATTGTTGCAGACATATTCAGCCTCTCACTACTGAGGCCTGAGGTTCCCACCTGCTTTAAGAGGGCATCAATAATACCAAGAAGAGTAAAGTGACGTGCCTCATCGACTATCGACCAATGGCAATAACGTCTATGGTAACGAAGTGCTTTGAGAGGTTGGTTATGGTGAATATCAACTCCTACCTCGATAAGAACCTTGACCCACTATAGTTTGCCTACCGTCACAACAGAGGATGCAATCTTACTGGCTCTCCACTCCGCACTGGACCACTTGGACAATAAAAACACTTGCATCAGGCTGTTTATAGATTACAGCTCGGCTTTCAATACCATCGTCCCCTCCAAGCTGGTTACTATCATCCCCTCAATTTCCGGGGTTACGTCCGTGTGGTTTTGGAGAGAGACTACGTGCTGTTCACGGGCACCCTGGTGGATTTTCGGGACCGCTGGGCACTGCAGGGGGGTTGAATGCATCCTTGATGAGTAGTGTAAGATAGCTGTATAATGGTTTATTGTTTGTCTTGTGTTATGTTGGTGGGTTCTGTTTTGATTTTATTGTACTGTATATATTTTAATATTTGAATAAATATTTTTGATTAATAAAAATAAAGCTGGTTACCATCCCCTCCATTTCCGGGGTTCGTGCCCGGGTGGTTTTGGAGAGGGACTATGCGCTGCCACAGGCACCCTGGAGGATTTCCGGGACCGCTGGGCACCGTGGGGGGTTAAATGCATCCTTGACAAGAATTGTAACATAGTTGTATAGTAGTTTATTTAGTATTTTTGTTTGTCTTGTATTATGATGGTGAGTTCTTTTTGTTTTATTGTAAATATTAATTTTAATAATTAAATACATTTTTTGAGTTATAAAAAAAAGCTGGTTACCAAGCTCACGGAACTGGGTCTCTGCGCATCTCTCTGCAATTGGATCCTCGACTTCCTCATCCACAGTCTGTTCGAAATGGCAGAAATACTTAATCAACAGTCAGTACGGGAGCACCTCGAGGCTGCGTGCTCAGCCCCCTGCTCTACTCATGACTGTGTAGCCGGACATAGTGCAAACTCCATCAAGTTCGCTGACAACACCACCGTTGTTGGACGAATTACAGATGGTGATGAGTCAGATTATAGAAGCGAGATCGACCGATTGACCAAATGGTGCCAGCACAACAACCTGGCTCTCAATATCAGTAAAACCAATGAACTGATTGTGGGCTTTGGCAGAGGAAGGATGAGGACCTGTTTATATCAAGATGGTGGAGAGAGTCAAAGACTTAATTCCTGGGCGTGCATATTTCAGAGGACCTTTCCTGGACCAAGCACACTGATGCAATTCTAAATCAAGCACATCAACGCCTCTACTTCCTGAGAAAATTAAGGAGATTCAGTATGTCAAAGAGGATTCCCTTGAACTTCTGTAGGTTGTACAGTAGAGAGCATATTGACTGGTTGCATCATGCCTTGGTTTGGCAACTTGAACGTCCAGGAACGGAAAAGACTGCAAACATTTGTGAACACTGCCCAGTCCATCACCGGCTCTGACCTCCCCACCATCAAAGGGATTTATCGGAGTTGCTGCCTCAAAAAGGAAGCCAGCATCATCAGAGACCCACACCATCCTGGACATACTCATTTTACCTCTGCCATCGGGAATAAGGTACAGGAGCCTGAAAACTGTAACGTCCAGGTTCAGGAACAGCTTCTTCCCTACAGCCATCAGGCTATTAAACACTACAACCTCAAATAAGCTCTGAACTACGATAGACTTTATTATTATTATTGCACTGCTATTGTTTGTTTTTTGAGTGTGTGTGAATAAATAATATATATATATGTGTGTATATAGTAAATGTGTGTGTGTGTGTGTACTTGTGAGTATGTGTGTATATAATACTGAACTTTTTTCTTGTTTATCATATTGTTTACAGTACTATGTTTACATATTTGTTATGCTGTAGCAAGTAAGAATTTAATTGTTCTATCTGGGACATATGACAATAAAACACTCTTGACTTGTTTGTTGGGGTTGAGAATTAAGTTATTTGACTGCTTGGACTTGGAATTAATAAATTCCAACTTTAATACTATTTCCACCTTGCCAGCAAAGGCAAGCAGATGGAAGAAAACACTGTACACATGAAGGCAGAATGTTAGTTGACTTCAAAAGGTATTTTCGGTGCAGAGGCCAGAAGTGCATTGACACAGTCAAGTATGGGTAACAGGTGCATGTTTAATTGCAGATATAGTTTAAGATTGAGATGGAGTGGTGCTGCCACTCGATATTCTCCTTTCTGAAATAGCTGTTTAATTAGTTTGAGAAACCTTTGATAGTGGAATCCGAACTATGGCACTAAATGACTGAGCACATCTGGACAGGTTTATTGGCACAAAGGGCATGAAGGAGCCAAGTTAGCCATGGAGCCCTGATCTTTGTGAAGTACTAGCACAGGACCTCCATTGTTTGTGTCCAGCAAATCAAAGTTTGGCATGTGACTTTGCTGTAGCACTGAGTTCCTGAATAATTAAGCTGGTAGGTGGAGGTATGGTGTACCTGCATGTAGAGAACTGTTCATGATGTCATGTTGATTTTGGACAACTGCAGTTCCTAAATGGGGATGTCAAAGCAGCATAAAACACATTTTTTTTCATTCCGTTTTGAGCCAGGCACTTGCTACTTTGAATCAAATAAATGTTTTGAGGTTTCAAAATCCAGTGCAAATAACGCAGTTATTTGAATTCATTCATTTGTTTTTTTCCACAGACAAATCAAGGCATCAAAAATCTTTCTGTGGAAGCAGCTGGTTGTCTGGCTTCTGATGATCCCGACTATTCTATTCGAGACCTTTACAATGCCATAGCTACTGGGAATCCCCCATCATGGTCCATGTATATCCAAGTCATGAGCTTTCAAGAAGCAAGAGTGCATCGGTGGAATCCCTTTGATGTGACAAAGGTCAGTCTTGGATTTTGCAGATAGTATCTTCCCTATAATTTCATGTTGTTTAGCACTTCATGTGCAGCACCATATCAAAGGTCTTCTGAAAACCCAAGTAAACAACATCTACTGACTCTCCACTTGTCCAACCTGCTATTTACTTCCTCAAAGAATTCCACAGATTTGTCAGACAAGATCTCCCCTTCACAAACCTTGCTGACTTCAGCTAATCTTATCAAGTTTCTAAATATTCTGAAACCTCATCCTTAATGAGCTCTTAAAATCTTACCAACCACTGAATTTTGGGGCGGCACGGTAGCGCAGCGGTAGAGTTGCTGCTTTACAGCGAATGCAGCGCCGGAGACTCAGGTTCGATCCTGACTACAGGTGCTGCACTGTAAGGAGTTTGTACGTTCTCCCCGTGACCTGCGTGGGTTTTCTCCGAGATCTTCGGTTTCCTCCCACACTCCAAAGACGTACAGGTATGTAGGTTAATTGGCTGGGTAAATGTAAAAATTGTCCCTAGTGGGTGTAGGATAGTGTTAATGTACGGGGATCGCTGGGCGGCACGGACTTGGTGGGCCGAAAAAGGCCTGTTTCCGGCTGTATATATATGATGATATGATATGATGAAATCAGGCTGACTTATCCGCCTTCAGACTATCTGACTTCCCGATATTGACATATGTGTGGAATCTGAATGTGACTGAACAGTTTAGTAAATTAACAAAATGTCCTTGATGTAGCTTTTTGATCTTTGGCGAATCGATAGGACACTTTTGCTTCAAAAGTATGGCAAATGTTTAAGTTGGAGCACAATGCTTTTGCTCAATCACACAGGAGCCTAATGGAAGGTTTGGAAGACGATTGAAGGCTTACTTTAGAAGAAATGGTCCTGCACTGGAATTACTGTTCAGTTTTCTTTCTATTAAATGTATCTTCTGATTTGTTGCAGACTTGGCCTCACAAGGAGTTCCCACTAATCCCTGTGGGGCAGCTTGTCCTCAACAAGAACCCTGTCAACTATTTTGCAGATGTGGAACAAATAGCCTTTGATCCCAGTAACATGCCCCCAGGCATTGAACCTAGTCCTGACAAGATGCTTCAGGTATGCTGAAAAATCTCTCTCTGGTTCTTGTTGCCCCACTACTTGAAGGAAGTGGAGACTTTAGAGAGAGTGCAGAACAGATTTACAAGGGCACAGTCTTGATTAGAAGATATCAGCTCTAGGGATAGAATGAACAAACTTGGATTGTTTTCTTTGGAGCATCAGAAGTGAAGGGGAGACCTGATAGAAGTTGATAAAAAGGAAATCATACATATATGGTAGGCAGTTGGTACTTTTTTTCCATGGGGTGGAAATTTCAAAGACATAGCGGTAGAGTTGCTGCCTTACAGTGAATGCAGCGCCAGAGACCCAGGTTCGATCCCGACTACGGGTTCTGTCTGTACGGAGTTTGTACATTTTCCCTGTGACCTGCGTGGGTTTTCTGAGATCTTTGGTTTCGTCCCACACTCAAGACGTACAGGTTTGTAGGTTAATTGGCTTGGTAAATGTAAAAATTGTCCCTAGTGGGTGTAGGATTGTGTTAACGTGCAGGGATCGCTGGTCGGCACAGACCCGGTGGACTGAAGGGGCTGTTTCTACGCTGTATCTCTAAACTAAACTAAAGGGAATAGCTTTAAGGTAAGAGGAGCAAAGATTAAAAGAGTTGTGTGGCGCCATTTTTTTTGGTGATGGGCACCTGGAATGTGCTGCCAGGATACGACTTGGAAACAGGTAAAATACTGATGTTTGAGGCTTTTGTGTAGATGCAAAAGTAGGGAAGGATACAGAGCATGTGCAGGCAAAAGGGATTAATTTAAGTAGGCATTATGTTCAGCACAGACATCGTGGGCCTGTGGACATGTTCTTTTGTAAGATCGCTGCAACGGTGAAACTTTATTTACCCTCAACTAATCCTGGATTGGAGAAAACCTGAGTCCCAAAAGCCAGGTCACTGGAAAAGCTGGTGAGAATACCCAAGACTTGGCTTTCAATCATTTTGTTGCCTTAGTACATGTGTACAGTTCAGCTGTTGATGCACTGTTGATTAACTGTAGACCTCAACCTAAATTGTAAGCTTGCCATCATGACAACTAGTGAAATGGAATTCAATGTATAGAAACATTGTCTACAGAAAAGGGTTTCTGAACCTGAGGAACGTGAACCCTATACTGTTTGGTCTACACCTCACTAGTATCCTATCCTGCGGTTGATGTTTAACGATCAGGAAATATCTAGGAGTGGGAAATTAATGCTCTTCGAGATTTCAGATCCCTTTAAATTGGCCAGTGCTGCATCGATATTTTGCACAATATAGTGAAGATTTTGTATTTTACTTGCTCTCTACCATATGCACACTTGCAGTGGATATCAAAACGTCTGGACGAAAGGACTTATTTCAGTGGCCTGCTTTCTAGATAGCATGGTGGGTGAATGTTACACCTTGTGAAGTACTATTGGACAAATGGGAATTTGGCATTGATTTGGATGAGGGAAACTATTTAGCCCAACTTGGCTCACTGATCCTAATTAAAATGTTTGTTTTTAATCCTTTGATATTAATACCTTTTCATTTTTCAGAACACCTTTGTGAATTCCAGTTGCTTGCATGTTAAGTATTCTTGTGACTGACTGGCAACTTGTTTTTTAAACCAGATCTTTATATTGTCACTTGGCCTTGTTGAATCTTTGACTGAAAAGCTACTTAGGCCTCCTAGATTTAGGTTTTGGGTTTCTGCAAAAACAGCATTTAAACAATAATAGAACAAGTGTAATGTGGGAAACGCAGATAATTATTCATAGTTACATTTTGCTGTTCCAAAGTTAATTTTCAAACATTCTGCTCACTTGTGTTCTTAGTTTTGTTTTTTCTAGTGGAGATGAAGTCTCAGAACTATGGGGGAAATGACCTGAATTGAAAGTTGCTGAAATATAAAAGTCTTGTGAACCAGTGATTTAAAAATAAAAGTACTATTTATTAGATGAATTTTGATTTTTTGAGGGGAATCTTGGGACTTCCCTGATACAGGTAATTGACTGGGCAAGTTTCATTAGAAAGATTTAGAACTTCATTCCTCTGACAGCCCTCTCAAACAACTATTCTGAGCTTAAAATTTTCAAACTTAAGGTACAATTGTCATTCAGCTTTATTTTCTAAAACAACTTTCAAAGTTAGGGTTGGTGGTGAGAATGAAAGCTGATTTTGGGGCTCCTCCTTAATTCTATCTCCTGTATTGTTTATCGCTGACCCAATACTTTTAGATTACTGGCTGTATCCTTATCCTTGTTTGCTTCATCTTTTTAGTAAGTTCAAAACCGTCCTTTTAGGAGATGTCAATACTAGGCACCACCCAGAGCAATTCATCAGACGCTTAATTTTAGTATTATTGCCACAACCCTTCCACGAGACGTCTTGAAATAGTTCTGAATAAAATGAAATCATCAATACACTTGGTGTAATGCTTTTAATCAAAAATTGGTGGTTTGTTTTTAAATGGTCAGTGATTCCATTTTTCATCCCAGTCCACCCCTGTTCCAGAGCCAGCTGTGAAATCTAAGATTAGAAGCAACAAAAGTGTGGAACATTTTCCCATGCTTTGTAGTTAGGTAGTGTTTCTCCATTGACTTGCTGGCCAGACATCACACATTGAGGATGCTTGCTTCTAAAAATGCATTGTATCTTTCAGATATCAGAATTGCTTTTTTGACCGTTTAAACTGCAAACCACAAAATAACAGTATTTGTGGCATAGTTCCAGGTTCATTGTCTTTTGCCAAACAAAGTTAGAGATTGTAGAGTTGCGTTGCCCTAACAGCTGCGGCTTGCCTGCAGTCCGTTTGTCTTTTGTTGTTTTTTGTCTTAATTGTAGTGTTTAGATGTGATGTGGTGTTTTTTGTGGTTGTGTGTTATGTGGGGGGGGGGGGGGGGAGAAATGTAAAATTGTTTCTTCCGAACGGAGACCCGACCTTTGTTTTCTGCGTCGTGTCTCCATTCCCGCTGCAGCCTACCATAGGCCAAACACCTGGAGCTGGCGGCCTCCAGCTGGGACCACCTGGGCTCTGGTTCGCAGAGCCGCATACTTACCATCTGCGGAGCTGGCTGCCTTCGGAGGCTGTGGTGGCGCTGCGGGAGATGCTGCGACTCGTCTCCGGAGTGTTCTTCGGCCGTGGGCCGCATGGATATCGGAAACTCGCAGGCCCTGCCTGGGTGGGGGCCGACATCGGGAGCTCCAGCAGCGGCAGAGTCTTCGCCCGCCCCGAATCACGGGGCTTGGGTCGGCCCGCCGCGGACCTTTCACCGTCCGCGCGGAGGCCGCGGGATTTTCTCTGCCATCCGGGGGCTTCAATGTCGGGAGCCCCGACCACACTGGGACTTTTTTATGAAGTAGTTTCTGTATATTTATTATTTCAGGCCTATCCTTGTATGTTAGCAGTGAAACAGTTCAAGTCGCACAGGAAGCAGATTGTGTTAATAAACATAGCACAAAAAGTAAGGAAATTTGTGTTTGGTAGATTATTTCTTTGTTGTAACAATGCTTCTTGGCAATAAATCTTATACCGTTGGAAAGCCTGTTTATTTCCCTTTCAAATGGTGCCACATTTGTAAGGAACATGCATTTGTGGGATGAGCAGCAGAGCTGAGTATATGGGTTGCGCCCATGAAATATTTGCCAAATCTCTGCCAATGCCAAACAGCTTATTCTGCTGTTGCTAGTGACTCTTGTTTTGCGTTTCTGGTACCCCCAGGTGCTGACAATCAGGTGCCTGATTGGCACCTGATTGGCAGCATCTGTGAGCATGGGCCCTGCTACAGTGGTCAGTAGGTGTCTGCTCCAAGAATCGGCATGCCACGTTTGACTGATCTGGATAGGGCCCGTGCGATAGGGCAACTTCAAGCTGGTGTTCCGCAAAACCAAGTTGCGGCATTATTTGGAGTGAGCCCTAGTACCATCTCCAAAGTGAAGGCCAAGTTCCATATAACGGGGGGTGTCAGAGACAGGCCGCGAAGTGGGCGTCCCAAGAAGACGACACCCGAAGAAGACCGTTTCCTCACCCTGTCAGCACTTAGGAACCGTAGGCTGTCTTCTACAGATTTGCAGTCAAGGTTTGCAGGACGATATGGCCGACGGCTCTCTGCCCAGACAATTCGGAACAGACTGCACGCAGCCGATCTCCGGTCTCATAGGGCTGCCAGGAGGCCTGCCATGACTGCCCTTCACCATCAGGCCCGTTTGCGCTGGTGTCGGCAACACGTGCACTGGGACCTGAACATGTGGAGGAACGTTATGTTCAGCGATGAGTCCAGATTCTGCCTACGGCAGTTGGATCATAGGGTCAAAGTGTGGAGAAGACGCGGAGAACGCTATGCTGATTGCTGCACCGATAGAGTAACATCTTTTGGTGGAGGCAGTGTGATGGTGTGGGGCGGCATCTCCCTCACTGGAAAAACGAGGCTTGTCATCATTGGAGGCAATCTCAATGCAGAGAGATATCGAGATGAGATTCTGCAACCAGTGGCAATCCCATATCTCCACAGTCTGGGACCGAACTCTATCCTCCAAGATGACAATGCTCGCCCCCACAGAGCAGGGTTTCTCAGAGACTACCTCCAGAATTTGGGAGTGGAGAGGATGGAATGGCCTGCCAGCAGTCCTGACCTCAACCCCATTGAACACTTGTGGGATCAGCTTGGGCGTGCTGTTCGTGACAGAGTGACCAACACAACCACGTTGGCTGACTTGCGACAAATGCTGGTTGAAGAATGGGATGCCATCCCACAACAGTGTGTGACCAGGCTGGTGACCAGCATGAAGAGGAGGTGCCAGGCTGTTGTGGCTGTGTATGGTTCTTCCACATGCTACTGAGGCTCCTGTTTATTAAATGAATAAATTGTTAAATTGCCAATATGTCTTGTTCTTCAGACTTCAATCATCCAATCCACCAAACAACACCGAACAAGAGTCAATGGCAGAATAAGCTGTTTGGCATTGGCAGAGAAGATTTGGCAGATTTTTCATGGGCGCAACCCACATACTCAGCTCTGCTGCTCATCCCACAAATGCATGTTCCTTACAAATGTGGCACCATTTAAAAGGGAAATAAACAGGCTTTCCAACGGTATAAGATTTATTGCCAAGAAGCATTGTTACAACAAAGAAATAATCTACCAAACACAAATTTCCTTACTTTTTGTGCTATGTTTAGTTGAAAACATCTGGTCATGTCACTTTTCTCCATGTACAGCATATCCTAAATTAGATAGTCATTGGGGAATGAGATGAATTTAGATCCAAAAGGTACAAGTAATTTGAGATTGTTTGTCTTTACATAGGCAAGACTGTGCAGTTTATTGGCAGGAAGGAGCTTTGGGGAACAAAGTAGAAAGAAAGGCATAGTTCTCACTGCCTGCTGGTCTCATGTTTTTAGTTGTGCATCCTTTCTGGCTAATGTAGGTGTTAATGTGATAACGTGGTGAATAGTCATGTTGAGCTGGCTACATCTCTGTCAGGGAATTTTCCCCTTGTCAATATGCCTTTTGATTATAGTTTATACAGTCCATTCCGAAAGTATTCGACCCCTTCACATTCCACATTTTGTTTCGTTACAGCCTTATTTTAAAATGAATTAAATTCTTTTTTTTTAATCATAAATCTATACACAATACACCAGAATGAAGAAGCAAAAACAGATGTTTAGATATTTTTGCAAAGTAATTAAAAAGAAATAACTGAAATATCACATTTACATAAGTATTCAGACCCTTTGCTATGACCCTCAAAATTGAACTTGGGTTAATCCTGTTTCCATTGATTATCCTTTGTGTTTCTACAACTTGATTGGAGTCCACCAGTGGTAAATTAAATTGAATTGATTGGACATGATTTGGAAAGGCACACACCTGTTTGTATATGCTCCCATAGTTAAGTGTATGTCAGAGCAAAAACCAAGCCATGAAGACGAAGGAATTGTCCGTAGACCTCAGACAGGATTGTGTCAAGACACAGATTTGGGGAAGGGTATAAAACAATTTCTGCAGCATTGCATGTCCCGAAGAGCACAGTGGCCTCCGTCAATCTTAAATGGAAGAACTTTGGAACCACCAGGACTATTCATAGAGCTGGCCGCCCGGCCAAACTGAGCAATCGGGGAAGAAGGGCCTTGGTCAGGGAGGTGATCAAGAACCCGATGGTCATTCTGACAGAGCTCCAGAGTTCCTCTGTGAAGAAGGGAGAACCTTCCAGAAGGACAACTATATCTGCAGCATTCCACCAATCAGGCCTTTATGGTAGAGTGGCCAGACGGAAGCCACTCCTCAGTAAAAGGCACATGACAGCCTGCTTGGAATTTGCCAAGAGGCACCTCAGACCATGAGAAACAAGATTCTCTGGTCTGATGAAACCAAGATTGAACTCTTTGTCCTGAATGCCAAGCTTCACGTCTGGAGGAAACCAGGCACCGCTCATCACCTGGCCAATATCATCCCTACGGTGAAGCATGGTGGTGGCATCATGCTATGGGGATGTTTTTCAGCGGCAGGAACTGGGAGACTAGTCAGGATCGAGGGAAAGAATAACGGAGCAAAGTACAGATGATGAAAACTTGCTCCAAAGCATTCTGGACCTCAGACTGGGGTGGAGGTTCACCTTCCAACAGGACAACGAGCCAAGACAACGCAGGAGTGGCTTCGTGACAAGTCTGTGAATGTCCTTGACTGGCCGAGCCGGAGCCCGGACTTGAACCCGATCGAACATCTCTGGAGGGACCTGAAAATGCATCGACGCTCCCCATCCAACCTGATAGAACTTGAGAGATCTGCAGAGAAGAATGGGAGAAATTACCCAAATACAGGTGTGCCAAGCTTGTAGCGTCAGACCCAAGAAGATTTGAGGCTGTAATCGCTGCCAAAGGTGCCTCAACAAAGTACCGAGTAAAGGGTCTGAATACTTATGTAAATGTGATATTTCAGTTATTTCTTTTTAATTACTTTGCAAAGATTTCTAAACACCTGTTTTTGCTTTTTTATTATGGGGTATTGTGTGCAGATTAATGATAATAAAAATGAATGTAATCAATTTTAAAATAAGGCTGTAACGTAGCAAACTGTTGGAAAAAGTGAAGGGGTCTAAATACTTTCTGAATGCACTGTAAGGATCTAATTTAATGCAACAACTTACTGTGATCTTTTCCCAATCTTGCATAGGGTCGCTTGTTTTCTTACCCTGATACTCATAGGCACCGCCTGGGTGCCAATTATCTTCAGCTGCCTGTGAACTGCCCATTTAAGTGTCGGGTCGCTAACTATCAAAGGGATGGACCAATGTGCTCAACTGATAACCAGGGTAAGTACTTGTATCGTCCTCTTGCTGCTTGGATTTTGTTTTGTAAAGTAGTCCAAAAGATGATATTAGGCTGGGCAGCACAGTGGTGCAGCGGTGGAGTTGCTGTCTTGCAGCGCCACAGAACCGGATTCAATCCTGACTACAGGAGCTGTCTGTATAGAGTTTGTATGTTCTTCATGTGACTGCGTGGGTTTTCTCTGGGTGCTACGGTTTCCTCCCACACTCCAAAGACGTCCAAGTTTGTAGGTTAATTGGCTTTTGTAAAATTGTAACTTGTTCCTTATGTGCAGGATATTGCTATTGTCGACGTGGATTCAGTGATCCGGAGAGCCTGTTTGTACACTGTATCTCAAGTCTAAAGTGACAACACTAATTGTAAAGCATGTCTTTAACCAACTGTCATTGGAGTATAGAACATTTTGAAGAGATTATGGTAGAGTTATACAGTGAGGATTTTTAATAAAATTAACCAGATTTGTTTCATTGTTACGAGAACTGGGCTGCAGGAACAGTGGTCTCTGGTTCGAATCCAGGTTTCTGATCTGCTGGACCAAAGTTCAAATTCCATTAAATTTAAATGTTAATTTTTTTTTAAATTACCACAAACCATTTAGATTACTGCATAGGAGTGTGTAGGAAGGAGCTGCAGATGCTGGTTTAAACCGAAGATAGACACAAAATGCTGGAGTAACTCAGCGGGACATTCCCGGCAGCATCTCTGGAGAGAAGGAATGAAACATGGAAAAATAGGTGCAGGAGTCGGCCCTTCGAACTGCCATTCAATATGATCATGGCTGATCATCCAAAATCAGTACCCCGTTCCTGCTTTTTTCCCGTATCCCTTGATTCCATTAGCCCCAAGAGCTAAATCTAACTCTCTTGAAAACATCCAGTGAATTAGCCTCTACTGCCTTCTGTGGCAGAGAATTCCAGAGATTCACAACTCATCCTCATCTCAGCCTTAAATGGCCTACCCCTTTTTTTAAACTGTGACCCCTGGTTCTGGACTCCCCCAACGGGGAACATTTTTCCTCCATCTAGCTTGCCCAATCCCTTAAGAATTTTATGTTTCTATAAGATCCCCTCTCATCTAAATTCCAGTGAATACAAGCCCAGCCGACCCATCCTTTCATCATATGTCAGTCCCATCATCCCGGGAATTAACCTGGTGAACCTACGCTGCACTCCCTCAATAGTAATAATG
Organism: Rhinoraja longicauda; assembly: GCF_053455715.1. Taxonomy (NCBI): domain Eukaryota; kingdom Metazoa; phylum Chordata; class Chondrichthyes; order Rajiformes; family Arhynchobatidae; genus Rhinoraja; species Rhinoraja longicauda. The sequence goes on along the minus strand of NC_135970.1, from coordinate 9,758,011 downwards.
TTATTCCTCAAATTAGGAGACCAAAACTGCACACAATACTCCAGGTGTGGTCTCACCAGGACCCTGTACAAATGCTGTACAAATCCTTGCTCCTAAACCCAAATCCTCGCAATGAAGGCCAACATACCATTAGCTTTCTTCACTGCCTGCATACTTAATTTCAGTGACTGATGTACAAGGCCACCCAGGTCTCGATGCACCTCCCCCTTTCCTAATCTGACACCATTCGGCTGGTAATCTGTCTTCCTGTTCTTGCCACCAAAGTGGATAATCTCACATTTATCCACATTATACTGCATCTGCCCACTCGCCCAACCTATTCAAGTCACCCCAACATCCTCCTCACAGCTCACACTGACACCGACACCCAGCTTTGTGTCATCCACAAACTTGGAATGGGTGATGTTTTGGATCGAGACCCTTCTTCAGACTGGTTAGGGATAAGGGAAATGAGAGATATAGACAATGATGTAGTGAGATAAAAAACAATGAATGAAAGATATGCAAAAAAAGTAACGATGATAAAGGAAACAGGCCATTTGTTGGGTGAAAACGAGAAGCTAGTGCAACTTGGGTGGGGGAGGGATAGAGACAGGGAATGTCGGGTTAGCTGAAGTTAGAGAAATCGATTTTCATACCACCGGGCTGTAAGCTGCCCAAGTGAAATATGAGAGGCTGTTCCTCCAATTTGCATTTAGCCTCTGTATAAACTGCAGAGTTTACTGCATAAACATCTTTGTTAACATCCATTATGTGAGAAACTCTGCATCCAAAAATGGTCTGGCCTGGTAATGACTGGCCAAATGTGGTTGACTCGTCAGGACACACTAACTGCCAATAAACTAAAGCCGAACATTAATCCCTAAACTGAAGCGTTGCTAAGGATATTTTCAAAGATCCGTTACAAAATAAAAAATGTTGAATCACAAATAATTCTGTTTCTTTGTGAAATCTTATCAAACTACTTTTTTTTTTGTTGCAACATTCAGCTATGTTAGACATTATGTATACATTTTCTTTAATTTTGTTATGCAGGAAGTGGGGGAGGGTAGTGAAGAGCCTTAACCTTCAGTATTTAAACAAACTGCAGTTTTGTAAACATGTTTTAGTTGTTTATCTATCTCTCTGGGCAGAGTACAAAGCCCAAAGGGCAAGATGTAATTACATAATTATGGTATAAACATCACATGATGACTTGCAGGATAAGAGTTCCATTTTCAGGTCAGTCCTGTGATTTTATTGTGCTCAACTTAACTTTTCCGCTACACCTATTGAACCCCCAACCTGTTACTTGACAAAGTGAACAGCTATATGTTGTCTTAACAGTTTTGATTTTAAATTGTAAGAAATGTTGCTTTGGATAGTGAATAGCTTTCAAACCACATGAAACAAGTGGCTTTGATACTTTCCTATTGATGGCCATGTTTACATTTCCCAGCAGACATCTTTTGGATTGTGTCAAAATGAGAATACAGATTCTTTCTGTTTTCTTCCCTGTCAACCTCTCTGCCAGAGACACAGGGAAAAGTTTTTGCTCTCCTACCACAGCTGTTTGAGCCAGGGCTGGTCTTCTTCCTCTTTAAGCAGTGACTGGTTTGGAATTGGCACCTTTGTTTTCCTGGGTAGGTGTGATGGTGAACTCAAGTGAGCAGTCATGAGAACCTCTCCTGCTTGTTCATGAGCAAAATAGTGCTTTCTTGAAGAAAATTGGAATAATAGACAATAGGTGCAGGAGTAGGCTATTCGTCCCTTCGAGCCAGCACCACCATTCAATGTGATCTTGAATAATGTACTTGTATATAAATAAATGTATTCTGCTCTCCTTTGCAGGTGGAGCTCCAAATTATTACCCAAATAGTTTTAGTGCCCCTGAAATTCAGCCTCTGGCCATTGAGCACTCTCTGGCTGTAACAAATGATATTGCTCGATACAGCACAAATGAGGATGATTTTTGCCAAGTGAGTACAATAGAATTAGACTTTTGTGGTCAGGGCTTTTTCTTAGTGCCACTTTTCACACAGCAGAAATATACCTCTTGAGCCAACTGGGCATTATGCATTGTGCTGATCATAATTTGGTGAAACACAGTTTCTGGTCACAGATTCTATACACGCTTGCTATATTAAGTAGTCATATTGCGCAGTAACGGGCCTTTTGGCCAAAATCATCCATGCTAACCAAGATGTCCCACTTGCCTGTATTTTACCAATATCCTTCTGAACCTTTCCTATCCATGTACTTATTCAAATGTCTTTTAAATGCTGTTGTATGCGCCCCAACTACATCCTGTGGCAGCTTGTTCCATATTCCCACCAGCACCTAGGAAAAAATACCCCCTCGGGTTTCATTTAAATCTTTCCTCTGTCAAAGTCAAACCATTCAATAAGACTCGTGGATGACTTGATTAACCATCAGCAGTGAATATATTTTACTTGCACAAGGAGAGAGTGTCACAGTCAAAAGCTGTGATCAGAACTCTAAAATTAAGGCGGTTCAGCAGAGCATTTATACATCAAAAAGATAATTACTAAAGTACAAGAGTGAGATAGATTGATATGTTAATTACTGGATCTATACTTTTCCATTATACTAAAGTTATGGACTTCTTGGCTCCATTCACAGAGTACAAAGGTAAGCTACTTAATGTTAACAATTGATACTAGATTGTGACTTCTCTGTTCCGAATGCAACAAGATACAAAGATAACGTCAATGAAGGTGTTAATGGCGAGTCTGCAAGAACCAGGGCGTAGTGGGGATAGGCATTCAATCTGGCGTCTTCGGGATTTCGCGCGCAACGGAACACGAAGGTGAGGGAAAGATGTGTTAATGGTATGTGCGCTAGGGCCAGGGAGTAGTAGAGATAGTGATGGATATTGGAACTCTCAGTAGAATCCAAGAGAAGCAGCAGACAGCAAAGTGTTGGAAATGGTCTTGTGACGTGGAAGGCGCTCGCTGGTGACTTTATTACATGTATTTAATAAATAAAGCACCTTCAACAGTTTTGGGACTTCCACACCCCCCTTGGCTTAAACTTATGCCTGTAGTTCTTAATTCCCCTGCGAAGACTCTGTGCATTCTGTGTTAGTATCCCACTTTCACATTCACTCCCTACACACATGGGGCAATTTTAGAGGCCAATTAGCTGACAAACCAGCACGGTTTTGAGATGTGGAAGGAAACCAATGGACTAGGAGGAAACCAAAACAATCACAGGGAGAATGTGCAAATGGGGAGACAGACAGCACTTGAGATCAGGATTGATCCAAGGTCTGTGATGCTGCAGCTCGACCACTGTGCATTCATTGCCCATTCACCTTATCCATTCCTACTCAAGATTTTATAGAGTTCTAAGATCACACCTCAGCCTCCTGCACTCCAAGGAATATGTCCCAATAACAGATGTACTAGGGGATAGAGGACCTAGGATGACGGAGGAACTGAACGAAATTCACATTAGTCAGAAAATGGTGTTGGTAGATTGATGGGACTGCAGGCTGATAAATCCCCAGGGCCTGATGTTCTGCATCCCAGGATACTCCAGGAGGTGGCTCTAGAAATCGTGGACGCATTGGTGATAATTTTCCAATGTTCTATAGATTCTGGATCAGTTCATGTGGATTGAAGGGTAGATAATGTTATCTGGCTTTTTAAGAAAGGGAGAGAGAAAGCAGGGAATGACAGACCAGTTAGCCTGACATCAATGGCGGGGAAGATGCTGGAGTCGATTATTAAAGATGTAATAGCAGCGTATTTGGATAGCAGTAACAGGATTGGTCCAAGTCAGCATGGATTTACGAAGGGGAAATCATGCTTGACAAATATTCTGGAATCCGAGGATGTAACAAGTAAAATGGACAAGGGAGAGCCAGTGGATGTAGTATATCTGGACTTTCAGAAAGCCTTTGATAAAGTCCTACACAGGAGATAAGTGGGCAAAATTAGAGCACATGGTATTGGGGGTAGGGTATTAACATGGTTAGAAAATTGGTTGCAGACAGGAAACAAAGAGTCGGGATTAACGGGTCCTTTTCAGAATGGCAGGCAGTGACTAGTGGGGTGCCGCAAGGCTTGGGACCACAGCTATTTACAACATGCATTAATGATTTAGACGAAGAAATTAAAAGTAACAGCAGATTTGCAGATGACCCAAAGCTGGGTAGCAGTGTGAACTGTGAAGAGGATGCAGAGTGACTTTGAGCATAGACTTTTTAGCATTTCTGATGCTGCATTGCAGTATAGACTCTCATTTTCAGGTTTTTTTAAATCGGGGCCCATTGTGGGGTTGCATGTACAGCTTTAAGTACTCAAGTCCTTGAGACAGTCAAACCTGCCAGGAGATTCATTTAATATGTAGACAATGGAAAAACTCAAGATAATGTCTGTAACCTTAAATGTTCCATGTGGGTTCAGTAGCCATTTGCCACTGGCAATAATTTAATAGCTGCCAGAACTGATCCAGACAACGGTGCATAAATTCATTGTCAGTTAAGTGTTAATTTTGTGATGTTTGTTTTGCTTTCAGAACCTAGTACTAGGCATGTGGGTCCATCCTTATCAAACTTTAAGTACATTTCAGTTTGAAATAAATGGTGATCATACATATTTAAGTTTAGTACCTTAGGCTAATGAGGTCTTTTCTTTAGTACCTTAGGCTAATGAGGTCTTTTCTAATTCCATGATGTTCCAACAGAACTGGAAGTTGTTTGTTTGGGCACCTTTTTGATTGAGTTTTTATTTGTCTGGATTAGGTAACGGGATTTTATGTGAATGTACTAAATGCAGACGAGCGCCGGAGACTGTGTGAGAATGTTGCAGGGCATCTCAAGGATGCTCAGCTTTTCATTCAGAGAAGAATGGTGAGTTGAAGACTGAACAAGATGTTTTCTCAAGCTTTTCTTTGCTAATGTCACTTGTCAGAGAAATCCATACTTTAAATTCCTTAAGCATATTGAAAGTCTTGCTGGGTTATTGGTATATTCTGGGTTTCTTGCTCCATTGGTAATTTACCTAGGTCAGAAATCCTGGGCTCTTAAGTTTTTCTAAGAGGAAATTTAAATTAAAAGCAAATACAAAATACATTCTCTCCATTTTTTCTTCTGGCCTCTTCAGGGATCATTTACTAAAGGAGCTAAAGTGTAATTTTATACATTGATAGGCTGCCTTCACACAAAGTAAAATTGGACACTCGTTATTCAGGCAAAATGCTAGGAGTAATGTACTTTCACCATTGCAAGAAAAAGAACTTCATGTTACAACAAACATCATGTAGCACTGCCACCATTGGGGGAAGACGTGTGGGACAAAGTATTGATAGACTCTTAATTAAAATGGCCTGATGCTAAGATGGTAGAAGCAAAAGGTTTATAATTTTGCAGTATACTAATGTTGTTATCAAAATATGCTGTTATCATATCTGCTATGCTGTTATCATAAGATGCTACACTAATGGTGTTCTCATGGACATCGATCCGTCTTCTAATTTACATTCCTAGTCTTCAGTGATCACCTATAGGAAACTTGTTTTTAAAATAATTTGTCGTTAAGTTCTTAAATCTAATTTCTTTTTGTGGACTGCCATAATCTATGAAGAAACGGAGTAGAAATACTTTCAAAAATAAAAGCAAAGCTGGAAAATCCCGAGTCAGGCAACATCTGCGGGAAGAGAAACAATTAAGTTACAGGTTTCAGGCCATTCAGATTATTAAAGTTGGCATTTCAGTTTAAATGTTGAATTAAATGAAGATGAACATGGCTGTTAAAATAATTGCAAGAACTCAGCCTTTTCACAGAAAACCTAGCTCTGTCCTTCCCCCAACCTTAATGTTTTTATTTTTATGTCCAAAATTCCATCTGACAGGCTGCTAGCCTTGCAGTGATAAATATTATTTCTGGTCCAATTTCCAGAAGTGATGCTCTAATGTGCAGATGAATCAAATGGAAATTTATCAGGTCTGATTATCATAGTTCTTTTTTAAAAGTATGCAGTCTATGTGAGCTGAAGCCTGAAGTCCCACACCACCAGGTTCAGGAACTCTACTTTCCTACAATCATCAGGTTTTTGAACTGACTTGCACAGCCCTAATCCTACCCCTGCTACAATACTGCAGGCCACCTCTTGCACCACCATGGAGTTGATTCTAATTATTTTTGCACTAATATCTTGTTTTGCAGATTGTTTCTTTACACTGCCTTGTACAATTTATAGTATGTATTTTGTCTGTTTACTTGTCTTGATGCCATTGCAATCAAGTTTTATTATACCTGTACCTCACTATACCTGTGCAAATGACAAACTCTCCTCAACTTGATCTCTGTGCAAAGTCTTTAGCATAAAGAACTTTGAAGAGAAATTTAATGCAATTGGATGATCCTTTATGGAATGCTAATGCTACAGTATTTCTGATTATAGATGTTATCTTTGTAGGTGGATCTGTTGACAAAAGTGCATGTTGATTTTGGTGCACAAGTTTCCTCTTTGCTGGAGAAGCACAATGCTGCAAATCATCAGAAGGTACTTAATGTATTCTAATCTTTACATTTTAGAGATACAGCGTGGAAACATGCCCTTCGGCCCATCAAGTCAGCACCGACTAGTGATTCCTGCACACTAACACTAACCTACACATACTAGGGGCAATTTACAATTCTACCAAGTGTAGGAGGACCCACGCAGGTAAAGGGGAGAACATACAGATGGCACCCGTAGTCAGGATTGAACCCTGGTCTCTGGAGCTGTAAGGCAGCAACTCTACGGCTGTGCCACCGTGTTCTCTCTTGAAACTTGTTCATGATCAATTACAATTACCTAATCTGAGCATTAGCACAAAATTGGTATTAGTTTATCAAGGAAAATATTAAGGAAATTTCTTTGAGTATTAGAACATGGAGCAGAGCGGCACAAGAATAGGCGCATTGGCCCATAATGTCTGTGCCAAGTATGCCAAGACAAACTCTTGTCTGCCTGCATATATCCATATTTCCCTCCCTCCCCAATTCCCTGCATATGCCTATCCAAGAGTCTCTTAGGTGCCACTATCATATCTGCCGCAGCCACCACCCCTGGGATTCCTAACACTCACCACTGTCTGTTTTTGAAAAAAAAACTTGCCCCTCGCCTCCTTTTAAGCTTTGACCCTCCCATCCTAAAACTATTCCCTTTGGTATTTGATTTCTCCCTTGCTGAGAAAAAGGTTTTGTCTCTCCTATCAATGCCTCTCATAACTTTATAAACCTATCGGGTCTCCCTGCAACCATCTGCATTCCAGATAAAACAATTCATCTCTGTCCAGCCTATCCCTGTAGCTAATACCTACTCATCCAGGCAACATTGAATTCACCGATTTAGGTAATCTACCAACCTCACTCTTTGTGCCCCACCTGGATTTGTACCCAATTGTCTCCTTCCACCTACATTCCTTTTTTGGCTTCACAGTTCTCAACTCTTCTATCCTTAATCTCTATCTTTGGCCTTTGACAAGCCAACTACCTATCAAAAACATCCATCTGTGTCCATCTATCACTTACGAGGCAGTGTCCTACCTCTCCTCTCCAGTTTTGTCCGTCTCCCCCCCCCCCCCCCCCCCCCCAACACATTTGGTCTGAAGAAGGGTGCTAACCTGAAAACATCATGTTCTTCAGAGTTGCTGTCTAACCTACAGAGTTACTCCAACACTTTATTTTTCCATCTATTTTTTCAACATCCTTTGCACCCTTTCAAAAGCCTCCGCATGCTTCCTGTAATGGGCGACCAGAACTGCATGCAATACTCCGAATGCAGCCTAACCACAATCCTATGGATATTGAGTGACTTCTGAAGTGGAATTGATCTTGTTTTCAGCATCCTTGCATTGATGCTCTTTGATCAGAATCAGAATTACCTTTATTGTCATCCAAAAAAACAAGTCTTTTGGACGAGATTTCGTCACCCACAGTCCAACAGTAAGAGCAATAAAATAAGCAATTACACAACCACAAACCAACACAAAACAAAAAAAAAGAAACATCCATCACAGTGAGTCACAGTGACCTTCAATGTCTGATGGTTATAGATGTCACCACCCCTTCTACTGCAATTTGTTCTTTGCAATTATAACCCAGCAAGACAATGCCCAACTAGGTCTAAATATACACAGTGGCCATTTTTGTCAGATTCTTTAGAGAAACATGTTAGATATTGCCAATGGTGATCCAAGTAAATATGAGCCAGAAACTGAAAATTTCCCATGATGATCTTAAAATCTTGCCAAAAATTGTTTTAATGCTTGGATCTGAAATTGACCTTGGTGAAATAGGATTCCATAAATGATGTATGAAAAGGCATGGTAGAATTGTGATGTGGCCTCATTAACTTCCATCTCCAACAATAATGTAGTCGTAACTCTTTGTACTTTTCTATATGACAGAATGAGTAACTAGATGAAGTGGCATTTGGCTTGTCGCCTGTTCTTGTAGAAACTCTTTCTTCTATCTACTGGTTAATGGGCTCTGGAATATGTACTGCCTTTCCAACAAATGTCTTTCTAAAACCCATCAGGTTGTACTTCTAAGCTGTATTCTGGAAGGCTGTAGAATTTTTAACCATCAGTTTCTAGAAAATAAATGTGATTGCAGGGGAATGGAAGTTGTTGTAAAGTGTTTATTGGTCGCACATTGGCTTTACTCGTTCCAACATTGACCAATAAATTGACACAACCCATACTATCTTGGACAACATAAACAGTAAAATTCTTAGGATATCAGGAAATTGAAGCTTTACAAGTTGTTTAATGTAAAATTAAGTACAAGGATGGCATTATGACTACGCTAATAGACAAGCCAGATACAGATACTAGTCCAGATAGAGATTTAAAGTTGTGATAGCTGGTACATTTAAATTCACTCACTTGGGCAGATTCGGGGATTTAGAGGCTAGTATCATTAAACCACGAGATTGTCATAAAACAAATTCATCATTGTCTTTGAGGCAAGCAAATTTACTATCCTTACACAATCTGGCCAATGTGTGATTCTAGACTTGACTCTCATCTTGCTTCTGAAACATCCTAAGAAGCCACTCAATTTGAGGGGAATTGATATTGAGTATGCTTTTCCAGCGCCCATATTCTGGGAATGAAGAAGTTAAAAGTGGTGTCATCAAATGGTTTGTTTGTACTTATGAATGATTCCTAACATTAGATATATTCTTTTGCAGACAGTGATCAAAACATATTCTCGTCATGCATCTGATTGCGGTGCAACTTCTGAGAAGTCTAATCTGTGATAAGTTGAATTGAATGTGCATTGCCACTTTTTTCTGCATTCTTCTTGATACAAAAACGTCCAGACCAAAATTAACTGCAATTATTAACTGATTATACTGATTAGCTCTGAAGTTCAAATCTCTTCATAACTGAAGAATTTTCCTCAATTGTTTGTTTGAGAAAAAAATCTCTGATGGCTGCTTGTATTTGAAACCAATCTTATATGTTCCCTTCTTTCCTGCTCTACGGTTTTCCCCATTTGCATTTGCAAGAACAGTTCCTTACCGGCCTCCTATTTAAGTTGTACGGTTCTAAAGATGAAACTTGTCATAAACTCAAAATTTAGTTAAATGCTGCCTTGCTGATTTGGGGTATGGTGATGTTAAAGTTTCATAACAAGCAGTTGTCATTGAACTGGCTCTTCTATAATTCTACTAAATGCCTACAGTAATTATTGAAGATTGTTCTCCTTTAATGTTAACATTTATACTTTGCACCTACGTTAAGATTTCTAAGTCTAACTCTAATGCCTAGCTTCTGTGCCTTTGTTCTTGCATTGACATCCACAAGTCGTCATGCTGCACAAATGCAGCACTTTAAGTCATTAGACAATAATGATTTTAATAACATGGAAAGTGGGCTATTGGAGAAAGGAAGTTCAAATTGAGCACCTAATCTTTTTTGCTCATATTATCATAAATACTTAAACTGAACTCTCACTGACAGATTGAGTTTCAAGTCTTGTGTGAATGACTTAAGTACAACCATTTATTCCACTTGCACTCATTTTTTTTGATGTAACATCTTTACTGACTTTAATTTTCCTTTAGTTTCACAATGCTCATTTGAGATTTCAATTTGATCTTTTGTGTTACATGTTCTTGACTAATTTGAATTTGATTCCTTTTGACGTGTTCATGTTTAATTTCCAATTAAAGTGATCAATGCTGAATTTGTTTTCTTTTGAGTGTTTTGCACATGGTTTTCCACAGATGCCTCTGCATCTGTATTCCATTACATTATGTATTTTCAGATAACAGGATTTTAATTTGTTTTACCTAGTGCTAATATAATACCATATCTGATAGCAGTCACCACACTTCCCATATGTAATGTTAAAGATGTTAATTATTTTTAAAGCTGTTTTCTTGGCATGGTCATCAAATTGCTCTTCCAAAAAATTGATGACTAGCTAACTGTGAAAATAGTTCCATCTTGCCCCATCTGAAATGTAAATTGACCGACAAAGTAGTAATCAGTTTCCAGCAAAAACTACAATCGATTGAATGCTTCTTCATGAATTTGACACTTAAAGCAACCTCTTCAATGAGAAACTTGGTGTAGTATTTTAGTGTTTTGGATAAATCAAATGAGGCACATGGTGAAATAATCCTATTTTACTTACATGAAAGAAATATTGGCCTGAATACTCCCTTTCTCAAATAGTATTAGGGTAACTTTTTAATGTAGCTGAGACTTTGGAAAGTTCATCATTGAAGTTCATTACATGATGAAATATGGAATTCCATCCATCCCCAAGATCCGACAGAAATGCTTCAACAATTGGCAGCGCAGTGGCGTCATGATAGATTTGCTGTCTCTTGGTGCCAGAGACATGGGTTTGATCCAGATCCAGGTGTTGTCTGTGTGGAGATTGCACATTCCCCCTGTGGCTGTGTTTTTTCTCCGGGTGCTCCAGTTCTCTCCCACATAAAAAGATGTGAGGGCTTGTAGGTTATTTGGCCTTCGTAAATTTCATCGACTTGGGAGTAGACGAGTAAGTGGGATGATATAGAAGTAATGTGAATGGGTGATTAATGATCGGTGATTTGTGGTTCTATGTTGTCTCTCTAAACTAAATTGATTAAACATTGCCATCAAGCTATTCAAAAACTTAAATTTTACATTTTGTAGAATTAATATAATTCAAATTTAACAATTCTTAAAAAAACCTTAAATCTTTGCAACCATTTCCTTTCTATTGAAATGAATTTATGAAACATGCATCTGCTTCATGCCCGGAGTTCCATGTTTGTACGTGGTTATTTATGTAAGAGTCTTGAATATCCTAAGAAGAGGGAAGTACTGGCGATTCTATTTGGAAATCCCAAAATGTCTTGTACTGAGAATGGAAAACCAATGTGCCAAATGGTCCATCTGGGATTCTGGTATTTCAAGCTTTAATGGTGTAGGAAGTCAAGGACAAAGACTTGCTTTTACTTAGTGCCTTTCATAGTCCATGGATGTTGCATGTGCACATCAGATGCTTTTGAAATGTGGGTTCCCTTGTACACAGGACCTTGCTTGTTTATGGCAAACTCTCATAATTGGCAATATGCCAACAATTGCTGATTAGTAATTATCGAAATGGTGATTGAAAGAAATTGAAAAGGACATCTTCAGAGGAATATCACAGATATTTTGTGATCATCTAAGAAAATATGCATGAGTTCTTTTATTTGCTGAAGGAAAGATGACCTAAAGGAGTTTAATAGGCTTGATGTGGCCTGCAAATCCTGCCCCACCTCCTTCTCCCCACCCTAGTACTGTTCCTGTGTAAGCATTTGGCTTTTGTATTGTCATTGACTGTCACTGTCTGAAAGACTTCTCGATTGTCTCTCATAGATGTCATTTGACCATTGTCAACGCAGTTTCTAAATCTGTTTCCCTGTAATTTATATTTTTGTTCTCTTTTGTCACCCACCCTTGTGATTGGCAATTTACATTGCACATCTTTGAGATGTGGGAGAAAACTGGAACACAGGAAACCCAGTTAGAGAACATATAAACTCTGCACAGTATCTTTTGGTCAAGACTGAATCCAGCTCCCTAGTTGTGCAGTAACAACAATATCCACTGTTTAGTTTATTATCACATGTACCGAGCTACAGTGAAAAGCTTTTGCTGCACGTTGACCAGTGAGCAGAAGGACTACACATGATTACAATCGAGCCATCCACAGTGCACAGATACAAGATAATGGGAATAATGTTTGGTGCAAGGTAAAGTCCGATCAAAGACAGTCCAAGGGTCACCAATGAGCGTTTCTCAGCCAGGAATCCCCGTAACCTTAGGGTTCCGCGAGAGGTCGCTAGGAGTTCCGAGCCGTCGAGCTGAAACTTTAATAAATGCGCTCTCTCCCCCACCCCCACCGGGACGACCGGCACCCTGTCCCGGCGTGCCCCACGCCTGACCTTCCTCCTGTGGTCCATTGCGGCGACAGAGGGTCAAACAAGGTGGCTGCCGAGCTGCCGCTGCAGGAGAGGTTTCCACCCAACGTGTCCACGGCTCACTGGCTGACGCAATGGCTGCCAAGGTGAGTGGCTCCCTCTCCCCTTTCCTCTCCCCCTCACCTGAGCACAGCCCTGGGGGACAATCCCCAGCCGCCAATGGGTGCACGGATCGTCAGTTGGGGGAGGGTTGCCGGGCCCGCAGGAGAGGCTTGCACCCAACGGGGATTGCCGCGCCTGCAGGAGAGGTTTGCACGGAGGGTTTCGTTTTATTTGTTTAAGTGTTATTTATCAAGTTAATAAAGATATATAATTTTTATGTAGGGGTTTCCTGAGACATGAAAATTATTTCAAGGGTTCCGCAAGGGTAAAAAGGTTGAGAAAAGCTGAGGTTGAAAGTAGTTCAGGACTGCTCTCTGGTTGTTGTGAGGATGGTTCAGTTGCCTGATAACAGCTGGGAAGAAACTGGTGCATGCCTTTCAAAAAATTCAAATAAGGAGCATTTCATTTTAAATTTACTGTAACTAAAGCAAAAATGAGCTGCATTCACCTCATTTAGGTGGCACAAACTGCTGTGAAAAATACATCTGGCCCTGTGGCATGGCATTCGTCTGCAATGTCAGACAAGTCCTGTGAGGAGGGTTTTCTACGAAGCTCTGATGTGAGTACAGTATGATTCAGTGCCATCTGAAAGATGGCTTCAATGACCACAGTATCTAGTACTGCCCTGAAATGTGTAGATTTTCATGCTTTAATCTTAGCCATTGAATCCACAGACAATTGCATCCAACAAAACTTCAAAGACAGGCAATCTAAAGCTCATGGTTACATTTGCAAACTAAACAAAATTATTTAACTAAGCCACCACCAGTCAAGACTCATTCTCCAGTGTTAATGTAATTGCAGTATGAGTGAGTTGTGAGTAAATTTTCATGTGTATGGAATATTTGGATCTCTGGATGGAGGGGTGAGGTTAAAGGATTTGTTGCAGTTTTTGCTCTTTCAATAACGCAGAGGGACGCAGCAAGGTTATCAAGCTTCATTGAGTATTCAGGTTCCTTGATTGAAAAGGATGGGCTAAAACGTCAAAAACCCAATGTTCCAAGCAAACCAAAAACAAGAGTCATGAGTATAGAAGTTGGGAGGTCATGTTGCAGTTATAAAATATTGGTGAGGCCACATTTAGAGAATTGTGTTCAGTTCTGGGCACCATTTCCAGGAAAGATGCTGTCAAGCTGGAAAGGGAGTAGAGAAGATTTAAGATGTTGACTGGACTCGAGGGCCTGATCTATATGGAGAGGTTGAGCAAGTTAGGACTCTATTCGATGGAGCGCAGGAGGATGAGAGGTGATCATATAGGGGTGAACAAAAACATGAGAGGAATAGATCAGTTAGACGCACAGAATCTCTTGCCCAGTGGAAGGGAATTGAGAACTAGAGGACATTGGTTTAAGGTATGTCTGAGGGTCTGAGAAAGATTTAATAGGAAACTGAGCAGTAACTTTTTTACCCAAAGGTTGGTGGGTGTAAGGAACAAGCTGCCGGAGGAGGCAGGTACTTTCACAACATTTGTGAAACATTTAAACAGGTATATGGAAAGATACGGATATGGGCTAAATGCAGGCAGGTGGGACTAGAGTAGATGGGACATGTTGGTCGGTGTGGGCATATTGGGCCGAAGGACCTGTTTCCGTGCTCTATGACTGACTCTAAATAGAATGGAGATGATCAAGGACCTTATCAATGTCAGTGGAGTGGAATCCTTGTCAGAGAAAAATGGAAGATGAAGCTCTAATATCAAAAAGACTTTACTCCTAAGAGTGCAGGAAGCTGTGGAGTGATCTTATAGATGTGTATAAAATCATGAGGGGAATAGTTAGAATGAATGCAGTCTTGTTCCTAAAGTAGGGGAACGGAAAACTAATGGCATAGGTTTAAGATGAGAAGGGCAACCTTTTCAGAGGGTGGTACATGTATGGAATTCCCAGCTGTTATCAGGCAACTTAACCATCATATCGACAACTAGAGAGCAGTCCTGAGCTACTGTCTACTTCACTTGAGACCCTCGGACTACCTCTAATCGGACTTTACTGGACCTTATCTTGCACTAAATGTTTTTCCCTTTATTGCGTATCTGTACACTGTGGATGGCTTGATTGTAAACATGTATAGGAAAGAACTTCAGATGCTGGTTTAAATTGAAGAAAGACACACGATGCTGGAGTAACTCAGCGGGACAGGCAACATCTCTGGAGAGAAGGAATGGGTGACGTTTCGGGTCTAGACCCTTCTTCAGACTGATGTCAGGGGAGTACAGAGGTAAAAATGTAGTCGGAGATACATGTAAACATGTATAGTCTTTCAGCTGATTGGTTAGCATGCAACATAAGCTTTTCACTGTACCTTGGTACACATGACAAACTAAACAAAACAAAATCTGAGTAGGAGAAGAACTTTAAGGGTAAGAATGGAATTAGCCTGGGAAAGCGGTATTAGTGAGAATAAGAGCAGCATAGACGTGTCCTGGGTAAACATCCAAGGCTATGAAAAAGGGAGGAGAGGTGGGACTGAAATAATGTTCTACATAAACACTCAATTAGATAAACATAGCAATGATCTATTTGTGTTCTTGCACCAGGAATGGAGCTGGGAATTTGTTCAATGCAAGAACGTGTTCAGTCAGGTGGGAGAAGGGAGACCTGGGAGACCATAAGAAGTGAAGTGAAACTACATGTCCATGGTAAAATGCTGATTTTTAGAAGCAGGAAGAAGTCACTATTAAAATGTTGAGAGTTGTAGATGTAGGAAAGAGCAGACTGGACAACAAGAGGTATATATAAGAAAATAACTGCAGATGCTGGTACAAATCAATTTATTCACAAAATGCTGGAGTAACTCAGCAGGTCAGGCAGCATCTCGGGAGAGAAGGAATGGGTGACGTTTCGGGTCGAGACCCTTCTTCAGACAGGTATATGTTGGGGTCAAACAATAACAAGCCAGTAAGAAAAGAACAGGCTGAAACTAAGGTAGTCATTTGCCTATCTTGGGAATGTGACAGACGGATATCTTGGAAAATGATGGGATTGGAGGCTGGGGATGGAAAATCATACAGAAGAGGATATCTGTAAATGTGAATCTTTGGAATCCTCTAATAAATTGCTTCAGTTTTTTTTAATGATTCCATTTTGTGTACCTTTAAGGCTAGGACCAATGGATTTTGGGGGATAGGAATAGGGTGGGCAAGTAAATGTGGAAGTTCAGCCATTTTCTTATTTCATATACTTCAGGGAAATATCAGATACAAATTATTTCTGCTGCAAATTATTTTGGAGACATCACTTCCAAAGATACATCTGGTGAAGTTGTATAATGCCACTACAGTTTGAGAAACTTGGGACTATTTTGTGTGTAAAGTATGTTTATTTTTTATGACCCAGCATATCTACACTAAATGAGAATTTTCAATGCACTGCATACGATCTTTATAGACAATAGACAGGTGCAGGAGTAGGCCATTCGGCCCTTCGAGCCAGCACAACAATTCAATGTGATCATGGCTGATCATTCTCAATCAGTACCCCGTTCCTGCCTTCTCCCCATACCCCCTGACTCCGCTATCCTTAAGAGTTCTATCTAGCTCTCTCTTGAATGCATTCAGAGAACTGGCCTCCACTGCCTTCTGAGGCAGAGAATTCCACAGATTTACAACTCTGACTGAAAAAGTTTTTCCTCATCTCCGTTCTAAATGGCCTACCCCTTATTCTTAAACTGTGGCCCCCGGTTCTGGACTCCCCCAACATTGGGAACATGTTTCCTGCCTCTAACATGTCCAACCCCTTAATAATATTATATGTTTCGATAAGATCCCCTCTCATCCTTCTAAATTCCAGTGTATACAAGCCTAGTCGCTCCAGTCTTTCAACATATGACAGTCCCGCCATTCCGGGAATTAACCTAGTAAACCTACATTGCACGCCCTCAATAGCAAAAATATCCTTCCTCAAATTTGGAGACCAAAACTGCACACAGTACTCCAGGTGCGGTCTTACTCGGGCCCTATACAACTGCAGAAGGACCTCTTTGCTCCTCTACTCAACTCCACTTGTTATGAAGGCCAACATTCCATTGGCTTTCTTCACTGCCTGCTGTACCTGCATGCTTCCTTTCAGTGACTGATGCACTAGGACACCCAGATCTCGTTGTACGTCCCCTTTTCCTAACTTGACACCATTCAGATAATAATCTGCCTTCCTATTCTTACCACCAAAGTGGATAACCTCACACTTATCCACATTAAACTGCATCTGCCATGCATCCGCCCACTCACAAAACCTGTCCAAGTCACCCTGCAACCTCATAGCATCTTCCTCACAGTTCACACTACCACCCAGCTTTGTATCATCTGCAAATGTGCTAATGGTACTTTTAATCCCTTCATCCAAGTCATTAATGGGTATTGTAAATAGCTGCGGTCCCAGCACCGAGCCTTGCGGTACCCCACTAGTCACTGCCTGCCATTCTGAAAGGGACCCATTTATCCTCGCTCTTTGCTTTCTGTCTGCCAACCAATTTTCTATCCATGTCAGTACCCTACCCCCAATACCATGTGCTCTAATTTTGCCCACTAATCTCCTATGTGGGACCTTGTTGAAGGCTTTCTGAAAGTCGAGGTACACCACATCCACCGGCTCTCCCCTGTCAATTTTCCTAGTTACATCCTCAGAATTCCAGAAGATTAGTCAAGCATGATTTCCCCTTCGTAAATCCATGCTGACTCGGAACGATCCTATTACTACTATCCAAATGCTCTGCAATTTTGTCTTCTATAATTGACTCCAGCATCTTCCCCACCACTGATGTCAGACTAACTGGTCTATAATTTCCCGTTTTCTCTCCCTCCTTTCTTAAAAAGTGGGACAACATTAGCTACCCTCCAATCCACAGGAACTGAACCTGAATCTATAGAACATCTATAGATTACTGGATGAAACCCTTGGTTTTATTCGCACTGAAGAATGACATAAACTTGAAGCAATTAAGTGTTGTAAATAATGGGTTTTAAAGGCAAGAATCATCGAATCAGTGAGAGGGGTAGAAAATGACTGCGAACAGAAGCAAAATAAAAGGGAAAATTGATGGGAAGAAGACAACAACAATGTTATTTGTTATTAATTGGTTTTATTTTGTACACATCAAAAACTAATTCCATTGACTAATTCCATTGAATAATTCATTTTAAAAAAACAATTTGGGTCTTGATTTTCCCGCGAAAATCTAAGAATAGCCTTACTATCAAAGTAGAACATTGCAATCTTTAATGGGAAGCGGCATAGTTTATCAGAGTCCTCTGTAACCATTTCTTTAACCTGAATACATGAGTGTAAAATCCATATTTCCCTGCTCTGTCACATCCTTCTCCCCAAGAAACTATTCCCATCAGGTACCACCGATTATCTTCGGGATTCTATATCATGGACAAAAAGAATAATCTTTAATGTACATCAGAGAGATGGGAACTATTACTGCATAATCTAGATACATATGAAGATAACAATATTTATCTGGTAGTTTCCAGTGGACTGGAGTGTAGCTAATGTTACTCCACTTTTTAAGAAATGAGGGAGAGAGAAAATGGTGAATTATAGACCAGTTAGCCTGACATCAGGAGTGGGGAAGATGCTCGAATCTATTATTAAATATGTAATAGCAGCGTATTTGGAAAGCAGTGACAGGATCGGTCAAAGTCAGCATGGATTTATGAAGGGGAAATCATGCTTGACTAATCTTCTGGAATTTTTTGAGGATGTAACAAGTAGACTGGATAAGGGAGAGACAGTGGATGTGGTGTATCTGAACTTTCAAAAAGCCTTTGACACGGTCCCACATAAGAGATTAGTGTGCAAAATTAGAGCGCATGCTATTAAGGGTAGCATATTGACATGGACAGAGAACTGGTTGGCAGACAGGAAGCAAAGAGTAGGAATTAACAGGTCCTTTTCAGAATGGCAGGCAGACTACGGGATGCCGTAAGGCTCGGTGTTGGGACCCCAGTTATTTACAATATATATTATTGATTTAGATGAGGGAATTAAATGTAATATCTCCAGGTTTGCGGATGACGCAAAGCTGGGTAGCAGTGTGAGCTGCCAGGAGGATGCTATGAGGCTGCAGGGTGACTTGGATAGGTTGAGTGAGGTGGCAGGTGCAGTATATAATGTGGATAAATGTGAGCTTATCCACTTTGATAGCAAGAACAGGAAGGCAGATTATTATCTGAATGGTTAGAAAAAAGGGAGGTGTAACGAGACCTGTGTGTGCTTGTACATCAGTCACTGAAAATAAGCATGCAGGTACAGCAGGCAATGAAGAAAGCTAATGGCATGTTGGCCTTCATTGCGAGAGGATTTGGGTTTAGGAGCAAGAATGGCCTACTCCTGCAGTTGTACAGGTCGCTGGTGAGACCGCACTTGGAGTATTGTGTGCAATTTTGGTCTCCTAATTTGAGGAAGGATATTCTTGCTACTGAGGGAGTGCAACGTCGGTTCAGGGGGTTAATTCCCGGGATGGCGGGACTGACATATGATGAAAGAATGGGTTGACTGGGCTTGCATTCACTGGAATTTAGAAGGATGAGAGGGGATCTTATAGAAACATATAATATCCTTAAAGGATTGGACAGGCTAGATGCAGGAAAGGTTGTTCACAATGTTGGGGGAGTCCAGAACCAGGGATCACAGTTTCAGAATAAGGGGTAGGCCATTTAGGACTCAGATGAGGAAAAACCTTTTCACCCAGAGTTGTGAATCTGAGGCCAATTCACTGGTGTTTTCAAGAGAGAGTTAGAATTGGCTCTTAGGGCTAAAGGTATCGAGGGATATGGGGAAAAAGCAGGAATGGGGTACTGCTTTTAGATGATCAGCCATGATCATATTGAATGGTGGTGCTGGCTCGAAGGGCCGAATGGCCTACTCCTGCACCTATTTTTCTATGTTTTTATCAAACCTGAGTGCAAAGGGGAAGGTCAATTCTGGCGAGTGAAAGGAAACAGATCAAATATATACCATCAGGTGAAGGAAAGATCAACGTCGACCCAAACGTGTGATGATAAAGAATAATGGCAATCTAGGATGGAATATCACCCCTGGGAAATGGGGAAAAGAGTGACAACCAAGCTGGCAGGTAAAAGGAAATGGTAATATCAAACATAAAAAGCAAAGGGAATTTGACCCCTTTGGCTTATCTCAGATGAATCTTCTGTGCTTGAGCATAAGTATTACTCCAAGTTCATTGAATCAACACTACAGAATGAAGACAGAGGAGTAATATCAACTACAGACTGTGACATGAAAGGAAAGGAACAACCATATTTCAGATTATGTTTCATCAAGGCCCCATGTAATTACTATAAGATGCCTCTACTCTTGCACTCAAATCCTTTTGCATTAAAATCCATTTATCTTCCTAATTGCTTGATGTTGTTTTAGGTTAACTTTCTCTGATTTTTGTATGACATTCATATCATTCTGAACACCAACCTTTTAATCTTTAGCTTTTAAAAAAACAAATTTTATCCATTGGCTCCACTAAAGGGAATGAACTCATATTATGTTCCATTTGCCCATTCACTTAGCATTAGCATCTTGCTCACAGCCGACATTGGCAAGGGACTTTAAACTTAAAAGTACACATGTGGTACAGGGAAAAATGGGAACAGGTGAAATATTATTTTGGGTAAATATGAATTGACGGAGTGAGGGAGAAGGTTAAAAGAATACAGATGGATGCAAAAGGATTTGGTCAAGATATATTTCCATACTTCCAAGAGCACTTTATAAAACAAAGAATTATAAAAATATTAAACATTTACCTTCATTACAAAAGGACCACCACTGTCCCCCTCACAAGCATCTCCATGTTCCTTCTCTTCTTCACTAAAACCTACAGAGAACAAAAAATAGATTATTTTATATTTTAAAAAGGTGATGTTGTGGTGATCGAACAGCCCTTAGGTATTGTGTACTCTTCATCATTCTACCATAGCTCTGTGTTCCTGCCTCACACCCATCTCAACCATTATGCTCATCACATCCTTAATGAAGTGAATGTAAAGGACACATTCCAATCCGTCATATTGCCTCCATAGGAACATTTTAATTGTCTTCTTTGTGTACACTGTTATTCCCACCTTCACTTTCCCTTCATTTTTTGTCCAACCATCCAATTTCTCTGCTTCCCCTTTTTCAGTCTATCCATTTTTCATTATCACCACAGTTTTCTTCACCTTCTTTTGCTGCTTCCCAGTACCCTGCCTTTTTGAATAATTTACTCAACCACCTCCTCACCATTTCCATTTTCACTTTTCATCTTCACTCTAACTCCCCCTCCCACTCCCAGTCTGACCTTTCTGTCATGAGCCTCCTCCAGTGTCATAGTGAGGCCCATCGCAAATTGGAGGAACATCACCTCATATTTCGCTTGGGCAGCTTACAGCCCAGTGGTATGAACATTGACTTCTCTAACTTTAGATAGCTCCTCTGTCCCTTTCTTCCCCTCCCCCTTCCCAGTTCTCCCACTGTCTTCCTGTCTCCACCTATATCCTTTCTTTGACCCGCCTCCCCTGACATCAGTCTGAAGAAGGGTCTCAACCAGAAACGTCACCCATTCCTTCTCTCCCGAGATGCTGCCTGACCCGCTGAGTTACTCCAGCATTTTGTGATACCTTCACTCTACCTTATCACTATCCTTCTCCCATCTTCAATATCATCTTCATTCTTAATCGTACATCCTCGTCACTCACTATCTACTAATAATAATTTACATTGTAGTAACGTGTACATTTTAGAGATACCGTGTACATTTTGAGGTAGGAAAGGAATGTTTTAAAGGAAGGAATAATGATGGGTATGGAAATATATTTTAATTCGATTTTTCTTGCTTTCTATTAAAACAAGAAAAAAATGTTAGCTTGTTTAAAAAAAAAAAGCAGTCGCCAAAAAATTACTTATTAACTGTGCTCCAGATTAGGAGTAAGAGACTGGAAGTAGATGTGATCCTTTGGGTAATAGTTTCATCAACTGACCTCGGGATTATACTGTGATTGGGTCAACTCTTGCCTGACTGCTCTCTACAGTCAATCGATGAAAAAAATCCCATCCCTGTTAATTTTCTGCCCTATATAGAGGGGTTTATTCCCTTTCTCCTTCCTCCACACCTTACACCTTTGATGTTGGTTGAGGGTTGCCCCAATGTTGAGATACAAATTCAGCTATTGACTTATGGTTCAGGAGTGTCTCCAAGCGGCTTTGTTTTCGATTTAGCAGTTAGGATTTTGTTGGCCTTTCAAGATAGATGGAAGGAACATGAAACCTAGTTTATGAAATAGAGAGATAATGCAGGGCGTGCTTGAAATTAGAGAAAGCACGTTCATACCGCTGGGTTGTAGGCTGCCCAAGTTTATTATTACTCACCAGCACAGAACATGTTGTGTGTCACTTTAATGCTGGTAGAATCCTTGCAGATTTGATGTTCGACGACAGGAAGCTGAATCTGCTGTAGCACCAGAGGGCTCAGGGAACCTGTATTCACAAAGGATTCAGCCAGATTTCCCCAACCTGTGACCCGACCTTTGTGCTGAGTGCGTAGCAAACTGGAAACAATGGAGAAAAAAAAAGAGACCACTCCTTTGTGATTGAAAATAACCCAGGAATTACATTTATACTCTCTGCCTTGACCAACAGTCCATTTGCTTTGCTTTCTCTTTGGGAAGCATTACATGTAGACTAAGCTGACAATCTGATCCATTCCCATCACAAACATACATTTTTCAGTTCGATCTCCTCTCTTCATTACATTTGCATCTCACTGGAACTTCTGGAGATTTCTGGGATAAATAAGCAAAGCCTTGGGAAGATTGATGTGGGATAATCTACAATGCAGAACTTCCAACCGCTTGTCCCATTAATTCTCCATTTCACTTCCATTCCAACTCAGTCTTCATCTCCAATGAGGCCCATAAAAAAGGTTTAAGGGAAAGCAGCTCATCTTCCTTCCAGGTACCCGCTATATCCTTGCCGGTGAATTCAACAATTTCAGATAACCAGATTTTTCTGTTTGTGTACTGGCCAGTTCTGATGGATATTCATTATTCACATTCTTTCTTTTTCTGCAGATACTACACGAACTGACGAGTATTGATTAGGATGGGTGTCACAGATTATGGGGAGAAGGCAGGAGAATGGGGTTAGGAGGGAGAGATAGATCAGCCGTGATTGGATGGCGGAGTAGACTTGATGGGCCGAATGGCCTAAATTCTACTCCTATTTCTTATGAGTACTTCCTGCATTTTCTTTTATTTAAGATTCCAAGTAACTGCTCTGCATCTCACCCTTCCAGCTTGTTTTAGTTTACTCTCTCTATTGCCCTCGTTCATCTTCTATTTACACTCCTTCAGATAGGTCAGCTAAAATTGAGAGATATTCATATCCTTTTCCCAAATAACACCAAAAGCAATTACGAAAATGGACAAACTTAATCTCCAAGCACCACGTACACCCTACCTGTTCTCCCAATCCCTTACCCACTTTGTAACTTTAAAACTTGCTTGGGTTCTGAATAGCCATCTCATTTGCTATATGTACTGTCATTCTGCCATTATAGTATAATGTGGTATTTTGAGTAGAAAAGGCAGAAATTAGATATTTTCTTCAAAATCACCAGACTGTTTGCCACTTAGGCATTAATTAATCGTCCTGTCTCCAATTAATCAGGTATGCATAAATAAAAGGAAATACAAGTTCTTTAATCATATGGGATTTATCCAGTCCTTTGGATTTCTTGAAAACTACAGCAACATCAGCAACATCCAGTTATCAATGCTACGATTATTGGTCGCACTAATAATTAGTCTGTGATGACAGTAAAAATGGGAGCCACAATTCAGAAACCACATATGGTCAAATATGCTAAAAAGATTTAAGCAGTTAAATCCTATTCTTACCATCTTTAGATTTTAGATTTAGATTTAGAGATACAGCGCGGAAACAGGCCCTTCGGCCCACCGAGTCCGCGCCGCCCAGTGATCCCCGCACATTAACACTATCCTACACACACTAGGGACAATTTTTACATATTACCCAGTCAATTAACCTACATACCTGTACGTCTTTGGAGTGTGGGAGGAAACCGAAGATCTCGGAGAAAACACACGCAGGTCACGGGGAGAACGTACAAACTCCGTACAGACGGCGCCCGTAGTCAGGATCGAACCTGAGTCTCCGGCGCTGCATTCGCTGTAAGGCGGCAACTCTACCGCTGCTCCACCGTGCCGCCCGTCTTCACTGAGCTCCCACACGTTCAATAATATCACTCATTTTAACAAGAAACTACAATATTCCCATCATCACCTGAATCTTTGAAAACATGTCATGGCATTTTATTACCTCTTGCTTTAAAGTTTTATTTAGCCGCCAAAAAGCTTTTATATCTGTGCATGCATGTAAAAAGGTAACTAAATCAATTTACACTGAATACAAACCTTGCAGCAACTTCCTTGGATGGTAGACAGATGGGTGCAATATAATTAGTGAAATTAATAGGTTTCGACAAATGTAACAAAGCAATGTCACGATTAAGGTTCTTCTTCCAGTCATATTTTGAATGCACAATGATTTTGTCAATCTTCACAATTCTCTCTCTGCCTCTCTCATACCTGCAGGGTGGAGGAGTCAGAAACAACAAATGTTAATGACAGAGTGCAAGAAATAGTGGGGAAAAAAGTAATAAAAATTAAGAAATAATGATCAGTGCTTAAAAAAAGGCAGCCCTTTGGCAGTGACATTCCTGGTCCAAAGCGCCTTGCATTCACAACCCATTACACACAAAGAGGCATAATGTGCTGATAATTGCCCCATTAACCCATCTGGACTCGCACACTGACAAATATTCCTTTTGTTCTTTCTACACCTCTCTTCTGAAAACTAGCCCATTTTGCTTTCTTCTCCAGTTCCAACAAATGGCCCCAGATTTAAGACATTGACTCTTTTATAAATGCTGCCTGGGTATTTGCAGTATTTTCTGTTTTTATTTCAGATTTCCAACATTTGCAGTTTCTATTTTTGTTTTCTTTCTTGGTTCACTTTTACACTCATTGCCTTTCCTTAACAAATGCCTTTAGTTTCCACCTAGAGTCACAACTGTGAACTAACATGGATAAGACCAAATCTGAGAAACAGCATCTATATACTAAAACTCTCGTTTGTTTGTTCCTGTACTACAGCCAAAACGGTACAGGATAGCGCGACAATTTTAGGCCCACCTTACTCACCGTCGTCCCTTTGGTGCTAATGGGTTTCATTGAAATTGGTGTTACATTTTTTAAGTTATTCGCCTTTTAAAGTTTAAATCTATCTCCTAGGGGGGGAGGGGTGGAGGGAGGGAGGGAGGGAGGGGGGGAGGGAGGGAGGGAGGGGAGGGAGGGAGGATAAGGGGTGTTGAGGGGGATGGAGTGGGGGGAGGGGAGGGGGAGGAGAGGAGGAGGGGAGAAGAGGGTGCTGCACCAATGCAGGAGAGATTTGGGCCAATGGGTCCACTTGGTCTAGTCACTTTTAAAATGTTGTTGTCTAAGTTCTGGCGGAACATATAAGGTGAATAGGATGTTAGATGCTTTGGCTGAAATTAGATGTGATAATAACTTGTTAAAGCTTCAGTAGAGCTGGGAAGGATAATGGGAAAAGGGTTGGTAGTTGGGTGTAGTTTGACTGGATAAAATATCAAAATAATATCTTAAGTTTCTAGGTGGATGATAATGGGTACCTATTTTGGACTGCTAATTGCTAGGAAGGCAACATGTTGTGCAGATGATAGACATAAAGAGTTGGAGTAACTCAATGCGTCAGGCAGCATCTTTGGAGAAATAGGATGGGTAACATTACGGGGAGGAACCTTCTTCCTGTCCTGACCCAAAACGTCACCTATCCTTTTTCTCCAGAGATGCTGCCTGGCCCCCTGAGTTACTCCAGAACTTGGTTAATAAGTTGATAAGTTATAGGAACAGAATTAGGCCATTCAGCCCATCAAATCTACTCTGCCAAGTTGTCAAGGGTTAGGGGGAGAAGGCAGGAGAATGGGGTTGAGAGGGAAAGACAGATCATGGCTGATCTGTCTTTCCCTCTCAACTTCATTCGCCTGCCTTCTCCCCATAATAGACAATAGACAATAGGTGCAGGATAGGCCATTCAGCCCTTCGAGCCAGCACCGCCATTCAATGCGATCATGGCTGATCACTCTCAATCAGTACCCCGTTCCTGCCTTCTCCCCATACCCCCTCACTCCGCTATCCTTAAGAGCTCTATAATCCTTGACACCTTTACAAATCAAGAATCTGTCAATCTCTGCCTTAAAAATATCTATTGACTTGGCCTCCACAGCCGTCTATAGAGCCCAAGTCTTTGGTACAAACCAGCAAAAATCTGCAGCTCTTTGTTTCTACTATATGTTATGGAGACGTCCTGGCAGAAAGGACTGCAGCTGTTTTAATAATCAATTGTCAAAGTTAACTGTACTATGTATGTGCTTTCCTGGTAACTAAATTTTGTCTTGTTACTGTGAGACCCAGGAAGGATGAGGAGCAGCAGAGACTATTTTAAAAGTGTTTATCAGGTTAAGGAGCTATTTGTTTTGTTACTGTGAGGCCTGGGCATCAATAAAAGAGAGGCAAGATCTAGTGGAGCAACCATTTTGAGTATTACTGCGGTCGAAGGCAGAGCATAGGCTGTGGTGAAACTTGTGCTTTGGGGATGAGAAAGCAGAATCAATATAAGGCAAAGCAGAATTTTTCACTTTAATTCATTTGTTAAAAGTTTCAGTGATGGCAGTCAGGAAGTGGTGTCCTCTTCCTGTGAGATGTGGGAAATCAGGGAGAAGTCAAGTGTTTCTGATAACAATATAGGAAGTGTGTCCAACCGCAGTTCCATTAAGACCGCATGGATCAGTTCAAGTGGCAGCTGGACAGATAGAGGAACATAAATTCAGGGAGATGGTCACACCATAGATACAACCAGATGGCTGACTGCCAGGTGAAGCTGGTAAGTAATGCAGAACTCTTGTGTGGCAATCTCCTCTCAAATAAGTATATAATCTTTGATACTATTGAAGGTAGACACAAAATGCTGGAGTAACTCAGCAGGTCAGGCAGCATTTCAGGAGAGAAGGAATGGGTGACGTTTCGGGTCAGTCTGAAGAAGGGTCTCGACCCGAAATGTCACCCATTCCTTCTCTCCTGAGATGCTGCCTGACCCGCTGAGTTACTCCAGCATTCTGTGTCTACCTTCAATTTGAACCAGCATCTACAGTTATTTTCCTACACATTTTGTACGTAAATAACTGCAGATGCTGGTACAAATCGAAGATATCACAAAATGCTGGAGTAACTCAGCAGGTCAGGCAGCATCGCAGGAGAGAAGGAATGGATGATGTTTTGGGTCGACCCTTCTTCAGACAGGACTTTTCGGGTCGAGACCCTTCTTCAGTCTGAAGAAGGGTCTCGACCCGAAATGTCACCCATTCCTTCTCTCCTGAGATGCTGCCTAACCTGCTGAGTTACTCCAGCATTTTGTGATACCTTCCTAGACATTTTAATACTATTGAGGTGGATGGACTCACAGAGGCCAATAGTAGCCACAGATAGAATAGTCGCACATCTAGCTCTGTTGAACAGTGGGACATGGCTCAGTCTCAGCAAGCCATATTGATCGGGGGATATGGTTAGACAGGCGTGTCCTTGGCCGCAAGCCAGTCTCCAGGATGCTGTATGGCTCCCTGATTCCAGGATCACAATGTCTCTGAGTGGTCAAATGAGAGAGTGAACAGCCAGAGGGAGGGATCCATGTTGATACTAATGAAGAAGGATGAGGTCCCACAAACTTAATTTAGGGAGTTAGGAAGTACTGTAAGTTAAAAAGCAGGACATAGGGTTGTAATCTCAAGATTGTTCCCTGTGCCATGTGCTTGCGATAGAACAGTTAAGCAAGTAGCTATGAAGCTGGTGCAGAAGGTAGAGCTTAAGGTACAAGGGTCTCATCCAGGACAGTTGGGAATTGTACACAAAGGGCAGTTTATCCTGGTAGACTGTCTGCTAGTGCTAATCAGGTTTTATCATGGCAGATAGTTTGGAACCAGAGTAGAGGGCAGCAAGTGGAGGGATTGAGGAACAGTAGAGGTAAGGACAAGTAAGTTTGAAAGAAAGGAGACAAGCCCAGGTTAATGAGCACATTGGGGCTGATGAGTCAAAGTGTATTTATTTCAATCCATGGAGTTTTACAGATAAATAATTTAGGGTCTAGATTAGTTCTTGGAACTATAATGGTGTCGCTATGAAAAAGACTTGTTTGAGAGAAAGGCAGGAATGGCAGCTCAATGCTGGGATTCAAAATGCTTGAGAAGTAAGGTTTACCAGTGATGGTGAAGGTGGCAAAAAGAAAGAGATTTTAAAAAGCTAGGGTGTTGCACTACTGATCAGGGAGAATGTGAAAGCGGCCCTCAGAGAGGAGATGCTGGAGGACTCACCCAGTGAAGCATTATGAGTAGAGCTCGGGAACAAGAAAGGTGCCGTCACAGATATAAAGGCAGATTATAGACAGATGTAAAAATATCAGGGTTGTTGTAGCAAGTCGAGTAGTGCGGTAGGTGACTTTAATTTCCCCAATATTGACTGGGACTTCCTTGGTAGCAGAGGCTTAGATGGGACAGAATTAATTGAGCGCATACATGAGTGTTCCTCAACACAGTGTATAGATAGTCCAACCATGCAGGGGGTGCATTCTAGACTAATTAGCATGGCTCAGGGGATTATTGTTTCAGTGGGAGACCATTTTGGGTAAACTGATCATATCTTGGTAAGTTTTCAGATGGTTATGTAAGGCTAAGAATGGACTTTGGGGAGGAAAGTGCAAAAGCTGTGAAAGGCTAAGTAGGCCAACAGAAGTAGGCCAAAGCTGGAGAGAGCAAATTTGGAGGAGTTCTTATTGGTAAGAACACATCCGACATATAGGTGTAGTTTAAAAGGCCACCTGGTCAAAATTCAGGACCAGCATGTTCCTGAGAGGAAGAAAGGTAAGGATAGCAAGGTTAGGGAACCCTGGGTGACCTTGTGACTTTGCAAATTTAGTAACAATGAGAAAGGAAGCGGAAATAAGTAAGGTTTCGGAAGCTGAGGATGGACAGGGGTTTTGAGGAATATACAGGAATCAGGAGAGAACTTAAAAAAATGAAGGCTATACCTGAACAGAATCTGCTAACAGATTAATTATTTTAACATGCAAAAACATGAACCTCATTCAATATTCTAACAAAAAATTCAAAGTAAGTTAAACCATTACAAAAGGCCTCAATTGTGTGGTGGTTCGTGAACTATGGCTGAGATGGATTATGGACAGTTGATAAATGTGCATGCATGAACACTGGGGTTAGAGATTGTTACAATCTTGATAATGTTCCAGGTATAAAATGGGTTCAAGCAAATTGTTATTGCAAGACGACTTGCACTCAAGCATTGGCCTCGTGACTAGGCTCCAATGCTTAGGTGTTTCTGCTTGGGTTCGATTATCAATATGTCCAGGAGGGGCCAAAGCTCACTGAAGAATCCTTCAAAACATTGGGTATTTTAAGGTAGAGGTTGATACATTCTTGATTAGTAAAGGCGTGAAAGGTTATGAGGTGCTGCAATGTTCCGGTTACCCAGATCAACTTGTGCCTCAACCAGTAGTCAATGTGAATGCGGGAAGTTGCAGAGCAAGGAGGGGAAAAGACTGGGAGCTTCATGGCTGTTCTGGAACCAGCCTTTCCCATCTTCCCTTTCCCATCTTCCTTTTCCCATCTTCCCTTTCCCATCTTCCCCTTCCCATCTTCCCCTTCCCATCTTCCCCTTCCATTTCCCATCTTCCCCTTCCCATCTTCCTTTCCCCTTCCAATCGGCTTCCCACTTGCAATTCCTCAGCAGTCACCTTCACCATCACTGGTAAACCTTACTTCCACTTCTATCACCTCACAATATTTCAGTGATCCATTTTACTGCCAATAGACAGTAGGTGCAGGAGTAGGCCATTCGGCCCTTCGGCCCTTCGAGCCAGCACCGCCATTCAATGTGATCATGGCCAAAAAGGATCATGCCAATCCATTCAGAGTAATGAGAAAGAAAGATTTGCCTTTATGTTGTAATTGTCATAATGTCAGGAGATCCCAACACATTTCACGGTCAATAGGTGTAGTCACTCAGTGGGAAACTACAGTAAAACTCCTCTCTCCTCCAACTTTAGACAGAGAGTGGTGAATCTGTGGAGTTCATTGCTACAGATGACTGGAGGTCAAATAAATCAGCCATGATTGAATGGTGGAGTAGACTCAATGGGCAGAATTGCCTAATTCTGCTCCTATGTTTTATGCCTTAACTCCAATAATGGGACTTCAGTGGTGTTGGAATTAACAGATTTTTTTATTATTGGGCCTTACACCAACTAACGATCAAACACTCCTTTACTCCACTTAGTTTGCACGTTAGACAGTACAGACATGGCACGTCTTACATAAGGGTTACGTTCCGTGAACCCTCGCATTCGTCAGATTTTACGTAAGTCAGAATCACCTTCTAACTACGTAGAAATAAAGAACTGCAGATTCAGGTTAATACACAAAATGACACAAAATACTGGAGTAACTCAGCAGGTTAGACAGCATCCTAAAGAACATGGATAGGGGATGTTTCAGGTCGGGACTCTTCTTCACACTGAATCAGTCTGCTGAGTTACTCCAGCACTTTGTGTCATTTCACCTTAAAACTAGATGCCAATGACACTGGTCTCCGCCAGCGAGCTCTACTTCACCAGCTGGTGCACGGTTGATGCAGCTGTTGATGCTGTCCACCGCCTCCCTTGTTCCCGCTTGCCTTCCCAGTGTCGCACTAGCAGTGGCCGAAACTAGAAGAGCAGTGAGCCCAGGCGAGGTTTTTATAACTATGAAGTGGATGGTAAGTCCTCGCCATCCTCCCATTGCAATAACACAAATCATTCACGAAACGGGATCAGCTATTGTGAATTGTTCACGTAAGTGCAAATTTAGGTAACTCGAGTGTTAAGTAAGTTGGGGAGTGCTTGTCGTATAATAATATATCCAACGAACCTTGTGAGTTTGAAATGAGAGGGATACTTGCATGCATTGCAGACCCTGGATCCAGCTGCAAACCTGGATGGTATTCCAGACTGAAGTGTGAGCTTGAGGCTGGACTATCAGGATCTCTGAACCATCAGATGCTAGCTTATCAAAGTTCTACTGTAAACTGTAACTAATGTTTTCACACAGCAAGGTTCTGTAAATATCAAGCTGATCATGACCAGATCATCTATGCTTGTACTAGTGATAGGTGTATTACTATGAACTAGAACAATAAGAAGAGCTGATCTCCTCATAGCATGGAGCCTTGTTTGTTCACATAATTAAAGATGAGTTTGAACTTTGTTGTTTTGGAACTTACGCAGCTCGAACATGCTTTCCAAGACGGACAACTAGATCTGTGGGTGAGTAGTTCTTATTCCATGGTGGATAGAGGATGCAATGTGCAGCAGTAATAACCCACTGGTCACTCAATAGACTTCCTCCACAAAGCAGTTGCTGAGGACTTTTTTGGAAGAGCATCACTTGCCTGTGAAAACATTAAAAAGAAAATCTGAGCCGAACAACTGCCGCAAGATTATTACTTAAAATTGTCTGAGAGCAAATTCTTTCATTTGGTCCAGAAATGCAGTGGATGGCTTTATGTGAAAATATGGATCAAAATAGTTAGCATGAGTCAGATTATTCATTGGGTCTTTGTTATTGTCAGGTCAGATCTGATGTAAATGGAAAGAGGAAGAACTTGTATTGACATCGCATTTAATTATGCTGAGCATATCCTCGGGGTTCTGAAAAGAGCTTGAGCTGTGTTGGAAAGTCAAACAGCTAGATCCTGTGTTTGATCCCATGTTTGATCCCTGGGTGTGTACTAAGTTACCCCATTAATATTTAGGAAAATAACTGCAGATGCTGGTACAAATCGAAGGTATCACAAAATGCTGGAGTAACTCAGCGGGTCAGGCAGCATCTCTGGAGAGAAAGAATGGGTGATGTTTCGGGTCGAGACCCTTCTTCAGACTGAAACATATAAGATAATTAGGGGATTGGACACATTAGAGGCAGGAAACATGTTCCCAATGTTGGGGGAGTCCAGAACAAGGGGCCACAGTTTAAGAATAAGGGGTAGGCCATTTAGAACGGAGATGAGGAAGAACTTTTTCAGTCAGAGAGTGGTGAAGGTGTGGAATTCTCTGCCTCAGAAGGCAGTGGAGGCCAGTTCGTTGGATGCTTTCAAGAGAGAGCTGGATAGAGCTCTTAAGGATAGCGGAGTGAGGGGGTATGGGGAGAAGGCAGGAACGGGGTACTGATTGAGAGTGATCAGCCATGATCGCATTGAATGGCGGTGCTGGCTCGAAGGGCTGAATGGCCTACTCCTGCACCTATTGTCTATTGTCTATTGTCTATTGACCCGAAACGTCACCCATTCCTTCTCTCCAGAGATGCTGCCTGACTCACTGAGTTACTCCAGCATTTTGTGATACCATTAATATTTAGTCTCAGCCTCTTAAAGGAGTGAGGAGAAATATCAGTCGTTCCACTTCTGATGGTGAACCAGATACTCCCAACTGGAGGAAGCAGATAAGACAATGTGAGGTCTGGCCAGGGCTAAGTATTCCCTGCCAGCTCTCATTCCCGGGCTGGCTCACACAGAATGGCCATGGGAATACCTAGAGAGCCCACTGAGCAGTACTCCAGGGTAACGTAGTCAGGGATTGAAATACTATTCAACGGTGACCTGATCAAATCCTGACCAACATTTCATTCTGTTTACTCTGCACAGAAGCAGCTGTGAAGTAACAGAAACATTGTTCTATGTAGCTTAGCACTGGCCTTTCAGCCCCACACCCTTGCCAACCATTAATCACCCCTTTAAATGAATTCCATTTTATTTTCCCAACATTCCCATCAACGCCCGCTGAATTTTCCCACTGAGCTGCTATACTCTAGACTCTAAATTAACTCTCCAACTCACCACATTTTTTGATATGCGAGTGAAAAATGGAGCATGCAGAGAAAAATGATAACGTGTAAACTCCACTTGGACAGCACCTGAGGTCAGGATTGAATACAGACCGATGGAGCTGTGAAGCAGCAGCAGCAACAAGCAGTACGCCATTGTGGAATGAATCCACAAGGCGACAAAACCAGTCTTTCACCCTCCCAATGTCTCACCCTGTCTCATTCCCCACTAATATTCCTGTCACCTCCCCACATCCCCATCAATTCTACCACCACCTGCAATAGAGGCAATTTAAAGAGGTCAATTAACCTCCTAACCTGATCTGGAAGGGAAGCAGATCACCTCTGGGGAAACCTACCTTGTCACAGAAAGAACCTGCAATCTCTGTCCAGGCAGCACAGTAGGCCAGGATTGAACCCAGGCCACTGGGGTTGCGAGGCAGAAGCTCTACCATTTGCAGCACCATGCTTCTGAAGATTATGCTCCCCCACCCCCGTAAAGAAAGTGTATAATTGACCAGGTGTAAATGGTAGCATTAATGGGATGCTTCACTCACCAAGGTGCACTTCCCACTTCAGCATCCTCTCCATTCACAATCCGGCTTTTCATCGATTCCATCAATGACCTTTCCTCTGAATCCTTTATGTTCCGGCGCTCAAACAATGGCCTCAGCCCACAATCTGTGGTCAATGAAAATAGTTGAGTTTGACTGCGTCTACAGGTCCAAATTGTAACTCGCCTTTGTACCAGATGTTAGAACATGTCTGCCAGAATAATGCTAAATCCTTCATTGCCAGTTTCTTAACAAGGTATCTTGATCTCTCTTTGAGCTATCTTGGAGTGGAAGTCCTTGTGTCGAGAAGGGAGTTAATCCACAGGTCCAAGATAGAATTAGATAGTGGAGGTTTCGGTGGATTGAACAACAGGTGGGAGCTAGTGTAAGAAAATAACTGCAGATGCTGGTACAAATTGAAGGTATTTATTCACAAAATGCTGGAGTAACTCAGCAGGTCAGGCAGCATCTCAGGAGAGAAGGAATGGGCGACGTTTCGGGTCGAGACCCTTCTTCAATCTGAAGAAGGGTCTCGACCCGAAACGTCGCCCATTCCTTCTCTCCTGAGATGCTGCCTGACCTGCTGAGTTACTCCAACATTTTGTGAATAAACAGGTGAGAGCTAACCCATCGTCCCTAATGTGTAGCAGGTCGAAGGGTAATTTAATTAGAGAGTCAACATACTCAGGGTATATTAAGCAGAGAGTAGGTTACACAGAGGGAGAATGTTAACCTATCTGTTACTCTGATACTCATCAGGCTAAACATAGTTTATTTAGAGTGTGCAAGTTGACACATCGCCCTTGGGGGATATTAGCTAGTGGGACGGAGTTAAACCACCAGTTGAAGGATAGATTAGGCACTGTGGTTGGGGCTAAATCATTCCTCTGAAGGTAGATTAAATTGAGAGTGTGTGTTTGCCTGCCAGACCAAAGGTAGTTTAACCAATTTCAACAATGGATTAATATAGTCTAAAGATAGATTAAGCAGTGAGTTGTATTTAATTCACCAGTTTAAATCCAAAAATATAAGGAGGGGAAGAGTGAATTAAAAAGGGATTGGAGTTAACTTGCAGGTCTAAGAGTAGATAAACAAAAGGTGGATGTTAACTTAGCTGGGTGAGGGTGGATGGAGTGAACGCAGCACTCAAAGGATAGTGTTGAACTAGTTGCATAATGGTGGAAGTTAAACTGTACAATAAGGGTAGATTAGGTGGAGAGTGGGTGGGTTGGGTGGACTGTATCTAACAAATAGACAAAGGCTAGATTATGTAGTCCGAAGAAGGATTTTGACCCAAAACGTCGTCTATTCATTTTCCTCCAAAGCTGCTGCCTGATCTGCCGGATTCCTCCAGCACTTTGGTTTTTTGCCAGATTAACTATCTGACTGGATGCAGTGCATATTCTAATATCCAAATAAATCTGCAGTGAATTAGTTTCTTTAACTTGCTGATCATGGCCTGTAGATGAGGTGCCAGGGATCAGTGGCTTTTCCAGTTTGTGACCAATTCCACAATTATATATATTTTTTTAAAGTCTGAAAAATTTAGGCACTCCATTCTGCAGCAGTCTCAGAGGTGCTGAGGGTGATTCCAAGGCTTATTACACCATTATTCCGGCACTTAGTCAACCCAAGAGTAACCCAGGCAAATCTAATTGGAATAATTTTACTGATTCTAATCAAAAGTAGATTAATTCTTCATTCAAACAACAATATTAAAAATTCATCTGAACTTACCACACTCTCCTTTACCAAAATATTTTGGACTGAATGAGGGCTGAAACTCAGTCTTCATTGTTCGACCAGCAAATGTATCCTGAGCCTCTATCTGTTCCAGGGTTGGTTTTTCAAATGGATTCCAGAGATCATCTTATGGATGGAAAGAAACATTGTTAAATACGCACTACCTGCCTGATTCAGAAAGTGTCAATGGATCAGAACCTGGAAGGGAGAGCTCCTTATGGGCGGCACAGTGGCGCAGCGGTAGAGTTGCTACCTTACAGCCCTTACTGCGCGGTTCTGACTGCGGGTGCTGTCTGTACAGAGTTTGTACATTCTCCCCAGGACCACGTGGGTTTTCTCTGAGAACTTCGGTTTCCTCCATACTCCAAAGACGTGCAGGTTTGTAGGGTTTTTTTTAGATGTAGAGATACAGCGCGGAAACAGGCCCTTCGGCCCACCGAGTCCGCGCCACCCAGCAATCCCCGCACATTAACACTATCCTACACACATTAGGGATAATTTTTACATTTACCCAGTCAATTAACCTACATACCTGTACGTCTTTGGAGTGTGGGAGGAAACCCAAAGATCTCGGAGAAAACCCACGCAGGTCACAGGGAGAACGTACAAACTCCGTACAGACGGCGCCCGTAGTCAGGATCGAACCTGAGTCTCCGGCGCTGCATTCGCTGTAAGGCAGCAACTCTACCGCTGCGCCACCGTGCCGCCGTTGGCTTGGTAGAAATGTAAATTGTCCCTAGTGTGTGTAGGGTAGTGTTAATGTGCAGACTCGATGGTCCGAAGGGCCTGTTTCTGCGCTGTATCTCTAAACTCTTGTAGTATTATTCTAGCTAAGAGAAAGACCTGAAAGTTAGCAAAAAGAAATAGGCCAAATTATGTGGATGCATGGGGCAAGGCAGATGGGAGATGGTTGTGAATCTTTGTAATTCTTCATTTGTATGATCAAATAAAAACTGAATGGTAAGTATTTTAGTTGGGAAAGGAAGGAGCAATCAACTTATTCTGATCATACGGAGGAGGCTATTGACACATGTAACCAGCGTGAGGAATGTGTAACTCATGTGTAACACGTAACTCATTTACATGTACAATGTAAATTAGTTCCCAATGTTAAGTACACTTCTCTCCGCTTTATTACTCTGGAGATACTATTGCTCATTGTTCCAAAAGAAATAGCAGCAGAAACAGTCACAGAGCTGTGCAGCATGGAAATAGGCCTTTTGGTCTAGTTCGACCTTGCCGAGCTAGTTGTCCAACTGAGGTAATCTCACTTGCCTGTGCCTGGTCACTATCCCTCCAAATCTTTCTTTTATCAATGTAGCTTTCAAAACAGACTTGAAGCTTGGTGCAGCCAATGCCAAGGCCCTGTGGGGGAGGACCACAGTCTAGGGTCCTTCTGCTGCTGGACATGGGGGGCAGGGTGGGGTGGAGAGAGACGCCCCTCCAAATAAGGGATACTGTGTAAATGTCTGTAAATGTAAGTAAATGTCTGTACATTTGGAAGTGAATGCCTGTATCGAATGTGTAACCTCCAGAAATGTCGGATGGGTTTGTTAAAAAAGATGTTCTGAAGCAAATATTTATTACTTGAATAAAGTATTTTTTGATATTAAAATTTTTAAAAAACCACAAAAAAACGGACTTTTAAATGTTGTAATTGTACCAACCTTTACCAGTTCCCCAGGCAGCTTGTTCTGTAAAGACACCAGTTTCCAGGTGGAAAAAGTTGCCTCTCGGGTCCCTTTTAAATCTTTTCTTTCTCACCTTATACCTATGTGCTCTAGTTTTAGACTACCCCACCCTGAGGAAAAGACTGTGTGTGTTCACATTATCTATGCCCACCTAACCCATTATTTGTAGATCTGTTGGACCAGGTTGCCAAGCATTCACGGTTCTCTGGTAGAGAAAATTCCAAATAATTCTTTGGGATTCTCCATGGGGATCAGGTAGAATGGTTACCTTGGGGTGGAGAATCAGCTGATATGATCAATGATAGAGAAGGCTCAAGGATAACTTAGACAGCTGGGTTATTTCCAGAGATTCACCACTATCTCCAAGATTTCAAAGAATTATTGATCCTTTGATAAAGCATAGAATACAGCACAAGAGCCACAATATCTGTGCCGAATATGATGCCTGTACACGATCCATATCCCTCTATACCCTGTACGTCCACATACCTATCTAAAATCCTTTTCATCGCCACTATCGTATCTGGCCCCACCACCACCCGTGGCAGTGCGTTCCAGGTTCCACCACTCTCTTTTAAAAAAAAACATGCCCCGCACATCTCCAATAAACCTTACATCTCTCACCTGATTGCTCTGCCCTCTGGTGTTGGATATTTTCATCCTGGGAAAAAGATTCCGACTGTCTACCCTATCTATGCCTCTCATCATTTTATATACTTCTATCAAGTCTCCTCTTGTCCTGCAACGTTACAGAAAAAAAAAATCCGAGTCTATCCAACCTCTCCCTGTAGCTGAAATACTCCACCTCTGCCCCCCTCTCCAAACCCTGCACATCCTTCCTGTGGACCAGACTGCACGCAAATGCAGCCTAACCAAAACCCTGTAGAGTTACCTCATGACTTTGTGACTCTTATATTCAATGTCCCTAACAATGAAGGCAAGCAGAACATGTGTCTTCTTTACCACCCTATCTACTCATGCTACCACCTTCAGTAAGCTGTGAACGTGAACGCCAAGATGCTAATGCACATAAATGCTATTAAGGGTCTTGCCATTAACTCTCCTTACATTCAATCCCTTGAGGTGCACATGTCACATTTGCTCAGATTAAACTCCATCTACCATTTCTCCACCCATTTCTGCAGCAGATTCATATCTCACTGTTTCTTCTGATGGCATTCCTCACTGTCTGTAACTCCTCCAATTTTGGTTTCATCAGCAAACTTACTCACCAACTCATCCACATTTAAGTCTAGGTCATTTATATGTAGTTCCTTGTATTCTCTCTACTTCCTTTCTTAAATGAAGGAACAACATTGGCCACACTCCAGTCCTCTGGGACCTCGTCTGTGGCTAGAGAAGAAACTAAGATCCTCGTCAAGGTTCTGCATCAATAAGATCCTCTTCAAAGTTCCCTTGTCCTCATCAATAACCTGGGATAGATCCCATCTGGCCCTGAGGATTTGTCCACCTTAATGTTCTTCAAGAGCCTCAGCACTACCTCCTTAATCTCAAACTGCACTGGCATATTTGTATTCACTATGATCTCGCTATCCTCCAAGTGTTTCTCCTTGGTGAATATAGATGCAAAGTACCTCACCAACAAACATCCTCCAACTCCAAGGATAGACTCCCTCCTTGATCTTTGAATGGAGCGCAAGAGGACGAGGGGTGATCTTATAGAGGTATGCAAAATCATGAGAGGAATAGATCAGGTAGACGCATAGAATTTCTTACCCTCAGTATGGGAATCAAGAACCTGAGGACATAGGTTTAAAGTGAAGGGGGAAAGATTTAATAGGAACCTGAGGGACAACTTTTCCACGCAAAGGGTGGTGGGTATGGAATGAGCTACCAGAGGAAGTAGTTGAGGCAGGTACTATCGCAACATTTAAGAAACATTTAGACAGGTACATGGATAGGACAGGTTTAGAGAGATATGGGCCAAACGCAGGCAGGTGGGACTAGTGTAGATGGAACCTGTTGGCCAGTGTGGGCAAGTTGGGCCGAAGGGCCTGTTTCCACGCTGTAAGACTCTATGACTTATTTGTGGTCAATGCTAGCTCTCCAGGTAGATTATTAGCCAATTTACCACAATAGTTGAGTTCACAGTATTCTGTGTTTGTCATTGGGTCGGTAGTGTGACACCAGACACCATCTCCATCCTGGTCTGGATTCCTGCAGTAGTTTTCTTCCAGGATTGCTGTGGGAAAATTCTGCATGGTAAAATTGTGGCTGTGAGGAAATTGTGAGCTCCAAGCTTGGCAAACTTTTCCACTTTTCGTTACATTCAATGTTCCTTGGTAGTAAAATCCTTGATTTGGAACACAAGGAGTAGATGGCTTTTGTTCTGGTGGTTGAACTGGCAATGGCGGCAACGTTTCACCTGAAATTAACAAAAAATGTGTCAGATTCAACTGAACATTCCTAGTCTTGACTTGGGTGCATCTCGTGACGCATCGAGTGGAGATGCAAGCTCAGGGTCCAATCCTGAGTGGAGTCTATGGAGTTTGCACATCCCCTCTGTGACTACCTGGTTTTACTTGGGTTCCCCCACATCCCAAATATGTGCTGGTTGTGAGATTAATTTTCTGCTGTAAATTGTCCCATGTGTGTAGATAGGTGGCAAAATGGGGAAGGGTGGTGGTGGGGATGTTGGGCTGGATTGATGCGAATGTGTGGACAATTAAGTTGGTTTGCATTGGGTTCGTGTGAAAGTGGGAGGTTGATTGTCAGCATGGACTCGGTGAGCCAAAGGACAATTTAGACTTTAGAGATACAGAGCGGAAATAGGCCCTTCAGCCCACCGAATCTACGCCGACCAGCGATCACCCCGTACCCTTTATCATGTATCTGTATACTGTGGATGGCTCAATTGTAATCATGTGCAGTCTTTACACTGACTGGTTAACCCGCAACCAAAGCTTTTCACTGTACCTTGGTGCACGTGACAATAAACGAAACTAGACACTAACACTATCCTACACTCTAGGGACAATTTTACAATGTTACCAAAGCCAGTTAAACTACAGACCTGTATGTCTTTGGAGTGTGGGAGGAAACCGGAGTACCCCAAGAAAACCCACACGGTCACGGGGAGAACGTACAAACTCCATACAGACAGCACCCACAGTCAGGATTGACCCGGGTCTCTGGTGCTGTTAGACAGCAACTCTACTGTGTGGTTCAAGAGGAAATTGAAAGCTACTGTAAACCAAATCTTCTCCACACTAGGGCTTTGATGTGTCTAAATGTCTTGTGCATAAAAATCTTCAGTTTGCTGATTCAATCTTAAAAAGCCAGTGATGCCGAGTGAACAAGTAGCTTAAAAAGATGTAACACAGACAAAACAGATCACTTCACTACCTGCTCTCTCACATGCAGTAGAAGGACTCCCCGTGGGGATTCAGTGCAGAGTAAATTGCTGATTCCGTTCCTTTAAATCAACAGCATTATCAGTCAAGGAGTTACCAGACTGGGGAGGTCCCAGGTCGGTTCTCTGCTACCCGATCTCAGTCGTGACAGCATAGGGCAAAACTCAGCATCTTTGGGATCGGACACGGATGGGCAAAGAACAAGTTGTCCAGGATCCCCACGCTTAATTACCCTTTAGACGCCCTTTTCAAACCACTCTCATCTGAATGTATGGGTGGGGACAGGATTAAGTCTGTCTGTAACCAAATTCCACCATCCCAATATTTTATAATCCAATCGCTTAATGTCTCAACAAAAAAGAATTTGGACAAGGTACTGGCCTCTTTAGTAAAGAACTGGACCAAGTGGACCCGTTGGGCCCAAACCTTTCCTGCATTGGTGCAGCACCCTCTCCTTCCCCCCTCCCCCTCTTCCCCACACCCCTCTCTTTCACCCCACTCCCCTTCCCCTCCCCCCTCCTCCCTTCTCCTCCCCCCCACTCCATCCCCCTCAACCCCCCTTATCCTCCTCCCCCTCCCTCCCTCCCTCCCTCCCTCCCTCCCTAGGAGATAGATTTAAACTTTAAAATGTGAATAACTTTAAAAATATAACACCAATTTCAATGAAACGATCCATTAGCACCAAAGGGACGACGGTGAGTAAGGTGGGCTTAAAATTGTCACGCTATTGTGTGCCGTTTTGGCTGTAGTTCAGGAACAAACAAACAAACAAGAGTTTTAGTATATAGATGGGTGTGGGGAATAAGAGAGACGATTGTTCAAATTAAATAAAATAAATATATTGAAAAACAAGCAGAAATGCTAATGGTCATATGCTCTTATATAAGGCAATATTTGTTGGAAATTGAATTAACTGGTCTCTTCTAGATGGTGCTATTTCTTGTGTAATCTCTGCTAATCCCTCTAGTCGTGTTCCTGCTCTCCTGAAGAATTGGGACATGACATTGTTTCCCATTGCAAATATGATAGAGTAACTCTCCTTCTCCGTTTCATATTTTTACAAACCTGTGTTGAAGTCTCTCTGTTATTGAATGAATGAATAAGTTTGTTGGCCAAGTATGCATATACAAGGAATGTGCCTTGGTGCACATAAATAATTAAATATTAAATAAGTTAAAATATACAGATAAGCCACAAAATAAGCATCTCTTAAAAACTCTGCATTTATAAATCTGGGATAATAAAAGCTGAAAAATATAAAGTGGAACACACCGCATCGAGGAATGTAACAGGCTTCTATTTTAACTGATGGGTCTTTAGTGTAGCACCACGGTCCTCTTAAGCTGT
This sequence comes from Rhinoraja longicauda, assembly GCF_053455715.1. Lineage (NCBI taxonomy): Eukaryota > Metazoa > Chordata > Chondrichthyes > Rajiformes > Arhynchobatidae > Rhinoraja > Rhinoraja longicauda. The sequence continues at coordinate 9,716,713 of NC_135970.1, read as the reverse complement.
CATTTGGATTCCGGCAGTAGTTATTAATGAGGTCAGATTCGTTGTGCGTCATTGGAGTATATCTGAAAGTACAGACATCAGTGATTGATTAGTAGTGAGAAGAAATAAGTGATTGGTTGCTTGCAATCCAGTCATAGCTCCTGAACAGGAGGCACGCCCAGTTCCATGCCGTTTACCGCTGCTGCTCCGATCTCTCCAGCATCTCCTTCATGAACACCGCAAGATCTCTAGGCTCTCACTCGAGGATGAGTAGGTTCTGCGGCCACGATGGAATCGTAGTTCAGGATTTGATCCACGCACCTTATTTGAATACTTCCAACATTCATTTGTACAGATTTTTCTTAAATGTATTTTTATTAACTCTCAGGGCTTTCTTTCCCTGTCCAACTTCTCCATTCACAAAGCTCAGTCATGCGCACGGTTCTCTCTCGCGTACCATTTGTTCTCGACACAATGTTCAATCTACTTCTGCATTGTGGGTTCAGTGTGTTGTACAGAGTAATATTGAAACTACACCCTCAAACAACATTACACCTCACAAAACTACTTTGTATGAAATATATACTTCCCTTTCCCATGGCATTACTTCCCACGCCAATGAGAACAATGCACTAGCTCTCCTTCCAATAATATGGATTTTCACCCGCTCATTATATCTTTTAACTTGATACGTGGGCAGGAGCATCGTTTGGGATGTTCTGTCCATTCGCAAAGGAGTGGCTGATGCCTTGCAAATAATGCTAGTTTTTGCACTTCGTGCAGCTTTCTTCGAGGATGATAATTCTTCGTTCCACAGTGTTACAGTTTTCCCCCAACTTTTCTCTCACCTTCTCCTCGTTGTTGCGGCCCAGATTCCATGCCTTCTGTCCTGAATCTGGGCCGACTGTCAGCGAGATGACTGGGGCTACACACAACATTGCTGATGTCGTTCAGCTTAGTTACACATGCTACCTCCCAAGAGATCCCCAGAGAGACTGCTCAAGAGACAGCCTGTCCAGGACTCGATTGTCATGAAACAAAGTCCAACCCAGCAGTCTTTTATACTAAATCAATAGCCAACAACTTGTTGTGCAGAGCCTTGATATCATTCAGAGGAAGCAGAAAGCTGGAGATACCTGCCTGACCACCCAGATGGCAAATGATGATCGGAAGAGAAAGGCAAAATAGAAAGGAAGGTGGGAGTAGGATGAAGAAAGCAGGGAGAAAGGATCTAACAGCTCTTGTTATGTGTTCGATCCAGATCGCTGGTGCAATCTATGTGGGGTTTTCACTGCTCTAAGCAGCATCCCACAGGTGTTCTGCTTCCTCCCACAACCCCACAGTATGCTGGTAATTGGTTCTGTAAATTAACCGCCTAGTGGAAGGAAATGGGAAAAGAATCAAAAGGGAGTTGATGAGAATGTGAGAGACAATAAATTGCAGGTATCCAGGGAAATAAAGAGAGGGGTAAGGGGATTGATGGGTCATTATAGTGGGAGTGAACTTGATGGGTGAATAGCCTCCTCCTGTGCTCTAATGAGTAGCTAGTAGAATAATAATAAATAAAAGGCTGCAGTCTGGATTGATGTCCCATACTTCTTTAGTTCATTCACGTCAACCTGGGTGTCCTGCAATATAACCTTTGGAACAGCACAAGAACAGGCCCAATGGCCCACAATGTCTGTACTGAACATAATGCCAAGACTGTCTTTATCTCCAGGCACATAATCCATATCCCTCCATATCAATGTGCCTTTCCAAAGGTCTCTTAAATGCCTCTATCGTACCTGTCTCAACCACCAACCCTGGCAGTTTATTCCAGGTCTCGCCTCCCTCTGTGTGAAAAGGTTGCCCCTTACATTTCCCTTAAACTTTGCCACTCTCACATTAAAGTTACGCCTGGGAAAAAGGTTCTGACTATCCTATGTATGCCTCTCGTAATTCTATATATTTAGACAATAGACAATAGACAATAGGTGCAGCAGTAGGCCATTCAGCCCTTCGAGCCAGCACCGCCATTCAATGCGATCATGGCTGATCACTCGCAATCAGTACCCCGTTCCTGCCTTCTCCCCATACCCCCTCACTCCGCTATCCTTAAGAGCTCTATCCAGCTCTCTCTTGAAAGCATCCAACGAACTGGCCTCCACTGCCTTCTGAGGCAGAGAATTCCACACCTTCACCACTCTCTGACTGAAAAAGTTCTTCCTCATCTCCGTTCTAAATGGCCTACCCCTTATTCTTAAACTGTGGCCCCTTGTTCTGGATTCCCCCAACATTGGGAACATGTTTCCTGCCTCTAATGTGTCCAATCCCCTAATTATCTTATATGTTTCAATAAGATCCCCCCTCATCCTTCTAAATTCCAGTGTAAACAAGCCCAATCGCTCCAGCCTTTCAACATACGACAGTCCCGCCATTCCGGGAATTAACCTAGTGAACCTACGCTGCACGCCCTCCATAGCAAGAATATCCTTCCTCAAATTTGGAGACCAAAACTGCACACAGTACTCCAGGTGCGGTCTCACCAGGGCCCGGTACAACTGTAGAAGGACCTCTTTGCTCCTATACTCAACTCCTCTTGTTATGAAGGCCAACATTCCATTGGCTTTCTTCACTGCCTGCTGTACCTGCATGCTTCCTTTCATTGACTGATGCACTAGGACACCCAGATCTCGTTGAACTCCCCCTCCTCCTAACTTGACACCATTCAGATAATAATCTGCCTTTCTATTCTTACTTCCAAAGTGAATGACCTCACACTTATCTACATTAAACTGCATCTGCCATGTATCCGCCCACTCACACAACCTGTCCAAGTCACCCTGCAGCCTTATTGCATCTTCCTCACAATTCACACTACCCCCCAGCTTAGTATCATCTGCAAATTTGCTAATGGTACTTTTAATCCCTTCGTCTAAGTCATTAATGTATATCGTAAATAGCTGGGGTCCCAGCACCGAACCTTGCGGTACCCCACTGGTCACTGCCTGCCATTCCGAAAGGGACCCATTTATCCCCACTCTTTGCTTTCTGTCTGTCAACCAATTTTCTATCCATGTCAGTACCCTACCCCCAATACCATGTGCCCTAATTTTGCCCACTAATCTTCTATGTGGGACCTTGTCGAAGGCTTTCTGAAAGTCGAGGTATACCACATCCACTGACTCTCCCCTGTCAATTTTCCTAGTTACATCCTCAAAAAATTCCAGTAGATTTGTCAAGCATGATTTCCCCTTCGTAAATCCATGCTGACTCAGAATGATCCTGTTACTGCTATCCAAATGCTCAGCAATTTCGTCTTTTATAATTGACTCCAGCATCTTCCCCACCACTGATGTCAGACTAACTGGTCTATAATTACCCGTTTTCTCTCTCCCTCCTTTCTTAAAAAGTGGGATAATATTTGCTATCCTCCAATCCACAGGAACTGATCCTGAATCTATAGAACATTGAAAAATGATCTCCAATGCTTCCACTATTTCTAGAGCCACCTCCTTAAGTACCCTGGGATGCAGACCATCAGGCCCTGGGGATTTATCAGCCTTCAGTCCCATCAGTCTACCCAAAACCATTTCCTGCCTAATGTGGATTTCCTTCAGTTCCTCCATCACCCTAGGTTCTCCGGCCCCTAGAACATTTGGGAGATTGTGTGTATCTTCCTCAGTGAAGACAGATCCAAAGTAACGGTTTAACTCGTCTGCCATGTCTTTGTTCCCCATAATAAATTCCCCCTGCTTCTGTCTTCAAGGGACCCACATTTGCCTTGACTATTTTTTTCCTCTTCACGTACCTAAAAAAACTTTTGCGATCCTCCTTTATATTATTGGCTAGTTTACCCTCGTACCTCATCTTTTCTCCCCGTATTGCCTTTTTAGTTAACTTTTGTTGCTCTTTAAAAGAGTCCCAATCCTCTGTCTTCCCACTCTTCTTTGCTATGTTATACTTCCTCTCCTTAATTTTTATGCTGTCCCTGACTTCCCTTGTCAGCCACAGGTGTCTCTTACTCCCCTTAGAGTCTTTCCACCTCTTTGGAATAAATTGATCCTGCAACCTCTGCATTATTCCCAGGAATACCTGCCATTGCTGTTCTACCGTCTTCGCTGCTAGGGCCTCCTTCCAGTCAATTTTGGCCAGCTCCTGCCTCATGCCTCTGTAATCCCCTTTGCTATACTGTAATACTGACACTTCCGATTTTCCCTTCTGCCTTTCCATTTGCAGAGTAAAACTTATCATGTTGTGATCACTGCCTCCTAATGGCTCTTTTACCTCTAGTCCCCTTATCAGATCAGGATCATTACACAACACTAAATCCAGAATTGCCTTCTCCCTGGTAGGCTCCAGTACAAGCTGTTCTAAGAATCCATCTCAAAGGCACTCTACAAACTCTCTTTCCTGGGGTCCATTTCCAACCTGATTTTCCCAGTCTACCTGCATGTTGAAATCTCCCATAACCACCGTAGCATTACATTTTTGACACGCCAATTTTATCTCCTGATTCAACTTGCACCCTATGTCGAGGCTACTGTTTGGGGGCCTATAGATAACTCCCATTAGGGTCTTTTTACCCTTACAATTTCTCATTTCTATCCATACTGATTCAACATCTCCTGATTCTATGTCACCCCTTGCAAGGGAATGAATATCATTCCTTACCATCAGAGCAACCCCACCCCCTCTGCCCACCTGTCTGTCTTTTCTATACGTTGTGTACCCCTGAATATTCAGTTCCCAGCCCTGGTCCTCTTGTAGCCATGTCTCAGTGATCCCTACAACATCATACTTGCCCATGACTAACTGAGCCTCAAGCTCATCCACTTTATTTTTTATACTACGCGCATTTAAGTACAACACTTTAACTTCTGTATTTACCTCCCCTCTCACATCGGTCACAATTGGCCCTGCCCTTAATTTCTTTTCCCCTCTAGAACTTCTGTTTCCATTCTTCCGAGAGTCTTTTGCAATATCTCCTGTATTCCCTTTTTTTACCTCATCTTCATATTCACAATTTGTTAACCCCTCCCCCCCACTACTTAGTTTAAAGCCACAGGTGTCACACTAGCAAACCTGCCTGCCGGAATGTTTGTCCCCTCTGCTGTTAAGATGTAACCCGTCCCTTTTGTACAAGTCACCCCTAGCCCAGAAGAGATCCCAGTGGTCCAGAAATCTAAATCCCTGCTCTCTGCACCAGCCCCTCAGCCATAAATTCATACCCTCTATCTCTCTGTTCCTGGCCTCACCAGCACGAGGTACCGGTAGCAGTCCAGAGATAACCACCTTCGACGTCCTACTTCTCAGTGTTTTTCCCAACTCTCTAAACTCCCGCTGTAGCACCTCCTTCCTCTTCCGCCCGACGTCATTCGTGCCCACGTGCACAACGACTTCAGGTTGATCGCCTTCCCTCACTAGGATTTTCTGAAGCCGGTCCGTGATGTGTTGAACCCTGGCACCAGGGAGGCAACAGACCATCCTCAAGTCCCTCCTGCTGCCACAGAATCTTCTGTCCGTCCTTGCAATTACTCTGCAACCAGGCGAAGCTGTCTCAGTCACTTACTCTGGGTTATGTGGATAATTTCTTGACCAGCTCTGACACTCCTGGCCGGACGGCACCCGTAGTCAGGATCGAACCTGAGTCTCCGGCGCTGCATTGGCTGTAAGGCAGCAACTCTACCGCTGTGCCACCGTGCCGCACCTTTACAATTACCATTTCTTTACCATTCCATTTATTTGTCTGGCCACCTTCAGGGAGTTATAGACTTGGACCCCACGATCCCTCTGTACATCAATGCTGCTGAAGGTCATGCCATTAACTGTATATTTACCCCTTACACTATGATCACCCAAAGTGCAAAAAAACTCACACTAGAAAATTGGATAGAGAACTGGCTTCCTGGAAGGAAGCAGAGGATGTTGGTGGAAGGTTGTTTTTCAGACTAGCGATCTGTGACTAGTGGCGTGACTCAGGGATCATGCTGGGCCCATCGCTGTTTGTAGTTTATATCAATGATTTGGATTAGAATGTACAATACATGATTTAAAATCCACGGCTATCTCATGAGAAAGGATGAATTGATAATCTTTGGAGCAAAAAATTGCAGATGCCAAAAATCTGAAATAACAACAGAAAATGGCAGAAGCATTCAGCAGATGAGAAAGTTCCAGTCCAGAAAGAATTAACTGCTTTTCATTATATCTGTGGGAAAAAAAGTGAATTAACACCATCAGGCTGAAACAAAGCATGCGAGAACTTGCAATTACTCTGCAACCAGGCGAAGCTGTCTCAGTCACTTACTCTGGTTTATGTGGATAATTTCTTGACCAGCTCTGACACTCCTGGCCGGATACCGTTATTGAAACATTGCCCCTATAATTAGAGCCAATTTCTTGATAACATTGTGCTGAAAAGGAAGCAAAAAAAAACAACAATTTTATCAAATGTTGTTTCTTTTTAACAGAGCCAATTTGTATGAATAGCTTTTGTTCTGGGGAGCAGAAGATCCAAGAGTTCAGCTTGGCTGGCCAGGGTTATCGGTGCCTTAACCAGGATGCGCCTTATTGCAGCATTGTGGGCTTCTCAATGATGTGTCTTTTGTTTAGTTTAGAGATACAGCACCGAAACAGGCCCTTCAGTCTACTGAGACCAGCGTTTCCTATACGCGAGCATTATCCTACACACTAGGGACCATTTACAATCTTTACCAAAGCCAAGATGTATGTCTTTACCAAAGCCAAACGTGTATGTCTTTAGAGTGTGGGAGGAAACTGGAGCACCAGGGAGAAACCCACACGGTCACGGGAAGAATGTACAAACTCCGTACAGACAGCACCCGTAATTAGGATCAAACCCGAGTCTCTGGCGCTGCAAGGCAGCAACTCTACCGCTACGCCACCTTCTCGCCCCAATGAATTATTGCCAATGGCTTATTTTCAGAAATCCTTTGACTCCCTCTTCACTTTCATCTGTGGCCTGTGAGAGGTTGTTGCTGTGCATAATCTCAGGATGTGGGCTATCTTTTTAGAGCTGAATCTCCTGTCCTTCTCCTCGGTAATAGTAGCAAAGAAGGTTTCTATTAATAAGTGGGTTTCCAGAATTTATCTTATTAAAAATAAAACTAATAATTCATTCATGATTTTAGGATTGCTTTCATTGAGGATGACCATAAAGAGGAGTACTGAAAATATGATAGATCAACTGGAAAAAAATATTTATGGTGACGATGTTGAAGATGAACAACATACTGGAAAACCTTCATATTTTTTTGTAGATGTCACCAGAATTGTGGCATTGTGAACAGTGGGGAAGTTTACAGAGACTATGTTTATAAAAGGAAATGGATTAACTTGGGAAGTAAGCCAAGGAATAGCAGTTGGAACTTAACAAATGAGACAAGTTTGGGGTGGCACGGTGGCACAGCTGTAGAGTTGCCATCTTGCAGCACCAGAGGCCAAGGGTTCGATCCTGACTACAGGTGCTGTCTGTATGGAGTGTTGGGTGTACCTTTTGGCTTGTCAAACTAGGGCAGGACTTACACAGCGAATGGTCGGGCCTTGGAGAGTGTTGTGAAGCAAAGAGATTTTGGGGCACAGATATACAGTACCCTGAAAGTGGCTTAAAAGGATATCAACAATACCAACGCTCAAAAGAGTCATGTGATATGTATCAATAACGACCGACTGGTGGGACTAACATTTGTGGTGATGAAGTGCTTTAGGAGGTTGGATATGGTGCATATCAACTCCTACCTCAGAGAGAACTTGGACCCATTACTATTTGCCTACTGCCTCAATAGATCAATAGAGGATGCGATCTCCCTGGCTCTCCACTCTGCAATGGACCACTTGGACACTAAAATGCTGTTGTTCATAGACTACATCTCTGCATTCAACACCATCCAGCTCAGGGAACTGGGACTTTGCGAATCTCTCTGTAACTGGATTCTCAATACCCTCATCAACAGAACACGAATGGTGCAAATTGGCAAGACTTCCTCCATGATAACCATCAGTACAGGAGCACTTTACAGCCATGTGTTCAGCCCTCTGCTCAACTCGCTCTGTACCCATGACCGTGAAACCGGACTCAGTTCCAACTCCATCTTTAAATCCACTGACTACACCACCATTGTTGGATGAATTACAGATAATGATGAATTACAGATAATCAGAGGAAGGGAGATCAATCGTCTGAATGAATGGTGCTAGAACAACAACTTTGCTCTCAGCATCAGTAAAAACAGGGAACTGATTGTTGACTTTGGAAAAGGAAGGCCAACGATCCACAAACCTGTCTTCATCGAAGGAGAGAGTCAACAACTTCAAGTTCCTGGGCGCGCATATCACTGAAGATCTGCCCTGCACTCAGCACACTGACGCAATGAAAAAGAAAGCCCATCAACGCCTCCATTTCCACAGACGCTTGAGAAGATTTGGCATGTCGATGAATGCTCTCTTGAGCTTCTACAGGTGTACGGTAGAGAGCATATTAACTGGTTGCATCACAGCCTGGTTCGGCAACTCGAATGCCCAGGAGCGAACCTCTCCTTCGATGAAGACGGATGGATCCACTTTGTGGATCCTTGGCCTTACTCTTCTAAAGTCAACAATCAGTGCCTTGGTTTTACTGATGCTGAGACAAAGTTGTTGTGCTAGCACCATTCAATCAGATGATTGATCTCCCCCCTATACAAAATAGTAGTGAATGCTGCCCAGTCATCACAGGTACTGACTTCCCCACCATGGAAGGGATCTATGGGAGGCACTGCCTCAAAAGGGCAACCATCATCATCAAATAGACACACTCTCATTTCATTCCTGCCATCAGGAAGTGGGATAGGAGCCTAAAAACTGTAACATCCAGGTTTAGGAACAACTTCTTCCCAACAACTATCTGGCTATTGAAACTAGGAACTCCAATCTATGAACTGCTCTGATTGCAATAGGGACTTGGGCTTTGTTTTTGTTTTTATGCTTTTTTATTATTTTTACTTTATTGAACTTTTTGTTGTTTATTATGGAATCTACTGAGTGCTATGTTTACATACCTCTTGTGCTGCTGCAAGTGAGAACTTCATTGTTCCATATTGGGGAAATAGGACAATAACAACACTCGATATCATGAATGGTTATAGATAAGGTCGAGCAGTCGAGAACTAGATGCATAGTTTTAAGGTGAGAATGAAGAGATTTAAAAGAGACCTGAAGAGTAATTTCTTCCCACAGAGGTGGGATTAATTTGTGGTGGGATTAATCCCCAATTAATTTGTATACATTGTGTATGCAAGCAAAGAATTTCACTGTGCCTAGTCACATGTGACAATAAAGTATTCCTATTCCAGAAGTTGGTGCGTGTATGGAACAAGCTGCCAGGCGAAGCTGTGGAAGTGGATGCAATGGTGATGTTTAAAAGACAGGTGTATGGATTGAAAAGGTATAAGGACCAAACACAGGCAAATGGGACTACCGAGTTGTAAAACCTGGTTGGCTTGAGTTGAGCAGGAGGTCCTGTTTCCCTGCTGCAGACTCATGACTACATTTCCTGGGTTCTGTATTTACTTAAAAGTTGTTCATCTCCAGCATCCTTCAATTCAAATTAAAAGTCATCGGCTTGAAACCACAGCTCTGCCTCTCTCTCCACACAGATGCCACTTAATATTTTGTGCTGCTATTTACAATTCTCACCACCTGTTTCGTATTTTGCCTAACTGATAAACAATTACAACTAAAGTCTTCTCAAAGTAGATGGAGTACAGATGCTGTAGAAGGGTGGCAAGGTGGTGCTGTAGGGCGGCAAGTTTGCACAGTGGTACAGTTGTTGCCTTACAGCGCCGGAGACTTGGGTTCGATCCCAACTACGGGTGCTGTCTGTAGGGAATTTGTACGTTCTCCCCGTGACCACGTGGGTTTTCTCCGAGATCTTCGGTTTCCTCCGACACTCCAAAGCCATACAGGTTTGGAGGCTAGTTGGCTTGGTATAAGTGTAAATTGTCCTTAATGTGTGTAGAATAGTGTTAATGTGTGGGGATCGCTGGTCGGTGCAGACTCAGTGGGCTGAAGGGCTTCTTTCCGTGCTGAATCTCTAAATTAAACTAAACTAAACTGTTGAATTAAGACAGAGGATAGAATAATAACAGCAGGAGAATTACAGCAGTTTTAAGATTATTGTTTTTCCTATCATAATTTGAGTAATCCCAAATCCTGTGCTAAACAAGTAAATGAGCAAAGGGTAGAGGTAAATATTTACCAGCCATGCATTCTTTCAGGTATGCTGGAGGGGAATTGCCTGTTTTTTCTCCATTGCAATCTGAAAATAAAGTATACCATAATGTTATAATGCAATTATCGGATATGTAGCAGCAAATATCAGAAAAGGTATACTAGAAATGGGGGAATTTGACTCAACCCATTTGGAGAAATACTCCAACGAATATGGATTCAAATGCATTGCGACTGTTTGTACAGTAGAAAAAGACACGAGACCATTTGGGTTAAAGTTAAAACCAATGGTTCATTTGTACATTTGTCCTGAGCCACCTCCATTGCCATAGTGAGGCCACATGCAAACTGTAGGAACAGCACCTCGTATTCACTCAGGTATCTTACAAACTAATGGCACCAACATTGAATTCTCCACTTTTAAGTAATACCATCCTCATCCCCCTCTCGTTTTCCTCTGCTCTGCCACTCCAATTCTGACCCATTGCAACCCGTCCCCTTTCACCTATGTAATGAATGCAACGTTTGTATTCGTCATCAGTATGTATATGCGGGCACCCTCTGGAGGCCAGGCTTTTCATTAAAATAGAGTTGGACTACTCACAGATCTTATGGGTGTCGGACGACTCTTTATTGTGCTAGTCACAGTGGAGCAGTACACATACATTACAACATACATTCCTCCCTCTGGCTTCACTCTTCGTCCCTTCTTACCCTTTTGTCTCCTTCTTGTCTTTGTCCACTCATCTGTCAATCTAACCCCATTCACTCTGCCTTCCTTTTTACCACGATCAGTCTGATGAAGGTGCCCGACCTATCCAGTCCCTCCACAGATGCTGCCTGACTCGCTGAGTCTTCCAGCACTTTGTGTTTTGCTTCATTTGTATTCATTAGTGATATCTGTCTCACATGCGTCACACTTACAGTTTTAATCTTTCCGGAAATTTCTAGTAAATTACTTGTTCGTATTCAATTGTTAACTGAAAAAAAATGCCCTATCATTTAGCCTGCAACTAGGAAGGGCAATTGTCTTGTACAATAAACATTCTCTTTGACGCCAATGTCTGCATTTGAGAATAATATTTTTTTAAGTTCTATCCGAATCCATGATGTCACTGTTCAAGGATTTAACAAAGCCAAAACTGCTGGATCTGTTATTATCAATCAGAGCAACTGAGAGGAACAGCAAGGGAAAGGTGACACCTAATATCAGCCAACTGATCAATGGGGAGGGAGGGACATCATGGATTCGGATAGAACGTTAAAAAATATTATTCTGGACAATCTGTTTTAGAACGTAGACGTAGAACAGTGCATCCACTCACCCTCTGTGTAAAGAACGTGCCCCACATATCTCCTTTAAACCTGCCCCTCTCACCTTAAACATGCCGACTACTATTTGATTCTACCACTCTGGAAAAAAAAGGTATGTAAGAGGTAGAAAAAAGTTTCTTACCATTATAACCTTTCCAAAATTCAGTCTGAGAAAGAGGAAGAAAACTGTTAGAACACTGATTGCTGCAAAAGGGAAAGGCATAATAAGGCAGTTACAAATACATATTGATGTTTGAGCTAACTTTTCTTCTGCTCCTTGAGATTCCCTGGTACATCAAGCATTCCTTCAGTGGAGGGAAGGACTCCTGTTCTCCGCAAACTTGGCTCCTATTAGGAATTTATCAGCAGAAATGTTCATACATGAATCTATGCCTTTCTGCAGATGGCATTCAATGTTCCCTGTATCCATGCACGATGGGGGTGGTAGTGGGGGTGGGGGTGGTGGTGGGGGTGGGGGTGGTAGTGGGGGTGGGGGTGGTAGTGGGGTTGGGGGTGGGGGTGGTGGTGGGGGTGGGGGTGGTGGTGGGGGTGGGGGTGGGGGTGGTAGTGGGGGTGGGGGTGGTAGTGGGGTGGGGTGGGGGTGGTGGTGGGGGTGGGGGTGGTAGTGGGGTTGGGGGTGGGGGTGGTGGTGGGGGTGGGGGTGGTAGTGGGGGTGGTGGTGGGGTGGTAGTGGGGGTGGGTGGTAGTGGGGTTGGGGGTGGTGGTGGGGGTGGTAGTGGGGTTGGGGGTGGTAGTGGGGGTGGGGGTGGTAGTGGGGTTGGGGGTGGGGGTGGGGGTGGGGGTGGGGGTGGGGGTGGGGGTGGGGGTGGGGATGGGGGTGGGGGAGGGGTGGGGGTGGTAGTGGGGGTGGGGGTGGTGGTGGGGATGGTGGTGGTGGTGGGGGTGGGGGTGGGGGTGGGGGTGGGGGTGGGGGTGGTGGTGGGGGTGGGGGTGGTGGCGACGGTGGTGGTGGTGGGGGAGTGGGTGAGGGTAGGGGTGGTGGTGGGAGTGGTGGTTGGGGTGGGGGTGGGGGCGGCGGCGGTGGTGGTGGTGTAGGTGGGGATGGTTGCGATGGCGGAGGAGTGGAGGGGGCGGCACAAGTCGAGGTGGTGTCGACAGCCCAACCAGACAGTAGGTCAGTCCGCTAAAACCAAAATCTGTTATAAAGAGGTCAGTAAAAATGAGGGTTTACTGTACTACCATGTTGGTGTTGAGGATAAGAACCAAATCAGACAGACCCTACTACATTCTCTCAGACATCTAGTCAGGTGAACTGATCAGAATATTTGTTTACAAGCAACGTTCCATCACAAATCCTGGGAAAAAACTGACACCCCCAAACCCCCACCCCCACCCCCACCCCCATCCCCACCACCACCCCCACCATCACCACCACCATCACCACCCCCACCATCACCACCCCCACCATCACCACCACCATCACCACCCCCACCCCCACCATCACCACCCCCACCATCACCACCACCATCACCACCCCCACCATCACCACCCCCCACCCCCACCATCACCACCCCCACCCCCACCATCACCACCCCCACCCCCACCATCACCACCCCCACCCCCACCATCACCACCCCCACGATCACCACCCCCAGCCCCACCATCACCACCCCCACCACCACCATCACCACCCCCACCCCCACCATCACCACCACCACCATCACCACCCCCACCATCACCATCACCACCATCACCACCACCATCACCACCACCACCATAACCACCACCATCACCACCACCCCCACCCCCACCATCACCACCCCCACCATCACCACCCCCACCCCCACCCCCACCATCACCACCACCATCACCCCCCATCTCTGACTGGTATTTATGAACCAAACGCATTTTTACAATAATCTAGTAGTTTTGACGATAGCTAGCTTTGCTTTATTTCGGGACTCCAGATTTATTAAGTTACTTAAATTCTCCAGGTACTACGGTGGGATTTGTACTATTGTGCCGAGATCAATGTCCCAGAATTCTGTCTACTCGTCCAATAACCTACCTAATTTACTAGCATGCCCATGGGATGAAAATAACGTTATTCAGGCAGAGTGTTGCAAGTCTTTGGGTTTTTCTGCTTCAGAGAGCTGTGTTATTGAGCATAATCAAAGTTGAGATCAATATATTTTTTGAACACAAACAGAATGAAAGGTTTTGAAGAATTGGCAGGGCAGTGAATGACGCAAAGATTCAGCTAGGATCTCATCAAATGGTTGAGGGCCAATATGACTTACTCCTGCTTTAATTTCTTCAATTATTAACTGTGTGGTTTATTAATCTCAGGGCCAATATCATCGCAGAGCCAATATTTTGAGCGTCTGGCAATGCTTAAAGCTGGCCTGTGCAGGTTAAAAGCAGCCATCTTAAAGCCTGCCTGCACCTCAAATGGGGATGTGTAATAGCTCTAGCAAATGGGGGCACACTTCTGGATTTCATCTGGTTTGGGAGACATCGAAGAGTGGCCCATCAAGGGAGATCGAGGGCTCCAAGGTTGTGTGATGCAACAGTGGGGGTTCTCATGAAGGAGCTGCAAGTTCAAAGAATTGTTCATTGTTCTTTATCCAGTGGGGAGACAAAAGCACATTCATAAGGGCGTGGAAGGGCTGGGCTGTGGAGATCCCAGCCAGGAATCAAACCCACACACACGGACACAGAGCACAACAAAATCAGTTACTTAAGCAGCACAGTCATAGACTGCTGCTTTCAAATACCACTTTCAAATCTTAATCCTAATCTTCGCCCTCACCCTAACTGATCCCAGCCTCCTAAACCAGTCTCTCCAAATTACTAAGCATGACTGCTCCTTCAACAACATCTTTTAATCAAACTGTCAGGGATTATTGGGAGAAGGCAGGAGAATGAGGTTGAGAGGGAAAGGTAGATCAGCCATGATTGAATGGTAGGGTAGACTTGATGGGCCAAAAGGCCTAATTCTGCTTCTATAATTTATGAATTTATAAATTTATATTTAATCTGAGCACCTTGTTATAACCATTTGTCTGGGTGCATAAACAGAAATATAGGATTAACGAAAAAAGCTTATATGCCAGGTCAACATACCGGTTAGCAGTGGGGCTAATAATCTCAGATGAATAGAAGAACAAACGCAAGAGGGGACAACTGCCCTGCCACCTACAAACCGATGCCCGAACCCAGCTGCAGCAATAGCCTCGTACTGTAACGATGCACCACACCACCGTTCATCCACCACAATCTCCATTAACGGTGAATATTATTCATGAGGTGAGATTTGTTGCCAGGTGGACACAACAATAGAATCACCCAACAATATAGGCACAGGTCCTGTTTGCCATGTGCACCCCTCAACACGTCTCACCTCATGGCTAATACGCACTGTTAATGGACCACAATCTCATTCAAACACACGCATGGCAGCCGCAAACAGACTGTAATCCCTCTTGCAGGTTAAGATCAGGCAGCATTACAGGCAGCAGGAGCTAAACATTGGGGGAAAAGCAGGGCAGCTCGGAGGAGAATGCACAATGTTTGGAGTGGCCTTTGTTACATCTAGAATACAAGGAAGTGGACACAGGAGTAGGCCACCAGGCTCCTCAAGCCTGTCCTACCATTCAATATGATCAGGCTGATCTATCTGGCCTCATCTCCTCCTGTGCCAGTTCCCCATGACGCTCAATTCTTCAGAATGTCACTAGTTTACCTATCTCCACATTAAATATATCTAATAATCTGGCCTTCACCACCCTCAGAGACCGAAAACTTCAGAGGTTCACTACCCTCTAAGAGAAGAAGTTTCTATTTACCTCAATGTTAAATGACTGGCCCCTTATTTGGTAGTTATGTCCTCGTGTTTAATGACTCTCCACTACTGAAAATTATCTCAACACCTTCTTAGGATCTCATATGTTTGAATAAAGTCACCCTCATTCTTCTTTTGAACTCTATTGAATACAGACCCAAACTTTCCAGCCTCTCTTGATCGGGCAAACCTCCCATGCTAGGAATTAGCCTGATGAAACTCTTTAGGACTGCCTCCAATTTTAATATTCTTTTGTAGGCGACCAAAACTGTGCACAATATTCCAGGCGTGGCCTGGAACAAACATCTCTATTCTCAAATTCCAATTCCTTTGCATTAAATGTCAAAATGTCATTTTCCCTTTTAACTGAACCTATCTGCAAACATTTAGTGATTCATGCACTAGAACACCCAGTTCCCTCTAAACCTCAGTGACTGAGCCAAGCCCAGATTATGACTGTATCCTCATATCTAACATTCATTATCCCCGTATTTAGAGACCACCCAAAAGTCAGCAGGAATTAGACGATCAGATGTACAGGGAGATTGCAGATAGCTATAAGGATAATGCAGTTGTATTAGTGGTAGATTTCAACTTCCCTAATATTGACTGGGTCTCACATAAGGCGAAGGGCTTGGATGGAATGGAAGGTGTTAAATATAACCCTTAATCAATATACAGAGGGGTGTCCAGAGAGGGTGCAATGCTGGACCTCCTCTTGGGGAATGAGGTAGGGGAGCATTTTGGGAGTGGGGAGCATGATTCTATTAGTTTTAAAGTAGTTATGGGGAAGTATAGGACAGGTCCACAAGTTAAGGTCCTAAATTGGGGAGGGTTGATTTTGGAAGCATTAAGAGGGATCCTGCAGAGGTCGAATGGTTGAGTCTATTTGTAGGTCAGGGAATGGCTGGCAAGTGGGAGGCTTTCAAAAGTGAGTTAGCAAGAGTACAGGGACAGTTTGTTCAAGTTAAGGTGAAGGGCAAAGCTGGAAAGTTTAGGGAACCCTGGTACTTGAGTGATGTTGGAAATTGTGGCAGGATTATACAGTAAATGATGGAGACCCTGGATAGTGTTGTGGAACAGAGAGATCTAGGAGTACAGATGCATGGTTCCCTGAAAGTGGTGGTTGAAGTGAACAGAATGGTGAAGAAAGGGCTTGCACGCTTGCTTCATTGGGAGGGGTGTTGAGTATAAACATTTGGACAGTCAAAATGCAAATGTCATTGGTAAGACCATACTTGGGGTATTGTGCGCAGTTCTGGCCACTGAACTATAGGAAGGATGTCATTAAGTTGGAAAGGGCGCAGAAAAGATTCCTGGACGTGGGCTTGTGTTATACGGAGAGGTTGGATGGGCTGGGACTATTTTCTTTGGAGCATCGGAGGGTGAGGGATGATCTGATTGAAGTATACAAAATCATGAGGGGCATGGATAAAGTGAACATTCACAATCTTTATCTCAAGTATTCTAAGACTAGAGGGAGTTCATGAGAATGAGAGGGGATCTTGTTGAAACATATAATTTTTTTCTGGGCCGCGACATGGCAGATGTCAAGACATTTCTACTCATTGGAACATCTTGAACAAAGCGGCATAGTTACGAGGTTAGTGACTGTTCATTTAATACTGATGTATGGAAGAACAGCTTCTCGCAGATGGTGTTGAATCTTTGGGATTCTCTGTTCTGGGCGGTTGTGGGGGCTGGATCGTCAGAGGTATTTAAAGAGGAGATAGATACATTTTTGAAATATCCAGCAATTGAATACAATGGAAAACTGGTACAGATGAATAAGGCGCTGCACGCAGCTAGAAGGCCCCCAACAGAGTGCCGCGCGCAGCTAGAAATTGGCCTACAGGGAAGTCCCTGAGATCGGGCCAAGGTCGGAGTCTCGAGGTCAGAGTCCCTGGAGGTCAGAGTTCTGGCAGAAGGAGTCCTGGCAGTCAGGCAGAGGTCGAAGTCCCTGGACGTTGGGCCGTGTTGGACGGGCCATGTCGCCGAGAACAAAGGGGGGCCAGGTGTGGGGCGGGGGTGCTAAGAACTAAGGGGGGCCTGGCGTGGGGGCCACCAAGAACAAAGAGGAACCGGGAGTGGAGGGGCCACCGACAACTAAGGGGGACTTGGTGTTTAGGGGGGGGGGGGTGCTGAAAACAAAGAGGGACCCGGCGGGGGGGAGGGACGAAGAAGGGACCAACATTACAACATTACTTAAAGAGTATTTTTGTAACTTTGTTGGCACCTTTGTGGTGACTCTTTTGTGTACTTTGTATGCAAAAACAAAAGAATCTCACTGTATCTAGGTACATGTGACAACAGAGTATCATCATGAGGCCCGGGATACAGCAGCCATGATCATATTGGATGGTGAGCAGGCCCGAGGTGCCAAGTGGTCCATTGCCAAATCTATTTTCTCATGTTCTTAACCAGACCAAGGAATGGTGCAAGAGCCAAAAGATAGTGAAGACAAATCGCTCCATAACCAGATCTGACACTCAGTCAGAGACATAGTGGACAACATGATTCCAATTTTAGCTTGAAGACCAGACTTGCTTATGATAATTTACCCAGAACAGGAATCCTCATTAATCTCTCATCTGCCCTGACTACATGCCAGGTGAGAGATTAATGCGGATTCCTGCTCCACAGTTACAGTCGTTGAGTCTGAGCTGATAACCTCAGAAAGTCACAGTGTTTGAGTTGGAAAGCTGGGGTTCACAACTTGTGCAGGCTGAGTTGTATTTGTTCCTTTACTATGATATTCCATTATGATAAATTCAAGTTGTTGTGTTTAAACTGCACAACTGTGTCTTGCATTATAAGAAAATAACTGCAGATGCTGGTACAAATCGAAGGTATTTATCATATCATATCATATCATATATATACAGCCGGAAACAGGCCTTTTCGGCCCTCCAAGTCCGTGCCGCCCAGCGATCCCCGTACATTAACACTATCCTACACCCACTAGGGATAATTTTTATTTATTTTTTTACATTTACCCAGCCAATTAATTCACAAAATGCTGGAATAACTCAGCAGGTCGGGCAGCATCTCGGGAGAGAAGGAATGGGTGACATTGGGTGAAGGAATGTCACCCATTCCTTCTCTCCCGAGATGCTGCCCGACCTGCTGAGTGTCTTGCATTAGTTCTGATGAAGGGCAATCTATTTTATTTCCAGCGCATACAGAATTGGCTTCATGGAAGGAAGCAGAGGATGGTGGTGGAGGTGTGTTTTTTACACTGGAGGCCAGTGACTAGTGGTGTACCTCAGAGATTGGTGCTGGGGCCTGGTGCTGTTTGTACAGCAGGCTCTTGATCAGCTGGGCAAGTGGGCTGAGGAATGACTAATGGAGCTAAATGCAGATAAGTGTGAGCTGTTGTATTTTGGAAAGTCAAACCTGGGCAGAACCTTCACAGTAAATAGTAGGGCCCTGGGGTGTGTTGTAGAGCAGAGAGGTCCAGGAATCCAGGTACATAGTTCCCTTAAAGTGGCATCACAGAGAGTTAGGGTGGTCAAGAAGGCCTTTGGTACATTGGCCTTCATCGGTCAGTGTATTGAGTATAGAAGTTAGCCGTTATGTTATAGTTGTACAAGATGTTGGTGAAGCCATGCTTGGAGAACTGTATTCAGTTTTGGTCACTCTGCTATAGGATGGATGTCATTACGCTGGAAAGTGTGCAGAGAAGATTTACGAGAATGTTTCCAGGATTTGAGGGGCGGTGCGAGAGGGAGAGAAATGGGCAAGCTCGGACTTTATTCCGTGGAGCACAGGAGGCTGAAGTGTGATCTTATAGAGATATATAAAATCATGAGAGGAATAGATCGGGTAGACGCACAGAGTCTCTTGCCCAGAGCAGCGGAATCAAGAGGTGTTTTAAATCAGAGGGCAAAAGATAGGGTGAATGCACAGAGTCTTTTAATAAGGGTAGGGGAATCAAAAACAAGAAGCCATATGTTCAAGGTGAGTGGAGCAAGATTTAATACAAACCTGGTGGGGTTACATTTTCACTCAGAAGGTAGTGGGTACATGGAACAACCTGCCAGAGGAGGTAGTTAAGGCAGATACGAGAACAGCATTTAAAAGACATGGACAGGTGTATGGATAGGAAAGGTTTAGAGGGATATGGGCCAAACACAGGACCAGCTTAGTCATCTTAGTTGACATGGATGAGTTGTGCCACTGGGCCTGTTTCCATTCTGTATGACTCTATGCATCGTCTCAGGAGCAACACTTAACTGTTTTCCCTGTATGTACACCAAGCAAGACATCAATGCTCCGTTAATGAAGAACTGCCTATTAAAGGTAATATTGCATAGAACACTTAAAATCACTACTTTGACAAGGTGTAAATTTAACCAATTCACATCTATGATCATGAAAGCAAATATAGATAGAGAAGGCAAGGTTCTGAATCTCTTGATTCTGCAGTAGCTCTCATCCACACATACTCAAGGGATGTTTTGAATGCTTATGAACATCTGCTCTCAGAATTCTTAGCAAATTGCTTTCCTCGGTTAATATTCGCACCATTTCCAGCTTCAACAATCATCTGGCAACTTGAATAATATTTAATTAATACTGGCATTTAAAAAGTCATTTAAAAATGTAATTGTTAGTGTCCTCACAGTACACTCAATAAACATTCTAAATAAAGGTCATTTCTGGTTTTGTCACTTACTGTTTGCTCATCATTCTCAAACACTTCACGAGCCTCCTCAAAGTCACAATATTCGGATATACATTCTCTTTCCAAATTTCCTGACCTTCTCTCTTCCAAGAAACTATTGGCTCGCCGGATTCGTTTCAACATGGAGAATGCATCCCGTGTCTTGAGGAACACTGGAGAGGGGAAGAATAACAATACACCAGGAGACGTGAAGAATGTGTCGAATACAGTAGGTAACAGGTTGTTGCTCAAACAAATGTCAGAATTCGTTCTCACTGCCCACACCATCAAGCTTACCGAGGACTGGAAAACTGGATGGGTGAACTCCCTTTAGAGTTTTAGACTTTGGAGAAACAGGCCCTTCGGCCCACTGAGTCCGGGACGACCAGCGATCGCCCCATACGCTAGCACCATCCTAAACACTATGGATCATTTACAATTTACAGAAGCCAATTAACCTACTAACGTGCACGTCTTTGGAGTGTTGGAGGAAACCAGAGTACCCGGAGAAAACCCACGCTGTCACAGGAAGAGTGTACGAACGCCGTGCAGACAGCACCTGTAGTCAGGATCAAAGCCAGGTCTCTGGCGCTGTAAGGCAACAACAACCGCTGCACCTCTTATAGTAACTCCTCTTACAGTAACGCACTTGGTTTTCAGGTGAGCGATGAGGAGCCAAACCCAAAATGTTGACAATTCCTCTCTTTCCCCCTAACTCCCCCCTCCCCCCACCCCACCACCTCCAAAAGTTTATTTTTTCCCCATTATTCAATCATTAAGATATAAAAGCATGTTCAGAAAAAAAACTATAAAGCCGTCAACCATGGACCTGTTGCTATCCAAAATGGAAGCCTGTCTATTGAAATATTTCGATATGCACATGGAATACTCCTCTTAACCTTTGTCTAGCCTAATCTGCTGGTAAGCATGTAGTATGTCAAGGGTTGCAAAGGTCTGTCTTCCGACAATCTGAGCGAACAAATCATCTACAATGTATCTGTCTATGTTGATTGTTAACAAATTATCTCCATAGCTCCTAATCAAGTCAAGTCAAGTCAATTTTGTTTGTATAGCACATTTAAAAACAACCCATGTTGACCAAAGTGCTGTACATCAGTACATAAGAAACGAACATACAATGGCACACAAACACACCAGCACATACATAAACAGTTCACAGCGCCCCCTCAGAGGACCTCAAACGCTAGGGAGTAGAAATAGGTTTTGAGCCTGGACTTAAAGGAGTCGATGGAGGGGGCAGTTCTGATGGTGCTATCCACAGTATCTTCACAAGAACAACTGGAGCAGCACATTGAGAAAACTTAACCAATTCTTGCTTCCTGTTGTTTATGCAGTTTTTCTACAGTTTTTCTTCACATGTCCAGTTTTCATCATTCTGCTATAGGAAGGATGCCATTAAACTGGAAAGAGTTTGGAGAACATTTACGAGGATGATGCCACTGCTCAAGGGCCTGAGATATAGGGAGAGGTTGGGCAGGCTAAGAATTTATTCCTTGGAGTGCAGAAGGCTGTGGGGTGATTTTTAGAGGTGTATAAAATCATAAGGGGAATAGGTAGGATGAAAATACAGAATCTTTTCCAAGGTAGGGACAGCAAAAACTAGACGACATAAGTTTAAGGTGAGGGAGGAAAGAGTTAATAGAACAACATTTCCACACAGAGGGTGGTTGATATAGGGAATGAGCTGCCAGAGGAAGTAGCTGAGGTATGTACAATAACAACACCTACAAGATATTTTGTCAGGTACAGGGATAGGATAGATTTTGAAGGGATATTGGCCAAATGCAGGCAAATGGGACTAGATTAGATCTCGGTCGGCATGGATGTATTCAGCCAAAGGGCCTATTTCTGTGTTGTCTGACTTTTTAAGTGTGAAGGGAGGTGAATGACTCCTTCAGCTTCAAAGCACCGTCAGGCTAAATTCCTATTCACACATCACCAATAATGCAGCACCAGTGTCAGTTTCCATTGCCATTCCCTTTCCTTCAATATGTGCTGCCTTCTGGAAAGATTCATTCTAACTACATGAATAGTCCAAACCACCTCCTTCACCACGCTCATACATGAGATACTCTTTACTCTCCTCCCAGTGGGCTTCACACTGCTTGATTACTGCAATTTTCCAGCGGCTGGCTTTGTATTTCAGGTAAACAACTGAGAATGTCCAATTACCTCAATTATGGCAGCAGAATCTTTACGCCTGCACTCATTAGCCCAAGTTTGCATGTTGTCACAAGGGTAACATCGCTCTTTTAGGTCAGCTGCCTATTCCGGAAGGTTCACTCCAGATAGGCCCCAGCTTATAAACATACTGAGTCTTCACTGGGTCACGTGGCAAACTCTACACTTTCTCCACTGCCTGTCTGAAATGCAATTTCTTTACACCAAGCAGACTATTTTGAATACCAAAATCATGGATTCCTCAACATGACGGCAGCACCGTGGTGCAGTTGGTGGAGCTGCTTCCCCATAGCTCTTGCAACCTAGTTTCAATTCAGACCGGATCTAGACTGCAGCTAGGTGGTGCAGTTAGGACGGCACAGTGGCATTGAGGTAGAGTTGCTGCCAGAGATCCGAGTTCGATCCTGACTATGGGTATTGTCAGTACAAAGTTTGCACGTTCTCCCTGTTTTTTCCCCATGGGTTTTCTCTGGGTGCTCCAGTTTCCTCCCACACTCCAAAAACGTGCAAGTTTGTAGGTTAACTGGCTTCTGTAAATTGTCCTTAGTGTGTAGGATAGAACTAGTGCATAGGTGATTGCTGGTCAGCGCAGACTCAGTGGGCAGAAGGGCCAGTTTCCACGCTGTATCTCTAAACTGAAAACCTCCAGAGCCGTCCATATAAGGTTTGTGTACTGTCCGAGCAACAGCATGGGTTGTGTCCAGGTGCTCAAGTTTCCTCCAAAATGCATAACATAGAGTAGGTAGGTCAATTGCTCATTATGTAGGTGAGTGGTGGGACTCAGGAGGTGGGGATGAGTTGAAGTGAACCCAAGGAGACTAAAAGGGATAATGATGTAAATGGGTGCTTAAATGGTTCGTGCGGACTCAGTGGGGTGAAGGGCTGTTTGTGTGCTGCAAGATACCATGAATCTATCTCCTCCAAATCTGTACCATAGTCACTGTGCACCAACGAATCACAGAACTGCAACAAGGCGAGCAGCATTTTCATTAGATCTGTTAAATTTGAAGAATGAGACTAGGGGTAGGCTCTTGTGCTTCCAAACTCAATAAATGTCTCTTATCTCCTGAAATTAAAACAGAAAATTCTAGAAATGTTCAGCTAGTCAGGCAGCATTTGTGGAGAGAGAAACAGAGCCAATATTTTGGGCCGAAAATCTTTCATCCCATTCTGGGTTGGCAGGAGCCAGCAAAAATTAACAATCGACCCATTGGTAGAAAAGTGTTCCGAATGACATCGATTAGCAAGAATCCCAATATTCTGACATCATCCACATGTTGAAATGTTTTCAAACTTCACTCCTGAAAAGCTCAGCCTTAATATTTGGATGATGCCTTAGATTCCATTATCAGTGGAAATAGATCTCCCTTTACCTTTTTAAATTCCTAGGAAAATAATCCTAATTTCCCTAATCATCTTCATAACTTGACCCTGGTGTTTCAGACATTATCCTGGTAAATTTACTCGGCACTCCCTCCAAGACCTGGACTCTATAACTGTGGAAAAGCTTCCAACTATTTATTAAAATTCTCTAGATATACAGGCCAACATTCAATGAGCTAATTTGATTGTTTTCATGAACCAGCCCGTATTTTTTTCATAAATGTGAGGACTCACAAGTCTGTTTGGATTGCCATGGCAGCTGTTACTCACTCTTTAGAAAGTATTCTGTTCTAACTTTTGAGGTAAAATGTGACTAAGCTCCCAGCCGCAAATGGCAGCATCCATTTGTCACTGTCTGGTCAGTATGTTAAATCAATTAACGTTTCTTTGTAAGTTAATGCTACATGGCCACCAGTCCTGATACGATCAACAATCTTAGATGCACAGCTTTTTATCATATCATCTACAAATTGGTCCATTTAAGATTTGTGTTAGGCAATGATAATAATGAATATGAAGCTGAGATAGTGGTGTGTAGGATGTGAGTAGACGTTTATCGAGCTGAATGTCCTCCTTTTGTTTTAGGATTAACTGTATACTCTTATAAGTACCTGGGTGTTTACCTGAACAATAAACTGGACTGGACTGATAACATTAATGCACTTTATAAGAAGGGCCAGAGCAGACTGCACTTGCTGAGGAGACTCAGGTCCTTTGGAGTGCAGGGGGCACTCCCGAGGACCTTCTTCTGCATTGTGGTGGCATCAGCCATTTTCTATGGAGTGGTCTGCTGGAGCAGCAGCATCTCAACTGCTGACAGGAAGAGACTTGATTAACTGATCAAGAAGGCAGTTCTTTCCTTGAATGCCCCCTCGACTCAGTGCAAACGGTGGGAGAGAGGAGGATGATGGCAAAGCTATCATCACTGCTGGACAACGACTCCCACCCCATGCAGGACACTGTCACTGCACTGAGTAGCTCCTTCAGTGACAGACATCTTCACCCCAAGTGCGTGAAGGAGAGATATCGACGGTCCTTCCTTCAAGATTCAAGATTCAAGCTGCTGTCAGACTGCATGACCAGCACTGCTCCCAGCAGACCAGTAAATAAAGATAATTATCTTTATTTTATTTATAATGAATGCTTATCTATTTTTGCTATCCACTTTGGTGCTGTAACCCTGCAAATTTTCCTGTTATGGGCCGAATAAAGGATTATTATTATCATTATTATTATTATTATTATTTGTGCCCAATTCTGTGAACTCCTTTCACTGCTGTTCATAAATGAAGCTGCTGGACAACATTGTTGGGGGCAAACTAGCATCCAACAGAGACACGAGAGACCGCAAATGCTGAACTCTTGAGCAAAACACAAACTGCTGGAGGAACTCAGCTGCCTGGCCCACCCAGCTGCCTGGCCCACCAGCTGCCTGGCCCACCAGCTGCCTGGCCCACCAGCTGCCTGGCCCACCAGCTGCCTGGCCCACCAGCTGCCTGGCCCACCAGCTGCCTGGCCCACTGAGTTCCTCCAGCAGTTTACTTTTTGCTTGCACCCATGGAGCAGCAAGCCTGACCATAGCCAATCAGCACAGAAACAGGCCCTTCAGCCCAGAGTCCGTGCTGACTGTCAACCACCCACTTTCACTGATCCCAAGTGCATCTCTATTTTTCTCTGCACATTCCCAACACCACTCCCCAGATTCTACACACTAGGGTGGTCAATTAACCAATCAACCTGCATGTGTTTGTGATGTGAAAGGAACAATCATCCCCAAGCCCATCCCACCATTCAGGTAAAGTGTGACTGATCTGCCCCCCAGCTCCATGGACCAATTCAGGAAAAATGTTCCCCATGTTGGGAGAGTCCAGAACCAGGGGGTCACAGTTTAAGAATAAGGGGTAAGCCATTTAGGACTGAGATAAGGACATGTTTTTACACCCAGAGAGTTGTGAATCTGGAATTCTCTGCCACAGAAGGCAGTGGAGGCCAATTCACTGGATGTTTTCAAGAGAGAGCTAGATTTAGCTCTTAGGGCTAAAGGAATCAAGGGATATGGGGAAAAAGCAGGAATGGGGTACTGATTTTAGATGATCAGCCATGATCATATTGAATGGTGGTGCTGGCTCGACGGGCTGGGTGGCCTACTCCTGCACCTATTTTTCCATGTTTCTATGTTTCCATACCCTTTGATATCCTAATCTCATGAGTCAAGTGACCCTCTACCTCCACTATCTTTTGGGGAACACCAGGCAGTTATTGCTGGATTTCTGTCCTAAAAGGCCATGTATAATCCTCTTGATCTGGAGTCCCTCTCTGTTCATTTTATCAAAATCCCTAACCATTGCGATCAACTTAATTACATCACCATTCAACCTTCCAGACTTATTGGAATACAATCAATATCATCTGATCTTTCTGCATAATTTAACTCTAACTCTTAAAGCCTTGGTACATTTTGGTAGATTTGCTCTATGGCCTTCCAATCACAACATTTCCTTTCTGATGTACAATGCCTTAGCAGAAAGCTATATTCCTGATGGCTATTCCATGAAAACTCTGTCCAATTAAAGTATAACTTTCTCCCCTTATTATTCCATATTTTCTTTGGACATCGATCTTTTTCTTCTCATCCCTCCCCTAAGTTAACTCCATTGCAATTAAATTCTGCATTTGGACCTGATGATTTGAGTTAGTGACACGAGTCCCATTTAACATCTCGTAGAAATGTTAACTAGCATGAACAAACATCAACATACATACCTTTCTCAGACCGGCAAAACTGTACAAACGCAAGGATCAAAACCTGCAAAGCCAGAGAATCTCTGATCAGCCGCATGGTTAGCAACTGCTAGAAGTCTGTAGCTAGCTGAGAGGCTAGAAAAATATCCTGGTTAATAGTACACCAGATCAACAGAGGGCAGCTTGCAAAACAGAGGGGTCACATTACAGAAGCAAAGAAGATGCTCTGTAATTCTACAGTCCAGTCAAGGCCACATAATGTTCTGTTTAGCATTAAAGAAATTAGGGGGAGAAGGAAAGAAAGATTTGAATTTGTGTGGGCATCACAGGACAGACTTTTATACCACAAGGAATACTGCATTCAGTTTCATGCATTTCACATCAGGAAGGAAATGTTGAGTTTGGAAGGGTACAGTAGGCGCAGCTTGTAGAGCAGCTGCTTTGCATTGCCACAGAACCGAGTTCAATCCTGACCTCAGGTGCAGTTTGTACGGAGTTAGCACATTCTCCCTATGACCGCATGGGTTTCCTCTGGGTGCTCCTGTTTACATGCAGCGGGGTACGTTAATTGACCTCTGTAAATTGCCCCAAGTAGGAAGGTTAATGATAACATCTGAAGTAAATTGTTGAGAATGTGGGGAGAATAAAAAATGGGATTAATCTCAGATGGGTAAATGGATGTTTAAAGGTTGGTGGAAACTCAGCAGGCTGAAGGGCCTGGTTCCATTTTGTATCTTTCTGCGACTTTAGAACACTGCTAAACAATTGACCATAAGAGTATATAGAGTACTTCCCAAGTGTAGTCAGTGCTGTATTCTAGCATTAATGGCGGATAGCATACAGGAAGTTCCACAATTAGCAGTGAATTAGTAACAGTATGATCTGTTTTATTGAGGGATAATGTCAATTGAGAGATAAATTTCAGCAAAACTGCCAGGAAGAACTGTCTTCCTCATTTTTGAAAGAGACCACCGAATATTTTATTTTTACCTGAAAGGGCAAAGGGGGCATTAATGTCATCTCTAAAAGGCATTGGCTCACACAGCACTGAAATCACAAGGTATGATTGCTGCAAACAGTGAGGACACAGTGAGGACATAAAGAACACCAGGGAGATTACGAGCAAATCAAATGGGGGAAAAAATATCAATGTGTGTCACTATTAACAAGAGTCTGCAAGTATAAACTGAGAAAAGAAGAGATTGAACCAAGGACTAACCAAACATAACAACTGTATCCAATGGCAGAACTGAGTGCAGTTGTTTACAGTAAAGTACTGTGATACTGGTTCCTACAAAATTAAAAAATCTCATTAAGAGTATTAACACTTGGAGATAAACTAGCCCCCCCCCCCTCGAATATGTGAAAGAATAGACAAGGCTTTGACAAATCCCAAGAGCTCAACACTGCAGAAACCTATTGGGACATAAAAGGTGCAGGGATTAAATTTAAAAGCTAATCAGAAAGGCCAAGGGGATGCATGAAAGCATATCAATAAATACAATCCCTTAGATTAGCATCACAATCACGCTGGAATTCCTCATACTTTAGCTGTGACTCATTTGAATATAGTTTCACCTCATGGGATTAAGTTTCACCCAGTGGTTCAATGTTACTTTATTGTCGCATGTACCGAGGTACAGTGAAATTCTTTATTTTTGTATTGTTCAGTAAAATCTTACTATACATAAACCCAATCATACTCAAGTACAAGAGTGCAAGAGCAGTAGATCACACTGAGTCAGTACATAAGAGTCCCCACGGTTCCAGTGCCCCATTTGCAAACAAGTGAATGGAAATACAATTACAAAGGAAAGGGTAGATTCTGTTCGAGACCAAAATGGTAGCCTGTGAATGGAAACAGAAGACCCGTGAAGTTTTAAATGGGTGTCTGAGTCAGCCTCTACATAGGATGAGCATGACAGATACATTAAGAGGGAAGATATACACAAAGTGCTGGAGTAACTCAGCGGGTCGGCCAGCATCTCTGGAGAAAAAGGATGGGTGGTGCTTCAGGTCGGGACCCTTCTTCACGCTGTCCGAAATGTCATGCAGCCTT
Source organism: Rhinoraja longicauda (assembly GCF_053455715.1). Taxonomy (NCBI): domain Eukaryota; kingdom Metazoa; phylum Chordata; class Chondrichthyes; order Rajiformes; family Arhynchobatidae; genus Rhinoraja; species Rhinoraja longicauda. The sequence goes on along the minus strand of NC_135970.1, from coordinate 9,688,351 downwards.
TTCCGCTAGAGATGCCTCCCTAACCCGCTGAGTTATTTCTGCACTTTGTGTCTATCATCAGTATATACCAGCATCTGCAGTTACTTTCTATACATTAATAGGAAAGTATGTGAAGTACTAGAAATGATAAAATGATAGAGGGAGAGGATGCATGAAGACATCTAGCTTATTAAAAAATGGATGCATTGCCAAGTCAGGATAAAATGTATCCCTGTTTCTTACAAAAAGTAGCAAAAGGTCTGTCATTTTTGTATCCTCCTTGGCTACTGACATGGTTTTGGGAAAAATGGAAGATGACAAAAATATGGACCATTTTGTTTCATAAAGGATAAATCTATAGACAAGCTAACATCAGTTAAATATCTTTAATGGGCAAGTTATTTGAAACAAAAATTGAAGGGACACCATAAATCAGCATTTGGAGAGGCATTGGTGCGTCAACCAATTTGCATGGATTTATTAAGGGAAGGATTTATCTAAAAATCTGAACTGAATTGGTTGAGGTACTCACAAGAAACATCTATGAGGCCAATGCATTTAGTGTGCTCCATGTGGATTTTACAATGTTTGACAATGTTCCACAAGCCTGGAGTTTAGGAATATAAAAGTTTATATTCCTATATTCCAAGGGAAAACGACATTGTATTAAAAACTGACTCAGTGAGAAAAAGCAGAGGCTTATGATCAGCAGGCATTTTCATGACAAGATAGATGACTGGGGACTTGTTGGGTTCCACAAGTATCTTACATGGCCACTTGCTTTTCAGTGCGTATGTATACATTAATGATCACGATTTAAATCAAGTGGCCACGATTAAGAAGTTTGCTGATGTTTCTAATATTTACAGTGCGATCTCAAGGAAGAAAGTTCCAGACTGCAGGAAGATGCCTTAATTTATGACAGTGCAGAAGGTGGCCATTTGGCCCATTAGTTCCATTCACTGCAGTCCTTTCAATCCCATTCCCCTTCTCTTTATTTCCCTGAACTCTGCGACTTATTCTCTTTCACATGTCCATCAACTCCACTTTGATTCTTTTTGCTATGTATCTACATCTATGGGCAATTTACACTTACCAATTAACCGAAAGCCAATTTCCCTTTCCAATCGCATTCCAGTTTAGATTGGATTTCAATTTGCAGTTGTTATTCTTAAGCATATGTACACAATATTCGTTGTTTTCAAACAGCGCTGATCCTTGGTGGGCACATCGAGCACCAAGAACTCCATGCAAAAGTGAAAGGGCAAAGTTGAATCCTCTCTTTCAATGCCTCAGGATATTCCAAAGCTCATGAGGCCAGTGGAAGCGTGTAGTCAGCAATGCAGTGCACAAAATTATAGTAGTTACTTTGTGCTCTGCAGGATTCCACAAGCATCAGTGAGATAATGGGCAAAATAATTTGGGGGGGGGGGGGGAGTGGCATATAGTGCACCTTGATTGAGGATATATATTCAGCACTGTATGGCCTCTGTTGCTCTTCTATAACTGTAGGACCTTTTGCATCATTCCAAAGACAGAGGAGACAGAGGTTAATGCCTGAGTTCAACACTCTCCCAGTACTCTCCCAAAACGTTAATTTGCAAGTCGAATTGTTTGTAAGGAAGACACATTCAATGCTAGCATTTATATCAAGAGGACTGGAAGACAAAAACAGAGATGTAATGCTGAGGCTCTATAAGGTGCTGGTCAGGCTGTATTTGGAGTACCATGAGGAAATTTGGGCCCCATATCTGATGAAGGATGTGAGGAGAGGGTCCAGAGGAGGTTTACAAGAATGATTCCAGGAATGAGTGGGTTAGCCTATGATGAGCATTTGACACCACTGGGCCTCGACTCACTGGAGTTTAGAAGGTTGAGGGGGAACCTCATTAAAACTTACAGAATAATGAAAGGCATAGATAGAGTGGATGTGGAAATGATGTTTCCACTGGTGGGAGAGTCTAGGACCAGAGGTTATAGCCTCAGAATTAAAGGGAGCTCTTTTAAAAAGGAGGTGAGGTGGAACTTCTTTAGTCAGAGGATAATTAAACCGTGGAACTCAGTGCAACAGAGGTCTGTGGAGGGCGAGTCAGTGGATATTTTTAAGGCAGAGATAGACAAACTCTTGATTGGAACAGATGACAAGGATTATGGGGAGAAGGCAGGAAAATGGGATTAGGAGGAAGAGATCAGCCATGATTGAATGGCGGACTAGACTCGATGGGCCTAACGGCCTAATTGTACTCCTATAACTGGTAAACTTGTGAACGTGAACCACTGCAGTAGCCATGGTTATCCAAATGGTTCTTATACTTTGGCCAACACTTCCAACTACAGAGCCCACAAAAATACACACTGACTGTTATGGTTGTTCATACTTCAAAATGAATTTAGTGATCATCACGGGCTACGTAGACACAAAAAGCTGGAGGAACTCAGCGGGTCAGGCAGCATCTCTGGAGAGAAGGAATGGGTGACATTTCTTGGGTGCTCTAACTTCAGATAGTCCCTGCTTTCCTTCTTTATCCCCTCCCCCTTCCCAGTTCTCCCACCAGTCTTCCTGTCTCCTATCTTTGTCCTGCCATCAGTCTGAAGAAGGGTCTCGACCCGAAATGTCACCCATTCCTTCTCTCCAGTGATGCTGCCTGACCCGCTGAGTTACTCTAGCTTTTTGTGTCTACCTTCGATTTAAACCAGCATCTGCAGTTTTTTTCCCTACACATCACGGGCTTTGTGATATCCTGAAATAATTTGAAGACCCTTTGGAAAGGCAAATTGATTTTTATCTCTACACAGAAAGTAACTTGGTGCTGTTTAAATATTTGTGCCAGGAACAAACAGTGAATGACACACTGAACAGAGGGGCAATGGAAAAAAGTGTAATTGACTCAGCAGTTCAAGGCACCGTGGGGTCATTCAGCTGTAGGCTTGTCCTGGGCTTGAGGACTATGGAGTTTAGTAACAAAATCTCTTAAAAGACAGCAAAGTATAGTGATTCAAAGTTCAAAGAATGCATATATATCACAAAACAAAATGTTTATGCATTCAAAACTCATTTGTTAATCATTTCAAACATGAATATCTACAAAGTCGTGGACTTTTTACTTAAAGTGGGGAAGGAAAATGTTTGACACACCCATTTAACTTGGGTCCCAATGCACAACAATTTTTCATGGCCCCCTTGCATTGCCATCAATACAACATGAATGTTGCATGATTCTTTGCATCCTCTTACGTACAAAAAGATGAAGGCAGAAGTTGTTTAAGTCTATCGTTGTGAGATCCTGTTGAAAGAATTGAACCTGTGCAGATGTATGCTCGATGCTTAGCTGTGAAAGAGGACTGTAACCTCCACTGAGAACAACACAGTCAGGAACTGCATGGAATAATACCATCACCTATACGTTCCTCTCCAACTTGCACATTATTCTGACTAGGAGATTTTTTTTTTTAGATTTAGATTCTACAGCGCGGAAACAGGCCCTTTCGGCCCACCAAGTCCGCGCCGCCCAGCGATCCCCGCACATTAACACTATCCTACACACACCAGGGACAATTTTTACATTTACCCAGTCAATTAACCTACAAACCTGCACGTCTTTGGAGATATATTGATAATGACTGCTCAGCAACAAGGTGGAAGCATTGTCACCACAAAGATTCAAGAGGGTATCAAATCACCACTTTTTCATGCAGTAAAGATTGAACAATAACTGATGGATTGCCAGCAAAATCCATGTCTTCAGAATGAATGTAAAAAATAAAGGTGGCACAGCGGTAGAGTTGCTGCATTATAGAGCTTGCAGCACCAGAGACCGGGGTTCGATCCCGACTACGGGTGCTGTCTGTACGGAGTTTGTACTTTCTCCCCTTGACCGCATGGGTTTTCTCTGAGATCTTCGGTTTCCTCCCACACTCCAAAGACATACAGGTTAATTGGCTTGCTGTATGTGTAAATTGTCCCTAGCGTGTGTAGGGTAGCGTTAGTATGTAGGGAACGCTGGTCAGTGCGGACTCGGTGGGCCGAAGGGCCTGTTTCCACGCTGTATCTAAACTAAATAAACAAGCCACGTATTGTCAAGGAAATGATGTCACTCTCCCAGGGACTACTCTGGTCTCTTGTCGTGAAAACCATAGAAAAAATCTATTTCCAAGATGCCACAAAGAAATTAATAAATTTAAACAGATTTAAAATCTGTAAGGTGGCATGTACAGACAGGGGTCTGAGAGTAATAAGTGAAAATATTTAATATTAAGGAAGGAATAAGGAAGATTGTGAGGAAAGACTATCAAAAGGTTTGAAGATCTGTTATAACATGACTGTTTTAATGTGAGGTTTGTTACGATGGAAGAGAATATTATTGTGCAGTAGATAAATACTGAACTGGTTAAAGTGACCTGAGAGCTTGTAATACATAAAAGGAAAGTATTGGTGGTTCGTTAAATTGAGGACTGGAAGAATATGTTAAAGGACATAGGAAATTTGAAAAAGCGAAGGGCCTATGAAGTATATTTCCAGGTTCTGAGTTGATTGGTGTGGGCAAGTTGGACCGAATGGCCTGTTTCCACACTGAATGACTCTATGACTCAACAGTTGTGTGCTAAGAGAAGGGCAATGTATTACCTATTTTCATAATGGCATTCAGAGCTCACCTGTGTTAATAGCTGTGGCGGGAATAATGCAGCAACTTTAATTAATGACAATAGTAGTCCCTTGGATGAAGAGAAAATAAGTAGAGGTGGCCAGAATATATTTCAGAAAGAAAGAGAAATCAAGGGAGATTATCAGAATTCATTTGAGTTTACAGAAGGTGGATACGGATATGCAGCAAACGTGGTAAACTGGTATATTTATTGGGATGGCATGGTGGTGCAGTAGAGTTGCTGCCTTACAGTGCCAGAGATCCATCATTGATTAACTTTGATGATTAGCTCAACAACTAATTTTACGTGTTTCAATTTCATTTTATTAACCTTCCTTACATTTCTGTAAGGAAGTGATAATTGTTCCTGTTTAGACTGGATTAGAAAACTCAGCTGTAACTATTTAATCCAAAGGGTGGTGAGAATATGGAATATGTTCCCTTGGCAAGAAATGGAATTGAATAGTACTGATGCACTTAAGATGAGGCTTGACATGGACATCAAAAGGAAGAGAACGGTGAACAATGCTGATAGATTTAGATGAGGAAAGATATAAGACCAAGGAAGTTTAGCATGACTCCAGCAACTTTTCCCAACTTCTGCAGATGCACCACAGAAACCAAACTATAAGGATACATTACAACTTGTTCCAGAAGCAGCTTTGCCCAAGACTGCAAGAAATTCCAGAGAGTTGTGGATACATCCAAGTCATTCACACAAAGCAGCTTCCTTCCATCAAATCCATCCACAACTCCGCATTGCCTATGGAAATTAGCCAACATAATCAAGGACCATGTATATCGTAGTCATTCCCTCTTCTCCCACCTACCGTCAAGCAGAAGACACAAACGCTTGAAAGTACATACCACCAGATTCAGGAACAGCTTCTACCCTGCTGTTATCAGACTATTGAACATACCTCTCATAAGGATATGGTCTTGATCCCCCAACCTACCTCATTGTGTCCTTCACACTTTTTAAAATCTGTGCTTTCTCTATAACTGTAACACTATATTCTGCACTCTGGTATTTTTCTCTTTGCATTACCTGTTGAAATTGTATATGACTTGATTGTACTCATGTTAAGTAAGATTTGACTGGATTGCATGCAAACATTTTTTTTCATTATCTTAGTGCATGTAACAATAATAAATCAATAGCAACATCAATAGAGTAGAGCATAACTGCTGGTAAGTACTGATGGGCCAAATGGCCTCTTTCTTTCTGTCGTGTATATCCTATGTAAGGAACTTTTTACCGAAAATATTCAGGCGATTGCAAAACAAAGTTTACTTTTCAGTTGAGCCACATTAATGAACAAAACAACATGTGCAAACAGACAGAGTCAGCAATCTCATGAGAGAAAAATCAACAACAGGTGATCAAATATTAGCATAGTACAAGAACTGCATACCGAAGCACAGGACTAGATATAACGTGCACGATGGAGAGGGAGAAGGGAGCAGGTAAAATAAAACACTGCACAGTTCCTCCAGTACAGAAAACAAGACTGGGGTACAAAGAAATTCCTTGATGGCATAATGCACTGAGTAAGCAATATACAAGATAATAATGTACATTACAATAAAATAATACATGATAATAATAATAATAATAATAATAAATTAACAATATGGTTCAAAAATAATAGTGCAATCTGAAGTAGTGCTCGTGCAATAACAGAATAACTGATTGAGGTAGAAACTAAGAGTAAGGGTACACGGCAGCACCTCCGGGAAGAGGGTGTGAAAGAGTTGATTGCTCCAAGAGTCTGATAGCTGTGGAGAAGTTGTTCTTAAGTCTGGATGACTGAGCTTTCAAGTTCCAGTCTCTTCATCCAGAGAGATAAAGGGGATGGTCAGGACAGCAAACATATTTGACGATACGTCCAGGTTTCCTGATGTGATGCAAGGCACCATAAGGATGGACTGGATGGAAGGAGGTGACAAGCCTCTGAGACTGGACTGTGTACACCATTTGCTGGAGGTTCAGGTGGTCAAGAGCAGATGGTTCCCCGGGCAGTATGTTCTGGAGGTAGTTTGATTGAAGCTGCCAATGGTGATAGATTGAAACTTTATTAGCACATGTGACATTACACAATGAAATTCTTTGTTCTGCCTACCATACACAAAGTATAGGGCGCTGCCAAAATGTCAACGTTCAATGTAGTTCCCAATGGTACCTCTTTGTTTTACCCCCCCAGCACGCACTGCCGGCACACCCGACCGACACTTACACGGGCCTGTCCTCGGCTGCCTGCTGCCAGGTCCTCTTGTCCTCTGTTAGTCTGTTAGTCTGCTCTGTTACGGCACTCGCCGGGAGCCTCTGACAGCCTACCTCTCTCTCCGACACCCTTCCTCGCTCCTCGGTGACCCACCTCGCTCTCGGCGGTTGCTTGCGGGTCCCTCCTTGCTCTTGCGGCGTGAGTTCATTTCCATCCACTCCTCTCCTTAAGAACATCCCCCATTATGAACAAAACGGACATTTGTGCAATCGTCTTTTCTAATCCTATGGTAGAAGGAAGATGGCAGGAAGGATAAAGAAGCTAAGATATTTAGGGCGAGGACATTCCTGTAGCGATGTCTTAAGCTGCTGCTTCTAAGGAATGTAAAGGAAAATGTTTGAGGTAATTGTGACTTTAGCTTCTCGCTTTTTCTCCGTGGTGCCCATAGATGTGAGCTTTACCAATGCTCATTGGTGCCACATTTGGGCAAATGCTGATCCGATGCCAAGGACAGTTATTTTTCTCTCCTCTAAAATTCAGGTCTTTTTGTCACTTTTGGGAAATGGTTTTGATGAAGTCGTGAGCCAAATGGACAGGGCAAAATCCAAACAGAGCAGTGATGAAAAAGCAATGCTGGATAGCACTGTTGATGGTGCGGTCTATCATTTTGCTAATTGGGAACAAGCTGTGCAATAATTAGCCAAATTGGACTTATCTTACTTTCTGTAAACATAATTGGGCTATTTTTGGTTGCTCCCTGTATGTTAACTGCTTGGACTGCTTGGCTGGAGCCACAGTGATTCTGCAGTGCTCGCCATGATTGTTACAACCAGGAAAGTATAGGGTCTCGAAGTCTTTGCCTTGTCCAGTGCTCTCAGCCTTTTCTTGACAGCATGTGGAATGAATTGAATTACCTCGTTACAGACTTATTTGCTATTGGGGATCTTCAAGTCAAGTCAAGTTTATTTGTCACATACACATACACAATGTGCAGTGAAATGAAAGTAGCAATGCCTGCGGATTGTGCAACAAACAAAAATTACAATTACAGCATATAAATTTAAATTAATACAGAAAAGAAAATTTAGTCCCTGGAGTTATAATAGTTAACAGTCCTGATGGCCTGTGGGAAGAAACTCCGTCTCATCCTCTCCGTTTTCACAGCATGACAGCGGAGGCGATTGGATGGAAGTCAAGCGAGATTATCCACTCGGCACTTCTGAACGAGTACGGTTGCAAAGAATGTCGATGATCTTGGAGTAGCCTTCTCATGTTAACTGTTTAATTGCCCAGTGCCAGTCATGTCTGCATTTGTTGGTTATGAGGTCACCTAACTCGGGCTGTTGCATGCTGTTCTAGTACATGTGCAGCTTCATCAAGTTGATATCATTTTTTACTTCTCGTCGTGCCCCTGGTATGCACTTCTGCTCTCCTCATTGATCCAGGGGTGCTCACTGACTTCATTGTAATGGTAGCCTTAGGGATATACAGGATCAGCAGCTTGTGTTGTGCACATTTCTGCTGCTGTTGATAGTCCACACATCCATGACTAAGGAAGACATTCCTTATTTTAGGTTACCTTTGAATAATAAATGTCAAATGGGTTTGTGAACTATGTGGGTCTTGAGCTTATTCAAGTATAATGTTACCATGCTCTTCCTGTTGGAGGCTTCTGAGTATGTGACCTTCCTTTTCAGTTGCCATTACTACATGGGGTAGGAGAAAATGAATGGGTATTACATCTCTGCGGAATTTTCACTTCCACATGGCAGATTATTACAATAAACAGTGGTAATTTATCCAAATAGCAGATTGTCTGTATATCACTGATTATGAGGAGGCTGTTTCCAGATTGGCTTGCTGCTAATGCCTCTCTTACCAGGACAATGCTGATGGCTGACCGCTTATAGACAATTGAACAGACTGGCTCTGTATTGATCTTTTTTTTACATATGAGCTTCACTAAAATCAGGGATCCACCACACTCGTCTGCTCTCAAATGAATAAGTGGCCTTGTATATAACGATCAATTACCATTGTTTAAAAGCACTGATATTTCAGTGACTGCAGCATATATTTAATATAATGTGGTGCTGCAACATCTACACCTAAATGAAATAAAGACATGCGGGGAAAAAACAGCAGGAGTTTCAGACCTGAAATCATGATTGTTTCTCTATCCACAGATTCTGCCAATATGTGCAATTTATTTTCATTTTATATTTAAATGAATGCGTTGGATAAGTCTTAAATCCAAGCCATTTAGTGGCAGGCAATGAACCTGACCCTACATGTTGGTAGAGTACAGAAAGGAAAGATTTATATCAGAAATTATGCACGGTTGAATTCTAACAAAGCCCAGTGGATTATCCAGTTAAATTGTAATTGACTGGTTAAAAGCGCAATTGCCCTCTTTTGTAAGCAGATTGGCATTGCGTTTGGGATTTATTTCAGGAAATTATATAATGTTTCTTACAAACAGTTGGTAACTTTTTCTGGTATTAATATGTATGGTTTATGATTTTATGTCATGTTTGGCTGTTTACAAAAATATCTCATTAGTTTTACCTTTTGTCAATTATAAATGATTTGATTGACCAATATAACAACAACTTCAATTTATATAATGCCTTTCAATGTAAGAAAATCGTCATCGTAATTCATAAATTGCAAGGCAGAAAAAAATTACGTTGTTTTCAGTGGTAATAAACATAATCGGTAAACCATTTTAAGATAAAGTTACTGACAAGCCTTGACTGAGAGTCTGAGGTCCACAGAGCATTCCGCAATTCCAACATTCCTAACACAAGTGGATTATTTCTCACTGGGAGCTGTTAAAGAAAACTTTAAAACACAACACAAAGATTGGGCAAGACAATCAAGACTTTATTCAAGAGCGCCAAATACAGTAATCACTGGGAGCAATCTAGGAGACTGCTCAACAAACAAAAATTCATCTGCTCCTTATATATAGACTCTATAAAGATTCATCTGCTCCGTAATAAATATATAATATATATAAATATATATATATATATATATATATATATATATATAGACGATAAAGTTACAAAAAGTACTCATCCCTTCTTTGTCCCCCTCAGTTCTCGGCTGCCCACCCATGCCGGATCCCTTAGGTCTCGGCGGCTCCTACACGCTGGGTCTCCCTTGGTTCCCAACGGTCCCCCCACGCCGGGTTCCCTTTGTTCTCTTGCACCTTTCAATTTCCCCTTAGCTCAGAAATGTGTGAAACAATAGAAATGTTTTTTCTGTCGGACTAGAAAAAAAAATGATGAATGTAAACTTTGTGATTAGCATTTGTTCTTTTTGATGTTATGCCAGCGAAAAATGTATCAAATAACCATACATTTTGATGGTTTGATCCATTTTCAAATGCTGCATATGGTGATGGATTATTGATTCTGATGGAGGGTGATGTAGTTTATGATGCAGGCTTGAATAAAAAACAAATCCAATATCATCTTATTGAATTATATCTGAACATGTGGGCATAATTATAACGCTATATGAAAAATATTTATTTAGATTGGTGGGACCATTTACAAGTGGATCTTAGGCATAGACCAATTATTTAATGGATTTATTCACAAAATGCTGGAGTAACTCAGCAGGTCAGGCAGCATCTCAGGAGAGAAGTAAATGGGTGACATTTCGGGTCGAGACCCTTCTTCAGACTGATTATTTAATTATTAATTATTTAATGGACATCATTTGCAAGGCTCCATCCACTGTAATAACCCATATGCTGAATTAATCAGCCTCTTATGAAATGGTGCAGTAACTAAAATCCACAGCATGTTTCACTGCATTGTTAAGGCTATTTATGCAATTTCTTCAGGATCTTTGCCTCTTTTACCTTGAAATTATAATTGGCTGAGTTCTTGCAAAATTCAAGGTGCATGTATTCTGCACAGGACCTTTTCTCTTTTGCCAACCTCTCTATCTGCAAGTCTTGAATTATTTACAGATTTTGATCCCAGGCTAGGAATTCCACTCTCAATGGAGCTACATCTCAATCCGCTCTCATCCTGACCCAGCTACACATAACCCCTTTTAAGTTCATTCTGATTCTAGGCTGTAATCTCTCTTAAAACCTTCCCATCGGGGATGTCAGGTCTTGCAAGCAACATAAATGGAAAAGCTGCTCAAAACCAGAGGCTTCACCACTCAATGATTCCTAGGTACAACTGTGAGTTGCCACAGGCAAAGATTTTTTTAGATTTAGAGATGCAAGGTAAAAGGTGTCGATGATCTTGGAGTAGCCTTCTCATGTTAACTGTTTAATTGCCCAGTGCCAGTCATGTCTGCATTTGTTGGTTATGAGGTCACCTAACTTGGGCTGTTGCATGCTGTTCTAGTACATGTGCAGCTTCATCAAGTTGATATCATTTTTTACTTCTCGTCGTGCCCCTGGTATGCACTTCTGCTCTCCTCATTGATCCAGGGGTGCTCACTGACTTCATTGTAATGGTAGCCTTAGGGATATACAGGATCAGCAGCTTGTGTTGTGCACATTTCTGCTGCTGTTGATAGTCCACACATCCATGACTAAGGAAGACATTCCTTATTTTAGGTTACCTTTGAATAATAAATGTCAAATGGGTTTGTGAACTATGTGGGTCTTGAGCTTATTCAAGTATAATGTTACCATGCTCTTCCTGTTGGAGGCTTCTGAGTATGTGACCTTCCTTTTCAGTTGCCATTACTACATGGCGTAGGAGAAAATGAATGGGTATTACATCTCTGCGGAATTTTCACTTCCACATGGCAGATTATTACAATAAACAGTGGTAATTTATCCAAATAGCAGATTGCCTGTATATCACTGATTATGAGGAGGCTGTTTCCAGATTGGCTTGCTGCTAATGCCTCTCTTACCAGGACAATGCTGATGGCTGACCGCTTATAGACAATTGAACAGACTGGCTCTGTATTGATCTTTTTTTTACATATGAGCTTCACTAAAATCAGGGATCCACCACACTCGTCTGCTCTCAAATGAATAAGTGGCCTTGTATATAACGATCAATTACCATTGTTTAAAAGCACTGATATTTCTGTGACTGCAGCATATATTTAATATAATGTGGTGCTGCAACATCTACACCTAAATGAAATAAAGACATGCGGGGAAAAAACAGCAGGAGTTTCAGACCTGAAATCATGATTGTTTCTCTATCCACAGATTCTGCCAATATGTGCAATTTATTTTCATTTTATATTTAAATGAATGCGTTGGATAAGTCTTAAATCCAAGCCATTTAGTGGCAGGCAATGAACCTGACCCTACATGTTGGTAGAGTACAGAAAGGAAAGATTTATATCAGAAATTATGCACGGTTGAATTCTAACAAAGCCCAGTGGATTATCCAGTTAAATTGTAATTGACTGGTTAAAAGCGCAATTGCCCTCTTTTGTAAGCAGATTGGCATTGCGTTTGGGATTTATTTCAGGAAATTATATAATGTTTCTTACAAACAGTTGGTAACTTTTTCTGGTATTAATATGTATGGTTTATGATTTTATGTCATGTTTGGCTGTTTACAAAAATATCTCATTAGTTTTACCTTTTGTCAATTATAAATGATTTGATTGACCAATATAACAACAACTTCAATTTATATAATGCCTTTCAATGTAAGAAAATCGTCATCGTAATTCATAAATTGCAAGGCAGAAAAAAATTACGTTGTTTTCAGTGGTAATAAACATAATCGGTAAACCATTTTAAGATAAAGTTACTGACAAGCCTTGACTGAGAGTCTGAGGTCCACAGAGCATTCCGCAATTCCAACATTCCTAACACAAGTGGATTATTTCTCACTGGGAGCTGTTAAAGAAAACTTTAAAACACAACACAAAGATTGGGCAAGACAATCAAGACTTTATTCAAGAGCGCCAAATACAGTAATCACTGGGAGCAATCTAGGAGACTGCTCAACAAACAAAAATTCATCTGCTCCTTATATATAGACTCTATAAAGATTCATCTGCTCCGTAATAAACATATAATATATATAAATATATATATATATATATAGACGATAAAGTTACAAAAAGTACTCATCCCTTCTTTGTCCCCCTCAGTTCTCGGCTGCCCACCCATGCCGGATCCCTTAGGTCTCGGCGGCTCCTACACGCTGGGTCTCCCTTGGTTCCCAACGGTCCCCCCACGCCGGGTTCCCTTTGTTCTCTTGCACCTTTCAATTTCCCCTTAGCTCAGAAATGTGTGAAACAATAGAAATGTTTTTTCTGTCGGACTAGAAAAAAAAATGATGAATGTAAACTTTGTGATTAGCATTTGTTCTTTTTGATGTTATGCCAGCGAAAAATGTATCAAATAACCATACATTTTGATGGTTTGATCCATTTTCAAATGCTGCATATGGTGATGGATTATTGATTCTGATGGAGGGTGATGTAGTTTATGATGCAGGCTTGAATAAAAAACAAATCCAATATCATCTTATTGAATTATATCTGAACATGTGGGCATAATTATAACGCTATATGAAAAATATTTATTTAGATTGGTGGGACCATTTACAAGTGGATCTTAGGCATAGACCAATTATTTAATGGATTTATTCACAAAATGCTGGAGTAACTCAGCAGGTCAGGCAGCATCTCAGGAGAGAAGTAAATGGGTGACATTTCGGGTCGAGACCCTTCTTCAGACTGATTATTTAATTATTAATTATTTAATGGACATCATTTGCAAGGCTCCATCCACTGTAATAACCCATATGCTGAATTAATCAGCCTCTTATGAAATGGTGCAGTAACTAAAATCCACAGCATGTTTCACTGCATTGTTAAGGCTATTTATGCAATTTCTTCAGGATCTTTGCCTCTTTTACCTTGAAATTATAATTGGCTGAGTTCTTGCAAAATTCAAGGTGCATGTATTCTGCACAGGACCTTTTCTCTTTTGCCAACCTCTCTATCTGCAAGTCTTGAATTATTTACAGATTTTGATCCCAGGCTAGGAATTCCACTCTCAATGGAGCTACATCTCAATCCGCTCTCATCCTGACCCAGCTACACATAACCCCTTTTAAGTTCATTCTGATTCTAGGCTGTAATCTCTCTTAAAACCTTCCCATCGGGGATGTCAGGTCTTGCAAGCAACATAAATGGAAAAGCTGCTCAAAACCAGAGGCTTCACCACTCAATGATTCCTAGGTACAACTGTGAGTTGCCACAGGCAAAGATTTTTTTAGATTTAGAGATGCAAGGTAAAAGGTGTGTGCCAGAAGCTCCATCCTTTCAGGACCATTTGGAAAGTAGAATGGCTGAGTGAATCAGCAATGTCCTCCAACCCACCCCATAACTATTTTAACTATGTCAAATAAGTGACCACTCAATAAAACAAGTCAAAAAAGATTACCGTTCAATGACTTTATTAAAAAAAAGCTGTTTTAATCATTTTATATGTATAAGAAGCTGATGTAACTATTTTCCATACACTAATTTGTTAGCAGGTCTGGTCACTAATAATTACCTCTACTATATCTTCCACAGACATCTCAGACCATATTTCCATGAATATGATCATTCTTGCCACAATTGGTGCATATATTTAGAATATATTTGTAGATAACATGAACCTGGGCTGAAATAAGGCTTTGAGCTCCTGCTACATACCTCACTTTTAATTTATTTTCTTTTTTTAGTTAAGTTAATGGAAGGAAATCAGGCAGCCCTTATAATATTAGATCTGCTACTGGCCATTTTGCATCCCCTTCCCAAATGCATTTAACCCCCCCTCCCAAGATGGCGGTCGAGGAGGAAGCCAGCGGTCGAGGAAGCGGCCGGAGGTTGAGAACGGAGGATGCCGGAGGTCGGACGAGGACGGGTCCGCGTGGGTGCCGGGACACCATGAACAAAGGGGGGGCCCAGCGTGGGGGGAGGCCGCCGAGAAAAATGGGGGACCCTGATGGGGGACCATCCAGAGAACAAAGGGGGACCCAGCATGGGGGGACCGCCGAGAACAAAGGGGGGCCCGGTGTGTGGGGACCGTCCAGAGAACAAAAGGGGACCCAGCGTGGGGGGACCGCCGAGAACAAAGGGGGGCCCGGTGTGTGGGGACCGTCCAGAGAACAAAGGGGGACCCAGCGTGAGGGGACTGCCGAGAACAAAGGGGGACCCAGCGTGGGGGGACCGTCCAGAGAACAAAGGGGAACCCAGCGTGAGGGGACCGCCGAGAACAAAGGGGAACCCTGGTGGGGGACCGTCCAGAGAACAAAGGGGGGCCCGGTGAGTGGGGACTGCCGAGAACAAAGAGGGACCCTGGTGGGGGACGGTCCAGAGAACAAAGGGGGGCCCGGTGAGTGGGGACTGCCGAGAACAAAGAGGGACCCTGGTGGGGGACGGTCCAGAGAACAAAGGGGGAACCCAGCGTGGGGGGACCGCCGAGAACAAAGAGGGACTATTGGAGACTAAATGGAATACTTTGCAACTTTGTCACCGCCCTATATGTGACAACTCTTGGCATTCTTGTGTATGCAAAACAAAGAATGTCACTGTGACTTGTCAACTGTGATAATAAAGTATCATTCATTCATTCATTCATCATCTGTAAACTTAAATCACATGTCCTGTATTTCCATTCAGATTATTGATATATACAACCAAAGCAACCCTGAGTCATGTACAACCACCGCATAAAACTTCTGTTGATAATTCTCATTTGCTTTACACCATTGGGCCAACTAGCACAAGTAGGCAGTGATTGGTGATATCTTCCCATTTGCTCGAGTGGCAAATTCGGCAAAGTTGAGGCATTTTGCTGCACACTTGTACAAATCCATTTTGATTCAAAATACAATCACTTCAACATAATCCCCTAATCCTATCCATGAAAGCAATATAAAATATATTGGTAGAGTAACTGATACAAATCCAGGAGAATGTAATTCAGAAAAGCTTTAGTGGATGCATGCAAATTGATTAGATGGGCAATAACATAGCTAAAGGGATGTAATATAAAAGTCTTGATAAAATAAAAGTGTGGAGTTTTTTTAAAACTGGTGAGGGTTTGAAAAGAGATGGTGTTCTGAAGAGGGATCTGATAGAAGTTCATAAAATTCTGAGAAGCACAGATGGAGTAGACAGTCAGAACCTTTTCTCCAGGGTGGAAATGTCAAGAACTAGAGGACATGGCTTTGTGAGTGGGACAAAGTTTAAAGCAGATGTGCAGGGCAAGCTTTTGTCCTCAGAGAGGTGGTGGGTGACTGGAACTTGCTGCCAGGGGTGATGGTGGAGGCAGATAAAACAGTGACATTGAAGAGGTTTTTAGATAGGCACATGGTGAAGCAGGGAATGGAGGGACACAGATCACATGCAGGCAGAGGAGCCTTGTTTAAATTGAGGCAGAGGACACCCACGGCTACGCTTAGCCAGGCCGACCCTGCAAAGCTGCCAGGACAACAGACCGTCACGGTTAGATTAAGAACCCTGCACTTACTGCCATATAGGAGTATAGGAGTATAGAAGCAAAGAGGTCCTTCTACAGTTGTACCGGGCCCTGGTGAGACCGCACCTGGAGTACTGTGTGCAGTTTTGGTCTCCAAATTTGAGGAAGGATATTCTTGCTATTGAGGGTGTGCAGCGTAGGTTCACTAGGTTAATTCCCGGAATGGCGGGACTGTCGTATGTTGAAAGGCTGGAGCAATTAGGCTTGTATACACTGGAATTTAGAAGGATGAGGGGGGATCTTATTGAAACATATAAGATAATTAGGGGATTGGACACATTAGAGGCAGGAAACATGTTCCAATGTTGGGGGAGTCCAGAACAAGGGGCCACAGTTTAAGAATAAGGGGTAGGCCATTTAGAACGGAGATGAGGAAGAACTTTTTCAGTCAGAGAGTGGTGAAGGTGTGGAATTCTCTGCCTCAGAAGGCAGTGGAGGCCAGTTCGTTGGATGCTTTCAAGAGAGAGCTGGATAGAGCTCTTAAGGATAGCGGAGTGAGGGGGTATGGGGAGAAGGCAGGAACGGGGTACTGATTGAGAGTGATCAGCCATGATCGCATTGAATGGCGGTGCTGGCTCGAAGGGCTGAATGGCCTACTCCTGCACCTATTGTCTATTGTCTTACAACAACTGGGACTTGAAAATGGCGCCAAACTGACGACTCTGTATACGGTCTCAGTGTACTGCTAATATGCACTTGTACTGTATCTGAAATGCTTATCTAATATGCATCCAAGTGCTTATGTATAGTGATACTTGTACTGAACTGTATGTAAAAATGAATTTCACTGTACCTCAGTACATGTGACAAATAAAGTACCATACCATAATGTTTGACATAGATATTGTGGGCTACAGAGCCTGACCCTGAGCTGGACTGTTCTATGTCTGAGGCCCAGGTGTCCTTGTACAAGAATTGCTCAAAGTTAACATTCAGGTGCAATGCATGTTTATTAAGGTAAACAACACTGGCAATTACTGCAAGTGGTATTACTCCAATTATATGGGGTCTGCTGAGATTGCATATGAAATATTTTATGCAGGTTTGGTCTTCCTCTCTGGGAAAGGATATACTTGCAATCAAGGAAGTACAACAAAGATTTAATAGATCAATCCTGGGATGCCAGTTTGTGTCTTCCAATGAGAGATTGACCAGAATTCCTTAATTTTACAAGAATGGGAGGTGAACTTCTTTTTCTGTCAAATATCTTGCACATCTCTGAAATAAATTCCAGGAGTCAGTTTTACATAGGTGAAATAGTGGTGCAGTAGATTTATGGCCTTACAGCGCCAGACCCGGGTTCGATCCAGACCATGGTTGCTGGCTGTACAGAGTTTGTACATTCTCCCTGTGATCATGTGAGTTTCCCCCCACACTCCTAAGATACACAGGATTGTAGGCTAATTTGCTTTGGTAAAATTGTCCCTAGTGTGTCGGAATGTTAGTGTACAGGGATCGCTGGTCGACATGGACGATGGGCCGAAGGGCCTGTTTTGTGCTGTATCGCCAAAGTCTATAGTCTAAACTCATTGAAATTCTTACAGAACCTGACAATGCAGATGTGGGGATGAGATTTCCCTGGCTGGGATTTCCCTGGCTGGGATTATTGTCGCAGAATATAGGGCTGGTCTTTCAGGATAAACATAAGAGACAGTTTCACCTTAGAAGGAGAAGTTTTTATAATTTTGTACTTGAAAAGGCTGTGGGACCTGAGTCACAGGAACTATTCTAGATTGAATTCAATGCCTTTTCATTATTAAGGAAATCCAAGGATATCAGGTTAGTGCAGGAAAACACAGAGGTAAAAGATGAGCCATGATCTTATTGAATGGTAGAGTGGGCACAAGGGACTGAATAACCAGCTTCCATTACATATAATAAGAACATATGCTTCTTATTACCATATTTACATGCATTTCTAACACTTTTATTGTACATAAATCTTATTGTGTTTTAGTTGTGGACAATTAGACATGTTGGCTCTGTTGATTTTAAGGTCAGCAATTTGGCAGAAATCCAGATAATGGCACTTAGCAGTTTTGAAACTAATACAAATTCTACTCCTTTAAATCCACTGCGGTCCAATGGGTAGACCATGTACTTAACATAATGAGGTTGAACAAGTAAGTGGATACTTTTACCAACATTGACCTCCACAGCACTGTGTTTAAATGAAGGGTTTTGAAAGGATTTCAAACAAAAATAACAAGACTAGCTGGCAAATGTACTAAGCAATACAGTGTGCAAGTGGAAGCTATAGAAAGGGAAGGATTACAATAGTTCTTTCACCCATTATTTAATTCCAACAAAACCTAGTTGATTGCAGAAACAAGGAACCACAGATGCTGGTTTATAAAAGAAAGCCACAAAGAGCTGGTGTAACTCAGCAGTCTCTCTGGAGAACATGGATAGATAACATTTCGGGCCGGGCGGGTCGGGACCCTTCCGGAGGTGGGGGTAGAAGCTGGATGGGAGTTGGTGCAGTGCAAAGTCTGACAGGCAACATGTGGAGCTTACAACCAGCTGAGGGTTTATTTTGTGATAGGCAGATGGTTGGACAAAGGCCACAGATGAGAAGACAAAAAGTGTGAGACAAAGGGACTGAAAAATGATTGTGCAAAAACTAGAGGAAGGAATGCAGGTGGAAGGGGAGAAATAGATGCCAGTCCGGGGGTGGGGACTGAATGTATCATGAATTGGAGAATTCTATGTTCATACCATTGTGTTGTAAGCTACCCAAGCGGAATACGAGGTGCTGCCCTCCATTAGCTTGGGGCCTCAGTCTAGCAATGGAAGAGGCCCAGGACAGAAAGGTCAGTGTGCGAATGGGAAGCCTAGTTGATCACAAAACTAAGTTGCAAATGTTTAAAAGCAGCTTTCCCTTCCTATGTAAGCACAAATTTGTTTTTGGGATTTGCTCTGGGAGATGATACATCAGCTATTGCAAAAAGTTGTTGACTATAATTCAAGTTTAATCGAAGTTCTGCCATTTTAAGCTGCCCAGCTGGCTGTGTGGTGTAGTCTTAATAAATTAAAGAGCTGACTCTTTAACTGTAGGTTACCAATTAGATGATTGTAAGGCAGACAACAAAATCATATTTGTAAGGCATTTATCTGTAATATGGAACCATTTTATTCCCAAAAATAAACTGTGAAAAATCCTACTGTTTTATTGAGTGGAAGGAGAAATGTCCAAACAAGGTAGTCTGTTATGAGGTGGGACATATGAATATTGCAGGGAATGGAGGGATATGAATCAAGTGCAAGCAGAGGAGATCAGTTGATCTTGGTATCCTTTTCAGCACAGACCTTGTGGTCTGTTCCTATACTGCGCTGTACTCTAAAGGGAGAATTAATAACATCAAACAAAGAAATAGCAGATATTTTAAAACTTCATGGGGGATGAGGGAACAACACTGGAATTTTCCCACGGATGATAACACAACCAATTTCATGTAAGAAGTGTTTGTAACAATCTGTACTGTGAGAGACAAAGTATTGGAAAAACAAATAAGTCTTAAGTTGTCTTGGGAAGTAGGGAGATAAAAAGCAAGAAACTATAGACCAGTTAATTTAATATCTGTTGTTGAAAAATGCTGGAGGCCTGATTATAATCAAGCTATTCATTTAAAGAAACTTAATGCAATCAAACCAAGTGAATATGGTTTTAACGAAAGGAATATCATGATTGACTAGAGTTCCTCAAGCATATAAAAGGCAGAATCAATAGAGGTAAATCTGATTTGATTTTTCAGAAGGCATTTAATAAAGTGCTCCAAATAAGGCTGATGTACTAAATATAACTCATGGTGGTGGGGGGATTTGCGTATATGTCCATTGAAGACTGGTTATCATATAGAATTCAGATTTGGAATAAATGGGCTGTTCTCAGGATTGGAAGATGTAATCAGTAACCAGTTCTAGGCTGTCAACTACAGTACCCTCCATAATGTTTGGGACAAAGACCCATCATTTATTTATTTGCCTCTGTACTCCACAATTTGAGATTTGTAATAGAAAAAAATGCACATGTGGTTAAAGTGCACATTGTCAGATTTTAATAAAGGCCATTTTTATACATTTTGGTTTCACCATGTAGAAATTACAGCAGTGTTTATACATAGTCCCCCCATTTCAGGGCACCATCATGTTTGGGACACAGCAATGTAATGTAAATGAAAGTAGTCATGTTTAGTATTTTGTTGCATATCCTTTGCATCACTGCTTGAAGTCTGCAATTCATGGACATCACCAGTTGCTGGGTGTCTTCTCTGGTAATGCTCTGCCAGGCCTGTATTGCAGCCATCTTTAGCTTATGCTTGTTTTGGGGGCTAGTCCCCTTCAGTTTTCCCTTCAGCATATAAAAGACATGCTTAATTGGGTTCAGATCGGGTGATTGACTTGACCACTCAAGAATTTACCATTTTTTAGCTTTGAAAAACTCCTTTGTTGCTTTAGCAGTATATTTGGGATCATTGCTTTGCTATAGAATGAACTGCTGGCCAAGGAGTTTTGAGGCATTTGTTTGAACTTGAGCAGATAGGATGTGTCTATAAACTTCAGAATTCATTATGCTACTACCATCAAGTCACATACACATACACGATGTGCAGTGAAATGAAAGTGGCAATGCCTGCGGGTTGTGCACAAAAAAGAATTACAGTTACAGCATATAAATAAAGTTAATAAGTTACTATTAGTGTCGACAAAAATTTAGTCTCTGGGGTTATAAAAGTTGACAGTCCTGATGGCCGGTGGGAAGAAGCTCCGTCTCATCCTCTCCGTTTTCGCAGCGTGACAGCGGAGGCGTTTGCCTGATCGTAGCATCTGGAACAGTCCGTTACTGGGGTGGCAGAGGTCCCTCATGATCTTGCTTGCTCTGGATCTGCACCTCCAGATGTATAGGTCCTGCAGGGGGATGAGTGTAGTTCCCATGGTGCGTTCTACCGAACGCACTACTCTCTGCAGGGCCATCCTGTCCTGGGCAGAGCTGTTCCCAAACCAGACTGTATCATCAGCAGTTGTATCATCAATGACGATAAATGAGCCATTACCTTCAGCAGCCATACATGCCCAGGCCATAACACTGTGTTTCACAGATGAGGTGGTAGGCTTTGGATCTTGGGCATTTCCTTCTCTCCTCCATACTTTGCTCTTGCCATCACTCTGATAAAAGTTAATCTTCATCTCATCTGTCCACAAGATCTTTTTCCAGAACTGTGGTTGCTCTTTTAAACTCGGTAAACTGTAACCTGGCCATCCTATTTTTGCGGCTAATCAGTGGTTTGCATCTTGCAGTGTGGCCTCTGTATTTCTGTTCATAAAGTCTTCTGCAGCACGGTACGGCGGCACGGTAGCACAGCGGTAGAGTTGCTGCTTTACAGCGAATGCAGCGCCGGAGACTCAGGTTCGATCCTGACTACGGGTGCTGCACTGTAAGGAGTTTGTACGTTCTCCCCGTGACCTGCGTGGGTTTTCTCCGAGATCTTCGGTTTCCTCCCACACTCCAAAGACGTACAGGTATGTAGGTTAATTGGCTGGGTTAATGTAAAAATTGTCCCTAGTGGGTGTAGGATAGTGTTAATGTACGGGGATCACTGGGCGGCACGGACTTGGAGGGCCGAAAAGGCCTGTTTTCGGCTGTATATATATATGATATGATATGATATGCAGACAGTGGTCATTGACAAATCCACACCTGACTCCTGAAAAGTGTTTCTGACCTGTCGGACAGGTGTTTGGGGATTTTTCTTTATTATAGAGAGAATTCTTCTGTCATGAGCTATGGAGATCTTCCTTGACCTGCCAGTCCCTTTGCGATTAGTAAACTCACCAGTGCTCTCTTTCTTCTTAATGATGTTCCAAACAGTTGATTTTGGTAAGCCTAAGGTTTGGCTGATGGCTCTAACAGTTTTATTCTTGTTTCTCAGTCTCACAATGGCTTCTTTGACTTTCATCGGCACAACTTTGGTCTTCATGTTGATAAACAGCAATAAAAGTTTCCAAAGGTGATGGAAAGACTGGAGGAAAGACTAGGTGCTGAGAGCTACCTGCATTAAGGAGACAATTAAACACACCTGAGCAATTATAAACACCTGTGAAGCCATGTGTCCCAAACATTATGGTGCCCTGAAATGGGGGGACTATGTATAAACACAGCTGTAATTTCTACATGGCGAAACCAAAATGTATACAAATAGCCTTTAATAAAATCTGACAATGTGCACTTTAACCACGTGATTTTTTTCTACTACAAATCTCAAATTGTGGAGTACAGAGGCAAATAAATAAATGATGGGTCTTTGTCCCAAACATTATGGAGAGCACTGTATTTGCTACCTATTTTAATGAGGGGGTAAAGTATAACGTGTTCTAGTTAGGCAACTAGAACTGCACATAATACACCTTATAAAAGTTGACAGTCCTGATGGCCTGTGGAAAGAAGCTCCGTCTCATCCTCTCCGTTTTCGCAGCGTGACAGCGGAGGCGTTCGACAGCTGCAACCTGACATCCCAACTGTGGTACTCAATATCCTGATTAATGAAGGCAAGTGTGCCAATCCTCATCACCTATTCACCCATGTTGACTATGTATTTGTACCCTTGGTGTCTGTGCTCTATAACACTGACTGCTGCCCTGCCATTTATTGTGTAAGTCCTGCCCCGGTTTAACTTTCCAAAATGCACACTACGTACCTGTACAAGTTAAATTCCTTCTGCCTTTCCTTAGACCACTTCCCCAGTTCATTCCAATCCTGTTGTAATCTTAGATAACCTTCTTCACTGTCCATATAGTTGACAAACAGCACTGGACTGATCTCTGCAGCACACCTAATGGTCGCAGTCATCCAATCTGAATAACAACCTTTCACTCCACTCTCTGACTCCGACCACTAAGCTAATTGTATCCAATTGGCTAATTCACCTTGGATTCCCATGTGATCTAACCTTCCAGGCCAGCCGAGCATTCAGGCCCTTGCCAAAGGCCTCGCTGAAGTCCATGTAGCCAACATCTACTACCCTGTCCTCATCGATCCTCTTAGTCACCCTTCAAAAT
The DNA here is from genome assembly GCF_053455715.1 of Rhinoraja longicauda. Classification (NCBI taxonomy): domain Eukaryota; kingdom Metazoa; phylum Chordata; class Chondrichthyes; order Rajiformes; family Arhynchobatidae; genus Rhinoraja; species Rhinoraja longicauda. The sequence continues at coordinate 9,664,949 of NC_135970.1, read as the reverse complement.
GCCCAATCGAATTCATGAGATTTGATTTATCATGCACAGTGCCATGCTGACTACCTTTGTGCTTGAGAACAAAGAGAAAGGGTTACAATCAGCCTCCCCAGGCATGCTTAATTCCCGAAACACTTTGAGCTCTGTTATGGGAAGAGATTAGGAGGGTGAGAGAGGTTCTCAATGTCATTTTGAATAAATATAACATCCCCACTGACCCATGGTAATTTCTGGCCCAAGATTACTCAAAGAAAAAGACCCTTTGGAATGGCATTGAGAACCAAGTCCATGCAGTGGAAGTGCGCTGAGACCATGCAGAGATGACAGGAGTGTGTTGCCTCATATATTGCGAGTTTGCACTGACTGCCAATCCATTTACATTCATCCTGCATTAATCCCCTTTTTTATTCTTCTCATGGACACACCCAAAAATGGTACCACTCACAAACACACCCTGGCTACTTAGTGGTCAATTAACCTACCAACTCATGTCTTTGGGACGTGGGAATAAACAGGAGCACCCAGGGGTAACTCATATGGTCACATGGGGATCGTACATACTCCATACCAGGATTGAACCTGGGTCTCTGGCACTGGGAGACAGCAGCTCTACTGGTAGAAACAATGTGTAGAATTTAAAAAAGTTGGCTAAAGACCTTTGCACAAACATCCAGAAGAAATGTTCTTAAGAGAAGAGAATCTAAGGGACCTGAAGAGCAAGTAGGAGTGTGTAATTAGTTAGGTAGGTCAACTGAATGACACATTAACAGATATTTGATGACCTAATGATACCATCTAGCCTCATAGCAATTGGTCAGCAGTACTGTGGTTGTTCATCAGATGTCAGGACATTCCAAAATAAGCTATCATTTAAGCTGAAGTTTTTCACCACTCAAGCTGTGAGCAAAAACTATTTTTCCACAAGTATTATTCAGTATTCAACAGTAAATATTTGACAACAACATTCTAATATCTCAACAGCGGTTAAAAAACTCTTCCATTCGGGAAAACAGGGTACCTCATTTTAAAAATAGGTTTGAATAATGCATGCTAACATATAGGTAATCTTATCTTGTTTCCGATTGGAGGTTCTAGGAGACATGTCAGTGAATCTCCTGCATTTGTCAATTGTACGTACCTAGGAGTATAGGACAATCTGGCTACTTTCCATTCATCGTTGCCCTGAAGTGGTGTCGACCAGTTTTCTTGAGCTGCTGAATATGGTCTTTCACAGCTGAGTTGCATGTTCAGCCTCTTAAGATGATATTTAGGAGTCAACCAAATGTACACACGCCTCGAGTCACATATGTGCCAGGCATTTACGAAGTTATAACAATTCATTTTGACCTGTGATGATTTTTATTGATAACAGTTTTCTTTATTTCAATGTACGAAATGAATTCAAATTGATAACCAGAAGTTTGAACCCATATTCTCTGAACATTAGTTGAAGCCTCTGGAATACCATCTGTGTCTGGATAAATCCAAGGCTAATATTCCAAATCCGGAGATATGTTTTTTCAGATTTTCATTAAACAAAGCTGTGTTACTGAGTTTTTAAGGATTACATTAGATCATGTTACTCACCCATGCACAGAATTCCTTACTTGCAATTGATTGCCACCAATTTTTACACTCAAAGATTAATAACATTGATGCAGCCTGCATGTTTAGACTGATATTCTAAATGTCCTAAGCGGGAAATACTAGCTTTGCACAAATTGCAACATTAAAAAAATTGGACCAGAGAGTTGTGGTTCTGCAGCTTTTTTTCTTATAGTTGTAAAACTAGTTTTGTATTGAAATCTTTTTGACAGCCATTGCTGACAATTTTGCCAAGCTATGTTCTCACACATGCTCAATGTTAAGTACCACGTTAATTCTGGCACTGGATTATAAATAAATCTACTTTCCAAAAAATATAATGATTTACATAATTACACTTACAAAGAAATCTGTGCGGTTGAGTGCAAGGACTCTGCTTCCAGCGTTTGTACAATCGATGGCAGTCAATTCAGTCATATTGCAGAAAGATCCAGTACTATCAGGCAAGATCTAAAAATGTAACTGCTCCAGGTTTTCAAATGCAAGAAACACTTTTAATACAAAGTTGGATACACTAATAAAGACATTGTTATTGCAAGTTCAATTTCCAGTTGATATTTCTACTATCTCAGCAACGGCATTAAACCCAATGTCCTCCTCAATAACAACAGCAATATTGGCAAATTTTTCCTGCTCTCCATTAGCACAATTTCTGATAGTAACTCCATCAGTGTAATCTTCTCTGTCTGAAATAATTATTTCTATATCTTCAATCTCATGTTGTTGATTTCCCGCTAAGTCCTGAGTGACTACATCTAGTGAATTGTCGTTGACCATTCCATCAGTCTCCGTGGCTACATTGTGCTCCCCCTGCTGGAATGTAATGCTCTCTTCACTTGCACCCCGGCTATCAGTATCTACCATCACATTGTCATTGTGATCCCCGCCTGGGATTTCTACCATTTCAATGGTGTGCACATAAACATTCAACACAACACTCTCATTTCTCAGGGAGTTATTGCTCTCTTGACCAGCAGTCTTTAAACCCACTTTCCTAACTCTCTTTGGTACAACCGCAAGAGATTTGCTTTCGGAGCTTTCTTTTTCCAAAGAGGCGATGGCTTCTGCGACCTCTCCTGAACTCCGCGCTTCGCCTTTCTTGTGGGACATCCTATGTCTCTTTAGGCTCTGGGTCATGGTGTATCCTTTGCCACAGATATCACATTTAAACGGCTTTTCAGTCAAATGGATTCTCTGGTGCCTGCGGAGCTTTGTAGCAAGGGTGTAGGCCTTGCCACACTGATCGCATTGAAAGGGCCGCTCTCCTGTATGCAGGCGTTCGTGAGCTCTGAAAGTATGTGGGTCTCTCAATGTTTTACCACATATTGTACAGAGATAAACTTGTCCTGTGTGAGAAATGCGGTGCCTGCGCAGTTCAGGCAACTGTGAGAAGAACTCGCCACAGTCCTCACATTTGTATGGTTTCTCCCCAGTGTGGATTCGTTGATGACCTCGGAGGTTGCCAATCTGCCTGAAGGTTTTGCCACAGAACGTGCAAATGAATGGTTTTTCACCGGTGTGCAGCCTCATGTGGTTCTTGAGCGAGCCGGGGTTGGCAAGCTCTTTGTCACACACACTGCAGCGACAGGCCCGTGTATTGCCAAGGTTCATGGCCTTCATGCGATGGAGCTTCTTGTGAATCCGGAGAGATGGTGGCCTGGCAAATGCCTTTCCGCACTCATTGCACACGAATGGGCGTTCCCCTGAATGAACCCGCTCATGCTCTCGAAGATCCCGCTTCAACGCATAGGCCTTGACACACTGCTGACATTTAAATGGACGTTCACCTCTGTGTAGCATCTGGTGAGCTAGGGAAAACATATGGTTAGGAAACTGTTTGAAACAACCAGACTGCAAGCAAAGGATGGTGAATCTCTTCACTGAGAAGAGCAAATTGTTTTCTGTCTATTTTAGCTCTCAGTTTCTCACAAAGTATTTGCTGCAATCCTGTGAGGCAATGTCATAGTGCTGCATGTGGTATCATCAGTTTCCTGCATTGTTGGCTTAAGTGTAATGAGATCGGTCATGTTTTTTCTGTTTGTATCAGAACTGGTCAATTCTGCTGTAGGTCAACCATCTACGATATTGACTCAATTTTTCTCTCTCCATCAGCATTGCCTGATCTGCTTGCCAGTTTCTAAGATATGCATCTAACGTATGTGACAAGCAAATGGGACTAGATTAGATGGAACATCATCGTTGACATGTACGTGTTGGGCCAAAGGACCTGTATCTGTGCTGTAATGCTCTATGTTTCATTGTGTCCTCTCTAATTTCTCTCATTAACCAGATCACCTCAGCAGCGTCCTACCACCAAGATACTGCTGGCCTCATCATATCAGACATTTGTCTTATGCTAATTCAAGCAGAACACAAGGTAATGTTCCACCCATATCTGCATGGCCTAAAACTCAGAATTGCCAACCAGTGCCCATGTTAACATGGCGAGTATTTTCACTGCACGTCAAACAAACAGAGACACTTATCTGTGTAGATTTCCGAGACCTTTTTGAACACTTAACTTGGTGATATTTCTGTAGGTATCGGACTCTTTGTGGTTCAAAACAAGATGTCAAAGACGCCAATCCCTCTCTGATAAGAGTTTGAGAATGGCTGCCTTACTCAAACTTCAATGGACATGTAGTTGAGTGGAACTAACCGTCATGGGCATACCTGTATCACTGGTGGACTCAATGTTGCCCAGATTGTACAGTATTACCAGACTTGCCTTTGATATTTTTCAAAATCCATCTGAACAATGTTAAAGTTTAACTTTTAAACTTTAAAAGTTAAAGATCTCTCAAAAGAAGAAAATTTGCAAGGATCAATCTCAGCCAGAGAAGTACATGGAGAGCACTGTTGATCTAAGGAAGGGGAAAACAAATCCACTCACTCAGCTACGAGTTAGTTAAAAAAAAATCAGAGTTTCAAATGGCCATATGAAGAGGTTAAAAAAAAGACATTATGAACTTAACATCTGTAGTTGGAAAGCTACTAGAGAGTATTCTGAGAGATAGGTTATACAGGCATTTGGACGGGCAAGGGCTAATTAGGGTTAATCAGCATGGTTTTGTACGTGGGAGATTGTGTCTTACAAATCTGATTTGATTTTTTTGAAGACGTGACCAAAAAGATCAATGAGGGCAGAGCTGTAGATGTTGTATACGGGTGTTTCTGTAAATACAGCACTCAGTAGTGAAACTGAAGGTCTCCAAACTTCCAGGTTATTTTCCATTTTTTTCTGCAATATTCCCATTGTTTCATATCCTGTATTTTAAGTGGTATAGATCACGGTGTGTAGCAAAAATAAATAAAGCTGTTTTTACATAGAAAAATATCAGATATGTCCCTGTGTTTTCTTGCCTTTTTTGGGACATTTTTGAAGCAGGATTTCATCAAATCCCTAGGTTAATTTATACCAGAAAGATTACATTAATTTTGCAATTAAATAACTAAATCAAATTCTGATTATGCTTATGATTTTTATCATTTATCACCCGATAAGATGGTTTTCTGATGCCTCAAGTTTTTTGCAGCAGAACGTGAGTAGCGGTGTCCCTTTGAACACATCGTGAAATGTATGATTTAAAAGCAGAGTAACTGTCTTTATATTTATTGTTTCTTTTTTTATTGTTTATATTTTGTGTTTAAGCTTTCCGTTGAAATACTTAATAATGAGTAAAACTTAAAATCATGAAATAAAAAGCTAGTTTTATTTTAGCGATGTCTCATTCTGTAGTCCCTCCCGTTGTCTAAGGTTGTCTACGCTATTTCTTGCGCTACAACGGATTTTTTTGCCCTCGTCGCGATTTAAAAAAAAATTTAAACAACGCTACTATAATGACCCTGGTGTGAACTATGGGACTCGTGGAGGGTTAGGCGCCAACATTTTGTAAGGGAGCTTAGAAATCAGTAAGTGTCCCATTTGTCTTATAATTTTTTTTCTCGTTTTTGTTTTCAAATTTTGAAAGTATTAAATTTTGGTCGATTTTGATCACAATTTAGCTCAAAAGAATCATAGGTAGGCCCATGTTTAATGCTGTGGTATTTCATTATGATTTAATAACTTTCAAATTTGGTACTCTTATTTACAGAACCACCCATATATGGATTTCAGTAAGGCATTCAACAAGGTTCCACATGGTAGACTGTTCTGGAAGGTTAGATCGCATGGGATCCAAGGAGACGTAGCTGAATGGAAGGAAGCAGAGGGTGTTGGTGGAAGGTTGCTTGTCAGACTGGAGGCCTGTGACTAGTGGTGTGCCTCAGGGTTCAGTACTGGGCCCATTACCGTTTGTCATCTGCATCAATGATTTGGATGAGAATATACAGGGAAAGATTAGCATGTTTGCTGATGATACAAATGTGGCTGGGTTTTACAGATAATGAAGATGGTTGTGAAAGATTGCAGCAGGATTTTGATCGATTGGCCAGGTGGGCTAAGGAATGGTTGATGGAATTTAATACAGAGAAGTGTGAGGTATTGCATTTTGGGACGTCTAACAAGGGCAGGACCTACATAGTGAATGGTAGGCCTCTGGGGAGTGTAATCGAGCAGAGGGATCTAGGAGTACAGGTCCATGGTTCCTTGAAGGTCGAGTCGCAGGTAGATAAGGTGGCTTGAATGCTCGCACCGCTGCTTACAACTCCGGCCTGGCATCCGGCAACATGGACGACTACAAGGGAGAGTCCTACCGACTGCGAAGGGCAGTGAAGGATGCAAAAAAGAGGTACCGGGACAAGATGGAGTCACAGATGGAGCAGCAGGACACCAGGCGCCTTTGGCAGGGGCTACGGACTATAACTAGCTACAGGTCCAGCACCCCCTCAACCGGAAGTGCCGGCTCCTCCTTAGCTGATGACCTGAACTCTTTTTACGCACGGTTTGAGACGGGTAACACCACCAGCTCGCCGTCTAAAAACAGCACCGAAGGGGCGCTGGCTAGCGAGGCTGGAGGGGGATCCACCGCCGGGGATGTGCACACATTCTCGGTGTCCGAGCATGAGGTGAGGTGGGCTCTGACGCGTGTGAACACGAGGAAAGCTGGAGGCCCAGATGGTATATCTGGGCGAGTACTAAAGTCTTGTGCTACTCAGCTTGCTCCAGTGCTCACCACAATATTCAACCTCTCCTTGGCAAAGTCCGTGGTCCCTGCATGCTTTAAAAGATCCATCATTGTACCGGTGCCAAAGAATGCCTCTCCAGCGTGTTTAAATGACTACCGACCGGTGGCCCTCACCTCGGTTGTCATGAAATGCTTGGAGAGGCTAGTCAAGAAGCACATCTGCGCCCTCCTTCCTCACAACATGGACCCACTACAGTTCGCATACCGTCCGAACAGGTCCACGGATGATGCGGTCTCCCAGGTTCTACACACCGCTCTCTCTCATCTGGACAGCCAGGGGGGCTATGTGAGGATGCTGTTCATTGACTTTAGTTCAGCATTCAACACAATAGTCCCCAGCAGACTGGTTGAAAAGCTGCTGGAACTGGGGCTTAGCACCCCTCTGTGTGCCTGGGTCCTGGACTTTCTCACTGCCAGGCCCCAAGTGGTCAGGATGGGGGAACACACATCTAGCTCCCTCACCCTGAACATAGGATCCCCCCAGGGCTGCGTCCTTAGCCCCCTACTGTACTCCCTGTACACACATGACTGTAGGGCCAGGTTCAGCTCAAACTCCATCATCAAGTTTGCTGATGACACTGTGGTGGTGGGCCGGATCTCCAACAACGATGAGAAGGCCTACCGGGAGGAGGTGGCTGATCTGGCACTCTGGTGTCAGGACAATAGCCTCCTCTTGAATGTCACTAAAACAAAGGAGCTGATTGTGGACTTCAGAAGGGCTAAACATCCAAGGACGTACACGCCACTGGAGATAGATGGGTCTACTGTGGATAGGGTGAGCAGTTTCAAATACTTGGGAGTCCGCATCGCAGAGGATCTGACGTGGGCAACGCACATTGCCGCACTGGTGGGTAAGGCTAAGCAGCGCCTTTACCACCTTAGACAACTGAGGAAATTCAGAGTGTCGCTGAGGATCCTTCATTGCTTCTACTCTGGGGCTGTAGAGAGCATCCTGTCCGGCAACATTACAGTCTGGTTTGGGAACAGCTCTGCCCAGGACAGGATGGCCCTGCAGAGAGTAGTGCGTTCGGCAGAACGCACCATGGGAACTACACTCGTCCCCCTGCAGGACCTATACATCAGGAGGTGCAGATCCAGAGCAAGCAAGATCATGAGGGACCCCTGCCACCCCAGTAACGGACTGTTCCAGATGCTACGGTCAGGCAAACGCCTCCGCTGTCACGCTGTGAAAACGGAGAGGATGAGACGGAGCTTCTTCCCACAGGCCATCAGGACTGTCAACTTTGATAACCCCAGAGACTAAATTTTTGTCGACACTTTTTGTGCTATGTTTAGTAACTTATTAACTTTATTTATATGCTGTAACTGTAATTCTTTTTGTGCACAACCCGCAGGCATTGCCACTTTCATTTCACTGCACATCAAGTATGTGTATGTGACAAATAAATTTGACTTGGTCAAAGGCTTTTGGCACATTGGCCTTCATCAGTCAGAGTATTGAGTATAGAAATTGGGAAGTCATGTTGCAGTTGTATAACACCTTGGTGAGACCGCATTTAGAGTATTGTGTTCAGTTCTGGGCACCACGTTATAGGAAAGATATTGCCAAGCTTGAAAGGATTCAGAGAAGATTTTCGAGGATGTTGCCAGGACTAGAGGGTCTGAGCTATAGGGAGAGGTTGAGTAGGCTGGGTCTCTATTCCTTGGAGCGCAGAAGGATGAGTGGTGATCTTATAGAGGTATATAAAATCATGAGAGGAATAAATTGGGTAGATGCACAGAATCTCTTGCCCAGGGTAGGTGAATAGAGGACCAGAGGACATAGGTTCAAGGTGAAGGGGAAGAGATTTAATAGGAATCTGAGGGGTGATCTTTTCACACAAAGGATGATGGGTGTATGGAACAAGCTGCCAGAGGAGGTAGTTGATGCTAAGACTATCCCAATGTTTAAGAGTTAAACAGGTACAGGGATAGGACAAGTTTGGAGGGATATGAACGAAACGCAGGCAGGTGGGACTAGTGTTGCTGAGACATGTTGGCTGGTGTGGGCAAGTGAGGCCGAAGGGCCTGTTTCCACACTGTATCACTCTATAACTTTACAATTTGCAGAGAGGGGGAATGAGAGAGGGGGAACGAAAGAGAGGGACGGACACACACCCCTTGGGAAGTCTGAAGAAGGGTCTCGACCTAAAATGTCACCCATTCCTTCTCTCGAGAGATGCTACCTGTCCCAATGAGTTACTTTAGCTTTTAGTGTCCATCTTCACCCCTTGGGAAAGCTGTTCCTCTTTGTTCAAATATAACAGCCCACACTCTTCTCACCCACCAAAAAAATCCTGAGATTTCAGCTGAAAGAAGCACACTGAATAGTTTGCTTTGACAATTTCATTTGCTACACAGCCACCATTCTGTACTTGAGATCCGAGTAATGACTCACACTAGATTATGGAATGAGAACGTCAAGGTTATTTTGCTTATAGCTTCTTCCACGATCACCACCTTTATGAATTTTAGGAAAGTTGAAAGCACAATTCAAGTTACCGATTAGTTATAGTTATTGTCAAGAGAAATATACAAAGACTGGGATTTGACAGCTATTATCATATGAACATTGGAGGCTGATGAATATTTCTAATTACTATTTAAAAATATAATTTTCTTCTTTAAACTATCTTCATAAACTGTAATGCATGCATTATAAATACATACAATTTGGTGTCTGTCTTAGAAAATTGTATGCTAAATGATATGCAATTATCACCAACCAAAAGACTTTGCTTGGCCATCACTGGAATGGTCATAACAGATTTTAATGAAATGTGTGCAGATACTTTCATCTTGGGACTAATTTATGAAAACTGGCAGCTAGAAAAAGTGTTCACCAGTTAGCTCTTTCTCAGGAATAGCACTTTTTGCCAGAGATAGGATATTGTGGCTCGAAGTTTTCCTACAGTCATTTAAATACAATCTATGCTGACAGGATAATGACCTATTTTGCAGAAAAATAGAAGTGTTCTCTTGCTTTTCCTCACTAAAGTAAAGTAGTTTAGGATAAATAAGGAAAATTCAACAAAATATATGAACGTTCACTGAGCTTCGACTTACTACTGTTTTAAAAATGGGTAAGAAAATGAAGCATAATTTTTTCCATTTACCTTTAAAGCTCTCCTCGGAGCTATAGCACTTCCCACACTCGTTGCATGTGTATGGCTTGTACCCGGTGTGGGTGAACTGATGCTTCTTCAGGTGGCACATCTGGATAAACCCTTTCCCACAGTCTGCACACTTGTACTTCCGCTCACTGGGGTCAATCTGGGAACTCTCTCGCCGACAAAGCCTCTTACCTACCCCCAATTTGGTTTTATGTGTGGGATTATCCTTCGTTCGGGCAGGCTCTCCGTTTTCTACTGGAGGTTTATGGCCCACCTCTTTCATGTGACACGTGGGAAAATTTCCACCTGATTTTATTTCCCCACAAACCTCAGCTGACTTGGTCTCTGTGTTTTGTTCACTACATTCTTCTTTATCTTCATTGTTCCTCTTCTGATTGTGTCTCAACTTTATTTTCCTCCTTCTGTTTTTTTTCAATATATCCGTTTGCTTTATTTGCACTTTCAGTGTATTTGAGTTGAGTCCGGTGTGTATCATTTGAGCTCGTCGAACAACAGGACTCGCAAGAGTCTTGCTGCATATAGATGATCGCAAAGATCTCTCACCATGTCCAAACTGATTTTTTTTGGCCTCAATGTCACCAGCCTTTTGCTTCCGTTTGCCTATCTCTGGTTCATTCTGTTTCTCGCTGTCATCCTGTTTCGAGGAAAGAACAGGGAGCACCACTTGGTCAGTTTTTTTGGTACTGCCTAACTTGGGTTTGCATGCTAAGGCAAACCAGTTCACTTTCTTCTCTAACAGATTGTCCTGAATTTCACGTATGTTTTGAAGTCGCTGTGACCTTTTAACAGGCTGATCTATTTTCACCATGTCCTTACGTTCTGGCCCCTTCTTGGATACAACTGGCTTGGGGCACAGCCGCACAGATTGAGGTGCCCCAGCTAACTTTTCAGCAGCATTTCTTGGTATCACCTCCTTAGGCTCTTTATCCAATTCACCTGTTAATAAGGGAGAAGCACTTTTAATATTAAAAACTTAACTGTGTATTTAAGGTGCTCATATACCTGATCTAAAGTGTACACAGTACCAAACCATCTACGCAGCAACTTTATTGGACTGGGATTATGATCCGCTTAAAGGAGAATTAAAGAAATAAACCTTAAAAGTATTGATACATATGTACAAGTTACGGAAAAGAATGACAAACATGTTGGTCACTTAGTTTTAACAACCCCATGGTGTTAACCTATTCTCCTCTGATTGTGTCTCAACTTTATTTTCCTCCTTCTGTTTTTTTTTCAATATATCCGTTTGCATTACTTGCACTTTCAGTGTATTTGAATTGAGTCCGATGTGTATCATTTGAGCTCTTCGAACAGCAGGACACGCAAGAGTCTTGCTGCATATAGATGATCGCAAAGATCTCTCAATGGGGAATGCAGAGGATGGCACAATGGCCCAGTTAATGGAACCACTGCCTCCAATAGCCTGGATTCAATCCTGACCATCTGGTGGAATTTGCACATTTTCTCTGTAATTGGATTGTTTTCTCCAGGTGCTCCAGTTTCCTCCCACATCTGGGGCTGGTAGATGAAGTTGCTACTGTAAAATGTGTTGATGAATGCTGGAACCTGTGGGAAATTGATGGAAATAGGAGTAGAATAAAGTGGCTATGGCAGGACAAAGTTGGCTGAAAGACATGTTTCCTTGTGGAAAACAAGGAACCGCAGATGCTGGTGTACACAGAAGAACACAAAGTGTCTTAGTAACTTAGCGGGTCAGGCAGCATCTCTGGAGAACATGGATATGTGACGTTTTGGGCCAGGAACGTTCCAACCATCTGCCTATCAAACCCCCCTTGCCTGCGTCCACCTGTCACACTTTGTCCTGCCTCTTCTCTCTCCCAGCATTCTTCCCCTCCCTACTATCACTCTGACGAAGAGTCCCGGCCCAAAATGTCACCTATTAATGGTCTCCAAGGATGCGGCTTGCATGAGTTGAGTTACTCCAGCATTTTGTGTTCTTTTGTGTTAACTTACGATCGCTCTGGTTGAAACAACAAACCTTCCATCAATCGCAGATATCTGCATTCTCAATTACATCTACTGGAATTGTAAGCTCTAAAAATATATAATACTCATGTAATGGTGACAGAATCCATAAGCCACATACTAGACTAGCAGAATCTTCAATAATGTACTACATAACATGAGCAGTTCAGATAGCAACTATGCATTTTTTTTACCAGCAATGAAAGAACTGTGAATGGGTCACAGCCCCTCAACTTACTTTAATCTATATCCCTTGTACAATTTTATCCAACAAAAATCCATCAGTCAAGGTTGAAAACTATAATGATGAATATCATACAGCCTTTTGGGTGGGAATAGTTGGGTGAAAGGAAAGGGGTTCAGAATTCATTTTTACTTTATGTGAAAAAGAACTTCCTTATTTCAGTCATGAATAGTATGGCTTTAACTTTAAGGTAAAGGACTTTCTGCATCAACTATACTGAGTCATTTCAATGATGTAAATATCAGATTATTTGTAAAACTTGTAATGACTATGTAATGCAACCCATGTTTATGAAAACTGCTCTCACTATTTAACACTCAGAATGGTGGAATAAGAGTTTGCTTACTTTGACTACATGAACTAGAAACATATTCTGTCCTATTGTCACTGAAAGGGCAAAGTCAGAGACTGCAACATTACCATGGGAAGCAATGTAACTAGAGGATGAGTATCCATCTATAAGGTATGGACAAAATAGTACTGTATCTATAGCTCAGTACAGATATGATGTCAACTTTGGCTCCAGAACCTGCAAACTACATTCATATCTATAGATCAAGTGTAAGGAAGACACAAAATGCTGGAGTAGCTCAGCCGGACAGGCAGCATCTCTGGAGAGAAGGATTGGGTGAGATTTCGGGTCGAGACCCTTCTTCAGACTGATCAAATGTGCTGAGTTTTAAAGGACTCTGATGCAAATCTATGTAGGGGAATGAACATTTGAACAATAAGACAGTGCCATAGCTACAGACAATTAGACTGCACTACATTTATTTTGCAACTGGAACAATGGATAAATAAGACTGCACTGGATCTATGCTGTATTAGATATAAAGGTTGCATTGTATCTATGGGGAGCTGTGGATTGTGCAACTGTACCATATCAACATGTCTACCTGAAACAAAAGACAGTGACCCTACTCTGTATCTCTGAGGAGATAACTACAATGAAACTGGATTGCAATGAGCAACCATGGACAGTGAGAAGACACCACATCTTTCTGGATGTACGATCAGTGAAACTTCACCACATCAACATGGAAGTATGGTGTGATCGTAGTACATCTTTAAGGAGGTGCATTCCATGAGACCACCTCACATCTACACATTTATCAGTGGGTGCAGTCAACGAGCCTACAGCAGATCAATTTGGAACAATGGACTGCAAGACTGTAGCAGATCTATTTGTAACAAAAGACAGCAAGACCACACTGCATTTACAGGGAGGTGTGGACACTGAGATTGCATTGCATCTCCAAAGACCTTTAGACATTCAGAACCAAAGAAATAGAATTAGGATAAGCTATTTGGCTCCTTGCATGTACTTTGCCATTTAAAAAGATCGCGACTGGTAATTTACCTCAGCAGCACTGCATTAACTTCATATACTTTGGTTTCTTTCCCTAAAATCTGTGGTTCACTGTCCTGAATATATTTAGAGATTGAGCCTCCACGACCTTCATAGGAAGAGAATTCCAACAGTTCACGATCCTCTGGATGAATACATTTATTTGCATCTTTGTCCTGAATGGCCAACTTCTTATTTTGAGACTGATTGGAAATTAGCCAAGATTACCCCATATCTAAATGGCACTGCAGATAGTGGAATTGCACTGAAAGTAGTCCTATCTGTGGCTACATGAGCCACAACAACAGCATGTGAACCAGTGCTGAAGGGCTTGCTGGTGCAGGCCAGTGGCATCGGCGCCTCATTTTTAAGTGAAACAACACAACGTGCTGGAGTAACTCAGCTGACTGAATCAGTCAGGGGAAGGATCCCAATGTCACTTATCTATGTTCTCCAGAGATCCTGACCCGCTGAATTACTCCAGCACTTTGTGTTCATTTGTTTATTAATCATCATCAGCAGTCATCGGCAATAAGGGACACCACTCCCTCTGTTATGGTCCATTTAGAATAAACTCTTGTGGACATGCTTTCTTCAAGGCCACTGACAACGACAGGACGTGTTTGGTCACCCTGGGGCCCCCTCCCCTCTCATCTGCTGTCGTTTCCAAGATGGAGTATGTCGGCAAATGTGGTATGAAGTGACACGGCAGTGGGGGGAGGGAGAAGAGGCCGACTGGACCGAGTGACAGGAGAGGCAGGCAGCAGTGGTCGAGCGGTAGCGGACAAAGCTACCGCCGACACGAGAGACAGCAGCAGGTGACAGGGACTGGCTGGTGCACCTGGTGGGTTGAGAGTGGGGTTGGAAGCCGGGGCTCCAAACGGCTGGGGAGATGGTGGGAGCCGGGGATGGGTCAGCAGGTCATTCCATTCACATTTAGTCAGCCAAAGGTAACATGCGTTAAATAAGATTTTCAATACAATGATATTGCCAGAAAACAAGTTTCCACTCAGCAGAAGATGCCGGCAGGCCTTGTGAAGTCAGAAAATCCACCCCACTGGTCTCCCAATCACTCATTCGTATGTACAGGCTGTCCACAAGTCAGGCATTAATAACTTGGGGAGGATCTGAACGTGACTCCAGATCCACCATTGGAGTTGACTCTTTACTGTCTCCTCAGTCTGGGATGTTTTTAGTGATGGACTATAAATGTCAGCAGTTGCATTGATGTCCACTTCCCATGAACAGATGAATTAAACAAATATGGAAGCTATCTTCATGAGGGCAAGCAAGATTGTAACAGTACTTTTACCTGAGCAAACACTGGCAATCTCATTCTCCTCCTGTGTGCGATTTAGTTTTTGTGCTGTTCGGACATGATTCTTCTCAGGCCATAATAGAAGCTCTTGGCCCAATTCAATGTTTTTACAAACCCGAAAGTAGATCTTCCCATGAAACCGGAAAATGGCTGCATTGCTCTCTTCTTTTGTTCTTGCTTTGTTTGCATATCTGTAAAAATAGATCAGTTTTATTAGCCATCTGTAGCTGTGGCTGGGCCTTTGCAATCATTTGTAACAACTATTGGCAATTCTAGGCTCATTTTAGAGTTATCGAGTGATACAGTGTGGAAACAGGCCCTTCAGCCCAACTTGCCCACACCAGCCAACAATGTCCCAGCTAAACTAGTCCCACTTGCCTGTTGGTTGGTCCATATCCCTGCAAACCTTTTTATTTAACTATATCAGTATTGTATTGATTTAAAGTATCCAGGTTACCCTCATCCATCTCCATGCACTTATATAAAGTGCTACTGGACCAGTCACTGAAGGATCTTCTCAGTTTTGTGATATTAGAGGGCAGTAGCGAGATATGTGGGGAATAAAAGGGAAATGTTACATCAAAATACCACAAATACATTTTCCCCAAAACTGTATTATGCACCAGTTTATGAGAAATTCACCTATTGTAACTGTAATTTGTTGCAATTTATGATTCTAAATGAACGTTCTACAATTAGATTCTAGCCCAGTATCCTTCAGGACAGCTAATTCATTGAGAGTTTA
Source organism: Rhinoraja longicauda (assembly GCF_053455715.1). NCBI lineage: Eukaryota > Metazoa > Chordata > Chondrichthyes > Rajiformes > Arhynchobatidae > Rhinoraja > Rhinoraja longicauda. Next base: position 9,649,452 of record NC_135970.1, on the reverse strand, counting down.
TCATGAAATGACACTCTTTTAGGATTAGTGCAGGATTAAATATTTACATATTTAACTTTTTTGAGAGCAAATCAGCACAAAATTTTGAATTTAAGCATCATTTAGCAATAGCAATCATCAGGCTATTTAAACAGCATCAAGGTATCAGCAGCAAAGACGTTGGTTAAAAGAAACACCAACACATTTATCTTCAGAGAAGAATGATTCATTTACCAGGTGACTTCCCATGGTAACAAGGACAAATATGGGTTGAATGAATAAAAGCCAATTTGATCATTGCAGGTGTTCCTTCAAACCATTTTCATGAATTCAAGTCCAGAGATCCTGCAACCATGCACGAATCACCCCTTTCCAAAGTGTTGTATGCATGGCAGTAAAACCACCTCAAGATAATGAGCAAGCAAAGTCCATCACAGGTACTGACCTCCCCACCATCAAAGTGATCTAGAGGAGGCACTGCCTCAAAAACGCATCATCAGCACATATGTAACATCCGAGCACTCAAGACCATAATGATATTTATTATTTTCAGAAGTTCATGTCGTGATTCAATATGCTAATCAAGGTGGCAGGATGAGCCACGTGCTTTATTGGAAAGATTGCGTTCTGGAACGTTACTGCATTTCTTGTTATCAACCCTCCCAAAAGCAAAAGAGGTTGCGGGAGAACAGATGATACAGCAAGACCAAATTAGAATTTATAATAAATCAAAATGTAATAAGCTTATTCCCTATAAATGTATTTATTGTAGACTGTGTACTTTAAAGAGAGCATTACCTCATCCAGTTTGAGAGGGACTGGCTGACCTGAGCTTCTCCTGTTTTTTCACCACCGTCTACACCAAGCTGTAGTAATAAAAACAATAGCAAATTATTAACAATGGATACACTAAGATTGGAAAAGCATCCAAAACTCAGAGCTAGATTGTGCTGACACAGGTCCACCGCAAGCAATCGCCAACTACATTCAATCCATGCTCGATTTGTCTAATCCTGAGACAAGGGGGCCAACCTAACGGACCCATAGCTTCCTGGATTTCATCAACAGGGCATGAGCACCTGGCAAGGTTTCCAAAGGTGCACTGAACTCCTGCCCCCAAAATGCTCTATAAGGATTCGACAAAGCTGGCTGCAGAACAGAGAGGATTCTTGTGTGTCTATGTCTACGAGGTGTTTAAAAGGTGTTTAAAAGTTATAAATGAAGTAAATAATTAACATTTAGAAAGATTATAGAAATCCTTATAAAGATTAAATGAAACTGATACCTTAAAATAATACCCTATTCTTTGATGTCTTCCCTAGAATGAAATCATTGGGATTGCAGATCTAGCATATGGTCTAACACGGCACTGGATGCAAGATCCAATTCCCCATGTTAAATGCTGAAAAACATCAGCCAGAACTAGATACAGCCACAATCTGCAATGCAAGTGACTGTGTAATTACTGATTAAGTACCAAACAGTGTGCATTAGGGTTTTGGGGGGGGGGGTCATTTTCTTGATTACACAGCCACTTGCATTTCTGACTGGTGTATAGCTCATGTAGTTACAACGTAGTAAGTGGCTGTATCTGGATCTGGCTGAGGTTTTCCAACCTGGGGAATTATATCCAGCGGTGTGTGAGACCATATGCTGGATCTGCAATCCCATTGAATTCATTTGAAATTGCAGGGCTCCCAGGAAAGACATCAAAGAAAAAGGTATTTGTTTTATTAAATGTTTAAAAAAATGTCTATTGTAGTAAACCAAGCATTGTGAAACGAACAGGTTTTTATTAACGAAACAGTGGTTGAACACATGCACACTTAGTTAGGAGAACAGTTAGGTGCTTGTTGCTGTTGAGAGAAGCACCACTCGTATGTCCACTCGTGGGCTCCAGCTGAGCTTCTCATCTCCAACTGCCAGCTGTCATCTCCAACTGTCAACTCTCATCTCCCTGTCACATGATCATTCCATTCACAAAATGCTGGAGTAACTCAGCAGGTCAGGCAGCATCTCGGGAGAGAAGGAATGGGTGACGTTTCGATTCAACACGATCGTTCCAGTTCTGCTGATGAAGGTTCCATCAGTAAGTGGCTTGACCCCCAGGTGGAGTCACTCTCTCACTCTCACTCCCACTCTCTAACTCTCTTTCTCCAACTCTCTCTCTAACTCTCTATCCGTGTGTATGTGTGTTTGTGCACACCATAGTTTTGGTTCTTCGCACAGCCAAAACGGTACACCGTAGCGCCACAATTTGTGCACCACCGTACTCACCATTATCCTGGGCATATTATGTAACAACTCTCATTCACATAGAAGCTACATTTTTTAAGCTACAGACATTTTAAAGTTTAAAAATTCACTTTCTAACCCATTTCCTGAAACTACTCAGCATCTGACGTCACAATGCTCCACGTTCGACTGAATTTGCTCCTCACTCGCCAAAACAAGATGGCCGCTGGGGGTGGGGGCAGGGTAGGGGCAAGTCGGGGTGGGCTAGGGGGGGATGGTGTGTGTCAGTGGGGGGAGGAGTGGGCATAAGGGGGATTGAGTGCGGGGGGGGGGGAATTGAGGGTGCTACACCAATACAGGAGAGACTTCGGCTCCAGGGCTCATCCTTTCAGTCACACCCTCTCCCCTTCCCTCTCCCCCCCCTCCCCTACGACGAATGGACCTTGGTCTAGTTTTTTCTAAATTTTAATTATGTGTAATCAAACCAACAAAATATCTATATCAATATATCAAGACAAACCCTAATTTTGATTGTTTGGTATTATGGAGCCACTGTTACATGTAAATGGATATTTATACTGCAATAGATTTACAGGTCTTTGGTATGATACGTTAACTATTTCCCTTCCTGCATTTGCTGCTTGACCTGCTGAATGTCTCCAACAATTTTTATTTTTATTTCCCATTTCTGAGTGTCAGGTTTGTTGGATGGTGTTAACACACAAAGCCCATCCTATTGTTTGATTGATTTCTTAAGCCTTCGCTGAAACAATTTTTTTTGGGCGGCACGGTAGTGCAGCGGTAGAGTTGCTGCTTTACAGCGAATGCAGCGCCGGAGACTCAGGTTCGATCCTGACTACGGGTGCTGCACTGTAAGGAGTTTGTACGTTCTCCCCGTGACCTGCGTGGGTTTCCTCCCACACTCCAAAGACGTACAGGTATGTAGGTTAATTGGCTGGGTAAATGTAAAAATTGTCCCTAGTGGGTGTAGGATAGTGTTAATGTACGGGGATCGCTGGGCGGCACGGACTTGGAGGGCCGAAAAGGCCTGTTTCCGGCTGTATATATATGATACAAGTTCAATCATGCCTCGAGTCTTTTACATATTAATAGTCCTGTAGCAATTGGAACTGTCTGGAATGTGGCATTGTTCTGCAGCTTAATAAAAAGCTTACAAATCACTATCTCATTGTTACAATATACTACATTATACTTGTCAAAGATACAGTGAAAAAACATTTGTTACTGTCAATGATACAGTGAAATACGTACAGACACTCCCCAACTTACGCAATAGGTGACTTACGCAGACAATTCTGTGCTCAGTCCCTTGTGCAATCAAGGCAGAATGTAATTTCCAGAACACCATCCAATCACTCAAGTTTACATCGGAAGCAACCGGAAATGCCGGCACCTCCTTAGCTGATGACCTGAACTCTTTTTACGTCGGTTTGAGACGGGCAACATCACCCCTAGCTCGCCGTCTAAAAACAACACCGACAGTGCGTTGGCGAGCGAGGCTGGAGGGGGATCCACCGCCGGGGATGTACACACATTCTCGGTGTCCAAGCACGACGTGAGGAGGGCTCTGACGCGTGTGAACACGAGGAAAGCTGGAGGCCCAGATGGTATATCTGGCCGAGTACTAAAGTCTTGTGCTACTCAGCTTGCTCCAGTGCTCACCACAATATTTAACCTCTCCTTGGCCAAGTGCATGGTCCCTGCATGCTTCAAAAGATCCATCATTGTACCGGTGCCAAAGAATGCCTCTCCAGCTTGTTTGAATGACTATTGACCGGTGGCCCACACCTCGGTTGTCACGAAATGCTTCGAGAGACTAATCAAGAACCACATCTGTGCCCTCCATCCTCGCAACATGGACCCACTACAGTTCGCATACCGTCCGAACAGATCCACGGATGATGCGGTCTCCCAGGTTCTGCACACCACTCTCTCTCATCTGGACAGTCAGAAGGGGGGCTATGTGAGGAGGCTGTTCATTGACTTTAGTTCAGCTTTCAATACCATAGTCCCCACCAGACTTGCTGAGAAGCTGCTGGAACTGGGGCTTAACACTCCTCTGTGTGCCTGGGTCCTGGACTTTCTCACCGCCAGGCCCCAAGTGGTCAGGATGAGGAAACACACATCTAGCCGTCTCACCCTGAACACAGGATTCCCCCAGGGTTGCGTCCTTAGCCCCCTATTGTACTCCCTGTACACACATGACTGTGTGGCCAGGTTTAGCTCAAACTCCATCATCAAGTTTGCTGATGACACTGTGGTGGTGGGCCGGATCTGCAACAACAATGAGAAGACCTACCGGGAGGAGGTGACTGATCTGGCACTCTGGTGTCGGGACAATAGCCTCCTCTTGAATGTCAAAGAAACTAAGGAGCTGATTGTGGACTTTAGAAGGGCTCAACATCCAAGGACGTACACACCACTGGATATAAATGGGTCTACTGTGGATAGGGTGAGCAGCTTTAAATACCTGGAAGTCCACATCAAAGAGGATCTGACATGGACAACACACATTGCCGCACTGGTGGGTAAGGCAAGGCAGCGCCTTTACCACCTCAGACAGCTGAGGAAATTTAGAGTGTCTCTGAGGATCCTTCAATGCTTCTAATCTGGGGCTGTAGAGAGCATCCTGTCCGGCAACATCACAGTCTGGTTTGGGAACAGCTCTGCCCAGGACAGGAAGGCCCTGCAGAGAGTAGTGCGTTCGGCTGAACGCACCATGGGAACTACACTCGCCCCCCTGCAGGACCTATACATCAGGAGGTGCAGATCAAGAGCAAGCAAGATTATGGGGGACCCCTACCACCCGAGCAACGGACTGTTCCAGCTGCTACGGTCAGGCAAACGCCTCCGCTGTCACGCTGTGAAAACGGAGAGGACGAGACGGAGTTTCTTCCCACAGTCCATCAGGACTGTTAACTATTATATCTCCAGGGACTAATTTTTTTTCTGTATTAATTTTAATTTTTATGCTGTAATTGTAATTTTTTGCACAGTCTGCAGGCATTGCCACTTTCATTTCACTGCACATCTTGTATGTGTATGTGACAAATAAACTTGACTTGATGGCAGCGGTGCTTAGCCAGAATGCTGCGCGCCACAGAAAATGCCCCAACGAGACAAAACCTCAAGTTTGCAAGTAACTTGAGCAAAACACAAAGTGCTAGAGTGACTCAGCGGGTTCAGGGAGTGTCTCTGGAAGACATGGGCATACATTTCCTTCACAGATGCTGTGGCAAAGGTTTGGAGTTATTAGCTGCTGCTGAGTTACAGCCAGATGTCATTGAGATGGTGAGCTTTAGCCTAGTGGTATTGACTCGTCGTTTGAGTCAATAGTCTCAGTGAGTTATTTCGGGCAGGGGATTGAAGCACACAGTTGGTGACTTACGAAAGGCTTCAAGGAACGTAACACTTAACTAAGTCGGGAAGTGCCTGTATATGTTTAATACTATTCGTCACAAAACAGAGAACCATTTTCTGAATCAGGTAATGGATCTCAATTCTTGAATAGCAAGCTCTCATGTAATTCGGGTCCCTGCATGCTTTACCTTTATCTATTTAGAATCGTACACACGAAACAGGCACTTTGGCCCAACTTGCCCATGCCGACTAAGATGCCCCATCCACACCCGACACAACCACATTTGGGAGATATCCCTCTAATCTCTGTCCAAATGGATAATTTGAGTGACTGAGTACTAAATTGTTGATGCTCAACTTACAATAATCTGTGCAAATGATTTGGAAAGGTCCTATTGGCTCTTTCCACTCTAAAGCTTTCTTCTTTGGTTTCACATTGCAATTTTGGCAGATGGCAGACTTGGCTACTAACTGCTAAAGATTGATTTATTTGATACCAATAAATAAAACTTCTGGCTACAGCCATCATGTTCACAGTCTCAGAACGTTCAATGTGAACTTCTTCTAAAATATCCACCGGTTACAGGCCTGGCTCGCCTGCTGTCCCCAAGGGACAAGCCACCGAGCCCCTCTCTGCTCATCCCCGAGAAATGGAGAAGATACTCAAGATGGCTGTGGCGGATGCAAGGAGTAGAGGGCCGGTAATTGGACCATCTGCGGGAGGCAATGCAGTACACCTCAAGGGTGGAGTGGGTGACTGGAGGCCCTGCAGCAGCCTCGGCTTGGCTGGACACCGCTCCAAGAGACTGGGAGGGGAAGAGGCAGCGCAGTACACCTCGATGGTGGAGCGGGCTGCTGGAGGCCCTGCAGTAGCCTGGAGCTCAGCTGGATCGGCGCCACTGTCCATTTCCATACACTTGTCATATTTAAGATGTTCTTATGTTTAGTAATATTTATACTGAACTATAATTTCCCTGTACTTTGGTACATGTGGCAATAAAGTACCATTGAGCCACAACTTGAATCTATTACAACTTATTAATTACATTTGTCTGATTCCTTACATTTATCTAAAAGTACGTGGCACATCACTGTGGAAATTGTGCTAGTCCTCGTCCAAAGTACTCTTCCAGAAGCCTTTTAAGCAGAGCTGTCTTCCTCTTGTCGTGAGGCCAGTGCTCACCCAGAGTCGGCGGCCATCACTATGCTCACCACAACCACACGTCCCTCAAACTGCCCTTGCTGTCAGCTCACTTCATTGACAGTCCACTGGTTTTTGCTTCACAAGAGGCTCCTCCCGACATCCTCATTGCTAATTAGTTAGGAACGCACATATGACTTGTTCAAAATGTACACAGTGTATGTAATATTTCAAATCATGGAGGACAGCTAGAAAACATGCATCTTATTTATCAGCTTCCTAACTGTGCTAAATGTGGACATACATCAGACACATAGATCATATATTTACATAAGTGTTAAAAGTACCATGAGAATATCAAACTTGGGTCTGATAAAACAGATCGACTTTTCCAGTTGATCAGCTGTTTATAAAATGTGCAAAGCATTAAGATTTAGTGTGATTTAAAGTTTCAGTGAACTTAGTTATTTGACAGTTTTAACTACTAATTTACACGAGCAGTTTTACAACCCATTTTCCAAAAATACCTTGCGGATGCAGGCATTAAATAACTTCCATTATAAGTAAACTAACATACTCTGTACCTTCTTTGAAATGAAGGATGCACTTCCAACTACATTGTCACATTCCAGTTTTCCTTCTAGAGGTCCAAAGAATATTCCTCTGGGAAGTGCCTTAGAAACACACCATATGCCCAGCCAGTTTTTTTGAGCTTGGGAGGGTCCTGCTGCCAGACCAACAGGGAGCGTGTAGAAAGCTCGGCACGGCAATCCAAGCTCCACCGGAGTATCTTTTACAAAAGGTGGAAGACCATGCACTGGGCAGCTCTTCACGAAGTAGTCCTGGCAATCCTCACAAACTGGAGGAAGTAAAAGATGAAATGAGAACCTTTTTTTATTAGGCTTAAAACATTCAAATAAATATACCAGTGTGCAAAGCTTTTACTCATTATTCCATCATGGCAATACAAAATTAGCTGGGGATCTACAATTATTTTCAACTCAACTTTCTATCTAGTAAGACCAGCATTATGAAGGCAGTGCTTAAACTAGTCCACCTACGCTTTCACTTGTATTGTTAGTGAGTTTGTTCCACAAAGAGTAAATTCAAAGGTATCTTAAAAATGAATTACAAGTATTTGAGCAAGACATCATTATAACTTAAATTGATAAAGCACCGTTAAAATCATAAAACCAGGCTCTTTGAAAGAATGTTAGGGAACAGACATGCATTTTGCCTGCCTGCCCTCCTATTAGGATAGATTAACAAAACATTAATCAAAAATATAAAATAGTTTTTCCCCCCCCCCAAATGTTTCAAAAGCACTTCACTTGAAGTGAAAAGAGATGCCATATAAATGTACACTCGTCCTAAGAGATACAACTAGAAGGGCAAAAGGCAGGTGATGCACAGTGCAGATCTTGCTGCTAATCTCATCACCAGGAAAGTAAAGGTCACTTTACCACTTTCCCCAAAGTTGTCAAATTGGGCCAGTTGATTTCAGCAAAGGCAATGGGTGCAACATTTCCAACTATTATCTCTGCTGAAGTCAACTGGCTATTAGTGCTCACTTTCCAAGTCATCCTTAGATACAAAATATACATCTGAGAATTTACTTACACAGCTGCTGTTTGCGGTTTGGGGGAATAAAGCCCTTTTTGGTTGGGCCAAACCTCTCACTTCCTTCATTTACTCGTGGCATTTTTTGGAAACACACCTGCAGAGAAAAAAACGTTGTTAATTACAACTGGCAAAACAAATGAGGTGTTCTACCCTTATCTTCTTTCCTAATAAACACAATTGAAACCTGTAATGCCAGTCCTAATTTTCACTGGAAAATATATGAAAAAAATACATAATTTGAACTAATGTGTGGTTATATTCACGTGTCAAGGGGAGAATCCACTATTCACGTTATGCATGACATCCTCTCATATATAAGACTCCACACGAAGAAAACAAAATACATGCTGTGGTTACCCATAAAATACAGTTGATTAAAATAGTTTGTAAAAGAAGCTTGCAAACTTTCATTCAATTTCTTAAAATGGTATGACAAACTTAGGTTTAACAAGGCTATCACTTAGATTTCATTTAAATACTTCCAAGGAGAAGTATTTGCTCTGATGGAGAAAATGTGGCTTTGTGTTTGCAAAAAACGACAAGTTGATTTCCACAGGGAACTTAGGGTCTGGGTCTCCAGTGCTTTGGGGGAAGAGATATGAGCACCAAGTATGCACAACATGTATGTACGTGGCAGATGGAACATGAAAAAGACACAGAGAGATTGAAGTTTATTAACTTCAGCAGCAAAATGTATGTACTTATACAGCAAAGGGAGGAGATGGAACCCACCAGGGAGGAGGCAAACAGGTCGCTTGTTGGGCAAGTTACAACCCAGCAGGATGAAATTGATTTCTTTAACTTCAAGTCACCTTTGCTTCCCCTCTCTCTCTGTCCCTCCCACACCCTAGTTCTCCGACTCGTTTCACAGTCCTCCTGATTAATTTTACTCGTTGACACCTTCCCCTCAGCTAACACTGAACTACATTTTCTTTATCAACGTCTACTTTGATCTGTCGTGTTCACACCTTGCCCTTCTATATCTCTGTGTCTCCCTCTCCCCTGACTCTCAAGTTTGAAGAAGGGTCTGGACTCGAAACGTTACCCATTCTTTCTTTCCGGAAATGCTGCCTGACATGCTGAGTTATCTTTAACTTAGGTACACAGGGAGGCGTTTTAATGTTTGTTCGTGGATAACGCGACTGGAAAGTCACCCATTGTGAGAATATTGTACATGTTTCAACCCGGGGTGACCATTCTCCGGGTCCTGGCTGAGGACCGGCGAAGTCGCGGACGTTCTGGGCCTAGGGGCTGCTGCTGCTGCTGCTGCTCCGCCGGGCTCAGCAGTCTGAGTCTTACGTTGTCCCCCACCCCCACCCCCGCCCGCTCCCCTCTCCCACCTGCCCGCTCCCCTCTCCCACCTGCCGTCTGTCGGGTGATCCTGTCACAAGTGGTCGGAGCCCATCTCCGGGCTGTGAGCACCACCAGCGTTACCCCAGCCGCCGGCGGACTCCATTCCAGGGCGGACTGGAAACTGCTTCCCCGCAACAACGCCGACCCGCGACAAACGTTCCCCTTTCCTCAGCCTGCCAGACTCCAAGGTCACACTGCATGGGGGTACTGCGAAGAAAGAATTATCATCCGCTGTGCAACATTGTGTATGAGTGAACAATCATGGATCATGACATCTGTTTACATTTTAAACCAAAATAGGAGTTAAGGGTGTTTAATGGTCATATGCACTGGGACTGTGCAATTAACAATGACATTCTTACTTGCTGCAGCTTCACAGGCACATTAAACACATCAAATAAAACCAATAATATAAAAAATGATCAGTTATACGAGGTAAACCAGACCATAATAGTGCAAGCCAAATTATGTAGTGCAACCCAAGCCAAAGTCCACAGTAGTTTGGTGCTAAGGTTGAGTTGTGGATAGGATTGTGCAAAGTGGATCAAGAGTCTGATAACGATAGGATCTTTCAACCTCAGATATGTAACTTTAAAACAGTAATCATAATTTAATATTCACCATACGGAAGATGTCCCTGGTTTTAGGCCTCCGCACCATACTTATGTAATCATAAAATTATTACATTAAAGAATTCAGCTCATCAGGTCATCTCCTTGGAGAGCGATCCCGTCAGTACAACTCTCACTCTTTCCTTGTTTCTATCCAGTTCTCTTCAAGTCAGTGTCATGCAGCATAGAAACAAGCTCTCAGGTCTGCCATATCTATGGCAATCATCAATTACCCAACTACACCAATTCCATGTCAGCACTTGGTTTGTGGTCTTCTATGTCTTGGTAATTCAAGTGCTCATCTAGACACTGTTGATTGATTCTTCCCCCTGTAGCGTACCATAGAGTGGTCCTAGTCGTCGAACCCTCAGATTGGCCAGCAAGGTCACGTGTGGGTGCGACCGTAGGGATTGGTCCAGAGAGCGACATCGCTGATTGGACAGCGTTGTCATGTGCGCTTTTGGCGCCCGAAAAGAGTCAGTTGGGATACGTCTTCGAAGAGGACAGTTAGTTTTAATGGTTGTCTGTAATCTTGTTAAGAAAACTTTGTAATCGAATATTGCTGTCGCAATAAACTTCTTCAACAAAGAACAAGTTTCCAGCTTCGCCATATTGGTGACCCCGACGTGATCTGGGCGATCACCGACCATGAATGGACACGACGCCCCGTGGTTGGCTGCTGCGCCCGGCACACCAGAGCTAAGCGCGGTCAGCGTTCACCTTCCGTCGTTTTGGACACATCAACCACAATCTTGGTTTGTCCACACCGAAGCCCAGTTTCACTTAAGAAACATCTCGGCAGATGCGACGAAATACTACTACCTTGTCAGCGCTCTATTGCTGGAGACGACCACACGTGTGATGTGGTTCATCGTAAACCCTCCCGCGGAAGACAAGTACGAGGCCATGAAGGCACTGTTACTACGAACCTTCGGGTTCAATAGGCATGACCGAGCTAAAAAACTTCTGCACCTACCGGATCTCAGAGATCGGCTGCCGTCCGTTCTCATGGCTGAGATGTTAATGCTAGCAGGTGAACATACGGATTGCCTCATGTTCAAGCAGGCATTCCGAGAGAAGCTTCCCGAAGATGTCAAACTTATGCTCACGGATTGTTCTTTTAAGGACCCCGTGGCATATGCAGAAAAAGCTGATGCGCTCATGGCGTCCAAATCGAAAGGAAGCGGTTCGATCAACAAGGTCTCGACATCAGTGACCACGCCACAGCGACATCAAGATGGCGCCGCGTCTCCTGTCATTTCTCCAAAAGCCCGCCAAAAGGATCCGCACAAGCGCGGCTGGTGCTATTACCATCTACGATGGGGTGGAGAATCCCGCAACTGCCGCTCACCTTGTACCTTCGCGGGAAATGCCTCGGCCGATCGTACATAGGGGCAGTTGCGATTGGCCAGAACCGACGCCTCTACGTCCGAGACCGATTCACGGACACAGAATTTTTGGTGGACACGGGAGCCATTGTCAGTATAGTGCCGCCGACCGACCTTGAGACCAGATCGGGTAAGACAGGTCCTGCCCTCATCGCGGTTAATGGCAGCCCCATCCGCACGTTCTGTACGCGGAAGATGTCCCTGGTTTTAGGCCTCCGCACGTATGAATGGCCATTCATTATAGCAGACGTCAGCCAAGCGATCCTAGGCGCAGATTTTCTCTGGGCCTTTTCACTGGTCCCCAACGTCCGCGGTAACGACCTCAGACCCTCCGCCAGCGATGAGCCCGTTGCTTCGACAACCGCCACCCCGCCCAGCCCAACTGTCCAGGCCGTCGTCGCGGCCCCCGACTTGTATGCCGAGGTCCTGGCGGAGTTTCCAGAGCTGCTCATCCAGCGTTTCGACGCCCTTTCGGCCAAGCACGACGTTGTCCACCACATCCGCACCGAGGGTCCCCCCGTTTTCGCTCGGGTTCGGAGGCTACCGCCTGACAAGCTGGTGGTGGCGCGAGAGGAATTTAGGAAGATGGAGGAAATGGGAATTGTCCGTCAGTCTGACAGCCCGTGGGCCTCACCGTTGCATATGGTCTCCAAAGCATCTGGGGGGTGGGGACCATGTGGCGATTATCGGCGTCTCAACGCTGTCACCACGGCTGATCGCTACCCCATACCGCACCTGCAGGATTTCTCGTCTGGGCTGAAAGGTGCGGTGGTGTTCTCCAAGATCGATTTGGTGCGAGGATACCACCAGATTCCTGTGCGGCCAAAGGACATACCAAAAACTGCCACGATCACTCCGTTCGGGTTGTTCGAATGGTTGCGCATGCCTTTCGGTTTAAAGAACGCGGCACAGGCTTTCCAGCGACTGATGGACCGTGTGGGTCGGGGTTTACCTTTTGTGTTTATTTATTTAGATGACATCCTGGTCGCCAGCCCCTCAGTGCAGGAACACCTGGTCCACTTGCGGACTGTATTCCAGCGGCTCCAAGACCACGGGCTCATTATCCAACCCTCCAAGTGTCAATTCGGCCTCCCTTCTCTCGATTTTTTAGGGCACAGAATCACCCCTGCCGGCGCCACCCCTTTGCCCGAGAAGGTGGAGGCTATCCGGGCATTTCCCAGGCCCACCACAGTGAAAGGTCTGCAGGAGTTCATAGGTATGGTTAACTTCTACCATAGGTTCGCCCCGGTTGCTGCGCGGGTCATGCACCCGCTCTTCCAGTGCCTTGCGGGTAAACCTGTAGAGTTGATATGGTCCCCGGCCGCGGAGTCGGCTTTTGCAGCAGCTAAGGCAGCTTTGGCAGACGCCACCGTGTTGGTCCACCCAAGCGCCTCCGCCCCCACGGCCCTGACGGTTGATGGGTCTGACGTGGCGGTGGGTGGGGTTTTGGAGCAGCAGGTCGGTGGCCTTTGGCAGCCCTTGGCGTTTTTCAGCCGGCAACTGAGTTCGGCTGAGCTGAAGTATAGCGCCTTTGACCGAGAGCTTCTGGCCCTCTATTTAGCTGTTCGTCATTTCAGGTATTTCCTTGAAGGCCGCCCATTTGTGGCCTTTACGGACCATAAACCATTAACTTTTGCTTTTTCCAAATTGTCCGACCCATGGTCGGCCCGCCAGCAGCGGCACCTGACTGCCATCTCCGAATTTACCACCGATGTCCGTCATGTCGCTGGTAAGCTTAATGCCGTTGCTGACGCCCTATCTCGGCCTGCTTTTTCCCCCATTTCAGTGGTGGACTGCGAGGTGGATCCCCAGGAGCTTGCGGAGGCACAGCTTCTGGCGGATACCGCCTCGGCATACCAGTCCACCACTTCGGGGTTGAAGTTGGCTCAGGTAGCCTGCGGGTCGGAAGGCACAAAAGTCTGGTGTGATGTTTCCCTTCCCCGTCCCAGGCCGGTAGTGCCGCCCTCCCTTCAGCGCCGGGTTTTCGATGCCATTCACGGGCTGGCGCACCCGTCCATCCGCTCCACCTCTGCTTTAGCAGCCGCTCGGTTTGTGTGGCATGGCCTGCGTAAACAGGTAGCTGTTTGGGCCCGTTCCTGCGTTCCCTGCCACACCGCTAAAGTCCAGCGCCATGTCAAGCCCCCGGTACAGGAGTTTGAGGTCCCAGCGGTCCGTTTTTTCCACATTCACGTGGATTTAGTCGGGCCCTTGCCTTCCTCCCGGGGCTACACCCATCTCCTCACGGTGGTGGATCGGTTCACCCGGTGGCCGGAGGCTTTCCCATTGTCCGATACCTCTGCTGCCTCTTGTGCCAGGACTTTGGCCCTCCATTGGGTAGCACGTTTCGGAGTTCCGGCTGTTATTACCACCGACAGGGAGCCACAGTTCACTTCGACCCTCTGGGCCACGCTAACAGAGCTGTACGGTTCCCGGTTACAACACACTACAGCGTACCACCCCCAGGCTAATGGGCTTGTGGAGAGGTTCCACCGTCAACTCAAGGCGGCCCTCAGTGCGAGGCTAGAAGGCCCGGACTGGGTAGACCAACTTCCCTGGGTCCTTCTGGGCATCCGGACTGCTCCTAAACAGGATCTCGGTGCTTCGTCCGCGGAGCTAGTATATGGCTCGCCACTTCGAGTACCCGGGTATTTGCTTCCGGACCCCTCCGGCCTGCTGCCTCCAGTCCCGTCAGTCTTAGCATCGCTCCGGGCACGTGTGGGTTCCCTGGACCCAGTTCCGACTTCACGTCATGGGTGTCCCATGGTACACGAACCACCTGCCCTGAAGGACTGTGAGTTTGTATTTCTGCGTAAGGATGCCCATCGTTCCCCGTTGCAGAGGGTCTATGAAGGGCCGTTCCGGGTTTTGCATAAAGGGATGGTCACCTTCACCTTAGACGTGGGCGGCAGGAGTGAGCTCGTCTCGGTGTCCAGGCTTAAACCTGCGCACTTGGATCCGGACCGCCCAGTCCTGGTCGGCCAACCACCTCGGAGAGGCCGGCCTCCGGCAGTTCCGATCAGTCCAGGACCCCCCGCTCCGGCAGTTCCACCAAGTCCGGAATCCCCTGCTCCTATGGTTCAGGCTGCCCCTCTCCTTACTCGTTCTGGTCGCGAAATCCGGCTCCCTGCTAGGTTCCGTACCTCGGGTTCTGGGGGGGGGGGGGGGGGGGGGGTCATGTAGCGACCATAGAGTGGTCCTAGTCGTCGAACCCTCAGATTGGCCAGCCAGGTCACGTGTGGGTGCGACCATAGGGATTGGTCCAGAGAGCGACATCGCTGATTGGACAGCGTTGTCATGTGCGCTTTTGGTGCCCAAAAAGAGTCAGTTGGGAGACGTCTTTGAAGAGGACAGTTAGTTTTAATGGTTGTCTGTAATCTTGTTAAGAAAACTTTGTAATCGAATATTGCTGTCGCAAAAAACTTCTTCAACAAAGAACAAGTTTCCAGCTTCGCCATACCTGCCTCTTGTAATTTTCGGCCAAAGTTTTGAATCAGTGTACTCCGAACCTTGCATCATCTACTGCAAGGGACAACTTTTCCCCATCTAAATCAAAGATCTCTTCTCCATCTGTTTTGAAGAATGATTCCGTATCTCCAGTCTAATCATTTTTGCTGAATTTTCTCATTCTTGGAACTATTCTAACAAGTTTACTTTCCTTAATCAATCTTTGGATCAAGAGAGTCAAGAGTGTTTATTGTCATATGTGCTGGAACGGAACAATGAAATTCTTACTTGCAGTAGCAGCACAACACATTTGTAATTGCAGTACTCAATAGAAAATATAATAGACAAACAGAAAAGGTTCAATAAATAAAAAAACAAGAGTGCAAAAACAAAACAAAGCTCAAAGTTCCTAGTGCAATGCAGGCTGTTTGTAGTTTAGTTGGAGATCGCAATGTTCAATTGCCTGACGGTTGTTGGAAAGACGTTGTTCCTGAACCTTGACACTGCAGTTTTCAGACCCTTTATGCCTGTTCCAAATGGCAGTAGTGAAATGAAAGCATGGCCAGGGTGATGCGTGTCCTTGATGTCGCTTGCTGCCTTTTAGTGACAGTGTGTCTTATAGATCACTTCAATGGTGGGGAGTACAGCACCTGTGATGGACTAGGTTCACCACATTTTGTAATCTCCTTCATTCCTGGGCATTCAAATTGCCAAACTAGGCCGTGATGCAACCAGTCAATATGCTTTTGACTGTAGAAGTTCAAGGCAGTATTCGACAACATACCTGGTCTCGTCAATCTTCTAACGATGTAGAGGCATTGGTGGATTTTCTTAATGCAGAGATATGCACGCTCAGGAAGTGGTTGACTTTCTCCACCACCAACCCATTGATGAAGACAGGTTTGTGGATAGTCAGCCCCCCTCTTCTGTTGACAAAAACAATTGCTTGGTTTTATTGATATTGAGAGTTAGGTTGTTTTTCTGCCACCATCCAATCAGATGATCGATTTCCCTCCTCTACTCTGACTCATCATTATCCATAATACAGCCAACAACGGTGGATATACGTCCAACATTGGCAAATTTAAAGATGGGGTTGGAACTATGTGCGGTTACACATTCATGGGTATAGAGTGAGTAAAGCAGGGGGATGAGCACAGTCTTGAGGTGCCCCTATGCTGATGGTTCTCAAGGAGGACGTTTTGTTACCAATTCGCACTGATGAGGAAGTTGAGGATCCAGTTGCAAATGGATGTGTAGAGACCCAATTTCCTTAACTTGGTAACAAGTTTGAAGGGATGATAATATCGAACGATAAGCTGTAGTCTATGAACAACAGGCTGACGTATATGTTTTTATTGCCAAAGTGGTCTACTGCAGAGTAGAGCCAGCGAGATAGCATCCCTCCTTGATCTACTGTGGCGATAGGCAAATTGTAGTGGATCCAGGTTCTTGCTGAGGCGGGGGTTGATGTCATCGATGGCAGTGTCAGCATTTATCGTCCAATCTAATCCCCTGAACTGATGAGACAGTTACCAATCAGGCAGGTTTGGGGTCACATGCACTCCAGTCTGGTTGAGGATGACAGGATTTCTTCTCAAACGATTTTTAATGCCAATTTGACGTTTTTTAAACTGCCACATACTTATCTCTGGATTGATGCCCTAGGAATCTGGACGTTTCATCTAGTAACTTAACAACAACACTGTTTCCCTGCCTTTGTATGCTTCTTAAAGTTCTGTTCAGTGGAATTTTTAATATCTGTGTAGTATGGTAGTTACTGAATGAAAAACCTGAGACAGATATCATTCTGTGAATAACTTTGCCATTTCACCTTTGTCCCCTCACCCATGTCATCCTCAATCCTTAACTCCCCACCCCCCACCCTCAGCTTTGTTGCTTTATCAATGGCAACCTTGTTGATTTTCAAAATAGTGACTGTATGCCACAATATCCACTATATATTTTGCAATGCCAGATTTTATTTGCACAGTTCCAGATCTATCTTCTTTTTGCAGTGAATGCCAATTTCCTATGTCAAAACTATCTATTTGGAGTAAGTGCTTGGAGCATAAGACGGAGACGTGGCTCAACGCGCTGGTCCCCGACGGGGCTGTGGAGCTAACAAACCGCTCACTACATCGTGCTGATAGAACAAAGGACTCCGGTAAGAGCAAGGGCGGTGGGCTCTGCATCTACATTAACAATGACTGGTGCACCAACCACTCCGCAATAGAGAGCTACTGCTCCCCAGACCTGGAGTACTTACTGCTCAAATGTAGGCCATTCTATCTGCCGCGGGAGTTTACGGTGGTCATCATCATGGCCGTATACATTCCCCCACAGGCTAATGCTAACCTAGCACTAGCACAGCTACACTCGGCCATCAGTAAGCAGCAGGATGCCCACCCCAACGGTGCCTTCATTGTTGCAGGGGACTTCAATCAGGTCGACCTACGAGCCTCACTCCACAAATTCCATCAGCATGTGCAGTGCCCTACCAGGGGCTCAAACACACTGGATAAGGTGTACACCAATGTAAAGGACGCCTACAGAGCTCTCCCCTGCCCACCCCTGGGACAATCCGATCACCTCTCACTGTTTCTACTGCCCGCATACAAACCCCTCATCCGCAAGACCAAACCCACAATAAAGACGGTCAAAATATGGCCCGAGGATGCCACCCTACAACTCCAGGACTGCTTTGATCGCACCGACTGGGACCTGTTTGCACAACAGGCCACCTACGGTTCAGAGGTAGACTTGGAGGAATACGCATCCACTGTGCTCTCCTACATCAACTGCTGTGTGGAGAATGTCACGGAGGACAAGGAGATAAAGATGTTCCCAAACCGGAAACCCTGGATGAACAAGGAGGTACAGAACCTGCTGAGGGCACGCAACAATGCCTTTAAATCTGGTGACACTTCAGCATACAGTGTTGCCAGGTCAAACCTGAACAAAGGTATTAAAAGGGCCAAAGACACCCACAGGCAATGGGTGGAAGACCACTTCAACACCACGGACACCAGAAGCATGTGGCAGGGTGTCAGGGACATCACTGGCTACAAGAGCAGCCCTGCCTGCCCCCACAGCGATATGGCACTGACCAACGAGCTTAACACCTTCTTTGCCCGCTTTGAAACTGGCAAAACCACCTTGAGTGAAAGAACCCCAGCCGAGGCGGTGGGACAGGTCTTGCAACTGAACACACAAGAGGCACAACGCGCTCTGCAAAGGGTCAACCCACGCAAGGCTGCAGGACCGGATGGAGTTCAAGGAAGGGTACTGAAGGACTGTGCTGAACAGCTGGCTGAGGTATTCACCAGGATCTTTAACCTGTCATTATCTCTAGCTATGGTCCCCAAGTGCCTGAAGTCGGCTATCATAGTTCCGGTGCCGAAAAAAGCAAAGATCTCCAACCTGAACGACTACCGCCCGGTTGCCCTAACGCCGATAGTCATGAAGTGCTTTGAGAGGCTGGTCCTCTCACACATCAAATCCAGCATTCCTGACTCACTGGACCCACATCAATTTGCATACAGGGCAAATAGATCCACAGAGGACGCCATCTCTCTGGCTCTTCACACTGTCCTGACTCACCTAGAGAGACAGGGCACGTACGTGAGGATGCTATTCATAGACTATAGCTCCGCCTTCAACACGGTCATCCCCACCAAGCTCATCACCAAACTCCACCAGCTAGGCCTCAGCTCGTCATTATGTGACTGGATCCTGGACTTCCTGCTGGAACGACCGCAGGCAGTGAGAATGGGCCCACACCTGTCCTCCACTATCACCCTGAGTACCGGCACACCACAGGGCTGTGTTCTGAGCCCCATGCTCTACTCCCTCTTCACACACGACTGTGTTCCTGCATTCGACACCAACACCATTGTCAAGTTTGCAGACGACACAACGGTGATCGGGCTTATCACCAACGGGGATGAAACAAACTATAGAGCGGAGGTGCAGAACCTGGCGGACTGGTGCTCGGATAACAACCTGTCCCTAAATACCACCAAGACCAAGGAGCTGATCATCAACTTCCGTAGGTCACATAACAGGGAATATGCCCCGATCTCTATCAACGGGGACAGTGTGGAGAGAGTGTCCAGCTTCAACTTTCTGGGCACTCACATTTCGGAGGACCTAACATGGTCCAATAACACTGCTGCGCTGGTCACGAAGGCACAACAAAGACTGTTCTACTTAAGAACACTGAAAAAGTCTAGTCTACCCCAACAGCTGCTGACGACCTTCTACCGCTGTACCATAGAGAGCATCCTAACGCATGGCATCCCTGTGTGGTACCTCAGCTGCACGGAGGCAGAAAGGAAAGCTCTACAGCGGGTAGTCCATAGAGCTCAGAGGGCCATCAGAACACAGCTACCAGACTTGGAGGGCATCTACAACACACGATGCCTCAGAAAAGCCATCAGCATCCACAAAGACTCTTCACACCCCTGCAACAGTCTGTTCGAACTCCTTCCATCGGGCAGACGATACAAGGCCTTCTACGCCCGTACCTCCAGACTCAGGAACAGCTTCATCCCCAGGGCCATAGCTGCTATGAACCGGTCCTGCTGAGCCGGATGGCCACAACGCATAGATCAACTTGCACTTTACCCTGTCTAAAAACTGTTACAATTGTTTCGTTTCGTTGGGTTGCTGTTAATTACTTAAATTATTGCATCGTATGGGAGGCGCATTCCCAATCTCGTTGTACCCCTGGGTACAATGACAATAAAGATATATTGTATTGTATTGTATTGTATAACACAGATTTGGGTTTGTTTTGATGTAAGGTCTTTGACATGATTTTCTCACTCTGTTTCTCACCAAAAAAAAGCACAAGACTTTAGCAGGAATAGCCAACAGGCTCCTCAAACCAGCCCCACCATTCAATATCTTCCATGCCAGTAGCTCTCAATTCCTTTATCTTTCAAAAATTCATCAACGTCTTCTTTGAGTCGCCCCACAACATTATTTTGTGGGGAAATCCAGAGATTCAACGTCCTTTGCAAGAAGAAATTCCTCCACATCAAAACTTTAAATGGACGCTTCCTTATCTTGTAACTTGTTTCTAGTAAGACATCTGACGTACGTATTTTCAGAATGTTCTTTATTCATATTTAACACCTTAGTCTGTTGTTTTATACACATTCATGACAAAGGAACAGCCAAAAAATGCTAAAGTGACACAAAATCATTACCGAACTTGCTAAATATAAAAGTGTGAATATGTTCCTTGTGAATATGAAGCTTTTGCAGCTTACGATATGTCATGCATATAAACTTGTTAACATGAAGAGGACAATGAATTCTGTTTAGTGGGATTTTTAATGCTTGTATACTATGGTATTTTATCAATGAAGAATCCCTTTATAGAAATAGTTGTGGGAATAATTTTCCCGGTTTTCCTTCTTTTCAACTATCCAAAAGCTGTACTTTGTTCCCCATTGCACATGTTCTCCCCCAATCTCTGTGGCTGTGTTAACCATGACTACCATGTTCATTTAAACAATGCATGGAAGGAATGGGTGACATTTGTGGTCAAGACCCTTCTTCAGACTGTCTCAGTCGGAAGAAGGGTCTCAACCCGAAACGTCACCCATTCATTCTCTCCAGAGATGCTGCCTGCCCCGCTGAGTTACTCCAACATTTTGTGTCGATCTTCAGTGTAAGCCAGCAACTGCAGTTCCTTCCCACACAAGAGTAACTGCATGTTTATTTTCACCCACATGTTCAGACCGTAATGTTTTATCCTTATTGTTTTGATGTGTTTATGCTTTATTCTTAATTGTTAACTGTATGTTTATGTTGTCATTTGTGAGCAGAGCACCAAGCAACATTCCTTGTATATGCACATACTTGGCCAATAAACTTATTCATTCATTCATACTCAGAGTTCTTGAAAAACATAGCACCCTCGCAGACTGCGGAAATCCCCAGCCTGTGTCAACGTAACATTGAAAAGGAGTGTCTGGGAAAAGACTAAACTTCTCACATTTCAATGGTAGGAGCATGTGGAAGCTAAACACAAACAGCAGGAGTGCCTAATATCCCAATAACTTACCCACCAGTTCCATCTGAGGTAGAGTCTGTAGATCCCACACTTGCATCATCAGATTTCTCAGAACCCACCAAACTGGAGTGGAAGCAAGTTGTCCTCAACTCCAATGGAGTATGAAAGAAGAAACAATGAAATAAGGTTTACACAACAAAATCAGACACTGGGCTATAAGAAAATAACTGCAGATGCTGGTACAAATCGAAGGTATTTATTCACAAAATGCTGGAGTAACTCAGCAGGTCAGGCAGCATCTCGGGAGAGAAGGAATGGGTGACGTTTCGGGTCGAGACCCTTCTTCAGACAGGTCAGGAGAGATCAACCCATGGTTTAGGTCATTTTTTTCTTCTCATGCATCATTATTATTTTTTTGGCCCACTAATTTTTTAGGTTACAGTTTAGCTTAGTTTAGAGTTAAAGCGCGGAAACAGGCCCCTCGGTCCACCGAGTCTGTACCGACCAGCGATCCCCGCACATTAACACAGGGGCCAATTTACATTTATATCAATCCAATTAACCTACAAACCTGTACATCTTTGGAGTGTGGGAAGAAACCAAAGATCTCAGAGAAAATCCACGCGGTCACGGGGAGAACGTTCAAACTCTGTACAGACAGCACCCGTAGTCGGAACCGAACCCGGGTCTCTGGCGCTGTAAGCGCTGTAAGGCAGCTGTAAGCGCTGTAAGGCAGCAACTCTGCCACCCATACAGGCTTTAATATTTCTATTTTCTGTAAACAGGTCATCTGAATGTTAGTTTTAGTTCATAACAAAGATAATTTGGAAAGAAGAGACAACATTAAAGATTAAATTAAAGATTCCGACTATCACAAACATATCATATCATATCATATCATATATCTACAGCCGGAAACAGGCCTTTTCGGCCCTCCAAGTCCGTGCCGCCCAGTGATCCCCGTACATTAACACTATCCTACACCCACTAGGGACAATTTTTACATTTACCCAGCCAATTAACCTACATACCTGTACGTCTTTGGAGTGTGGGAGGAAACCGAAGATATGAACCTACAAAATTCATTAAAATGTACAGCAAAGAAATGGGTCCTTTCATTCATTAAAATGTACAGCAAAGAAATGGGTCCTTTCGACCCACCTCATCCACTCTGACCGTGATCCTTAGCCTATTTGCCTGCATTGGGCCCAAATTCCTTCACACCCTTCTTATCTAAGTACCTGTCCAAATGCTTTCAACCGCAGTAATCATATCTGTCTCCACCAGCTCCTCTAGCAGCTTGTCCCAGATATCACCACCCTGTGTGGAAAAACCTACTGCTCAGATGTCCTTTAAATTTCTCCCATCAAAACAAACCATTACCCTCTAGTTGAAGAATCCCATTTGAGTAAGAAAAGATTCTGACCATCTATCTCATCATTTTATAAACCTCTATAAGGTTGTCTTTCAGCCTCGTATGTTCCAGTGAAAATTCTGTCAGCCCATCTTATGTCTCCTTACAAGTTCATAAGTTGTAGGAGCACAATTAGGCCATCAAGTCTACTCCACCATTAAATCATGGCTGATCTATCTTTTCCTCTCAACCTCATTGTCCTGCCTTCTCACCATAACCCCCTGTCACCCTTACTAATCGAGAATCCTTATAATCACTGAATCAAGGAAAGACCAGCTGGTCAGAGAAACATGTGTCATGAGTTTTAGTCATGTCTATACGTTGAGTCATTATGCCACAGCTGTACGACATTTTTTACTGCACAAAATAAAACCAGGAATAACACCTGCAGAAACAATAGTGTGGTGTGAATCTTATAACACTCAGAATTCCACTTGGAATTTTTGAGTGTAGGTCTGTGGATAGTATATCGGAGGCTCATGGATAATGTCGGTGGGCAGCTATTATTCATTTGTGTTCACAACTGAAATTGGGTCATGTTTTTCTGCTTTGGGAACATGGTGGAGTATCACAGGGACAAGGTTTTCATCAGACACCATTTACAGTGGCTGTGCTATTTAAATGGATACTCAGACACTTTAACCTCTGTTTTGCATTGTACTGCATTGAACCAGCGAAACTGCCTTGGGCATAGGAAGACACATTCATTTCTCCAGCTCCCCAAGGAGCAATATATCTGGAAGTGAAGATTTGCTAAATTAGTGGTGACAAAAGTCCAAGGTCTCTGAGGTTTTTTTTCTTAGCAATCTGAGGCACATATCAATGCAGCATCACGCAGAAAGGCAGGCTATAGGGAGACACTTCCTGTTTTCAGCTCATTATTCCTGACCAGGTCCCAGCTACTGCAGCTGAGTGCTGTACAATGATAACCACTGAGACACTAGGATCTTTTAGATCAGGCTCCATTGTCCGTATCATTCCGGGAGCACCCTGCAGTATTCCTACAGGGAGTTGGATATTTTGTCTTTGAGAAGGCCTGCCCATGCTCGAAACCAGAAGGAGAATAAGGAAGAGGATCAAACAATGGCGTGGAATATATGACAATGCAAGACTCTAGGCATGTCGACAGGGCACACAAGATTGTCTGGAGATTGTATTTACGATTCCACTGCAGTAGCTTTGGGATCAGAAGATAATAACTGGGGCAATGATCGCCTTGTCTATCAACCTCCTACTTTCAACTTCATCTGCAAGGGCACCATGGTGGAGAACCTGTGGTAGGAGCAAACATCCTGAGAAAGATGAAGGTTTTCCTACCTTGAAAAGGATTCTCAATGAGTCCACGTTAATGAACATCTAAAAGGACACAAATGTACCAGCAGCTTCTGACTGAAGGATACCACTGAACGATTATTGAAACCATACTTTCTTTATTAATGATTGTTAGACATCAAGGTGATTATTTAAGCTGAGAAAGCGGTCATCTACCCAACTGGCTCTGCTGGTGGTGATGATTGCAGGAAAACTGGCAACGATCCCTTCAACTCAATCCAGACACATTCAGCCCCTGCCTTGGCTTACTATGTACTATATTATAATGGTTTGGTAGCGAGAATCCTTTTTGGATTGAATAGCAGAGTTTGAGAGAATAAAATTTTGACCCCAAAATAATGTTCAAGATACTGAGTGGTCTTAGCCATCACTCCTCACATGTGCAGGGAAAGGAATACATGGAGACTGCAAAACAATTTTTTCTTTGGGACCATTTTCATTTAATTTCAGTCTTGAGGAAATGAATGATGTCAATAATAAAAGTGGTAATTGTGAAGAACCCTAATTCTAAGAAAACATATTATCTCCCATTGGTGATATACGTTAAAGTAATTTCACAGTGCTTCGGAAAAGATCCCTTAGTTGTGTGAAGGGTGTGCGATCATGATGAGTGAAACAACCTCACCATCTCTCATCAATCTTTGCAAGTGGCAGGATTGGTTTGACACGATTAGCTGCTATAGACATCTATGGGTTCACATCAGCAAAGGTAGCATTGAACAAGGCAACAGCTACAGGCCTAGATATACCTTGGTTGCATGGTTTAAGACGTAGCCTAGAGCAAATCACATCTTTAGCTAAGATGTTTGAGTGCTGCTCTGCCCTTTTTTCCCCTGTTCTATCTGTGTCGGTAATTAGAACATCATCATAAAGCATACGCATTAATCATTTACAGTTAATGAATATAGTTCCTAATGTTCCATTATAACTACAAGTACCAGTGATACGAGGAATTAATTGCAACCCAAGAAAAGTAGTGGGATGTGTGTCCCTCTGGGCTTAATCATGGTATTTTCATTTATTAAGGACTGCAGTGATGAATACAGACCAGTGCGTTAGCTCCAGTGCAAGTTGGCAAATGGTTGCCCAAAGCAAGCCAAATGTAGACTTTTAAAGTCAAAGCACCTTGACTATAAAGGTAAGCCTCTTGACTTTCTTTAAATGAAAGCAACAAAAGATTGATATGTCACGAAAATGACTTTAGTATACGAATGCTGTCCATGGACAATGCACCATGTGTCTCTAAACTCACTGCACAGCACATTTCAGAGTCTTAAAATACTCGCTTTCTGACAGGAGACATAATTTTATTTTCTTTATCAGACATATGCACTGAATTATTGGGAGATTCAGCGTAGAAACTCGGAAAACATACAATTGCAAAAATTCAATCATTTTTCAGTAGGAAGGCAATTGCTTTACAATTACATGAATCTACAAATGCATCAAACCGCACAGTATTCTGGTTTCCAAGAATAATCTCAACATAAAAATTGTAAGAAAATAACTGCGGATGCTGGTACAAATCGAAGGTATTTATTCACAAAATGCTGGAGTAACTCAGCAGGTCAGGCAGCATCTTGGGAGAGAAGGAATGGATGACGTTTAGGGTCGAGACCCTTCTTCAGACTGAACATAAAAATTGCTGGGTAGATCCCACAGGTCAAACAACATTTGTGGAAAGGGAAACATTTAATGTTTCAGGCCCAGGACCCTCATCAAGAGTGGAAAAGAGCAAAAACAAGTCAGTCACAAATTGCTGAAGTAACTTAGTGGGTCAGGCAGCATTGTTGGAGAACATGGATCGGTGATGTTTTGGGTCAGAACCCTTCTTCAGACTGGAGAGTTTAAAGAAGGGCCCCGACCCGAAACGTCACCTATCCATGTTCTCCAGAGATGCTGCCTGCCCCGTTGAATTACCTCAGCACTTTGTGTCTATCTTTACTATACACCAGCACCTGCAGTTCTTTGTTTCTACAGGAGGGAAATCTATGTCTGGTTGTGGAAGTTTGATGGAGCTGGCAGTAGTTGTGAAGGAGGGTCCATTGAATAGGTGGGTGATGATCATGGGAATTCCATTCTCACTCAGTCCAGGACGAGATTCGTTAAGAGCAGAGGTGCAGGAAATAATATGGTCGTAGGTCGTGTGCACTTTTGTAGAGGACAAGCCATGGTTTATGATATTTTATGAGATACAGTGAAAAACTTTATGTGCTATCCAGTCAAATCATACTACACATGAATACAACCAAGTCATTGCACAGGTGAAGCAAGTAGTGCAAAGAAATCAATACCAGCCTGCAAAATATCCTTGGATCCTTGACTTCCTGATCCAGAGACCATAATCAGTGAGGATAGGTAACATTTCGTCCTCCATGACAATTCTCAACAACATGGTGCCGCAAGGATGCATTCTCAGCCCCATAATATACTCCCTGCATGGCCAAATTTTACTCTAAGTCCATTTGCAAGTTTAATGATGACACGGCTGTAGTGGGCCAAATGTCGAACAATGACTTGATCAGTTAGGCCGGTGGACTGAGGAACGGTTGATGTAATTTAATATAGAGAAGTGCAAGGTGCTGCATTTTGGGAAGTCTAACCAGGACAAGACCAAGCCAGTGAATGGCAGGGCTCTGGGAAGTGTTGCACAGTAGAGGGATTTAGGAGTGCAGGTACATAGTTCCTTGAAAGTGATGTCACAGGCACATTGGCATTACATTGAGTATAGAAGTTGGGAGGTCCTGTTACAGTTGAGGCCACATTTAGAGTATTGTGTTCAGTTTTAGTCACCCTGTTATAGGAAAGATGATGTTAAGATGGAACGGGTGCAGAGAAGACTTACGAGGATGTTGCTAAGACCCGATGGCCTGAGCTATAGGGAAAGGTTGAGCAGGCTAAGGCTTTATCCTTGGAGCACAAGAGGATGAGGGGGTGATCTTACAGGAGTGTATATGATCATGAGAGGAATAGATAGGGTAAATGTACAGAGTCTTTTACCCAGAGTAGGGTAATCAAGAATCAGCAGACATAGGTTTAAGGTGAGTGAGGAAAGATTTAATAGGAACCTGAGGGGCAACTTTTTTTACACTAAAGGCATATATGGATAGTACTTGCTGGAGGAGGTAGTTGAGGCAGGTACTATCACAACGCTTAAAAATCATTTGGGCAGATACATGGAGAAGATTGGTTTAGACGGATCTGGACCAAATGCTGGCTGGTGGGACTAGTGTACATGGGGCATGTTGGTCGGTGTGGGGAAGTTGGGCCGAAGGGCATGTTTCCATGCTGTATGACTTCATAACCTTTGTTTTTCTCCTGTTGATTCTAACTACAGATAGTCTGCAGATTATGGATGAGTTCCGTTCCTAACAGTATGTGAGCCGATTTCTCTGTCAGTCAGGAACGTCCATTTTCTATAGCTATCCATTGTTTATATCACTTTGTTTCACTCTACAAATACTTTATTTCATTGTATGATCACACTAATGCTACCCATAATTAAACTGATGGTCTACATGATGGCATCCAGTCATTAATAACTTATGTGAAACATTTTATGATTCTTACCAATTAGGTAAAAAATTGCTTTGAAGGTGGGTTTACATAAAGTTGGTTTTTCATAATAATTGGCTCATTAATAACCCAGGGAGCCCATGGGAAGCTTGGATGTTTGCAAACCTTGGCGGACAAATGCAATGAATTGCACAATTCAATTTATTGCAACTACCAAGTGTAACATTTCTATTGAGATGAACCCTTGTGTGTTTACTTGAGGTAAGGGGAGTGATGCAAAAGATGAAAAAATATTTGCTTGAATATGCCAGGGATTGAGTTCAAGGATTTATAGCTGAGCTGCATTTCCAGCAAATATTAAATTGGGATTTAGATGTAAACAAACAGATAACTAGTTTTTTTACCTGTCCCACAGCACACCTAATTGTGTAGTAGGAATGCAGTTCATCAGCTCTGCACGAACGAGGCCCCAGAGTTTAAACTGTTGCTGCCCAATAAAGACTAAACATTTTAATACAATTGTTAAAAGTTCTTCTTGGGTATACAGACATACAATCCCACGGCAAAATACTACTGCTCATTATGTAGTCAACAAATATCCAAATGGTAGACACATAGTGCCGGAGTAACTCAGTGGGTCAGGCAGCATCTCTGGACAAAAAAAAGATGGGTGACATTTCAGGTCAGGATCCTTGTTCAGTCCCAAAACGTCACCCATTGTTTTTCTCTGTTGCCTGACCCACTGAGTTACTCTGGCACTTTGTGTCTATCTTTGTACCAGCATCTTGCAGTTCCTTTCTATACAATTATCCAAATGGATCTGGTCATCCAACCAATTTTTTAAATAATCATAAAAGAAGAAATATTGAAAATGAGAGATTACACATAAGATTCTATAATTATTTTATAGACGAGAAACTCAAGGCTAAACAATGGAAAGGGCCCCATATTGAGTTGTATTGGAAAACACAAATCTACCAATGAAGCAGAATCTCAACAGATGAATATCGCAGTATGTAGAATATTGAGTCTGGCAGAGTTTTGGTGCAGTGTGGCTGGACAAAAAACTGCTCTTGCTTGCCACGCAATCAGAACCTGGTACACTGCACTTTACAGCACAGTGGGAATTTCATTTACATGATGGCTTATACAGGAAGGCAATTTACTTCCACCTTTTTCATGACAATAAGTATCCATTGTTGTGGAAGAGTCTTCCAAAGAAGTGCATAAGCTTTGCTGTTAGAGGTGAGAGTGGAGACAGGAAAATGGATTCAAGAAACAGCAGCAAAATCTGGGGTTAGGTCTCGACCCGAAACGTCACCCATTCCTTCTCTCCAGAGATGCTGCCTGCCCCGCTGAGTTACTCCAGCATTTTGTGTCTACCTTTGATTTAAACCAGCATCTGCAGTTCTTTCCTACAAAAGTTATACTTACGTTCCTGGATGATCCAGGAAATGTGAACAACGCTTTATGAGTACTAGTTAGAAATGGCAATGAATGGCTAAACGTGTTGTCTGCAATTATTGAACACAGGTAGGAACAGAGCAGGTCAGTTAATCTCCCAAACCAGTTTTTCCATAAATTAGATCATGGCTGATATGAGACTTTAACTTCATATATTATCCCCAACCATGTCTTAATACCTATGGCTATCAAGAAGCATTATTTCAGATTTAAAACCCGAACCTTGCTTCAATTTCCATCCTTGAAAGTATTTCACATTTCTACCTCCCTCTGGGATGGCGAGGGCTCCAGATGCGGCTGAAATTATTTGAATTCTGGCGTGCCTTCACCAGCATACTCTCGCTAATATTCAATCACGCGAGGACAAGCTTGAAGAGCTTACAGCAGGCTGCTGTTTCACTGGGAGATCAGACTCTGCGCAGTTTACCCCTGACTCATCTGACCCTGCTGTACAACCTTAGAGATTCTCCATTTATTATATGGACCACAAGAAATCTCCAGGTAAGGTGAAAGGCCATGGTGTCCGCTTTTTGGGAAGTCAATGCTTCGTGGTGCTGATGTGATGATTTTTGCTCAATTCTACTTTCCTACCTAGAATACCTATTTGAAAAATCCCATCCCTTTTATCCAAAAAGGGAATTCACCTCTACCATCTTGTCGACAGTCTACATGCCAGCATAAGCAAATGCAAGGTGGTACTGGACAAATTAAGCCTGGTCGAGAACTCTCTCGTTACAGCAAACCCTGATGCCGTGTCCAGCTTACAGACAGAGATTAAAGTGCAAGGAACTAAGAGAAAGAGTAAGACAGCAATGGTCTGAGGAGGTTGAGGATCTACTTCAGGACAGCCTTAAGTTGGTGAATCGGAACATGCTCAAGACAACTTCATCCAGCCTGAATGGGTACACCTTGGCGACTGCCTTCCGACAAAGACAATTATGATCTACTAGACCAAGTGGGCCCGTCGTAACGTCACCTATTCCTTTTCTCCAGAGATGCTGCCTGACCCGCTGAGTTACTCCAGCTTTTTGTTTCTTTCTTTAGTTTACACCAGCATCTGCAGTTCCTCCCTACATTACAAGAAGGCCACACTGTACAAGAAGGCCAGGTATGTTCTCCACAAAACTATCAGGTGCCAAGAGAGAATTCCAAAACATCCAAGGCTCCTTCCCTGCTGAGTCAGCCTCTTGGAAAGTGTCCAGCCCAGATTATGTCCCTGGATGGGTCATGAAATCAAGAGCCAATTAACTGGCCACAGTATCGACATCTTCATATCCTCCCACTTCAACAGTTTACTGTCCCCATTTGCTTCAAGGAAACTTCTATCATTCCAGTGCCCCAGAAAAGTAAAGTGACTTGTCTCAATGACTACCATTCAGTAGCCCGAATATAGACCATAAAGCTTTGATAAATTGTTAATGGCCCACATCTACGCAAGTCTAATGAACAATCTAGACCTATTGCAATTTGTGTACTGGAGAATAGATCTAACGAGGACACCATCTCTCTTGTACTACATTTAGCTCTGGATCACCTTGACAAGAACATTTATATCTTAATGTTATCGATGTATAGAGCTCAGCCTCTAACACTATAATGCCAAATAGGTTCATCTCTAAACTGCTGGACCATAACCTTGGGTCCTCCAGCTGCAACAACTTATGGACTTCCTGACCGGCAAACCTCAAGTTGATTAGAATTAATCATAACATTCTCTCCACCTTGATTCTCAACACTGGTGCTCCTCCAGATTATGTCCTCTGTCCTTGTTCTACTGCTTGTGCTGTGACCAAGTACAACGCCAACTCAATATGTTTACTGAAGAAGCCGCTTGTTGGCCAGATCAACATTAACGATGAGACAAAATACAGGAAAGAGATCGAGAAACTTATGTCATGGTGTCAGGACAACAACCTATCATTTAACGTCAGCAAGGTGAAACAGTAGGTTGTTGACCTAGGGAAGCGAGGGAGTGTGTACATAGCCCTATCCTCATTAACGGAGCTGCTGTAGAGTTGGTCGGCAGCTTCATGTTTCTAGGCATCAATATCACCCCAGCAGGACTATCCCATCGTTTAAGAAACAGTTAGACAGGTGCATGGATAAGACAGGTTTGGAGGGATATCAACCAAGCGCAGGGAAGTGGGACTAGTGTAGCTAATTGTTGGCGGTGTGGGCGAGTTGGGCCGAAGGGCCTGTTTCCACACTGTATCACTCTATGACTCTAACCTAACTTGGTCCTTTTGCACTGATGTGCTGACCAAGGATATCATATATCCCGCCCCCCTGACATCAGTCTGAAGAAGGGTCTCGACCCGAAACATCGCCCATTCCTTCTCTCCTGAGTTACTCCAGCATTTTGCGAATAAATACATTCGATTTGTACCAGCAGCTGCAGTTATTTTCTTATAAGGATATATATCAGCATATTTACTTTCTGAGGCATCTGAAAATATTTTTCACATCCAGATTCCCTTGTACTTCCACAGATGCACTTTAGAAAGTATTCTCATGGGATGTATCTCAGACTGGTATGGTCACTGATCAGTTTGTGACCACTTGAAACTGTAGAGAGTGTACACAGCCCAGTCCATCAAAGGCTCGTCACTTCCTTCCATCCAGTCCATCTTCATGGTGTGTTGCATCAGGAAGGCTGGAAGTATCATCAAGGGTGCTACCATCCTGGCCATTCCTTTTCCAATCTTCAACCTTCCTCGAGAAGGTACAGAAGAGCTTAAAAGCCCTGAAGTTCAACTTAAGAATAGTACGTCCCACTTCTATTAAACCTGTGAACCAACCACCTTTTTCACACTCTCTTGTCACATTCTGTCCTGTTCACTCACCTGGCAGCCACGCCCACCACGTTAAGCCAACTCCACTCACCTGCTCCAGATCATCAATCAAGCCAGCATATAAACCCTTCCTGCACACACACTCTTTGTCAGATTGTTCTTAGCCCTCATGCAAGACTCTCCAGCATTCTCTTGGACTGATTTCCCGTTGCCGACCCTGCCTGCTCCTGACCTTCATGCTCTTCGTCGCCCTGGTGAACACCTCAGTCTTCTGTCCTCGACCATGAGCAGGTAGAAATAAAGCTCTTTCTAAAACTATTTCCTTGGTTCCGTGTGCTGCATTTGGGTCTACCTGCGGTCCGTTACATTACAATCTGGCCAAGACATGGACCCAGCACACACAGCGTCACCACTGAATCGCTTTGAGCGGATCGAGAGTGCGCTCCAACAGCAGCAGGAAGGTTTTACCAATGCTCTCGCTGATACTCGCCGGAATGTTTCTGTCTTGGAGCACACAATGACCACATTAGCCAACCAGATGCAGCAGTTAACCGTGGTGCTAACGCAGCAGACAGCTGCAGCTTCAACGGCTGCTCCTCTGCCACCTGTGCCTGAGCCCTCACCACCCAGGAACTCCCCTGAACCCATGGTGGGGCTGCCGGAACGCTATGCCGGAGATCCTGAAGGCTGTGGACCTTTTCTCACAAGCTGTTCGATCCTGTTTTCCCTGCAACCCCGTACCTTCGCCACGGAGGAGGCGAGGGTGGCCTTCGCCATTACCCACCTGACAGGCAGAGCATGGTTGTGGGGAACAGCCGAATGGGATCGTGGGACGCCAGCCTGTTCTTCCTTTCGGGCTTTCTCTGAGGAGCTTCGCAAGGTTTTCTGTCTGGGGCCTGAGAGCTCGGACGCGGGTCGAGGCCTTTTTCACCTGTGTCAGGGGATTCGGACCGTGGCTGACTACTCCATTGATTTCCGTACTCGGGCTCGTCGGAGTAACTCGAACATTTCCGCTTTGTGTGACGCTTTCCTGCATGGATTAGCTGACTATGTTAAAGACGAGCTGGTCTCCTATGACCTACCTGCCACGCTCGATGGAGTCATTGAGCTCGCCACCCGGGTTGACCTCCGGATTCAGACACGGAGACGGGAGAGGCGTCAGGGGCCCGCAGAACATCATCCCCGGGGCCGCCCCTGGGTAGCCGCTGCCTCAGCCAGCACAGCCAGACCAACCGGACAACCGCCTGAGGGGGCAGAGCCGGTGCAGCTGGGTCGTTCCCACCTGTCTACGGAGGAACGGCAGCGCCGGCACCGGAACAACCTCTGCCTCTACTGTGGCCAGAGCGGCCATTTTTTCGCCAGCTGTCCGGCAAAAGGGAGGGTTCATCAGTGAGTAGGGGAGTCCCGATCAGCTGCACCCCGACTAAAAACTCTCTCATCCAAAGACCATTGTTCCACGCTCGGTTTTGTTTTTCTGGCAGGATTCTCGCCCTCGCCTGCTTCATTGACTCTGGGGCCGCTGTCAGTATCATGGACGAAAGGCTCGTCACCCAGCTGGAGCTGGGCCGAGTTCCTCTGCCTCAGCCAGTGCCGGCCAGTGCCCTGGATGGCCACCTGCTGGGAACTGTCACCCATCAGACCACCCCAGTTCTTATGCTGATGTCCGGCAACCACCACAAGACGCTGCAGTTCCACATCCTGCCATCACCTCTGCAGCCATTGATTCTGGGGTATGCCTGGCTCCGCTGCCATAACCCCCACATCGACTGGTCCACAGGGGCCATCCTGGGGTGGGGTTCATCATGCCATCAGATCTGTCTCAAGCAAGCCTCCTTGTCACAGTCTTCGCCGGTCTCCAGCCCTGCTCCTGATCTGTCCTCAGTGCCGGCTGAATACCATGATTTCCAGGAGGTATTCAGCAAGACTAAAGCCACGTCTCTTCCACCACATAGACCCTATGACTGCGCCATCGACCTACAACCTGGCACTTCCCCTCCCAGGGGGCGTCTGTTCTCCCTGTCTGCACCTGAGAGGGAAGCCATGGAGAAATACATCAATGACTCTTTGGCTGCGGGCATTATTCGTCCATCGTCATCCCCAGCTGGGGCTGGATTTTTTTTGTTGATAAGAAGGACAAGTCCCTGAGGCCCTGCATTGACTACCGGGGCCTCAACGACATTACAATTAAGAACCGATACCCACTTCCCCTCATCACCTCCGCCTTTGAACTGTTGCAGGGAGCCGCTATCTTTAATACGCTCGATTTACACAATGCCTACCACTTGGTCCGGATCCGTGAGGGGGACGAGTGGAAGATAGCTTTTAACACCTACACTGGACACTACGAGTATCTTGTCATGCCTTTCGGGTTGACCAACGCCCCAGCTGTGTTTCAGGCCTTGGTCAACGATGTGCTGAGAGATATGCTCAACAAATATGTTTTCGTCTATCTGGATGACATCCTCATCTTCTCTCGCTCCCGGGAGGAGCACGTCCACCATGTCCAGACCGTCCTCCAGCGCCTCCTCGAGAATTCCCTGTTCGTCAAAGCTGAGAAATGTAAGTTTCACGCTGCCTCCGTCACATTTCTCGGCTACATCATCCGCCAGGATCACGTCCAGATGGACCCGGAAAAGGTTTCCGCTGTGACCACCTGGCCAGCCCCGAAGGACCGTAAGCAGCTCCAAAGGTTCCTGGGTTTCGCCAATTTTTACCGGAGGTTCATCCGAGGCTACAGCACCATAGCCTCTCCACTCACCGCGCTGACCTCTTCCAAGGTTCCATTCCGGTGGTCCTCTGAAGCAAAGACGACCTTCAGGGAGCTGAAGGCCAGATTCACCTCCGCGCCCATTCTTCAGGTTCCAGATCCAGACCGTCAGTTCATGGTGGAAGTCGACGCTTCTAATGTGGGGGTAGGAGCTGTCCTTTCGCAGCGTGCTGCAGCTGACCAAAAGCTTCACCCCTGCGCTTTCTTCTCTCGTCGACTCACCCCAGCACGGTGCTGGCTCGAAGGGCCGAATGGCCTTCTCCTGCACCTATTTTCTATTGTCTATTGCAGAGAAGAACTACGACATTGGGAACCGGGAGCTCCTAGCGGTCAAGTTGGCCTTGGAGGAGTGGCGCCACTGGCTCGAAGGGCCCAATCTGCCTTTTCTGGTGTGGACTGATCATAAGAACTTGAAGTATATCCGCACAGCCAGACGACTCAATTCCAGGCAAGCCAGGTGGCCACTCTTCTTCACCAGGTTCAATTTCACCCTCTCCTATCGTCCCGGTTCCCGTAACGTCAAGCCTGACGCCCTATCCCGCCGCTTTCCTGATGAAGAGGGGCCTTCCCCAGAGTCCGACTCCATCCTTCCTGCTCCGTGCCTGGTTGCTGCAGTTTCCTGGGAGACCGAGGAGAGAGTGAGGGCCGCCCTGGAGGACCAGCCCGGCCCCAGCACCTGTCCCCCGGGTCGCCTGTTTGTTCCCCAGGCTCTCAGGGGGGACATCCTCAAGTGGGCCCACGACTCCCGTCTCTCCTGTCCTCCCGGCATCCAGAGGACTAAGGACGTCGTCCAACAACGTTTCTGGTGGGCCACGCTGGATGAGGATGTCCGGGGGTATGTCAACGCCTGCCCAGTTTGCAACCAGCACAAGCCATCCCATAAGGCTCCTGCCGGACTTCTGCAGCCCCTGCCTGTGCCTTATCGCCCGTGGTCCCACATATCCCTGGACTTTGTCACCGGTCTGCCGCCATCAGACAATAATACCACCATCCTGACGGTGGTAGACCGCTTTAGTCAGATGGCACACTTCATCCCTCTCCCAAAGCTGCCATCCACCAAAGAAACCGCCATGGTCATCCTCCAACATGTGTTCTGGCTCCAAGGTCTACCAGTTGATGTGGTTTCCGACCGGGGGCCCCAGTTCACATCCGTTTTCTGGAGGGGGTTTTGCAAGCTGCTGGGGGCCACAGTCAGCTTATCCTCCGGCTTTCCCCCCCAGACCAACGGCCAGACGGAGAGAAAGAATCAGGAGATGGAGACGGCCCTGCGGTGCATGGTCTCTCAGAACCCCTCCTCCTGGTCCCGTCTACTCCTGTGGGTGGAGTACGCCCACAACACATTGACCAGCTCGGCCACTGAACTTTCTCCCTTTCAGTGTGCCTATGGCTTCCAGCCTCCACTTTTTCCGGCCCAGGAGGAGGAGGTATCCTGTCCGTCTGTCCAGTCCTTCATCCACCGCTGCCAGCGAACCTGGGTCCGAGCACGAGCTTCTCTGATGCGTGCGGCGGACCGCTACTCGGTAGCAGCCAACAGATGCCGCTCTCCAGGCCCCACCTACCAGATTGGCCAGAAGGTTTGGCTGTCTGCCCGAGACGATCCTCTTCAGGTGGAGTCCAAGAAATTGGCACCCAGGTTCATCGGTCCCTTCGAGATTGAGAGGATCATCAACCCATCGGCGGTGAGACTGAAGCTTCCTCGGACCATGAGGGTACACCCGACGTTTCACGTCTCCAAGGTGAAGCCAGTCCGGGAGAGTCCCCTTTCGCCAGCAGCTCCACCACCGCCACCTCCACGCTTCATCGATGGGGGCCTTGTCTACACGGTCCGTCGCCTGCTGCAGTTCCGCCGCCGAGGGAGGGGCCTGCAGTACCTCGTCGACTGGGAGGGGTATGGTCCAGAGGAGAGGTCCTGGGTCCCTGCTCGACACATTCTCGACTCCCGACTCAAGGACTTCCATCTTCAACACCCCGGCCAACCGGTTAGGCCCACTACATCTTCCAGAGGGGCATCCCGGATAACCTCGCCGTCTGCTGCTCCAGATTCTCCGGAGGAAGAAGACTCATCTGGTGACGAGGAGATTTCCAGTTCCAGGCACACTAGTGCTGGAAGTCTCGAGGGGCCATCTTCTGATGAAGATGATTCCCCCCACCAGTCACCTGCCTCCCACCCAGTTGCAACTATGGAATGGGACGGCGTCTCAGAAGAGTATTAGCCCACCTCCACGGCCCCTCCTCCCACCCGGTTTCTGTTTATTGACTTTTGGGGACGTCAGGTTCTGTCACAGTCTGTCCTGTTCACTCACAGGGCAGCCACGCCCACCACGTTAAGCCAACTCCCCTCACCTGTTCACTCACCTGCTCCAGATCATCAATCAAGCCAGCATATAAACCCTTCCTGCACACACACTCTTTGCCAGATTGTTCTTAGCCCTCATGCAAGACTCTCCAGCATTCTCTCGGACTGATTTCCCGTTGCCGACCCTGCCTGCTCCTGACCTTCATGCTCTTCGTAGCCCTGGTGAACACCTCAGTCTTCTGTCCACGAGCAGGTAGAAATAAAGCTCTTTCTAAAACTATTTCCTTGGTTCCGTGTGCTGCAGTTAAGTCTACCTGCGGTCCGTTACATCTCTTCCTGGAGGTGTTGATACTAACTCTTCCTCTTAACTCTCGGTTGTTAGTCTATAACGGTATAGTTATATTGCAAAGAAACCTTGTGTTATAAAAAAATTATAAAGATAATTGTGCCAATGGGGGAAAAGAAAGTTGGGGGTTATAGAGCTTCAGACTCGCAATAGCAAAGTTATTTTTCCCCAGGATTTTCAAAAATACAGGTCTTTTCAATAGCAATAAGTTTATTTTTTATTACTGCATAAATACTAAAGGCTGTGTTTCACATTGTTTAATATAGTATAGTTGAACAAGTGTCCATAGATATGATTGCTTGTCAATTTCATTGGCCAACCTTGGTTAAAATAGAAATTGTGTTCATAAGAAACAATGGTGTCTGATTACTGTGAGGAGGTTACAGGGAAACAGGTTTTTTTCTCCCACGTACTATTTAAATCCAAGACTGCTTTCTTTCAACTTGCAATTTTGACAGCCTCAAATTCCTAGGCATCCTGTAATCAAACTGGTCCCTTTACACTTGTAAATGGTACTCAAGTTCATGATCAAAATCACACTATAATCAATTTGGCTCAGGTAATGCAAATTGTGTTCCCCAATTCATAATTTGCATATCCAAATCATGTTGTGGAAACATGTGTACCTCGTTTAGTTATTCTGTTATTGTACTTAATTGTTTGTTGCACTACATCAGATTAAATTACAATATTATGTATCTGCTGTTTTGCACTAATCACTATTTATTGTTGTTTGTCATTACTATATGTATACTGTTTATTCTGTGAGCTTCATGTGAACAAGGAATTTCATTGCATCCGAGTGTATGGCAATAAACCAATCTGAATTGGAGTGACATTTTCTATGATTCTGGACATAATTTTTTTAAGAAAGCTCAAGATCTTTATATATCGTTGTCACGCATATTGTCATTGCTGATTCATTATGAAAGTGTTTATTGTGAACAAGGCTTGCAGAAATTAGTGTATCCTACAAAACACCAGATGCCAACGTTACCTTCCTGCCTCATTGTCCCACTTCCTATTTTAAGGCAAGATTGGCTATCTTGTTTCTCAATGTGGCAATAAAAGGAAGTCAAAAGGCACGACTCATAAATCCTGCAATCCACATTCTGCACATCAGCAGAAAGTAAACAGTGCAGTCAGCTAAATTATACCCTGTCAGATGAAATTCTAAAGCATCCTGGCAACTAGCAGCTTTAACCAATTCATTATTTCCAATTGCAGTACAAATCTTCAAGCCATACATAAAGCAAAAATTATGCAAGATTAAACTGACTACATTCCCAACATGTTTGTGAATGTATAGTGGGACATTTTACTGCATCAAAGTGCGATGGAAAGTGCAAGGGTCTGTAATTGGGAACATGACATCAGGTACAAACTCTATTTGGTAGGACATCATGATCCTCAGAAGCACAAGGGAAAATAAGAATGTGTTTAACACAAGTGTTTGGCACATTTTATGGGAGACCACGAACAATGGTGTATACGGAGGCCAGAGAAAGAGAGAATGGGAAACGGTGACAACAGACAACCACTGGGCCGAGAGTGGAATACATTCAGTGTCTGAGGCCACTCAGTGCACAGTAATTGAATCTGTGTTATCTGTAAAGCACTAATTACTTGCCAAGATCATCCCATTGTACCTTCAAAAGATGCAATCTCGATCACTAAAAAGGACAACAGTGGTGAGGGAACATGCCGTCTATGACGTCTCCTCCAACCTCCATATAGCACCATTCTTTAAACATAATTGGGGCTGAATCTTGAGCTCTTACCTTGACAGATCGTGGGACTCCATCATTAGGACTGCAGCAGTTCAAGAAATTGGCTCACCAATAAGGGGAAAGTGAAGATAGATGATAAATGCCAAGTTTGCAAATGATAACTCGGATCCCAAAAGATGAAGCTGAAACTTGGTGTGCAAGGGGCACTTCATGGGAGACATTTGCAATACATGGAACAGAAAGGTAGTGAGAGTAGTCCATTAGAACTTGAGAAGCAGAGAGTAGGGAGATTGTTGGAATGCAAAAAAAATAGATTTTGAGGCCACTTGAATGTGAAAGACAGAGATTGAGGAGTGTTCGCAGTTATGGGTGCAAGTGTTTGAATTTAAAGTTTAGTTTATTGTCACGTGCACCTAGGTACAACGAAAATCTTTTGTTGAATGCTAACCAGTCAGCGGAAAGACAATACATGATTTGTATCGAGCCATCCACAGTGGCCACGTGATAAAGGGAATAAAGTGAATAACGGTTAAAGATAAAGCCAGTGAAATCCAATCAAAGGTAGTCCGAGGGTTTCCAATGTGGTAGATAGTAGTTCAGGACTGCTTTCTAGTTGTGGTAGGATGGTTCAGTTACCTACTAACAGTGGGGAAGAAACTGTCCCTGAATCTGGAGGCGTGCGTTTTCACACTTCTATCCCTTTTGCCCGATGGGAAAGGGAAGAAGAGGGAGCGGCCAGGTTGTGACTCATCATTGATTATGCCGCTCTTGATAACTACTGTGATGTGAGGGACCAGAAATGGAGCAGAAAATATAACATTGTTGAATTGTGAGGCAAAGGAGACCATTGGAGTGTCATGAGCAGAATTTAAGAAATCATTGCAGGAGGATTACTGCAGGAGACCATTAGAGTGTGAGGGACAATAATTCTTGTTGGATTTAATTCCCAGATTCACATTTTGTATTTGTTTTCACTGTTCTCAATAGTTTTATTAAAACTTAAATTAAAATTATGTACAGTTCACACTTCTGGCAGTGTCCAGCAGTCCCCCAAAACCTCCAGCTATGCTGTGAATGAGAATGTGGGAGAGGATTACAGTACAGGGAATAATACATGTGACGAATAGAAAAGGACAGATAGTGGGAGAGAATGCTAGAATGGGAGGTGTGGACTTTTAGACTGTAAGAGATAGAAACTGAAGACTCATTGGATGTCAAAAGAACTATTACAAAGCAACTGGCAAGCTGTTTGTTATTGTGGAAGGTGCAAAGGGTGGGAGACTTTCAAAACTCAAAGGGCGGAGGGTTGGAAAACATGGATAACGAGGAATAGAGTGGCAACCCCTCAAAAGAACACATGGGAAAGGGTGTGGGAGACAGCTGGAATATCGGTGGCAGGGAGAGGAAGACCGTTGGAGCTTGAAGGACAGAATGGGAGGCCATTGACTGAAATAAACATAGTGGGGGAAGACATGGTGGGAGCCATAATGCCAGAGTGGGAATAGTTAGCATGCAAGGAACGAAGGTAGGAGACCATTAGAAGACAATGGATCGGGCATGGGAGATAGAAGGTAAGCTACAGAGGGTGGGAGCTGGAGGGAAAGAACGAGCCCTTAAGCTCCATTGAGAGACAATGGGAAAAGGGGTGACATGTGAGAGGTCTAGAGCGAGAGGAGGTTGAGGAAGTGGAGCTGGACAGAAGCTGGGTGCACGTGGAACAGGAAGCGGGTGACCGTTGGCACTGGACACCGTTTGAACGTGGGGCGGCCGTTGGAAGGCCGCGAGACGGGCGGCGGGCAGTTGGAAGGCGGGAGGCCGCGTGCAGGCGAGGGGCCGGGTGCGGGAAGTCGATGGTCGCCCGGGCCACAGGGAATGAGCCCGTTGCCACAGAATGAGGGGCAGTTGGAGGATGCGGAAGAGAGCGACAGCCGGTGGCAGCCATCGCCGCGGACCGAGTGTGACAACTCGAGACCGCTGGCAGCAATGGCAGTCACAGCTACTGCAAGCGGCTTTTGATGGCGGGTGGGGGTTACACCACTAATGTTCTAACTGCTTTGAAGTTACTGGGCAACCTCTTCTACTAGAGATCAAATCTGCACCTGTTCCCCTTTCCCCAACCGGGAATCACCCCTTTCTCCCATCCTGACCATTTTAGGTCATTTCCAAAAGCACACCAAAAAGAAATCCTTAAAAACTTTTTCCATGCAAACACCGTGCCCGGTGACAAATTCACTGATTATCTGCAAAATTAAATAATTTGCAAAACCAAACCGCCCGCGATGTACTTTGCTGGGAGCTGGCGAGCACAAGGCGTGATTTCCTCTGCAGGTAGACCTGTTTACCGCCAAAGTTTTGCGCGGATGGTGCCGATCAGAGGTTGTCTGGGGGTCTCGGCTCCTTTCTTCCGCTTCAACTTTTACATGTCATTTCCTGCAATATGGTGGTCAAGGCAAAGAGCCGAGCGAGCCTCCCGAAAATATTCACCCCCGACACCAGCAGACAACTTCTCCCTTCCTGGCCTCTGACTCGTGAGAGCCGCGGCGCCGCCGGCAGCGGGAGCGACCTGGACCCGACAGCCGCCGCCACACAAACAACATTACACACTGAGAAATAGAGGCACCCGTCTGGATAG
Source organism: Rhinoraja longicauda (assembly GCF_053455715.1). Lineage (NCBI taxonomy): Eukaryota > Metazoa > Chordata > Chondrichthyes > Rajiformes > Arhynchobatidae > Rhinoraja > Rhinoraja longicauda. Next base: position 9,607,980 of record NC_135970.1, on the reverse strand, counting down.
ATGCGAGAAGAGAAAAAGACGAAAACAATTAAGTGCAGCGGATTCCAACCCCGACCACCAACATTTCATTTTCCTGAGGTAAGAACTGCACTGTCCAAGGTGGCAAATAACAACGTTAAACGGGCTTGGTGCAAGGAACCGGCTGTGCCAGCTAAAAGCAAGTACGGTTTAATGGGACGGGAGTATTAAAACGCTGGAAATTGCTAACGGTTTGTTTTCTGAGGAGGAGAGGGACGATTTTCGTTTATGTTTTTATATATTTGTGTTTGTTTTTGCTGGAAAAGCTGCTTGAATCGACATCGGTGAACGGCTGCCCGTTTTTGCGGAGGGGGGGGGGGGGGGGGCAGGTGGACTGCGCTCAAGCAAACTTGGAAGCGGTGCGTTGTGATTGACAGCCGACCCGGCCAATGGAGATTGAGGGATGGGCGCCCGGCGTCATGAAATGGAACGCCGGCTGGCGGCGGGGTGGGACCTTGGATCCATCAGGTTTGGTGGCGAGGGCAATCTCAATGACATCATCCGTGTGGATTTTATGCAGCTTTTAAATTCCCGAGTTTGCAGATTTTCAGTCAGCGTCTTGTGTTTCCAGAATTATCCCTGCGACTTGCGGAACTTGACATTTACAACTCGCAATTAGTGGAATTTGTGTCGTGTTGACAACGTTGAGTTAACGCAGAGGCCCAGGTGACCTCTGTGTACTGTAGACAGAAAGACTTGATTTGGCATAGTTTAATTCGAGGCTTTTCATGACGTGCCAAAAGGTTTTCCAGCCGGTGAAGTGCGTTTTGAAACATAATTAGCCTCTATGGGGAAAATAGAAATTATTTGTGCACTCCAAGTTCTCATAATCAGCCTTGTTAATAAAAAGATCATTGTTTTTCACATCACTCAAACAAGCGTTGGCCAGGACATGGAAGATACGTGCTCATTTTAGGTTTTCATTTGTAGGTATGAGTATCTAGCAAAATAGGGTGAAATCAGTTTTCTAGCTATTCAAAATCAAAACCAGCATTTCATGTCATTGTAAAATTAGAAAAAAAAAAGATTTGAGCTTGTTGCACAAACCATTTAGTCCAAAAAATATTAGAAAGTCGCCCACTGGATATATTAACACCCATTTTCTCACCACTGGTGCACATGAACTACTGAGTATTGCACTACAATGTCGTGGAGATGCTGTCCCTTCAGTATTTTCTGTTTTTATTTTCGAAAGTGTTCTGGAAAAAGTGTACATGCAAAGAACAGCATGACAATCTGAAAGTGTTAAGCTCACTGTTGGCACGAAGGCTGTAGTGACATTTTTTCTCTTGCACCTTATGTTGTGCGTCATTAGATCAATGTAGAAGACCCAGGCAATGGAAACTTTCTGGAGTGGGACTGAGAATTAAACTGGTGTTTAAAATGAGATTAAGATCATGCTTGTGGAATGAATAGCTGTGTTTGCAAAGTAGTCACACAATTTGGCCTTCTCAAGTTTGGAGCAAATTGCATTGAGCTGTGAATAAAGTTCCAGTATACTAAAATGAAATAAATACAAATAGATTTTTGTTGTACCCAGAAAGATAATTTGAAACTCTCGACAGTGGACAGAGAGAAGATAACATGGTAGTTGCTATATATTCTCCAACGGGAAGTTTCCAATTGGAAATGAACGGAATTGGTGATTGAGTATTGAACTACGATGTCGTGGTGATGCTGTCCCTTCAGAATACTGAATGTATTTTGTATTAACAGCACCAAGGTGGTGCTAGAAAATGCAGAGGATAGTTCATTGAAGATGAAGATGGTGGCAGGACAAAATAACCCTATTGTGATTCTTGGAAGGAAAGGGAAAAGGTAAGAATGTGGTAAATAGCCACTTTTGAGGCCCTTGTTATTTATGGAGGAAGGGGTTCATTGAGGTTACAGAAGAATGATTTTGCAGACCAAATGCGAAGAAGATTGGAAAAAAAAAACTGGAATATGGAATATACTTGATAGAAAGCAGTGTGAGGGGAGGTGTCATGGTGCAGTTCACAAGGGTTTAGTAAATACCAGTTACTAGACTATTTCCTGAACAAAGTAGCTGACACGATTGGCACCTCATTCACGACCCGAAGCATCTACATCTTCAGATATGGACATGTGCCCTCTTGACTTGACATTAATGTTCTAAATTGTTGTTAGTCTAAATCCTAGAGCTCAACAAATCCTTCCTTTGTCCTGCCCCCCTGACATCAGTCTGAAGAAGGGTCTCGACCTGAAATGCCACCCATTCCTTCTCTCCTGAGATGCTGCCTGACCTGAGTTACTCCAGCATTTTGTGAATTTGTACCAGCATCTGCAGTTATTTTCTTACACAACATTGGCATTACCTTTCTTGAGGAGAACCATAGTAGTCGAAGAAGATGGCTCACCATAATCTTCTCGCTGGGAGGGATTAAATGTTGGATTTACTACTGATGCCCACATCCAGTAAATTAATCTAAAAAGAAAAGAGAAATAAGAGATAAACCATATGAAGATGAGGGTAGAGTAGAAACAGGTAACACAGCTGCTTCGCCCGCCCCGGATCGCGGGGCCTGGGTCGGCCCGCTGTGGACCTTTCACCGTTCAGCGCAACCTGGCAACTTCAACAGCCTGACTGCGGGAGAAGACGGCAGGGGAAGAGAAAAGACATTCTGGCCTTCCATCACAGTGAGGAGGTGACTGGAGGAGACTCACTTTGATAGATGTCTCTTTTTTTTTCTTTTTTTTTTTGGTTTGTGGCTGTGTAATTGCTTATTTTATTGCTCTTACTGTTGGACTGTGGGTGACGAAATCTCGTCCAAAAGACTTTTTTTTTTTTGGATGACAATAAAGGTAATTCTGATTCTGAATGAATTCTGTCAGTTTAGGGGAAAAGCAGAAAGTGACACTGATCATTATCATCAATGTATTAGAAATAGAGGTGAGGTTGTGAAAACAATACCCGACAGTTCCTAAAAGAGGCATGTTTACCCAGGATCTGCACTGGTTTGCATTGTAACACTATATTTGAAGGAAGTGAGTTGAGTAAAAGGAAAGTGTTTGGTTGGGAGGATAGTTCCGCTGGCCAGAAGAGCATAATGGAGCTGGATGGGAACAGGTTTAATCTTTGTTGCCACACAACAGCAAATTTAATGTCAATGTTTGCAGTTTTACAGGAAGCGAGACAGGAGTGAGTGAGTGGAGTAGAAAAACTGAGATGGTTCAAGCCATGCTACCATTTCATTTACAATGACAAGATCTGTAGTGGGGTTAGGTTTGTGGATGGTGAATTCTGATGAAAGGAAAAATCCACTGTGCAACTGGAAGGCTAATGAGGAAAATACTGAGCATAAAGACACAGTGGCATAGCGATAGAATTGTCGCCTTACTGCGCCAGAGTCCCGGATTCGATTCAATTCGAAGCTGTCTGTAAGGAGTCTGTACGTTCTCCCTGTGACCACATGGATTTTCTACTGGTGTGCTGGTTTCCTCCCATATCCCAAAGACATGCAGTTTTGTAGGTTATTTGGCTTCTGTAAAATTGTCCTCAGCGTGTAGGATAAAACTAGTGTACAGGTTATCATTGGTCAACAAGGACTCGCTGGGCCGAAGGGCCTGTTTGCATGCTGTATCTCTAAAACACAAGACTATCATTAAGTTGGTAGAGGAAGATATGAATTTCAAGCTCAACACAAAATTATAAGGTTCATAAGTCAAAGGAGCAGAAATAGACCATTTGGTCCATCTATTCTATTCCACCATTCAATCATAGCTGATATATCTCAACCCTGTTCTCCTGCCTTTTTCCCATACCCTTTGACACCCTTACTAATCAAGAAAAAGAGACAAATCAAATGAATTGAAGTTAAATGTAAGGAGATGAAGCCAGGTGCTGAGTGATTGCTAGAGAGGGTATCATTAATACATGGCAGCAGTAAGGTTAAATGTTGTGATTGGAGCCAGAGGAAACTGAAGGAGAAGGACCCAGTGGGGATTGGTTTACCAAAGTTGTTGTTTGCAATCCTTGACATCTGAAAGGATGAAAAGTCATTTTGTTTTAAAGTGACAGGAAGGCCATAGTTACTTAGTTATTTATATTAAGTGTAATTTTTATATGTCAGTTGGCACACAAACATGTTTCCAGGCAGTTTGGAGGAGGAGAGACGAGGACAGCTTAAATTGTTGATGTTTTTTTTACTAAATAATGCCATTACATCACGGCTGTGAAGTACTTTACCTCTAACTTTTTTTCCTGTACACACCCACTGCAGTTAGTAGCTATAATCCAATGATGTTGTTGGTTTAATTTCATTTACGGGTCTGCTGCAGGGAAAGTTGAGCCTGGGATGGGCTGGGATGGAATGGCAGAGAGAGGGAGGTTAGATGCCCTGGGAATTGGAGGAAGACAAATGATTCATCCCATTGAAATAGGGGCCTGAAACTGTGCAAGATGCAATTTTTCCATTTCGGCCGAGCTCTAAACACAAATTAAAACCCCAAACTAATCATAATTAATATCAATTAAAATACCTTTATAATGCATATATAACTTCAATTTTGTAGGATTCTTTAAAGTTGAGATGTGGGAAGAGGAATTGATAATTTAGCCTTTCCGGCTTTAGCCACCATTTATTCAGATCATGGCTAAACTGTACCTGAAGTGCATTTGTGGATTGCTCTCATTTCCATCTTCAACCATTTGTAACATTAGCCTATTCCTAATCTCTTATAACAGTATAACAGAGCTTTATTTGTCGTTCGGTACCGAAGTACCGAACGAAACTACATAGCAGTCATAGAAAAAAAGAACACGACACATAGCCCCAACACAAACGTCCATCACAGTGACTCCAAACACCCCCTCACTGTGATGGAGGCAACAAAACTTCCACTCTCTTCCCCACGCCCACGGACAGACAGCTCGTCCCCGACCGACCCGCACAGTCCCCGCAAGGGGATGGAAGTCCCCCCGGCCGAATCGCACCGGGCGCTGAAACGTCTCGCGGCCGAGCCGGGCGATGAAAGGCCCCGCACAGCTAAGTCCCGTGGTCGAGCCGCACCAACGATGTAAAGTCCCGCGGCCGAGCCGCACCGGGCGATGTTAAGTCCTGTGGTCGAGCCGCACCAGCGATGTAAAGTCCCGCAGCCGAGCCGCACCGGGCGATGTTAAGTCCCGCAGCCGAGCCGCACCGGGCGATGTAAAGTCCCGCAGCCGAGCCGCACCGGGCGATGTTAAGTCCCGCAGCCGAGCCGCACCAGCAATGAAAAGATGCTCGGCCGCTGGACTTAACAGTGCCCGGTGCGGCTCGGCCGCGGGGCCTTCCATCGCCCGGTGCGGCTCGGCCGTGGGGCTTAACATCGCTGGTGCGGCTCGGCCGCGGGACTTAACAGTGCCCGGTGCGGCTCGGCCGTGGGGCCTAACATCGCCCGGTGCGGCTCGGCCGCGGGGCCTAACATCGCTGGTGCGGCTCGGCCGCGGGACTTAACAGTGCCCGGTGCGGCTCGGCCGTGGGGCCTAACATCGCTGGTGCGGCTCGGCCGCTGGACTTAACGGTGCCCGGGCTGCGGGGCCTAACATCGCCCGGCGCGGCTTGGCCGCGGGACTTTTCATCGCTGGTGCGGCTCGGCCGCTGGACTTAACATCGTCCGGTGCGGCTTGGCCGCGGGGCCTTCCATCGCCCGGTGCAGCTTGGCCGCGGGGCCTTCCATCGCCCGGTGTGGCTCGGCCGCTGGACTTAACATCGCCCGGTGCGGCTCGGCCTCGGGACCTAGCTGCGCACGGCTCGGTCGTGGGGCCTTCCACCGCTCGGTTCGGCCGCGAGACGTCTCAGCGCCCGGTGCGACTCGGCCGCGGGGACTGTGTGGGTCGGTCGGGGACGAGCTGTCTGTCCGTGGGCGTGGGGAAGAGAGTGGAAGTTTTGTTGCCTCCATCACAGTGAGGGGGTGTTTGGAGTCACTGTGAGGAACGTTATGTGTTGGGGTCATGTGTCTTGTGTTCTTTTTTGTGTGTGACTGCTATGTAGTTTCGTTCGGTACCTTGGTACCGAATGACAAATAAAGCTCTGTTGAACTGTTGAACTAATCAGGTTGGTAATGGACCCCAGGAAAGGGAGTTTGTGGAGTGCCTCCGAGATGGATTCTTAGAACAGCTTGTACTGGAGCCTACCAGGGAGAAGGCAATTCTGGATTTAGTGTTGTGTAATGAACCTGATCTGATAAGGGAACTGAAGATAAAAGAGCCATTAGGAGGCAGTGATCACAATATAATAAGTTTTACTCTACAAATTGAGAGGGAGAAGGGAAAATCGGAAGTGTCAGTATTACAGTATAGCAAAGGGGATTGCATGAGGCAGGAGCTGGCCAGATTTGACTGGAAGGAGGCCTTAGCAGGGAAGACGGTGGAACAGCAATGGCAGGTATTCCTGGGAATAATACAGAAGTTGCAGGATCAATTTATCCCAAAGAGGAGGAAAGATTCTAAGGGGAGTAAGAAGCACCCGTCAAGGACAGCATAAAAATAAAAGAGAAGAAGTATAACAAAGCAAAGAAGAGTGGGAAGACAGAGGATTGGGTCTCTTTTAAAGAGCAACAGAAGATAACTAAAAAGGCAATACGGGGAAAAAAGATGAGGTGGGAAGGTAGCCAATAATAAAGGAGGATAGTAAAAGATTTTTTAGGTACGTGAAGAGGAAAATAATAGTCAAGGTAAATGTGGGTCCCTTGAAGACAGAAGCAGGGAAATTTATTATGGGGAACAAGGAAATGGCAGATGGGTTGAACCGGTACTTTGGATCTGTCTTCACTAAGGAAGATATAAACAATCTCCCAGATGTTCTAGTCGCCAGAGATCCTAGGGTGACGGAGGAACTGAAGGAAATTCACATTAGGCAGGAAATGGTGCTGGGTAGACTGATGGGACTGAAGGCTGATAAATACCATGGTCCTGATGGTCTGGATCCCAGGGTACTTAAGGAGGTGGCTCTAGAAATTGTGGCAGCATTGGTGATCATTTTCCAATGTTCTATAGTTTCAGGATCAGTTCCTGTGGATTGGAGGGTAGCTAATGTTATCCCACTTTTAAGTAAGCAGGGAGAGAGAAAATGGGAAATCAAAGACCAGTTAGTCTGACATCAGTGGTGGGGAAGACGAGATTGCGGAGCATTTGGATAGCAGTAACAGGATCGTTCCGCGTCAGCATGGATTTACGAAGGGGAAATCATGCTTGACTAATCTTCTGGAATTTTTTGAGGATGTAACTAGGAAAATTGAAAGGGGAGATGTGGTGTACCTTGGCTTTCGGAAAGCCTTCGACAAGGTCCTACATAGGACATTAGTGGGCAAAATTAGAGCACATGGTATTGGGGGTAGGGTACTGACATGGATAGAAAATTGGTTGGCAGACAAAGCAAAGAGTGGGGATAAATGGGTCCCTTTCAGAAAAGTGACTAGTGGGGTACCGCAAGGCTCAGTGCTGGGACCGCAGCTATTTACAATATACATTAATGACTTGGATGAAGGGATTAAAAGTACCATTAGCAAATTTGCAGATGATACAAAGCTGGGTGGCAGTGTGAACTGTGAGGAAGATGCTATGAGGTTGCAGGGTGACTTGGACAGGTTGTGTGATTGGGCGGATGCATGGCAGATGCAGTTTAATGTGGATAAGTGTGAGGTTATCCACTTTGGTGGTAAGAATAGGAAGGCAGATTATTATCTGAATGATGTCAAGTTAGGAAAAGGGGACGTACAACGAGATCTGGGTGTCCTAGTGCATCAGTCACTGAAAGGAAGCATGCAGATACAGCAGGCAGTGAAGAAAGCCAATGGAATGTTGGCCTTCATAACGATGAGTTGAGTATAGGAGCAAAGAGGTGCTTCTGCAGTTGTACAGGGCCCTAGTGAGACCGCACCTGGCGTGTGTGCAGTTTTGGTCTCCAAATTTGAGGAAGGATATTCTTGCTATTGAGGGCATGCAGCATAGGTTTACTAGGTTAATTCCCGGAATGGCGGGACTGTCATATGTTGAAAGACTGGAGCGACTGGACTTATATACACTGGTATTTAGATGGATGAGAGGGGATCTTATCGAAACATATAAGATTATTAAGGGGTTGGACACGTTAGAGGCAGGAAGCATGTTCCCAATGTTGGGGGAGTCCAGTACCAGGGGCCACAGTTTAAGAATAAGGGGTAGGCCATTTAGAATGGAGATGAGGAAAATCTTTTTCAGTCAGAGTTGTGAATCTGTGGAATTCTCTGCCTCAGAAGGCAGTGGAGGCCAATTCTCTGAATGCATTCAAGAGAGAGCTAGATAGAGCTCTTAAGGATAGCGGAGTCAGGGGGTATGGGGAGAAGGCAGGAACGGGCTACTGATTGAGAATGATCAGCCATGATCACATTGAATGGTGGTGCTGGCTCGAAGGGTCGAATGGCCTACTCCTGCACCTATTATCTATTGTCTAATCCAATGACAAAACTTGTTTGGGGAAATTAGGCAACTGTGTTTTAGAATTTGTCTACCATTGGGCATTCATAAAGTGAATAACCTTTCACAGTATTGCCTGCTAGAGTCAGCTAGAGTTAATTTCTTAGCAGTTTTTGGGACGCACATCTTTGTTTTTCCTGTGATATTGAGCTAATTCCCCACCGTTCCCCGAAGCTCAGCACTTCCCCTGCCCACTGGTCATCAGGTAACCCCTCGTCCGTCAGAAACTAATTACCCCTATCAGCCCCTCTCCCACTGACATTCCTACTCCACCCTCCACCTAATGATGTCAGGCTCCTGACCAATTGCCAGCATTCATTCTAGCCTTGATCACACTGTGTACCCCACATTACATAATTTGAGTACAGGAAATTCCCCCTTATAGAATTCACAAATCACATGAAAAAATGTTGAGTTACAGAATAAACATTTGCTCTTACTGAATTAATGTACGGGGAAAGTAATTAAATAAATATAAAATACCAAAGAAATAACAAACTTTGACAAAGGTTTTACATTATGGAAAATCACCATTGTACCTTTGCCTACTCAATATGCCACCTTTTTTTAAAAGAACCCTAAGATGAAGTCCATCAGGATCCAGAGACTTGTTAGCTCACTGCCCCAACAGTGTGATCAACTGGGATTCTACTACAATCCCATGGGATTGTAGTAGACAAAGGGGAGTTAACTAAGAATCTGTCAGTTTTCTGTGTTCCTCTTTCCCTGCCAATTCTCGATTTAGCTATTTCAAGGATGTTACTTGCAACTTCCACAGTGAAGACAGATACAAAATATTTGTTTAATTCATCTGTCATTTCCTCCTTATCCAGTATTGATTCCTTCGACTCATTTTCAATAGGACTCGCTTCGCATGGTTTATTATTGTCATGTTTTCCGAGATATAGTGAAAAATTTTGTTTTGCAATCAGTCAAATCAAACAATACATGAGTACAACAGTTAGTGTAAAGAGAAAAATAGACAGAGTGCAACATACAGTGTTACGTCTACCCGTTCCTTCTATCCAGAGATGCTGCTTGTCCCGCTAGGTTATTCCGGCATTTTGTGTGTATTTGTGGTGGCCAGAATTTGGTCATCAGTAATGATGGATGATGACAGCTTCACCATTGTTCTGTGACACAAGGTCTGAAGTATTAGGTATCCCAGTCTTGGAATTGATAAGAGCAATGGAGCTGAGAGATTTGTAAACATAAAGCTTTCTGTTCAAAGATCGTAAACTGGTAAAACGCTGCCTCGCATCGCCAGAGACTCGGTCGGGTCTGATCATGACCTCGGATGCTGTCTGTGAAGTTTGCATCTTCTCTCTGTGACTGCGTGGGTTGCCTCCAAGTGCTCCAGTTTCCTCCAACATCCCAAAGAAGTGATAGTTTGTATGTTAATTTTCCTTTGTAAATTGCCCTTGGTATGCAGGGAGTGGATGAGAAGGTGAGATAACTTTGAACTAGCAAGAACGGGTGATCGTGGACTCAGAGCTGAAGAGCCTGTATCCATGCAGTATCTCTGAACTATATTGTTGAAGTTCCTTATTTCACAAAATGCTGGAGTAACTTAGCAGGTCAGGCAGCATCTCGGGAGAGAAGGAATGGGTGACGTTTCAGGTCGAGACCCTTCTTCAGACCTTGTAAAGTTCCGGCCTTGTAACAAACAGACAACCACGCAAAGAATCGATTTAAAGCACAAAAGGCTTTACTATCACCAAGGCGGGAGTGGCAGGACCACACCAAGTAGTAGGTAAATAACTGCAGATGCTGGTTCAAATCGAAGGTAGACACAAAATGCTGGAGTAACTCAGCGGGTCAGGCAGCATCTCAGGAGAGAAGGGAGTAACTCAACGAGTCAGGTAGCATCTCAGGAGAGAAGGGAGTAACTCTGCGGGTCAGGCAGCATCTCGAGTAACTCAGCGGGTCAGGCAGCATCTCGAGTAACTCAGTGGGTCAGTCTGAAGAAGGGTCTCGACCCGAAACGTCACCCATTCCTTCTCTCCTGAGATGCTGCCTGACCCGCTGAGTTACTCCAGCATTTTGTGTCTACCTTCGGACCACAGCATGTATATCACTATACTTGGCAGTCCTGAGCACCCACTCGAAGAATCAGCAGAATACAGCTTTTTTTTATCAATGAAGGTGACAATGCAGAATCCACGATCAGATGTCTTTACCATATCTAATAATAATAATAATGCATTTTATGTCTGGGCTTACCTTTTGCAGTACACATTCCAGTGATCATGCTACTAGCTGCGTACACAGTTAAGGCAATTGTCACATTCTAGCAACTAGCCACATTTTCTTTGGTCAAGTATCTCTGCACACAAGTTAGCTGCCTGGGCTTACCTTTGGCAGTACACATTCTCTTAGCCACATTTTTTTTAGTCAAGTATCTCTGCAAGGCAAGACTGGGTAACCAACAATAATATGTCACATTAATAATTCAACACCTTCCTGAAAGTAACTTAATTTTTGTCAGGAATGGGGAATTTCTAATGTGGTCTGTGTATACATTACTGTAGGAGCCATTTACGCTTAATTTATTTACTGTCATTGTATTGTGGCTATGTTTAATATTTCTAGTTTCTGTCTGTTTTGCATGCTTGTGGGTGTGATTTGTTACGTAATGGGGAGTGTCTACATGGGAGGAGGTTAGCGTAGCGACAGATTGTGGGTCAGTTTAGTCTCGGAGGATGGAGAGAATACAGTTTTTTACCACGCTCGCACCTGTCACACTCACGTCTGCCACACTCACGCCAGCTACACTCACAAGGACCACACGGTAACGACTACACGATTTCTACTGTATTGTTTGAAGAAGAAACAGTTGATAAGAACGAAAAGTTATGAATTACTCTTTGATTTGTGCTACTTTAATAAAGACCAATTAATCAAGAAACAGCGTTTGGAAGATTTGTTTTTGTTATCTCAGAGTCCAGTCCATCCCCGAGAAGTATAAGAAAATAACTGCAGGTGCTGGTACAAATCGATTTATTCACAAAATGCTGGAGTAACTCAGCAGGTCAGGCAGCATCTCGGGAGAGAAGGAATGGGTGACGTTTCGGGTCGAGACCCTTCTTCAGACGAGAAGTAATGGCTATCGAAGTTGGACTTTGAGAAGGTATAGAAACTGCCATTACATTAGAGTAAAAAACCTCTGAATGGATGAGAGTAAAAAAGGCTATTCTGACAGAAGAATCTAAGAAAGACTTGTTCTACAAGCAAAATCCAATTCAACAGTGGAACTGAAGAAGCTGAATCTCTGCCAGAGATTAGAGCTGAAATCCTGGAACAAAGAATCTGCCGGTCGAAGGCAAATTGACACGGTCTACTCCTGGATCATTAGAAGATTGAAGACTTCATTGATCGGGTACCGTGAGTAGACGACTGTTTAGTCGTAATTTTAAGTTAAGAAGTTTAAAAACCTTGAAAGCCTGTGAGAAAATTCTGCAGAAGTACTATTTGATACAAGAAGCTTGTATGTGCTACGAGGAGATAAGAAAACCAAACTCGCAGAGCACGACCTTGAAAATTAATGATTTTGTGAACTTCTACAAGATAAGGTGCTCAGCTAGCGATTGTTTACCATAGGTACTGGCCGAAGATTCTCGGCCTTGGAATTAGTGATGTGTTTTGAAAAATTACTCATTCTGTTTTGAATTCTTCTGGTGTTTCTGGAACATGGCGATAAGCACCAATTCATCATGGATCTTCCATCAGGTAAGTATGAAGAACTGCCACAGGAGGGAGATGCAGAGCCAAAATCAAAAGATATGAGAAAAGAGACATTAAACTTTCGGAAAAGGGCAGGCAGCCTATCTGGAAAGATGCCAGAAGGAGGGAGACAAGGTTTGTGGAAGTAAGTCATCAAATTAATTGAATATCAGAAGGAACTAATGGAATCAGATGAGAATGCAAACACTGTACAATCTAATCTGGATCAACTACTCAACCTTTGCCATGGGGTTGGAGAAAAACAACACTCAATACGGTGTTTACAACTACTAAAGGAACAACTCGAATGGCACACTCAGTGGTTCCAAGAGAGGGTGGAATTTTTTGATGGTTTCATGGCTGACGCGGAGAAGTGGTTGTCTGAAACCATAGCTCAAACATTGCACTCTACAGTAGAAGGTGCGATGCAACAAGGTGTTGAAGTGGGAGAAGAAATTACACCTCAGGATAGTGTCTCAAACGTTTCAACGCGAAGATCTAAACGTAAATCTGGTTCTGTAGCCAGTTCAACTACGAGGGTCTCTGCTCAAATGGAAGCTGAAGCTGAGTTGGTTGCTCCAGAGAAGCTGCTGCCTTAAGAGAAAAAATATGAGATTGAGGAACAAGAACAGCTGAAGAGAGGCTGAGACAAACAGAACAGTTGAAAAGACAAGCAGAACAGCTGGAAAGACAAGAACAGCTGAAGAGAGAGGCTGAGAGACAAGAAGAACAGCTGAAGAGAGAGGCTGTGAGACAAGAAGAACAGCTGAAGCGAGGCTGAAAGACAAGAAGAACAGCTGAAAAGACAAGCAGAACAGCTGAAGAGAGAGAAGGAAAGGTTGGAAATAGCCACGAAGCTGGCAGCTGCTGGGGCAAGGAGGGACATACTGGAAGGCCAAAGATCAAAATGCAGCTCGAGAGTATCTCAGAAGAAGAGTTCTTTAATCCAAGAAGGAGCTACTAAGCTGGAAACAACAGCTAAAGTCAACCCACAGCCAGAGCCAGTCTGGTCTCGTGATGCCAAACTGCCACTGGGTAAGTGGATGGCTGACAAAACTTCACCAAAGCAACCGGGTGCTAGACTGAAGCAACCTACCTTTGGGATGTCTGTTAAGGTTCGAAAAGAGCCAACCCAGTACTCTTCTCAGAGGCCTGTTCATCAGTTACCTGCACCCAGCCAGAGACAAACAACTGATTATGGGGCTCGTGACAAAATTTATCCGGATCGATCTGCACTAAGCCAGGGATTTCAAAATGAATTCTATAAATTGGTAAGGAATCAAACGAGACTCAGCGAGCTCATGGTTCAACAAAATCTGTCACCTAACCCCCAATGGAAATTCCTAAATATGATGGTGATCCTTTACAATATGAAACTTTCACAGTAGCGTTTGAAGAAGGAGTGGAAATGAAAACTACAAGTCACAGAGATCGCTTACAATTTCTGGAGCAATACACAAGCGGATATTCGAAGCAGCCTGTTAAGAGTTGTCGACATTTGCCTGCAGGTGAGGGCTATCAAAAGGCAAGAGAATTGCTTGAAGAGCATTTTGGAAACAAACAGAAGATTGCTAACGTATACATGAAAAAGGCCTTTGCTTGGTCGGTTATCAAGGCGGAAGATGTGAAGGCTTTGCATGAGTTTGCGATATTTCTTAGGGGTTGTTATAATTCAATGAGAAATAGCATCCACATGGAAGAAATTAATGTTGTTAGTAATATGAAGGCTATCGTTCTAAAACTGCCCTATAGGCTTAGAGAAAAGTGGAGAAATAAAGCAGGCCTGATACAGGAGGTTGATGGTAGAGAGGCCATGCTTCCTGACCTGGTGAATTTCATGGAAAGAGAAGTACGGTTAATGTCAAACCTATGCTATGGGAATATTCAGGATCCTAAATCAGCAATTGTCAAAGGCTCTACCTTTGCTAAAACCAAGGGAAGATCAGGACCTAAGGAAAGCAGTTTTGCTGCTGCCGTAATACCCGTAGAAACGAAGGACAGAATGAAAATGGATGTATCTACTATTAAGCCACAAGGGTTTTGTTTTTCATGTAATGAAGTTGGTCACACTATAAGATGGTGTCGAAAATTCAAAAAGAAGGAATATAAAGATAAGATTGACTTCTTGAAGGAGAAAGGAATCTGTTACGAGTGGTCTTCGACTGTGCTGCGGTTTTCAAGGGTAAATCACTAAACTGTCAACTGCTGCAGGGTCCAGACCTAACGAGCTCACTCATCGGAGTTCTCATCAGATTCAGACAAGAGCCGGTAGCTTTGATGGCGGATATCAAGGCAATGTTTCATCAGGTCAAGGTATCGGAAAAGCATATCAACTACTTGCGATTCCTATGATGGCCAGATGGTGATGCACAACAAGATCTCATTGAATACCAGATGAAGGTACATCTCTTTGGAGCAGTGTCATCACAAGTTGGGCAATCTTGGCATTGAGGAAAACCGCTGAGGACAATAAAGCTCACTTTCCAGAAGAAGTGACAACACGGTAAAGAGCAATTTCTATGTGGACGATTGTTTAAAATCCATGTCTACGGAACAAGAAGCGATTCAAATGGTAAAACATTTGACTTCCCTCTGCAACAAGGGATGATAGTCAATAGACAATAGACAATAGGTGCAGGAGGAGGCCATTCGGCCACTTTGAGCCAGCACCGCCATTCAATGTGATCATGGCTGATCATTCTCAATCAGTACCCCGTTCCTGCCTTCTCCCCATACCCCCTGACTCCGCTATCCTTAAGAGCTCTATCCAGCTCTCTCTTGAATGCATTCAGAGAATTGGCCTCCACTGCCTTCTGAGGCAGAGAATTCCACAGATTCACAACTCTCTGACTGAAAAAGTTTTTCCTCATCTCAGTTCTAAATGGCCTACCCCTTATTCTTAAACTGTGGCCCCTTGTTCTGGACTCCCCCAACATTGGGAACATGTTTCCTGCCTCTAACGTGTCCAACCCCTTAATAATCTTATACGTTTCGATAAGATCTCCTCTCATCCTTCTAAATTCCAGTGTATACAAGCCTAGTCGCTCCAGTCTTTCAACCTATGATAGTTCCAACAAATGGATTAGCAACAGCCGTGCTGTATTGGAAACCATTCCACTAGATAACAGAGCCAAGGAGACCAGGGAGTTGGATTTGGACAAAGACAATCTGCCAATGCAGAGAGCATTGGGATTGCACTCGTGCATTGAAACAGATGTGTTCAAGTTCAGAATTTCGATTCAGGATCGACCATGTACAAGACGGGGCATCCTGTCTGTGATTGGTTCTGTTTACGACCCTTTGGGATTTCTTGCACCATTTACACAACCAGCCGAGTTAATTTTGCAGGATCTCTAAGAAGAAACTTGGATGGGATGAGAGTATAACGCAAATCTTCTCTGTGATGGACAGAGTGGTTAGAAGATCTCGACAAGATCTCGGAGTTCAGAGTGGACCGGTGTATGAAGCCTACAAACTTTGGTCGAGTCAAATTTGCACAGCTGCATCACTTTTCTGACGCAAGTGAAAGTGGTTACGGTACTGTTTCATATCTGAGACTGGAAAATTATAACAATGAAGTACATGCTGCATTCTTAATGGGAAAGGCCAGAGTGGCACCATTGAAGCAAATGACGATTCCCAGAATGGAGCTTGCAGCCACAGTCTCAGCTGTCAGAATTGACATATTGTTGCAAAAGGAACTGCAGCTTAAGCTGGAGGAATCTACCTTCTGGACTGATAGGACAGTGCTTAGGTACATCAACAATGAAAATAAACGCTCCCTAACATTTGTCGCAAACAGGATCTCTTTTATAAGGGATGCTACTAATGTATCACAGTGGAAGTATATTAATACCAAGGAAAATCCTGCAGATGAAGCCTCTAGAAGATTAACACCAGCCCGCTTCTTAAGCAGGAAGAGATGGATCAATGGGCCAGAGTTTCTCTGTAAACCAGACCGAGAATGGCCAAAGTTTAACCTGGAAACTGAAATCTCTGCTAATGATCCGGAGATCAAGCAAGACATCTTAGTGAACGCCATTATTAAGGACCCATTGGATCAACAAACTATTTAATTACCCACTTCTCATCATGGAATAAGTTGAAGACGGGTGGCTTGGTTTTTAAATTAAAAACAATGCTTTTGTAGTGGACTCGTAAGAGAAAGGAAACTTGGGCTGCTATGAGTAGCTTTGAAACATCCTGGCAAGCTGAAAGAAAAGGTTGATGAAGAATGAAGACATGCAAGTCTTTAAGGCATCATACCGGGGACAGTGTTTGTGTCCGGATGATCTTTTTAAGGCGGAAAATGCAGTTATCTCTTTATGTCAAAGACAAAAATATAAGGAAGAGCTATCAGCCTTACAAGCTGGTGAACATGGTGTTAAAAGAAGTAGTTGTTTATACAGGCTTGACCCGATACTGGATAAAGGACATCTGAGAGTAGGTGGTCGCCTAAATAAACTAGCAATGCCTGAAGAAGCTAAGCGTCCTATTATTCTCTCGAAGGACTTTCATATTTCAACATTGCTGTTACGACATATTCATGAACATGGAGGAAAAATTCCCATGTTGTCGAAACTTCGTAAAAGGATACTGGAGATCATGTCAGACGTTAAAGGTTTTGTGCGTACTGTACGACTTCAGACTAAGGACAACATCTAGGTAAGACCGATAACCAAGATATATCTGCTTCTAGAAGATGAAGGAGAAGATTGAAGAATCGCTAAAGAAGTTTGAATGCCAACATATAATGCATATTACTTTTCTTTTTGATAAATATTAAGCTTTTGTAGCTCCTTTTAATCTATTGGTAATTGCTTCGATATATACGCAGAACAATTAGGGGCCATTTACGCTTAATTTAGTTACTGTCATTGTATTATGGCTATGTTTAATATTTCTAGTTTCTGTCTGTTTTGCATGCTTGTGGGTGTGATTTGATATGTAATGGGGAGTGTCTACATGGGAGGGAGGCTAGCGTAGCGACAGAGATTGTGGGTCAGTTTAGTCTCGGATGATGGAGAGAATACAGTTTTTTACCACGCTCGCGCCAGTCACACTCACGTCTGCCACACTCACGACTGCCACACCCGCGCCAGCTACACTCACAAGGACCACACGGTAACGACTACATGATTTTTGCTGTATTGTTTGAAGAAGAAACAGTTGATAAGAACAAAAAGTTATGAATTACTCTTTGATTTGTGCTACTTTTATAAAGACCAATTAATCAAGAAACAGCGTTTGGAAGATTTGTTTTTGTTATCTCAGAGTGCGGTGTGTGCGTAAGCTATACCTCCATTCCATCTCCGAGAAGTAATGGTTATCGAAGTTGGGCTTTGAGAAGGTATAGAAACTGCCATTACAATTACCTTGTTCAATTACCTGTTTTTCTATATTCCTTATTCCTATATTCCTATATTCCTATATTCCTTATTCCTATATTCCTATATTCCTTAATTTTTTTTGTTACTTAATTACCAAACCTGCACTTGCCGGCTGCTAAGTCTCAGCCTCTGGTTTGAACTGGAGAAGAGGCAGTAAGCAGATGCTAGATTTGTTGCTTGGAATCATTTATATTTGTTCTGCAAACATAATACAGGTAATGGGTGCCGTGGAATGCCCTTTCACAATTCCTAGAATTAAATAATCCTGCTTCATAAATTCAGACATTTAAAAGCTGCTTTTAAAAACAAATTCAGACATTCACTTTATTTTGTAGATAAAATGAATGAAAACTGGCCTTCGAAGCAAATCAAAGACCAATTAGACCAAGGACAAATAGCTGCGAGGGTGAAGATCGAGAAAGTGTTGCCTGAAGAGGAAGCAAAGTATGGGCAGTGGTAAGCAACAAAATAAATATATAATGTGAATCAGATGCTATTTCCAGTTATATGCAAAGCACGAAACAAATTTACCCAGAATCTATAAAAAAAGGTGTGTATGAATTATTGCAGTTTGCAAGAGTGTAATGGTGAATTGAATATTATTATATGCCATATTATATGGCATATTTTTGAAGCATCAAAAATTAAATTGTCCTTTTCATTTCCAATTCTTGGTAACATTTGTGTTTTTTGTACATTGCATTTTTTTAAATATTAAGATATGCACGTTCACAAGTTATAGTAGAATTAGGCCATTCGGCCCGTCGAGTCTACTCCGCCATTCAATCATGGCTGATCTCTCTGCCTCCTAATCTCATTTTCCTGCCTCTCCCCATAACCCTTGACACCCATTCCAATCAAGAATTTGACTATCTCTGCCTTAAAAATATCCACCGACTTGGTCTCTGACCACCCTCTGACTAAAGAATGAGTTCCACAGATTAACTACCCTCTGACTAAAGAAATTCCCCCCCCATCTCCTTTCTAAGAGAGTGCCCTTTAATTCTGAGGCTGACCTCTGGATCTAGACTCTCCCACCAGTGGAAACATCCTTTCCACATCCTCTCTATGCCTTTCATTATTCTGTAAGTTTCAATGAGGTTCCCCCTCAACCTTTTAAACTCCAGTGAGTCAAGCACTCATCATTTGCTAATCCACTCATTCCTGGAATCATTCTTGTAAACCTCCTCTGTACCCTCTCCAGAGCCAGCTCATAATTTCTCAGATATGGGGCCCAAATTTGCCCCCTCCACTTATATTATATTGCATTTTGAGCTATTCATTTTACCACAGTGCTTTCTTTGAGATGAGTTGTGATTTAAAATAGCAAACTCTATATAAGTTAGCTTCCGAGTTGTTTGTTCAAGAATACCAAAGCTATTAACCAGTACTGGAGATTCATTTTCTTGTGACCAAGCTGTGAATAAAGACATTTTTCCTCAAAGGAAGTACAAAATGTATTGAAAGTAGGTATGGTTTGATAATAATACCATCTGCCTTTTTTGGGTGGAGTGAGAAAAGAGCAAATCAGCCTTAAAAGGGTTGGAGGGCACACCAGCATTCGGGTTAATAATCAAATATAGCTTATGATCACCTCGGGAGGACTTGATGTGAACTGCAACAGTAAGGCATTAATTTTGAATTTCTACCAACACCTCAAGTGTCAAGAGTGTTTAGTCACCATATATTCTAATAGAACAATTAAATTCTTACTTTTTTGTGTATCATTTTGTCTAGGTTAATCAGGTCAATCTAGCTGTATGTCCACACCAATACTCGCAGTGTATATATATATATATATATATATATCACATAATATATATTATTTGCACGGGGGGCACTGTCCCTCGCCATCAGGGTGCATTGTCCCAGCAGCTCTGTCCTGGTCTTTGAAGGAGGGGTTGTGGAGATCTTGGGCTTCTCCCTGCACTGGTACACGTGACAATAAACTGACCTTTGAGTTCACCGTTGCCTCGAGAGGAGGCACTGGTGGTCTCTGGATTATCCTTACGGCTCAGTCTGTGCCTCTGTATGGGCGCTGCCTCTCGTCCGTGGACACAAGGCAGCACTAGCGATTAGGCTTGCTCGGGCCACTCAGTCTTAGCCTCAGTAGAGGCACTGGCTATCTAGGGCTTCTTTCCAACAGCCTAGTCTCGACCACCTGTGGCACTGGTGCTCTTGGGTTTGTCCCGGTGGCAGTCTTCCTTGATCCTCTGACAGGGACCACAGCTAGCAGGGAGACATCTCACTTTGTCCGCCTTCTCACAGCTTCTTCCTTCTGGCTAAAATGCTTGGGTTTTAAAGGGAGAAAGCTGACACGGTTCAAGGAATCAGTATCTGCTAATTGGACCCAGCTGTTACCAATGATGCTGGGAATTGGCCTCTGCTGGGCAGTCAGCGGATCAGAGTGCCATCTGAGGGAGGGGGTGCTCTCACAATGTGTATTGTGTTTACAGGCTTGTAATGCTGTTTCGATCATTTGCAGTAGCATTACAGGCCTATAAACACAATACACATAGACAATATAATAAACAATAACTCAATAAATTAATAACCCCAATACTAGTACATAACAACCACAAAGTACTCCATGCCTCCAAAGACAGAGTTCATAGTTGGGGTTAGTGTCATGTAGTTTTCAAGAGCCTGATGGGTATTGGGAAGAAGGTATTCTTGAATCTGGCGGTCACAGTTTTCAGACTAACTCCTTTACATTTTTCCCGATGATAGGATCGTCATGAGAGCATAGCCAGGTTGGTCTGGGTCTTTGATGATACTGGCAGCCTTTTTGAAGCAGAGCCTCTTATAAATCCCTTTGGTAGGGTGGTCAGTAGTTGTGATACTGAACATTGTGTAAGATTTCTAACTGCAATATGTAACAGGAATGTAATTCTGAGAAAAATAAAAGAGGCACGGTAGCGCAGCGGTAGAGTTGCTGCTTTACAGCGAATGCAGTGCCGGAGACTCAGGTTCGATCCTGACTACGGGTGCTGCACTGTAAGGAGTTTGTACGTTCTCCCCGTGACCTGCGTGGGTTTTCTCCGAGATCTTCGGTTTCCTCCCACACTCCAAAGACGTACAGGTTTGTAGGTTAATTGGCTGGGTAAATGTAAAAAATTGTCCCTAGTGGGTGTAGGATAGTGTTAATATACGGGGATCGCTGGGCGGCGCGGACTTGGTGGGCCGAAAAGGCCTGTTTCCGCGCTGTATATATATGATATGATGATATGATGATAGAAAGTTAAAACAAACATTCATTTATTGACATGGTTGAAAGGGCAATTGGAGGTAAATATCAAAAGGGTAGAAATATGTCTTTACAACCAAGAGCATGCAAGAAACTGGGCTTTAATCGGGTACTAATTAACCTAGCAAATTTCTGAAAAGATATTTTTGCAATGTAACTCTGCAGAAACCATTGACAGCACATTCATATATTTGTCCTGTGGTATAAACACAATTAATACAATACTCTGTGCTGATGATAAGGTTATTTGTTTATGACCAGTAGACGATGATTCAAGCTGTGTATTGTAATAATTTAACAATGTTAAACAGAAATATTTTGGAAATATGAGGGAGCACAGGAGCAGAAGAAAATATGCATGATAGTGCCAAGATGCAGTGGCACTAAAGATATTGAGATTGGTATCATGACAGGAACATTTATCAAGGAATAAAGACAGATATTTTGTTCCTCATTAATTCCCGACGTATGTAGTTTGAGGAAAATAATGCTATATTTAGCTTGTCCAACCGTCAAAAGTTAGGATTCATTGAGCATTAGCATTGCCAATATTCTCATAAAATGCAGCTTGCTAATGAATAGATTTACTTCCTTGCTAAATCAAAAAAGAATTTGGATGTGACATTCATGAACATTTATTTAATAATTTCTATCTATTTAGAAACATTTAAACTGTCCAAATAAATAACATGATTTGGTTATATAACAGTTATTGCATCATCAACTTGTGACTATTTATTAATCTAGAGTGAGGATGAGACTGTTGAAACTCCACTTTGTGGATCAATTTCTGAAATTTATTATATTCAAATGATTTTAATGTTTGCAATAATCGTGCAATTTACAGCGATTGAGCAAGATGCTCTCTATTTTGCACATTACATCACATGATAATGTTCTATGGATTCAGGATCAGTTCCTGTGGATTGGAGGGTAGCTAATAGACAATAGACAATAGACAATAGACAATAGGTGCAGGAGTAGGCCATTCAGCCCTTCGAGCCAGCACCGCCATTCAATGCGATCATGGCTGATCACTCTCAATCAGTACCCCGTTCCTGCCTTCTCCCCATACCCCCTCACTCCGCTATCCTTAAGAGCTCTATCCAGCTCTCTCTTGAAAGCATCCAACGAACTGGCCTCCACTGCCTTCTGAGGCAGAGAATTCCACACCTTCACCACCCTCTGACTGAAAAAGTTCTTCCTCATCTCCGTTCTAAATGGCCTACCCCTTATTCTCAAACTGTGGCCCCTTGTTCTGGACTCCCCCAACATTGGGAACATGTTATCTGCCCCTAATGTGTCCAATCCCCTAATTATCTTATATGTTTCAATAAGATCCCCCCTCATCCTTCTAAATTCCAGTGTATACAAGCCCAATCGCTCCAGCCTTTCATCATACGACAGTCCCGCCATTCCGGGAATTAACCTAGTGAACCTACGCTGCACGCCCTCCATAGCAAGAATATCCTTCCTCAAATTTGGAGACCAAAACTGCACACAGTACTCCAGGTGCGGTCTCACCAGGGCCCGGTACAACTGTAGAAGGACCTCTTTGCTCCTATACTCAACTCCTCTTGTTACGAAGGCCAACATTCCATTGGCTTTCTTCACTGCCTGCTGAACCTGCATGCTTCCTTTCATTGACTGATGCACTAGGACACCCAGATCTCGTTGAACTCCCCCTCCTCCTAACTTGACACCATTCAGATAATAATCTGCCTTTCTATTCTTACTTCCAAAGTGAATAACCTCACACTTACCTACATTAAACTGCATCTGCCATGTATCCGCCCACTCACACAACCTGTCCAAGTCACCCTGCAGCGTTATTGCATCTTCCTCACAATTCACACTACCCCCCAACTTAGTATCATCTGCAAATTTGCTAATGGTACTTTTAATCCCTTCGTCTAAGTCATTAATGTATATCGTAAATAGCTGGGGTCCCAGCACCGAACCTTGCGGTACCCCACTGGTCACTGCCTGCCATTCCGAAAGGGACCCATTTATCCCCACTCTTTGCTTTCTGTCTGTCAACCAATTTTCTATCCATGTCAGTACCCTACCCCCAATACCATGTGCCCTAATTTTGCCCACTAATCTCCTATGTGGGACCTTGTCGAAGGCTTTCTGAAAGTCGAGGTACACCACATCCACTGACTCTCCCTTGTCAATTTTCCTAGTTACATCCTCAAAAAATTCCAGTAGATTTGTCAAGCATGATTTCCCCTTCGTAAATCCATGCTGACTCGGAATGATCCCGTTACTGCTATCCAAATGCTCAGCAATTTCGTCTTTTATAATTGACTCCAGCATCTTCCCCACCACTGATGTCAGACTAACTGGTCTATAATTACCCGTTTTCTCTCTCCCTCCTTTCTTAAAAAGTGGGATAACATTTGCTATCCTCCAATCCACAGGAACTGATCCTGAATCTATAGAACATTGAAAAATGATCTCCAATGCTTCCACTATTTCTAGAGCCACCTCCTTAAGTACTCTGGGATGCAGACCATCAGGCCCTGGGGATTTATCAGCCTTCAGTCCCATCAGTCTACCCAAAACCATTTCCTGCCTAATGTGGATTTCCTTCAGTTCCTCCATCACCCTAGGTTCTCCGGCCCCTAGAACATTTGGGAGATTGTGTGTATCTTCCTCAGTGAAGACAGATCCAAAGTAACGGTTTAACTCGTCTGCCATTTCTTTGTTCCCCATAATAAATTCCCCTGCTTCTGTCTTCAAGGGACCCACATTTGCCTTGACTATTTTTTTCCTCTTCACGTACCTAAAAAAACTTTTGCTATCCTCCTTTATATTATTGGCTAGTTTACCCTCGTACCTCATCTTTTCTCCCCGTATTGCCTTTTTAGTTAACTTTTGTTGCTCTTTAAAAGAGTCCCAATCCTCTGTCTTCCCACTCTTCTTTGCTATGTTATACTTCCTCTCCTTAATTTTTATGCTGTCCCTGACTTCCCTCGTCAGCCACAGGTGTCTCTTACTCCCCTTAGAGTCTTTCCACCTCTTTGGAATAAATTGATCCTGCAACCTCTGCATTATTCCCAGGAATACCTGCCATTGCTGTTCTACCGTCTTCCCTGCTAGGGCCTCCTTCCAATCAATTTTGGCCAGCTCCTGCCTCATGCCTCTGTAATCCCCTTTGCTATACTGTAATACCGACACTTCCGATTTTCCCTTCTGCCTTTCCATTTGCAGAGTAAAACTTATCATGTTGTGATCACTGCCTCCTAATGGCTCTTTTACCTCTAGTCCCCTTATCAGATCAGGATCATTACACAACACTAAATCCAGAATTGCCTTCTCCCTGGTAGGCTCCAGTACAAGCTGTTCTCAGAATCCATCTCGAAGGCACTCTACAAACTCTCTTTCCTGGGGTCCATTTCCAACCTGATTTTCCCAGTCTACCTGCATGTTGAAATCTCCCATAACCACCGTAGCATTACATTTTTGACACGCCAATTTTATCTCCTGATTCAACTTGCACCCTATGTCGAGGCTACTGTTTGGGGGCCTATAGATAACTCCCATTAGGGTCTTTTTACCCTTACAATTTCTCATTTCTATCCATACTGATTCAACATCTCCTGATTCTATGTCACCCCTTGCAAGGGAATGAATATCATTCCTTACCATCAGAGCAACCCCACCCCCTCTGCCCACCTGTCTGTCTTTTCTATACGTTGTGTACCCCTGAATATTCAGTTCCCAGCCCTGGTCCTCTTGTAACCATGTCTCAGTGATCCCTACAACATCATACTTGCCCATGACTAACTGAGCCTCAAGCTCATCCACTTTATTTTTTATACTACGCGCATTTAAGTACAACACTTTAACTTCTGTATTTACCTCCTCTCTCACATCGTTCACAATTGGCCCTGCCCTTAATTTCTTTTCCGCTCTAGAACTTCTGTTCCCATTCTTCCGAGAGTCTTTTGCAATATCTCCTGTATTCCCTTTGACCTCATCTTCATATTCACAATTTGTTAACCCCTCCCCCCCACTACTTAGTTTAAAGCCACAGGTGTCACACTAGCAAACCTGCCTGCCAGAATGTTTGTCCCCCTGCTGTTAAGATGCAACCCGTCCCTTTTGTACAAGTCACCCCTAGCCCAGAAGAGATCCCAGTGGTCCAGAAATCTAAATCCCTGCTCTCTGCACCAGCCCCTCAGCCATAAATTCATACCCTCTATCTCTCTGTTCCTGGCCTCACCAGCACGAGGTACCGGTAGCAGTCCAGAGATAACCACCTTCGACGTCCTACTTCTCAGCGCTTTTCCCAACTCTCTAAACTCCCGCTGTAGCACCTCCTTCCTCTTCCGCCCGACGTCATTCGTGCCCACGTGCACAACGACTTCAGGTTGATCGCCTTCCCTCACTAGGATTTTCTGAAGCCGGTCTGTGATGTGTTGAACCCTGGCACCAGGGAGGCAACAGACCATCCTCAAGTCCCTCCTGCTGCCACAGAATCTTCTGTCCGTCCCTCGGACTATGGAGTCACCGACCACTACGGCTCTTCCAGACTTCGGTCTCCCCTGTCGTGTATCCTTGCCAACAGGTCCGCCACTCGGACTGGAAACGTCTTCTGCCCCGACAGTTCCCAAGAGGGTATACCTATTTGCAATAGGCACAGCCACTGGGGTGTCCTGTAGTCCACGTCCACTCCCCCCGGAAACAGTCTCCCACCTTCGCTCGACCTGGACCCTTGGCGTGACAGCCTCACAATAGGTCCTGTCGAGGAAACTCTCGCATTCCCGGATGGCCCTGAGGTCATCCAACTGCCTCTCCACCACACGTCCCTTCAGGAGCTGCACCTGGACACAGTTCTTGCAGGTGTAGCTCCCAGAAGCTCCCGCGACGTCCCTGTCTTCCCACATCCTGCAGGAAACACACCGCACCAACTTTTCCGCCATCACCTTGTGCCTATAACCAGCTCTGGCTTAAAACAATCGTATCCTCCTCACCTCAGCCTCCTCGCCGAAGACTCGCACTTTTCTCACTGGGCACTTCCCTCACTGGGCTGCACCTGAACAGGGCTGCACCCTTTTGCAAGTATTGCTTATATTACCAATTAAATTGCCTGATTGTCCAATTTACCTGACTTCTCACTTAAACTAGCACTTACTTTATTGCTCAGCCAACGGGCGTCCTTGCTCTGCTCCCGGACTTTTGAAATTGACTACTAGCTTCCTTTTGGCGCTCTTTTTAAACTGCCTGCTCAACTGTGATTGGCACTTACTTTAGTGCTCAGCCAACGGGCGTCCTTGCTCTGCTCCCGGACTTTTGAAATTGACTACTAGCTTCCTTTTGGCGCTCTTTTTAAACTGCCTGCTCAACTGTGATTGGCACTTACTTTAGTGCTCAGCCAACGGGCGTCCTTGCTCTGCTCCCGGACTTTTGAAATTGACTACTAGCTTCCTTTTGGCGCTCTTTTTAAACTGCCTGCTCAACTGTGATTGGCACTTACTTTAGTGCTCAGCCAACGGGCGTCCTTGCTCTGCTCCCGGACTTTTGAAATTGACTACTAGCTTCCTTTTGGCGCTCTTTTTAAACTGCCTGCTCAACTGTGATTGGCACTTACTTTAGTGCTCAGCCAACGGGCGTCCTTGCTCTGCTCCCGGACTTTTGAAATTGACTACTAGCTTCCTTTTGGCGCTCTTTTTAAACTGCCTGCTCAACTGTGATTGGCACTTACTTTAGTGCTCAGCTTGTTATCCCAATTTTTAAGAAAGAAGGGAGAGAGAAAACGGGAAACTATAGACCAGTTAGCCTGACATCAGTGGTGGGGACAATGCTGGAGTCAATTATAAAAGAAGAAATTGCAGAACATTTGGATAGCAGTAACAGGAGCGTTCCGAGTCGGCATGGATTTACGAAGGGGAAATCATGCTTGACTAATCTTGTGGAATTTTTTGAGGATGTAACTAGGAAAATGAACAAGGGAGAGCCAGTGGATGTAGTGTACCTGGACTTTCAGAAAGCCTTTGATAAGGTCCCACATAGGAGATTAGTGGGCAAGATTAGAGCACATGGTATTGGGGGTAGGGTGCTGACATGGATAGAAAATTGGTTGGCAGACAGGAAACAAAGAGTAGGGATTAACGGGTCCCTTTCAGAATGGCAGGCAGTGACTAGTGGGGTACCGCAAGGCTCGGTGCTGGGACCACAGCTATTTACAATATACATTAATGACAGATGAAGGGATTAAAAGTAACATTAGCAAATTTGCAGATGACACAAAGCTGGGTGGCAGTGTGAAGTGTGAGGAGGATGCTATGAGGATGCAGGGTGACTTAGACAGGTTGTGTGAGTGGGCAGATGCATGGCAGATGCAGTTTAATGTGGATAAATGTGAGGTTATCCAGTTTGGTGGTAAGAACAGGAAGGAAGATTATTATCTGAATGGTGTCAAGTTAGGAAAAGGGGACGTACAACGAGATCTGGGTGTCCTTGTTCATCAGTCACTGAAAGTAAGCATGCAGGTACAGCAGGCAGTGAAAAAAGCTAATGGCATGTTGGCCTTCATGACAAGAGGAGTTGAGTATAGAAGCAAAGAGGTCCTTCTGCAGTTGTACAGGGCCCTAGTGAGACCACACCTGGAGTACTGTGTGCAGTTTTGGTCTCCAAACTTGAGGAAGGACATTCTTGCTATTGAGGGAGTGCAGCGTAGGTTCACTAGGTTAATTCCAGGAATGGCGGGATTGTCGTATGTTGAAAGACTGGAGCGACTGGGCATGTATACACTGGAATTTAGAAGGACGAGAAGGGATCTTATTTAAACATATAAGATTATTCAGGGATTGGACACGCTAGAGGCAAGAAACATGTTCCCAATGTTGGGGGAGTCCAGAACCAGGGGCCACAGTTTAAGAATAAGGGGTAGGCCATTTAGAACGGAGATGAGGAAAAACTTTTTCACTCGGAGAGTTGTAAATCTGTGGAAGTCTCTGCCTCAGAAGGCAGTGGAGGCCAATTTTCTGGATGCTTTCAAGAGAGAGTTAGATAGAGCTCTTAATGATAGCAGAGTCAGGGGGTATGTGGAGAGGGCAGGAACGGGGTACTGATTGTGGATGATCAGCCATGATCACATTGAATGGCAGTGCTGGCTCGAAGGGCCGAATGGCCTACTCCTGCACCTATTGCCTATTGATATAAACAAAGTGCCATTTGTTCGTTTGGAAAAAGACATGGCAAAGTCTACATTCAGACATTGTCTACAATTTTATGGGGGAAAGTTAGGCTCTCACAGGCAGAATTGTCACACTTTACACCAATAATATATACAGGAAACAACTGCCATAAATTTCTCTTGGGGAATTATAATGAATTTGAGGAAAGATTTCAGGGGAAGTGCAATGAGTGTGAGTATGAAAATATAATTATTTGACTTGACATAACCATTGGCCATGTTTTTTAAAAAACCTAGGAATGTATGCATCAAAAATCTCTGTTTATCCAATGGTCTTTCAGAATAGAATAGTTGTTTGATTGATGGTAATCATTTGGCATTTGCTTTCCTTGTACACAATAAAAGTCTTCTACTGATTTTTTTAAGTTGTTATGAACTATTGATGAAGTCTTATAGTTAGTTCATCTAGGTTTAAATGTTTATTTCTTTTTCTTACGTCAGTGTGTATTTTTGTTGTAAATCTATTCCCGGTTGTAACCTTTGGCCTCATACTGGAAACATAATCAGTTGAAATGTAAAGGATTTGGCTCAAGTGACCATATGGTAAGTATGTTTTTATAGCTTTTAGAAAAGCTCGGGCTATATTATGACTTCCTGACATGGAATGCTTTACAAAGGATGAAGGGGAGACTAGAGAAAAAAATATTTGGAGAAATAAAATGAAAGAAAGCCTAACAGAACCGTGAAATTGCAGTACAACATGTCTTGTCTAACTACACTTCCATCCCCCACAAGGATGATCTCGAAGCCCTCCGTTTCTTCCTCGACCGTAGAACCAGCCAATCCCCATCGACCAACACTCTCCTCCGCTTAGCAGAGCTGGTTCTTGCCCTCAACAACTTCTCCTTTGACTCCTCCCACTTCCTCCAAACCAGAGGCGTAGCTATGGGCACTCGCATGGGCCCTAGCTACGCCTGCCTCTTTGTCGGGTACGTCGAACAATCCCTGTTCCAGACGTACACTGGCCCCATCCCCGAACTCTACCTCCGCTACATCGACGATTGCATTGATGCTACCTCTTGCACCCATGCAGAACTCACTGACTTCGTACACTTCACCTCCAATTTCCATCCTGCCCTTAAATATACCTGGACTATCTCCGACATCTCCCACCCGTTTCTGGACCTCACCATCTCCATCACAGGAGACAGACTAGTGACGGACATTTACTATAAACCCTCTGACTCGCACAGCTATCTGGACTACACTTCTTCCCACCCGGTCCCCAGCAAAAAGTCTATCCCCTACTCCCAATTCCTCCGTCTACACCGCATCTGCGCCCAGGATGAGGTGTTTCACACTAGGGCTTCCGAGATGTCCTCGTTCTTCAGGAAACGGGGCTCCCCCTCCTCCATTATAGATGAGGCTCTCACTAGGGTCTCTTCTACATCCCGCAGCTCCGCTCTTGCTCCCCCTCCCCCCACTCGCAACAAGGACAGAATCCCCCTCGTTCTCACCTTCCACCCCACCAGTCAGCGGATCCAACATATCATCCACCAACATTTCCGTCACCTACAACGGGACCCCACCACTGGCCATATCTTCCCCTCCCCTCTCTGCGTTCCGCAGAGACCGTTCCCTCCATAACTCCCTGGTCCACTCGTCCCTTCCTACCCAAACCACCCCAACCCCGGGCACTTTCCCCTTGCAATTGCACGAGATGCAACACCTGTCCCTTTACCTCCCCCCTCAACTCCATCCTAGGACCCAAACAGTCTTTCCAGGTGAGACAAAGGTTCACCTGCACCTCCTCCAACCTCATCTATTGCATCCGCTGCTCTAGATGTCAACTTATTTACATCGGCGAAACCAAGCGCAGGCTCGGCGATCGCTTCGCTGAACACCTGCGCTCGGTGGCCGAGCACTTCAACTCCCCCTCCCATTCCCAGTCTGACCTTTCTGTCATGGGCCTCCTCCCGTGCCATAGTGAGGCCCACCGGAAATTGGAGGAACAGCACCTCATATTTCACCTGGGCAGTTTGCAGCCCAGTGGTATGAACATCGACTTCTTCAACTTTAGATAGTTCCTCTGTCCCTCCCTTCCCCTCCTCCTTCCCAGATCTCCCTCTATCTTCCTGTCTCCACCTATATCCTTCCTTTGTCCCGCCCCCCCTGACATCAGTCTGAAGAAGGGTCTCGACCCGAAACGTCACCCATTCCTTCTCTCCCGAGATGCTGCCTGACCTGCTGAGTTACTCCAGCATTTTGTGAATAAATCGATTTGTACCAGCATCTGCAGTTATTTTCTTATACTATATGTCTTGTCTAAAGACTGGTCCTGACCCGAAACGTCCCCTGTCCATTTTCTCCAGAGATGTTGCTTACCCACTGAGTTACCCCAGCATTTTGTATCTATGTCTTGTTCTTTGCCTATCAAATTGGAGTTGTTGCTATATTGTATGAGTACGGTGATATTTTCTCTGTACTCTCCAATACTCCCACCATTCTTAACGGCAGATGGCGACCAGCTCTTTCGGATGTCTGTAGGATTTTAGAGCATGTACAGCAAAGCATTGAACGTTGATAGGAATCTGGAAATTTAAGAGCAAGTCAAGTCAAGTCAAATTTATTTGTCACATACACATACACGATGTGCAGTGAAATGAAAGTGGCAATGCCTGCGGGTTGTGCACAAAAAGAATTACAGTTACAGCATATAAATAAAGTTAATAAGTTACTATTACTGCGAAAAAAATTTAGTCTCCGGGGTTATAAAAGTTGACAGTCCTGATGGCCTGTGGGAAGAAGCTCCGTCTCATCCTCTCCGTTTTCACAGCGTGACAGCGGAGGCGTTTGCCTGATCGTAGCATCTGGAACAGTCCGTTACTGGGGTGGCAGGGGTCCCTCATGATCTTACTTGCTCTGGATCTGCACCTCCTGATGTATAGATCCTGCAGGGGGATGAGTGTAGTTCCCATGGTGCGTTCTGCCGAACGCACTACTCTCTGCAGGGCCATCCTGTCCTGGGCAGAGCTGTTCCCAAACCAGACTGTAATGTTGCCGGACAGGATGCTCTCTACAGCCCCAGAGTAGAAGCAATGAAGGATCTTCAGAGACACTCTGAATTTCCTCAGTTGTCTAAGGTGGTAAAGGCGCTGCTTAGCCTTACCCACCAGTGTGGCAATGTGCGTTGCCCACGTAAGATCCTCTGCGATGCGGACTCCCAAGTATTTAAAACTGCTCACCCTATCCACAATCGACCCATTTATCTCCAGTGGCGTGTAAGTCCTTGGATGTTTAGCCCTTCTGAAGTCCACAATCAGCTCCTTTGTTTTAGTGACATTCAAGAGGAGGCTATTGTCCTGACACCAGAGTGCCAGATCAGCCACCTCCTCCCGGTAGGCCTTCTCATCGTTGTTGGAGATCCGGCCCACCACCGCAGTGTCATCAGCAAACTTGATGATGGAGTTTGAGCTGAACCTGGCCCCACAGTCATGTGTGTACAGGGAGTACAGTAGGGGGCTAAGGACGCAACCCTATGTTCAGGGTGAGGGAGCTAGATGTGTGTTCCCCCATCCTGACCACTTGGGGCCTGGCAGTGAGAATGTCCAGGACCCAGGCACACAGAGGGGTGCTAAGCCCCAGTTCCAGCAGCTTCTCAACCAGTCTGCTGGGGACTATTGTGTTGAATGCTGAACTAAAGTCAATGAACAGCATCCTCACATAGCCCCCCTGGCTGTCCAGATGAGAGAGAGCGGTGTGTAGAACCTGGGAGACCGCATCATCCGTGGACCTGTTCGGACGGTATGCGAACTGTAGTGGGTCCATGTTGCGAGGAAGGAGGGCGCAGATGTGCTTCTTGACTAGCCTCTCAAAGCATTTCATGACAACCGAGGTGAGGGCCACCGGTCGGTAGTCATTTAAACACGCTGGAGAGGCATTCTTTGGCACCGGTACAATGATGGATCTTTTTAAGCATGCAGGGACCACGGACTTTGCCAAGGAGAGGTTGAATATTGTGGTGAGCACTGGAGCAAGCTGAGTAGCACAAGACTTTAGTACTCGCCCAGATATACCATCTGGGCCTCCAGCTTTCCTCGTGTTCACACGCGTCAGAGTCCACCTCACCTCATGCTCGGACACCGAGAATGTGTGCACATCCCCGGCGATAGCCGATACCATCATCCCCACGGTAAGGGTCAGTATCTTCCCTAACCAAAAACCCTGGGTGGACAGGTCTATTCGCGTGGCCTTGAATGCTCGCACCGCTGCTTACAACTCCAGCCTGGCATCCGGCAACATGGACGACTACAAGGGAGAGTCCTACCGACTGCGAAGGGCAGTGAAGGATGCAAAAAGGAGGTACCGGGACAAGATGGAGTCACAGATGGAGCAGCAGGACACCAGGCGCCTTTGGCAGGGGCTACGGACTATAACTAGCTACAGGTCCAGCACCCCCTCAACCGGAAGTGCCGGCTCCTCCTTAGCTGATGACCTGAACTCTTTTTATGCACGGTTTGAGACGGGTAACACCACCAGCTCGCCGTCTAAAAACAGCACCAAAGGGGCGCTGGCTAGCGAGGCTGGAGGGGGATCCACCGCCTGGCACCCTGCACTACTGTCTATCAGTAGATAAGTGAACATTGAATGCCTCAAAACTAATGCCTCCCAACTTCTTCCATGTTTACTGTTTGCCCATGCCATCTTTTCATCTAAAATTATCAACTTTCTAGTGCACCAATACTCTGGCTGGGCACACCAAAACACCAGTGACAAATTGGTTTTATTAGTTATCTTTCAATCGGAGTGTATAAAATCATGAGGGGGCTAGATATGGTGAATGCATAGAGTCTTTGACCCAGAGTGGGGAATCATAAATCAGGACACGGGAAAGATTTGAGAAGGGAATCATGAGAGGGGAAAGATTTAATAGGAACCTGAGAGATAACCTTTTCCACACAGAGGGTTGTGGGTATATGGAACGAGCTGCCAGAGGAGGTAATTAAGGCAGACACTACAATAATAGCAGTCGAAAGATCTTTGCATAGGTGCATGGATAGGTAAGGTTTGGAGGGATTGGGCCAAATGAGGCCAGATGGGACTGGCAATGATGCCAGGGTATCTTGGTAGGCATGGGCAAGTTGGGCAAAGGGCTTGTTTTCGTGCTGTATGACTCTATGCAAAAAAAATCCAAAGTAATTTATAGTGGTGAATCTGTGGAATTCATAGCCACAAAAGGCTGTGGAGACCGTCAATGGATATTTATAAGGCGCCTGTTGACAGATTCTTGATGAGTACGGGTGTCAGGGGTTATGAGGAGAAGGCAGGAGAATGGGGTTAAGAGGGAAAGATAGATCAGCCATAATTGAATAGTGGAGTATTGATGGGCTGAATAGTCTAATTCTGCTTCTATCACTTAGGAACTTTTAATAGAGTAGCAGAAATCTGAGGCTATTCAAAAAGGGCTTATGAAGGCTCGGGAGAAAAGATCTTTGAAGGATAAACAGGTAAAATCACCTTTGCAGATAGAACAAAGCTTTGTGACAGAATAATGTACATAATTAGTGGAAGGGCCAGGTGAATAACAGGCCATAGTTTGAAGTGTGAGAGACACTGTGCAGAATTTTGTTTGAATTGTTAATTATGCTAAAATGGGAATGCATGAGGCATCTGTACTGGTTTTCCAGATTCTATCTGCACAATAAAATTCACATGTGCACCTCGTGCAATGATTTGTATGTTTATCTGAAGAAGGGTCTCAACCCGAAATGTCACCCATTCCTTCTCTCCTGAGATGCTGCCTGACCTGCTGAGTTACTCCAGCATTTTGTGTTTACCTTTGATTTGAACCAGCATCTGCAGTTATTTTCCTACACATGTATGTTTATACAATGTAATTTAAATGGTTTTTATTCTAGAGCATAATAATGGAGAGTAAATTCAGGATTCCTGCTCGTTCAGATAACTGGATTTGAAGTTATTCCTCCAGTTCTCAAAAAGGAGATGCTTGTTGCTTAGGTTCATTTGAGAAACATTACAACACAGCTTGGGGAGCAGTCAGACCTACTGCTTAGCCAAACATGGGTGTAGGCATCCTGATTTGGAGACAGTGCCCTCCAGGTATTGGTAGCAGAGGTGAGGATAAGAAGCAGGATTGAACATGTTTGGAGGTCTAATTTTAAGCAATAACAAGTGGATATTGTCAGGGAGGTGCCAGGCACATGATTCCAATTTTGACATTTGTTTAATGACCTTGATTCTTTGCTCAGATTTGTCAAATAAATATCTTCTACCAGCACTTGGAGCAATAGTTAAACACATTGCTCATGTACCACATCTCCAGTATGTACCTGGCAACACTAGATCAACACTTCTATTTCTGCATCCTGCATCCTACATGCAAACATCTCGTAACTAACACTTATTCAGCCAAGGCAGCACATCACAGAATAGTTCCAAGGCCTCTCTAATGTGCTCTTTCCAGGTGAAGCTGGTAAGTAGATTACAGCAACAGATAGCTTGAGGCCCTACTCACTTTGTCACGTGGAGGAAGGGGTGCTGACAGTCATGCGGTCAGCTGCCACGTAACAGTGACCTGCAGTGGTTCAAAGATCATTGACTTTCACTATGTAGAGTGGATTGAAAGTAAATGTGGGATTCCACAAAGATAATGTCAAGATAAATTATAATAGACAATAAAGAAACATCTGAAGTATTAGATAAATACGATATCTGTCCCTAATTCAGTATCCACAATAAATATAGCGGGAATGCAACCAATGGTCAAGTGCCAGTGTAAAAACAACTTGTTATTTACACCATTGAGGAAAATTTACCAGAAAAACATAGAGATGAAAAGTCAGAGTAAATGGGTAACTTTGCTGTGGCAGACTGTTTCTGGTGCGATTACTCGCCCACAGATGTTCACAGTTCATATTAAAAGGTTCAGTGTAATTCCGATGTTGCCAGACCATCGTATATTTCCAGCATTCTATATTTTTATTCCAGATTTTTGTGCATCTACAGTGTTTTGATTGCAATGTTTTGTATGCCGCAGTTCCTCCCTCCCCTTCCCTGCTTTTATTTATCTTCCATTTATGTCTCTTTCATAATCATCGGCAATGAACAATCCTTCACCACCCTCTCTCATCACTTGTGTTATTCAGTCTTTAGGTGCCTCCAGCACCTAGACCACAAGGGGACCTATGCCAGGGTTCTGTTTGTGGACTTTAGCTCTGCTTTTAACACCATTGTGCCAGAGCTACTACACTACAAACTCTCCCAGCTGACTGTGCCTGAACCCCTCCGTCAGTGGATCATCAACTTCCTGACGGACAGGAAGCAGCATGTGAGGCTGGGAAAGCACATCTCGGACCCGCAGACCCTCTGTATAGGAGCACCGCAAAGGCTGCGTACTCTCCCCTCTCCTTTACTCTCTCTACACCAACGACTGCACCTCCACAGACTCCTCTGTCAAGCTCCTCAAGTTTGCGGATGACACTACCCTGATTGGACTGATCCAGGATGGGGAGGAATCTGCCTACAGATGGGAAGTGACACAGCTGGCATCCTGCTGCCATCACAACAACCTGGAGCTCAATGCTCTCAAGACAATGGAAATAATTGTAGACTTTCAAAGAGATCCCCCTCCCGCCACTCACCATCAACAACACCATAGTCACATCTGTGGAGTCATTTAAGTTCCTTGGAACCATCATCTCCAGGGACCTTAAATGGGGGGCCACCATCAACTCCATAGTCAAAAAGGCCCAACAGAGGATGTACTTCCTGCTGCAACTGAAGAAACACAATCTGCCACAGGTAATGATGGTCCAATTCTTTACTGCTATCATTGAGTCCGTCCTCACCTTCTCCATCATGGTCTGGTTTGACTCAGCCACCAAGCACGACATCCGGAGGCTGCAACGGATCGTTCGCACAGCTGAGAAGGTTGTTGGCTGCAACCTTCCCCCCATTGACGAACTGTACACTGCAAGGGCCAGGAAGTGAGCGGGCAAGATCATCTCTGACCCCTCTCACCCTGGCCACAAACTCTTTAAAGCACTTCCCTCTGGAAGGCGACTCCGGACTGTCAAAGCAGCCACAGCCAGACATAAAAACAGCTTTTTTTCCATGAGTTATAGTTCTACCCAATAACCAAAGTCTGTAGTCTCTTTTTTGCTCTGGTTTATTTTCACCCACATGTTAGACCGTAATGGTGTATCCTTATTGTTTTGATGTGTTATTGCTTTATTCTTAATTGTTAACTGTATGTTTGTGTTGTCATTTGTGAGCAGAGCACCAAGGCACATTCCTTATATCTGCATACTTGGCCAATAAACGTACTCATTAATTCATTAATTCAGGTGTACAAACCTTCTCACCGATGCTATCTGGTCTTCTGTCCACACCTTCTCTTCCTCCTTCGCAACTTGAGATGTATTAGATTTTCAAACATATTTTGGCTTTGATGCCAAAGTTTTTGACTTGTGATAGAAACTTTTTCTTGGATGTTACCTGACCTTAGTATTCCATCATTTTTTCTTTTTATTTAAGAAACAAAATTTGATTCAGGCTTCACTAGTCAAGAAAATTGGTTGAATACTGCATACTGTGAGTAATGGAATTCAACTTCTGGTAGTCACGGGTCTCAGTGAGATAAGGAATTCAACTTCTGGTAGTCACGGGTCTCAGTGAGATAAGGAATTCAACTTCTGGTAGTCACGGGTCTCAGTGAGATAAGGAATTCAACTTCTGGTAGTCACAGGTCTCAGTGAGATAAGGAATCCAACTTCTGGTAGTCACGGGTCTCAGTGAGATAAGGTACTGATAAGTGACCTAGGGTAACCGAGAGAGTAGACAGCGCCTGTGTAATAAGGTATAGAATATTGAAATACACGCCCACTGGTGAGTAGAATCTAATTAACATGAACATGCGATGTATGTAACAGGGAGGGGGATAGGCGTAACGGTTAGATTGTGCACCTCATCCTCCTGATCCAATCAGGAGGGGAGGGGAGGGGTGATTGCGCCAGTCTAGGGGATATAACGAACATGTGGAACTTGCCTCGGTGTGTCTCTGGAGTGAGAGGCACCCGGCTCTGCAAACTCGATAATAAAAGTTTGCTTGTTTCTAAGACTTTGTCCTCTTGAGTGGTGATTGTGAGCATACACTACATCTCACAATACCATAATGTTTGTTATAGAAGGGTGGCTTGAGTCATTAGATGTGAATAAGATGCAATTAGATGTGAATTAGATGCAAATGTGAATAGTGATTTTGTGATCAAGTAAATATGCCTGCAAGATGAAAAAGGATAACAATGAATTTTTCAGTGTACAATTTGTCCTTTTTATTAGGCAAATTTATATATAACATAAAAGCAGAGTGAGTGCTTATGTTTAAAGGCCAGCCAATTATCTGCTATCCTAAGCTATTTTAATTTTATTTCTTCTGCAAGAACTGTTAATAGTCAACTTGGCCTTTTCAGTAATGAAGATCAGCAGCTTTTATTGCAGAAGGTGCAGCAAAAAAACAATGTCTTGAAATAGATGGCCACAGAGGTACATAAATGCATGAGCAGAAGTGCCAAAGTCCATTAATGATTAAGATTAATCAGATTAATGAAGTGCAAACAGAAAGGTGGAAGAAATATTCAGGCAACGGCAGAATGGCCAAGTGGAATCATTTTTTCCACATTTAATATCACAATTGAATCACATTATGCGTTTCAACCCTACTCAAAATTAGCCCTTGGATAAGAATGCCATTGAGCAATGCCAAGAGCATGTTGAAATCCAGTAACCTGCTGAAAGTTTGTGGATAGAATGAGACTGACCACTTTAATTATTCACAAACCTGTTAGTGTGAATGAATAGTCAGTGCACATTCTGGGCAAAAAGTTCCTGAGACAATTTAGGAATTGGGCTACACTGTTTGCTTTTTGAGTTTCCACATTGAATTTTTAAAAAATATATAAATGTGCACATATGGGTATTATTGACTTGCATTATAGTATTACATAGAGTATCCGAATTTTAAGGTCCTGAAGAAGTGGTGATACTTGTGCACATGCACTAACATTTCTAAGATGTTTTCATACGCTTGTAAAATAAACAATTGTACTTACTGTCGCTTGGATCCAGATACATTTTAAGAGCATTTTCATGTTAATATTCTTTAAAAGTGTTATTTTATATATCTTTAAGGTACCTTAGTGGTCTGTTGTCTTCCATCACATGAATTGGTTACTTGAAATAGAGGAGAAGGCAGATGAATAAATTCGGAAACTGTTAGTTGAAGTCTTTACAGGTTAACTCGAAATGATTTAATGGCCTGTTACTTCTCCCGCTGTACACCAATGCATAGTAATGCCCACTGCCACCAACACATTTACATGAGACAATGGAGATTGCTATTTATCCACAAAAAAAAATCTGTAGTCAGGAAAAAATTGCAAAAGGGTAAAACCTTTTTAGAATAGTTTCATTTATTAATTCTAAAAAAATGTGGATGCGGTTTTTGCTAGTGTTTTGAATGGAGGTGTGTGTTGGTTAGAGAAAGCGTTCTTTGTGTTAGGTAATTAGTGGCAGATCATAATGAAACCTCCAGGAATGCTTTCCAATAGATATAGAAATCATAGGATTTTGCCAGAGCTGTTTGCTGTTCTAAGTCTTTGACTTTCTAGATCAGCTACAATCTAAGGATTCAGAAAACAAAAACTTTACTGTCATTATTTTGAATTAATTTTGAGTAACATTGAACAGTATGTGACTTTCACTTATTAATTGTTAGCTTTCCGTGTCTTCCTATAGCATTGCATCAGAATATACCAAGGCATATCCTGCAGAAATGGAACTGGAAATGGGGAAGGTAAAAGGTGAAGAAGTGACGATGAATGAACCCCCTGGACAATTTGACTACTGGTGTAAGTTTTATTATTGAATTAAGACCAGTTATTTAGTGGTGTAAGAAGGAATTGCAGATGCTGGTTTAAACCGAAGATAGACACAAAATGCTAGAGTAACTCAGCAGGATAGGCAGCATCTCCGGAGAGAAGGAATGGGTGACGTTTCGGGTCGAGACCCTTCTTCAGAACCCATTCCTTCTCTCCAGAGATGCTGCCTGGTCCACTGAGTTACTCCAGCTTTTTGTGTCTATCTTCAGTTATTCAGTATCAACTCCATTTAATCAAAGTAGAAAAGCTAGAGAATGTAAGACCGCCCCCACAAATTGGGTTCTGTCCTCAAGCATTGTTTCACTTTATTTTAAGGACAATATTGTTGCAAAGTGATTTGTTAGTGATGAAGATTGCCGAGATGGACTATATTTGATTAATATGTGAAGATGAGATACTGCAAACCTTGTGGCGCAAGGGGTGGAAAAGATACATTGATTACAGGATCTTGGGTATCCCATTATTTTCATTTAATTAATTACATTTTGCTCCTTCTGTAAATGTGCATCTAACTATACACTTTTATTGTTTGCATCCTAGTTTGTGAGACCTGCCAAGAATACTTCATGGAAGAATGTGGTCTTCATGGACATCCAATATTTGTTGCTGATACACCTATACCTGTAGGTACACCGGAAAGGGCAGCTCTTTCGGTTCCTCTTGGAGTGGCAATTGTGAAGGATCCTGGAGGGGAGATCGACGTTCGCTGTTTAGATTCCATCATTTCAAGAGGAAAGATATTTGGACCATATGAGGGAGAAGTGTGTCAAACTGATCAATCGTCAGGGTTTTTCTCATGGCTGGTATGTACCTTTAATTTTATGATAGAGCACTTCACCAAAAGGTGGGGGAGTGGGAAAGGAAGTGGATGGGGATATCCTTGTTGGTTGAACATCATTGTTGAATACAACAACAAATACTTTCTTGGTACTTTTTAAGCAGTGTATTTTTGATGCTCTCTAATGTAAGAAAATAACTGCAGATGCTGGTACAAATCGAAGGTATTTATCACAAAATGCTGGAGTAACTCAGCAGGCCAGGCAGCATCTCAGGAGAGAAGGAATGGGTGACGTTTCGGGTCGAGACCCTTCTTCAGACTGAAGAAGGGTCTCGACCCGAAACGTCACCCATTCCTTCTCTCCTAAGTATCTAATGTGACTACTTGTTTAGTGAGTGTGTGAAATGTTGAGATTAGAGCATTTTGAATTTGGGACTCCTAAACACCTCTATGTCTATTGATTGAGAGTACTCATGAAGGCTTTTGCAAAATTAACTGATGAGTTATAGGCTGTTTTTGCAGTGCAAGAAATGCTAAGATAGTTTCAGCCCAAAATGCCAATCGTGATGTATAACTTAGTGTGAGAAATGCAATAAATACTATTTAATTGAAACATGCTTTGTGGCCAAAAGGTATCTGAAAAAAATATGTTATATGTCACTAGGGTTAGACATGGATGCAGAGTTGGGGTTACTGTTACATCAGCCATGATCTTATTGATCCCGACATGAGAGGTTGAGTGGTTCTAATTTGTATAATCTTAACTGAGTGAATCTGAGTTTGATGGAGTCTGTGATGTTAATGTAAAGAGTTCTTGTGACAGTTCGGGGTTATAATATCTTCCATACAACATTTGTTGTTGCAAGGTTATGTCATCCCAAGAGGCATTGATATAGTCTGTGGGGAGGTTGATATTATACCTCTTGCAAATTCCGAAATGATGAATGTGTAATTGCTCCTCACTCTGAAATACCAAGCCTTATTTTGTGATTCAGAGGGAAACAACAAAGCGGTGTGGGGTTGTTGAAAGAGGGGGTGGGTTGCAGAAACATTGTGTATGTTCTAAGCCATGCCTTCAATATTAACTGAATGTACGGAGGCATTGTTAATGAGCAAGGCTCTTTTATTTGATGAATGCGGAGAGCAATGGTGTGATATTAACTTTGAAGAACAGCACTGTCATCCAGGTTTTTTAGTTTGGTACACTGATGCAAGATAGTCTTTGCATGTAGTATTCCTGTGGTGAAGTGTTGCACTAACAGGGGACAGAGAGGGGATGTATTATACGATCCATTAATAATACAAGTATAATAACAAGGCAGCAGGTTTCAATATATTTCTGTTTTGCATTACTGTTGTCATTTCATTTACTGCAGCATAGCCAATTATCCTTTTTTTTTTAACACAGTTGCGCTTGTAAACTCTATTATAACAATAATATTAGTAAATTTAAGCACAATGGAGCAGAAGCTGGTATCTTGTTATTTTCCAGGTATTATTAATAGCGCCTAGGCTTTATCTCCCTCTCTCTTTGTCCTAGAAGCTCCCTAATCATTGTGAAAAAGGATTTGTAAATAGAGGATATAGACTCAATAAAAAAGTCAATAGGATTGTCGTGAAAAAAATAAATCATAAAACAAAAAAATGATTACTGTGCAGAGATGTCATTAAAAATGGAATGTCAACAGTGAAATCTGAGAAGGGAATAACAGTATTTATGACAGTCCCATAATGCAACTACAAGGGGATCATAACAAACATTTAGCCAAACAAATAGATAGGCATTGTGAATTTGCAAAATATAAGTCATGTACAAAGAAGCTAGCTGATTTTTGTTTTAAAGAAATGAAAATTGTGCCTTGAGAGTGAATGCCTTGTTATTATTCATGTGGACTTCCAGAAGTCAGTCAATATGTTTTCCCCAGAAGGATTGTTAACAAAGCATAGTGTGAGGAATTGGAGGTAAAGAATTGACTAGGAAATTGTTTTATAGATGGAAGATGAAAATAGCCATCATTAATATGTTACTCCCATTTGTTGGATGTACTTAAGACCCTAAAAGGCTATGAACTCTACCTCTCTTTACATAAGTATAATTATTAATTACCCCGACATCAGTCTGAAGAAGGGTCTCGACCCGAAACGTCACCCATTCCTTCTCTCCCGAGATGCTGCCTGACCTGCTGAGTTACTCCAGCATTTTGTGAATAAATCGATTTGTACCAGCATCTGCAGTTATTTTCCTATATTATTAATTACCTGATGTGTATGAAGGAACTGCAGATGCTGGTTTAAACCGAAGATAGACACAAAATGCTGGAGTAGCTCAGTGGGACAGGCAGCATCTCTGGAAAGAAGGAATATTAATGACCTGAAATGTGAATGTGGTTTTATATCCAAGTTATAATAGCATTAAGTTGGATAACAGTGAATAGACTAAATGGAACAAAACACAAAGAAACATTGATTGGTTGATTGCCTGAGGGGAAAAAATAATGATTTGATCTTAAATGTAGGGAGTGTGATATTTTATGCACAGAAGTGTGATCAATGCATTTGGGAAAGAAAAACAAGACAAAGAAATATCAAATAAATGGAAAGATACCGAGGAGTGTGA
This sequence comes from Rhinoraja longicauda, assembly GCF_053455715.1. Lineage (NCBI taxonomy): Eukaryota > Metazoa > Chordata > Chondrichthyes > Rajiformes > Arhynchobatidae > Rhinoraja > Rhinoraja longicauda. The sequence continues at coordinate 9,565,647 of NC_135970.1, read as the reverse complement.
AGGAAGAAAGGAAACTTGGAATATACAACTTGGTATCAGAACAGTCAGTAAGTTAAAAGGCATCCCTAATAACGAATGCAGGGCACATAAGAACAGTGATGTTATGTAGAAACTGTGCACAATGCAGTTTGAATACTGTATATAGTTCTGGTCAGTGTATGCAGGAAATGTGTGTTTTCACTGTTGAGGATGTTGTGGAGATTATGAAGATGATGCCACATTGAAAAACGTCAGCTAGCTGGGAAAGTTTGATAAGCTGTTTTTTTATTTGGAACAGTGGACAGCGAAGAGTGAGCATTTTGAGATAAAGTTATTTGGGGCCTAGTCAGACTTAAGGAAGTACCTCTTTTTCTTTGCAGATGGATTAAAAACAAGGAAACATACATTTAAAGTGATTGGTAAAAAGATTAGAGAGGGGATGAGGATTTTTTTTCAACACAGGATAGTATGGATTTGGAACTTGCTGCCAGAAAGGGCGGTAGAGTTAGAAATCATTATCACATTTTAAAATGGTGTTGAATGTGTACTTGAATTGTGATCTAGAAGGCTCTGGCTCTAATGCCAGAAGACAGGACTAAGTTGGGCAGTTTTCCAGTTGGCTAGGATACAATAAGCTAATGGCCTCTTTCTGTGAAACAAACTTTATGATTCAGTGAAATCCCATTTATTTCAAAGTCAAGGTATTTTAATTAATACACCTTTAAGGATATACCTGAAGAAGAGCCTCGACCCGAAATGTCACCCATTCCTTCTCTTCAGAGATGCTGCCTGACCCGCTGAGTTACTCCAACATTTTGTGTCTACCTTATATTAATTAATGTTGTCATTACAGATACTTGGCAAAAATAATACCTATAAGTCCATTGATGGCACAGATGAGACCAAAGGCAATTGGATGAGGTGAGTTAGGGGCTCTAGTCAAAATTGCTACTGTTGACTTAAGTATAAAGGGTTGGGGATAGAATATATCAACCTGAAATCTTAAGATGCATGCAAGTGTTTCTTTTCTAGATATTCCACGATTGATGTTCCAATTTATCAATGTTTATGAACCATAATGAAAGAATGTAGGAAAGTTTGTCTTCTTAAAAAGAGAAAATTCATTTCATATTTTAAAAATGTGCCTAAACTTTCCTTAGTTTTACAATTCGTTATAAATGTTGTTTGATTTTGCAAGCCTATGCAGTTCCAAGAATGAGGCTAATGTTGCTACTTGATTTCTTGCCTGATAAATATGTTTTTCAGTGAAGTATCTTCTTTCAAGTTGAATTGGCCAAACCTTAGTGCCAAAGGAACACCAAATTTACAAATGTCTGGATTTGGGGTTGAAATTCTACTCCTTGGATCCAACATTCAGACATTTGGATATTTATGATGGAAATGTATATTTTCCTGGCATTGGTCACACATTTTTGTTGTTGTAGGTATGTTGTAATATCAAGAGAAGAGAATGAGCAGAACCTCATGGCATTCCAGCACAAGGAGAAAATTTACTTCCGTGTCTGTAGGGATATTCACCCTGGAGAGAGGCTGAGAGTCTGGTACAGTGAAGAATATATGAAACGGCTCCATGCAAGTACACAAGACACTGTAGACAGAAGCCTTCCAATTGGTAAGTGGTGTATGTGCATGGAATAAGTTGGGATCATTAGTAGTAAACATTATTACGGATTAATACTGTAACAAGATACATTCTTTTTAAGTTAATGATTTTAAATTTTGGACAATGAAGATTATATGAATTATCATCTGTTTACGTGTTTTTGCCAAGTACCTTTATTTTTCCACTAAAAACAGCCCAACTCAGATCCATGGAGTAGTAAAAGCTCAGCGTAATTTGACATCAGTGCCAGGTTGTGTCATGGATGAGTCTGAAATTTGTTTCAGTGCAATAAAAGTAACAATATTTTCAAAATTGCAAAGAAGCTACATAATAAAGCATTAAGACATTTAGGACTGAGTTCACAATCTGAGATACTTGCAAATTTCTCTTGTGACTATAGAATGGTTCACAATGGTTTTGTGATGCAGCGCACTCAAGTACCTTGCACTTCAGAAATTTCTTGATGCTCTTCATCAAGATCCAGTAACTGTGGTCCATATCAGAACAGAGCAGCATTGACAGTGGTTAAATGCAGCCTCAGTTGCTCACTGTGAAGCTGACAGTTGTTCTTCCTGTTTGTATCCACCATTTGCATGGTGCTTTACATGATTGCACTCGGTGATTATCAAGAAATATCAACTCAATCATCTGTTATGGCGTCGAACTAACCATCTTCAAGTTAAAGTGTGAAATACAAGAGGGTAGTGTTGACACTTATTGTGAAGATTAACACCTGGAAGAGATTTGAGAAGGGAGAAAATTAGAACATTTTGATGAAGGAATACAATACAGAGTCATCCACCATCTATGACATTGAGGTACAGAAAAATAAGTTAATTCAAGTTTATGTAAGCCTGGCAATGAGTAAATGGGTAATCAAGCAGCGTACTGTACAGTGTTTTATACAAATGGTTTGCACTCAAATAGTGCCCCAATCTCTGGGTCAATGCTTGTTGAAAAGGCTAAAGATTTTTATGGTTAAACTTGCGAAGAGGGCCCGTTGGGCCCATTCCCACACCCCCCATTCTCTCCTCCCCCAACCCCAATCTTACACTCCCCACACCCCCCCTTTCCCCACGACCTCCCCTTTTCCCAGTACCCCTATTTCCCCCACCACCAAGCCCCCTCCGGAGGACCCCTGTTGTCCCCCTCCCCAGTCCCCATTCTCAGACCCCGCCACCATTCTCTCTTCCCCCAGACACACTCTTACTCTCCCCCCTTTCCTCAGCACACCCCTTTCCCCTACTCTCTCTTGCCCCCAGCACCAACAGGTCCCGGGGGGGGGGCGGAGAGAGGGGAGCGCATCAGTGAAAGGTCCGGGGGTGGGGGGGGGGGTGGGGAGCGCATCAGTGAAAGGTCCGGGGGGGGTGGGGTGGGGAGCGCATCAGTGAAAGGTCCGGGGGGGGGGGGAGGTGGGGAGCGCATCAGTGAAAGGTCCGGGGGGGGGTTGGGGAGCGCATCAGTGAAAGGTCCGGGGGGGGGGGGGGGGGGGGGGGGAGGATAGCGGGGAGAGGGTCTCCCGGGTGTGGGAGAGAGGAGAGAAGCAAGGGGAGAGAGGAGAGGTGAGCCCATACGCACAGACGCACAGCAGCACCACGCTGAAAGCCTTCAATAAATCAGTAGGAGGGGGGTTGCGCGAGCTTTTTGACGTCACACGCTGAAGGCAATTGAAAAAACGGCCGTTTTTTAATTTATTTTTACTAAAACCTCTGTAACTTAACAAATATACGACCAAATTAAATAAAAATATCATTTTCGGCAAGCGTCCAGCGGTGCGATTAAGGCGGTGCAAAAATTGTGGCGCTACGGTTTACCGTTTTCCCGAAATCAGCCTAAATCGCAGACATACACACGCTGAAAACCTAAATCCGCACCACAGCGCCCCCCTGAAAACCTTCAATAAATCAAGGGGGGGCAGTGCTTTAAAACCTCTGTAACTTAAAAAACATGCGACCGAATTAAATAAAAATATTGTGAACTTTCTGATAGCTTTCTTAGCTGCTTTGAACTCACATCATGGAATAGGCCGAATGGGTGCTTTGGGTAAGCAGAAATTGGTGGATCTTGTAACAGCAGAGGAATTTTGCAATTCCTTCAATGAATTGGTGGTGGAACTAGACTCGATTCCACAACAAATATACAACGCGAATGAAATGGGCCTATTTTGGAGAAGTTTGCCACCTTCCACTCTTGCTCGTGTTGATGAAATGAGTTGAAACCAGGAACTGCAGATGCTGGTTTACAAATAAAGACACAAAACGCTAGAGTAACTCAGCGGGTCAGGCAGCATTTCTGGAGAACATGGATAGGTGACGTTTTGGGTCGGGACACTTGTCAGACAGATAGGTGACGTTTCAGATCGGACTGTTCAGACTCAAGAAGGGTCCTGACCCAAAATGTCCCTATCCATGTTCTCCAGACATGCTACCTGACCTGCTGAGTTATTGCAGCACTTAGTGTATTTTTTGATTAAAGGAATGCTGGATTTAAGCAAAACAACGATTGAATTACTATTCTAATATCATATCATATATATACAGCCGGAAACAGGCCTTTTCGGCCCTCCAAGTCCGTGCTGTCCAGTGATCCCCGTACATTAACACTATCCTACACCCACTAGGGACAATTTTTACATTTACCCAGCCAATTAACCTACATACCTGTACGTCTTTGGAGTGTGGGAGGAAACCGAAGATCTCGGAGAAAACCCACGCAGGTCACGGGGAGAACGTACAAACTCCTTACAGTGCAGCACCCGTAGTCAGGATCGAACCTGAGTCTCCGGCGCTGCATTCGCTGTAAAGCAGCAACTCTACCGCTGCGCTACCGTGCCGCGGTAATATGTATAATTGATAATATGTATCAATGCTGATGAAACTCACAGAATGAAACTTTTAGTGATTGGTAAATATAAGCACCCCTTGAAGAATTTGAAAGTGTAAAGCATTTGGCAGTGGAATACAGAGCTCAAAATAATGAGCATGTCCAAATAATGGACGAAGATATTTTCAGTATTGATTCAATCACATATTTGTGTCTGTTGTTAAAGAATTTTTTTGCAAATTGGAAAAACAGAAAGATAGTTAGTGTATTCTCTTGTTTGGCAAATTTGTGCACTTTTTCACCCATCTGAGTTAGTTTCTGAGAATATATTTACTATCTTCTTGCTTCCCAGCATAACAACTTTGATACAACCAATAGATCATGGTATCATTAAAACAATGAAGTGTTTTTACAGAGAGATTTTCTTACAAAGGTGATAAATGATGATGAAACTGCTCAGGATTTTCAATCCCTTTGTAGTGTTAAAGATATAATCTATAATGTTGTTTGTGCATAGGATTCCATTAGATATGAGACTTTTAAAAGAGCTTTGGAGAATTGTAGCCTACGGTGATCTTTGCTGAAGAATCTTCCAATGACAAATCGGATGTCATTAATGTTAGTCCCTGAAAATTAGTGATAGCAGAAATTGTCACCATGCTAAAGAATGTTTCCTTGGTTAACCCAATGTGACATCAAAGTGGTGAAAGATAGTGAAGATTGTGTTGAAATTGCTTTAAAACAAAGTTGAGGGTTCACATGCTTTAAATGATGCAGAACGTATAGAATGTGTATTAAAGCCCAAGAAGCTGAAAGAATTTTTTTTTAAACCCTCTAAGATTGTCAGGAAGATGATAAAATAAATTGGACTGCTGCTGCATCAGCATTTGATAAAATTCCCCAATTTACTGAAAGGCTTTCTTGTTATTCAGCGCCAGAGATTATGCAGCTGCACACTCTGTACTCTATTTTTATCCAAAGAAGCAAGTCAATTATGCATGCTGATATCCATTCAAGAGAACTGTGAGGGTATCCTGTAAGACTCAGATGGTGACCTCAACGAAGTACTGCAAGCCCTTGAATTGCAGCAGGAGCCCAAGTAAATGTAACAAACATGAAGGAAGCACATTTCCATCATTGCATTATAATGTGGCAAAGGTTATTTTTGTAAGTGTGGGTTTAAGTTTTGTACAAGTAAAAAAATACTGTTTGTACTGAAATATTCAATAATTTAATGTTTGGTATTGCACTTTTGAGAATTAATACTTAAGATTTCCCTTTTCTTCAGATCACAGCATCTGCAGTCTTCTTTGTTGCCTCTTATATATTCTGCTAATTACAATATCATACATCTAATTGAATTGTCAACCATGATTCCCTTTCAAAAATCCATGTTAACTCCACATATTCCTATTATGATTTTCTAATTGCCCTGTGAGTACTTCCTTCATAGGTGTCAAGCAGGCAGGTTAATATAATTTCCACATTAACTTTTGCTAATCTTTTCCTTTTGTATTTAACTCCACCAATGATTTCAATACAGCGAGCATGCCTACTTTGCTCTGCATAAGCACCTAGCAAATAGAGCAAAAATGGCTGCTGTGCCGTTCAGTAAGGTTATGAGTAATCTTTTATCTCAGCACCACTTTATTTGTATTGCCATATCATTGAATATTTTAATACCAAAAGATCTACCAAACTCTGCCTTTTATGTATTCAGCAAATGAGCCATCACAACCCTTTTGGGTAGAAGAAAATTCTAAATATTTACTACCTTGTGTGTGAGAAAATGCTTCTTAAGTCAGTTCCAAATGGTGGACTCATCAGTCTCTATGTTACTGACTAGACTACTCTCATATTCTACTTTCCCTTGTCAATTTATTTTGCTGAATTCTCTGCAGTTCTCTGAAACGCGCAGGATTGGTTTAACAGTGGTTAAATTTACTGGATTAGTAACCTAGAGGCCTGAACTAACAAAATAGAGATAGAATTCAAATCACACTACAGCAACTGGGAATGTAAATTCAGTTATTTAAATAATCTAGAATTTAAAGCAAAACAGCCTCGGTAATTGTAAGTGTGAAAGAGAATGAGTTGTGTTTTAAAAAGAAAAATTATGGTTCACTGATGTTCGATGAAGGTAAACTGCTGTGAGCTGTTCTAGCTTAAACATGTCTCCAAACCTACATCAGTTTACTCTTTGCAGACCTCTGAAATGGCCTAGAAAGCTATTCAATTGTATCAAAGCCAGCTGCATAACTGGCATTAACTTCAGCCTTGATTTCAAGCACGCAAAGCTGTTAAGAGCCAGGGGAATTTGCATGAACATCTTGGCACTGGTGCCTATAATTTAGGAAAGATCCCTTGCAAACAAGTCAAGCAGCATAGTTGTGCTCACCGAATCATTCCGTGCACCAATTAATCGAGACTCTTCTGTCACAATCCTTGGAAATGTCCTAGCCAAGTGACAGGACAAACTAACATGGTGGCGGTCCTCAATTTTGATTCTAGATACCTACAGTCTCACGGCATTGGATAAAAAGCCTGGAGGGCAAAGTAAGCTCCTCCTGATTACCACTTGCTGTTCCCTGTCAGTTGAGAAATCATAATTTCTTCATTTAGAATAATAGTTGGAAGCAAAGAAGTATGATATGGACAGAAGACTCCAGTGTCCTTCACCTCTCGCCGTTCGGTAATGCCATCTCTAAATGAGTTCTGTGGCAGATAGTGAGTGAACTTGTAGGGGACAGGCCTACTGCAATTTGTCCTCAGCTGATTGTTGATTTCTGTGCCCATGACAGCATTTCACAGCACACTCATTGTGGAGGCAGAGTCTTCACGTTGAGGATACATTTCTTTATATTTGGCACAGCCATTGAATAAATGAGGTGCACTAGGACCAGACCGGGAGCTTAAAGCTGTTCACTCATGTGGGCCAAAGTTGTACAACACCATAATCTGCAATGGCTGATCCCCGATCAAACCAGATAACTGGCTCAATGCTGAGGGCTATATCAGAAACACATCTATGAATAAGGTGCCTCGGAAGCAGCAAATAAAGACAATGTGTTTACTGCGCAACAAACACAACAAGCAACAGATGGAGCTAAGGAGTCCCACAGTAAATTGACCAAATGAAAATTCTGCTGATCTGCCAAACCTACCAGGGGGGAAAAAATGTCCAAGAACAAACCCATTCTTCTTGCATTGCTAACAAAATAATGTTGATGAGCAGTCCTTGTATACTATTTATCTATTCACTGATGCTTAATTTGAGATTTGCCAAAACAAAGCAGTCTTGTCTTGATGCAACATGGTGGGATAAGTACTTTTGCAAGACAGCATTTGACAAAGTGCAGTATCAAGGAGCATGGTAAAACTAAAGATATCAGTATGAAGATGGGTGACGTTTCGGGTCGAGACCCTGAATCAGTCCCAAACAGAAACATCTCCAGCTCATTGTGACCCGCTGAGTTACTCCAGCTCTTTGTGTCTTTGGGACCTGACATTATATAGTACATTATATTGTTTGTTCTGTGAACAATGATAGACTGCAGAGATGTAGTGGGAGCGCTGCAGGATACAATGTCAGAATAAACTATAAAACATAAACTGCATATCACCTATATATATCATCTTGATTTTCAATGCAATCGCTGATCCTGTTGAAATTGATAGCGGTAAAAACATTAAGCAGGAGATAATATACATGGACTTGTGCAATCAGCAATGCTGTAAGGTTGTGACTAGTGTTAGGTTTAATTATTTAAACAAATCCATCATACTATCACAAAGCTATTGTCCTCAAAATGGCACTGAAAGAATGAAAAGCGAAATTTCAGTGTCGGGGGTTGATTGTAACTCATTAACAGGTTACTTACATTTAAAAATGGCAATCTTATTTTCTGTGGTGAGTTTAATTCATGCAAAATGCAAATACAGCAACTCAATGTTATTCAGTGCATATCACCAGTGAGGCAGGCAGCAAGATGCTCTTTTCAGGGAGTATTATTGTGTACATTCTCCAATTATGATGTCTAATATTTTAATTTTAAATGCTAGAAATGTTTAAGTATGTGGGAAGGTTAGCATATTGAAACCTGGAAATGACCTTTGAATATTTATCTCAAATTTTTGACTTTTAAAAATGTACCTAATAAAATTAAGTATTGATTACATCTTACATATTTAGTCATAAACATTTGTAACACACTGTTACTTCACTTGTATGTGTAACACATTATGAAATAAATGAAAGGATACAGAACATCAAATTATTTTTATATTGTAATATTCTTGTATTTCTGACTACTGAGTTATAGATCAAATAAATAAAAAGTCAATGTGAAATTGAAAAAATAATTTGTAATCATGCCTTTGGTTTACAAAAATGAGCGGTAGGTTTTTTATATTGATGCAAATAATTATGAACCCACTAAATTCAGTTTCTGAATTATTTCTTTTTACAGTCTTGATATTTATTCACAGACGTCTATGGTTGCAGTAAATGTCCACTTTTTCTTGAAGGCTTTATATTCTTATGGGCACAAGTTAGTAATCCATACTATCATGTTTCACAGAAGTTTCCCACGCTTGCCCTATGCATATCACCAAAATGTTTTACTGGTGTCAGCTTTGTGTTATAAATGTAAACGTTTGTAGTTTATTTGCATATATTCTCAACTTTATTAAAAGAATTATGTACATAAGAAATAAGTACTTTTAAACTATTCCATTGCTAAAATTTAAATGCTTGGAAAAACTCACAGAAAGCAATAACAAAATTTACGCACCACATCAAAGCATCCACAAGAAAGATCCAGAAACTTAAATTAAAAAATGTTTCAGCAAAATTGGAACGTTTGGTAATATATTCAAGATTATGAGGCACGGGAATTTGGTGGCATTGTAAACTTATCAAGTTTTGATGAATCAAAAACTACTCTTTATCATGCAGGCAATACTGAAGTATTGCAAATATTACGGTTTAGACCATGTAATTAGGTCACATAATTTGATTGTAGTAGCCTACAAACCTTACATTCTGCTATTTATTGTGATTTATTTTCCAGCAAAAATGAAAAGTTCTAAAAATTGGCCATGGAATCTAATTTTTTTCGGCATATATGCACGGTCACTGCACTACATTCCTCTGACAAAATTGGGTAACATCAGTAGCTTGAGCTTTATTTTTATGGCTTGTAAAACCACTCAATTTTTCACCTGCCACTTGTATTGTACTCTGCCTAATTTGTTGCACATATCAGTCATTGTGTATTCTACTTTACAAACTACATTATTAACGTAAGTAATTGATTGATATCTTTTGATTTTAAATAGCTGTATGAATTAAACACCCATTGGGAGTATTAAGTTTGATCTGATGTAAAGAAAAACCTTGAGAACCAGCTCATTTATGAGCTAGTGCCTTGTTGTGAAGTAACTTCATTATTTAACATTAATCTATTTAGAATACTTTGGAATGGAACACAACAAAGTAGTGATTTTTTGTTGTTGTTTTCTATCTCCTGAAAATAAATATGGAATTATTAATTTCTCATGTAATTGGCAGAACTATTCACCCTCATATAAATATGAACTTAGAATGGAGTAAATATATTTTCTGGTTTATCTTTAGGGCAATAATAGGGAATGTCATGAATATAATGATCTTTTAAGTACAATGGTACAAGTGCAATAAAACATAATGTGCTGGAGATACTCAGCAGGTCAGACGGCATCCATTGAGGGAAAGGACAGGTGACATTTTGGTTCAGTATTCTTCTTCAGACTGGAGTAGCAGGGAGAAAGCTGGAAAAGAGAAATAGGAGCTGAAAAAAAACTAACAAGTGAATGGTGGATACAAGTGAGAGGGGAGGGGGGAGTTGATTGGCAGATGGGTGGAGTTAGTGACAAAGGCGAAAAGGAGACAAGAGTGTCAGATAGGATAAGGGGATGAGAAGTGAGATGTCAAGCCGGAGAGAGGGACATGAGTAGAAGGGGGGAGGGGAGAGGGAACTAAAGGGAAATGGACTTGAGGATGGGAGGTGAGACCAGTAACCCTGCTCCTTTCCCCTCTTTCATACACCTATCTCCCATCCTTGAGTCCCTCACATACCCTTCCACCCACATCCCTCCCTCCGACTTTATATTTCACTCCTCCTTACTTGACACCCCTTTGTCTTTAGCCTTTGTCACTCCATTTACCTGTCAAGCATCCCCCTCCCCCCAGCTGTTTCCATCTACCACATCAGACTTTATCCACCCACCATCCATCTTTTCCAGCTCTCCCCACCCCCTCCCATTAACCAATCAGTCTGATGAAGCGTTCTGGCCTGAAACAGCACCACCATCCACAAATGCTGCCTGATCTGCTGAGTTCCTCCAGTGCTTTGTGTTTTGCTCAAGATTCAAACATTTGTGGTTTCTCTTGTCTCCTTATGTGCACTATTTAGACATAAACAGCATAGAAACAAACCCTTTGGCCCAACTCATCCATTTGTCTTCATTTGACATATCCTTCTAAACCATTCCAATCCATATACCCGAACAAATGTTGTTTAAACCTTGTTATTGTACCTGCCACAACTGCATCCTCTGATAGCTTGATCCATATACATACCGCCCTCTGTGAAAAAGTTTCCCTTCTAGCCTTAAACCTGTGCCCTCAAGTTCGTGATTCCCCAACCCTGTGGAAAAGATTGTGCGCATTCACCCTATGTATGCCCCCTTATGATTTTATGCACCTGTGTAAGATCATCACTCAGTCTCCTAGTCTTCCCTATAAATCAGTCCCTCGTCCTGGTAGCATCCTCATAAATATTTTCTGTACTCTCTCCATCATAATGGCATCTTTCCTATAGGAGGGTGACCAAAAGTGAATATAAACAGAAATAAATATTCTCTTTTCTTTAAAATAATACCTTTACCTAAAAATCCATGATAAATTCTTTAATGCATTAAACTGGACTTAAATACACTTATATTTTGAATGATTGACAAATGTTTATGACGTATGTTAATTCCACGTACTTCTATCTACCTGTTTATTGGTATACCAGTTCTCACTGAACTACACATTGAGAAATGTGATATATGAAAACAGCAAAGTAATTCCATACCAGATTATTTTAGTACATAGTAAACTATATGGTCGAGCTCAACATGCCAATGCTCCTTTTTCTCAGTGACTATATAAGCAATACTGTGAACATGATCATTTCTTCAGATAAATCATTTCTGTGAGCTCAAAAAATGACATTCAAACCCTGTATTTTGGCAGTAATTTACATCATGTACCATTTCAGCAGCAGCAAAGTGCAAGAAGGCTAGCCTAGGAAGACATTCCACCGAAAAATCCACTGGAAATCCAGGGACCTCCAGAAAACCAGGGGTTCTAAATAAGGATGATTTTGAAAGACTGGAAAATGCCAATCCTAACAAGGGTGGAAAACGTGGCAACAAAGATGGAGACTGCAGCCCAAGCCCTAAAAAGAAGAAGTTGGAACAATTGTTTAAAAGCACTCATGAGTTGCCGGTTGATAGTCCAAGAGAAAAGCTTGGTTGTCCAATTTCTGGTCGGGGTCCATTTGAGCATGTATGTTCTATGAAGCAAACTAGCAATCTTCTACTAACTACCTCATCTCCTGTACCTCAAATATCTCAGTTTGTAGGCCGCAGTGGACAGGAACATGAAATCAATAAATTGAATACAGCACAAACAAAATATCCATCATCAATAGACAATCAATTTCCTGTTCAGCAAAGGTTCAGGCATCAAGAGGGAGACACATTCAACAGGCCAGGAACTTCTTCACAACAAAGTATTCTATCTCAATCAGGCACCAGAGGCGAAGTGGACTTCACATCCCAACAAAAAGTAAATGAAAAGCATTTAAATACTGGTTTTCTCCAAACAATGGACTCTGGGTTCCTTCAAAATACTGAAGAAAACAGCAGTGCTTTGCCACCAGATAATTCAGATGGACAGCACAGGGTTGTGGCTGAGGAAGATCTTCCAAAAAGCCAGCCCACATCATACTGTCCAAATTGTGTAATACTACAAGAGAAAATTCGACAGCTTCAAGAGGAACTAGATCGATTGAAGTCTAACTTGCCAGGTAAGTCTACACACATGATGTGCCCTAGAAAATTAGTATTTATTTTTTGCTTTTATTGATCAGTTTTAAAGCTGTGGCTGGCAGTTTAACCAACCTATTAGTTATGGTTTCCATATTAAATGTGGTTATAAAATAAAATTATGCTGTTGCTTATTGTGGTCAATGCTGGCTTGCTGATTGATCCAAGGAATAGCATTGGTGTTGCATATCTACAGTGCCCTCCACAATGTTTGGGCCAAAGACCCATCATTTATTTATTTGCCTCTGTACTCCACAATTTGAGGTTTGTAATAGAAAAAATCAAACGTGGTTAAAGTGCACATTGTCAGATTTTAATAAAGGCCATTTTTATACATTTTCGTTTCACCATGTAGAAATTACAGCTGTGTTTATACATAGTCCCCCCATTTCAGGGCACCATAATGTTTGGGACACATGGCTTCACAGGCGTTTGTGATCACTCAGCTGTGTTTAATTGCCTCCTTAATGCAGGTATAAGAGAGCTCTCAGCACCTAGTCTTTCCTCCAGTCTTTCTATCATCTTTGGAAACTTTTATTGCTGTTTATCAACGAGGATCAAAGTTGTGCCAATGAAAGTCAAAGAAGCTATTATGAGACTGAGAACCAAGAATAAAACTGTTAGAAACATTAGCCAAACCTTAGTCTTACCAAAATCAACTGTTTGGAACATCATTAAGAAGAAAGAGAGCACTGGTGAGCTTACTAATTGCAAAGGGACTGGCAGGCCAAGGTAGATCTCCACACCTGATGACAGAAGAATTCTCTCTATAATAAAGAAAAATCCCCAAACACCTGTCCGAGAGATCAGAAACACTCTTCAGGAGTCAGGTGTGGATTTGTCATTGACCACTGTCCACAGAATACTTCATGAACAGAAATACAGAGGGGACACTGCAAGGTGCAAACCACTGATTCACCGCAAAAATAGGATGGCCAGGTTACAGTTTGCCAAGAAGTACTTAAAAGAGCAACCACAGTTCTGGAAAAAAGTCTTGTGGATAGATGAGACGAAGATTAACTTGTATCAGAGTGATGGCAAGAGCAAAGTATAGAGGAGAGATAGAACTTCCCAAGATCCCAAGCATACCACATCATCTGTGAAACGTGGTGGTGGAGGTGTTATGGCCTGGGCATGTATGGCTGCTGAAGATACTAGCTCACTTATCTTCATTGATGATACAACTGCTGATGGTAGTAGCATAATGAATTCTGAAGTATATAGACACATCCTATCTGCTCAAGTTCAAACAAATGCCTCAAAACTCATTGGCCGGCAGTTCACTCTACAGCAAGACAGTGATCCCAAACATACTGCTAAAGCAACAAAGGAGTTTTTCAAAGCTAAAAAATGGTAAATTCTTGAGTGGCCAAGTCAATCACCCGATCTGAACAATTTATATGCTTTTATATGCTGAAGAGAAAACTGAAGGAGACTAGCCCCCAAAACAAACATAAACTAAAGATGACTGCAATACAGGCCTGGCAGAGCATCACCACAGAAGACACCCAGCAACTGGTGATGTCCATGAATCGCAGGCTTCAAACAGTCATTGCATGCAAAGGATATGCAACAAAATACTAAACATGACTACTTTCATTTACATGACATTGCTGTGTCCCAAACATTTTGGTGCCCTGAAATGGGGGGACTATGTATAAACACTGCTGTAATTTCTATGTGATTTTTTTTTCTATTACAAATCTCAAATTGTGGAGTACAGAGGCAAATAAATAAATGATGGGTCTTTGTCCCAAACATTATGGAGGACACTGTATGACTCTTGTAAAGGGGGAGGTGACCCATTTAGATGAGTTGTATGTGCAAGAGTTGAAATGACAAAGAAAAAATGGGCATTGGGAATTCTAATCGAAATTAGAAAGAAAGAGACAGTATCCTGTTTGTTGGCCTGCATAGGCTGTATTTCAATTCAATGCTTCCTTCACAGATCATCTTAAAGATAAAGATTTAATTTTAGGTTTGAGAATGGCTGCTGACATTCGACGGGCCAAGCTAAACATGTGTATCATTTTTCTTTATTCAGAGCATATACTACTGCATATGTAGTTAGGGTACTCAATGGAAAGTAAATAATTCTGCAAATATCACATTACTTTGTCATGTGTATATATTTGTTACAGTTGTATTCACTGTACTCTACTATTCTAAATTCAATAATTTTATAGAAGCTAAGGATTTGTGCCAGTTCTTCAATATCCACATCCTTCCTGCTACTAGACTTTGGAGCAACATTTCTTGGATGTTTTTTTGAAGGATATCAGTTTTGGTCATTAGAGGGAGTAATTGAGGAAAAAAAGCAAATGGCCCTTTCACAGTTAATATGAGTTCAAAAGCTAGGAGGGAAGAGGAATCCTCACAAACAAGTGATTGCAAAATGAGAGAAGTGGGATTGGATTTTTTTGGAAGAAATATACCGTCGGATGGTCAGTCCTAAAATGCTACAAACTGTTTACAATATACAATATTTACAATATTCATTTTGCAGATTTCAAAATCCTCAGTTGTTTTGTACCTTTCTAATGCGCACTGCTGTAAATTAAGTTTTGTTTGATTCTCCTCTGTGTTAGTTAATAGCAAAGATAATAGAGCAGAGCAAGATAAACCACTCGACCCTAAAAACCGTAGTATGTCACGGCGCCATTTTAGTAGGCAGAAACTTGCAGAAACATTTAAAAAGAAAAATAACAACAAATCTGTGAATTGATAGATGAGATATATTCTGCATTTTTATAGTATCATCACACATACTGTTCCCCCAAAACACTGATTACACTGCGAGAGGCATAGCGAACGGCGGGTTTTCCTTACTAAAATGGCGAACGTTCCGCACCTTTGCGTACTCCACTCAGTATAGGCGATTTCATCGGAGTGGTCCATCTTGCTCCTCTAGTATCTTTGGTTAATAGGTTACTTTTATTTGATGTATGAAGAACAATTGTAGCTAAACTCGGCCAACTATGAATGATGTCTCTTTTAGGTTTATTTACAGTAGTTCTTAATTGAAATTATTTTGGAATCAATAAGGAGTTGATTATGAAAGCATTTGTAATCACGTATTTAATCAAATTATTCAATTCAAGAATAACCAATGTGTATAAATGTGGTGAAGGTGACAATAAGAAAACTTAAGATAGACACAAAATGCTGGAATAACTGAGCGGGTCAGACAGCATCTCTGGAGAAAAGGAATAGGTGACATTTTGGGTCGAGACCCTAGTTCATAAAACCGAGTTGTGTAACATCAACGTAACAACATATTGTGTGATGATTCAGAAGAACAGATTCTATCTGATCTGACGGCCATGGATTATGTTTGGTGTGACGGTCACTTCCAAATTATGTAACTTAAGTATGTTATATCTCTTGTCACTTGGGTTCTGTTTTCTAAGGAAAGAGTTATTTTGTTTCATTTTCAATTTAGATTTTAATGTCATAATTTGACAGCAAATCACCTTTTTTTAGATTGAAATCATTAAATTGTATAAGCTACATTTTGTTTATTACTGGATGATTTGTTTTTGTAAAATTACTGAAATAAGCATTTTTAGAACAGTGGCCTGCAGTTCTAAGGTGTAAGGTGTTTTTCGTCAGCAGATGGAGCTGTTACATTTAGTGAATAGTTTGGCTCACCAGACTATTTACTCGTGGTGATGACGAATAGCCCTTGTTTAACCCACAGAAGGTGAAATTTTACTCTGCTGCCCAGTAGTCTTAGACATTAGCAATAGACTTTACTTTGTTTTATAGATGAGTCCAACTACTTGTGAAGCCGAATTTTAAAAGACTGTATTTTTAAACTGAATAAAATCTATTTACTATTCCATTCTGTGTTCATGAATCACCAACCAAGAGAGCAAGGAAGGTGGTTTAATCTTGAAGCTCATACCTTGTGTGTGATATTAAGAAGTACATTTATGTTATCTTCAGACAATTAGGCTTTTCTCTGTAAATATACATAGAGTTGTTTTTTTACAGTGATAATTGTGTCATCTGTTTTTTATAATGCCTTTACTTGTGAGGACATCCTACTTAAATAACTTTTTCTCTGCAAATTTAATTTTTCATAACAATTTTATCCTGTTTTATTGGTTACAAAACCAATTCAAATATTTTACATTGATTTTCATGCTTGAAATGATTGTTAGAAGGATTACCTAATGGAGAAGTTTAAAATTATGGAAGACTTTGATAAAAGAGACACCAAGGGAAACAGTCTCTTTATAAGGTACAACTATACTGAAGGCCGTCCTTATAGGACAAGAAATTAAATAGAGAATTCAGAGGCAATTTCTTTATCTTGAGAGTAATGAGTGTTTGGATGCATTTAAGGAAAGAATACAGAACTTGATGTTTTTAATGAAAGGATAAATAAACATAAGAAGGAAAAGGGAATAGTGGATCAGCTGACAGAATTAATAGCCTAAATGTTGACAATTAATAACTGGATTGAAAAGTCCATTTTTGTTTACTGTAATTCTAAGTAGTTTAGTATGTGATACTCCATCAATTAAATTAAATTGCACAACATTATTTTTTAGTTTTATGCAATTGGAAATTGTCTACCCTTGGGTGCAATAGAATAACAAGATATTCTGGATTATTTTAGAAACATAGAAACATAGAAAATAGGTGCAGGAGTAGGCCATTCGGCCCTTCGAGCCTGCACCGCCATTCAATATGATCATGGCTGATCATCCAGCTCAGTAGCCTGTACCTGCCTTCTCTCCATACCCCCTGATCCCTTTAGCAAAAAGGGCCACATCTAACTCCCTCTTAAATATAGCCAATGAACTGGCCTCAACTTTGTGTCACTGTGAAATTTAACCAGGCACTACCTATCATAAATCACTCCTTCGATCGTAAAGTTAATTCTGCATGATTTAATTTTCCATGCAACACACCTCTCATTGGGCATAACTGGAAAAATGTGATAGTACCAGCACAGCATTGGATTGGCAATCCTCCAAGTAAGTGAAATATCTATCTGATTTTTGTCCAATTTCCCTCACAATGAACTCAGATTGGACTCTGATCAGTACTCTGATCACAATACTCTCTGATCTCTTGGACATCTCTGATCTGCAGCCTCTTCATTTTGCCTCTTCCCCTCCCCTCTCACACCCAGTGCCAACAACATTTCTCTAAACTCCCCATTCTCTAACACTTTTTCTGTCTCAATACTTTTCAAAATCTGCCCAAGATTAATAGTGAATGCCTGATCAATGATCAATGCTCCATAAACCTCCATAAAAGGTTGTAAATACCTGTGGCCATCGCCTGAGCCCATCCTTATTGGATGAACCAGAATTCCTAGGTCTAGGTAGCTTACCTCAACAATGTAGGATAAACTAGTAGTCCCTATTCACCAGGAAATTTTTATTCATTATTTTTTTTTAAATCACAGAATCATTTGAGTCATGAAATTATTGTAGTACAAAAAGCAAATAACTAGATTGCAACGTTAATTTATTCCTTGTATTAATGTCCATTGTTAATATTGAAGTACAGAGCACTTTGAATTGTAAATGTTTGTAATTTCTAATTTAATAAGAAATGTCTAATGTCTAAATGTCAATGTCCAATATTGCACAATGTAGCGGCAGGCATTTTGGAGCTTTTCACCTTTCTTGGTTGGACTAGGTGAGGAAAGAAGCTATGGATGATGCCTGGCAAGGTGTAGATTAGTTACAGTGTGCAATATTTTCTCATTTTAATGCATCATTACTCCTCAGTAGTTTCTTCAGGTTGCCATATAATTCAGTATGTATATTGCAAAACAAAGTAAAGGCTTGGGTGGCATCTTTATAAATTGTATAAGTGACACATTAAATTTACTTTTGTTGCTAAATTAGCAACGCTGATAAATCACTTGGAGATTGAACTGTGTTGTGGAGGATCCCTGATATGTTGTGTGCATCAAATCACTTGTATAGTTTTTTTGAGGCATATTACATTTTCAATCCATCTCTTAAACCTTCACTGTACCAGCGGTAACATATCTTTGTTTCTTTTAGAACTTATTTTTAAAATAAGCCTGCGGAGTGCTATGCTTATGAGCCGACAACCTATTAATCTACTTGTTTAAATCTATTGCTTTCTCTACTAGCATATACTAGCTAAAATACCCAACAAAACAACTCTTACCAAAAAACATATATGGACTCATTAGTATATGCATTTCTGACATGTTTTCTTGCAACAAAATAAATTGCAATATAACTGGGGTGTCTAAACTAAAATGAACAATATTTTATTTTTCATCTAGCATTAGATATATATGAATATATGGCTTTCAAGAGAAACATATATGATCATCAATTTTTGTGAGTCCATAAAGTTAAATGAGTAAAATAGTTTGTGGCAAGGAAAGTAAGATCTTAGTGCTCTCATTTCGTCAAGCTGTTTTATGTTGAAACTAATAAAGTTTTCTTTGATTCCTCTCCTAATTATTATTAACTATTAAGCCTATAATTAACTCTAATTAACTATTACGTAACTGAGCAATATTCTTTTTCTTGTTTCTGTGATTGCTAAATCAGTAAAGAATTTATATAAGCAATATTGGCACATTTTTGAAGAAGTTATTTGGGTTTTGATGTTGGTGAACCAGAAGACGAACGATTGCTAATAATCTGACATATTTGAGAAACCATTCCTGTACGATCTTTTGAGTTTACTGATGCATTTCCACAATGCTACTGCTGAATTCTGAGCACATCAAAAAAAGAAAATAATAATCTGCAAGTGCTGTCATACACCAGAGGAACAGAGATTTTGATCACTGCAGTTCAATATCTGAGATCCTATCAAAAAGACGACAAGGCAATAACAGATAAAGGTAAGAACTTCAGATTTTTGTTTCAATTTGCTTAGTTATGTAACGTCTTAATTTTTGAAGAAAAGACACTGTAAACAATCACAAATTTCAATTGACATTTTATCTGCAGAAATTGTTACCCAGAGGATACAGAGTGAGACTGATAATACATGTAATTTATTATGTCTGTAGAATAGACTTAAACTACACAAAAACTCTTGTTCTGTTGAGGATATATGTCGTGAATGGCCCATGTCACGTGGCCTCTTACTGTCATTTTGCTGACTTTTGCACATGGTGGTTGGAACTATAAATACTGCTTACAATTTTAAGATACTTTTTCTGTAGTAAAATGGCTCTTTTATGATTGTAAATTGAAACAACATTCACTTAAGAACATTGGAGTCTATGGGTCTGGAAATCACAATTGGAATCCATGACGGTAACCAAGTTTAAACAAAAACATGTCACTTTATTCACTTCCTGTAACTCTTGCAGTTTTCTTCCATTAAAATTACAGTTTAGCTTCAATTTTCCAGCTCTACCAATTTCCACCTGAGTCTCCGGCGCTGCATTCGCTGTAAGGCAGCAACTCTACCGCTGCGCCACTGTGCCACCCAAATGTATTGACATTTTAATACTCAATGGTCTACTTATTTTAAAAAACTGTAACCCTTGGATCTTAACATTCTCGACAGGGGAAGCAATATTTCTCTCCCCTCCCCCCCCCCCCCCATCTACCCTGTCAACTCCATAAGAATTTTGTATGTTTTAAAGATATTACCTTGTGTACACTCAGCAGAATAGGTGCAGTGGCTTTATCTCTTCTCGAGGGACCCCATTGCTGCCCCGATTGCAAGTATATTCTTCCTCACATAGCTGGATCAATCATAATCATAATAGTAATTTATTAGCCAAGTATGTTTTGCAACATACGAGGAATTTGATTTGCCATGCAGTCATACCAATAAATAGCAACAAGACACCCAAATAAATTTTAAACATGAACATCCACCACAGCGACTCCCCCACATTCCTCACTGTGATGGAAGGCAAAAAAAGTTCAATTGTCTTCCCATCTTTGTTCTCCCGCGGTCGGGGCACTCGAACCGTCCGTTGTCGGGGCGATCTTGGCTCCCGCAGCCGACGGTCGAGCCCTCCGCATCGGGGAGATCACCCTCTTGCATTGGCGGAAACACAGCTCCCCGCGCCGACCAATCGGACCCCGGTCGGGGATAGTCGAACCTCCTGTGGCTTGGAGCTTCCTGACATCAGTCTCTACCCGAGACTGCGAGCTCCTCGATGTTGAAATCCGCAGGCCGCGGTTGGAGCATTGATCCCAGGCAAGGGATCGCAGACTCCGATGGTAAGTCCACGGCCCTGCGGTGGGGCTCAAAGTTAGTCTTGAGCAAGGTCACCAGGTCTATGATGTTAGGCCGCAGAGCGACCAGAGATACAATCCAGAGAAAAATCGCATCTCTGGCAAGGTAAGAGATTGAAAAAAGTTTCCCCCACCCTCCACATAAACATTAACACTTACTTTTTAAAACACACTAAAAATACAGCCAGACCGTTGGCGAGGCTGCCATAGGTGACAGCGCCACCCGGCATGATAATACAATATCCCAAGACTTGTTGGAACCTTAAATAATTGCAGGAAAATCCCTATACCCGTATCTTCTATTTTTGTAACCATAATCAGAATACGATTTATCTTTCTAACTGCTTGCTGTGTTTGCTTGTTGACTTTCTCAATAATTTTTATAAAAGGACATTTAGCTTTTTCTGAACACCAATATCAATCTCACCAATATTTCTTCAATCCATGGCAACTTTGATGAAGTCTTCCCAGCCTAGCTTTTCTCAGCTAACACTTGCATCTTTCTGAGTCTTTCCTTACAGATCTGGTATTTGCTTTTCAAATAGCTGCTTATTTGGCCTCCTTTGTACTCTCCCTGGACCTAAAATGATAAGTATTAAACTATGGATTGGTGGCTGGTGAGCTGTATGCACACTCACTACTGTCCCCTTCATAAGCTGTACCTTTAAATAAAATGGAACTATTTATTCAGACAGAATCAGTCAGCTGCTTCTGACTTGTAGGGCAGCACAGAGCATTGGGCTCCCAACGCATCATAGGCTTAATACTTTTGTTAGGAACTGGGTTTGTACCCGCAATTTCTCTAGCTTAATAATTTATAGTCAAATTTGTTACTTTGATGGAACATACAAAGAAACAACCACACCATCTCAAACAGGGAAAATTATAAGACCCGACTTAGAAACTACATAACTGAATCCCTGTACCAATTTTCTATCTGGTGCACTTCACTGGATTATCAAATAGTTTTTCACTTTGTATTTTGTGACAGTACTAAGTAGTTTTTAGCCAAAGAGGAACTAATCAGTAGCAGGACTTCTGAAAGGAGTTGAATTTCTCATGTAATGTTTATTTAATATCTTGTACATCTTTGAATCCTCTGTTCACTGGACAGTTGATTTGCACACGTTTTACATGCTTGTGATGCAACTGAGATGTTATCATGCCTAAAAATGTTAATCAAATCAATCAACTTCCAGTCAAATGTGACAAAATAATAGTTTATTGGCTTTCACCATTGTTTTCCCACGTGGTGAATTCTTGATTTCAACCATGAGATGAGGATAGTTACAAGAATGTTTCTATCAGCATTGTCATTGCATTCACTCTATTCGGCATGCACAGAAAAATTTCTTAACTTCGTTAGCTCTTCTTTATACAAAAAACAGAGCATCCAGAAGTTAAGGTTGAATATATTCCATCTATATTTAAAATTCTTATTAATAATGAAATTAAACAGACTGTACAAGGATTAGACTTTTCTATTGGCTTTTTTCTTTACTTGCATTTTGGTTAGATTTAATTAATTGCACAAAAATGTGTAATATTACCATATTGTAAAATATTTTTAAATCACTGTGAAGAAGTAAGTATTTTATCAAAATATTATTAATTTTCCCATTATTTCATCCTGCAAAGTTTCACTTATTTTTAGATTGGGCTTCCAGAAGAACTTAAGACTTTACATAATAAACAATTATCCTGCACCACAAATAAATCTTATGTGCTTAACGTGATGGTATGTGTTGTTTTCTGTAATAAGTGGGAGCTAATCAAATAACAGATGATATAACAAGGGTCATAATCCAAAATATTTCAGTATTTTCTCACCATAGCTATCTTATCAACCAGGACTTTAGCAGTTAATTTACACTTGCATTGATCCAGACAGTTGTTGTTACCATTGTTTTATTTGGCTTAATGTTCTCTCCCCTCTAAAGAAAAATATAAAAGTAACTCTACAAGATTTTTTTGTCTGATTTCTTAATGTAGTGATTACAAATTTTAAATTTTGTTAAGAAGTAAATATTTAAGAAGTAAAGAAGTAAATGCAAGATGACAGTATGCTTTCTATGGTGCATCTGTAGAAGCTAGTAAAAGTCATTGGATACATGCCAAACTTTGTCAGTCTCTTGAGGAAGAGGAGGCATTTTGGCCATAGCTTTGATGTGGTTGGTCCGGGACAAATATTTGGTGATAATTATGCCTTGGAACTTGAAGCTCTCGACCATTTCCACTTTGACACCATTGATGCTGATTTGGGAAAGAAGAGCTAACTCTACCTCACTTCCTGAAGTTAATGACTAGCTCCATTATCATGCTGACATTGAGAGAAAAGTTCTTGTCTTGAAGCCATGCTACCAAGCTTTGTATTTCCTTCCTGTACTCCATCTCATCATTGTTCAAGAAACAGCCCACCACACTGGTGTCATCTGCAAACTTGTAGGCAAAGTACTAAACGAGTACTTTGCATCTGTATTCACCAAGGAGAAGGACATGGAGGATAGTAAGATCAGTCTGGGTTACATTAATATGCTAGGGCAATTTGAGATCAAGAAGGATGTGCTGTTTGAAAGTATTAAAGTGAATAAATCCCTAGGGCCTGATGAAATCTACCCCAAGGTATTGAGAGAGGCTGGAGAGGAGATTGCAGGAGCCTCGACAAAGAACTTTGGATCCTTTCTAGTCGCAGCTGACGGAGAGTAGGACTGGAGAGTAGCCAATGTTGTTGTTTTGTTTAAGAAAGAAAGTAGAGATAATCCAGTAAATTGTAGGCCGTTGAGTCTCTCATCCATGGTAGAAAGGCTATTGAAAAGGATTCTTTGGCATAGGATTTACTCGCATTTGGAAGAGAATAGGAAAATTAGGGACAGTCAACGTGGTTTTGTTTGTGGAAAATCCTATCTAACTAACTTGATTGAGGTTTGAGGAGGTGATGAAAGTGATCAATGAGGTTGATATTGTCTACCTGAACTTTAAGGTATTTGATAAAGTTCCTCATGGTGGGCTGATCCGGAAGATTGTCCAAGATAGGTTAGATAGGCACATGGATATACAATACGATATGATAGAACTTTATTTATCCCAGGAGGGAAAAATAATATGCAAGAATGAGGTTTATGGACCAAGTGCAGACAGGGGAGATTAGTTTATCTTTGCATTATATATGGCACTGACATTGTGGGCTGAAGGGCTGGTTCTTGTGGTGAACTGTTATGTTCGACGATGATAAGGTTGAAATAACTTTAACTTCTATCCAATCTAAGTGTTATGTTTAGGTATAGGAAATGGCAAATTTGAGATGCAAGTGTAGTTTCTTCATTTGATAGCTAGTCATGAGTCAAGCAACCTTTCTTATTTTTGTATATTTTAAAGCTTTGTGAGCAGTAGCAACTCTATAATATATTAGTATTGAAATCAACTTCAGTATTCATGATTTAAAGACCTACTAAGCTTACAATTTTGATTCATACACATTTTTTATGTTCCATTACTTAATAATAACACCATGGAATTTCAAGAATACTTGAAGTGCATTGCAAAATCACAGATATATACAATATATTTAAAGGTCATTGAACATTGTACCTGAAGTGAATAAGAAGAGCACCTAAAAGGCTCTGCTAACTTTACGATTTAATTTGTATTCTTTTAGGTAGTGACATTTCAAGTACACATGCAAGTATTGTAAAAAATATGGTGATTGTTTCTTCATCTACATTCTTTTCGGGCAATGAATTTCAGAAGCACCTTTGGAATTATTTTTTGTTCCCTTGACTCTTCTGCAATTTTTTGATCAATTACATTTACGCTAATAAAAACAAACATGCAGCAAATCAGGCATAATCATTGGAGAGAATGACGCAGGGGTAATATTTCAGGTCAGCAAGCTTTAATCAAGTGGAAATAGCTAGAAATGTATTTTGAGGTGCAGAGAAATGGGGGAGAAGAGAACAAAAGCGGCCTCAGACTGAATGGAATGACAGCACGAGTGTTCGCGCAAGATAACAAAGCATTGAAGAAATGAAAGTGCAAAATTATTATCTGAAATGTAAAAGGAATTTCAAATGAATGCTGTATATCAAATAAAATTGCAGCAATGCCAGTTCTTTGAAATTATTGGTTCAATGTTGAAGTTAAAAATCTCTTTCATGTCTAGTGAAATGATAAGTTACCGTTCCTGAACTTGGGTTGAATTTTGTCTGAACAATTCAGAAGATTCAAGGCAGAGTAGTCAGAATACGACAGAGCATTGAAGCGGGTGGTGACAAAAAGCTCGGTGTCATGATTACATACTCGGAGGTATTCTGCAAAGTGGTCAGAGCAGCTCTCCTGCATTTGGTCTCCCCAGCATAGAGGCACAAGTTAATATAACTCCAAATAAACTAGTATTGTACACTTGGAAAATTCAGATAACAGTATTGCCTCAATTTCCCATTTATCTGGCCCTGGTTGAGAATTCTGACTTCTGACAGGGTAAGATTTTCTTTTGCTCTGGAACCTTTTTCTAAGGCATAAAGCATCCTCAAATGTTATCAACAGTGATGCAAAAATGAAATTCCATTTACCCAATGGGATTGAAAAATCATTTTATTTATCTCAGAACAACGGTTTCCCCAGAGACTGTGCTCTTTATAGTTTTGGCATTTAAACCGCATTACTTATGAGACCTGTGATTTTAAATAAGTCACAAAAAACTTCACTTACTTCTCCTTTAGTCCACACAAGAATAGACAGGGCTGGTAAATACAACTGCCCATGTCACAGGCATCCATAGGTCACAAGCATTCATAGACAGCAGTTGTGTCCTTCCTGGCAATCACCTGCAAAGGCATGACGGTAGTTCTGGATGGTGTACAGATGGTCTTCATCTGCCTGCTCAAGTTTCTCCAACTTCTTGGGAACACTCTAGCATCATGCCTTCCCCCATTACCTACACCCCTCTCCCTTCAATTCTTTGTGATCCATCTATTTATTACCATTACTTTTTTTAATTCTATTTTCAGGATATAAGCATCTTTGGCAAGGTCAACATTTATCACCTATTCCTAATTACCCTTTAGAAAATGGTATTTATTTCACAAACTGCTGGAGTAACTCAGCAAGTCAGGCAGCATCTCAGGAGAGAAGGAATGGGTGACGTTTCGGGTCGAGGCCCTTCTTCAGGGGGGCGGGACAAAGGAAGGATATAGGTGGAGACAGGAAGATAGAGGGAGAACTGGGAAGGGGGAGGGGAAGAGGGGCACAGAGGAACTATCTAAAGTTGGAGAAGTCAATGTTCATACCGCTGGGCTGCAAGCTGCCCAAGCGAAATATGAGGCGCTGTTCCTCCAATTTCCGGTGGGCCTCACTATGGCACTGGAGGAGGCCCATGACAGAAAGGTGGGAATGGGAGGGGGAGTTGAAGTGCTCAGCCACCGGGAGATCAGGTTGGTTAAGGCGGACTGAGCGAAGGTGTTTGGATCGCCGAGCCTGCGTTTGGATTCGCTGATGTAAAGAAGTTGACATCTAGGGCAGCGGATACAATAGATGAGGTTGGAGGAGGTGCAGGTGAACCTCTGTCTCAGCAGATGTTTCTACGAGTAATTGAGGTTTCCGTCTGACTATTGAGGTGGTAGAATAAGAAATGCTCTGACATTCTTTGTTAGATTCACTGCGATTGAAATAATTTGATGTTGGCAGCTTTATTATGGGGGTGCTTTCATTAACCAGCCGTTACATATCTGCCTATTGAATCCAGCAAGTCATTACAAAAGGATTTTTGAAAGGGACAAATTGAGATGATATGGGTTTACATACGAAAACAATGGATAAGCAAAGCAATCCCAGTCGAAGGTGCATTAATTACAATATTACAATATCCATGTAATGACAAAAGAAGGCAACTTCCCTTTCAAATGTGTAAATATCATAGCAATTAGTTCAGAGAAACCAATTAGAACATTAGCAATCAGTGAGGAAAAAGTCCCTTTCAGCTCCTACTTTTATTGCCATAAATGATAAGATTCTTTGGGTTGGAGCATGTGGAGGGATGGTGAGAGAGGAGGTTGAGGGGAGGGCAGGTATATTTTCCTTACAGGTGTAAAATTGCTTATAATACTGAGGACATTTGGACATTTTACTTTGTGACCTACATCAGAAGCATATCTGACATTAAATTAGTGTGGGTGACCATTGGTCGACATGGATGTTTGCTTATGGAGAATCTCTAAAATTCAAGCACAAATATTCTGAACTTTGACATGTGTATTATATTGAGTTGTACTGAGCCAATGAAGAACACAGAAAATATAGTGCAGCAAATTTACACCATTTTTGTAAACTGCTCAGTCTACAAACTAACTGCAATATATTATCCCGAGATTCACATTGGTCCTCAACTTCTCCCCAGCATCTCCCAGTGCCCATACCATAGCACTGGACACATTGAACATGGGTTCAAATTATCACAAATGTTATCCAAAGCCAAGATTTGGGAGCATGTCGTATTTCTCATGCTGCTGCAACACTTCCTAAGTCTGACACATTCTGATGTGTACAACTGTCAGCAACAATATTTGAGGGTTTTTTTTCCCCATTGTCTCCTCAGATATGTTCTAAAGTTTGGAACGAATGTCCTTCATAAAAGTGAGAAGGTGCTTTTATTGCAGAGATGTTGTAATTATAAATATAAATATGCCATTTTAGTTTAGAGATACAGTATGGAAACTGGCCCTTCGGCTCACCGAGTCCGCGCCGACCAGCGATCCCCGTACTCAAGCACTATTCTACACACTAGGGACAATTTACAATTTTTACTGAAGTCAATTAACCTGCGATCCTGTACGTCTTTGGAGTGTGGGAGGAAACCGGAGCACCCGGAGAAAACCCACGCAGTCACAGGGGGATCGTACAAACTCCTTACAGACAGCATCCGTAGTCAGGATCGAACCCAGGTCTGTGGTGCTGTAAGGCAGCAACTCTACTGCTGCACCACCGTACTGCCCCCATTTTCATAAAGATTTTTTTGGGGGGTGGGGGGAACCACATTCTTGTATCTTTCTCCAATTCTGAGAAATAATGAGGATCTTCAAAGTACTTCAAAATATTGTATGTGGATAAATAAGTAGCTCTTCCACACTGATGTACAGTGCATTCAGAAAGTATTCAGACCCCTTCGCTTTTTCCACATTTTGTTACGTTACAGCCTTATTTTAAAATGGGTTAAAAAAAAAATGTAACCATCAATCTATACACAATACCCCATAATAAAAAAGCGAAAACAAGCGTTTAGAAATTTTTGCAAAGTAATTAAAAAGAAATAACTGAAATATCACATTTACATAAGTATTCAGACCCTTTACTCAGTACTTTGTTGGGGCACCTTTGGCAGCGATTACAGCCTCAAGTCTTCTTGGGTATGACGCTACAAACTTGGCACACCTGTATTTGGGTAATTTCTCCCATTCTTCTCTGCAGATCCTCTCAAGCTCTGTCAGGTTGGAGGAGGAGCATCGATGCACAGCTATTTTCAGGTCCCTCCAGAGATGTTCAAATCCGGGCTCTGGCTGGGCCACTCAAGGACATTCACAGACTTGTCACAAAGCCACTCCTGCGTTGTCTTGGCTGCGTGCTTAGGGTCGTTGTCCTGTTGGAAGATGAACCTCTGCCCCAGTCTGAGGTCCAGAACGCTCTGGAACAGGTTTTCATCAAGGAACTCTTTGTACTTTGCTCCATTGATCTTTCCATTGCCGCTGAAAAACATCCCCACAGCATGATGCTGCCACCACCATGCTTCACTGTAGGTATGGTATTGGCCAGGTGATGAGCGGTGCCTGGTTTCCTCCAGACGTGACGCTTGGCATTCAGGCCAAAGAGTTCAATCTTGCTTTCATCAGACCAGAGAATCTTGTTTCTCATAGTCTGAGAGTCCTTTAGGTGCCTTTTGACAAACTCCAAGTGGACTGTCATGTGCCTTTTACTGAGGAGTGGCTTCCGTCTGACTACCATAAAGGCCTGATTGGTGGAGTGCTGCAGATATAGTTGTCCTTCTGGAAGGTTCTCCCATCTTCACAGACTTGCTCTGGAGCTCTGTCAAAGTGACCATCGGGTTCTTGGTCACCTCCCTGACCAAGGCCCTTCTCCCCCCGATTGCTCAGTCTGACAATAGACAATAGGTGCAGGAGGAGGCCATTCGGCCCTTCGAGCCACCACCGCCATTCAATGTGATCATTCTCAATCAGTACCCCGTTCCTGCCTTCTCCCCATTCCCCCTGACACCGCTATCCTTAAGAGCTCTATCCAGCTCTCTCTTGAATGCATTCAGAGAATTGGCCTCCACTGCCTTCTGAGGCAGAGAATTCCACAGATTCACAACTCTCTGACTGAAAAAGTTTTTCCTCATCTCAGTTCTAAATGGCCTACCCCTTATTCTTAAACTGTGGCCCCTTGTTCTGGACTCCCCCAACATTGGGAACATGTTTCCTGCCTCTAACGGCAAAGGTGTCCAACCCCTTAATAATCTTATACGTTTCGATAAGATCTCCTCTCATCCTTCTAAATTCCAGTGTATACAAGCCTAGTCGCTCCAGTTTTTCAACATATGACAGTCCCGCCATTCCGGGAATTAACCTAGTAAACCTACGCTGCACGCCCTCAATAGCAAGAATATCCTTCCTCAAATTTGGAGACCAAAACTGCACACAGTACTCCAGGTGCGGTCTCACTAGGGCCCTGTACAACTGCAGAAGGACCTCTTTGCTCCTATTCTCAACTCCTCTTGTTATGAAGGCCAACATTCCATTGGCTTTCTTCACTGCCTGCTGTACCTGCATGCTGCCTTTCAGTGACTGATGCACTAGGACACACAGATCTCGTTGTACGTCCCCTGTTCCTAACTTGACACCATTCAGATAATACTCTGCCTTCCTATTCTTACCACCAAAGTGGATAACCTCACACTTATCCACATTAAACTGCATCTGCCATGCATCCGCCCACTCACACAACCTGTCCAAGTCACCCTGCAACCTCATAGCATCTTCCTCACAGTTCACACTACCACCCAGCTTTGTATCATCTGCAAATTTGCTAATGGTACTTTTAATCCCTTCATCCAAGTCAGGCCAACGTGCGGCCAACTCTATGACGAGTCCTGGTGGTTCCAAAGTTCTTCCATTTAAGAATGATGGAGGCCACTGTGCTCTTTGGGACCTGCAATGCTGCAGAAATTGTTTTATACCCTTCCCCAGATCTGTGCCTCGACACAATCCTGTCTCAGAGGTCTACGGGCAATTCCTTTGTCTTCTTGGCTTGGTTTTTGCTCTGACATGCACTGTCAACTGTGGGACCTTATATAAACAAATGTGTCCCTTTCAAAATCATGTCCAATCAATTTAATTTACCTCTGGTGGACTCCAATCAAGTTGTAGAAACATTTCAAGGATAATTAATGGAAACAGGATGAACATAAGCTCAATTTTGAGTGTCAAAGCAAAAGGTCTGAATACTTATGTAAAAGTGATATTTCAGTTATTTCTTTTTAATTACTTTGCAAAAATTTCTAAACATCTGTTTTTGCTTTTTTATTATGGGGTATAGCGTAGATTGATGATAATTTTTTTTAAAATCCATTTTAAAATAAGGCTGCAACATAACAAAATGTGGAAAAAGCGAAGGGGTACTTTGAATACTTTCTGAATACTTTCTGAATGCACTGTATAATCTAAAATCCAGCTTCCATTGACACAAGGATACTGACATTTTTGGAGAGGAGAACATTTCAATTCAAATGTTTAAACAGTGCAGAAAGAATAAACTTATTCTTGTACAATTACATCTGATTTGTGACAGGCCTAACTAAACTGTAATACTTTCAGGATTTACAATATTGAGAGAACTTGATTCCATTTTGTAACAGTAACAGTCTGAATAGAATGCAATTCCCCAGGAAGCTAATATAATATTTTGTCTGAGAAAGTCCTACCTGATCTCTTGCAGGATTTCTCTTCATTAGCTTCTGATTCTGTCTGTATCCGGTCTTTATGAGGTTTGATTGCATGCACATTGATAGTTTTCTTTTGATAGCTGAATGCAGGTTATAAGAATAATATTATTTAGGGATTATTTTTCTGAGTGTGGAAATTGGAATGATTTTATTTCTTTTAAACCTCTAAAGTGAAATTAGTTTATCATGATGCATTCAGTAATGTCAAGTTTTCAAACAGCAATAAAGTTTACATTTTTGTGCTGACCCTTTTTTACCACAGATTTATAACCTTTCTTTTGGCCACCATGTGCTATTTCTTGCTGAAGCCTGAATAGTTTCTTGCTTGAAAATATGTAAATAATACTTGGTTTTGAGAATAAGATATTTGGTTTTACAATTAGTTAATTGTTCGTGTTGCTCTCGGTGGGTCACAGTAAAAAATGCATACATTAAACCACTTTTTGCATTTTATTACCTGATTAAGAGGTTGATAAATTTCGTATAATGATTATTTTTTTATATTTGGAAATTGAAAAAGCCTGATAGAAGTACTTAGTACTGTCAGTAGATTCAAAGTAGAAACCTAGTATTAGACTGGGCCATTCCCATATAATTAGAAAGAATTGTGCACAAGAAAGATGACCTTGAAATGAACATTGAATAAAGATGTTTTGCCATACTTAAGACATGCGCTTTGGGAAGGGTAGAAAATGTATTTGGTCCCTTAAAAACAAATAAAATAAGTCTGCATGCTTTCTTTATCTTTAAAATGAAAGATTTTTCTTCTTAAATACAGCCTATGTGTTCCAACAAAAGATACTGTCTACCTTGTGCAATTGACTACAGAAATACACTTTCTAATAAATAATAAGTAACCTTTACAAAAGTTAGCAATGCACTGTTAAAAAGCTTGTTTCTCGTAGTTTGACAGAGGTTTTTAAACAATTGTTCATTAAATTAGATGCAGCTAACCTATTTTATTTTTTTAAGTTCCTTCTATGGCTACATTTGCCTTTCTGGAAAATCTTGTCCAGTACTACAGATTCCACCTCTTGCAATCAGAACCTGAAGAAAGAAGCACTTTGATACCTGTGCTACCAGACCAAAAACAGCAACCTACGAGGGATAAGGTCCAACATGATTACCCTCATCATCCACCAACGCTGCTGCACCTTCCACAACCTTATGAAAACCAACATGCAGAAGAACAACCAGCAGTGACTGAGCAGGGCCCAGAACCTAAACTGACTCAACAAAATTGTTCCGAGCAAGAACTTAAGGTTGAACAATGTGATGAAATTCCGGATCGACAAGTTTACCCTGAACAATCAAAACACCAATATCAGCAGATAAAACTCAAAGAACAACTTATTGAGGTGCCACAAAATAACAGTCAGTGCCAGCAACATTTAATGGTTGAACATCATCCATTAGATCCAAACCAATTACCACATCTCCAGCAACAGTCACCACAACAGTTACCACATCTCCACCAACAGCCGGCACAACAGTTACCACATCTCCAGCAACAGTCACCACAACAGTTACCACATCTCCACCAACAGTCGGCACAACAGTTACCACATCTCCAGCAACAGTCACCACAACAGTCACCACATCTCCACCAACAGCCGGCACAACAGTTACCACATCTCCACCAACAGCCGGCACAACAGTTACCACATCTCCAGCAGCACTTGGTGCAACAGTTACCACATCTCCACCAACAGCCGCCACCACAGTTACCACATCTCCAGCAACAGTCACCACAACAGTTACCACATCTCCAGCAACAGCCGCCACCACAGTTACCACATCTCCACCAACAGCCGGCACAACAGTTACCACATCTCCAGCAGCAACCGGCACAACAGTTACCACATCTCCAGCAGCACTCGGTGCAACAGTTACCACATCTCCACCAACAGCCGCCACCACAGTTACCACATCTCCAGCAACAGTCACCACAACAGTTACCACATCTCCAGCAACAGCCGCCACCACAGTTACCACATCTCCACCAAATGCCGACACAACAGTTACCACATCTCCAGCAGCAGACGCCACCACAGTTACCGCATCTCCACCAACAGCCGGCACAACAGTTACCACTTCTCCAGCAACAATCACCTCACCAATCATCACAAAATCAGCGGTCATCCCCACAGCCACTGCCACAATCCCAGCAACCACAACCTGAACGGAAGACATTTTTATGGCATCAAGAAAATCTACAGCCATTGCCACTATCAGCACCACCGCCACAATCACAACCACAGCAGCAGCTTCCACAGTACCAATGCCCTTCAATGCAGGAAGCACCACATCTCCAACATAGGTTGCAGCCTTCAACTTTCAAAGATATTTGCCGTAATCTGAAAGCAGTAGCTGCTCGTAAACGTATGCGGCAAAATCAGCCATCGGTAAGAACCGTCATTTGATACAAAAAGATTCTTTACATTGATTGGCTAGTTTTACTTGAATGAGGTTGAATCAAATGAAAATTGCTGCTTGCCAACTTAAGTTTTCAAGGAGGCATATATGTGATTACCATGTGAATCCAAAAGATGAAATTGTCTTCCTAGAAAAAAAATAAGGCTGTGACAATTAAGTATCTTCGGTATTTGCATGCATGTGAATGAGTGAGAGACATCAAGGCCCCCTGACTGACTTTGGTTATGTGGAGAGGTGTTAGAAGCTATCATTTATTTCCTCAGAACAGCGAAGGGAAACAGGAAATTTATTACAGGTGTTAAAATTGGAGGCGTTTTCAGAGCCCTGATGGAAAAACTGTTTCTATCGACAGTAGGAATGGTAACCAGAGATATAAATTTAATGTGATTGGCAAATGGACCACTGCAAATGTGGGCTTAGGAATGGTGATGATGAAAAATATTTTGCTCTGCAACTTATTAAGATTGTAAGAAAATAGTGGAGTAAATTTAATCATAGCTTTTAAAAAGGAATTGCTTATTTATTTGTGAGAGATATTTTCATGATTGAGAGAAATTGCTTATGCTGATGAGCGCAGCACCATAGACGTGCCATACATGGGCCTATAAACCTCCGCATGATAGACTGTTTTGCAATGTCGGATCACTTGGGATCCGGGGAGTGCTAGCTAACTGGATACAGAATTGGATTAATGGTAGGATAAAGAGAGTGGTGGTGGAAAGGTATTTATCATATTGGAGGCCTTTAACTAGTGGTGTGCCTCGGTCCATTACTCTTTGTCATCTATAGCAACGATTTAGATGAAAATGTAAAAGCATGATTAATAAGTTTGCAGATGACACTAAACTAGGTTGCAGCATAGACTGTGAAAATGGTTATCAATATTTACAAAAAGATCATGATCAGCTTGGCAAATGGACTGGGAATGGTTAATTTAGATCAGTGTGAGTTGTTGTATTTTGGGAAGTTCAATCATGGCAGGGCCTTCACAGTGAATGAGAGAGCTTTGGGAGTGTTGTAGAGCTATGAGTACAAGTACATAGTTCCCTGAAAGTGATGTTGCAGGCAGATAGGGTGGTGAAGAAGTCTTTTCGCTGGCTGGCCTTCATTAGTCACGGAATTGAGTGTAGAAGTTGGGACGTTATTTCACAGTTGTACATGATTTTGGTGAGTCTACACTTGGAGTATTATGATCAATTTTGGTCACCCTGCTCTAAGAAAGGTGCCTTTAATCTGGAAAGAGTAGATTTCCAAGCATGATGCCAGGACTCAAGGGCCTGAGTTATAAGAAGGCGTTCGGCAGGTTAGGACTTTATTCATTGGAGTATTAGAAGGCAGCAGGTGTATAAAATCATGTGGACAATAGTAGGGCGAATCAAGCACTAGAGGAGATAGATTTAAGATGAGATGGGAAGGATTTAATAGGGACCTGAGGGTCAACTTTTTCACACAGAGGGTAGTTGGTATATGGAACGAATTGTCAGGGGAAGTAATTGAGGCAGGCACAATAACAACATTTAACCTGTTCACTGGCAAGGTTTGTTTTCACTATTCGCCATGACCCGAGTATACTCAGGGGTGGCACTGAACAGGTTAAAAAAACATTTGGACAGGTGCATGGACAGGAAAAGTAAATTTAGAGTAATATGGGCCAGGCTCTGGCAAAAGGGACTCTCTTGGATGGGACATCTTAGTCTGCATGGACGAGTTGAGCCAAAAAGATTCTTTTGCTGCTACATGATTCTATCACTCCAAAAGAACAGACACCTGTTTGACAGAATTGGATGTCTTTTCTTCTTTTTGATTCTATGATTTAAATACCTTAGATATCATAGATCTGGGTCTTGAACACTATTGGAAAATATTTTAAAAGCTTTCGCTTTGAAATATCAAGCCATATAAAATTCAAATGAATACTGCATTGTCCGCAGAGGAAATAACTATTATGAAATGATTGTACCGGTAATATTGTACCAAGGCATGTTGACTAATAAGTTTCAAGTTTGGGACTTCAGTGGCTGATTTTCAGTTGGGACACTGGATTTTGCTGCTTAAACTGCCACATGGATTGCCATGGTTGCAAGAAAGAGACCATGTCAACACTATATCAAAGACAGTTAGGAATAAATGTTGACCAAAGCTTGTGGAATGGGGAAAAAAGAGCCAAATTAGAACATTTCTAAGAGAGAATAGGTATACACCCCCAGTACATTACCACAAGTGGACACTAAATGATTTTGTCGGGCATTTATTGCTGATAGTTGAAGTGAGTTGATGGGGGCAGAGAAAGGTTCTGCTAATTGAAGAACCTGGTATAACATACCCTCTTGGGCCCTATGTGAATAATGTTCTTTTAAGTAAGATACCAAGAAGGAGATGGGTGCATGGTGCCTATGGGACCATATATCTTGTATGATACTTTTTTTAGAAGGTGTGGCTCAAGGAGGAAAGGGGGAAAGGACTTAAAAACCTGTGCATAGCAGATTTAAATAGTAGGCAAAATAATTGAAGGATTCCATATGGAGGTAAAAATGCTCAAACTTTCTAATTGCTGGAACATAACATGGGATTATTATAGGATCAGGGTAAATGGGTGGTTGATGGTCGGCAATTTTATTAGATTGTATCTCTCTATTGCTCAGAATTCTGTAAATAAGTATATGTTTTAGTTTTTAAATACTATAATGTTTCTTATTGCTTGTATTACAAGGAAGGTGCACAGCCTGGCTCTGGGATATCAGTCAATTGCCTTAATTTAAATTTCATCAGTCCTGCTGAGAGAAGTGACCCAAGCAAACTTACAAGAGCTTTGCTGGAATACTTTTACACTGAGCAACACCTGGCTTCACATTGTGCTCGAGGCAGAGGCAAAAACAGTGGGTTCAACATGTCCAGACCAGCTCTTGATCCTGATGTTGTGGATGCAATCAAAGGTACAACACACTTTATTCACTTAAAATTTTAATCATGGTAATTTGTATAATGAAGCCGCAAGGAATAAATTAAGCAGCTAAGAGACATTTTCAGTGTATTTAGCTGCCTAGGTGCTTCAAACTAATATTTGGTCCCAAAAATTGAAAAGGTATTTCTAGAAAGCACAGCTGCTGATCTTTGCCCATCCATGAAAAAATAAAATTTTCAACGTTAAAATGGCTTAGTGTTATTTTCAAATTTGGTACTGGAATTATATTTCTGGCCTTTCAATGAAGTAGACCACCTGATTTATATATATACCAGTTGAACTTGGGAAGCCTGATGGTAAGGTGGAGTGGTTTTAAGAGTTTGAAGGGATAGATATCCTTCATTTGGCTTCTCTTCCCACAATTTTCCAATCAAGCCTTTTTCAGTCATTTTTCCACGGCTGTATTCCCTTGCCTTTCATCACCAATCCATGATCAACGGAACATGCCTTTCTGATTGATAGACGTCAACTCCACCTATGAAGCCATAATCTTTCCCAGTTGCTGTCTCTTGTCTCCAACTGCGTTTTATGGCAGGGATTTCAAATAATGGAATAAGAAAATTATGAAGTTTTGCAGTAAAACCTCACAGCAGGACCTCAAAGTCCCAGAGATTTCAAGATTCTTATCTGCTCCAGCAGCATTGCCCCACTACTTCTACTTTAAATAATGCCATTGGGTGTCACCATAATATAATAATACATGTCACAGGAAGTGGAAAATTGTATTTATCCTCAGTAAGAGTAAGAAACGTAACAATGGATGAAAAAATTAACAGTAGGATTTCAGTATCTTCATAAATATTATGTGTGCAATTCTCATTGCAGGCTCACAAAATGGTATTGGTATTGTTTACATGTACGTGCCCCTCAGTTTTGAGTAGTTTGAATTCCAAATGTATTTGGTTAAAAATTCAAATGACAATTGAACATAATGGACAAGTGAGTCAAGAACTCTATTGATTGTTTGAATTGAACTCAAGAACTCAAGTGATTGATTTTAATTTAGTGAAAGGATTTGGATTGATGATTCTGTGACTTGGATTTTACAAAAGAGGTCCAATTAATTGGAGCAGATGATTTTAAAACATATGAAATAGAGCAATGGAAGACCATGTGGTCTGTCAAGACTGCTGTTCCATATCAATTCCATCTGATAATAGTTCGATCCTCAGCCCAACATTATTAAAATACTGAATGGTCCTCCCATAAAATAGGGTGTAGTCCGAATCTTCCAACCTATCTCAGTGCAGACCTTGCACTTTTTTAATCTGCACTTTTTGTGTAATTGTAACACTATAATGTGATAACACCATATTGCGCACTGGGTTTTTTTCTATTTGCACTACCTGTTGTACTTGTATATGGTTTTATTGATGTCTAGTATTATTTGAATGGATCGCACACAAACAAAACTTTTCACTGTACCTCCATACACGTGACAATTAGTTTTAGGCTTAGAGATAAAGAAGGAAAACAGGCCCTTCAGCCCATCAAGTCCATGCCGACCATAGATCTCACATTCACACTAGTTCTATGTTATCCCACTCTCACATCCACTCCCTACACACTAGGGACAATTTTCAGATACCAATCAACTTACAAACTCACGCGTCTTTGGGATGTGGGAGGAAATCATAGCATCTGGAGGAAACCTACGTGGTCAGTGGGAGAACGTGTAAACTCCAGATAGACAGCATCTGAGGAACGTACCTGATCTCTGGCGCTGTGAGGCAGCAGCTCTACCAGTTGCATCACTGTGCCGCAATAATAAATAATATACCAATAATGATTTCCTTGAATCATATCGTATCCAAAAAGATATGAATCCTACCATAAATATACACAGTGACTAGATAACTGCAGCCTATGGAGTGGAGAAATGTAATGATTTACAAACCGCTAAGAAATGTTACCACATCCCTATCCTGAATCTTGTCTACATCTCCATGTTCTAAACTCTCCAGGAAGAGGAACCACTCCTTCAGCATCTATTCTGTGAATCCCAGTCAGCAACTTGTATGTTTAAATGAGATCACTTTTCATTCACATTTCATTATTGTAAACTTCTGCAAATAAATGCCCAACCAACTTAAAACTCCTCATTGGGAATCTGGTTCATGCCAGGAATATTGTAAATCTCCAATGAAAGGAAGTATATATTTCCTCCAGAGACACAAGCAACACATGAGATGTCTTATCAAAGACCTGTACAATTCTAATTACCCTGGGTTGCACAACCTAATAAGACAACCTATCTTTTATTTACTGCCATATATTCAAATTATTTTAAGAACTTGTTAAGAAAGTTCACAAGAGAATCACATGGAAGCACCAAAAAAGGAATGTGCATGGGAATGCCATTGCCTCAATCTGTACAGGCGTGGTGGTGGAGACAGTTATAATAGTGGCATTTAAGAGACTTTTAGATAGGCAGATGGACATGCAGGGAATCGAGAGATATGGATTATGTGTAGGCAGGTAAGAGTTAGTCTTGGCATCTTGTTCGGCACAAACATTGGGTACCGAAAGGCCTGTTCCTGTGCTGTACTGCTCTGTGTTAAACAGCAGAGAGAAAGTATTCATATCTGAAATACATGAGGGTTAAAGTCCTTTTAAAGTCTTGCAGAAGGTTATTTGCATTGTCAGGAGTAACAATCCCTGCTCAAGATATTGCATGACCTTGCAAGATACGGAGGTGAGCAGAACACTTACCTACTCACGTGCGTACATACGGACACACGTTCGTACAAGTGGACAAACATGCATACGTACACAGACCTCACACACACGATCTCTTACTCAATCCACATCTCCTAACACCATCCTCGCGCACCAAGGGCAATCTATTCTCTTTATCTCCTTCACTGGGTTGAAGCAGCTAAATGGTGTCAAATAAAAAGGTCTCTCGTCTCCAGTTAGGCTAAAGGAATGAAGAATAGGTAGGAAAATAGGAAAAAAGGGAGATGAGCCCTCAAATGAAGTGCCTCACCAGGCTGCAGAAACAATTCTCCCCTGGGCATAGGGACCACCAAGATGCAAGCAACCTCATGAATGGGGGCTTAATGAAATTCATCACATATCACAAACAGCATTTTGTGATCCCTGCATTCCCTTTGCACTACTCAATTGTAAACATTATCATTAGAATATGTGTTGCTGAGATGCTTTGCCTACAGCAAACTTACTTACCAACCCATTTATATTACATTTATATTTACCCATTTACATTACATTCACATCCAAGTCATTTATATATATATATATCACAAACAACAGAGTTCCCTGCAGAACTCCGCTGTTTACAGACTTCCAGCTTGAATATTGACCTGTCACCACAATCCTCTGTTTTATATTGGTAAGCCAGTTCTGAATCCATACAACTAAGTCGCTATTAATCCCCTACATCTTAATCTTCTGGATCAGCGCACCATGGGGGACTTTGTCAAATGCCTTCTAAAAATCTTTGTAGGTAACATCCATAGCCCTACCCTCATTGATCACCTTCATCATCTCCTCCGATAAACGATCAAGATAGTAAGACTTGACCTGGCGTGTACAAAGCTGTTACCACCCCCCCCCCCCCCCCCCTCTCCTCTGTTTCAGCTGTACAGCCTTTGTTATTGCTCTCCTGCCATGGAGAGCTTGCCCTTCTCTATTTGCAGTGCAGTTAAGTGTCAGGAGCTATGCTGAACTGTGAAACTCATTTTTTTGCACATACAACATAATCACACGCTTGTTTTTTCAAGGACCACCCAATTTTGCACTAGTATGCAACACAACGATGTTTCAGATGATAAATGTTGGTTCAATCCAATTTCAAGGAAATAGTATATTATTTCAGAATTGTTTGAATGTTTTACCCAAATTTTCTTTTTTAACTTTGCAAAGCAAAAACTACTGGGAGGTCACCCTGCTGAGTGCGCATTGGAAGCTTTGGATATATTTTAACCTCAGTCTATGACATCCTTTGCTTCCCTATAATGCCTATGTAAATGTAATAGATCGAATATGAAGATAATGTGATACAACTCTTTGTTTATACTTAGTCCAGTTCTTCTCGATACACTCTTGATACAATATTAAGGGTCTTGTTTAAATAATCCTATTTAAGATCATCCATCAAACTTATGTTTGTTCATTTTGTATTTTGCAGCATATGTCCAGCTGAAGTTTGCATACGTGACAGACAAGGCATTTTATGCCATGGTAAACAGCAAATGCAGTGACAGCAGAAAAAAGATCCGTTACATTTTGGGAGTCCGGGACAAACCTGAAAATGCTCCCAAGTAGCAGAAGTTTTATGTGGGTTTCACAGTGGAAATCAAGGGGCTAATACTGAAGAAGGAGAGAAGATGGAAGCTGGTGTTGATGGATGTGGGCGCTCACCAATAAAGGAGGAAATGTTTGCATTGTCCGCGTTAATAATGTCAAACAACCCCAAATCAATTGATTCTACCAGGAAATGACAACCTGAAGTTTCAACCCATTTCAGTTTCCTCCCATCAGAATATAATTGGCTTTAAATTAATCTGCTAATTCATTTGTCCTGATACCGACCACCGTGGCAAAGCAGTGTATATTTATTTTATTTATTCATTCAGTACATATACTACAAAACAGCTGATGAGATTACTGCTACAAAATAAAGTGTATGGAAATTTGTTCTTTATTTGTGCAATTTGACTCATATTGGGTAATGAAATTACTTCCGAGGAAGAGAGCCTTACTCAATGAGATGTTACACAAATGGTTACTAACTAGAAATGACAATTATATTATTAGCAGCACGTTTGTGGTTCTAACCAGATTTTTTCCCACCATTTCATTTGTAGTAGTATTTGGCCAAAAACTGTCTAAGTAACCGATTACTTGAGTGTTAGATATGTGGTAAATATGAAGCTTATGTTATCTTTAAGAACATTCAGATTGTCTTGGCCGTTGCACCATCCCCAGAAAATGTTAGGTGTGGCATATAGCAGTGAATGATAAAGCATGATAGGGATACACTTGATTTTCATAGTTTGCTGCTGGATATGCTTCTTATTGATTGCACTTAAGCAAAAGCTGGGGAATGTGGTCACTGAAGTGAGCATGATTTGCTCATTGTGCATTATTAATGCATTTAAATTGCTGGCTTCTGGCAGAGCATTAGTTTTCTGCTGGCAGAAAGTGTTGCTGCTGCAAACAAAGTAGTAATTCAACACATTAACCTCCGAAATATTGAATGTATCGCAAGATGAAATAGAAATTTTATTGGTAACACTAATTTTTTTCTGTCATGTGTTTATACATTTGTTCATTTTGTAGCCTCTTAGTCTGCATTTCTGAATCTCCATTTGTTAGAATGGACATGTGAACTTGAACCACTCCAAACCATCTTCTGATTCCAGGCATTGTTGGGGGGTGGGTAAAATTGTGGAATCCAATTTTCGATTGTACTTGACCCTTCTTTCTATAGTTAATCATCTGCGATGAAGTAGAAGGTCACTGATGTAAAGAAGTCACAATGATTATTTGAAACACGAAACTGAACAGAAGAAAAATAAAGTTGGTTTCTTTTACTACTTGAGGATGATAACCCGTTTTTATTTGTTGTGGCAATTAAATTAAAAGTTCATGAGCAAATGGTAGACTAAATGAGCAAATAGTTTGATTTGCACAAATAGATGCATCATCTGCCTTCTATTTAGGTAAAATAATAACTTGGTAAAAGAAGTAATTTAATTTCACCTGTACATACCATGGTTAGAGTAAAAATCAATAATTGGGACAACATATCAAGGCGCTTTGCTTTAAAAAGAAGATAAAACGTTAATGTTGGAGAGACAAAATAGTGGGAAACCCTCCTTAAAATTGGAATAGTCTGCTACAGGGAAGCGAGTTATTTTACCATATACATGCTCAAAATATTATAAATAATTACAAAAATGATCATTATCAGCTTCTGATTACTTTTTTATGCATACTGCTTAGTAAATGTGACTTACTTGAACTTGCCTGCATAGGATAAAAAAAAAAGTTATTTAGTCCCTCAGGCTTAGGTGATCTGTGATCTAACTACTTGTACTAACTATGCATTTATATCCTGTAATGCGTTGAGATAACAAATATCTTTACTCTTCTGTATCAAATTAGCAATTGACATTCAATAATGAAAATCCATTACACTTATATTTCAAATTAGCAATGACGAGTCATAAACATTCATTTTCAGATTGAAGTTCCAAATTTCTAGTATACATTGGATGTATTTTTAAACATCAATCCTGAACAATGGGTTTTGATATAGTTGACAGCCTATTTTATGGTAGTAGTTCCAATCAGTTTCCCCTAAATTTTGAAAATAAAGCAAATCAAATCCCTCAATGTTTAAATTCAGACATTTTCTACTATGTCTAGGTAATGCTTTCAAAATTTATGCTTTAGAATTCAGTTGTTTTTCTGGTGAGTCCACATTGTACCCCCTGCAAGCCAGTATGTCTTTATGATGTCCAAATTTGAATACAGCACTCTAACCAGGGCTATGGATAGGTACAACATGGTTTCTCTCCTTATTCTTCTCATTTAGTTGCACCAATGTTAGTCAGCTCTTCTGGTTATTTTCTGTGTGTCCCTGATGTTTTAATAATCTCTGCATAAAGATTCCCAACTCACTTTGGACAATTACATTCTTGACTTTTTCACTATTTAGCAAGTATACTGGTTATCCTGTGTAGGATCCAACTGTGTGGCTTTTTGAAACATTTAAACATTATTTTTTCTGTTCACAACATATTAATATCTCTTTAAAATGCTGCCTGGTTCTGCTCATTAACAAAATTGGATGTGTGGCTGACTTCATCTAAGCCCTTCATATTGCAAATAGTTGAGGCCCCAACGTTTATCCCTATGGGGCACCACTGATCATATCCTGCCACTTTAAGTACTTGTCCACGATCCTTCTACTCTGCTTCTCGCTGCTTGACGAATTATCTAACTGGATTAATAATCTGCCTTCAGTTCCATGGGCTTAACAAAGAAGATACAACTGCATTTATAAAAACATTAGTTTTATCCTTAATTAGCGTAATTGAATGTGAAAT
Source organism: Rhinoraja longicauda (assembly GCF_053455715.1). Classification (NCBI taxonomy): domain Eukaryota; kingdom Metazoa; phylum Chordata; class Chondrichthyes; order Rajiformes; family Arhynchobatidae; genus Rhinoraja; species Rhinoraja longicauda. The sequence continues at coordinate 9,522,398 of NC_135970.1, read as the reverse complement.
TTAACAACCAATAAAATTCAGCAAGTATATCCAGCAATCTAGCTACCGATTTGGTCCCCGACTTCTGCTGATTTACGTAATCTTAACAAGCGGTATGCTGAAATAAATTAAATTGGTTTAATTTCTCTCGGTTAAAGAAGGCAACTTTTTCTAGGACTTCTCTTTGTTGTCTTCCAATGGCTTATGCTAGAAGAATGTTTGTAGGAAATGCTTCAAATATGAATAATGGTCTCTGATAAAATGTGAGCATGACGGATGGTATATTGATTGCAAGTAATTGGTGCTACAGGTGAGTAGGAGGGGAAATGGTGAGGCAAGATCTGTATAACAGAAATCTTGTGTAAAAGAGATGCTTTTCACTGTAATAGCAGAAAGGTAGAGCAAATTGCCAAAAAAAAAATATTGATGTTATTCAGAACTGGAACCAAAATTAGAATATATTTCTTTTTCAGAACTGGAATCAAAACTAGAATATTTATTTTTTGTATGCCAATTTTTAAGTGTTATAATGCCAGATATTACTTAAGGATGTCATAAATACTATGGATTGAATATTCTATGATATTTTGTGAGAAAATGTAGATGATGGATTATGTTCTGATGCTTAAATTGGCTGTAAATTCATTTACTTTTTTATCTATAAAAGTATATCTAAACTGAGTCGATAAGTGCCTAGATTTGGCTCAGTTTAATCAAACATCTCAGTTGAGCTTGTATTCCAGATCCATTTAATGGGACAGGACATCATAAGGATAATACATTTATCAAGAAAATTACATGATCTGGATAGTTATTATTCTGAACGTTGAATTACAATTTATTCCTTTCCAAAAAAATATTGGAACACTTAACAATTTAAGTTCTCTTTACGCCATTAGCACATCTGAATCACTTGGCCCACAATTTAAATGAATGATTTAGCTGTTTGTTATATTGAGAAACTGATGTTGCAGCTATTAATCCGATCAGTTGTAGAAATGTTGTGTGGTGAACTCCTAATGCATTGTCTTGGTCTATAAGTAACACCCACTTTAAGAGGATGCAAAGGTATATCTCGTTTTGTATTATAAATGATAGGAATTTTTTTCCTAAATTTTTCCGATTGCATAATTTTCCCTGGTTGCCTCCAATTATGGTTCCTAAATTTTATTAAAAATTAATGTTTCAATAAATCTCTAGTTCAAATTTCAACTTAATATTCCACCAAATATGAAGGAATTTTATTTCTGGGTTTTTTATTATCTCAGGAGTGGCAGTTATGGCTCTTGGTTCCGAATGAATATTGAAAGCATTTACAAGATGTTTTTATGAAGTGGGTTCTCATTTGATTGTATAACAGGAAAAGGTCAGGTGGGAATGGAATATTTTTCAGCATAGGAAGACAATTTTTCAGCTTTTTTTGTGGGCTTTTATGACAGTCTCAATGGTTTACAATTATTAACACACAGGCAAACTGTTGTGTATGTGACAATTCGGATATTAGTAATTTCGCAAAGCTTCATTTAATTTTTCAGTAGATATGTTCATATTTTAGAGAAAATATAAAATTGCCTTTGTTGCTCATGTTATCAAGATGAAAATATTTTGTACACTTTACCACCAATGGAAATTGAAGGAAAAGTATGGAACAAACCCAATATAGAATAAAACACTGTATTAGTCAAGAAATATGGTCTTTAAACAGTACATTTTCTAAAACTAAAATCAAAATTTAGCTAGTGATATAATATCGATTTCTGAACTACAAGTTTACCTCATTCTGTGATTTTTTAATGCTAAAAATAATTAAATTTTCCTGATAATTTGAATTAAACTACCATTAAAAAAATGTTTGAGTGAGATGGTTGGCAGTGGCAAATTGTGGGCCACGGACTTTAAGCCATTAGATTTTGGATTGATATTGGCTAAGCTCATTTGGTACACGAATGTCCAACAGAGAGATTAACCAACTGTAAATAAGAAGAGCTACATTTGAATTAAGCAACATTTGTTGCTCTATGTTCAAATACCACTACCCGTGGAATACTCAAAAGGTTCCACGGAATACATTTTAAGTTGAACTATTGCAATATGGAAGGACTGATTCTGTATGAATGAATCTTTTCATTGGGAAGAATTAAGAATAATTGAAAGACGTTCGCAAGCTGAAATACTGAAATCAGAACAGAAAGTACGAGAATTTATAAGTCAACACCTAACAGTTTTTAGATGGAGCATGTTAGAACCTTTCTGAAGAATCTCTCAATTTGAAATGTAATTGATTTTTCTCTTTTATCTTTCACTATTCCATTGAAAGAGAGATCTGAAACAATAATTCTGCTCCCTCTCTGAGACAAACTTTGACTTGCTGAGCACAGCATTTTATTTTTACCGCTTGATCTTTACTAGAGGGGGTTGTTCTGCTCTCTCCTTTTTGTTTGTGTCAGGCCTTTAAAGAGACCAATTTTTGCCTCGCCTTATGAGTCCCTATAAACTTTTTTTTGGCTTTCCATTGAGAATTAATTTGTGCATTTTGGCATGTCCTTTTTTATTGATTTATTTATTGAATTGCCATTTTTTTTAATCAACATGTGTACAGCATCTCAAATGACATCATAAAAGTCGAGATGCTGTACAACTAATGATATCTTGGAAGATGGAAGAAAGAGAAAGACTAAAGGTATCTTAAAGATAGATTTTTGAGTAGAGTAATACTATTCAGAGATTGTATTGTGTTAAAGGTCCTACTCTACTATTATGTTCATTAATAGGAACTTTTGTCACCAGGAAATACAATACAATACCCCATTCTCTATGCCAGTGAAATATATATCTCACTTGTAATTCTTTGTGAAACATAAAAATAGATCTGTTTTATAAATCAGTAATTTAATTAGGAGCAGACATCACCAAGAGAAAATGGGGAAGATAGAAAGCCAACCTATGGAATTTGTTGATAACTGCGAGAAATTATTTTTCTGAAATTTCAATTTCAGACAAATTCTTCTAAAATTAAATTGCCTTTAAAAATGTCTTCTAAGTTAATAATTATTATTTGAAGATTTCTGGAATTATTCTATAAGACGTTGCTGTTATCTAATGTGTTTTCATTAAAGTACTAAGATAATGCAGGAATTTGTTAAGCGGACAGGAAAAGTGAAATGTAAATATGATAAGTAAAATTTATAAAACTTCCCTTAGCTTATTGAAGGGACTCTCAAATGTTTTGTCCAGAAATGGTTTAACCAGCAGCTTAAACTCACTGCACTGACAGTTTACACATGTAAAAGAAAGGTGACGACAATTAAAATTCCCGTACCTCATCAACATGTGCTTTTGTGAATCAGCAATTGCCAGAGGAAAAGCAATTCTCTAAATTGTATCTTTGACAAGTCACAGAGAAAAGTCAAGTTTAACATTCAAGAACCATTATTATTTTCATTGAGATAAATAAACCTCAAGTCAAGTCAAGTTTATTTGTCACATGCACATACACGATGTGCAGTGAAATGAAAGTGGCAATGCCTGCGGATTGTGCACAAAAAAGAATTACAGTTACAGCATATAAATAAAAGTTAATACAGAGAAGACAAAATTTAGTCCCTGGAGTTATAAAAGTTAACAGTCCTGATGGCCAGTCCTCCGTCTCATCCTCTCCGTTTTCACAGCGTGACAGCGGAGGCGCTTGCCTGACTGTAGCATCTGGAACAGTCCGTTGCTGCGGTGGCAGGGGTCCCTCATAATCTTGCTTGCTCTCGATCTATCCCTGTTGTTTTCATTGCTGTTTCCCGTGTTTTGCACATATGTTGTAGGTTTATGATTTTATTTTTGCATATTTGCTTGGGTTTTATTGTTACACTGGTGATAAATTAAAATGAATAAAGATGATGTACTTGGTTTTAATTATTTTGTTTAATTTAGAAATTGCTCCACAGTGTATCCTCTCATTACTCGTACATAAGTCTTGGAATTGTGATCTAGTTGGGGGGAGGAGGGTTGTAGGGGGATGCTGTGGAAGGATTGAATGTTTTTGCTTTATCCTATGCTTTTTGAAGAATAGAAAATTGTGAAAATCGCATTTGATAATAAGAAAATGAAGAATTAAATAAAAAGGTAAGCAATCTGCTGCAATGGGTGAATCATTGTGAACATGTGAATAAAGGCAATGTTATTGATTCCACTTCAGATTCTGTCAAACACCCTGGGAATACCAAAGTGGTGTATAAATGTATTTTATATATTTTGAATCGAGTACATTTTTGTTGGTTGAATCTTTAATGTCAGTTGTGACTCGGCAGTATTTTTGAAGATTGCGTGTTCAATTTCCATTCCATTGACTTGAGCACAACAATGTACGATGACAATCCAATCCAATACTGTTGGCATGTCACAGCAGTACCTTTAGACACGACGCTACATTGACTCGTGTGCGTGTGAGTGATCATAGGACAAGAGTGTTACCTCAGGTGTCTTGGTCCATATTTATCTCTGAATCAATGTCACTAAATGAAAGCAGAATAATTTGTCTACGTAACATTTCTGATTGTCAGAGCTTGCCAGGAGCAATTTGCCTGTTTTTTTATATTACAAAAGTGAGTTTGCTTTAGAAAGTATATAATTGGCTATAAAGTGCTTATGAAGTTCTGATGTTAATCAAAGTTTTCTTTGTTATATCCCCGTTCTCTAAGAAGATTTCAGCAATAAAATGGGCACAAAAGGCAATGTAAATGCTGTGGTTTGGAAGGCTGAGAAATTGACCATAATGTTACACATTTTGCTGGTGTGGACACCATTTAAGTAAAAAAGTAAAAAAGTGCATTTGTTACAAAGCAGAGCAACTGTTCCAAATAATTTCTAGTTTTGTACATAATTTCACATATCAGTTTGGGAATAGCACTAAAAAAATTAAACAATTTAAGTTCTCAATTCATGGCAATGCAAATTGCAGTTCTTTTCTTAAAAAGACATTTGATTGTGCATAACTAATTTTATGAAGCACTTCAATTTGTATTTTCTGGTGATGATGTCAGGCATGAGGGAAGCTTCCCCGTCTTATGAATACTTAAATTTTCATAAATGCGGTGGAAATTATTGGAATACTAATGTTTCATTTTTCTCAAATTTGAGGTGTGATATATTGACATTAGATATGAAAGCTGAATGTCCTGATCTTTTATTGTACAAATAGCAAGAAGTTACTACTGTTATAGCCGTGGTATGTTGATGCTGCTGCACGTTTGAATTAGAGAAGGTAACTTGATGATGTGCTGGTATTATTGGTTTACTTGATTTAATTTCTGCTTACAGTAATGTCAACTGTACTATTGAATCAATCTAAACAAACTTTTGCTTTTTTTTTTTTTTTAATCGTTTTTAATGCTAAAACATTAATAATTGTCTCATTTTAGGTAAGCTTCTTAATCTTTCCAGTAATCGAAAGAAACTCTAGCTGCAAAATGAGAGTGAACCCCACAATTGAGACAGCCATCAAACTAGCTCCACATCTTATTTATAACTATTATTTTGTATACATACCCCCCATGTCTGTGCTGAATCTTCTATCCCAATGTATCCTGTGTGTGTAACAAAATTCTGCATTTATAAAGAACTTTTAACAGATTAAAACAGCACAAGGTACTTCACAGGAATGTAAGTGAGTGAAGATTTTACAGTCGGTCGTGTTAAGAGACATGCATAGTAATTTAAATGTACTGGCTTTTTGAGGCGACACATGCACATGATAAATATTATGAAGCACATGTGTGCAAATATGCATAATCTAATCTTTTTTCATGACTGTTGGGGCAGACTGTACCCTTGCCTTCCTTGTGGACATCCTCTTTCCAGTCAGTAGAAACAGTGTTTTTAAAAGGATTTGTTGATGCTTTGTGTATTTTTATTTGGAGTCATAGTCCACTTGATGAGTTTAACTGATAAGTTAATCTAATGCTTTGCGCCAGTGGTGACTCCTCTGTCCAGTAGGATCACATAGAATTCTGTTTCAGTGCTGTTTCAGCAATCTTGATACATCCAAATTATTTGTACAAACCTAATCCAATTATAAAAGATTGCGTTTAGCTGCTATATTCCTGAACCGCTGATAGAGAGAAGTATCATATATTAACAATTTATGAAGTTAGAATAGGCATCTTTCAAAGCTTTCACAAATATATTGTCATACCATTTTCTCTAAAAGAAAACCAAGCAATTTAACAGCAATTTTAATTTCTCTTCTATTTATATGAAATTGGTCAGCCACATTTAGCGATTGCACACGTATGGTTATCTGTAGAAATCTTTAAGTTGTCTGAGATGCATTGCTCATCCAAATGCCATGCTGCCTTTAGACTTATACAAATATATCAAGTGAAATAAAATTGCATTATTTTTCTCGTCGGTACAGGCAAGACTTACTATAAAATTGTTAAGGCTCATGTTTTCCAATTTAAAATCCTTTACAACAGTGCTGAGACTTGTACTATGACTTGTGATACTTTTTCTTTCAGTAGGAAATTGTAAGCTTTGCGTGTTTCATCGTTTGATGTTATTATTTTCTTATACTACTCATAATGAAACAATTAAACTCTTTTACATAAATAGATGTTTAAAACAGTTTAGATTAGCAACTGTGCTTTGCTTCCTTAGTTGGCTTCCTGACATCAGCTATCTCTAGCTTCCCATAATATTCTAATCCCATTTAGGTGCTGGTGTTTTTTGAATTGGTATTATTATTATATGGAGGTTGCTTTACCTTTTGCATCTCTTCCACTTACCATTTCCATCACACCCACAAGGGAGAAAATAATCTTTGCACAAAGATGAATCAAGATCATAATCAATATATTGCTAACTTATTAGATGGAATGTATCCTGACATAACACCGGTTCAGTCAGTAGGAATATTGGAGATTTTTTTCAACATTGCTTGTACAGTTGATGTGTATATGTTAAAGTGGAAGATATAACCAGGTGTTCACTAATTAAGAAATACATAAGAATTTAGTGAGTCGATAAAAGTATCTGCCTCATGTATGTATGTATGTTTGAATAATATGTAAATGTTAATTATTATACCATTCATTTTGTATGTTTGAACCTTAAACATAGGCGTTTTAAGCTATACAACATAACAATAATAATAATAATATATTCCTTTATTCATCCCACACCGGGGAAATTTACAGTTACAGCAGCAAAGTGGATAGCAAGAGAGCACGAGATCATTCATTATAAATAAAAGATACATAAATTGTCATCAGTTTTCTGTATGTTCTTAGCTGTTATTGTTGACTCGTCTGCTGTGAGCAGTGCTGGTTGTGCAGTCTCACAGCAGCGGGAAGGAAGGACCTCCTATATCTCTCCTTCACGCACTTGGGGTGAAGGAGTCTGTCACTGAAGGAGCTACTCAGTGCAGTGACAGTGTCCTGCATGGGGTGGGAGTCGTTGTCCAGCAGCAATGTTAGCTTTGCCATCATCCTCCTCTCTCCCACCTGCACTGAGTCGAGGAACATTGAGTATTCTGACACAAAATAAAAGGATTTTGTAGTAGAAGGGTTTTAACAGATGGATGTGATTGTTTTTCTCCCTCTATGTACTTTTTGTATTTTACTATTTCATTGTACTGATCACATTGCACAAATGTTGTACAAAACAGAAAAGTGACAAATCGTATTCTCAGGGGTTGAGTATTTAATTGCCATTAAAGAAAATACCGTTTATTTTCTATTCATTATGGATTGTGCTAAACTAACATGATCATTTTAGGTTTTTAAATCTCAGAGCATTAGTTTAATCTCCTGGTATTAATGGTCAAGTGTATTTAGGATTTGTAATAACCCAATAGTTGGGACACCTGTCAAAGGCACCATATAAATAATTGCATTGGGATATGTGTAGTGTAGATTGTGTATGGAGCTAAAGCTGTTTTACTTTGTTGAGGTTGTTTTAAAATGAATTTAATTTCATAGCATTTCGCACTGTGGCAATAGAAAAAGGTTGCTTTGCTTGAAGTAATGGTTCGATGGAACAATGATCTTCATAGAATTTCTGTGGTCTCAATATCATCACCTGAATAGGTTTTAACACCTTCCACGCAATGTCATACTATTAAACTCTTATTTTTAATTGGTTAGATTATTTAATTTAAGTCTTCTCTAAACTGTAAAGATGTGTGATGTCAGATAGACTCTGACCTTCAAAGTGGTTAAGAACTTCAAAATATTTCTCTGGGTTGGAATAATTTCAGAGTCGCAAAGATAAATACAATACTATATAACAAAAAGAAAATAATAATTTGCTCTGCCAATAATGTCCCAGGTTTTCCTGTCAGATTTTTAACTTCAGGTGTGTGAAAGATATGTGGTTAATCTCAACTGTCCAAAAAATGGCCGTTTTTTGGAAATGGCTCCTTACTTTGTGGTTTATCATTGACCTGCATCGAATGGCTTGAAGTTGCTATAATTTCCGTGAAAGTCAAGCATTCTCCATTCTAGTCTAAATACTTGTTTAATGGCATAATAAACGTTAATTACTGCCAGCCAATGTTCCTGGTTCTAAATATTAATTATTCCCAGTGTACAGAAATAATTTTGTAGGATTTTAGAAATATGATTTTAATGTTTTATATATCATTTCTATTATCTCTCCGTTAATCCATGTTTTTTTCTCACTTTAGTTTTGCTTACATCCAATTTTAAATTAAATTCTTCTGCTATAATTTGCAATTTCTCTTTGGTACTTGCTCGGTTAAATGCAAAATCTTTCAGCTTGCTTGACACTCACCGCAAGATTATTGACTTGTGTTTTCAGTGACCTGCCGCTTTAGAAAAGTTTAAAAGATATTCAACAAGATCTAGTCTCATTGAAAGTGGACTGGATTGATTCCATCCAATGGCAAAATATGCTCCAATGTGATTGTGATTAGATTTAGGAAAAAAGAGGTTGAACTTTTAGTTTCTGAACATATTTTTCTTCTTTTCCTCATCCTAGCTAAAGAAGAACAGACTCCTGTCCCAGTTGTCGTGGATGACGTAAGTGAGCAGGAGATGGATTCAGCTGACGAGTCGATGTCCAATGAGATTCTGGCCACCACAGAAGAAATATCGAAAATATCGACTGGTACAGGCCGGAGGATCAGACGCTTCAAACATGAGTGGCTGAAAAAGTTCTGGTTCCTGCGCTATTCACCCACTCTGAATGAAATGTGGTGCCATGTTTGTAGGCAGTACACCGTTCAGTCCTCCAGAACATCAGCCTTCATCTTAGGCTCTAAGCAGTTCAAAATCCACACGATCAAGTTGCACGCCCAGAGTAATCTTCATAAGAAATGTTTGCAACTTTACAAACTAAGGATGCATCCAGAAAAAACAGAAGAGATGTGCCGGAACATGACGCTGTTATTTAATGTCGCCTATCACATAGCATTTGAAGGAAGGCATTTTTCAGATTTCAGACCATTGGCTGAACTTCTGAAAAAATGTGACTTGAAGATTGTTGACCAATACTTGAATGAGGGAGACTGTCAAACTTTAATTCACCACATAGCAATGTCTCTTCATGAGGATCTCCTTGAGAGGCTCAGGGTGTCCCCATTTATGAGTGTGATTTTGGATGGGCAAACAGATGACATGATTGCTGATAATGTTGCAATCTACATTCAATATGTTACCAATGAGGGGCCAGCTGCTACAGAGTTATTGTGCCTACAGGAACTGAGCTCTGCAACAGTGGACGGTTATACACAGGCACTGGACAGGGCCCTTGGGGGCATAGGGATCAAATGGAAAGAAGAAAAAATAATTGTTGGACTGGGGGTTGATGGAGCCAATATGACAACAGGTCTAAGGGCAGGTTTAGCCCTGAAGATCAAAAAGGCTTTGCCTTGGCTACTCTCTGTCCCATGTGTGATACATAGGCCTCACTTGGAAGTATTGGATGCTATTAGTAACAAAGAATTAACCTGTTTGGAAGATCTAGAGAATAACCTAAAACAATTGCTGAGTTTCTATCGATATTCCCCCAAATTCATGTGTGAATTAAGAGCTACTGCCGCAACACTCTGCGAGGAGACAGAATTCCTGGGTGACATTCGAGCTGTCAGGTGGATCATTGGAGAGCAGAATGTCTTGAATGCATTGATCAAAGACTATTTGGAAGTGATAGCTCATCTTAAGGACGTTAGTGCTCAGGCCCACAAAGCAGATGCTGCCGCCATTGCTCTGGCTCTGCTACAATTCTTGATGGACTATCAGTCAGTTAAGCTTATCTATTTTTTGTTAGATGTTATTGCTGTTCTTACACGGCTGGCATTCATTTTTCAGGGTGATCACGTTCTCATTACCCATGCGGATGACAAAATTGAAGAAGCCATTGAAGAGGTAAGTAGATTGCTGGAGTCACCAGGAGAATTTCTGCAAGAGTTTGAGGAGACGTTTCACGAAAGCTTTCATGGTGTTCCTCTGAAAAACCTAAGAGTGGCAGAAGCCAAGTTTAATTCAATAAGAGAGAAGATCTGCCAAAAAACGCAACTCATTCTAGCACAAAGGCTGGATTGCAATAGCCGTACCATTATTAGAGCATGTCAAGTGTTTGACATTACGACTTGGCCCCAAAATAAGGAAAACCTGATGAGTTATGGTGAAGAAGAAATGATGCACATATATAAGCACTTTGAAATAATTCCATCTTTTACAAAAGAAATTGGTCTGGATGGCAGAGACATTCGGGGTAGTTTATTGCAGGAATGGAGGGTGCTAAAATCTGAATGCTACAACAAGAATGGTTTCAAAGAGTTGAGCCGTCACATCTTTAAGTATAAACAAAGATTCCCAATACTAAATAGAATCATTCAATTATTGCTTGTTCTGCCGACTTCAACAGCAGCTTGCGAGAAAAGTCGTGGTGCCTTTTATCGGATACGTAACAATAACAGGTCTCGACTTAGCCTTGACCAGCTCAATGACCTTCTGACTATTGCTGTTAATGGACCATCCATTGCAAACTTCGAGGCAAAGAGGGCACTGGACTGTTGGTTTGAGGAGAAGTCGGGAAACAGATATTCCTTGTCTCCAGAGATGTTAAGCAGAGTTACTTCACTGGACCAGAAACCAACATTACATGGCCTAGACATGGGAACTAATTGTCTAACAGATATTCATGAAACCATAATGTAAATGATCGGTGCTTTTAAATTGCTTATATATTAGCTTCTCTATCTAATGAGAATAACCCAAAATATATTGGTATTTTATAAAAATGATAATTTGTGACATACAGGTACAGATACCAGACCAGCAAAGTCAATAAAACTTTGATAAATCTCATCGACAAACCTCTGCTGCCCCAATCTGTAGGATCCAATTCCTATATTTATTGTCGCCTTTGGGAATCAAATATTGAAAGTTCGAATAATCTGAATGAAATGGTCTGCTAAAACGTTGGTCCTGTATTGTCACCAAAAATATTGGACTGCAGTTTGCTTTTAGTAATGCAAACATTAGATAATAAGCAAAGTTATTCTAATTTTTCTTTGAAAACTGTGGTTATTTATGCTGCCTAAGACTGATACATGGGTCACCTTGTTCAGTCTTTAACTAACCTCTTATTTACATAAACAATAAATAAGCAGTAACAGTTAGTGACTCATGAGAGAGGGGAGGGAAAGGTAACTAGTTATTTGTGGGGTTTAAAAGATATAAAATGCATAGCTGAAGGGATTCAAAAATATAAGTATTTACTTTATTTTTTATATATAATGATTATTGATAATAGATGGTCACGCTTTTCTGTCAAATTAGCATGTCTTAAAAAAACACCAAGAAATGAATAGATTTATCAAGGGAATATATTTCCCTTTTCATTTCTTTATTATTGTGGGAGGAAGCACACACAATCAAGTACTGCATTGGCTGACCATACTCAACTCTGTTCAGTTAACTAAGCTAGACGATAAAACTATTGATATGTGCCCTTATATGGGATTGATGATAGAAATTATTTTCATGTCCAAAATATTTTAAAGACTCAGCCCAGTTGCAACTGGATGAAAGTCTGTTCTTAAAGACGATAGTGAGATTATTTTGATAATTTCAATCGGAAAGGAGGGTCATTTTGAGATTGGCAAAGTCATACAGCAATATGATGTATCACAGGATGAGAAAACATTATCTTTCATAGAATTTGTTGAAAAGCATAACTTACTTATATTGCCAGGTGCTGCCACTGGCTGCAAAGCACTTTTATTATATACTTTGATATTTATAAATGCCACAGAAACACTGCATTTTGTTTGACAGTTCCTAGTCATGCTTTATGCCTGTGATTTTTACAGTTCTGCACAAAACTTTATTATTGTTGTCAAATCGACAAATTTAAGCTAATTTTTATTCAGAAATTCCTGAATATGAGAAAGACTAGTTGTACCGCAGGTATGAAATTTGAGAGTTCTAAATTGAAATCTTGGAACAAGAAAAGATACTTTATTAATACAATGTTTCTGCATTAGAATAACCGTACCAGTAAAAGTAGAATTCCTGCTCCCAGTACCATGAGCAATGGCCAGTCCCCTTTCATATCTAAATATGAAAGGCTGCTGTTTCCAGATGCTCTTATTGTAAAAAGTACTAGGCGATATGAGAGGCCCATGCTTTTATGTGACCTCAACAAGTCTTTGCCAATTTAAATGCTGAACAGGCATTGCTGGTACCTTTAACTTGTATCCACCAACTTAGGTAGATGTTTAATACCATGTGAATCTTGTTACTATGGTGAGCAATATTATTGTAGAACCATAGATTCAAATTATCATCATTTATTTTAATAGGGCAACTTTCTCTATAACTCAAGTGACAAAGATGTATGGAAAACATGCAAGCGGCTGTTCTATCTACTCGTTTTACTGTGTACTTTGCTTAGTATGTATGAATTTAATCCTTTGCACATCAATTACATAATGCAGATTTTGAAATGCAGTAAAACCTTTATGAAAATGGACGCAAAGTGATAGGGCCTGGAATCTATTAGTGCGATAGCCAATTTAAATATACCGTAAACATCAAAGTGAGGACAAGTGATTACATTTGTACTGTATAGCCTTTGTTCACTACTGATCTTTGGCAGACTAGAGTGCAAATATCATAGAAAAGAATTAAGGAACTGCATAATTTAAAACTGATATATGATATATTATAGTGAATTTATAACTGAGTATACATATAGAGTTCAGAATATTATGAAAAAGATAGTATATTCTTAAAGGGTTGGACATGTTAATATTGGTTCAAAATATTAAGACTGAAGTTGATTTGTCTAGCTAATGCGGTTCTATAATATATCGTACTCATGAGCTATAATTTCAAAATGCCTTGTCTGGTTATTAACATTAGGTACTAAGCTTACTCATGATCTAAGTTGTGACAAGTTCCTAAAATTGTCATAAATGTCATAAGCTACAAGCGATAGAAATTTACAAAAGCTAGGGATCCACCAGTAATTAAAATGTTTCATTTCTAAACTTAAAATATTTGTGCAACTTTATTCAGAGTCAGAATGCATTCTTCACTGTTGGTGGACTTTATTTTTCATATCTGCAAATGGAGAACAAAGATGTGTTTAGTCAACATAATTAATACCCAGTCTTAATATGGTTTGTATATTTTTAAATGCATATATATTTTTGTAACTAAGTGTAAATTTTTATATTTAAGTTACTAAACATACTTGTTGAAAGTTGCCTGCTGCAAGTTATCAAATGGATTAACAAATGCAATGAACTAACTGATTAATAATTTAGCTACAATATTTAAATGATTTTTATGCAGAACTGATGAAATTAGAAAATAGGTATTATAGTTTAAAAGGAGCAAAATGGTCATCCTGGCCATTTCAGGAGAATAGTGATCATTCTAGAGGCCGGAGATTGATTGGAGAGGAAGATGTAAATGCACAGATACAGCTAAACTAAGGCTACCATAAATGCAATAATCAGATCAGATGTAATTATAAGGGTGCCTGGAATTAGCTATCTTTCTAGATTTGCCTTTTTATTGTTCCCATGGTATGTGTGGACTCAATCATATGTGTACAAATACTGAACAATGTGGAGATAATAGAAAAAAAATGTCAAACATTGAAGGATCTCTTGGCAAGTTTAATCCACCTCTTAGTTACCGTTCATACATTGTTGATCTCTTGTTTGTTGATCTCTGTTTTCCAAAGGAACATAAGGAGAGAATTTGTGTTAAAATCTCATTTAGATGTTGCTGTGAGACAGAAGCCTCATGAATGACGTACATTGTATTATGCAATATGATTGGCGATGATGTCCCTCAAGGTGCTGAAGACAAATTACTGTATATTACTGGGCTACATGTATGATTTCTCATTGTTTAGTTAATAATGTAGATTTTTTTTTAAGCACATTGTAGCATTTGCTCATATTGTGTTTCCTTCAACAGAACCCATTTCATTGTATTTGCAAGTGAATTTTCAATCACAAATTAAGTACCAAATAGGAACCTTTTTTTACGCAGAATTATTTTTCTATCCCTTTGTTGATTGATTTTAATTTTATATTTTTTCCCTAATGCCATTAATGTACTTAACTACTAAACCTCCAGGATCACCAACAGCAGTTGTCAAGACCAACGTTTGCTAACTTTCTATAATGTTCTTATTTTAGCCAAGAGTTTATAACAGCCAAAAGAAGAAAGTTATCGTATGACCTAAAGAAAATCTGGGTTATTGGCTGAAGATTTCTTGGTTACATCGCCAAATTCAGATTTTCTGACAAAGTACTTATTAGTTAGCATCTCCATTTGAATAAAATTAGATGTAGGGTGTTTGTAAAACACAAACTTATGAACAGTTCATGCACCAATATTTGGGGATTTCAATTGAAAGATAAATATGTTTTATTTTAATGATAGAGTAAAAAGGATTCTGTTTGTATTTTTGATTCCCACTGGTCCTCATCCACCTATACCATCTCCATATCTTTCCATATTACAGAAAGTACAGTCAGGGCTTCAGCCCCCTGATCCTCAAGTTTTTTTAGCTTAAGATTGCATTTAAAATCTTAAATATTTTGTAAGACATGACATTCTGTACTCATCTGAAATTGACATTCAACCAGATGCCAGAGCAAGAAAGAAAAAATAATTCTACACTGTATGAATGTAAATTAATGTAAAATCAGCGAACATAGTTGGAATTAAGATAAATATTGAATGAACAGGGATTCTCCTTTTTCCTTTCTGAACATGTACATTTTTAACATGGAAACCAATGTGCATCGATCATCTAGGCAGAGCCCTTTGCTGGTAGGAAAAGACCAAGTCATGTCAACATAGTGCTACTTAAATGGCATCTACTGGTTTCAGACTGGTAAATTCACTGTAAATTCAAGCTATATAAACATAATTCTCCTACTGAAGATAGTCACAAAATGCTGGAGTAACTCAGTGGGACAGGCAGCATCTCTGGGTAGAAGGAATGGGTGATGTTTTGGGGCGAGACCCTTCTTCAGACTCTGGAGTCTGAAGAAGGGTCTCGACTGGAAATGTCACCGGTTCCTTTTATCCAGAGATGCTGCCTGTCCCGCTGAGTTACTCCAGCATTTTGTGTCTATCTTTGTGTAAATCAGCTGCAGCAGTTCCCTCCTACATAATTCTGCTAATGGTTGTAAGCTAATTTGGTGGTTATGCTAGACCGTTTCATTTTACTTGGCCTCACCTTGAATTGCTATCTGTTCAGCTTGGCTCATTTTAGGATGTTGTCCATTGACGTCACCACATTTTGACATCCATATAAATGCAAGATATGTTTATCCAAAAGGAATGCTTATCCAAGTACTTTAAGCATACTCTAGTTCTGAAGCAGCAGTTTTTGCCGTGAATTACCTTTTTTACTCTTGATTATATTCACCATGGACATTTTGGGTGGATTATTATTCACAGCACAATTTCATAAATCACTTTTTTGGGCTAGGACTGGACTAAATTGTGCGTAAGAGAAGAAGGTCTTTGGATTCAAGGTGGCTGAGCAAGCTCCTTGAAAAAAAATTCACAGTAGTTCCATTTGTCTGCTGTATTTCACAGGATTTAGCAAATATTTCCATGTTAAATATATGTATATGATGTATTTAGAAAATTACTACGGCTTTCTTTATTCTTTCAGATCATAACCATTTGCTCTGTGTAAACAAATGTACACAATTTCTTTATTTACATTGTCCCATCACGTCTCTAGTGCTTCTTTTGTACAGTTATGTTAAATTTGTGGTCATTGACTGAGCTGTAATTTGGCCATCTCTCCATGAGAATTCTTCATCATGATTAACGCCTTTATTACATTTTCTCTTACCTTTCTGCATTAAAAAAAAAACATACATCTGGTCCCTCATCTCTGGTACCATTCCTATAACTTTCCACTGCACTCTTACCAAGGACCTGATATATTTTCTCATATTTGCTGCTTGGAATTGGGCATTTTTATCACCTACCAAACCAAAACATATCTTTAGAGTCATAGAGACCTGCAGCGTGGAAACAGGCCCTTCGGCCCAACTTGCCCACACCGACCAACATGTTCCATCTACACTAGTCTCGCCTAGAGGCCCATATCCCTCGAAACCTGTCCAATCCATGGACCTGTCTACATTTTTCTTAAACATTGTGATAGTACCTGCCTCAACTACCTCTTCCAGCAGCTCGTTCCATACACCTTTCACACTTGGCTTGAGGTTACCCCTCTTGGTTTTTTCTATCCTGTAGAATATTGGCCAGTGGCGTTAATGTGCTACTTAGTCCATTATCAAATTTACATCAGTGGATGAGAAGATATTCGTGGTGCAATCAAACAAAAGAACCTTGAGTCCAGAAGTGTCTAATTACAAAAAAAGTACTGATGAATCATTTTTTACAATTTACGACCTGATTTTATAATGATTAACAGTAGATCAGTCTATTTACACTTTTCCTCCTAGGCATCATAAATGTGCATATCTTGGTGAAATCCTCAAAGTTCCAAGTTTAGTTTGCACTCTGTGTTGTCCTACCTGATCTCTGAAAGCACAGCAGCAAAAATCCTATAGTTGCTTTGGACTGAGGAATGTAGAGGGAGGAAACAGCCAATGTTCCCTTCTAATGATGATTTGTGGACTGTGAGTGAAGGAAGATTGAAAAAAGTGGGATATCAAAAATTAGATTTAAAAATTCTGATTTATAAATTATCCTATGTTCAAATGTAGATCAAACTTGTCATTGATGCCATCACATAATACATTGAAATGTTATAATTCTATATAGTCAAAATAAGCAGTGCTAATGTTCTACAGACAAAAATAATTGGAAATCTAGAAGACTTGTTTTAACCAGTTTGCAGTTTTTCAGATTTGTTGACTCCAGAAACATCAGATTGATTCGATGAAAATATGTTTAGCAGACCTATTTCCTATGTATGTCCTTCCTCCCTCCTCCACTGCACTAAGCCATAAACATTTGGACGTTGATTTTATTTTTTATGTTATTGTAGGCTCTGTTCAAAGAAGTACAGTGTGTAGTTTTTTTCTGAATATTCAGACTATATTTCCTATCTAAATAAAATTGCCTGTGTAATCTATATGTTTAATAAAAACTAACAAGTCTAATGCTGATGATTTCAATTAAGTTGAAATGACTTTTCTCATCGAATATTTTGGAAAAAGTTGGAAATATTCATTGTCATTGGGGAGAAACAAAGTTAACATTTCAGTTTGATGATCTTTCATCAGAACAAGCTAAAATTAGAAATTATGATAAACTAAAATTCAGATGAAGAGGAAGGGTGGAGAAAACAAAAGGAATCCCAGTGAGAGGATGAAGAAAGAGAGACTGAATGGCACAAGTATCAATGCTGCTGGCTGAGAAAGGATGATAGGAGTTTTAATCGCCAGTGAACAGATTGGAGGAGATGCAAATGGAAGATAAATGGAAATAATGCGGTGGATAAAATAATACATCAGCGATGTGATACAAACGACTGCAATTGTTGAAAGTCCGAAATAAAAGAGAATATTGGAAATTCTCAGCAGTCAGACAGTGTCTATGGAGTGAGGGAAATAGTTACTGTTACAGGAAAAAAAACTGCAGATGCTGGTTTAAATCGAATGTAGACATAAAATGCAGGAGCAACTCAGTAATTCAGTCTGAAGAAAGGTCTCGACCCGAAACATCACCCATTCCTTCTCTCCCGAGATGCTGCCTGGCCCGCTGAGTTACTCCAGCATTTTGTGTCTACAGTTACTGTTACAGATTTATTCTTTCATTAGAACTAACGCACACTGATGGAAACTCAAAGGCCTGGTTATTCTTGAATTTAATGCTGAGGCTTTAATGTACATATTCTGAACATGAAATGTAGTTCCTTAACCTTGCAGTAGACTTTATTAGAACAGTGTAAGGTCAGAAATAGAGAGGCGAGAGTGAGAATGGGATTGGAAATAAAAGTGATAGGTGGCTGGCAGCTCAAGCTCGTGCATATGGATTGAACGGTAGTGCTCCACAACCTGGGGAAGATGTGTCTGATGGTGGATTTGCACTGAAGTTGGTGGAAAGATCTACTGAACATGATGGTGGAAAAATAATGACAAGAATGACATTAACATCACCGGCACAGCCCTATCCTGGATCAAATCTTACCTCTGACAGGCACCAGTTCATCTCCATTAACAACTGTAAATCCCCCACTGCTCCCCTCCCCCAAGGTGTCCTCCAAGGCTCAGTCCTTGGCCCACTCCTCTTCATCCTCTACCTGTTCCCCCTTGGTCAATTAATCTGCCGTCATGGTCTCAACTTCCACTGCTTCGCCGATGATATCCAGCTCAAACTGACAAACTGCATCACTGAAATAAAATCTTGGCTTCAATCAAATTTCCTCAAACTCAACTGCAACAAATCTGAAATCATCATCATTGGTCCAAAAACACTCACCAAATCCACCCAAAACTTCATCCTCAATATTGATGGTCTCCCAGTATCCATCTCCCCTCACATCCGGAATCTTGGAATCATCTTTGATCAAACCCTCTCCTTCGACAAACACATCACAAAGACAGCCTTCTTCCACCTCAAAAACATCGCCCGTCTCTGTCCATCCCTCTCCTCCACAGCTGCAGAAACCCTCATCCACGCCTTCATCACCTCCCGTCTGGACTACTGCAACAGCCTCCTCTATGGCTCACCCTCAAAAAATCATCAGTAAACTTCAATACATTCAAAACTCCGCTGCCCGTCTACTCACCCACTCCCCGATCCGTGACCATATCACCCCCGTCCTTTACAAGCTCCACTGGCTCCCCATCCCCCAGAGAATCCAGTACAAAATCCTCCTCATGACCTACAAAGCCCTCCATAACCTGGCCCCATCCTACCTGACTGACCTCCTCCACAGGCACACTCCCACCTGCACCCTCCGCTCTGCTGCTGCCAACCCTCTGTTCCCCCCCCCCCCCATCCGGACCAAACTCAGAGCCTGGGGGGACAGGGCTTTCTCCATCGCTGCTCCCACCCTCTGGAACTCACTACCCCAAACCGTCAGAGACTCCTCACTCACCACATTCAAAACATCACTGAAGTCTCACCTGTTCAGCAGTACCTTCAACCACTGACCGTCACCTCACCTTCTGTCTCCTTTTTCTGTTCGTTTACTTATTTATCTATTTATTTTCTTCTCTTATGTTCTAGTAATCCATGTAAAGCGTCTTTGAGTGTTTGAAAAGCGCTATATAAATGTAATGCATTATTATTATTAAGAAGAAATCGACCTTTGCTCTAGGTGGGAAGAGAATGGTCAAGAGAAGCGAAGCATGGGAAGAGAGCAGATGTTCAGGAAATGGGGCCAATATGGTTGAGGAATTTCAGAGGGGAAATCATGTACAAGGATATAGAAATACCTTTCAGAGGACCTGGTGTTGAATAAGCCATCCGAAGAGATGCGGCAGAACTGAGGAAAATATGAGAATAATATGGAGTCTTTGTAAGAAGCAGGATGGAAGTCTGTGGGTTTGCAATAGATCTGGGACACTAAACTATCACCTGTGAAATCAAGAAAGAGAAAGGAAGAAACAGGTGGATCAGATGAAAATGACAGCCAGATGGAAATTGGAAGTAACGGTGACAAAACTTTCCTCTAATGGTTATTATTCCAATTTCTTGGGTAAGAAATGGACTAGGTCCAGAATTGGTAATTCTCAGAATTAAGTTATCACAATAGACAATAGGTGCAGGAGTAGGCCATTCAGCCCTTCGAGCCAGCACGGCCATTCAATGTGATCATGGCTGATCATTCTCAATCAGTACCCCGTTCCTGCCTTCTCCCCATACCCCCTGACTCTGCTCTCCTTAAGAGCTCAATCTAGCTCTCTCTTGAATGCATTCAGAGAATTGGCCTCCACTACCTTCTGAGGCAGAGAATTCCACAGATTCACAACTCTCTGACTGAAAAAGTCTTTCCTCATCTCAGTTCTAAATGACCTACCCCTTATTCTTAAACTGTGGCCCTTTGTACTGGACTCCCACAACATTGGGAACATGTTTCCTGCCTCTAATGTGTCCAACCCCTTAATAATCTTATACGTTTTGATAAGATCCCCTCTCATCCTTCTAAATTCCAGTGTATACAAGCCTAGTCGCTCCAGTCTTTCAACAGACGACTGCCCGCCATTCCGGGAATTAACCTAGTAAACCTACGCTGCACGCCCTCAATAGCAAGAATATCCTTCCTCAAATTTGGAGACCAAAACTGCACACAGTACTCCACGTGCGGTCTCACTAGGGCCCTGTACAACTGCAGAAGGACCTCTTTGCTCCTATACTCAACTCCTCTTGTTAGGAAATAAAAATTCCCAAGAAATAGAAACAGTAAGAGGTAACTTAGCACATTAGCTCTGTCCCCGATGGTGTTGGATGATTTAAAGTGCAACTATGGCCAAGGAACGCACTGAGTTTACTTTAGAGATACAGAACGAAAACAGGCCCTTCGGTCCACCGAGTCTGTGCCGACCAGTGATTCCCACACACACTATCCTACACTCACGAGGGGCAATTTACAATATTACCAAGTCATTTAGCCTACAAACCTGTACGTCTTTGAAGTGTGGGAGGATCCCGGAGAAAACCCACGCAAGTCACGGGGAGAATCTACAAACTGTACAGACAGCACCTGTAGTCAAGATGGAACCCGGGTCTCTGACGCTGTAAGGCAGCAACTCTACCGCTGCGCCACCGTGCCTGTTAAAATCGATTGCAGGAAGCATCTAATTTTCTACTTGGTATTTTAGGAGACTGGATTGACAGAAGGGGTATCTACATGTCATGTAAAAGGTCTTTTCCTGCCACTTTGTTAGCTCATGTCAGTTTTTAAAAAATCAATAATTCTTTAATGTTGCTTAAGACTTTTTTTTTCCAAGGAAGCTTTCACAGTTAAATACCCTTTTTCTCCCGAGGAGCAATTGGCCAAATAATTTACCCATTTCTACAACCCTTTCTGTGGTGTAGTTTCTACTGTTTTAAACTTGCCCTGAATTCAGATTATTTCCCCTTGGTTGCGAGGCCTGTTCAGTGCTTTATAAAATAACTAGACCAAATGGACATGGTGGGGCCAAACCTCTCCTGCATTGGTGCAGCACCCTCTCCTCCCCCACCCCCATCCCCTCTCCCCCCCCTGCCCCTGCCTCCTCCCCCTTCCCCTCCCCCCCTTCCTCTTCCCCTTCCCTCCCCCCCCCCCCCCCCCACTGCATCCCCTCAACCCCTCTTTCCCTCCCTAGGAGATAGATTTAAACTTTAAAATGTGAATACCTTTAAAAATATAACACCGATTTCAATGAAACTTCTTCCATTAGCACCAAAGGGACGATGGTGAGTAAGGTGGGCCTAAAATCATTGCGCTATCGTGTACCGTTTTGGCTGTAGTTCAGGAACAAACAAACAAATGAGAGTTTTAGTATATAAACATAGCACAAAAAGTAAGGAAATTTGTGTTTGGTAGATTATTTCTTTGTTATATCAATGCTTCTTGGCAATAAATCTTATACCGTTGGAAAGCCTGTTTATTTCCCTTTTAAATGGTGCCACATTTGTAAGGAACATGCATTTGTGGGATGAGCAGCAGAGCTGAGTATGTGGGTTGCGCCCATGAAAAATCTGCCAAATCTTCTCTGCCAATGCCAAACAGCTTATTCTGCCATTGACTCTTGTTCGGTGTTGTTTGGTGGATTGGACGATTGAAGTCTGAAGAAACAAGACATATTGGCAATTTAACAATTTATTCATTTAATAAACAGGAGCCTCAGTAGCGTGTGGAAGAACCATACACAGCCACAACAGCCTGGCACCTCCTCCTCATGCTGGTCACCAGCCTGGTCACACACTGTTGTGGGATGGCATCCCATTTTTTAACCAGCATTTGTCGCAAGTCAGCCAACGTGGTTGTGTTGGTCACTCTGGCACGAACAGCACGCCCAAGCTGATCCCACAAGTGTTCAATGGGGTTGAGGTCAGGACTGCTGGCAGGCCATTCCATCCTCTCCACTCCCAAATTCTGGAGGTAGTCTCTGAGAAACCCTGCTCTGTGGGGGCGAGCATTGTCATCTTGGAGGATAAAGTTCTATCCCAGACTCTGGAGATATGGGATTGCCACTGGTTGCAGAATCTCATCTCGATATCTCTCTGCATTGAGATTGCCTCCAATGATGACAAGCCTCGTTTTTCCAGTGAGGGAGATGCCGCCCCACACCATCACACTGCCTCCACCAAAAGATGTTACTCTATCAGGCACCTGATTGTCAGCACCTGGGGGTACCAGAAGCTCAAAACAAGAGTCAATAGCAACAGCAGAATAAGCTGTTTGGCATTGGCAGAGAAGATTTGGCAAATTTTTCATGGGCGCAACCCATATACTCAGCTCTGCTGCTCATCCCACAAATGCATGTTCCTTACAAATGTGGCACCATTTAAAAGGGAAATAAACAGGCTTTCCAACGGTATAAGATTTATTGCCAAGAAGCATTGTTATAACAAAGAAATAATCTACCAAACACAAATTTCCTTACTTTTTGTGCTATGTTTAGATGTAAAATGACCTTGCTTTTAACATTCTACCCCTCATGATGAGCCCAACAGTATCAGTAACTTGCATATCATGGCTATTTTTTGACAAGTTACTTGCATGCATTCCTAAATTTCTTTATTACTCCTACAAAGTTAACTACACATGCAGTTAATGATGTGTAAGCATAGAAAAAATACATTCTGCTTCACCATTCTTGTTTATCAGACAAAATTCAAATATGGTTTTAAATTCTTTCAAATAAAACCATTTCAGCTGGAAAACTGTCCACCTTCTAGTTTATGTCACTAAATTACAACACATTAATCGTGTTGATGCCAGCTTTTGAAAAGGGATCTCCATTGTCCCGTCAAATATCGTTTCAAAGATAAATGCAATTTACTTTTGAAAGTTACACTTGAATGTAATTTCACCACTCAAGGCAGTTAATTCCAGATTAAAAAAAAAAAAAATTCTCATTGGTATTGCCAGTATGTATAATTTGTCTGATAACTCAGTAGGTGCACACAAAAAAAATCACTTTTAGGTTTCTTTTCAGTGTCCTAACTTAATTTTTTGGGGCAACATAAGTTAAAATGGCAATGTGAAAATACAATCTGGTCAGGCTGTTCTTGTAAACCTGACCAGTGGATTGTTTGTAAAACTATATCCCCTAAATTGTGTCACAGCTGCCACTGTTTCAGGCCCTGGTGTTCTACAGCTGCCTGCAAATACTACAGGAAAGGCAGCCTTGCAATGCATTATTCAAGGCAGTAAGGGATAGGAGACACAAGGAACTGCAGATGCTAGTTTACAACAACAAAAAAACCAAAGTGTTGGAGTAACTTAGCAGGTCAGGTAGCATCTGTGGAGGACATTTCCAGTCAGGACCCTTCTTCAGACTGGTGTTGGTAGGGATGGGGTGGGGCAAGCTTTCTCCCCCGCTACAACAATCAGTCTGAAGAAGGGCCCTGACCCAAACCGTTGCCTATCCATGTCCTCCATAGATGCTGCCTGATCTATTAAGTTACTCCAGCACTTTGTTTTTTATTATGGGAAAAGGTATGCTATCCTAAAATTCCAATTATGCTGATGGGTTCTCCCATCCTTTTTGCCTTATGGATAGTGGATCAGAGCTTCCTCGAGGATCAGACAAACTACCACAAGTGTGTGCTGTGTAACATTTTGCAGATGGAGATGCTCTTCTTGGATAAAATATACAATTCATTCCCAGCTTTGAAGTGCAATACCCAAATTTAAGGAATGGATGTTTAAATGCCTTTCTGAATTAATACCTGTCAGAGTCAGTGTAGCAAAATATATGCAGGGTTCGGATCAGTGACTGTAGAAAGAACATTTTGAAGAGCACAAACAATTATTTATTAAAGCAAAATACAGAAAAACTATTAACAAAATAACATGTATCACACCCCTCTGCACACCTGAGTTCTCCCTCTCTCTCTCCCCTTCCCTTCCTCTCCCTCATATACTAAAAAGGCCAGCTTCTAGTTTCTACCCTAATCAAAGAATAGCAATTGAGTGTTTTTTTTAAACTAGCTATCCTACTTAGTGCCAAACAGAAGCTATTTGTCGTATTAGGCACAGATCTAGTGTCTGATGTCCCTTGGAAGGCAGAATCCTATCTTAAAGACCTCACAAATGGCCTCGTGATTTACAGGTCCCTTCAAGTTAGCACAAGCATTTGTCCAAGCCAAATGCTTGTTTTCCTAAACAGGGTTTGTAGTGTGATGCTGCTAATTCAGCTGGCAACTCAATTTTAGCTGGCGTAGCCTGTTTAACCCTTACATTACAGTCAGTTGTCAGGAGTCCATTTTGCTGCCATCACACCCTTGGCTCAATTTAAGGCAAGAGAAGGACTAGATCTTCTGCCCATCTTGATTGTGACATGTGCAACTCAAGCACAAGCATAAAAACCTGTTTTTTGAATCCTTACAACTCCAGAGTCACATGGCATGGAAACAGGCCCTTCAGCCCAACCTGTCCATGCTGACCAAGATGCTCCTCTAAGCTTGTCCCAATTGTCAGTGTTTGGCCCATATCCCTTGTGGCATCAGAGACGCCACCAGATCAGCAATGACTCCACCGGCACTCGTATTGGGTGGACTCATAGTAGGGTTTATTTCCAATGACAAACAACAGTGGCTGGAAGGTCCAGGTCCACACAAGGCCACAGGTCCTCATCATCACTGCGGAGCAGGCAAACCTGGATCTGTCCCAGCAGCTTCCCCTGGCTTCAAGAGGACGTGCCAACAGTCTCAGCTTTGTCCAGGTGGCTCAGCCTTCTTCCAAGCCTGGGGGGGAAGCACAGTTAGCAGGAAATCTTCCACTTTCTCTCCTTTTCTTCCTCTCTATGTCTGGATTTCCTGGGTTTAGAAGGAGCAGGGCTGACGAGGTGCCGGTGAGTTGATCCAATAATCACTAATTGGATTCAGTTTCCTGTGGCCTCAGCCGAGACCAGAGTGCCAGTGTTTCCAAGCTGCCAGGCTTTGTTTATGGTGCTGACCGTAGGCTTCCTCAAGCCTGTCTGTCGCTGTTGGAGATCAGAGTGGCCCTAAGGGACGATGTGTCATTTCACCCTCTAAACCTTTCCTATCCATGTACCTGTCCAAATGCTGTTGTAGTACCAACCTCAACGACCTCCTATAGATGAGGTTGGAACATATACATAACATAACATATACATAACATATACATAACATAACAAAACTTTATTGTCATTCGGCACAACACCGAACGAAATTTCAGCAGTCACAGAAAAGAACACAGGACACAAGACCCCAACACAAACATCCATCACAGTGACTCCAAACACCCCCTCACTGTGATGGAGGCAACAAAACTTCCCCTCTCCTCCCCCCGCACCCACGGACAGACAGCTCGACCCCTACCGAGGCAACCGACACGCACAGCCCCCGCAAGGGGATGGAAGGCCCCGTGGCCGAGCCGCCCCGGGCACCGAAACGTCCCGCGGCCGCACCGGGCGATGTTAAGTCCAGCGGCCGAGCCGCACCGGGCACCGAAACGTCCCGCGGTCGAGCCGCACCGGGCACTGAAACGTCCCGCGGCCGAGCCGCGCCGGCGATGTTAAGTCCAGCGGCCGAGCCGCACCGGGCACTGAAACGTCCCGCAGCCGAGCCGCACCGGGCACTGAAACGTCCCGCAGCCAAGCCGCACCGGGCACTGAAACGTCCTGCAGCCGAGCCGCGCCGGCGATGTTAAGTCCAGCGGCCGAGCCGCGCCGGCGATGTTAAGTCCAGCGGCCGAGCCGCGCCGGGCGATGGAAGGCCCCGCGGGCGAGCTGCGCCCCGGGGAAGAGACCTAATAAAAGAAAGGTTTCCCCCGCCCCCCACCCCCCACCCCCACCCCCACCCCCCCCACACATACACAGCCAAAAACAGAAACAAAAACCATCCCAACACCGACACAAACAAAAAAAAAGAAAAAAAGACAAACAGACTGCCAGAGAGCCGCAGCCGTTAGGCGCAGCCAACTCCTACCACCCTCTGAATGAAAAGGTCAACCCTCAAGTTCCTCTTAAATCTTTCCCATCTCTCCATAAACCTTTGCTCTCGGGTTCTTGATTCCCCTACAATATTATGTTGAAAAAAGGTGCGTATAAAATGGCAAGGCCTGGTGGCAAGGCAGAGAACTGGGAGGTTTTTAGGATTCAACAGCACAAGACTAAAAAGTTCATAAAAAGGGAGAACATTGATTTTGAGAGAAAACTTGTGTGTAATATTAGTACATACAGTAAGCCTTTCGCTGGGAAGTAGCCCAAGTGTTGCGGTCAGCATGAATCAACCGTAATCATGCTGAATGTCAGGATAAACTGGAGTGGCTATTTTCTTAAGTATATGAGGCATTAGTTAGACTGTAGCCAGAGTTCGGTCACTGATTTGCAGGAAGGGTGGCATAACACGAGAGGGAGGGGCAGAGTAGGCTTTCAGTTTGCTTGGCTGGAGATTGTTAGATATGAAAAGAAAATGACTTGGCTGGGGTTACTACACCAGGAAATATGTATTGTCAAGAGTACAATTGGATAAACTTCCCTTTGAAGTATTGTATTGAGCACAATCATATTTGAATACAATTAGATAAATGTTTTGCACCATTAGACTGTTGATTAAATCCGACTGATAACACAATACGGTACTAAATCTAATATGACTTGTTCCTTTCATGTTCCTAGTAATCCCCTAGAGTAAAACACGAATTTTTAAGGTTATTTTGCATCAAATTGAAATTTACATCTATTTAGCAATTTACATCTATTTATGCAATTTTCCTCAGTTTAATTCAAGTGGAGCCCATCCAAATGGTATAATTACTTTGTATCTCATGAAATGGAACTGCTTTTTTCCACACCATTTCTTCAGCCACTTTTCCTTCTTCCTAATTATTTTTATCCTCTGAAACCTTTCATGCAACTCTGATTATCATCCACAAAATCCTTTGTTATTTCCCAACACCTGATCATAGAGCAATAGGAGCTTTACAGCACACATACATTCTACACTTGCATTTTATTGTATACTGGACCAAGTAGACCCGTTGGGCCCAAACCTCTCCTGCATTGGTGCAGCACCCTCTCCTCCCCCTCCCCTTCCCCCCTCTCCCTCCCCTTCCCTCCCTCCCCCCTCTCTCCTCCCCCTTCCCCCCATTCCATTCACCTCAACCCCCTTTATCTTCCCTCCCTCCCTCTCCCTCCACCGCTCCCTCACCCTCTTCCCCTCTCTCCTCCCCTCCCTCCTCCTCCTCCTCCCTCCATCCTCCACCCCCTTCCCTCCACCCCCCTCCCCTCCTCCCTTTCCCCTCCCCCCACTCCATCCCCCTCAACCCCCCCCTTATCCTCCCCCTCCCTCCCTCCCTTGGAGATAAATTTAAACTTTAAAATGTAAATAGCTTTAAAAATATAACCGATTTCAATTAAACTTCTTCCATTAGCACCAAAAGGACAACGGTAAGGTGGGCCTAAAATTGTTGCACTATCGTGTATACCGTTTTGGCTGTAGTTCAGGAACAAACAAACAACCAAGAAAGTTTTAGTATATAGATTATTGACAAGAAGATTGGAGAAGAAATCATCCAATATTCCTTCAATCAACTTGAGGTATTCTACCTAACATCAGATAGGAATTGTATCATGGTGTCTCTTATTCACAACCCTCTGCATTAAGAAATCTCTCTTCTCTTCAATTAACCTCTTAGTTAGGATTCTGCAACTCATTAACAGCACCATATGACAATAGACAATAGACAATAGACAATAGGTGCAGGAGTAGGCCATTCAGCCCTTCGAGCCAGCACCGCCATTCAATGCGATCATGGCTGATTACTCTCAATCAGTACCCCGTTCCTGCCTTTTCCCCATACCCCTCACTCCGCTATCCTTAAGAGCTCTATCCAGCTCTCTCTTGAAAGCATCCAACGAACTGGCCTCCACTGCCTTCTGAGGCAGAGAATTCCACACCTTCACCACTCTCTGACTGAAAAAGTTCTTCCTCATCTCCGTTCTAAATGGCCTACCCCTTATTCTTAAACTGTGGCCCCTTGTTCTGGACTCCCCCAACATTGGGAACATGTTTCCTGCTTCTAATGTGTCCAATCCCCTAATTATCTTATATGTTTCAATAAGATCTCCCCTCATCCTTCCTCATGTGTCCATCTTGTTGTAACCAGCCTCTGCAGTTCATTCCTTTACAAAAATAATTTGCTTCTAATACAGTTTCAAACAGACCAGTCTAGCTCTTAGTACATGAAGGGTTTTAAAATTTTTCCTTATCTATGGATCTATCGTAAATCATTTTAAATCCAGATTCTCTGGTTCTTCACACATGTGTCACAACTAAATTTCGAACCAATCTCACCTTGTCCAATGACCAGTGTTTTGTAGAGCTTCAACAAAACCTCTTTGCCTCTGTGATCCAAACCTCAATTTCTAAACTCCAGGATTCCATCTGCTTTAATTGCTTGCTCAGCCTCCCCTGCTGTATACAGCACATACCCAAGTTTCTCCTTTCCTACATTATTTCCTGAATTGACATCTGTTTTTTAATTGTGTATGAAAATAACTGCAGATGCTGGTACAAATCAAAGGTATCACAAAATGCTGGAGCAACTCAGCGGGTCGGGCAGCATCTCAGGAGAGAAGGAATGGGTGACGTTTTGGGTCGAGACCCTTCTTCAGACTGAAGAAGTCTGAAGACCCGAAACGTCCCCCATTCCTTCTCTCCTGAGATGCTGCCTGACCCGCTGAGTTACTCCAGCATTTTGTGATACCTGTTTTTAAATTCATCTGCAGTAGATCTCACTTTCATTTTGCACTGAGTTTTGAAACGCATCGGCATGCTCCGAATCCTCATTCAAATTCTCTTGAGAATTACGAAGTGCAACCATTTCCCCCAAGTCGCTGCCTCATATTCCCTTCACCTCTAAATTTCTCTGCAGTTATCCCCAGTTCTTACTGAGGCCCAATAATTCCAATAATCACACCTTGTAAAATGCATGCCCCTGGTCTAGACTTACAAATTAATGCTCTACGACGTCCAATGCTATGGCAAAGTGTCCTTTTTCCTCTGCAGAATGCAGGATTGAGCAAATAGGAACTTGTGCAGCTGTGGTATCTTAGATTCTTCATTGAGGAAGATAAAAAAGGACATCAGAACAGTGATTGATGGTGCAGTTAGTCAGAGTGGCCAGATACCTTTTGAGAAAATGTTTTAAAGCTGCAGATGTTGGAAAACACAGGGTCTTTGACCTGAAATGTTAACTCTTTTACTGTTCCACAGATGCAGGCTTAACTGCTGCGTATTTCCAACATTTTCTGCTTTTATTGCAGGCACCAATAGACAAAATATTTGTTGTTATGAGAAAAATATGTCCTTTAGAGGTGTGTGCATGTATGTATCTTTTAGTTTTTTTAGTTAGAGATACAGCATGGAAACAGGTCCTTTTGCCCACCTAGTTCATGTCGATCATCGATCTCCTGTTCACGCTAGTTCTATATTATCCCACAGACAATTTACAGAGGCCAAGTAACCTACAAACTTGCATGTCTTTGGGATGTGGGAGGAAACCGGAGCACTCGGCAGACACCCATGCAGTCACAGGGAAACTCCACACAGCCAGCACCCGGCCTCTGGTGCTATGAAGCAGCAGCTCTACCAGCTGCACCTCTGTGCCAACCTCATGCATGTGCCAGTGCCAATTAATTGTACAGTAAAGGTACAGTAAAAGTAAAACCTTTGCAGTTTTCATTAGCAACAATCCAATTTCTAAATCCATGAAATTCTTGGTTTTTGTTGTCAATAGAAGCAAAGTTGGAAAATGAGTTGTGAGGAGAACGCAAGGTGCTGTATGGACAAACCACATTACATTTATTTACCAAGAAGTTGACACCCTTGTGCAGTGATGTGAAATTATCCAGTTTGATTGAAAGAATAGTAAAACAGGTTACATTTTAAAGTGAAAGCCTAGTAAATGCTTATATTCATAGGATTCAAGCTCCTTTATGCACTAATCATAGAGAGAGAGAGAGAGTAAGCAGGTAAATTGACCCCTAGTGGCATTGTGTTTTTATAGCAAGCCAACTGCAATATTGATTAAGGACGTGTTACTATGATTGCGTATGAATTACGTAAGACTATTCCTGTTGTAAGTCCGTCTTAACTTACCTGATCTCCCGGTTGCTCAGCACTTTAACTCCCCCTCCCATTCCCAATCTGACCTTTCTGTCCTGGGCATCCTCCTTTGTCAGAGTGAGGCCCAGCGCAAATTGGAGAAACAGCACCTCATATTTCGCTTGGGTAGTTTACACCCCAGCGGTATGAACATTGACTTCTCTAACTTCAAATAGCCCTTGCTTTCCCTCTCTCTCCATCCCCTCCCCCTTCCCAGTTCTCCCACCAGTCTTACTGTCTCCCACTACATTCTATCTTTGTCCCGCCCACTCCCCTGGCATCAGTCTGAAGAAGGGTCTCGACCCGAAACGTCACCCATTCCTTCTCTCCAGAGATGCTGCCTGACCCACTGAGTTACTCCAGCATTTTGTGTCTACCTTCCTAGCATTTTCTGTTTTTAGTTCTCCTTTTGTATAGGTTTTACTTAAATCTAATAAATGTTTTACATGCATGCAGTGCATCAGCAGAAAGGCACAGTCACAAGTATTTGAAAATTATTGCTTAGATGACTGAAACAGAAATGATCAATTTTTAATATTTCCCTTAGAAATTTAATTTTATTGAATAAATTGAATACATTTTATTAGCCAAGTATGTATACATACAAGGAATTTGCCTTGGTGCTTTGCTCGCAAATAATAACACGATGTACAGTGAACAATTAAGAATAAAACATCATAATTTAAACATGTGAAGAATGAAATAAAATACCAGAGCAAAAGGAGGCTACAGACTTTTGGCTGTTGAGTAGAGCTACTGCTCGTGGGAAAAAAAGCTGTTTTTATGTCTGGCTGTGGCAGCTTTGACAGTCCAGAGAAAAGTGCTTCAAAGAGTTTGTGGCCAGGGTGAAAGGGGTCAGAGATGATCTTACCCGTTCGCTTCCTGGCCCTTGCAGTGTACAGTTCTTCGATGGGAGGAAGGTTGCAGCCAACAACCTTCTCGGTTGATCGAACGATGCGTTGCAGCCTCCGGATGTCATGCTTGGTGGCTGAGCCAAACCAGACCATGATGGCGAAGGTGAGGACAGACTCTATGATGGCAGTATAAAACTGGACCATCATCGCCTGTGGCAGATTGTGTTTCCTCAGCTGCCGCAGGAAGTACATCCTCTGTTGGGCTTTTTTGACTGTGGAGTCGATGGTGCCCCCCCCATTTAAGGTCCCTGGAGATGATGGTTCCAAGGAACTTGAATGACTCCACAGATGTGACTGTGTTGATGGTGAGTGGGGGGGAGGGGAGGGGGATCTCTCCCAAAGTCGACAATCAATAATCATCCTATTCTTGTCCTATGCCATGATGCCATTTTAATGAAAAGAGAAGATCTGGTGAAGTAGGTAATTGTCGATTTAATAAATTATCTCCTCTTGTTCTGTAGGCAGAGGTTTCACATGGTATTGTACTTCGCATGCCAATAGTTCACAGTTGTCTTTCCCAATAGTCAAGCCCATGTGTCTCAACAATTGTATATAGTGACTGAATTCTTTGATCTTCCTTCCTTGTTTTCAAGCTTCCATGTAGGGATCTTGGGATAGTACTTTTTTTCTTTCTCCTGATCAGGACACAACTATTTTTTTTAAATTCCCGGTAGCGCAGCGGTAGAGTTGCTGCTTTACAGCGAATGCAGCGCCGGAGACTCAGGTTCGATCCTGACTACGGGTGCTGCACTGTAAGGAGTTTGTACGTTCTCCCCGTGACCTGCGTGGGTTTTCTCCGAGATCTTCGGTTTCCTCCCACACTCCAAAGACGTACAGGTATGTAGGTTAATTGGCTGGGTAAATGTAAAAATTGTCCCTAGTGGGTGTAGGATAGTGTTAATGTACGGGGATCGCTGGGCGGCACGGACTTGGTGGGCCGAAAAGGCCTGTTTCCGGCTGTATATATATGATATGATATGATATGATAACATTAGCTTTGAATTGAATAGATTTGATGTTTCAGCCATTTTGCAGAACACAGCCAAATTTTGATATTATCTACGTGATTATTGAACTTTTCTTGCGTTAAATCCAGTAGCTGGGCTGTAATTGTGTGAAGCTCACCCCATCTGTCTCTGACCCTTGCTGTAGCACACTCCTGGACAACTTCCTTGTCCTCCTGTGGGTTACCCCTCCTCCATCATTCTTTGTGTCCGGGGGTTTCCATGGCTTTTGTTGTGGTTGATGTCAGGCTTTGTTTGGAATTATGATTACAGGAGGGGGAAAAAAGCTGAATGGTGGAAATATGAGATGTGAGACAAGAAGGGTCTGAAACTGGTGAGTACACATGGGAGTCATACCCTTATTTGTGAGATGCAGTACTTTCCTCAAGATAATATTGAGCTTAACACATCCTCAGGATTGAAGATGATTGCTTCCACTCTGGTACGGCATTTACTGAGGTGCTTCATAAGGCCATTGTGGGAACCACACAGATTGTTCCCCACTAGGGACAGGAGGTGCCTGATGGGGCAGGTTGATGCATAGTTTGTGAGGTGGTGTACTGCAAAATGCACCAGCAATAAAAGGTTTTGTAACAACATGTTATTGCAAATACAGCAGGTGATCCTCCTCCTTTGGCCTCCTCATATATGCACCATTCTATGACTCCAACTAGTGGCATGAAGTGCTTTGAAAGGTTGCTTATGATACACATCAACTCCTGCTTTAGTAAGGACCTGACCATGCTTTCATTTCGCTACTATCCGTTTACCATCAGATTCAAAAATAGTTTCTTCCCAGCAACTATCAGGCTCATGAACACTGCATAGCATGAACCACTACTTCAGCAATTAGGATCTTCTATGGATTGCGTCTTGGGTTACACTATGAATTTTGGTTACTATTATGGTTACCCAGTATTACTATTGTTAATTTAGTGTTTTATTGGTTATTTATTTATATGTATGGCATTGTGATAATAGTCCCGTTAAGCAGTGGTTTCGAATTTCATTGTCCCTTTGCCAGTGTATATGACAATTAAATACTCTTGGCTCTTGATTATCCTTAATCTTGGTTCTCAGGGAAACCTTTTTTAGGTTTTACCATATTTTAGCCAGCACCTCTACTATTTGCCTTCATTTAGTTCCCTCCTCGTCTTCACCAAAAAAAGTCCTTTTCATCTCCCTCTCAGCCCTTTCTGAATTTTCTACAACTTTAAACTTGTTTTAATTTGAATTTATCCCAGTCTGATTAAAACTTCATTAATATGCCTGTTGGTGTTTCCCACTAAAGTTGGAGACTGCGGCTAAATGGTGTCATTGTTGACTTACTTTATAGCTCATCAGCACTTGTTTTGGACAACTTTGTGTTGGCTCTACTGAAGCCATTTATTTATTATTTTAAATTATTACATTTTAATAGACAGGAGTTTTAAGCACTTTGCCAGAAAAGATTGAATACTGGATGAACAACAGTGATTAATATTTCATGGCTACAAATGTACATAGAAATGAACAAACTCCAATAATAAAGTGTTACTTGCAAGAGCATTTTGGAACTGTTCTATGTTAGCAGTGGATCAATGATTCCACTATCAAAGGAATACATTGCTCTCAGTTGCACTCTCTACACAGACAATCAGCGTCTTCTTTTGATTAATTCACTGAAATATTAATGTGTTTCTAAATGCGCCTTAAATCTGTGTTTAGTCAGCGGTGAATCATTAATAGTCTCCCAATCTCGGGCAAACATCCTGATGTGTTTTGCCATCTCATATTAATTTATGTGCTGTGGACATGATGTTGGAAACCTGTCCAAAGTCTGGGAAATGATGGTCAAGCAGCACTTAAAGCCGGTTTGAAAATGTTGACGAGTACATTTAAAAGCTATTTGGAGCTTAAAATTAAATGACCAAATATGAAGATAAAAATAGTGGAAGTCTTTGCCACCGGCATTTTTTCAAGATTCAAGATTCAAGATTCAAGATATCTTTATTTGTCATCCAAAAAACAAGTTTTTTGGACGAAATTTCGTCACCCACAGTCCAACAATAAGAGCAATAAAATAAGCAAATTTCACAACCCCAACCAACACAAAACCCCCCAAAAAGAAACATCCATCACAGTGAGTCTCCTCCAGTCCCCTCCTCACTGTGATGGAAGGCCAGAATGTCTTTTCTCTTCCCCTGCCGTCTTCTCCTGCGGTCAGGCTGTTGTCGTTGCCATGTTCCAGGCTGCGCCGGACGGTGAAATGTCCGCAACGGGCCGACCCAAGCCCCACTGCAAGTCGGGGCGGTCGGGGCTCCCGACATTGAAGCCCCCGCCGAGCAGAGAAAATTCCGTGGCCTATTTCAGGCCGCGCCGGACGGTGAAATATCCGCGGCGGGCCGACCCAAGCCCCGCGATCCGGGGCGGGCGAACATGCTGCCGCTGCTGGAGCTCCCGATGTCGGCATCCACGCGGCCCGAGCCTAAGGCGATTCGCAGCTCCTCCAGCAGCCTCCGAGGACGGCCGGCTCCGGTGGTGGTCAGTCCGATCCGCGGGCTCTGCGAACCAGAGCCCTGGAGGCCGCCAGCTCCAGGAGTTTGGCCGATGGTAGGCCGCAGCAGGAACGGAGACACGGCCCAGAACACAAAGGTCGGGTCTCCGTTCGGAAGGGACACCTATTTACAATGTTACAGTTCCCCCCCTCCCCCCCACATACACACATAGTACACAAACACAAAAACACCACATCACAACTACAATTAAGACAAAAAAAACAACAAAAACACAAAGACAAACGGACTGCAGGTAAGCCGCAGCTGCTAGGGCAGCGCCGCCCTTTGCGAAGGTGGATCAGTGGTCATGTGTTGGAGTGCTGCAATATTTTAACCCTCTGATAGCTAACAGTGTTGAGATGCTACAGAAGGAGGTAGTGGCAGAGAGGATGGTCCTGCTATTAACTTAGTGGTGCATCATAGTAAGAAGAGACGAAGGCAGAGAAAGTGACAAGCCGATGGAGGATGTTACATGCAGCAGAAGCACTACCTGCCGAAACAAAGCATCCAACGATGACTAAAATCCTGGTAAATGGAAGAGGCACAAAGAAGAACAAAAACTGACAACAAATAGTTGCAAAAAGGAGTATAAAAAGAGACACAAAGTGGATATCAGAATCAATACAATTTTTACAATTACGTTAGAAGAATGAGGAATGCCAAAAACCTATGTGCTTTCCTTGAAACCTAACAGCAGTAACATCTATTGTGTAAATGGGAAAATAGAAATTACTTTGAAGCATCACTTTGCATCAGAATTTAAACAAGAGCAGGGGACTTATCCTGGTTATTCTACTGAAACTAATATTAGATTCATACAGAAACTCACTAAAATCTAAATTGATATTTAAACTGACACCTAGTCTTCAGTAACCCACAGCTTCCTTTGGGAGGACAGACACCTTCATCATTTGCCTCTAAAAACTATTTTTTTACAGCCTCTGTCCAAGTGTTTGCAAACTTGATGCCCTGATGAACTTCAAACTCAGCCAATTTCCCTCTGTCACAACAATGACCATCTCGGCTGTATTTGGTTCTGCCTCAGTCCATCTTTTTCAAAAGTGCCGGTCAATCCCTTTGTTTTTGTCACATTAGGTTAGTCCAGTGCTCTTCTGGCCAGGCACCATCCTCCATAAGCCAGCTCATCCAGAAGCTAACTATTCATGTCCTACCACACACCAAGTCTTGCTCACTTGCCACTATTACCCTTTCAGATACTGGCTATTCACCTATCCATACCTCTAGTTTCTAGGGATAAGGAAAAGGAGAGATAGAGATGATGATGTGGAGAGATAAAGAACAATGAATAAAAGATATGCAAAAAAGTGACGATGATAAAGGTAACAGGCCATTGTACTCTGCTTTATTGGAATTCAAATAGGGTGGCATGGTGGCGCAGCAGTAGAGTTGCTGCCTTACAGCGCCAGAGACCCAGTTCATTCCTGACTGCAGGTGTTTGTCTGTACGGAGTCTGTATGTTCTCCCCGTGACCGCATGGGTTTTCTCCG
This sequence comes from Rhinoraja longicauda, assembly GCF_053455715.1. NCBI lineage: Eukaryota > Metazoa > Chordata > Chondrichthyes > Rajiformes > Arhynchobatidae > Rhinoraja > Rhinoraja longicauda. The sequence goes on along the minus strand of NC_135970.1, from coordinate 9,485,677 downwards.
AGATCCTCGGTTTCCTCCCACACTCCAAAGACGTACAGGTTTGTCAGTTAATTGACTTGGTATAATTATAAATTGTCCCTGGTGTGTGCAGGATCGTGTTGATGTGCGGGGATCGCTGGTCGGTGCGGACTCAGTGGGCCGAAGGGCGCTGTGTCTCTAAACTAAACTAACCTCGGCAGGTCAGGCAGCGTCTCTGGAGAAAAAAGATGGGTGACATTTCGGGTCGGGACCCTTCTTTGGAAAGGGTTCTGACCCAAAACATCACCCATCCTGTTTCTTCAGAGATGCTGCCTGACCCGTTGAGTTACTCCGGCACTTTTTGCCTATCTTTAGCTCTTCAGCCTGTTGATTCAGGACGTGGATGCATTGAGATTTGCATCAGAGTTGAATCATTGTGTGTTATTTCATTGCAACCAGATGGCCACAGTTATGTTGTCTTCCATTTATGAGGAAGGTATTGCTGGTTTGAGTCCCACCAAAGCCAGGCAAATCCATAATGAGAGAATTAGCAAATGGTACTTTGCAATATTTCCCTTGTATATAGTTATGTTTATTTCATGGGTTTAATTGCAATTGTTGGCTCCTCAAAAGCAGTTCCTGATTTATAATACTGTAATCAGTGAATCAATACCAGGGATTTATGCTTTCAATTAAGTTGTCATCAATCTCCTTATATGTTCGAAGCAATCTCAGCATATTTTATGAACCATTAACCATTCTTGTATATGGCGACCTCCAAATGATCAAACCAAAGACATGTCCAATCTTCTGTTCCAAGATGGCTGTTTTTAACTCAGCTATCACAACTGCACATGTTCATCCCTGTGGGAGGTAAGAGGTTGTGAACCGTTCTGCCTGCGTTGGGCAAAGCTTTCTCCAAATTCCAGTGAGCTCTGTGAGCACGGTTGCGTAGCGGTAGAGCTGCTGCCTCACAGCGCCAGAGACCCAGGTTCGATCCTGACTACAGGCGCCATCTGTACGGAGTTTGTACGTTCTCCCTGCGACCGGCGTGGGTTTTCTCCGAGATCTTCGGTTTCCTCCCACACTCCAAAGGCATAAAGATTTGGAGGTTAATTAGAGGTTAGTATATAAAATATAAAAATGCCCCTAGTGTGTGTAGAGTAGTGTTAATGTACAGGGATCACTGGTCGGTGTGGACTCGGGGGGCCTGAAGGGCCTGTTTCTGCGCTGTACCTCTAAACTAAAACTAAACAAAATTTTCATAAATTAATACAGATTCTGGGTCACACCCAGAGAGCTCCCAACATTGGCAAGAGAACATGTACAGCCCTTACCCTGAGTGATGTCATATAGTTCATTGGAACTCATGCATGGGGTAAAAGGAAAGTACAAGGAAGGTAATATCAGGACAACTCTTTCAAAGCACCCGGATGATGCCTTTGCAGTGATTGCATACAATAGTCTTAGCAATTCCAATATCCATAGCTTATAACATATAACATATAACATATAACAACTGCAGCATGGAAACAGGCCTGTCCGGCCCTACCAGTCCACGCCGACCATTCTCCCTGACCTAGTCTCATCTACCTGCACTCAGACCATAACCCTCCAATCCCCTCCTATCCATATACCTATCCAATTTACTCTTAAATAATAAAATCGAGCCAGCCTCCACCACTTCCACCGGAAGCCCATTCCATACAGCCACAACCCTCTGAGTAAAGAAGTTCCCCCTCATGTTACCCCTAAACCTTTGTCCCTCAATTCTGAAGCTATGTCCCCTTGTTGGAATCTTCCCCACTCTCAAAGGGAAAAGCCTACCCACGTCAACTCTGTCCGTCCCTCTCAAAATTTTAAAAACCTCTATCAAGTCCCCCCTCAACCTTCTACGCTCCAAAGAATAAAGACCCAACCTGTTCAACCTCTCTCTGTAGCCTAAGTGCTGAAACCCAGGCAACATTCTAGTAAATCTCCTCTGTACCCTCTCCATTTTGTCAACATCCTTCCTATAATTTGGCGACCAGAACTGCACACCATACTCCAGATTCGGCCTCACCAATGCCCTGTACAATTTCAACATTACATCCCAACTTCTATACTCGATGCTCTGATTTATAAAGGCAAGCATACCAAACGCCTTCTTCACCACCCTATCCACATGAGATTCCACCTTCAGGGAACAATGCACAGTTATTCCCAGATCTCTCTGTTCCACTGCATTCCTCAATTCCCTACCATTTACCCTGTACGTCCTATTTTGATTTGTCCTACCAAAATGCAGCACCTCACACTTATCAGCATTAAACTCCATCTGCCATCTTTCAGCCCACCCTTCCAAAAGGCCCAAGTCTCTCTGTAGACTTTGAAAATCTACCTCACTATCAACTACTCCACCTATCTTAGTATCATCTGCATATTTACTAATCCAATTTGCCACACCATCATCCAGATCATTAATGTAAATGACAAACAACAGTGGACCCAACACAGATCCTTGGGGCACTCCACTAGACACTGGCCTCCAACCTGACATACAATTGTCAACCATTACCCTCTGGTATCTCCCATTCAGCCATTGTTGAATCCATCTTGCAACCTCACTATTAATACCCAACGATTTAACCTTCTTAATCAACCTTCCATGTGGAACCTTGTCAAATGCCTTACTGAAGTCCATATAGACAACATCCACAGCCTTGCCCTTATCAATTTCCCTGGTAACCTCTTCAAAAAATTCAAGAAGATTAGTCAAACATGACCTTCCAGGCACAAATCCATGTTGACTGTTTCTAATCAGGCCTTGATTATCCAAATAATTATATATATTGTCCCTAAGTATCTTTTCCATTAATTTTCCCACCACAGACGTCAAACTAATAGGTCTATAATTGCTAGGTTTACTTTTAGAACCTTTTTTAAACAAAGGCACAACATGCGCAATGCGCCAATCTTCCGGCACCATCCCTGTTTCTAATGACGTTTGAAATATTTCCGTCATAGCCCCTGCTATTTCTGCACTAACTTCCCTCAATGTCCTAGGGAATATCCTATCAGAACCTGGAGACTTATCCACTTTTATATTCTTCAAAAGTGTCCGTACCTCCTCTTCTTTAATCCTCCTAATTTCCATCACTACTCTACTTGTTTCGCTTACCTCACATAATTCAATATCCTTCTCCTCGGTAAATACCGAAGAAAAGAAATTGTTTAATATTTCCCCCATTTCTTCCGGCTCAGCACATAGCTGTCCACTCTGACTCTCTAATGGACCAATTTTTATCCCTCACTATCCTTTTGCTATTGACATATCTGTAGAACCCCTTGGGGTTTACTTTTACATTACTTGCCAAAGCAGCCTCATATCTTTTTTTCGCTTTTCTAATTTCCTTTTTAAGATTCCTTTTACATTCTTTATATTCCTCAAAAACCTCATTTACTCCCTGCCGCTTATATTTATTGTATATCTCCCTCTTTTTCCGAACCAAGTGTCCAATTTCCCTGGAAAACCACGGCTCTTTCAAATTATTATTCTTTCCTTTCCACCGAACAGGGACATAAAGACTCTGTACTCTCAAAATTTCACCTTCAAATATCCTCCATTTCTCTATTATAGCCTTTTCATAAAGCAACAATTTCCATTTCACTCCTTTTAAATCCTTTCTCATCTCCTCAAAATTAGCCTTTCTCCAATCCAAAATCTCAACCCTTGGTCCAGATTTGACCTTCTCCATAATGATATTGAAACTAATGGCATTATGATCACTAGACCCAAAGTGCTCCTCAACACATACCTCCGTCACCTGACCCATCTCATTTCCTAACAGGAGGTCCAACACTGCCCCTTCTCTGGTAGGCACCTCTACGTATTGCTGCAAAAAACTATCCTGCACACATTTTACAAACTCCAAACCATCCAGCCCTTTAACAGAATGTGATTCCCAGTCTATATACGGAAAATTGAAATCACCCACAATCACCACTCTGTGCTTACTACTAATATCTGCTATCTCCTTACATATTTGCTCTTCCAATTCTCGTTCCCTATTTGGCGGTCTATAATACACCCCTATAAGTGTTGCTAAACCTTTCTCATTTCTGAGTTCCACCCAAACAGCCTCCTTAATCGAGCCTTCTAGTCTGTCCTGCCAAAGCACTGCTGTGATATCCTCCCTGACAAGCAATGCAACACCCCCACCTCTTGCCCCTTCGATTCTATCACATCTGAAACAATGAAATCCTGGAATATTTAATTGCCAATCGCAACCCTCCTGCAACCATGTTTCACTGATCGCCACAACATCATACTTCCAGATGTCAATCCAGGCTCTAAGCTCATCCACCTTTCTTACAATGCTCCTAGCATTAAAATATACACATTTAAGGGACCCATCATTTCTTATTCTCAGTTTATTTCTTTTCCCTTCTTTCTCTCCTACATATTGGGTCTGAGTGTTTCCCTTTTCTGCCTCCTGCCTCACACACTGCCTATTAGCTATCTGTGTTTGAGTCCCTCCCCCCAACCGTACTAGTTTAAAGTCTCCGCAGTTATTTTAGCAAATCTCCCCGCCAGGATATTGGTTCCCCTCGGGTTCAGATGCAACCCGTCCTTTTTGTACAGGTCATACTTCCCCCAGAAGAGGTCCCAATGATCCAGAAACTTGAAACCCTGCTCCCTGCACCAGTTCCTCAGCCACGTATTTATCCTCCACCTCACTCCATTCCTATTCTCACTATCGCGTGGCACAGGCAGTAAGCCTGAGGTTATTACTTTGGAAGTCCTTTTTTTTAACTCTCTTCCTAGCCCCCTGAATTCTCCTTTCAGGACCTCTTCCCTTATCCTACCTATATTGTTGGTACCTATATGTACCACGACCTCTGGCTCCTCTCCCTCCCCTTTCAGGATATCCTGGACACGCTCAGACATATCCCGGACACCGGCACCAGGGAGGCAAACCACCATCCGGGTCTCCACAGAAACGCCTATCTGACCCCCTCACTATAGAGTCCCCTATTACTACTGCTCTCCTCTTCCTTTCCCTACCCTTCTGAGCAACAGGGCCGGACTCCTTGCCAGAGGCCCGGGCACCGTCGCTGCCCCCAGGTAGGCTGTCCCCCCCCAACAGTACTTAAACAGGAGTACTTATTTCCAAGGGGTACAGCCACCGGGGTACTCCCTAGTCCCTGCCTCTGTTCCTTGCCCCCCCTAACAGTGACCCACTTGTCTACCTCCCGTGGTCTAGGAGTGACCACCTCCCTGTAACTCCTATCTATAACCTCCTCACTCTCCCTGATCAGACGGAGGTCATCAATCTGCCGCTCCAGGTTCCTAATACGGTCCCTTAGGAGCCCCATCTCGTCACACCTTCTTTTATATTAATATCTGGTGAGGCAAGTAATAAAGTTAGAACTTCCAACCACGTTTACTATATTGAAGATGAACAGCAATGATTGATACAGCATTGTATCAAAAGCTGTACAGCATAGAACACATTGTTCTTCAAGGAATGTGCATATTGAAAATATTCACTAGTTCGCCCCCAAAATTAAAAAGAAATCACATGTAGCTTCATATCCTCAATTAGCTGTAAGGTGCATTTAAACGTAGGTTAGAGATAGAGTCTTCTGAGACAGCCTGCCTCAAAGTTCCAGTGACCTGGGTCTGATGCTGACCTCTGGTGCTGTCTCCAAAAATGTTACTGTGATTCATGGTGCACCTTGTATAAAGAAAGAGATTTGCTTTGAAGCAAGGCCCTTAAAATGTTCAGACTTTCCAAGAGCATTTTACTGCCAGTAAAGTGTAGTCACTACTGTAATATAGGAAATACATCAGCTAATTCATCAGCAAGCACCCGGGGTATAATAATACAATAATAATACATCATTTGTTTTAGTGATGTTTGATTGCCAGGATATTGGTGATAACCACCCTGTTCTTTTATAAAATAGTGCTATGCAATCTTTTAGAATCATCTCTGAGACTAATAAAAATGTAAGTTTAATGTTTCTTACACATTCTGGCACCCATTTCTGAGTTCAGTGTGATTTGAGCCTAAGAGACTGGAATATTGATTTGAAGCCACAATCTTCTAACTCAAAGGCAATAGTGCAAGGTATTGTGTCACAGCTGATGGTAGAAAGGCAACATTGCAAGGAAGGCAAATGCAATGTTCACCTTTATTTCGAGAGAACTAGGTTATAAAAACAGGGGTGTAATGCTGAGGCTTGATAACGCTGGTCAGACAGCATTGGGAGTATTGGGAGCAGTTTGGGCCCCATATCTGAGGAAGAATGTGCTGGCATTGGAGAGGGTCCAGAGGTTTATGAGAATGACCAAGGATGATTGGGTTAACGCATGATGAGTATTTGACAGCAGTGGACCTGTATTCGCTGGAGTTTAGAAGGATGAGGGGGGACCTCGTAAACTTACCAAATAGTGAATGCAGAGATGTTTCCACTGGTAGGAAAGCCAAGGACCAGAGGGCACAGCCTCAGAATAAAAGGACACACCATTAGAAGGGAGATGAGGAATTTCTTTAGTCAGGGGGTGGTGAATCTGTGGAATTCATTACCACAGACAACTGTGGAGGTCGTCATTGGGTATTTTTATGGTGGAGGTTGACATGTTCTTGATGATTAAGGGTGTCCAGGGTTATGGGGAGAAGGCAGGGGAATGGGGTGAGAGGGAAAGATAGATCAGCCAAGATCAAATGACGGAGTAGACTTGACGGGCCAAATGGTCTACTGTATTTTTTTAAATGGCACAGTTCTGGTTGGTGACAAGAAATGCAAATGCTGGTTTAAGTCGAAGATAGACACAAAATGCTGGAGTAACTCAGCAGGGTAGGCAGCATCTTTGAAGGGAAGGAATGGGTGGCGTTTTGGGTCGAGATCCTTCTTCAGACAAGCCTGTTACTGTGTTAAACTGGAGTGTGGTATTGTTGGGCACAGGTCTGGTAAGATCAAAGGAGCACTGGAGATGTGGCAAGAAGACCAACCTGTGAACAGAGTGCAGCACTGAAGTGCCATCACGGGACAATGGAGCGGCAGTGAGAACAGTGGCATTTATTATTTTAAACCTGACCAGGACTATTGCCATCCGTTACGTGTTGTCAAAATAATATGTTTCTCATGAGTGGGCTGTGAATGGTTTAAATTGTAAATTGGTTCACGCTTGCACCACTATAATATATATTCAGAGTACATATGCATCTAAGAATTACGTGTGTCATATGTAATGACCGTGTCAACCACTGCAGATATAGAAACAAGGAGTAAATAAATATGTTAGTGGCTCAACTCTCTCTTCAGGGAGGATATTTTAGCTCAGTGATCACCCCTTAAATAAAGAAGTCAGAATGATTGACAAATGGTTGCACTCCCATTTATTCTCACACAAATGCAAACTCATTCTCTGCAATTCAAATGAATTGAAATTAAAACACAAAGTACTGGTGCTATAACTCCATGCAAGTATATCATTGGGGTTATCAGGTGGGCACCTCCCTTCAATGGTGTTTCGTTGAGTTAGGCCCACGACACCTCGGGAAGGCTCAACAGTTGGTTCTGGCATCCCAGAAGCCAAGTGTCACTATCTGAGATAATATTTCAAATGGCAAATTGTATTGGTATTGGTTTATTATTGTCACGTATACCGAGATACAATGGAAAGCTTTGTTTGCATCATACTGTACACGAGTCTCGTCAAGCCATGCAGAAATACCAGAGCAGGGTGCAGAATACAGTGTTACAGCATTATAGTGTTACAGTTACGGAGAATGTACAGTAAAGAAAAATTGCAAGGGCTGCAATGAGGTAGGTTGGGAGATCAGGACCACATCCTTGGCTTATGAAAGAACTGTTCAGTAGACTGATAACAGCGGGGAAGAAGCTTGTCCTGAATGTGGTTTGAGCTTTCAAGCTTTTGTATCTTCTGCTTGACGGCAGAGAGGAGAAGAGGGAATGACCAGGGTGTCATGAATGAACAATGCCAACACTTACCAGACCAAAACCAAAACACCAAGGAAAGTTTACCAAAGCCAACTGCAAAAACTGTTCCATGAAGTTTAGAAGATGAACAAACCAAATAAGATTCTTTATGTGACTTTTCTGGCCGATTCAAGGTAAATACTCCTCAGATTGAAATTGCTTATTTATTTTAAGCAAACATGGTGCACATAGTCTTTTCAGACTTTTCAAGCCACTTGTTTCCAGAGCCTCAGTTAGCTCCCATGCCTCATGGTTAATTAAAAACTCAACAGATGATGCTTGAAGCATGATGGACTTTTATATTCATAAGTTTTTAGAGATAGCCCAGTTTCAAAAATCATTTTGTGAATCGGGGCTAATCTACATGTTCATTATCACCAGCGTTCAACCTTATGAATGTATAAACATGAAAATAAAGCTGAATAAAGCATTTTTGAGTAGATGAGAAGGGTCTCGACCCCAAACGTCACCCATTCCTTCTCTCCTGAGATGCTGCCTGACCTGCTGAGTTACTCCAGCATTTTGTGAAATAAATACCTTCGATTTGTACCAGCATCTGCAGTTATTTTCTTATACTTTGAGTTGATGAGAGTCATTTCAATTGCCATGCTAACAATTATTTTACAGCACCTTAATTTGGTTGACTTCTTATTAAACTGAAAGTGACCTAGTTGAATTATAACTGTTTCTAGAGGTGCATTCACTTTAGAACGATGTTGCAATCAAAATATTTGCACATGGCTTCCCTTGACTGCCACACGAAACCAGCACTGATTTGTTATTTTGTGTTGTGTATCACTGTTAAACAACAATTTCACTCCCTGCTTTCTCTACAATGGGTATATGTTGATGATGTTCTTCTTAAAATGAATAACATTTTCAAAAACATTTTTGTTATAGGTAATACATCAAAATAAAGGAAAAAAATATTCAAAAATAGTTTTGGTCGTGATAAATATCATTGGCACCTCATATTGCTTGGGTTGCTTACAACCCAGTGGTATGAATATTGACTTCTCTAACCAAGTAACCCTTGATTTCCCTCTCTTTCCATCCCTCCCCCATGGGTCCCACTGGGTACTTTCCATCCCTCCCCATGGGTCCCACTGGGTACTCTGATCAGTCTAATTGTCCTCCTGATTAAACTTTTATCTTTGTATGCTTGTTGTCACCTTCTCCTAGCTAACAATGATCTATTCTACATTTCCCTTGACCGTTGTCCCCTTTGATGTCTCATTTTCACACCTTACCTTTCCATGTCTCCGTGTCTCCCTCTCCCCTGACTCTCAAATTAATATGAGATGGCAAAACACATCAGGATGTTTGCCCGAAACGTCACCCATTCCTTCTGTTCGGTGAATGTTGCCTGTCCCACTGAGTTACCCCACCATTTTGTGTCTATCTTTGTACCTAATACTATTTTCAGCCATGAACTGTTTTCCTGTCAGGCCAAGATAAATCTATCTTAGGTTATTAAGACTACGGGTATATTTTTAAATTATTTGGTTAAATAAATGTCAGTTTTGTTTTTCATCGCTTGACTTTTGAAAAGTACTTGAAACTAAGTGGAAAACGATCTTATATGCAGCCTAACCAACAAGTATTACATGACTGAGAAGCAATAGCTGATAAATAAATCTGAGTAAAGAAATCTTGCTTCATGCTGTCGTTCATTAAAGCTCCATGGCTGATCCAATGGATTGGTGAGAGATCTTTATTAGCTCTGAATGGAATTTAGTTTCATTTAGTCTAGAGATACAGCACGGAAACAGGCCATTAGGCCCACCGAGTCCATGCCAACTAGCGATCCTCGCACATTAACACAATCCCACACACGCTAGGGACATTTTACAATTTTACTAAGCCAATTAACCTACAAACCTGAGTGTGGGTGGAAACCGGAGTTCACGGAGAAAACCCACGCAGGTCACGGTGAGAACGTACAAACTCCATATAGACAGCGCCCATAGTCAGGATTGAACACGGGTTTCTGGCGCTGTAAGGTAGCAACTCTACTGCTCCAAAGGAATTGTCTTTGTTGAAAGCAACAAAATTGTAGAATTTAGAAAGGAGCAGCCAATGTATTTTTTACATGTTCGGGCTTTTAAGGCAACACAGCGAGCAAAGAATTTTGGTAAAATAAAAGAGAGCTGGATAGAGCTCTTAAGGATAGCGGAGTCAGGGGGTATGGGGAGAAGGCAGGAACGGGGTACTGATTGAGAATGATCAGCCATAATCACATTGAATGGCGGTGCTGGCTCGAAGGGCCAAATGGCCTCCTCCTGCACCTATTGTCTATTGTCTATTGTCCAAAACCTGGTGCTGTGGGACACAGAAATCTTTGGGCAACAAAATACCTGCAGAACTGCTCCACAAAATCTTCCTTTCTGACCCACGGTAATATGCCCTGATAACAGTACAAGATAGTTGAGAAACCTTCACACACACAGAGCAGTATTTGAATTCTCATTGAAACTCAATAACAAAGGGACAAGTATTGTCAAGTTGTAAAGAATCATTTGGCATTAACAACTGAAGCAATAATCTTGAATGATGCTCGACTACTGGAATAAATACACAGATTCAACTTCAGGTTGAGAATGGCATCTAAGAGTAATCTTTATTTCAACCAAAAACATAGCAGAAATATAAAGAATTAGACTAGCTTTGAAATAACAGGGACATTTACCTTAAGCTATTCTGAATTACTAACCATGACTAATATCACCACCTATGTTTTTTAAATGTTGAAAGAAATGATGTTCAATCACTTAATGAAGGACATGGAATTATTAGCACAGCCACGTAGCACAAAGAGCCTCAGCCCCAGCGACCCAGGTTCAATCCTGACTTTGGGGTGTGTGGAGTTTGCACATTTTCCATTTGCACATGCAAGGTAGTAACTTAATTGGCCACTGTAAGTTGCCCAAAGCGAGGTAGAATCTGAAGGAATTTGAAGATAATGTGGGCAGAAAAAAATGGGAAAGATTAGTATAAAAAGGGGTGGTTGATGATTGGTTGTGGACACGATAGGTTAAAGGCTCATCTGTCTGTCTCTATGATATTGAGAGAGTAATTTGGTCAATATATTGTGAGACCGAATATTAGATGAAATAAAACTGTTGAAGATGAATTAAAAAAATAATCACTAAAAAATGTTAGATAATGAAAGGAAGACGGATTGGGAAAGAACAGAGTGAGTGGAAACTGTGTCCAGAGAAACTTAGACAATACCAAAAAATGTTCAAAATAAGAGCCACCAATTGCATCACCAGGAAATATCAATATATCTTCATTGGAAGTCTAAAGAATTGTAACTGTTTTGAATAAGGGGCCACAGTTTAAGAATAAGGGGTAGGCCATTTAGAACGGAGGTGAGGAAAAGCTTTTTCAGTCAGAGAGTTGTAAATCTGTGGAATACACTGCCTCAGAAGGCAGTGGAGGCCGTCTCTGAATGCATTCAAGAGAGAGCTAGATAGAGCTCTTAAGGATAGCGGAGTCAGGGGGTATGGGGAGAAGGCAGGAACGGGGTACTGATTGAGAATGATCAGCCATGATCACATTGAATGGCGGTGCTGGCTCGAAGGGCTGAATGGCCTCCTCCTGCACCGATTGTCTATTATCTATTGTCTTGGTTCCCCTCTCTCCGTTCCTCCCCCACCCTAGTTCTACGACTAGTTTCACTGTCCTTCTGATTAATTTTTACTGATTGTCACTTTCCCCAAAAACTAACAATGAACCATTCTACATTTCCTTATCATCGTGTCTATCTGGAAACATAGAAAATAGGTGCAGGAGTAGGCCATTCGGCCCTTCGAGGCAGCACCGCCACTCGATATGATCATGGCTGATCATCCAAAATCAGTACCCCGTTCCGGCTTTTTTCCCATATCCCTCGATTCCCTTAGCCCTGAGAGCTAAATCTAATCCTCTCTTGAAAACATCCTGGATCTGGGTCTCAACCCCCGAATTGTCACACATTCCTTTTTCTCCAGAGACGATGTCTGACCCGCCTACATCTGAATCTACATCAATATGTTTTATAGCAGGGATTTGGCAGAGGTTGTAAGTGCAATATGATTTTTAAATGGTTAAAAGCATTTAAAAAAAGACTAATAGACAGATCAGCTTCTGTAGTTGAAACAAACGAAAAGTGATGCCTCAGATTCTTTCTTGTCTCGTCTGTGAACTGAATGTCAGATCCCTCATGAAAGCCTTTCAGATTTATGATTCAGTTTGAATAATGAGCTGTTAAATTAACGTGATTTGTTAGCAAATGGAGACTGAAGAAGTCATTAATCTATTTAAGTAAGCATTGTTAAGGGATGTTGAGACTTCATACTGGCAAGACAGTTTCTGCTTCTTAACATGCCAGTCCAAAAAAAATGTAGACTTTACTCAACGTGTCTCATAATTAGCTGCATATGTCGCCTCTAGATTTGACTTTTTCACTACTGTGGCTTCTCATTATTGTATCTATTGAAAACTGAGCTTGTATCCCAACTGGTACCACCCCATTTACCCACTACAGAACTACATCAAGTACATTTTAAGCAATACCTAGATTATAATCTGTGGAATTCTCTGCCTCAGAAGGCAGTGGAGGTCAATTCTCTGAATGCATTCAAGAGAGAGCTAGATAGAGCTCTTAAGGATAGCGGAGTCGGGGGGTATGGGGAGAAGGCAGGAACGGGGTACAGATTGAGAATGATCAGCACGGTAGCGCAGCGGTAGAGTTGCTGCTTTACAGCGAATGCAGCGCCGGAGACTCAGGTTCGATCCTGACTACGGGTACTGCACTGTAAGGAGTTTGTACGTTCTCCCCGTGACCTGCGTGGGTTTACTCCGAGATCTTCGGTTTCCTCCCACACTCCAAAGACGTACAGGTATGTAGGTTAATTGGCTGGGTAAATGTAAAAAAAAAATTGTCCCTAGTGGGTGTAGGATAGTGTTAATGTACGGGGATCACTGGGCGGCACGGACTTGGAGGGCCGAAAAGGCCTGTTTCCGGCTGTATATATATGATATGATATGAATGGTGGTGCTGGCTCGAAGGGCCGAATGGCCTACTCCTGCACCTATTGTCTATTGGATTGCAATGAGGCAAATGTTTTAACGTTTTGGAGGTTGTATGACCAGAATGAAAAATAATTCATCTTAAATGTTCTATAGTAAAATTGCAGAAGGGGTCATGTTTGTCTGCATGGGCAAGTTAAGCCAAAGGGCCTGTTTCCACGCTGTAAGACTCTATGGGTCTTAAGTACAGATAGTAGTGATACCCACCATCAGAATAGATGTGGCGCACGCCGTTTACTGAAGATGGGCAAGATCAGAAGGAACCAAGGTAATTAAATAACCTGAAATGTTAATAAACATCCATAACTATAAAACAGTAGATAATGTAGATAAATGTACGGTTATCCACTTTGGCGGCAAAAACAAGGAGGCAGATTATTATCTCAATGGTGTCAGGTTAGGTAAGTCACTGAAAGTTGGCGTGCAGGTACAGCAGGCAGTGAAGAAAGCTAATGGCATTTTGGGCTTCATAGCGAAAGGATTTGAGTATAGGAGTAAAGAGGTTCTTCTGCTGTCGTATAGGGCCCTGGTGAGACAACATCTGGAGTATTGTGTACAGTTTGGGTCTCTTCATTTGAGGAAGGACATCCTTGTAATTGAGGCAGTGCAGCATAGGTTCACGAGATTGATCCCTGGGATGGCGGGACTGTCACATGAGGAAAGATTGAAAAGACTAGGCTTGTATTCACTGGAGCTTAGAAGGATGAGAGGGGATCGTATAGAGGCATATAAAATTATAAAGGGACTTGTCAAGCTAGATGCAGGAAAAATGTTCCCAATGTTGGGGGAGTCCAGAACCAGGGGGCAGTCTTAGAATAAAGGGGAGGCCATTTAAAACTGAGGTGAGAAGGAACTTTTTCACCCAGACAGTTGTGAATTTGTGGAATTCTCTGCCACAGAGGACAGCGGAGGCCAAATCACTGGATAAATTTAAGAGAGAGTTAGATAGAGCTCTGGGGGCTAGTGGAATCAAGGGATATGGGGAGAAGTTGGGCACAGGTTACTGATTGTTAATGATCACAATGAATGGCGGTGCTGGCTCGAAGGGCCGAATGGGTTCCTCCTGCACCTATTTTCTATGTTTCTATGACACAAAATGCTGTGGTAACTCAGCAGGACAGGCAGCATCTCTGAATAGGAATGGGTGATGTTTTGGGTCGAGACCCGAAACATCATCCATTCCTTCTATCCAGAGATGTTGCATGTCCCGCTGAGTTACTCCAGCATTTTGCGTCTATCTTTGGTGTAAACCTGCATCTGCAATTTCCTCCTACACTTAAAAACAGTATTGGTGGTAAGAGCAACATGGCAACAGTGAGAAGAAACAGCAATTCAAGTTAATGAGCAGGACCAGATTTCCGTGGAGAAGAAAAAGTGATTGTAAAAGTGGCATAGAGGGGGAGAGAGTTTGGAGTTGCACAGCTCCTGGATAATGGTAGAGGTTCTAACACCTGTTATGTACCTACATGACACAAGAAAAGGTGGTCATTCAGCTCTTCATTCCGATTCCCCCTTTCAACTGATAAAGCTGTACTCTACCTCAACTCCAGACATCTGTTTTATAGTTTATCCATTGTTACGTTTGCCCAACAAAGATTTAAAATATCATTAACATTTCTAGAGCATTCTGGTTCTAAATCACAAACCTTTACATAGAAAGAAAATTGCTGTTTGTTTGGCTTTATTTCCAAATAACCCAGCTTGATTTTAAGGTTACACAATCTTGTCATAGTTCTCAGTGAGAAGAGAAAATGGTTTCTTGGTATCAACCCGACCAAATATACAATAGACAATAGGTGCAGGGGTAGGCCATTCAGCCCTTCGAGCCAGCACCTCCATTCAATGTGATCATGGCTGATCATCCACAATCAGTACCCCGTTCCTGCCCTCTCCCCATACCCCCTGACTCCGCTATCATTAAGAGCTGTATCTAACTTTCTTAACCATTTTGATAACTAACTTAGATAAGATGTCACATTTCTAAACTCACAAGAGCAAGCTTTGATTATGCCACTTTATAATTCAACATATTAAACCTTAATATCATTCTAGTGAACCACTTTAAAGACCACAATATTTAGCCCTGTACTGCAGGTAGGATATGGTCCAGACAGTGAACAATTTTAATTCTAGCCTTCTTCAAATGGATGGACATCCCATTGTTTTTTAAAATTACTTTTGAATCTGTGCATTTGCATTTAATGATCGGCACACATCTGGACACATACTGTAAATATCTTTGAACTTCCACACCTTCAAGTACAACTCTTGGCTAGTCACTGGAGTCCAGATAGTTAAAGATCCAACAGATTTGCTAAGAAGGTTGATTAAAATAGTCAAAATACAGATTGTTACTGCAACAGGTAAGAACTGTTTTATAACACAATGGTCTGCCTGTATAATGCACCCTTCAGTCAGTGAACGTCCCCCATCTTCAACATTCCTACCTTCAAAATGCTCTGCGTAATGCTGTTTGGTGCCTTTCTTTAGCTGACAATACGATCCGGAAAACCCAATGGCGGATATCCAAAGCATTTTAAATTCAAGGAACATGGTGATCAAATGGATTTAATTTCAGGATAAGCAGACACGATTCTTTGTCCAAATGAGCTGAAGCATGAAAGGTTAATGTGCCCTTGTTCAATTATTTGAAAGAGTTGAGGTTTAACATAACATTCAATTTTGAGGCTTTAACAAGAATGCTAAGGGATTATTTGCCATTGAGGATGTCTCCAGGTTAGAGATGAGTTTGAGCAGGAATCCTAAATAATGACTGAGCATGCTAGATGCACAGATGTGTCAAGAGCATATTGCGACTTCTCACTTTAAATGATTGATGCTAAATCAGAGATACTTTAAATAATGGATTAATAAATCATCTTAATCGCATTCACATTTCATTTCTTCTTGCCCAGCAATTCCCGCATGGCAGACGGGCGGAATGCAGCACAACACTCAAGTGAGATTCTATCTTCATGTCCACATAACGCATAATCTCTACTCGGCCACAAGGCATCCCCAAGTAGCTCAGTGGTGAAGAGAAATTCAATGTTGGCCCACTTCATCCTGGTAATGGTCCTCCCTTGTATTCTGGGAGAGGCAGTGGAATGAATGAAAGGTGTAGGAAGGAACTGCAGATGCTGGTCTAAACCGAAGATAGACACACAAAGCTGGAGTAACTCGGTGGATCAGACAGCATCTCTGGAGAAAAGGAATAGGTAATGTTTCGGGTCGAGACCTTTCTTCAGACGAGTCAGAGGAAAGGGAAATGAGAGGAAAAGACGGTGATATAGAGAGAAAAGTAATGATAAAGGAAACAGGCCTTTGTTAGCTGAGGGCTAGGTGAAAACGAGTTACAAACAATGAAACTCAACAAGATGACTGAAAAGAGATGGATGGGGGTAACTGGGAGAAGAGTAGAAAATGAGATCCAGATAGTGATCAGCAGATGGTGGGGGACATTAGAAAGAGGACTAAGGAAACAGGGAGGATGCAAGTTTAGTATAGTTTAGAGATAGAGTGTGGAGACAGGCCCTTTGACCCACTAAGTCCACACCAACCACTTATCACATGCACATTAGTTATCCTACGTCCTACACACCAAGGGGAATTTACATTGCCCTGCAAACCTGCACATCTTTGAAATGTGGTAGAAAACGGGAGCACCCAGAGAAAAGCCATGCGGTCACAGAGACACCATACAAACTCCGCACAGACAGCACCCATAGTCAGGATGGAATCTGGGTCTCTGGTGCTGTGAGGCAGCAACTCTACTGCTGTGCCACTGCACTGCCCACTATTATTGAGTGATTACTTTTATTGAAGGTTGAGATGGAATTTTGATCTAACAGGATACAGGAATCACCAAGAAAATAGAGCTGAGGCCAATGATCAGAACAAACAAGATCTTATTGAATGATAGAGGAGCTTGAAGAGGCACTAAGCCTACTTCTGCTCCTGCTTCTTGTGTTCAGTTGATTAGGCAAGGGAGGTGGCAATGGGGAGAGGAGCTGATGAGATAGAGAGAGGGTGCAGGATGGTGGAGGGGGAGATCAGTAAATTGATGGAAGAAGATGCCCAGAAGGCAGAACGCAGAATGGCATCAGTCCTTGGCACGTGGTCTGGTCCGGATCTTCCTTCACCTCCTGGCATCACTTGCAGATATGTATATTTAAACAAACTTCATTTATGATGGTGCCATTTTGAGGCCCCTTGAAGGGCTATGGATTGGGCCAATATTTTTCTTCTGAGTTCAGGGCAGCCATTTTACAGAAGCCGCAACGAGTAAGCCCAACATTACAGGTGCAATGTTCATTTCAGCTGTGGGCCCCAAACCACGTTTGTGTTTGACATCAACACTGGCTATGGCACCATTGAATTTTGGAAACAGGAGGCCTCGAAAAGGAATCTGATGAAGGTTAGAGTTTGCCAGTGAATGAGAAGGAGAGAGAAGGCGATTATGCATGCAATTTATGCCACATTGCGATCTGTTTCCTGGGCTTGGTCAGCATTTCCTGCCAGTGGCTTAACTCCAAGTCACTGTAATTCAAACCCAGGTTACATTTCCCCAGTAGGTGACTTTGACCTGTACAATCCTGATTGAACAACTCCAGTTCAAGACTGGACTTGCACAGCATTTCATAAGGAACCTCAAACATTATCATCTCATTCCAGACCGGGTTAATCTTGTGCCTCGCGTGTCTTGAATGTTTTTTCTTCAGTTTCAAGGACTCGTGCGTTAGAGTGAGTTTGATCGATAGATCTACAAGAACCGAAGCACAGGTGATTAGTGCACAGGTGACGTAACACATCCTCTAACTATACAATGGAGGCATAAACTGACACTCAAAATGATTCTTTTTTCACGATACCTCCCAGAATCTATGCCATAATACTTCTTTTAATAAACTAGCTTTTCCTCTGACACCTATACTGAACATTTTTGCTGAAGAATAGAATCCCAATGATTTATTTATTTTGAGTAAATTCATATAGTCCTGGGCACTATTTATCCTTCAAACAATGTCACTAAAACAGATTATCTGTGACTATCAATTTGTGATCTGCACCAGCTAGTAGTGTGGAAGCTGGCCGATGTATTTCTTACATTACCAGTGAGTTCAATGCAGTGTCAACCCAATCCCATGGGTGAGCAAACCATTACCTAAAACGTACTGAAAGTTATATTCTATGTACTGAAAGTTATATTCCAGAGAAATTACAGCGACTAAAATGTCTCAGAAACAGACTTCCAAACTGGATAAGGTGCAGCGCTAATGGAACCTTAATCCGGGCATATCATGTCTGACACCACTGGCAGGATATGGAAAAGGTCTCCTCGGAACTGTGGCTGAGCACATCCACCGTTCACAGGTTACATTCAGACGCATAAAACACTTGGCCTATTTCACCTTACATCTACTTAAAAAGCTATCCTTTTACTGTTAACATTCATCCTGAATAGTCTGGATTCATGCAAAGAGCATCACACATGCCGGCCAGGACTTCTGACAGCGGAGAGATGTCTCAATATTGGAATGAGATTTCACCAGGATTGTATTCCACATTATCAGGCCGAGCTGAATCCCACAGCTGTGTTGAGGACTGCTCTTGATCAGGTCCCGCTTCACTTTAATTTTCTAAAATGACTGCAATTTAATTGCTGTCTGGCTGCTCTGACTGAATATTTATGTGTGTTGTTCTTGGGTGGAAATATTTGAGCTTTCCTGTGCCAATGAATCTAATTTGTTTACAGAGACTAGGGTTTATTTTTAAAGAGGACCCTGTTGGTTAGTTGGAAAAATATCACTCGTAAGGGAGAGACGGTAAACTCACAGAGGTTTAATAAAGCAGGTGTAAGCACTCGGCCAATATTTTGTGGGAATGTTTTGAAATAGGATGGCTCCCTAGCTTAGTAACATTAAAACTCATAACTGCTGCTAATGATCCAAGGGGCAGCTCACTGCTCTCAGAAGCTGGCACAGTATTGTCTGCAAATCCTCAGAAGTGGAGAAACTATACTGCAGTCTACGGAGACAAGGTAACCTCTGTTCACTGTACCTCATTAGATTTGGTCATCACTGTTTCTGGCTAGCTCTCATATTCTGGCCCAGCTCGGAACAGTGATGAAGGGCTGAGGTGGAGCAACTGAGGCTATGAAGCTCCTGAAACTTTACTGCAAATATATTTGCAAGTTGCAGGGGAAAGGTATAGAAGTGTGAAAATGCACAGCACCAGATTCAGGGACAGTTTCTTCCCAGCTGTTATCAGGCAACTGAATTACAACCAGACAGCAGTGCTGAACTACTATCCACCTCTTTGATGACTATCCTTGTTCGGACTTTGCTGGTTTTACCTTGCACTAAACGTTATTAATTTATCATGTATCCATACACTGTAAATGCATTGATTGTAATCATGTATTGTCTTTCTGCTGACTGGTTAGCATGTAGCAAAAGCTTTTCACTCTACCTCGGTTCATGTGACAATAACCTAAACTGAAACTGATAAACTAAACTGAAATGGGAGAGCTTGGTATGTTATCAATGAGTGTAAGGTCTCAGGCCAAGGTGTTAGTTTATATCTGGGTAGGAATCAGCTGCAGGGCCTGCAAGCAGAGGTTAATTCTGAAAGATGGTACAGTGGGCCGTCGAGTAGAGCTGCTGCCTCACAGCTCCAGCAACCCGGGTTCAATCCTGGCCTCTATTGTTATCTTTGTGGAGTTTGCACGTCGTCCTTTCATTGTTCCAGTTTCTTCCGATATCACAATGCATGCAATTTGGTGGGTTCATTGGCCACTGTAAATTGCCCCTAGTATTTAGCCAAGTGGTAGAATGAGAGAGGGGATTGACGGCAGAATATGGGAGAATAAAATGGGTTGAGTGCAGGATCAGCGTAACTGGATGCTGATGGTGGTGAACCCAAGGGCCCGTTCCCACGCTGTACAGTATGACTCCATGAAAACTCACAAGGTGGTTGTTAGAGTGGAAACCCAAGCTACTTGGTCACATACTGCTCTCCACTTCAATCGTAGTACATTATGAGGCACAAGAACACAAGAGCGAAAGGCACAAATACTCAACTTCAAAAATAATTGATTAAAAAAATTAAAAAATCAATGAGCAACATTTGCAGTTCCTTTACCTATGAGATCTTTCAGCTTATCTGTATTTAAGTGTTGTGCCTTCATAACAACAACAATCAGACGGCTGGCAGCAGGCAGATAGTTGATGGAAAGCAAGATTTCACCAAGCAATGCAACCGAGTCCTGGAACACAAGGCAATATTCACAAATAAAATTCTTCGTCAGCCGCACCACCTGCTTCTTGAAGCAAATTCTCCTCTTGTATGAAGGTAATTTGCTTGGGAATGCACGATTAAAATCACATTATAATTCCAAAATGACTAGATTGAGAGAACTATGTTTATTCAATACAGTAATTAATTTCCTGGCAATGGCTGTCATGAATTCAAAAGGCTTTAAACTTTAGTTTAGTTTAGCTTGGAGATACAGCACAGAAATAAGGCCCTTCGGCCCACCGAGTCCACACCAACCAGCAATCCCCACACATCAACACTACCCTACTAGGGACAATTTACACTTATACCAAGCCAATTAACCTACAAACCTGTACGTCGTGGGAGTGCGGGAGGGTGGGAGGAAACCGAATACTTTGGAGGAAACCCATGCGGTCAAGGGGAGAACGTACAAACTCTGTACAGACAGCACCCATAGTCGGGATTGAACTCCGGTCTCTGGCACTGTAAGACAGTAACACTACTGCTGTGCCACCGTGCCGCCTTTACTTTGGACTTACAGCGCAGAATCAGGCCCTTCGGCCACCGTGTCTGTGCTGACCAACGATCATCCCGTACACTAACCTACGCACATTAAGGACAATTTTACAACTTATTGATGCCAATTAACCTGCAAATGGACTTTGGAGTGTGGGAAGAAATCAGAGCACTTGGAGAAAAGTCACATGGTCACAGGGAGAACGTACAAATTCCACACAGACAGCACCCTAGCCAGGATCGAACAAAGGTCTCTAGTGCTGTAAAGCAGCAACTCTACCGCTGCACCACTGTGCCACAGCATTAGAACAGATTCCGTATTCATAGTTCCTGGCTTTACCTCTAGGATCTAAAAACACTTCAAAAGAAAATGCAAGTAAACAAAGCTAATTGAAACCTCACCAGTTCAAGTTAGAGAAAACATGCTTACAGGTGCCAATTTTATGCTCTGTCCATTATTACTATGAAGGCATTGAAAGGATAGGCTAAAAATTGAAACAAGTGACAATAGATTTATTGACTCCAGGTGAATAACTAAACCCATACAATTTCTGTTCTCTCATTACCTGGTTGATGAGACAATGAATCCACAATCCAAAGAAATTTAGTTTTTGTTTAGTTTAGTTTAGAGATACAGCACGGAAACAGGCCCTTCGGTCCACCGAGTCCACACCGACCAGTGATCCCGGCACATTTAACACTATCCTGCACACACTAGGGATAATTTTACACTTACACCAAGCCAATTAACCTAAAACCTGTACGTCTTTGGAGAGCAGGAGGAAACCGGAGAACCTGGAGAGAACCCACGTGGTCACGGGGAAAAAGTACAAGCTCCATACAAATAGCACCCGTAGTCAGGATCGATCCCGGGTCTCTGGCGGTGTAAGCGCTGTAAGGCAGCAACTCTACCGCAGCGCCACCGCACCGTGCCAAATGTTCTGCCTAAATGTTTGACAGGCTTTCTCAGAGTAAGTATTTGCCCAGGGGAGGGGGAAAAGGGGGTGAGAGCTGGTAGTGGGGTTGTGGTATCTGGTGTAATCGGAGCTGGTTAATGGGCGCATGGGGTCGGACTCACTTCCCTCTGCGGGAGCTGGGGAGGACATCAGTAATCAGCTCACTGGTTGCGCAGGGGAGGCTTCAGCAGGTACAGGTCTCAGAGGGGACTGCAGATGGTCGATTGTAGGCTATACTGGAGGATCAGATGGAGATAACATAAATTAGGGCAAAACATGTTTCCGAGTAGAAAATTAATACAGCTTGTTGGCTTGAGTTGTCGGAGCCAATTTGATGCATTTCTTGAATTCCTTTACAAGCTAGCCAAACCTACTTGATGTGGGCGAGGACATTCTTTCTACAAACTGCGAGCACATCACAAGGAATAGAAGTGGTGTTTGCTATTTGGCCCCTTGTGCTACCTCCACTACTCAATGAAACCCACAGACAATCACAGGCCGCACAGCTGGTAGAGCTGCTGCCGAACAGTGCCAGGGAACAGGTTCGATCCTGACCTCGGGTGCTGTCTGTGTGGAGTTAGCACTTTCTCCCTGTGATCGCATGGGAGATGTGATTTGTAATTTCCTCTGGGTGCTCCAGTTTCCTCCCACATCCCAAAAATGTGCAGGTTGGTAGGTTAATTGGCCTCTAAATAGCCCTAGATAGATTGGAGTAGATGAGAAAGTGGAATATCATAAAACCAGTGTGAACACTGGCCAATGTGGACCGATGTTGAAGGACCTGTTTCCATGTTGCATCCTTCAATCCATTAACATCTAACCGCAATATTATTTTTCTGTATTGACTCTAATCCCTTTAAACACAATCCCTGGACAATGAAAACGTTCAATTTTTACAGGTGTCATTTTGAATTTAATAATATAATGGAGCTCGCTTGACTGTAGAAATGGCCACAAATCAGGCATTCTTTGCCAAACTCAGCCTGTATCCCCATATCTTTCATAGTTTTGTGACATATTTTGCCCCACAAGGGCTGGCAATCTGGTCATGACAACAATCTGTATAAAGGATGACATAAAGGCATACTGTAAGTGCAGAAATTTATCATTGGTTGCTATTGATAAAAGAGTGCCTCTTGTACATACGGTTCTGTTGTGGTTAGCACTCCATTAACAGGAGTGACCCACTGAGTTTAGTTTAGAGATACAACGCAGAAACAGGCCCTTCGGCCCTCAGAGTCCACGCCGACCAGCGATCTCCGCACTAGCATTATCCTACACACTAGGGACAATTTACAATTTTTTTTACTGAAACCAATTAACCTACAAACCTTTGGAGGAAACCAGAGTTCCCGGAGAAAATCCACGTGGTCACAGGGAGAACGTACAAACTCCGTACAGTCAGCATCCATAGTTGGGATCAAACCCGGGTCTTTGACCCTGTAAGGCAAGAACTCTACCGCTGCACCACTAGGCTGAATTACTCCAGCACTTGGTCTGCTTTAGTGCATCTGCTTTTGCAGCTCTTTGTTTCTACATGAGTTACTCGCTGCAAGATACCCAGCCTCTGACCTATCTTGTTGTCACAACATTTATGTGTCGGGCCCAGTTAAATATCGGCTCAATGGTGACTACAGGATGTTGACGTTGGGGCCCCTAAATCATGGGGAAGGACAAGAATAGCCAATGGAAGACACCCCCACCCCCTCACATAGAAAATAGGTGTAGGAGTAGGCCATTCGGCCCTTCGAGCCAGCACCGCCATTCAATATGATCATGGCTGATCTGTAGGTCTCCCCTCCAGCACACCATCCTGACTGAGGAACAACTGCTGTTCACAGTGTTGCTGGTTCTTAACATTGAAACTCTCCACCCTGTAAAATAGTATAGTTGATCAGCTAATACTCACACTTTGAGGCACCAGTAATGGACTATACATTTCTACACTTTCAGTTGTTAATGGATTGAAGTATGTTTCAATTCCAAAACATACACTTCCCTTTTCATAGAAACATAGAAACCATAGAAAATAGGTGCAGGAGGAGGCCATTTGGCCCTTCGGGCCAGCACTGCCATTCATTGTGATCATGGCTGATCTTCCACAATCAGTGACCCGTGCCTGCCTTCTCCCCATATCCCTTCATTCCGCTAGCCCCTAGAGTTCTATCTGACAAGAATAGCCAATGCAAGAGTTTCAAAAAAATTAATTCTCATCTTCCACTCAAGATATTTCCACATCCTGCAAGCACTGGCTGCATTAATGATTAAGACTTTGAGCTACTCTGCAGTGTCTGCTTACATGGAGATCAATAATCCCAGAGATCCCACAGCGTGCACTTTGTAACAGCAGCGAGCAGGCTGAGTGTGCAGGAAGAAGACAGATACCTTACTGGGGAACGTCAGGCAGATCCAGGAATCCGTTCTTTCTTCAAGTCCCACGTCAGACAGCTTGAGTTGAGTTTCCCCCAAACAATTCTGCCTGGAATACTTATCACAGGTGTAGACAGCCAGAGTTAAGGTTCCCTCCTGCATGTGTTCCTCTTCAGCGGGGAAGGTCAGAGTCTCCTGCCAAACAGGGTGCAGGGTCTTTGTTTGGATGGAGGTCTCCGCCTTGGCTTGCCCAAGTTTTGTAACCAAAGCTGCCACCACGAAGCTGTCAGAGAGGCTCATGTTTTCCACTGTGTTGATGTTCTCGGCTGGAGGACAGTAAGTAAAAGGTTAGGTCAAAGCAGAAGATGGGTCCATGGCCATAACATTCTTCAGCCTCTAATAAACCGAGGACCCAGAGGGATTATATTGTTACTTTGAACCCTGTGACTAATTTGCAGGGAGCCAACCACCACAGCCCCCATCTGTTTTTTAAAATGTACTTCTCAGAAATGATTAAATAAACTAAATTAAGAAATCAGATTTAAAATTAATAATGGCGTTTGCAGTTAAAGCAAATCTTCATGAAATGGGCCCAAATTTTTTAAAGGTTTAGTTTAGTTTAGAGGTACAGAACAGAAATGGTCCCTTCAGCCCACCGAGTCCGCACCGACCAACGATCCCCACACATTAACACTATCCTACACACACTTGGGACAATTTACACGTATACCGAGCCAATTAACCTACAAACCTGTACGTCTTTGGAGTGTGGCAGGAAACCGGAGCACCCGGAGAAAACCCACACGGTTCCAGGGAGAATATGCAAACTCCGTACAGACAACACCCATAGTCGGGATCGCACCGGGGTCTCCAGCGCTGTAAGGCAACTACTCTACCACTGTGCCACCGTGCTCCCTGGTTTTCTCCAATGCCGGAAGACTTTGGAATACTGGCAATCTTATCGAGATGCTGGGCATGTAACTCATCTTTTTAACACTCTGTACAAGGGAGACTCGATTGCAATCACTGCACTGTGGTAGAGTATTAAATAGGACATTGGGAACCTTTGGATGAAGTCTTATGGTGTTCCAGTAGAAGCTCTCCAGGGTACAGAGGATTGTAAAGAACTAAATGGTGTTAAATTTTCTTGTTGGTGAGTGGCATTGTAATGGAAAGGTTTAAAGTTAAAATAATTACAAAATCAACTTAACAAGAGATTAGAACAAATTTCTTGGTACACAGTGTAATTACAAAGTGGAACTCTCTGCCGCATGAGTGCTTTTAAAAGAGATTGCAAGAGAGGAATAGAATCAAGATTAGATGGCTCATGTTTCAAAGCAGCACACACATCTTGTTCAATGCCTCAAAGCAACAATGGCCTTGTTGAATGCTTTTCATGATATCTTGGTGCACACAAACTGACAATTGTGCTTGGCACCACATTAGTGGTTTAATGTCATAGGTAAATTATTGGCTGTCTGGCACTTTGGAAATTGTAAGTCTGATAAAGGCTCAATGTGAGATGAAAACCCACCTGTACCAATTCCCTGCTTTCCTTTCTGCAGAAGCCATGGGAAATCAAAAGGAAAATATATCCCTGGGCTACGCTTATCCGCCTCTTTTTATGGTCAGAGGGGAGTTGGTGGCGGTGTTTGGTTAGCTCACGAGCTCTCCCTCACACAAATAGGTCTTTGCTGCACAGGGAGCATCAGAGGATGGAAGCTGATGAAGTTACCATAAACTGGTGAGATTGTGGTTGGTGCCTGTGGCTGAATTACAGGTAAGTGGAAAGGAATATTGTGCCAAAGTAATGGTAAATCACAAACACCAAGCTCACTGTGTTCAGAGACTTCATCTCAACTGTTCTGAAATATTGGCCTAAAAGTGTTCCTCGTTTGAGGATATCTAGGAGATGACCTTCACATTAAATACTGTTTGGAAGTAACAATTGAAATGTACCATGAGCTAACTCAATGCTACTCCATTTCAATGGCATGGACCTTTTCACGAATGACAGTGGAAGGAGGGAGGTTGTGTTATGCATTATTGATGGAGCAGAAGCTAAAGATGGGGAAAGAATTTAAACACCAACATAAATTATTTATATATAATTGTCATACACTTGTTGGTATAGGGGACTAAATAGACTGCATTGCGTTAGCATGGTTGTCTAGGTATGTGTCTGAGAGGCAGTGCGAGGATGTCTTCCTCAGCTTATGGTCAAGTTCAATAATCCTGGTCACATTCCCGCTTCATTGTAGGAGACCTCAGAGTGAGTAACTTGAAAACAAAACACGGACCTTACAATTTGAGTCATTATTTATTTTTATCTCTAATGCCAACCTCCTCCTTTGCACTGCGGTCTCTACATCAAACCCACCTATTTTGTGTTGTTCCTTCAGTAATACTGAGTTAACTCTACCTTCAATAATGGTGAGATAGAGCTCCGACTTATACCGGTTGTATCGCATTCCATAGTGCAGCCTCACATCTTGGATCCAATCCTCAGATATTTCACTCGCCCCATCGTCTGACAGAGACCCAGCAACATTAGCACCTGATGTTAAACAGAAGGAAGGAATCAGCTCTGATTTTGGGCAAAGCATGAGCTGAAGATTGTTAATGCAACCTTCTCTTCCCACCACAGGCAGCTTGACCAGACGCGGTTTATTTACAAATGCTGCTTTACCTTGGGAGTTCCTGCAAATGGAATTATATATCTTAAGGCCAGTTTTCTCTCAGGCTCCAATATCTCATGAACTAATATCTATGTTGCCTGGCATGCTGAGGGTTTGCAATATTTTCTGTTGTTATTTCAGTTTTGCAACATCTGCTGCATTTTCTTTTCTAACATGTAAAAGGACATCATTTTGTCCTTCTTACTTGACACACAATTAATTAGGTAGATAAGAGTTGGTCTTGGCATCATGTTTAGCACAGATATCGTGGGCCAAAGGCCTTTTCGTGTGCTATACTGTTATATGTAGGAACTGCAGATGCTGGTTTAAACCGAAGATAGTCACTATTTGCTGGAGTAACTCAGCGGGGCAGGCAGCATCTCTGGAGAGAAGGAATGGTCTATCTTCTGCACTGTTATATGTTCTATAAGCCTGAAGCAGTTTCTTTAGTCTCTCTTGGGATGTGATATTGGTAAAACATTGAGCAGCTTGTGCTGTCCTTGTGAAGTGATGTTTTACTGAACAGCTGCAGACCTTCTAATGAAAGTGTCTGAAAGTCCTTTTATGCAAGAATTAAGAATCTTGACCCAGAAATTATGATGGAACTATATTTATTTCAATGTGCGGATGGTGCATGATATGAAAGGAATCTCAAGCCATGGCCTTCTCATGCACCATTCATCTTTATGTAACACATGCAGAGGTTCTGTGCTTGGGAAGGTGCTGTTGATTTACCCATGACTAGTAAGTGCAAGTGCCTTCGTATTAGATAGACACTGGAGCTAAAGTATACCATTGGCGGAGGGAGTATGTGCTCAGGGTGCTAGATCGGATGCTAATCTAAAGGTTGACTTTGTTTTAAGTGGTGTCACGGTTCTTAAGTGCTGTTGGACTTTTCATATACAGGCAAGTGGTAAAGATTCCACTGTACTCCCGAGTTGTAGAAACGAGAAACAACTCAGGAGGTGAGTTACTCACTGTATAATATCCAACGTCTGCCGTAATATTGATGTAGGACACAAAAGGCTGGAGTAACTCAGCGGGACAGACAGCATCTCTGGAGAGAAGGAATAGGTGACTTTTCCCGTCGAGACCGCATTTGTTCTCTCGAGAGGTGCTGCCTGTCCCGATGCGTTACTCTAGCTTCTTGTGTCTATCTTCGGTTTAAACAAGTATCTGCAGTTCTTTCCTACACATAATATTGATGTAGTTGTGTTGTGTTTCTAGTTAATGGTGAAGGATTCAGTAATGGAAATGCAGCTGAATGATAAGGGGAAATGGTTGGCTACCTTAATTTTATTTGACACTAGACCAAGTGGACCCGCTGGGCCCAAACCTCTCCTGCATTGGTGCACCACCCTGTCCTCCCCCCCTCCCCTGACTCCTCAACCCCCCCCTCCCCTGTCTCCTCAACCCCCCCTCCCCTCTCCCCCCTACCCTCCCTCCTCCCCTCCCCCTCCTCCCCTACTCCCCCCTTCCCTCCCTCCTCCCCTCCCCTCCTTTTAAACTTTAAAATGTGAATAACTTAAAAAATATAACACCGATTTCAATAAAACTATTTGCATTATCACTAAAGTGACAATGGTGAGTAAGGTGGGCCTAAAATTGTGGCGCTATCGTGTACCGTTTTGGCTGAAGTTCAGTCACAAACAAGATAACAAACGAGAGTTTTAGTATATAGATTTTGTTTCCTGGTAAGATAACACCTTATCTCTGCATCTCCTCACTTGGTACTGTT
Organism: Rhinoraja longicauda; assembly: GCF_053455715.1. Lineage (NCBI taxonomy): Eukaryota > Metazoa > Chordata > Chondrichthyes > Rajiformes > Arhynchobatidae > Rhinoraja > Rhinoraja longicauda. Next base: position 9,457,115 of record NC_135970.1, on the reverse strand, counting down.
TCTATAAAAATGTTTCATAAGCATAAATGATTATGTTGTTGTTGCAATGGGTTAAAATATGCTCCGTGCACCCTATCACCTTCTACCTTACCGGTCTGGGGAATAACAAACAGATCTTCAGATGACTCTGCCGTGAAGCTGGAGAAGGAGGCCCTCTCTCCTCGAGCTGGCTGACATTCATCTATCCTTTCTAAGGTGTAGTCTCTGCAACCGACGGATTCCGGTACGGTTAACATTGGTTTGGGGCTGTAGATTTTAGGTGATGTTAACCAGGTCCTTGGCTGCACTGGCTCCATTATTTTCTTCACTGCAAACTGTGACAAGAAGAAAAGAACACAAACTTCATTTGTAGACATAAAGAACTGCGGATGCTAGTTTACAAAAAAAGTCACAAAGTGCCGGAGTAAGTCAGTGGGTCAGACAGCTTCTCTGGAGAACATTGTCAGGTGACGTTTCAAGTGGGGGGGGGGGGGGGGGGGAAGGGGGGGGGGGTTTCTTCAGATTGATTATGGTAGGGGAAAGCTGGAAGAGAGGTGGGGGCAGGTAAAGCCTGGAAAGTAACAGGTGAATATAGTTGTGGGGGACTGGGGGGGTTCATTGACAGATGGTGAACAAAGGCCAAAGGGAAAAGGACAAAAAGTGTGAGATAAATAGATAAGGATAGAAGATATGCAAATTGTGAAGCCAGAGGATATCCAGTATCCCAGAGGAAGAAATGTAGGTGGAATGAGACAGGGGGAAGTGGAAAGGGAGAAATAGGTGCACATCCAAGTGGGGCACAGGGAAGAGAGGGGTTAAAAGGGAGGCTGGAAGGGGGGGGGTTGTTTTAGACAATAGACAATAGACAATAGGTGCAGGAGTAGGCCATTCAGCCCTTCGAGCCAGCACCGCCATTCAATGCGATCATGGCTGATCACTCTCAATCAGTACCCCATTCCTGCCTTCTCCCCATACCCCCTCACTCCGCTATCCTTAAGAGCTCTATCCAGCTCTCTCTTGAAAGCATCCAACGAACTGGCCTCCACTGCCTTCTGAGGCAGAGAATTCCACACCTTCACCACTCTCTGACTGAAAAAGTTCTTCCTCATCTCCGTTCTAAATGGCCTACCCCTTATTCTTAAACTGTGGCCCCTTGTAGTTTAGTTACTTACAATTGGAGAACTCAATGTTCATACCGTTAGGCTGTAGGCCACCTAGGCATAATATGAGGTGCTGTTCCTCTAGATTATGTGTGGCCTTACTTTGTCGATGGAGGAAGCCCAGGACAGATATGTTGGTATGGGAATGGGAAAGGGAGTTAAAATGTTTAGCACCCGGGATAACCAGCAGGCCTTGGCAGAATGAGTTCAAGTGTTTGGTGAAACAGGCACCAAGTCTACGCTTGGATTCTTTAAGATGACTTGAAAAGTTATAAAATCTTCATTTGGATCTTTTTAGAAGACATTGAATTTATAACCTTCAGACACTGAGTGTGTCTGGTGACGTTTGAACATTATGTCATGTGTTCGGGTTTTTTCAAATATGCCATTATTTTTTTATTTACTTCCTTTCTCTGCATTGCTCATAAATCCATCACACATAGGAAGAAGATTGGGGAACAATTGAATACAAGGTGCTTCCTTCACCATGGGAAGCTGAATGGACCAGTAACTGGATGGCTGTAGAGGTGAGGTACGGGTGAGTAGGACAAGGCTCTGCACAGGAGGAGGGATGCAGAGGGATAAAGGGGAACTGCCCACTGTCAGCAGAATTGCCAGGGATGGAGCATTGCACAGAGGAAATGACAGGGATCGGGAAATATTTTCCAGGTCCAGCAAAGGTGGCGGATTGAGAACTCACGGTGGGTGAGGTCTGGAGAGGGAACGGACAAGCCACAGTGGGTAAAATGAGAGTGAGCTGGGCGATCCCACATTAGGTACAAATGGATGGAAGAGAAGGTGGGGGGGAAGAGGGAAAAGAGCTAACAGCACACAAGGAAGGGGGAAGCATGGGTAAGGACAGGAGGTGACACAAACTGGACAAAGATGTGCAGAGAAAGCCCACTGGCCATGGACAGGGGATGTTGGGGTAGCAAACACCCGTATTTGATGCTCTACCTCCACCCAGTATGGAGTGGGGAGGGCACCCATAGAGGTAGGTTTAGTAGTGTGTCCTCGGTGGGTAACGAAAGAGGAAGGTGAAGAACCTACAATGATGGTGGGGGTGAAACAGTACCCACAATGAGTACAACAGGGAGTGGTGTGTGTAGAAGTAGGTAGACAGATACCTAGAAATTATACTTTACTGATGAACTGTGCATCTACCCTGCCAAGCCCCGTCAGTATTTTAATTACATCTCAATTATGTAACTCTGATGGTTCTGAACTCTAGAATACAGGCCAGTCTTCTCAATAGCTGGGTAGCCACCTTCCCAGGATGTGGAACAACAACAGCAAGGAGGGCCAGTGAGAGGGAAGGAATTGACAGGGAGAAACGAAAGTTGCAAGGGTGAAATGCTAATACACCGATAATCAAAACTGAACAACAGGAGTACTTTACGACAATGAGGGTGATTAGCTGCCCATTGTGCATCTCTCCCAAATTACTTCTTGTTTCATGTTAAAATGTTTGAATAGTATCACAGGCAGTACATTTAGACTGTGCAAGGTGTTTGCCCTGGATCTGGATGCTCTCATTAATGGCTGCCACTGATGTTGACATTGAGCACTGGGTAGAGATCAAACTTTGGATTATAATAAAACAAAATTATAATTTCATTGCAGTGCTTCGAGTCTTGGGTCCAGCAATTTGCATCTGTCCAGTTGTGTTCAAAGCAGTTTTGTGTCTCATAAGGTCACATCGGAGCAGAATTAGGCTATTCGGCCCATCAAGTTTATTCTGCCATTCAATCATGGCTGATCCATCCCTCCCTCCTAACCCCATTCTCCTGCCTTCTCCCCATAACCCCTGACACCCGAGGTCTCGAGGTGAATTTTGCCATTGTACCCTAAGCTGAAGTATTCAAACGCTGCACAAGTAGTGGGTCTCTTTCTTATGTCCAAAACATGCAGGAATCTTGCATCGAAGTCCACACTTCGTCAATTAAATTGCTTCAAAATACAAACTGTTCAAGAAATAATTGCTTACAATCTCATAGCTGACAGTCGGCCTGCTTTCATCTGCTTAAAAATGAGAGCATGTGATCAGTAGGAGGCCGAGGCAAGAGGTTTGCATGGATATCCTCAGGAGTTATACAAGTATGTTCACATCCAAAGACAGTGATGGAAATAGAGGCCAAAGGGCGTATCCTGCAGCTTGACTGTAAATGGCTGTCAATATCAGCTAATATGTGTATGTACACAGCACAGGTTTGCATGGATTTGTAAAGTTTGGATGATTGCATCAGCCTACATAACCTTGGAATGATTTTATCCCCCTATGAGGCCTGGTTCTGAGGTACTGGGAGGGGGTCTTGGGGTGCAGTTAATGGATACAGGTCCATTCCAGGTTACTACCGGGTTCAATTTGTGACAAATGTTCATCACCTGAATGGTCCACAAGCCCGAGAAATTGCCGCCCAGCAATATATTTAAATAAAATCATAGGCCAAGGGCAATGTGCCAGGGCATTTAACTTAACCACTCTGATGTTCACAAACAGCAGAAGATGCCTGCAGCCACACAGCAGCCAGCAAATCCACCCCACCAGTCTCTGAAATGCTCAGGCTGTTCATAAATTGGGTATTCATAACCTGGACTGCACTTATGTTGTGTAGACGGGGCTTCGGTGAACGTATGCTAGACTGTGGATTTTTGACACAAGGTCCCATCTGGTAGGCATGTCCCAAACAGACTGGAGTTTTGTAGTATGCATATTCCACACATAGTCAGAGTCTACATGCTGTTTTAATGATATGATGGAGGTCTGCCTAAGATAACACTCTGTCATTGACTCAACACACCAAGCATGGATTTTGCTAACAATACAATTTCTTCCCAATTAATCTCCTCTTTACCAATGGATTGAAATAATCACAATGTAAATCACAAGGGTGGCTACAGAAAAGATTTAAACCATAGAAGGTACTCTAAAAAAGTTAACAGTGTAGTTAAGGGCAGCGTTAATTTTGCTTTGGCACATCATGATCTGGATTATAATATCTTGTGATTTCCCCCTCTCAAAGGGAATAGCTGATATTTAACTGCCCATCTATGATCAACAACCTTGAATGGAAAAGAATATCAAACTCTGCATTGTACAGTATGGAAATTGGCCCCAGCACAATATGTCCTTGCTGACCTTTACGCCCACATACACTAATCTAACACCCGCATTAGATCTATCTCCTTCTGCGCCTGGCTTGTTAAAATGTCTGTTTAAATGTCTCCTAGAGGTAGTGATTGTACCTGACCCCTCTTCCACTGGCAGCCAGTTCCACCTATTAACCACTCTCTGGAAAGAAAATCTTCCCCACCGATTCCCTTCAAAACTCCTTCCTCGCATCTTAGACCTATGCTCTTTTAAAAAAATATATATACCCTTACCATAGGAGAAAAATCGAATCTATTTATCATTATCTTGTATACTGCGTACCCTGTATCCTTCATGTAAACAATGAATTTCATTGCACCCTGCCCCATCTGTTAACATATATTTATCAGGTCACTCTTGGCCTTCTTTGTTCCAGAGAAAACAAGCCCAGCAGATCCAATCTTTCACCATAACTACCTCCTCCAACCCAGACAACATTCTGGTGAATTTCCTCTGCAGTATTCCCTCTACAACAACATTCTTCCAAGAGTGTGGTGACCAGAACTGCACACAGCACTACAAGTGCAATCTAACTAGAATTTTGTAAAACTGCAACATAATGTCCTTTTATATTCTATGCCTTGCCCTGACTTATTATTGGGAATTAAATGGGTTTTGAATTTGCTTACATGAATTTTATACCTGCCCGACAAAATTGAAATTGTTCCAAAGTAATCCAAACCATTGGCAAACGGTTTGACCTGGTTTTTACATATTTGCATCTTTTAAACTGCATACCAAGACTTAAATATCACACATTCACATCAGCTTAACTAATTAAAAAGGGTCAGTTCACATGTAGCTGAACTGCTTGTCAAAGATATATAACTATTACCATGTAAGATATCAGGAGTAGGAATTTATTTTTCAGAAATGCTGTACAACATGTGGCATCACAGGAGTGTCACTGGATGAATCAACACGTGATCTCTTTCTGCATATTTGTTTTTGTGTGTTTGTGATATGCTGCTTCCTTGTGAATTGTTCTGACTTTCTTTACATCACCAGTTGGTGGAGGACAAGAGCACCTTGTACTTTCCCCCTGTACATAAATTACGGGGGACAATTACAAGCCAATTGTCGCTGGGTCAGATATGTATCTAAACATCTTCAGTTCCAACTGGCAAAGCTGCAATCCCCTGTTGGCAAAAAAAAAATGGAATCCTGTCCATTTCTGGCCACCAATTTCAGTAACGTTGGTGCAGTTGGCATATTTCATGGGTCATGTGCTTTTTGTTAGTTTCCAGCCGATACTATTTTTGGCAACTTTGAACTAAACTACAGTTGTAATGTCAATACTTGATTGTGTACATAATGATGTGTTACTGTATTTTAGCCAATTATTTTGGACTTGATCTGTGCTCAATATGGGTTTCCACTCTAATCAGTAAAACACAATGCAAGAATAGAGCAATTAGAAATTCAGGCCCTCCCCAGATTACAACAGGGTTCCAATCCTGAGAACTGTTCATAACCAAAATGTTTCACTGGTGGAAATGTGGCCGACTGTCAAAAGAGTTAAATAAATACACAGGCCATTGTAAGATATTACCATTCAGCATGCGGATAGAAACCAGCACAGGTTTTCAGTACACGCTGTTGCCAGTGTGGGTCTCGTTTATTTTTTACAAAAGTACTCTGCGCTTACTCACACCTATTCATGAGACTGATAAGATATTGAAGAAGGGTCTCGACCCGAAACGTCACCCTTCTCTCCTGAGATGCTGCCTGACCTGCTGAGTTACTCCAGCATTTTGTGAATAAATACCTTCGATAAGATATTGAATATCACACGACACAAATCATACCATTATGATACTGTTCTTAAAGCCACAGTTACCATTATATACACTACAGCCATTCATGGGCACCAAGTAGTTAAAGCTGGGCATTTAACTCGGCCATTCAGATGGTGTCGTGAACCGAACTCCCACATGGCAGAAGATGCCTGCAGTCCACAGCAGCCAGCAAATCCACCCCACTCGTCTCCTAAAACCCTTGATGGACGGTACATAAATCAGGCCTTCCTAACCTGGGTGGACCTGTGATGGGGTTTTTTTTGCAAGCAAACCCTGGTTCGCATATTCTGGTTCCTGTATGAAGACCCTACCTAAAGTGCAAAACAGCAGAAATTACTGAATCTTCTACGCTTGTCCTCACTTCAATAGGCCCAAACATCCAAACCACTTCCAGTTTCAGAGTCTCAAGGGTGTCCCAATAATTTTTGTCCTCTCATACGGCCTTCCTTGAACTTTGCCCTCCATCTTAGCAAATCCCTTGGATCTTAGACCTTCCCGTCACCATTTGGTTTCTTCCAACCCAATCCCATAGCCCGGACTCATCTGTTTTGCTCCTTATCATTTGAACCTAACCAATTATATTCCTGGATTAAAGCAATGAACTCAATAACCACTCAGATAAAATATTCCCTGGACCTGACTTAACAGCATTATTTAAATGCTTCAATAAGATACAGAAAAAATAACTAAAGATCCTCTGCCTCTTCCCAATCAATATGCCTCAGAGCACAGGATTTGAGCTGTCATGTTGCAACTATACCAAACACATTGGTAAGGCCACATTTGAAGTACTGTGTACAGTTCTGGAAAAGGTGAAAAAAGATTTGAGGACATTCGCAAGTCTTCAGGGCTTGAGTTATAGGAGAGTCTGAATAGACAGGGTCTTTTTTCCACTGCAGCGTAGGAAGCTGGAGGGATGACCTTAGTGGTTGGTAGATTATGAAAGGTTAGCTGAAGTGAATAGCCACAGTCCCTTTCTCAAGATAGGAGAGTCTAAAGCTAGAGGGTACAGTGGCTCAGCGGTAGAGTTGCTGCCTTACGGTACCAGAGACTTGCGTTCGATCCTCACTATGGGTGCTGTCTGTATGGAGTTTGCTAATTCTCCCTGTGATCGTGTGGGTTTTCAACAGGTGCTCTGATTTCCTGCCACATTCCAAAGACGGAGGTTTGTAGGTTAATTTGCTTCTGTAAATTGTCCCCAGTGTGTAGGATAGAACTATCCGACACTTGGGGATCATGGATCGGTGCGGACTCGGTGGGCCAAAGGGCCTGTTTCCACGCTGTATAAACGAATACACTAAAACAAGAGGTTTAACACGAGAGGGGAAATATTTACAAGGAACCCAAGGCGCAGCCTCTTCATTCAGAGGATGGTACATACATGGAACAAACTGCCAGGCAAGTGGTGGTACTGGCAGGTACAATACAGACACTTGGACATGCGCATGGATAGGAAAAGGTTGAGGGATATGGTCCAGGCACAGGCAGGTGGTTGGACATCATGGCTGAGATGGGCCAAAGGGCCTCCTTTCATGCTGTATATCTCTATGGCTCTAGACACTTACAAATTACCACAATAAGTAATAGCAAATATTATTTTCTGCAATTTTATCTGTCTTGTCCGTAATGCGTCACAATCTTTTGTAAATAAGGTGCCTTCTCCATTATCATATATTGTTGTTTTACCCTTACCTTACCTACGTCTTATTACTTGATATGCTTTGTATTTCTCACACATTGTACGCAATCTCCGCCCCACAGGTTGCCAAAATGGAATCCCCAACAAATATTGAATTAGGTGCTGGGTGACACTTTTTTGAATGACGAATCCATTGAAGGTGTGGGAATCATGAGGGGCATAACTAAAATGAACCGCCACAGTATTTCACCCAGGATAGGAGAGTTTAAAACTGGAGGGCACAGGTTTAAGGCGAGAGGGGAAACATTTTAAAGGACCCCAAGAGGTAATTTTTTTCACTCAGAGGGTGGTACATACATGGAACGAGCTGCTTGGGGAAGTGGTAGAAGTGGGTGCAATTTCAACATTTAAAAGAGGTTCAGGGTCTGAAGATTGACACAAAATGCTGGGGTAACTCAGCGGGACAGGCCACATCTCTGGAGAGATGAAATAGGTGAGTTTTTTTTAGGTCGAGACCCTTCTTCAGACCGAGTCAGGAGAATACGAGTCCAGAGATATGGAAGGGTAAGGTGTGAAAACGACACATCAAAGCAGACGCTGATAAGGAAATGTATATTCAGATGTAGGCGGGTCAGACAGCGTCTCTGGAGAAAAAGGAATGTGTGACAATTCGGAGGTTGAGACCCAGATCCAGGTTGGAAGTTGGGGATGCACTGGATGTTTTCAAGAGAGAGTTAGATTTAGCTCTTAGGGCTAAGGGAATCGAGGGATATGGGGAAAAAGCCGGAACGGGGTACTGATTGAGAATGATCAGCCATGATCATATCGAGTGGCGGTGCTGCCTCGAAGGGCCGAATGGCCTACTCTTGCACCTATTTTCTATGTTTCCAGATAGACACGATGATAAGGAAATGTAGAATGGTTCATTGTTAGTTTAGGGGAAAGTGACAATCAGTAAAATTAATCAGAAGGACAGTGAAACTAGTCGGAGAACTAGAGTGGGGGAAGCAAGACAATAGGTGCAGGAGGAGGCCATTTGAGCTAGCACCGCCATTCAATGTGATCATGGCTGATCATTCTCAATCAGTATCCCGTTCCTGCCTTCTCCCCATACCCCCTGACTCTGCTATCCTTAAGAGCTCTATCCAGCTCTCTCTTGAATGCATTCAGAGAATTGGCCTCCACTGCCTTCTAAGGGTTACTTGAGGCTTGATTGAAGGGAGGGAGTCATGATAGGAGTTGCCCGCTGGTTATAAAATCAACCCCTCACATTCGCCGACCCTTCTTTAGTTCTTTGACTTTAATGTTGCTTGCGACACTTTAACATATGTCCAACTTATTTAGCTGGCACGTTTCTGCATTTGGTTCGGCTCTGTCAATACTTCAAGCCTTTTTCCCCAGAGGGACTTGCATGTGCTGGGAGGAGAGAGAAAATGATTTGAAACATGCTGTCGATAAAACTAATGTGCATCTTTCGTTTATTGCACAGATAGCCTTTACAGAGCAAGGCAGATAGATTGAGCAATAACTAGATTCCCAGGGCGAACCTTTTAATCCTCCAGTTTATACTTTCTTCAGATTGTTTGCAAACTGCTGAATGCGCAGCGCAAAAAAAGCCTCGGGCAACACGAGTTCTTGCACTTACCTGCTGGGGTGTGTGCAGGATATTTTTCCCCGTTGCTGTGCTTTCCAAACACTTGTTCGCAGAGCTTTTGCAGATCCCTTTCTGCTTCTTTACACAGTTGCATAGGAAGCCCAGTACACAGCTGGCCATCACCCCAGAAACCAGCACCATTATTGTCCCGAGAATAGTCAGAAGAAACATGGTCACACGGTGTGGTTTTACAGCCCCCCAAAGCTTGCTCTGCTGAACATCATCCACCTTTCATGAAAAAACTTGCAACATTCTTTGGCTCCTGCAGACTATCCAAATTCAGAACTTATCCTGGAAGTTCAGTCGTCAGACAGGTAGTTGTTATGTTGTGGACGAGATCACGGTACAGCCATCCTTGTGTAGATAGAAGCCGGAGAACAGTGACAGAGACAGCAGCAGTTAATGTGCACAAAAGGCTCACTTCACTCGGAGCAGAAAGAGCTCCAATGTGAGTGGGAGGGAGGAGCCTGCGATGGAATATTAAAAAGGTAAGTGGAGTGACCGGTTGGACGGAGAACGGTGAACACAATGACTGAAATAGCACAGCATAATGCCAATTATTTTTCACATTGAACATTTCGAATACACTGATGTACTATACAGAATAGAGAACAAAACACAACCTGGAATAACTCAGCGGGTCAGGCATCCACCACCCATTGCCTTCAGTCTGAGGAAGGGTCCCGAGCCGAAATGTCACCTGTCCTCTTTCTCCAGAGATGCTGCCTGACCCGCTGAGTTACTCCAGCACTTTGTGTCCATCTTTAGCATCTCTGGAGAACATGGATAGGTGACGTTTCGGGTCGGGATCCTTCTTCAGTTCACCAGTCTGAAGAAGGGTCCCGACCAGAAACGTTATCTATCCATGTTCTCCAGAGTTGCCTGACCTGCTGAGTTACCCCAGCACTTTGTATTTTGTTGGGGGGGGGGGTTAAATTCTCCAGCCTCTGCAGTTCCTACAACTATAAATAATCCATTTTTGTTGAACTATTCATTTGGCAGGAAAGAAAACAAACTAGCAGGAATGAACAAACTACAAATGTCCAGCAGGTGACCGTTTATTGTTCGCTCCTTCTATGCAAACTGAATGTACTTTATATTCCAAAGAAAATGGCTTTGAGAGGGAAAGATGGACCAGGCATGATTGAATGGTGGAGTAGACTTGATGGCCGAATGCCATAATCGTGCACCTCCGACTTAAGAACTTATGAACCCAGGTCTCTGGCACTGGCTAAAGGGATCAGGGGGTATGGAGAGAAGGCAGGTACGGGATATTGAGTTGGATGGTCAGCCATGATCATATTGAATGGTGGTGCAGGCTCAAAGAGCCGAATGGCCTACTCCTGCACCTATTTTCTATGTTTCTATGTCAGGCAGCAACTCTACCACTGGGCTGCTCCTCCTGGACCATCTTACCCCTCCGCAATCTTTATTTCTCTTCCCTTATCAGAAATGTCTCCCTCCTCACCCCAACCCTAATCTTCTTGCGCTACTAATCTGGTGCTCACTGTCTTCATTGGTTAGATGGCATGATGGGAGATCTTTGTGTGCTTGTCAGTTTGCAAGCCCTGTTCCACCACATTATTGCTCTTTAACTTTGATTTCTCTGGACTCTTCCACTCTTCACTCTGTAAATTAAATATATCTGTTCTGTGCTCAAGAAAATGGGAGCAGGAGTCTGCCACCAAGCTCCTCCAGCCTGCCCTGGCACTGAACATGGACAGGGCTGGTCTGTCCCAGGCCTTACCTCTTCTTCTGTGTCACCTCCACATACTCCCAATTACTGGGTCTTTTAAAAATCTCTCTACTTCCTCTTTCAGTACTCCAATTGACATAGCTTCCACAACCCTCTGAGAGAGTTAGATTCACAGTGCATTCAGAAAGTATTCAGACCCCTTCACTTTTTCCACATTTTGTTACGTTACAGCCTTATTTTAAAATCGATTAAATTCATATTTTTAATCTACACACAATACCCCATAATAAAAAAGCAAAAACAGGTGTTTAGAAATATTTGCAAAGTAATTAAAAATAAATAACTGAAATATCACATTTACATAAGTATTCAGACTCTTTACTCAGTATTGTATTGAGGCACCTTTTGTCAGCGATTACAGCCTCAAGTCTTCTTGGGTATGACGCTACAAGCTTGACACATCTGTATTTGGGTAATTTCTCCCATTCTTCTCTGTAGATCCTCTCAAGCTCCATCAGGTTGGATGGGAGCGTCGATGCACAGCTATTTTCAGGTCCCTCCAGAGAAGGGGGTACTGATTTTGGATGATCAGCCATGATCATATTGAATGGCAGTGCTGGCTCGAAGGGCCGAATGGTCTACTGCTGCACCTATTTTCTATGTTTCTAACCCTCTGGATACAGGATTGCACAGATTCACTACACTGCGAGAAGAAAATCCTGTGCACATCAGTTTTAAGTGACTGCCCTCTTAAGTTGTAACCATGTCCCCTCGTTTGTGACTCTCCCACATGGAAACATTTTAATATCCACCCTGCCTTGCCTCCTTAGGATCTTATATGGGGCCAGCCCTCATTCTCCTTCTCCTGGTAAAGAAGCCACCTTTTTTTTGCCACTCTTGATAAGGAAACTTCCTCATCGCAAAAGTTAGCCTCGTGAATTTCTTTTGGACTGCCTCCATTGCCAGAATATCATTTTTAAAATCCGGGGACCAAAACTGTACATGACTTTCTGGGTGTGGCCTCACCAACTCCCGACTTTTAAACTCGCAGATCCTTGCAATAAAAATCAATATGTCATTTGCCTTGCAAAGTGCATTTGAATGCTGGATGCACCTGCCTGCTAATGTTCTGCAGTTCATGCCCAAAAAACACCGACACCATTCATTTGCATTCTCGTTCCACTGACATGTTAGTCTGTCATTTGATTCCTCTCACTGAAGTGCATGACTTTACACGTTCAGCATCTAGCACAATTTGTCAAATTTTCACCCATTAATCCAACCCCTCTACATCCAGAGTCCTCATGGGGGCAAGGCAGCCAGCATTCCCTCCCACCAATTTTAGTGCCATTGACAAACTTGAAGACCTTACACTTTGACCCCTTCAATCGCTCATTAATAAAGGTATCCAAGTAGTTCAGGCTTAAGAACTCAACCTTAGGGCACTCATTGTATTCCCGCCAATCTGAATAAAGACTGATTAATACCAACTCTCTGATTTATTGATAACCAGTCTGCAATGCAAGTTCATAACTTCCCCGGTACCACTGCGTCTTATCTCGAGTATGTGCCTTTAATAAGTTCATAAGTGATAGGAACAGAATTAGGCCATTTAGCCCATCATGTCTACTCCGCCATTCAATCATGGCTGTTCTACATCTCCTTCCTAACCCCATTCTCCTGCCTTTACTGTCTGCCTACTTTGAAGACTTTCTCCTCTCTCTGTCGGATGCACTGCGAGAACTCTCTCACCGCTCCCCCTATCACTTGCCAGACTTAGTCCAGCCCCCACACCTCTTTTCCAACTTTCTCCCACGTAATCCTAGCAGGCTGAAGAAGGGACATGATCTGAAAGTGTCTATCCATTCCCTCCACAGACGCTGTCTGACTCGCTCAGTTTCTCCAACACTACATGAATTCAGAAAAAGATCCTTAAGTTTTGTCTTTTTATAATTTTTCCGCACACTGGATTGACCTACTGCCACACACCTTCATCCATGTTTTCAGCTCCTTCCTGTCACACTTTGATATTCAATTTCCCCTTCGATATCCTGCACCACTGCTCTCATTTTAAAATTAATTTAACCTCCCATCATTAAAACATTCTGACCGCCTCATCGCTCCAATTTAGTTTGAAGCCCTTTCTAGAACCATATTTATGCGATATTCCAGGACACTGGTTTAGATGGAGTCCATCCCAATGAGACCGCTCCCTTCTCCCCCAGTACTAGTGCCAGTGCTCCAGCTACACTTCACCCAGATAGTCCTCGCTCGGATCTGAAGCCACAACTGTAAACTTATGCACGTGCCCAGACTGCTCTCACAGTTGAAGTGAAGATTACTTTCACCTCATCTTCCATTCATCTGTACTACATGTCACAGTCTGGTACACACTGGGGCATTAGGGACTTCTATACACAAGGAGACAAGACTTCATCTACCTTTCCAATTGCCACAAGGGAAGGTGGACCTGACATGAGATTTTTGCTACAATTTCAAGGTTACCCAAAATGCTAACGCTTAGAGTTGCACCCATGTAGTGTAGTCCTCCTAGCGACATCCCTGGCAACTTACTGCCATGTCTATGGCCCCTTCCTGTGGGTTCTCCACCAACTTTAGTCTAAAGACTTTAGACTTTAGAGATACAGTGCAGGAACAGACCCTTTGGCCCAGAGTCCACTCCAACCAGCAATCACCCCGTACACCAGCTCTATCCTCTAGGGATAATTTACAATTTTACTGAAGCCAATTAACAATAGACAATAGGTGCAGGAGGAGGCCATTCGGCCCTTCGAGCCAGCACCGCCATTCAATGTGATCATGGCTGATCATTCTCAATCAGTACCCCGTTCCTGCCTTCTCCCCATACCCCCTGACTCCGCTATCCTTAAGAGCTCTATCCAGCTCTCTCGTGAATGCATTCAGAGAATTGGCCTCCACTGCCTTCTGAGGCAGAGAATTCCACAGATTCACAACTCTGTCTGAAAAAGTTTTTCCTCATCTCAGTTCTAAATGGCCTACCCCTTATTCTTAAACTGTGGCCCCTTGTTCTGGAAACCCTACAAACCCGGACTTCTTTGGAGTGTAGGAGGAAAATGGAGCACCCGGGGAAAACCCACGCGGTCACCTGGAGAATGCGCAAACTCCGTACAGACAACACCCGTCGTCAGAATCAAATCTGGGTGTCTGGCCAACCCTACCACTGTGCCACTGTCTGTGCTACCTTTGTTCAGGTACCTTCCTGGCTGCGTTTCCTTCCTTTTGCCTTCACTGCAGTTGCGAATCCTGAAAAGGCAGCACCCTCTAGGGGCTGGAAGAGTGCAGCTTATGCTGCATATGTTCTTTTTAAAGGGATGGCTCTCAAGATCACAGTTGTGCGAGGCTGTGTCGACTGTTGTGTGATCTTTCAACAGGTCATTGCAACTGTGCATAGTGAAACTCTCAGAATGTAATTAAGCAAGGAAACACAACAACAGTTTGCAAACTGTGCATTACAAGACTGTGATCATTTGACACTGATTAAAACAGTGTTTAAAAAAGTAAAAGGTAGGAAAGGGATTTTCATGTTATTCCTTTTCTGTATACAGTTAACAAATCTGCTCTGTTTCGAGACAATTTTCTGATCTCTGTGCAGTCAGTAAACAGATCCTGTTTTATTTTAACAAATGTTAAACATATCCTATTCTATTTCCTTGCAGTAAACATTCCCTGTTATATGGGCCAAGTGCAGGAATAGGGGACCAGCTTGGGCAGACAACTTGGTCGGAATTGACGGGTTGGGTCTGTTTCCGTGCTGTATAATTCCATGACTGTTCTCTCTGCAAAGTAATGGGATTCTCTCTCCATTCTCTGTAAACGAGTTCTGTTCTTTATCCACAGAGAGGCAGCAAGATAGTACAGAAGGAGAAGAAAAACAGCTGACATTTTTGAAAACAACATTGCTTCTGGAAAGTTCTATTGTACCTGGTTACAAGATGAAGTGCTGTTGCACAAGTTTATGGAGAGCTTTGCTAGAAAAATGGAGAATGCGAAGGACAGTTAGAAGGGAAGTCCGATGAACAATTAAACTGACTTGCAACTGGAGCCTCAAGGCCACATTTGTGGATTGAACAGAAAGGTTCTACAACGCGTTCACCCAGTCTACATTTGTTTTGAAGATAGACATAAAGAGCAGGAGTAACTCAGCGGGTCAGACAGCATCTCTGGAGAAAAGGAATTGGTGACGTCTTGGGTTTTTGGGTCTGGAGACGGGTCTCGACCCGAAACGTCACCTATTCCTTTTCTCCAGAGATGCTGTCTGACCCGCTGAGTTACTCCAGCTTTTTGTATCTATAATCCCTGTGGGAGCACATATTAAAATCTATTTCTGATCAATGTTTGTCTGACATCTACAATTCTATCCAATTATGTTTATTTGACTTTAACCCGATTCCTTTCAGACTTTTAAAAATCGTATCCTCATCTCTGGCATATGCTTTTGTATCTTTCCGTTGCCTGGTCAATCTGTCTATCCAGAACACAATCAGTTTCCTTATACTAACACTCTCCTCCACCTGGTGGCCTCATCCTCAACAAGTTATCTTACAATTCCTCTCACTTTCTTTAAATTGAATATGTAGCCATGGGTAGTCGCATGAGCCCCAGCCATGCCTGCCTTTTAGTTGGTTCCATCGAACAAATGTTCTAAATGTTCCTTGTTCCAAATGTATACTGACATAATCCCCCCCACTCTTTCTCCACTAAATCGACGACTGCTTTGGGGCTCCCTCCTGCACCCACGCAGAACTTGTTGATATCATTGACTATACCACCTTGCCATTAAATTTACTTGGACTATCACTGACACCTTTCTCCCCTTTCTTGATCTCTCAATCTCCACCACAGAGGACTGACTATCAATGACGTTTACTACAAACCCACTGACTTGCACAATTATCTGGTGTGCACCTCCTCCCACCCTGCCGCTTGCAAAGACACTATCCCTTACTCTTAATTCCCCCATCGCTACCGTACCTGCTCCCAAAAGGAATCTTTCCATTTTAGGACATTCAAAATGTCCTCTTGCTTTAGTAAATGTTGTATGCCCCCCGTTATCATTAATGGATCCCTCACCCGCATCTCATCTATGTCCCGTTGTTCTGCTCTTGCTCCTCCTCCCTCTAGATCGAACAGGATAGAGTTTCCCTGGTCCTTACCTTTCACCCCACCAGCCACCACATCCAACATATCATTCTCTGACATGTCCACCATCTTCAACTTGACCCCACCACCAGTCATGTTTTCCCATCCCTACCCCTTTCCACCTTCTGCAGAGACTATTCCCTCCACAACTCCTTTGTTTACTCGTCCTTTCCCACCCAAACCACCCCTTACCACAGGGGATGTAGCAGCTGTCCATATACCTTCTCCCTCACACCCATCCAGGGACTCCAGCAGTCCTTCCAGGTGAGACAAAGGCTCGCAAGCACCTTCATCCACTGCATCCAGTGTTCCAGATGTGGCAAGACCAAACAAAGACTTGGCGATCATTTCCTGAACACCTGTGCTAAGCCCGCCAAGGCCTGCTGGATCTCCATTCAACTTCCCTTCCCATATGGACATGGTAAATTACAACCTTACGGTATGAACATTAACTTCTCCAATTTTTAATAATTAACCTACAAACAACATCGCTCTGTTTTCCCCCCTCTCTTCCCTATGACCCATCTGGATTTGCACCTACAATACATTCAGAAATAATTCAGACCCCTTCACTTTTTCCACATTTTGTTACGTTACAGCCTTATTTTAAAATGAAATAAATTCTTTTTTTTAAATCATCAATCTACACGCAATATCCCATAATAAAAAAGTGAAAACAGGTGTTTAGAAATTTTTGCAAAGTAATTAAAATGAAATAACTGAAATATCACATTTACATAAGTATTCAGACCCTTTCCAGTACTTTGTAGAGGCACCTTTGGCAGCGATTACAGCCTCAAGTCTTCTTGGGTGTGACGCTACAAGCTTGGCACACCTGTATTTGAGTAATTTCTCCCATTCTTCTCTGCAGATCCTCTCAAGCTCTGTCAGGTAGGATGGGGAGCATCGATGCACAGCTATTTTCAGGTCCCTCCAGAAATGTTCGATCGAGTTCAAGTCCGGGCTCTGGCTGGGCCACTCAAGGACATTCACAGATTTGTCACAAAACCACTCCTGAGTTGCCATGGCTGTGTGCTTCGGGTCAGTTTAGCCGGGCAGCCAGCTCTATGAAGACTCCTGGTGGTTCCAAAGATCTTCCATTTAAGAATGAGCCACTGTGCTCTTCGGGACCTGAAATGCTGCAGAAATTGTTTTATGCCCTTCCCCAGATCTGTGTCTCGCCACAATCCTGTCTCGGAGGTCTACGGACAATTCCTTCATCTTCATGGCATGGTTTTTGCTCTGACATGCACTGTCAACTGTGGGACCTTGTATAGACAGGTGTGTGCCTTTCCAAATCATGTCCAATCAATTTAATTTACCACTGGTGGACTCCAATCAAGTTGTAGAAACATCTCAAGGATAATCAGTGGAAACAGGATGAACATAAGCTCAATTTTGAGTGTTGTAGCAAAGGGTCTGATTACTTATGTAAAGGTGATATTTCATTATTTCTTTTTATTTACTTTGCAGAACATTCTAAACACCTGTTTTCACTTCTTCATTCTGGGGTATTGTGTGTAGATTGATGATGAAAGAAATTAATTTAATCCATTTTAAAATAAGGCTGTAAAGTACCAAAATGTGGAAAAAGTGAAGGGGCCTGAATACTTTCTGAATACACTGTATTTCTCCTCTACCACCTCCCTGTGACCCATTCCACCTATATTATTCCTCTGGATTCACAATTTGCTTAATGTTATGAGCCCAAGCTATGATTGTCTCTATGTCCTTATTTCAGTCTTTTGCAGGCCCATTCACACAACTCAATTTATTGCTTCAAGTTATTCCGGTATCATTTTGATGGAGGTGGGTATTATTGTCACATTTTAAAGACACTTGGACAGGTACCAGATAGATTGGGAGGGCTGTGGGTCACACACAGGCAAGTGGTACTGGCTTGGCTGTGCAACTTGGTTGGTATGGACGAGTTGGGCTGAAGGTTCTGTTTTTGTGGATGGACATAAAATGCCGGAGTAACTCAGCGGGACATATAGCATCTGTGGGGAGAAGGAATGGGTGACGTTACAGGTCAAGACCCTTCTTCAGACTGAGAGTCAGGGGAGAAGGAAACTAGAGATATGGAAGGATACACAGAGAACATAAGGTGTGAAAATGACAGATCAAATTTGACAATAATCAACGAAATGCAGACTGGTTCATTGTTGGCTGAGGGAAAGGTGACAAGGAGCATGCAAACAGTAACATTAATCAGGAGGACAGTGAAACTAGTTGGAGAACTAGGGTGGGGGAGGAACGGAGAGAGAGGGAAAGCAAGGGTTACTTGAAGTTAGAGAAATTGATATTCATACCACTGGGTTTTAAGAGTTACTGTTTCTGTGTTGTACAACTCTAAAATAGGTGCACGAGTAGGCCATTCGGCCCTTCAAGCCAGCACCCCCATTCAATATGATCACGGCTGATCATCCAAAATCAATACCCCATTCCTGCGTTCTCCTTATATCCCTTGATTCCATTAGCCCTAAGAGCTATATCTACTCTCTCTTGAAAACATCCAGTGAATTGGCCTCCACTGCCATCTTGTTCCAACTGTGGGATTTTAGATAATTGTTACCTGCATAAATTCTACTGCACCTGACCCCACGGTTCTCTCTGGTCTCTGCGCCTTCATTTCCCCCTCTCGTTAGCTGTAAAATGCGCCCCTCTCCTCACTTTGCTCGTTCTGAGGATGGCTCCTTCACCCCAAACATCAACTCTAGTTCTCTACCCAGGGATGCTGCCTGACCTGCTGCACATTTCCAAAGTGTTTTTTTGTCTCTCGGGTTAATGTGCATTGGTTCGGGTCAGGGTGAAAGATGGTGCAGGACTAAAGAGTCCACCAGGCAAAGGGAGAGACTCTATAAAGATGCAGTTCCCCCTCTCTATTCACAAAATGCTGGATTAACTCAGCAAGTCAGGCAGCATCTCAGGAGTGAAGGAATGGGTGACGTTTCGGGTCGAGGCCCTTGTGCCTTGTCTGGTAATTGACTGCAGTTTCAGACTACAACTCCCAGACTGCCCCGGGCGGACGGGAGTACTGGGCCTGCGCGCTGCGGTCACGTGAGGCGGTCAAGATGGCCGCGGTCAGGGCTGAGCCGTTGGAGCTGCTGTTGAAGGTAAAGGATGGCAACGGGGGCTTCTGCACTGCACTGCACTGCACTGCACTGCACTGCACTGCACTGCACTGCACTGCACTGCACTGCACTGCACTGCACTGCACTGCACTGCACTGCACTGCACTATCTTGGGAGCCGGCAGTCCGCCTAGGGGTATCCCTTTCCCCATCTCTTCACTGTTCACCACGTGTTCGTACAGAAATAACATTGGGGGAGCTGCTCGGGCAGCTTCTATGGGGAGAAGATCAGAATCAAGGAACCTTTCAACCCAAGGAACCTGCACCAGAACTAAAACAACGGCAAAGCCAATGCGTTTTCAGCTGAAGAGTGGGTTGAGTGAATAGAGAGAATGTCTGTGACAGGGTGTAGGCCAAAGTTGTCAGGTAATAATTATTGTTTTAACTAGCAGGTAGAGGCAGTAGAAAGAGGAAGAAGAGAACCAAGTGTGAAGAGAGGGGGAAATGGGGGCTTAAATGTATTAATTATTCCGAGATGCAATATGCCCAAATGGAAGATGAGGTGCAGATTGGGCAATGATGGGGATTGCAGGTCAGAGTGGGAGAGGGGCAGAGTATTACAGTGCTGGGTGATAGGAAGGGTAGGGTTGCCTGAATGATTGTGGGTTGATGTTCTGCAAAGTGGTCACCCAATCTACTGTTTCAAAACACTGATGGAGAAACTCTGGATCGGGCAACATCTAGGTGGTGATTTGGTTCTACAAACTTAAGATATCAGTATCTGCAGTTTCTTGTATTCCCACCCAATCTGGTTCCTCCTCTTGAGGAAACTATGTTGTGGACACTGATAGTCAGAGGCTGAATTTGAGCTAGTCCAAGTAAATTACAGGTCCCCTAGTCGAGTTCTGGTCTGCACTCTGTCATAGAAGCTCTATATTCTTCCCCTTTTCAGCAATTTAAAACATATTTGTTTTCTCACTTTGAATTCTGATGAAGAGCCCATAATCTGAAATGCTAACTTTGATTCCCTTCCCATGATGATGCCCGACCAGCTGTCTGCCCCAACATTTTTCTTTTTTATTTCTAATTTGCAGCATCTGCATTTAAAGAAAAGTTTCATTTATTTGGAATGTTGTGGTAAAAGAGAGTTTTACCACAGATCTCCAGATGTCTCCAGATGTCCCTTCCCCTGCCTAGCTGTCTTGTCCTGCCTGCAAGACCATCTCCCTTGCCCTCCCTATCATATTCCCCAGGCAGCATCCCTCCCCCAGCCTTGCTTCCTTCCTTTCTGTAAACACTGCTCTCTTCTTCCTCCTTTCCCTCTCCCCCTACGACCCATGCATGTCATTTGCCATTCAGTAAGATTCTGTCTGAATCTTTGACTCCACTCTGTTCTTTTCCTAAATCTTACACATCCTTGATTTCTTTGTGCAAAAGTTTTAATTTATTTCCGCATCTAATATTAATGATTGGCACCCACTGTTTTCACAGCTCTTTGAAGGATATTTCTCATCCTTGAATACTTGCAGTTTTTCTGTGTGAAACCAGACTATTAAGTTAGTGCTGAAAACTAATTATGGCTGACCAAAGTTTTCTTGTCACTTTCACTGTAGATGTACTTTTATTGTTTGAGTTAGAAGACTGCAGCTTAAACTTGACCTCACAAGCTAGAGCATGTAATCTAGAGGCTATAGTCGATCGCTGAGTAAAAGCTGCACCGTTGTCCATAAAGTAATATGTCAGAGGCCATTAAATCAGTATTTGCCCTCTGGGGTGGTTATAATGTGTATTATTTTCACATTCTGAGGTTTGTTTATCCCTCAAATAACACTATTAAAAGTAAGAAAATAGAATTGAGAAACTGCCAGATGCTCATTATTCAAAAGGACACTAAATGGCGGACTAGACATTGGACAGGCTAGATGCAGGAAAAATGTTGCTGGTGTTGGGGGAGTCCAGAGGGGTCACAGTTTAAGAATAAGGAGTAGGCCATTTAAGACTGAGGTGAGGAAAAACTTCTTCACCCAGAGAGTTGTGAGAGTCTGTGGAATTCTCTGCCACAGAAGGCAGTGGAGGCCATTTCACTGGATGTTTTCAAGAGGGAGTTAGATTTGGCTCTTAGGGCTAAAGGAATCAAGGGATATGGGGGGGAAAGCAGGAAAGGGCAGTGATTTTAGATGATCAGTCATGATCATATTGAATGGTGGTGCTGGCTTGCAGGGACTGGAGCAAATATTTACCAGATTGGTTCTGAGATGGCACGTCCATCATATGAGGAGATTAAGCTAGGCCTCTGTTCTGAAACACTTGGATGAATGAGAGCTGATCGTATTGAAATGAAAATCCAAGGACGACATAGCAGAAAATATGAGGATGTTTTCCTTGGCTGATGAGTCTGGAACAAAGAATACAATGTAAAATACATTAATACACTCTTAGGTCTGAAATGGGAAACTTCTTTGCACAGAGTGTGAATCTTTGGAATTGTGCTCCGGAGGGTTGTGGAGATTCATTCGGTCATTGATTTTGTTCAAAACTGAGATTGTTAGATTTTCTTTTTGAAATTAAGAAACTGAGGGATATGGGAAAAGTGCAGGGAAATGGTCTTAAGGTAGAATGTCAGCTGTGATTATGTTGAATGGTGGGGCAGGTTTGAGGGGCTGAATGGTGTACTGCTCGATTTTCTTGTGTTCCAAACTGGGGAAGTACTTTGATTAATGATCAATATTGGTACAGATGGAATTTAGTTCAAATGTAAACAATTCAAATGGAGTTCCACAGCATGTTGAGAAATGTTAGGCAGCATCTCCTATATGGTGGGTCCAGTTATCCACCCATTTGGATGTGTCCTCCACCTAAATTGGTCTGCCATCTCTGGTTACAAACTTGCATCAAATCATTCTACGCATAGTTGTTTCCTAATTCGACCACCGCTCTCCTGCAACTCCTCTTTGAGTCCCACTTTCTGCTGTGATAAAGAGGCCATGCCTTTTACTCACTTCTATGGCTGCTTGCTCAGATATGACTGAGTTGAAACCTGTTTGACCCATAGT
Source organism: Rhinoraja longicauda (assembly GCF_053455715.1). Classification (NCBI taxonomy): domain Eukaryota; kingdom Metazoa; phylum Chordata; class Chondrichthyes; order Rajiformes; family Arhynchobatidae; genus Rhinoraja; species Rhinoraja longicauda. The sequence continues at coordinate 9,434,730 of NC_135970.1, read as the reverse complement.
TGGAATTTAAACTGTAGGACATGTGTCATCGAAGCAAGGTGTTTTTGTTTTCTATTGGTGCTTCTCAGTATATCTCTCCTCCTGCTGCTGAACCAAGTATCTTGCTATTTTGGCTAGACTGAGGTCTCCAGTGCTTTCTAATCACAACTCCACAGTGCTTTGCCCATTAGTTTATCATATTTCTCTTGCCTATTGTCTGCAGCCCCTCCACGGAGTCAAGTTTAAATTCACTGTGCTTAACCATATCATGTAATCCAATATTACTTCTGAAGACTGTACTAATGAAATTTGATAAAATGTAAGGTTTTGGTGATTGAATTACTGTCTTTCAGGCTCCCTCAAAGGATGTGGTGAGGCATTTATGTCAAGAATGTTTTTCCTCTGCAGCCCCTAATTCATCTCTGTTGGTTGATGATGCTGTCACCAGTTTATCAATTACTCCTGAGGAGGCACAGCAGGTAAGAAAAACCTGAAAGCAAGTGTATTCTGCTCTATATTTACTATGCTTATAATATTACCTGTGTCAGAAAAGGAATTATTTTTCATAAGACTTGGAGAGTGAGAATGTAATCATAATGTTGTGAAGCAGTGCATAAGAAGGTTAAAGATTGGTCACGGGTGAGCTTTTTAAGGAGGCAGGGGGATGATAATTCATAGACTTTGTTTCAAAATTGTGGGGATGGACAGTTCCAACCTCGTGTTGGAGCCAGAAGGAGAAGTTGCGTTGTCAGGACGGTTATAGAAATGGAGGAAACGGAACATGAGGTTGTTCTTGAGATTGCTTCTGAGGACAAATGGGATTAGTGTAGATGGGCAAAAAGGACCGCATTGATGTGGTTGGGTTTGAAGGAGGCATTCTGTAGCCTTCTTCAGACTGAAAGTTACGGGAAAGGGAAACGACAGATATTGGCTTCATCTGAGTTTTCCATGATTCTTGCATTATCCTGGTTACATGCTCCTCTAAATTGCTGATTTGTCCCACATTACCACTATTGTTTGGTGACTTGCAGACAACTTTCACAGTGCTAATGCACTTTGCTTTGTTTAGTTTAGCGCCAACCAGCGATTCCCGTACGCTAGCATTATCCTATACTTGGGACAATTTATAATTTTTACCGAAGCCAATTAACCTACAAACCTGTATGTCTTTGGCATGTGGGAGGAAACCGGAGCACCCAGGGAAAACCCACATGGTTATGGGGAGAATGTACAAATTCCATACTGACAGCACCCATAGTCAGGATTGAACCCGGGTCTCTGGTGTTGTGAGGCAACTCTATCGCTGTTTGAGTTTCATCCAAATTTAATTATCCTACATTATTTTCTGAATTAAAATCCTTTCTCTCGTGGAAAAGGTCACCTTTTTCATTTTTGTCCCTTCTAAGGTGAAATATTCTGGGATATTTTAACTCTTTCCCTTGGTTACTTTGCAGCCATGTCTTAGTACCCACTTATTGTTAGTTTGTGCAATTAATTCAGCTGCTGTGTAACAATACCGGTTGTCAGTGTTAATTTTTCAAAAGGCAGTTGAAGTCTTGCACAAACGGTCGGTTAGCTAAATTGTCACGGACTTAAAGGGCAGTAGGTAGGCCCCCCTCGGTCATGGCTGACCACGGGTAATGCATCCTAGTTGTTGGCTGCTTGCTCCAAACCTCAGCTAGAGCAGCGTCGCTTGTGGCTGAAGAGACCAATGCCGGAGTGACAGTCTCTGTCGCAAAGGTCATATTTGTGTGTGGTCTCTGGTCTGTTGAAGTTGCTGCGCCCCTTTCTACGTAAAGGGCAGTAGCAGCATGGGAATAATAGTGGCTGAAAGGCAGAAAGCTGAGACTAATGGTACATGGGTGTTTTCAGACAAAACACGGCAGGCGCTGGTTTTCCAGGGATTGCTGCTGAGGTCACTGCATTCTTTGTGTATTAATAGGTTATATGGTGTAAAGTTTTGAAATTTGTAGATTATTGCAAAACTTGCAGTGTGTCAGGCAACAAGGAGATTAATAACTGCAAAACAGAATGGGTGAATGCAGACAAGGGGCATGTTACATTTGATATTGTGAAGTACGAACTGATGCACTTTGTCAGATGAAAATAAAATACTTTGCTTGTGCTATCTGTAGAGAGAAGAAAAAAATAAATCTGAGAAACACTCCTGCTATTACATATCCTTTCTCTCCATAGTTGATTTGCTCCCTTCACTGTTTCACACGACAAGTTGTATTCCAAGGACTGACTTCAGCTGAAGAGATTTTCCCGCTCTTTCCAGAAAATTTCCATCAAAACCTGAAAAATCTGTTAACTAAAATAATTCTTGAAAATGTGTAAGTGTTTTATTCTCTTGCTTCAATGGAAAATGTTGCTGTCAGTTTTGTTGCAATTCAAATCATTAATTTTGTTAGGTTTAAATTAAAAGTGCACATGTATTGAAATTGATACATCAATTCAAATCCTATAGTTTAATTTCCTCAAATCAATATGTTTTATAGCAGGGATTTGGCAGAGGTTGTAAGTGCAATATGATTTTTAAATGGTTAAAAGCATTTTAAAAAGACTAATAGACAGATCAGCTTCTGTAGTTGAAACAAAGGAAAAGTGATGCCTCAGATTCTTTCTTGTCTCGTCTGTGAACTGAATGTCAGATCCCTCATGAAAGCCTTTCAGATTTATGATTCAGTTTGAATAATGAGCGGTTAAATTAACGTGATTTGTTAGCAAATGGAGACTGAAGAAGTCATTAATCTATTTAAGTAAGCATTGTTAAGGGATGTTGAGACTTCATACTGGCAAGACAGTTTCTGCTTCTTAACATGCCAGTCTAAAAAAAATGTAGACTTTACTCAACGTGTCTCATAATTAGCTGCATATGTTGCCTCTAGATTTGACTTTTTCACTACTGTGGCTTCTCATTATTGTACCTATTGAAAACTGAGCTTGTATCCCAACTGGTACCACCCCATTTACCCACTACAGAACTACATCAAGTACATTTTAAGCAATACCTAGATTATAATCTGTGGAATTCTCTGCCTCAGAAGGCAGTGGAGGGCAATTCTCTGAATGCATTCAAGAGAGAGCTAGATAGAGCTCTTAAGGATATCGGAGTCGGAGGGGGGGGGGGGGGGGGGGGGGGGGGGGGGGGGATATGGGGAGAAGGCAGGAATGGGGTACAGATTGAGAATGATCAGCCATGATCACATTGAATGGTGGTGCTGGCTCGAAGGGCCGAATGGCCTACTCCTGCACCTATTGTCTATTGTCTATAAACAATCGTGTCTTTAGTTCTAACCTTTACTGGATCTTGCTCTACTCTTTGTGATCTCCAGCCATCTGCAGTGGAAATTCTACATTTCTCTGAAGTCTTGCTCATCATGATTACACCATGGTTGACCCCTGTGCTTTTAGCTATGGTGGTTTTAGATTTATTGAGTTGTACAGCATAAAATTGTTTGAGCTTACCACTTCCATTCTGACAATTTTGTCCATTGACGCTGATCTCATTTGCCCACTTTAAACTGTACAACTCATTTTCTGAACCTTGCGCTCTCTTTCACTCTAAGACCCTCTTAGTCACCCTCTAAATTGCTTTTCATGGTTTGATCTCAAATTTAGTTTGATAACATGACTGCAAATACCTTGGGAGTTTTCACTTGGTTAAATTGTGTTTTTTATAAGGCATTAAAGTGGCACCTCGCGTTGTGAGCATTTGTGAGAGTTGAGTCAGAGTATTGATGTACCCATGCAGATCACAAGAATTAGTGTCCCTGTGAGCCTGCCCAGCTGAAAGAAAATGTGCCATAAAGATGATGCACTGCTATGACTGTTTCTTGTATGCTAAAGTGGTCTGAAATGCTGCCCGCAGATCATGTGCTAACAGTGGGGACTTATGCTCTGAAAATTAATTCCTGATATCTATTTTAGAGCTAGCTGGAGGAGCGAGGCACTTGCAAATCAAAGTAAGTGAAGCTGTTTTGCTTTAATGCATATGTCAGTATAATGTATGAGGGGCAGCCAGTGCATGCAACGAAATTCTTGAGACATTAGTTTCTTCCCCATCGTTACCATAGCATTTGTAATGTTGGTTACTTACTCCATGGTACCACACTTTTTTTGTTCTTGCTCTCTCTTAGTTTCCTTGCCCCGCCTCATCGACATGGACTGGAGAGTGGATATCAAAACCTCCTCTGATAACATTAACAGAATGGCTGTGCCTACTTGCCTGCTCCAAATGAAGGTATTACTAAATGATTCGTGCTCCTAACGTTTTACAACTGCAAAGATATCTGCATATTTTGTAGAACATGCTTGAAGTACAGCTTCCAAGTCACATTTGGGGTCAATCGGCCAACAAATTTTCTAGAGAAAATGCTGTAAACTGTTAATGTGATCTTGCTGTTTAGAACTACTATGTAGGTTAATTGGCTGGGTAAATGTAAAAATTGTCCCTAGTGGGTGTAGGATAGTGTTAATGTACGGGGATCGCTGGGCGGCACGGACTTGGAGGGCCGAAAAGGCCTGTTTCCGGCTGTATATATATGATATGATGATGATGATACTAGGACCTACTAACTTCCCTACAGCCATCAGGCTATTAAACACTACAACCTCAAATAAGCTCTGAACTACAATAGTGTAAGAAAATAACTGCAGATGCTGGTACAAATCGAAGGTATTTATTCACAAAATGCTGGAGTAACTCAGCAGGTCAGGCAGCATCTCAGGAGAGAAGGAATGGGTGACGTTTTGGGTCGAGACCCTTCTTCAGACTGAACTACAATAGATTATTATTATTATTATTGTTTATAGTGTACTACGTTTACATATTCTGTTGTGCTGCAGCAAGTAAGAATTTCATTGTTCTATCTGGGACATATGACAATAAAACACTCTTGACCTTGTGGCTTCAATCTGCAATCTTTTCATGTTCTGATCTGTACTGCATACCAATTTTGCTCACCTAAGTTTCAAGCTAATTGGAACACTAGTTGTACAAGAGGAAATTTAGGTGCTTTTTATTTAGTTTTTTGCAACAGAAAATTACAGGCTTTCTCTCGTGTATTAGTCAAGATGAACATCATCCGCAGGCAACAATGATGCAGCTAGGCGATCTGCTGCCTCAGAGCTAGCGATCCTGTCTCAATACAGATTCTGACCAGTTTGCTCGTTCTCATCGGTGACCTCGTACACTTCCACCATATGCTAAAGACTTGTTAGTAGGTTAATTGGCCACTTTAAATTAATTGCCCCTGGTTTGTGGTTGAATAATAGAACTCTGTGTGGGTTGGTGGAGTTGAAAGAAATGTGGCAGAATACAATTTCTCTGAGGAGACACAGAAGGCACAGATGTTGGAAATGAGCGATAAAACAAGGTGCTGGAGGAATCCAGCAGGCCAGGACACATCTGTGCAAGGGGATTTCTCTGAGAGCTAGCACTGACTTCTTTGCTTGAAACAGATGTGGCAAAGATTATGTAAGTGAATTCTGATTAAAAAGGAATTGGTAAGAAGCAGATGGTAAGACTTAAAAAAAAAAAAATAGCCACATACTTTAGTATGATGAGAGTGATGGATAATTTAGATGCAAGTATAGTATTTAGAGTGAGTGCGTGATTAATAAGATTTTTGAGTTAAGAATTTGCACATCATGAGTTTGGGACAACTCCTCTGGAATATATACACATTTTTTGGAAAGAGCAAAATAGGGCCTGGTTAGCAGAACTGAGATGGCAAATGTAGAGATAATAAAATGCTGACTTCCCTGTTATTCCAGATTGTAATTCCTTCCCTAATGTTGTCTTGCATTCTTTCTTGAGCCCAAGAGCTAATTAAACACGAGTATCACTTCCGGTAGACCTGCTTAAGAAAAATAAGAAGCCAGATGAAGCTCTATGCACTGAACTTGATCGGAGCGAGACTAAAGAATGCCAGCAATTTATCGGCTCTGCGACCCTCCAAGATATGAACATCAGACATTTTTTGGACCTCTTGAGCATTCACAGATTTAATAATTCTTCCGTTGGTGACACTGCTTTTAGCTTCTAAGATCCTGAATCTTTTATTTCCTTGCCTAAACTTCGGTTGCTTTTCTCCTTCAACTGTTTCATGTCTAATTAAATGAGTTTTGGTCATCTGCCTAATCTAATATAGCTCAAGAATAAAGTTTGTTTGATAACATCCATGTTAGATAGGCTTTATATACCATTTTTTGAATTCAAAATTTTAAAACGCCTGTGTAAAAATAGCTTTTCATAGAAGCGAATTGAGTGATCAGCACTGGTTGCTTGATACATTTTATCAGGCAATTAAAAGCTTATTAATTATGCACTTGGTCATTAAATAATATGCCCGATTCTGATGGTTTCCAGAAATTTGTTTGACCTATCTTGGGGAATGCTGTTGAGATGTGAACATCTTGTCGTAACTTATCTTTTGATATCCTGAGAAGCTCAGAAGTGTGGATATTATGTGAATGTCGCACAAAGTCTGGATCTGCATTTACTGCAGCCCAATGTCCCTCTTTGCCCGTGCTCATGCATGAACCTATATGTATCCACTAAAAAGCCCAATGTCTACAGAGTTGTACCTTTATAATGGATTTAACATCTGCTAAAGAAAAGGGAGGGAATAAGCAATTTAAGGGAGTGTGGAGCAAAGTCCTGAACTGTTAGTGACATTAAACTTCTTGGGGTAAACAGATGAAACAGAAATAATATGGAGAATTCTATACTTTTCCTTTTTCCATTCAGTGTATTTTTGAGGAAAACTTTGACATGCGTGAGTGGTTTATGAAAATATATATATTCTTGGGTTTGACCTGTTTGATAGGAATATCAGAGATTACCAAGGGAAGGTACAACTTGTTTTGAAAGGAATTATAATGTGTGGTGGGTTCAAATAACATTTAAAAGTAGAATAGAATTCTGTTGATGTGGGGACTATTTATTTTGGTTGGGTTAGAAAGAGGTCTCATCCTTGTGTTAACTTTTGCATTCATTCCGAATAAAGTGCTTTGGGGAAACTACTGTCAACATATTGATGAGTAATTATTGAGTACTGGGATATCTTGCATCCATCAGCCATTCCTGTTCTACATGAGATGTTTCTACAGATGGAATGAAATTCAAGACTTGTACGAGACAGCTGCAACTGCTGATTATGTACATTGCCTCAGGATTACATTTATAACAATTATCAGATCGTCAGTACTATATTTTCTCTGAGGATGCAGTGTGTGATAAGAATACCTGCCTGTCACTGTGTCAGTTGTACTCAACACTAAATAACTATAGCGGAATCCCAATAGAAGAAATTGCTTCCTATTTCTATTTTCAGTGAAATAAATTCAATTAGAGCTCACAATTTCTAATGCTTTAAATCCCAATTTAAACTCTTTATTTCCTTAATGTCCTTATTTTGTTGCCAACTGGTCAATCTAACTGATGGGGGTTGTAACAACAAAAAGTAGGCGGTTACAATTTTATTTTAGAGTTACAGCATGGAAACAGGCCTTTCAGCCCACCAAGTCCACGCTGACCACTAATCCTCATTCGCATTAATTCAATGTTATCCCACCTTCTCATCCAATCCCTACTTAGTCGGGATAATTTTCAGAGGCCGATTAACCTACAAACCTGCGGATGTGGGGTGTGGATTTGGGATGTGGGAGGAAACCAGAGCAGGGAGAAAACTCAACTGTCACAGGGAGAACGTGCAAACTCTGTACAAACAGCAACTGAGATCAGGATCAAACCCAGGCCTCTGGTGCCGTGTGACAGCAGCTGTGCCACTGTGCCACCCAAGATTGATTAGTCTATCTTCCTGTATGCAGTCTCCTGGTCGGCAAGTTATCAGCTGAACTGTAAAAATGTTCCTTAATTTCAATCGATACTCTCCATACACAGTGTATGGATAAAATAAAGCTGAAAGTAACATTTAATTGCTTATGATTTGCAACAACTGAAAGTGAGGAGAGCTGTAAATGTACATTTCTAATGGGTGCTTTGTCCTCCCTTACAGATTCAGGATGATGCCACCATTTGCCAAGATAAGCCCACTATTTCCACCGTCTCCCTTGAACTGAGTAAAGAAAAACTGGATACGATGTTGGATGGACTTGGTAGGATCCGGGATCAGCTTTCGGCTGTGGCAAATAAATGAAATGTTTGCTAGCTGTCTCAGTACCAAAGTATTAGAAACTGAGAAAAAATATATTTGGATCGGAAGGATGGTTCATTATCCTGTTTTGTTATGTACAGCTTTGAGTTGTTAATCTTTCATATTGCTTGTGTTATCCAATTTTTTTCCCACCAAGTACTGTAGATGTGATTTCTGTCAATTTTCCAATACTTTCTATCTTTTTTGTATTAAATAACTCTTATTCTGTTTCTTGTCACTTGTTTAATTTGTGTAAAGTGAGCTTGGCATTAATATTGCGGTTAAAACTATGCGTAATGTTTTTGAATCAGTCTTTGCCAGGATGTCGATGCCATTAGAATGTTCTATACTGAATAATTTGCTGGAGGATAATTGAGTCAACCAGATTGGTGGCTCAGGAGTTACATGCAGGGCTGGTGATCTCCTTCCTTGTGGTCTGAAGAAGGGTCTCGATCCGAAACGTCACCCATTCCTTCTCTCCAGAGATGCTGCCTGACCTGCTGAGTTACTCCAGCATTTTGTGAATAAATACCTTCGATTTGTACCAGCATCTGCAGTTATTTTCTTATACTATATATCCTTCCTTGTGGTAACCTTTTGATTATTTTTGTTATTGTGTGTGACAGAAGATATCTTCCTCCGTAAGTAAGATGCTAATGACCAGTCCAATTAGTTTTGTTAAAATGATTAATAAATGCTTTTCAATTAAAAAAAATCCCAAAAAATCTGTATTGGTGGGAATTTGAACGTATATCAGCATCTGGATGCTGTTTTAGGGAATCTCAATGATAGAGCATGGGCCAGTGCCCATTGAGTCTGTACCAATTGTCAAGCACTATTTACTGTAATCCTGTTTTTCCCCACATTTCCCATGTCGTCCATCCCCAGATTCTGTCTCCCGCCTAAGCAAAGGTGCAATTTACTGTTGCCAATTAACCCATCAACCTTCATTTCTGCAAGTTTTGTGGCTGATTAAAGTATATTTGGGTGCAATGATTGCTGATGAGTTCAGGTGGCCTATTATTGTGAAATGTAATATATAATTATTTAGGATTTGTGTAGGAAGGAAGTGCAGGTGCTGATTTAAACCGAAGATGGACACAAAAATCCGGAGTAACTCAGCAGAACAGGCAGCATCTCTGGAGAAAAGGAATGGGTGACGTTTCGGAGACCAGTCTGAAGAAGGGTCTCGACCCGAAATGTCATCCATTCCTTCTCTCCAGAGATGCTGCCGGTCCCGCTGAGTTACTCCAGTTTTTAGTGTCTATTTAGGATTTGCACCAAGCACGTGTAGGAATATCAGCTCCACATGGTAGGATTTAATTCCTTGCTTGCAGTACAGATTTAAAAGTTTAGGCTTCTGAGCTTAGTTATGCAAGATGGAGGCTGAGGAGATGCATTGCTCATTACATGGGTATTATTTTAGTAGGGGTTGGTGTTTTTGTTTTTCCTGTTGCGTTTAATGACTGGGGTTACTGATGAAATTGAGCTGGTAGTGGACATTCAAAGGACCACCTTTTTGTCAGTTTTCAGGATTTCCTTTGTTGGTATCTCTAGCTAGGCTGCTACAGAAACCTAATCGTGGCTCTGATTCAATTACAGAAACCCACTTGTATTGCTGACTGAAGTGACCCCTTGTATATTTTCAAGTGAAAATGCACTTACCTGCACTGATATGGAGAAATCCCAAACTTCCTGTTTTGCATCGACAAACTATTATTTAGCTTCTCTAACTACCTTGGGTTTGTCAAAATGATTGTACTTAAAGGATATGTTTCATCTCTCTGATAGCTGGTCTAGTGGGAGAATGAAGCCTAGATCATTATACATATCTCTTTATCGTCCCAATTCCTTGCAAGTCTGACATTAGAATTTTTATACCATGCAGGCTCATTTCAGCAATATACTAAAATCTGATATTGGTTTATATTTTTCTTTGTGTCCCTTTTAAATGGGATGTTAGAATGTTTTGAGATCTAGTCACACACCACAAGAGGGCACATGTGCACTTCAGAATTGTTCACATTTAACTAAACCTCGGTGATTAAATGTTCTGCAGTAAAACATCATGATTTAACACGTGTTTTGTTTGCTCGGGCAGTTTACCAGTAATATCGAGGATATAGGTCGTGCCTTGTACTTGATTCAATTTATTTATTCATTGCTGAGTATGATTGAGCCTCACTAAGCAGCCAGTTGGACAAGTTTGTGCAATAATCACAACCCTGGCAAAATTTTCAGCACATTAAGTTAGGAGCAGTGTGATCAGTTGTGCAGTTGTCCTGTGAGGATTTGCTCCACAGAGACCTAGGATCCAACTTGAATGACACTCCTTTTCCCCATATAAAAGGACCAAGATGACTGAAATGTTCCAATATATTTGGTGGTGCATCAAGTCACAGTGCTCGTCAGTCATAGGTTTTTCTGGCAAGAATACCATCAATTGCACATCCTTCATTGCCATGTGAAAGTGATGAAGATTGAGACAGATGGCACGCTGAGTCGGTTCAGGCAAAGATTAAGAGTTATACACAGCAGGTGTGGAACTGGCGATGTATTCAACATAACGAGCTTTCCTTCCCAAAATAACATTTCATGAACTCATCAGGTTTATACAACAATTATTTCGCTGTTTTTTCAGTGAGTATTTGCGTTCAAAGTACAGAATTAAAATTCTCTAAAACAGTGATGGGAAGGCATAAGCTGTTCTCATGATGACCAGATCAAGTTGTGGCAGAGTAGACTAATCACCACCCCACCGACTCTCAGATTTGTTCCTCAGCCAAGGTCCTGACCCTAACCAGATCATTGTTGTAAGGTATGTGGAATCGCAATGAGATTTATACCAGTTCCTTGCATCCTCACTCCCACTCACAGCCTCCTCTCAAAGATAAATGCACAGCAGCATTGTTGAGATCTTGGAATAAATTACCTGCCTTGCTTGTCCTTAGGAGCATGGTTCTTTAATGGCTTATTAAAATTGTAAACATTATTTATAAAGTAAAGCCTACTTGCATTACATGAAGTTCTCACATCAATTTTCAATAAACTATAATCTATTGCATGCAACTAATGCCGCACAGAGGCGTACGATAGCAACCAGATGGAATCGGGTAATGCTAGCCATTGTGCCATGTGGTCTTTTATGGTCACCTTGGAGAGCATGCTTGCTGTTTTATTATCTCATCCAAAAAATGGCATTGCTCACAGTAACAGACTGGATCTTTGTTCTTAAATCTCTCGAGTGGGATGTGGATGAGAAACCACTGGCCAGAAGATAGTCGTTGCACATTTTTGCAGGCAGCAAGAATGCTTATAGTAGCTGAGTAAAGCATAAGCTGCTCCAGCTCTTATGGTAAGTCAGTACCTAGAATGGAGAGTTTAGCGTTGAGCAGTGAGATCTCTGATCTTTCTTTTTTTGAAGGTTAAGACTCGAGGGCAGCAAAATTTAAGGGAGATGTGTGGAGCAAGATTTTTTACACGGTGGTGGGTGCCTGGAACACACTGCTGGGTATGGTGATGGAGGCAGTAATGATAGTGGCATTAAAAGAGCGTTTTGGGTAAGCACATGGATATGCACAGAATGGAAGGATGTGGTGACATGAGATTTGTTTCTCTTGGCGTCATGTTTGACATAGACATTGTGGGATAGAGGGCCTGCTCCCATGCTGGACTGTTCTATGGGATGTTCCTGAGGGAATGTTTGGACTAGTTAGTACGAAACTGAGACTTCTGTCATACAGACGTACACTGAAATGAGAGTGCTGTTTTGCAGGTCAATAATATGCTGAGTTATGCAGCTAGTCTGGTGTAGTCGGTCAGTAGCATACAGCTGATCTTGGCCAAATTGTTTGTGTTCAATTAGGTCCTTGATAGAAAGGAGAGCTGAACACTGGGGCAAGGTTAAAGGATGTTTATCTCTCTAACTTGTATTGGATGGCGTGGGATGTGATACTCCTTTAGCAAAGGTTAACTGAAGAAATACGTTCACTGGGATGGGATGGGGGGGGGGGGGGGGCAAACTAGGGAATAGCAGGCATGTTTTCGATGAGTGCATATGTGTAAGTTTTATGTGCCTGCCAAGTGCTCCCATATTTAAATTCCTGCATGTTCACCTGATTGGATGATAGCAGACAGCATACGTGAGAGTAAATGTTGGCCTTGCCACTGCAGTCCACATGAATAAATGAGGACCTTGGGTGAGTGAAATGGGAAGAAATGTTTTCTGAATTACAAAGTGGCATGTCTTTGCACTCGGAGAGCATGCTTGCTGTTTTATTATCTCATCCAAAAAATGGCATTGCTCACAGTAACTCCAGCCCTGTTATTGTGAGACTGGGTTCAAGGCTGCCGGTTAATGGGAGGTCTGTGGTCAGTCTGTCTGTAAACACAGGATAGAACGCTGGAGTAACTCAGCGGGACAGGCGGCATCTTTGGAGAGAGGAATGGGTGATGTTTCGGGTCGAGACCCTTCTTCAGACTTTACACTCTAAGCTTGCAGATAGATGTATGCTGCCTGTTATTTTCTAAAGAATGGTTAGTTAATAATGGGGAAAAAAACTCAGGATTTTTGAAATACCCAGGATATGTGTGTCGCAAACCAATGTGACTTTTTTTTATCTCTCTAGGCAAATATTATTTTGTTTCTATCATTTTATTGTGACTTGTGAGGTCTGTCACTTTATCACTGTTGCCTGGTTCTCTGAGTATCCAGGATGATGTTTCAGGTTGGGACCCTTCTTCATACAGATGATCAGACTGACGAATGGTCCAGACTCAATGTTGTTTGCTCATTTCCTTCCTTGCCTGCTGAGTTCCTCTAGAACTTTGTTTTTTGCACAAGATCCCAGCATCTGCACCCACTTGTACCTTAATTAAAATGCCACCCTTTTGCTTTTTATACTTAGGCTTGATTCTATGCACAGAGCTTCCTCATTCTGCTTACTCCAAGGTTATATTGTGAGGGAGCTGAATTTAGTGGAGAATGTTACAGTCGTATCAATTTGAAAAGGGAGCTGGATGACTGATATTTTGTTCACTGATGCTGATCTAGTTAAATTTATTCAATGCTGTGTGTGAAGAAAGCACAATGATTGTCCGATATCTGTCACTCAACCATTTTGTACCAAAGTGCCCAGCATTTTCTATGCATGTTCCATGTCCTGCAGAAGAGGACTTGTTGCCTTCTTCAGCAGTGAATGAGTTAAACTGTTAGTTTGTTTACATGAGAACAGTCACTGTTGCAGAAGTAACTTACTGTGTGAAGCTGTGTGACAATATAAGATGTTCAAGATCGCTAATGGATCCAGTTACTTGTTAATTGCTGCTTTCTGAACAAAAAGTTATCGGCACATAAACTTGGGACCTGATCCATGTGGCTATGGGGCTTTTCTCCTAATTAAAACATGACCCAGGGCAGCTAAGCAGTAAACTAGCATGATATTACAATAATAAAAACAAATTATGCAGAGTTTCTATTATTTGACAATGCCAAACTTCGCCTATCTTCAAGGGAAATGTTTTTTGATTTAGAGCACAGTTGCATTAAAATGCATCTCACGTTGTAGACAGCAAAAACATTTACACAGTTATGGGCTAGTCACAAGAGTGATGTGAGCCACTGTTGTATCAGGAAATCGGCTGGTTTATGTTTTTTTATGTAGTGTTCTTGCGACTGTACATCAGCCTGGTTAAGAGTAATGCTTTGTGCTGGAGGAGACTGAACCGCCCCATTGGGTTAATTCAATGTGTCCATGAGAAGTGTTTTACTGTGTGCTACATCTTCCTGTTTTAACACTGTGGGAAAGTGTCATGGATTGGGACTCGTTTGCAGGGGAGGTAACGCTGAACGGGGTTCCTGCCACTGCACTTTTAGAGAGAGATGATTTTTGCTGCAAGTTTCACGTCGGGAAGATGCACATGAGCGCTCTTTAGCTGTGATCTGAGCTTGAGACGGCAAAAAGACTGGGAGGATTCATATGAACGTTTAATTCCACTGTTACTGCATTCATGCTCAATTTCGGACACAGTGAGCCGTGTGTGACTTGGTTTACAGCTAAAAATAAAACTCATCTATGATCTGGAAGGTGCTGTTGGAAACCTATTCAATTGTAAATTTCAAAAAGGAATAAATTGGATATATTCTTGAAAGGGATAACATTGCAGAGCTGTGGGGTAAAGCTGGGAGCGCGGCTAATTGAGTAGCACAACTCGAGAGGAAGCTTAAGTGCACTGAGCTGAGTGACCTTCTCTTTGCTGGTTCATTATAATTGGAATCGTTTTAATGAGGTATCTTTATCCCTTTGTGTTCCCTCTGTATCACACACTCTCCCTGACTTGGAATGAAATCACCTTTGGCTTGGAGCTCCCTACTGAACAATGCGGGAATATATTTGCCATATCAGTGATTCAAGGTAGTGGCACAGCATCACCTTCTCAAGGACAATAAGGAATGGGCAGTGAATGACATCCTTGCCATCCCATTGTCCTTAGCTTTGAGATACATCTTAGAAAATTCACCAGCAAATAACGCAACTCCACATCAGTTTTACCATAAATATGAGGTATTTTATTTTCCAATTAAATATAACTTTAATATTTCCACCTCTCACCTGCCAGGCTTTGACCAACCCCACCTCTCTTCCAGCATTCTTCCCACTACTACAATCAGTCTGAAGCAGGGTCCTGACCCGAAACGTTGCCTGTCCATGTTTTCCAGAGATGCTCCCTGACCCGCTGAGTTACTCCAGCTGCATTTTGTGCAAACCAACAATGGCAGTTCCTTCTGTCTTCGTTTTAATACGTTTGATAGATTTATAAAGTTACCTTCTCAAATAATCTATATTTCTTAAAAGAAAGTTTTTCAATTTGTGAGTCTGCTGTAATATTGGTGGAAGGGGAACATAGATGTATTTTGTAATTTCAGTGAGAGAGAGACATTCTGGAACTCTTTAACACCGGAGAACCATTTAATACAAGGACGTCATTTGTATTAAAGACTGTAGGGGTGAAGCAGCTTAGGCTATTACTAGATAATGGAGGAATTTGAAACCCACACTATGCTGAAGCATGTATGGTATTATGTTGCAGTGTTATTTGTGGTCTCCATAATAGGTTAGACCCTTTGTTATTTATCTTATTGATGCTACTGGTAATGCATGCAGTATTACATTGATTTTTAGTCATTCTGTTCCATTCCCCCAAAGCAATTTCTGTTATAGGTTAATTGTGCAGCTACTTTTTCACCTGAATAGTATCCCATTAACAGTCCTTCTCTTTTTGTGAGAATCCTTTTACCAGCTCAATGTGGAAGCAGTGGCCTATTTCCAAAGTGGTCAACAATTTTCCAGTTAGATATTTATAGAAAATACAGTGAATTAGACAGACTAGAAATTTAGTTACATAACCTGTTGCAGTTTGGCCTGCCACTAGAACGTCTAGCATTTTTAATAAGAACTAAATCAGTCTAAGTTTATCTGTAATGTTAAAGACAATTAGGGAAAGGACATTATTTTTATAGCATTCTCTTCAATTGGGATCTTGAATTTAAAACGCTATTGTTTCAACTCATTCTTCTATCCAGCTTTATAACGATTAATTGTTTGCCTTGCTATCAAAATGGCCATTTTATTCTAGATTTTTTAATGTGCAGGCAGAAACTTCATTCGAACATAGACCAGTACAGCACAGGAATAAGCCCTATGGCCCACAATGTTTGTGCCGAACATGATGCCAAATTAAACTAATCTCATCTGCCTATACATGATCCATATCCCTCTCGAGCCCACCGACTCGCACAGCCATTTATTACAAGCCCACCGACTCGCACAGCAAATTAGTGACGGACATTTATTACAAGCCCACCGACTCGCACAGCTATCTGGACTACACTTCTTCCCACCCGGTCCCCTGCAAAAAGTCTATCCCCTACTCCCAATTCCTCCGTCTACGCCGCATCTGTGCCCGGGATGAGGTGTTTCAGACTAGGGCTTCCGAGATGTCCTCGTTTTTCAGAAAACGGGGCTTCCCCTCCTCCATTATAGATGAGGCTCTCACTAGGGTCTCTTCTACATCCCGCAGCTCCGCTCTTGCTCCCCATCCCCCCACTCGCAACAAGGACAGGATCCCCCTCGTTCTCACCTTCCACCCCACCAGCCAGCGGATCCAACATATCATCCACCAACATTTCCGTCACCTACAACAGGACCCCACCACTGGCCATATCTTCCCATCCCCTCCCCTCTCTGCATTCCGCAGAGACCGTTCCCTCCGCAACTCCCTGGTCCACTCGTCCCTTCCTACCCAAACCACCCTAACCCCGGGCACTTTCCCTTGCAACCGCACGAGATGCAACACCTGTCCCTTTACCTCCCCCCTCAACTCCATCAAAGGACCCAAACATTCTTTCCAGGTGAGACAGAGGTTCACCTGCACCTCCTCCAACCTCATCTATTGCATCCGCTGCTCTAGATGTCAACTCATCTATATCGGCGAAACCAAGCGCAGGCTCGGCGATCGCTTCGCTGAACACCTGCGCTCGGTCCGCATTAACGCCACTGATCTCCCGGTGGCCCAGCACTTCAACTCCCCCTCCCATTCCCAGTCTGACCTCTCTGTCATGGGCCTCCTCCAGTGCCATAGTGAGGCCCGCCGGAAATTGGAGGAGCAGCACCTCATATTTCGCCTGGGCAGTTTGCGGCCCGGTGGTATGAACGTTGACTTCTCCAACTTCAGATAGCTCCTCTGTCCCTCCCTTCCCCTCCTCCTTCCCAGATCTCCCTCTATCTTCCTGTCTCCACCTATATCCTTCCTTTGTCCCACCCCCGACATCAGTCTGAAGAAGGGTCTCGACCCGAAACGTCACCCATTCCTTCTCTCCCGAGATGCTGCCTGACCTGCTGAGTTACTCCAGCATTTTGTGAATAAATCGATTTGTACCAGCATCTGCAGTTATTTTCTTATATTATCCATATCCCTCTATTTCCCTGCACTTTTGTGCTTTGAAAAATTAATTTAGTGATACTGTTGAATATCCATTCTCTTCTTTCCTTTCCTCCATTGCGCACTTCATAATATCTTATTTGCTCTGAACCTCCTACGGTTCTGAATGGTGCTATATAAATGCAATGCCTATGTTAGCAATTGAAACAAAAAGATACAATTATACTCCTCGGCTCCCTGTAATTCCCACAGGAGGACTACGTTGTTTTAGTATAGTTTAGAGGTACAGCGCGGAAACAGGCCCTTCGGCCCACCGAGTCCACGCCGACCAGAGATCCCCGCAAATTAACACCACCCTACACTAGGGACAATTTTTTACATTTACCAAACCAATTTACCTACATACCTGTAGGTCTTTGGAGTGTGGGAGGAAACTGGAGGTCGCGGGGAGAACGTGCAAACTCCGTACAGATAGCACCTGTAGTCAGGATCGAACCCGGGTCTGTAAGGCAGCGACTCTACCGCTGCGCCACCATGCCGCCCTTGAGGGATGAGTTACAAATTGGTCCAATAATACTTAACCCTTCACACGAGGAACACATCCAGTTATGATCCTTGGTGTGCAATATCCTGGGAAAATGATGAGAGCATCCATTGGGCATACACGCACACATGGCAATGGATTGAGGTGTTGAACAGAATGAATCCACATTCAGTTTTTTTAAAAAGAATTTTATCTCGATTGTCTTCACATTCAGAGACTATGTACTCTAAAAGAGACAACACTGAGATTTGTAGCAAGTGAGCTTTCATTACCTTGTGCCCTATGCCTCATTCAGTAGTCAGTTTATTGGAGTACCTATTATATCATTGAAAAAATTTCTGATCCTTAATTTATTAATGTGTAGTGCTTGGTTTGTCTCTTGGTTTGTCGGTGCACTCATTGTGATGTGAATTTATTAGTTAATTTATTAGTTCATGAGTACCTATTGCTCTTTCCATTTCCAAATACTCCAATTCTTGATTTGCTTATCTTAATTGACTTAATCCCCTTTCATTACTTTATTAATGTGATTGTGTGTTTATTGCATTATTCACTTCTCTATTTGACATTGATTCCCACTGTAGCTACTGTGTTAATTTGGGTTAACTTGGGCCCAGAGCTCCAATGGCTCAGTGATGTCTGCTGCTCTCTTCATTAATTTGTTGCTGCCTAATCAGCCATGCAGCATTGCTCTCTATGTTTTTAACTGGTCATTGAGTTGTGTTATGCAGGGTAGCAGTTGGTTGCTTTCAAGATTATACAATTGTGGAAAAAAACAGTTTCATATTTGGTACAGTTCAATGCTTTGATTTGTCATCCTTGCAGCAGCTAAGCAATTTCAGAGTATCTGCAATTGTGTGCAAGGTTGAATGCAGCTTGCGTACAGTGCCCTCCATAATGTGTGGGACAAAGACCCATTGTTTATTTATTTGCCTCTGTACTCCACAATTTGAGAGTTGTAATAGAAAAAAATCACATGTGGTTAAAGTGCACGTTGTCAGATTTTATTAAAGACCATTTTTATACAGTTTGGTTTCACCATGTAGAAATTACAGTTGTGTTTATACATAGTCCTCCCCATTTCAGGGCACCATAATGATTGGGGCATAGCAATGTCATGTAAATGAAAGTAGTCATGTTTAGTATTTTGTTGCCTATCCTTTGCATGCAGTTTTGGGGGCTAGTCCCCTTCCCCAAAACAAGCATAAGCTAAAGATGGCTGCAAAACAGGCCTGGCAGAGCATCACCAGAGAAGACACCCAGCAACTGGTGATATCATGAATCGCAGACTTCAAGCAGTCGTTGCATGCAAAGGATATGCAACAAAATACTAAACAAGACTACTTTAATTTACATGACATTGCTGTGTCCCAAACATTATGGTGCCCTGAAATGGGGGGGGACTATGTATAAACACTGCTGTAATTTCTACATGGTGAAACCAAAATGTATAAAAATCTGACAATGTGCACTTTAACGACATGTGATGTTTTTCTATTACAAATCTCAAATTGTGGAGTACAGAGACAAATAAATAAATGATGGGTCTTTGTCCCAAACATTATGGAGGGCACAGTATACGCATGTGTAGGAAGGAACTGCAGATGCTGGTTTACTCCGAGGATAAACATAAAAAGCTGGAGTAACTCAGCAGGTCAGGCAGCATCTCTGGAGAAAAGGAGTAGCTGACACGAAGGATCCTGACATGAAATGCCACCCCTTCCTTTTCTCCAGAGATGCTGCCTGATTTGCTGAATTACCCCAGGTTTTTGTTGCATGTATGCATGTTGCACACTAGGATATGGTGAGCCTGATGAAGGGTTAAAGTGAAGACAGATAATTAGACTGGGTATGTGACCTTATGCAATCTTCCAAGGGGAATTGGGAGAAGCTGAGGAACACGATAGATGAGAGCGCTGGCGTTTCTCGGCATTATAATTTGAGGGATGGGAGTCACAGATCCGATTGAACTAGGCTGACACTGACAGCTTCCATTGCAAATGTGAGCATCAATACTAACACAGGAAGTGTAAGCACACATAAGAACAGGAGGAAGGAGATAGAGGCAATATAAATGATAAGCTGCAATCTGAATTTATTATGCCTTCGAGAATTTGAAGATGATTGGAGCCAAAAACCAAAGGCGCAGAATCTTTAGATGCGCAACTTCCTAGCATTCGTTTCCTGTGCTGGCATTGTTGCAGGAAGCAAAGCTGCCAAATACTCCTAGATCTTCACAATGTTTTTAATGTGAGCAAGATCTGGATATGCTGTGCCTCGGGAGGTTGAGTGGGGCGCTGGCTGTGAGTGTCTGAATGTTCGAAGCTCGAATCTGCTCGCCGACATTTGACCTTCAGCTCCTTTTCAAGAGGCCGATCCACTTTCCCAGATTAATTAAATCCAGCACATTTATTTTCAAAGCCTCCCACAGATGGTTCATCTTGAGAGGAAAGGACTGTCACAATCTGTGCTGGATGTAATCGTTGCTTTCACTGAACTTTCCACATTGTTCGAATCATTGATTTAACTCGAACCACATACCTAAGTGTACTGGTATCCAATCTGTGGTTGCTCCAGCTATGAATTGATGGGAAGTCTAGCCTTGTGTAAGTTCATAGAGAATTAAAGTACTTGCAGATCCTTAATGAAGGCCATGCTGCTGTTCTCCATCAATTTATGAATGCTGTTGAGCTTGTATCATCTTATGACCCTAATTATGCACAAGAGTTTTGCGCTTGGCTGTAACTTCAGTTGGCTAGGTCCACCAGCAACAGACTTCAGTGCTGCTGGTACAGTATTCAATGATGCCGGTACAGTATTCTTCCCCATGCTCTTTTCAGCATTCTTAAGTGTTCATTATGCACACATGATGAATGTTGGAAGCATCACTTTGCATTCTGCTTGTAGGGCAGCAACCTTGTGAAGCTTTCCACAGACAATAACATTCTGCCTGAACTGATGCTTCCTCAGATATTATTCATTTAAAAAAGACTCTGCCTCAAACAAGACCATACATCACATAATAGATCTTACCAGCTCATTTTTCACACTCTTATCAGATAATTCCAGAAAGGTGAATTAATGAGAAAGAAATGTATATATTTAATGGAGTCTGCCTCAATCTTTGAGTGATATTTATCTGTTCCCCTTTGCTGTGCTTATACTCGCTATCCTTGTTATTTCTAATTCTGATTTTTAATGTACATATTTTATTATTTAATTTTGAAGGTATTTTTTATACGCTTGAATCCTCAATTGTGTTATCTGTGGTGCATTCTGAAGGGTGTCTTGTGGAGTAAAGATGAAAATTGTTTTGCACAAGGTTTAAATGTATTTTGGAAGGAGGACGTTTATCAAGGAAGGAATAGGGCTAAGTAATATTTTGCCTTAATGGTTCAGATTATGCTAAACAAGGTGGAATGTAAACCGGAACTTGAAGATTGCCCTATTGACTACAAAAAAAATTGATTGCCTGGATGTGAAAAATGAAGACCAAGTAAATGCAGAGATAATTAACCACGTTGGAGGCAGAAGCCTGTGTATACTGATACTAGGAATGGTATTTGTGGAATGCAAGTGATCAGACTTGAATAAAGTGGATGACCACATTTTGGATTGTTACCCTGGAGTCTTGTGTGTGCGTGTGTGCGGTGGGTGATTAGCTGGTGATCACTAATTTACTGGCCTTTACTTTATTTGAAACAATGGCACTCAGAAAGCAGCATTTCCCATTTGGAGGCATCTACTTGCTTTAGCACACAAAACATAGAACAGTACAGCTTAGAAACTACACTTTGGCCCACCATGTCTGTGCCGACTATAAGGCCATCTAACTAATCCCCCTTTGCTTGCATGTGCACTTTCACCCCTCTATTCCTGAGTCATGTATCTGTCTAAATGCTTCTTCAATGTTGTACCTGCTTCTCGCATCTCCCCAGGCAGTACATTTTCCAGGCACCTACCCCTCTCTGTACAAAAACAACTGCCTTACATATCTCCTTTGAACTGTCCCCCTCTTGTATTAAGTCTATATCCTCTAGTAATAATTGTGAAATATTTTCTGTAAACATTCTTAATGTCTGCACAGAGAACAGTTTCAGTTACTATTACTCTCATAGTCCCAGCAGTGAATGTGTAAGCAAAAGGATTGTGGCCAAGCACAACAGTGACAGTGTGTGTAAAAAGATTGAGTGGGTCATTACTCAGTGCGTGTGTGTAAAGAAGATTAAATATCTCGGTACCAACTGCATTGCATGTAGCGAAGACTCACATACACATGTTAGGATTGTGTGTGTTTGTGTAAGTTCAGCTGACTGACTATCTCAGTTCTAATTGCATATGTGTGTTGGCTCCAGTATAGAGCCATGATGCAATAACCCATTACATGATTAATTTAGTATCAATTCCACACATGTGTGACCTCAAGAAAAAACCCAGCTTGCAACAGGTAATATAAAAGAGGAAAATGGACCACACTTTTTAGGGTCATGGCAAGGACCTTCCTGGTCACGGGCTGGAATTGTGCTCGGGGACAGATTGGTGGTGGTGCTCTGTTTTGCAGGCCATTAATTGCAAGGCACATTGTCTCAAACACTGAAGCACATGAGCCAATGATAACTTGGAAATGCAAACGTGCCACCATGCATGGGTCTTCTGCTAATTGCTGCTCAATGAGTGAGGTTTGAGAGACTCCAATTCTGTAATGGAAGCAACATAAATTAACCAGTTTTGCGCTCGTCTTGATTAACCCCACTCCAAAGCTTTTGGGAGTGAGCGTGCAGTTTTGTATGAGAAATATTGAAATAAAGGTCAGGGCAATGACACGGCATTGCTCGTCTCCGATCAGCATAGAGATTGGGTCTGTGGTGGGCCCAACATTAGAACATCAAAATTAGGAACAGGATCTGGCCTTCAGACCTTCTCCGCCATTTGTTCAGATCATAGCTGATCGAGCTCACTTTTCATTGCACTATTCCCACCCGGGAATGAAGAGCTGCTGGGCCGCCTGCGATCACTTACAGCAGAGGCCTGGTTCACCACCTCGAAGGAGGACCCGGCTGGCCGCTGGCTGCAGGGGAAGCTCGGAAGCTGCCGAGCTCGCCCCCGGAGAGTTGAGGAGGATGCTTCCCTTTCTGCTGTTTGAATGCCTTTAGGTCTTTGCCAATTGTTATATTTGTAACTTGCAGTCTAATATCTCTCTCCAAACATGTATAGGTTTGTAGGTTAATTGGCTTGGTATAAATGTAAAATTGTCCTAGGCGTGTGTAGAGTAGTGCTGATGTGCGGGGATCACTGGTCGGTGCAGACTCGGTGGGCCGAAAAGGCCTATTTCCGCACTGTATCTCTAAACTAAACTAAACTGTTTCAAATATCCCTGCCTCTCCCAGTCCCCAGCAGCTTCTCCAAAGGCAGTCCCTCAGAATGGAGGATGACTTGCAGTCAGATCTGAGGAGGTTGCTATGCCAGTGTGGTGATGGCGAGAGGTGTATAACTGGGCAGGTGGGTGATTAGATTGTTAGACCTTTGTACTCCTTCCCATTATTTACACCCGGCTCTTGTGGGTTCCCATTGCATGGACTTGAACTTCGCAGCATCCCCGTGTACACGCCTCCTCTACTTCACGTTGCTGTGGGCCAGGGATTCTCAGGAATCAATGGTTCATTCTTGTCACGTATGCACAGCAGAGTGAAATTCATTTGCACAGCCCTCAAATGCACAGTCGCCATATTTTGGCGCCGTCAACAAAGAAAAAATGGCCAAAGTCCTAAATCTACGTCCGGTCCACATGTTGGAAGTACTGAAGCACGGCCCATCCAGGTAGGCCCCAGACTGCTGCAGGCAGCGACTTGACGCCCAGAACCAGGGGACACAATCTATGAAATAAATGGGAGGCCATTTAAAACTGAGGTGAGAAGAAACCTTTCACCCAGAGAGTTGTGCTATTGGTGGAATTCCCTGCCACAGAAGGCAGTGGAGGCCAATTCACTGGATGAATTTAAAAGAGAGTTAGATAGAGCTCTAGGAGCTAGTGGAATCAAGGGATATGGGGAGACGGCAGGCACAGGTTACTGATTGTGGATGATCAGCCATGATCACAATGAATGACGATGCTGGCTCGAAGGGCCAAATGGCCTCCTCCTGCACCTATTTTCTATGTTTCTATGTTTCCTCGCCCAACCATCTCTGTGTCCCAGGGGCACCAACTGCAGCCGACCTTGAAGGCGCTGTCCTACCCTCTCCTACCGGCCCACTACTCTTGTCCGTCATCGCCAGTGGCTCCCTCCTCGACTCTCCTGTCTTTGGCGTTGCCGAGCTTCCCCCTGTAGGCAGCGACCCACCGGGTCATTTTTCTTGGCGGTCGCCGGGTCTGATCTTGTACGGCTCCACTCTGACTGCCGGGTCCAATCCTGCACGGCTCCACGACGCCTCGCAGGAGCTTCCCGTCTACGCTGTCGCGGCCCCTCACGTGAGCTTTGGCGATGTTACATTTCTTCAAGGAGGCTTCGAGCACATCCTTTCCCTCTGTCTGTCTCATGCCATAATAGAGCTCGCGATAGAGCATCTGTTCCAAGAATTTGGTGTGAGGCTAGGACACAATACCGCTGGAAACAACTGAGTGTAATTAGGATCACATTGAGGGAGACTGATGTTCAATTAACCTTGCAGTGGATTTGGAGGATTTTCTGGAGATGGCAGTGGAGATATCTCTGTGTTTTTAAGTGTCCACTGTCGGTAGTCTATGCCTTATCATATCATATATATACAGCCGGAAACAGGCCTTTTCGGCCCTCCAAGTCCGTGCCGCCCAGTGATCCCCGCACATTAACACTATCCTACACCCACTAGGGACAATTTTTACATTTACCCAGCCAATTAACCTACATACCTGTACGCCTTAGAAGTTTACAAGAGGGAAGTGTTCAACATTACCTGCCAGACCATGAGGCTTACATCGGGTATGAGGTCTATCTTGCAAGACAAGAGTTATCTTGTCTTTACATGTTTCTGGTTTAACCATTAGTCTGCTGTCAATGTAGGGCGACACAATGACGCAGTTGGCAGAACGGCTGCCTCATAGCACCAGGATTCAATCTTGACCTCCAGTCCTGTCTGTGTGGAGTTTACTCATTCTCCCTGTGACCGCGCGGGTTTCCTCAGGCTGCTCCAGTTTCCCCCTCAAATCCCAGAGATGTGCAAGCTGGTAGATTATTTAGCTGTTCGATATTGTCCCTAGTGTGTGGTGAGTGGTCGAAACAGGAAAGGGGGGGGGGGGGGGGGGGAGTTTATGGGAATGTGGGGAGAATAAATTAGGATTAGTGTGGAATTTGTATAAAAGGGTGCTTGATGGCCAACATGGATTTAATGGACCGAGGGTCCTCGTTCTGCTCTGTACGACCTGACCCTATGAATAACAACATTCAGAAATGGTTTTGTTATGGCTTGCTTGGGTATTTCACTGATCGAGCAGCTCAGATACTTCAGTGCTGCCATGGCATCCAGTGCAGTTCACAGACCCATGATCCACTCCCACTATCACAGCGAATATCACACTAACCTTCAAGCCCTGTTCTCTATTTGTGAGCCGTCTCAAAGCCTGGGAACAGCTGAGGGTAAACAGCTGAGCTGGATGCAGTGACGAAAGGATCCGTGAGGCTGAGGTGGATTTCATGAGTCATAGAGTTATGCAGCATGGCAACAGGCCCTTCAGCCCAACTGGTCCATGCTGACCAAGATGCCCCATTTAAACTTGTCCCATTTTTCCATCGGCAAATGGAACTAGCTTAGTTAGATGGCTCAAATCTCAGATATGTTTACTCACATCCTACCCATGTATCTGCCTTGGTATCGTTTAAATGCAGTTTTGGTGCCTCAACTACCCCTTTGGCAGCTCGTTCCATTTACCCACCACGGGTTATTAGTAAACATGTAACCTACAGTGTCAAGCAGGTCACTAAACAAAACCTAGTGTTACGCATGTTACAGAGGGACCCACTCCTCACCCACTGATCCATAAGAAGGGGGCTCTTCATCATTCGTCTTACTGCAGTCTCGCCTCAATTTTCTACGTTCACGTGAGGGCTGCCTAAAAATCACCCATTAGCTGAGGAGATCACAAAGAGCAATTTTACGACAACAAATGGCTTCTTTAACTCTCAGGATGCAGGCGGAGAAATCTTGCATTGGAACTGCAGTATTCCTGCTCCCCCAAGAGGCCTTGTGAAGGGACAAGCATTATGCCTTGATTGTTTAAAATCTTCCTGGCCGCCTTACATTTATTACAAAAGTGTGATTCATCACGGGAAGTTGGAATAAATGCATTGGAATGTCACTACAAGTCAGCCTGCTACGCTGAGCTCAAAACCATGTTCGGGAGTTGCATTGCAATGGCACAGTTCTTTCTGAATTGTGCGTGGCCTTTCTCTAAATAAAATGGAGTTCTATCTGTTTGATCAATGATGTGCTTTGATGCTTGATGTTCAGTAGCTGTGTGTCTACCTTGGAATGATTAGTTATCCTGCTGTTTTATTTCCATGTGGTGTCCCAAACTGAGCCAGTGTCTCCCCAGGCTCTAACGCTGCTGATAATCTTCCCAAGCCTTTGATATCCATATCCCTCGTTCCAGCACCATCCCTCTGCATAAAGTATAAGAAAGTGATTCATGGGTTTCACTTTCCTTTGGGTATGGGTGGGGAGAGAGGGGGAAGGGAGCTTGTTCAACAAGCCTTTCTTAACAGCGTGAATTCATTCCCTTTTTTCCCTTCCCAAGCCCCGGAATGTTGATCCAGATTAGCTTTTCCCTTTGATGGTGGGACTTTCATCTGTGAATCGATTAGCTACTCTGTGTCTGCTGGGTCCTAATGCTCCTCCTATGCTCAAACTATGACTCTCATTTAAGCTGAGCTTCCAATGCATCAACAAAAAAATGCTCCAGGCTCTTCTTGAGATGGAAGAAAATATAACATTGATACCAGTCACGTAAGGAGATATTAATGCGGGTAAACAAATGCGGGTTGTAAGAGAGAGATTTTAAGTTGTGTCTTGAGTAAGAAGCGAGTGGAGACATAAGAGACTGCAAATGCAGGAATCTCGAGCAAAACACACAGTACTGAAGGAACTCAGTAGGCCAGGCAGCATCTGTGGAGGGAAATGGACAAAAACTGTTTTGGGTTGGGACCCTTCTTCAAAAAAGCTGATAAAGAGAGGTGAGGGGAAGGGATGGGGCAAAAACCAGCAAGAGATCGATAGTTTCAGGTGAGGGGAGATGATCGGCTGAAGGGTTCAGTTCAGTTCAGTTTAGTTTCTTGTCACGGGTACTGTGGTACAGTGAAAAGCTTTTGAAAAGGCAATAATAAAAAAGGCTAGAGGTGAAATGGAGACAAAAAAGAAAAGAAAGGAAGGGGTTGAGAGATTGCTGGCGGTGAAACTCAATTGCTTGGTCAGCTGGAAGATATAAACAACATGGCTGCTGGACATGTGGCTACAGTCAAAGGCTCACTGGATGTTCAGATGGAATTCGGGAGATCGGAGGTGCCTGGGCCTTGAGGGTAATTTTACAGTGGCCAGCTTTATCTGTGTCCATAGCACGTTTGCCCGTAGAGACCTTTGGACACACAATCCTGTGAAATGCTGCACAACAGTCAGTTGATGTTACTTGCTTAAAATTCTTCTGAGTACTTTAAGGGGTTGTGAGCACTGATGTAGGTCTTAAGTGGCACAGCAGGGCTTGTACTGCACCATTCTACCTGACACAAGCAGAATGGGTGTCTTTAACATGCCCATATTACTGGTCACACTCCTCACTACTTATATACATGTTCTTTTGCTCATCCACCTGATCCAGCTTCCCCTCCCACTTCCATTACAGTACTGGCCCCACTCCCCATTACAGTACTGGCCCCACTCCCCATTACAGTACTGGCCTCACTCCCCATTACAGTACTGGCCTCACTCCCCATTACAGTACTGGCCCCACTCCCCATTACAGTACTGGGCCCACTCCCCATTACAGTACTGGGCCCACTCCCCATTACAGTACTGGCCCCACTCCCCATTACAGTACTGGCCCCACTCCCCATTACAGTACTGGCCCCACTCCCCATTACAGTACTGGCCCCACTCCCCATTACAGTACTGGCCCCACTCCCCATTACAGTACTGGCCCCACTCCCCATTAGTACTGGCCCCACTCCCCATTACAGTACTGGCCCCACTCCCCATTACAGTACTGGCCCCACTCCCCATTACAGTACTGGCCCCACTCCCCATTACAGTACTGGCCCCACTCCCCATTACAGTACTGGCCCCACTCCCCATTACAGTACTGGCCCCACTCCCCACTACAGTACTGGCCCCACTCCCCATTACAGTACTGGCCTCACTCCCCATTACAGTACTGGCCCCACTCCCCATTACAGTACTGGCCCCACTCCTCATCACGTGCCCATTATTCTGCCTGTGGAGACCCTCCAACCATTTACCATGACCACCAGCCATTACCCGCCAGGCCCATCTCCCAATTCTCTTTCCAACGCTTCCCGCTCACGTCCTCCATGGTTTCCCCAACATTGTGGTCCTTGTTTGCAATAGAGTATTGAATCTTGCCTTCAGTAAGCTAAAGCACTGGGTAAATTTACCTGTGAGCGGATTTGAGTGTAGGAGCAAGGAGGTTCTACTGCAGTCGTACAGGGCCCTGGTGAGACCACACCAAGAGTATTGTGTGCAGTTTTGGTCTCCTAATTTGAGGAAGGGGACATTCTTACTATTGAGGGAGTGCAGCGTAGGTTCACCAGGTTAATTCCCGGGATGGCGGGACTGACATGTGATGAAATAATTATTCGACTGTGCTTATGTTCACTGGAATTTAGAAGAATGAGAGGGGATCTTATAGAATCTTATAAAATTCTTAAGGGATTGGACAGGCTTGATGCAGGAAAAATGTTCCCGATGTTGGGGGAGTCCAGAACCAGGGGTGACAGTTTACGATTAAGGGGTAGGCCATCTAGGACAGAGCTGAGGAAAAACCTTTTCACCCAGAGAGTTGTGAATCTGTAGGATTCTCAGCCACAGAAGGCAGTGGAGGCCATTCACTGGATGTTTTCAAGAGAGAGTTAGATACAACTCTTAGGGTTAAAGGAATATGGGGAGAAAGCAGGAACGGAGTACTGAAATTGGATGATCAGCCATGATCATATTGAATGGCGGTCCTGGCTCGAAGGGCTGAACAGCCTATTCCTGTACCTATGTTTCTATGAGTGTTAACATGGGCATCATTGGCCTAGAGTCTTGTTGGCTGAAGGCACAATCTCCAGTGTTGAAGTAGTTTTGCAGAGTCATAGAGAGATGCAGCATTGGAAACACGTCCTTCATCTGGCTGACTCACCACAAACCACCCATTTACACTAATCCAACATGAATCCCAATTTCTATGATACCCTCCTTCTCTTCAACTCCCTCCAGATTCTACCACTCTCCAACATACCACACACACTGCGCACTAGGGGCAAGATATGGTGGCCAATTAATCACCAACCAGCCTGTCCTTCAGATGTGGGGAAGATTGGAGGCCGTTGAGGAAATATACATGTTCGTACAAAGAACGTGCAAACTCCACACAGGCAGCACCCAGAGGTCAGGATTGAAACCTGGTTTCAGGAGCTGTGAGGCAATGGCTTTACAACTGTGTCACTGTGCCAACCTGCACGACTGAATAAAATGGGAGGGAAAGGGAAAGGGGAGCATGAGAGGCCAGGGTTGAATTAGCACAAATATCTCAGGTTCTATGGACAGAAGGAGATTACAAAGATAGGAAATGGTATTTACTTGTATATTATAACTTAGAAAGAGGCTGTTTGGCCCATCAGATCCATGCTAGCCCCCCACTTGATCAATCCCATGAGTCCCGTTGCCCCCTCCATATTTTCCCCACAACTCATTCTTTCTCTCACACACCCATCAACTTTCCCTTGGTTCATTTGTCATTTACCTATACTTGGGGTAAATTACAGCAGCCAATTAATCTACCAACATGTACTTCTTTGGGAGGAAATCAGAGTACTCGAAGAAGACCCCGCTGTGGTCACAGGGATAATGTACAAACTCCACACAAAATCCACATCATGATCCCAAACCTGGAGAAGTAGGAACGGGATTTGATAACAAAGCATTGTTTAACTGGTGTCCAGTGCAGAGGGTTGGTGGGTCAAAGAGATTTGGGTCAAAGAGATTTGGTACAAGGCTAGGACATGCCCAGTGGAGTTTTGGGTGTCCTCATGGTAAGTGTGGTCCTGATCTCCCGTCAACCTTATTGGAGACCTTTGAAATATCTTTAATCGGACTTTACTGCACTGAATCTTGCACTTAATGCTGTACCCTTCATCCTTTATCTGCACTCTGTGGATAGCTTGATTGTAATCATGTCTAGGAAGGAACTACAGGCACTAGTTTAAACGGAAGATAGACACAAAAAGCTGGAGTAACTCAACGGGTCAGATAGCATCTCTGGAGAAAAGGAATTGGTGATGTTTCGGGTTGAGACCCTACTCCAGACTGAGAGTCAGGTCTGAAGAATGGTCTCGACCCGAAAAGTCACCTATTCCTTTTCTCCAGAGATGCTATCTGACCTGCTGATTCACTCCAGCTTTTTGTGTCTATCTTCGTTGTGATCAGATGTAGTCCTTTCTTTGACTGAATAGCATGCTAACAAAAGTTTTTCACTGTACCTTGCTACACATGACTAAACCAGCTAAACTTGGCAATGGGGAGCAATATAAGGAAGTGTGGCTGAAGACCACTGGAAGGCCCTGGTGTGGAGGTGACTACAGCATTGTTCTGTCCGGGACAGATGATAATAAAACACTCTTGACTTCATCATCAATGTTGTGCCTAAATCCAGGTACTCTCTACCTGGCAGCTCCTTTGCCAGAAGAACCACAGTGGTACACACAGGCAGCTATCCAACAATCAGCAGGATGATGGACCAGGGTTCCCCCGCTCCTCATGGTCCAACAAAGCATCTCGCTCATATAGTCATCGTCGTAGAGTCGTACAGCATGGAAACAGGCCTATTTTCCCCTACTTACCTTAAACCTATCTTTTCTGGTTGCTGATTCCCCTGTCCTGAGTAATAAATATTTCATTTCATTTCATTTCATTTTATTTTATTTCGAACATGTTAAAAGACATCAATTAAAAAACAAAATAAACAAAAAAACAGAAGAAATACAAAGAATTTCATCCATTACTTAACATGTGCGAAAAGGAGTAGGAAGAAGTGTGAAATATACTGCAATCAGTCTATCAATTCCCTTCATTATTTTATGTAGCTCTACAAGATCACCCCTCAACCTCCTGCGCTCCAAGGAATAAAATCTTAGACTACCCAAACTCTCCTGAAAACTCATGCCTTTGATTCCTGGTAAATGCTGGTAAATCTTCTCTGCATTCTTTCCAGCTTAATGACATCCTTCCTATAGCAGGGTGGCCAAAACTGAGCACAATACATCAAAGGTGGCCTCACCAACATCTTGTACAATTGTAGCATAACATTCCGACTTGTATAAGCAAGGCCTTCTGTACTTGCTTTCCTTCAGCTGGCTGGTTTTCTGAGGCTCAGGATACCCAGCTTTCTGCTTTAAAACCTGCAACACGATGTTACGGCAGAGACTTGGATGAAATGACACATAACATGACCGCCTGTTGCTAGTTGTATACCCACCCCAACCCTCCCAGTAACCCAGAGTCTTATACATCCGTGAGACCAAACATAGAATAGGTGATCGTTTCGCATAACACCTTCGCTCAGTCTGCCTGGGCCAACCTGGTCTCCCGGTTGCCAAACACTTTAAGTCCCCTTCCCATTCCCACACTGACCTTTTTGTCCTGGGCCTCCTCCATTGTCAGATTGAGACCAAATGCAAATTGGAGGAATAATACCTCCAATTTTGCTTGGACAGCTTACAATCCAACTGTTTGTATAATGATTTCTCTAACTTCAAGTAACCCTTGCATCCCCTCTCTCTCTCTCTCTCTCTCTCCGTCCCTCCCCCACCCAAGTAGTTGTACTAGGTTCAAAGTCAGCTTGTTGAGTCACATTGTCTGTAACTCGTTTTCACCTAGCCCACATCTAACAATGGCCTATTTCCTTTATCATCATTACTTTTCTGCATATCAACCATTTATTTGTTCTATATCTCTCTATATCTCCGTCTATATCTCTCGTTTCCCTTTCCCCTGACTCTCAGTCTGAAGAAGGGTCTCGACCCGAAACGTCACCTATTCCTTTTTCCAGAGATGCTGTCTGACCCGCTGAGTTACTTCAGCTTTTTGTGTCTATCTTCAGTTTAAAGCAGCATCGGCAGTTCCTTTCCTACACGTCCCCTGTTTGCTACCGGCTTTGCAAAGCCTTTGACATTCTCACTCATTTACTCCTTCCCATCAAACCTATTCATGTGCAGCCTTAGCTGTTAAATTACTGTGCTTGAGATTTCAAAGAAACCACATCAACACAGATTACTACAAAAAAAAAAGCGAGCATTGGGGGATTTGATGATTGAATGGTGAATCTTACAGAGTTAGCTGATACATCAGTTGTATTCATACTGTTCAACTGAAGAGGTAATTTCCACTATCCTGAGGCTTTGATATTGTTAACGCTAATGAAAATGATTCTCTCCCTCATGTTGAGAAATGTGGTGGAGCACGCTGTGCTGTCTCTTGCCCCGACTGTGCGTGAAGCTGGGCTCCGTGAAGCCAGGCCTAGATACTTTCATCACAGGATTCAGAACTGGACCCCATCCCTGACTCACAGTGAAGCCTCCCGGTTATTTCTCACAGTGGGAAGAGCTTTCTCTTTTTTAGAAAAAAAAGAAGTTATTTATCATATTTTCTGGCACTTGGTGAATTAAAACAGCCGCGGGGCTGAAGATCCAAAGCAGACAGCGTGTTGGGGGAGATGAAAATATTCCAGCTGCCTGACATGTTTCATCTCACATCAGTTGCCTGCTCTGTGGGGTGCAGTGTTGGGACATTTAGGACTGTGTTGCAATTCACGGAGATTGTGGGCTCTCTTTCTTGGTCTGGTTTCGTGGGGAGGGATGACTGCATGGAAGCCACCCAGCCTAACACCAAACTACTCGTGTCCATCATGTTATGAGTGCACATTCAGTGTCTCCAGAGAAATGGCCTTTCCTCTTTCTCCCAGCATCAGGATGTCAAAGGATCCACACACAGTAGGTCATATTCGATGGGCAGCACAGTGGTGCATCAGGTACAGCCACTGCCTCACAGTGCCGGGTGTCACAGGTTCAATCCTGACCTTGGATGCTGTCAGTGAGGAGTTTGCATGTTCTCCCTGTGACCCTGTGTGCTCCAGTTTCCTCCCGCATCTCAAAGGCGTGCAGATTGGCAGGTTAATTGGCCACTATAATTGGCCAATAATTGGCAGGTTAATTGGCCATTATAAACTGCCCCATGATTTTACAGGAGAGGAGCAGAATCTGAGCGGAAGTTGATGGAAATGTGAGGGGAATCAAATGGGATTGGTGTAAGACCAGTGTAAGCGGGTGCTTAATGGTTGGCATGGGAGCAAAGGGCTTGGTTGTATAGTGGGTGAAAGGGTCTGTTTCTGTACTGTAAGACTCTAGATCTCTTTGCTTGTTGCTGCATCAGTACATAGTCAACATGGTGCCCATCAGATGAATTCACAGGTAGACACAAAATGCTGGAGTAACTCAGCGGGTCAGGCAGCATCTCAGGAGAGAAGGAATGGGTGACGTTTCGGGTCGAGTCCCTTCTTCAGACTCCGAATTCACAGGATTATTTTTACTGGTCGCGTTTACCTTTATCCCACTGTTGCCTGCTTCAACTTCTATTTCAACTTCAAACAACATATTCTGAGCTTTATTCTTGATAATCTTTCTCAACCAAGGGTGATAAAACAGAATTAATCGCAAATGCTATGTGAAGGATCTTTGGAGAAATCGGTTTATGTAAGAATAGAACTTTGCAAGTTGAACTGACAGCTGCAGAGTGCATTGAGGACATGAAGAACACCATTTATGTGCTGGTTCATTTCTCCTTCTAGAAGTATGAAGACACTTGGAGACACAATAGACCTCTGATGACAGAATTTTGAGCAACAACCAAACAGCTGGGGAACTCAGTGGGTCAGGCAGCATCTGTGAAGAGAAAGAAGGATCCAGACTCGAAACGTGTTTGTTTCCCTCCATAGATGCTGCCCGATCCACTGAGGTCCTCTAGCAGTTTGTTTTTCTATAAAGACTCTTTCCTGCTGGAGGATTGTGTACAGCTCCCAGGCCAGTCGTAATCCACTCAAACATTTGAGTAGCATCATGAGTGTGTAGGAAGGAACAGCGGTAGAGTTGCTGCCTGACAGCGAATGCAGCGCCGGAGACTCAGGTTCGATCCCGACTACGGGCGCTGTCTGTACGGAGTTTGTACGTTCTCCCCGTGACCTGCGTGGGTTTTCTCCGAGATCTTCGGTTTCCTCCCACACTCCAAAGACATACAGGTATGTAGGTTAATTGACTGGGTAAATGTAAAAATTGTCCATAGTGTGTGTAGGATAGTGTTAGTGTGCGGGGATCGCTGGGCGGCGCGGACTCGGTGGGCCGAAGGGCCTGTTTCCGCGCTGTATCTCTAAATCTAAAATCTAAACTGCAGATGCTGGTTTAAACCGAAGATAGACACAAAAAGCTGGTGTAACTCAGCAGGTCAGACGGCATCTCTGGAAAAAGGAATCGGTGACGTTTCGGGTCGAGACCCTTCGCAACCTGAAATTTCACCTATTCCTTTTCTCCAGAGATGCTGTCTGACCCGCTGAGTTACTCCAACTTTTTGTGTATCTTCTGACAGCATCATGAACTGGGCTGCAGAGGCAGATGCTGTCCATGCTCCTCACCCATCTTAAGACACGATGATTTAATGAAGTGAGAGGGGCCTTGTATACTTAGAGGGACAAGTATCTAGTATCTGAAACCTGAGTCCAGCTAGATTTGCCCTCCCTCTCACGGTCTCTGCATTTACATGACTGGAAACAGAGGTCCAGAGACATTGATAGGCAGGCTGTCAGCGAGGCCTCTGTGGTTAGTAGGCTTCAGATGGAAAGACCTCACTAGAACACCCCTTTGGCTTTGGCAAAGGGCAAAGCTGTGGAGGAAGCCTTGACTCCCTCTTTCTCTTTTGTACATAAAAAATAGAGTAGGCCATTTGGCCCTTTGTGTCGGCTCTGCCATTGAATGGATTCATGGTCTCAATACCATATACCATTGATGCCCAGAAATCTAACTCCCCAACTGAACTTCTCATTTCAGGCCTAAATATTTACCCCGTAAGCATGGATGTGACTCCTGATTCTAGCCTCCTTATTCAGGGTAAACATCCTTTTTTTTAATGAATGAATGATACTTTATTGTCACATGCGTCATGGCACAGTGAGATTCTTTGTTTAGCATACCCAAAGGTACAAAGTTGCAAAGTATTTCATTTAGTCCCCAATGGTCCCTCTTTCTTTTTTTAGGTCTCTTCCTCGGGGCGAGGCGAGGCCGCGGGGCCTTCCATCGCCCGGCGCGGCTCAGCCGCGGGATTTTCCATCGCCCGGAGCGGCGCGACTCAGCCGTGGGACTTTCCGTCGCCGGTGCGGCTCGGCCGCGGGACTTACCATCGCCCGGTACGGCTCGGCCACGTTGCCTTCCATCGCCCAGTATGGCCGCGGGACTTTCCAGCTCCCTGTGCGGCTCGGCCGCGGGACCTTCCATCTCCTTGCGGGGGCTGTGCGGGTCGGTCGCCTCGGTAGGGGTCGAGTTGTCTGTACGTGGGAGGGGCAGGGGGGAAGAGAGAGGAAGTTTTTTTGCCTTCCATCACAGTGAGGGGGTGTTTGGAGTCACTGTGATGGATGTTTGTGTTGGGGTTGTGTTCTTTGTTTTTTTGCTCTGTGACTGCTGGCAAATGAATTTTGTTCGGTAAAACGAATGACAATAAAGCTATTCTGTATTCTGTATTCTGCATTCTCTCATCGTGGTGATAGTCCTGTCCTCCCTCTGGTCAAGCTTCATTGCAGTCCCCCATTCAGGCCAGCCTTTTAACACAGTTAAGGCCCCACGAAGTTTCAAAGGAACATAACACAGGCCAGATGAAAAGTGTTTCGAAATCAAAAACAGAAAATGCTGAAACCGTTCAGCGGGAGAGAAAAAAACGGAGTTAAAGTTTCAAGTCGAACATTTATCTTAACTGGGGAAATGAGCAAACGAGTTGGTTTAAGGTTGCAGAGTGGGGGTGCATTAGGAAGTGTTTAGACAGAGGGGTGAGTTTTCAGCTGCATTGCGATGGAGATGTTGAGTGGTGAATGACAACAATGCAGCGTGAATGGAGATGGGGCAGATATGGAGGAATGCAGAGTGTTGGAGGTAGGGTCAGACAGCCTGAGAGCGAGAATCCATGGATGGATGAAAGAGGAAGAGAATTTCATATCACAGCAGCTGCTGTTTGTTAAAATACCTGTGAGGAATTATCTTTTGGGAGCCAAGAGTCTAAATAATGCTTTAGATTTTGTGCTTTGATGGATGTAGGGGATAAAATGGGTGGTATTCAATGTGTGTGGGGAATATAGAGTAATGGGTCATAAAGTCATAGAGTGATACTGTAGCGGCCAGCTTCTCGCCTATCAATTAGCTCCCAAGCTGCCACTTGCATAGCGATAAGCATAATGACTCGAACAAATAATAACAGAGATCCTCCTTACATTTGATAGTTAGTCTTCTTTATTTGAAGGTGCAATAAACATATTGGCATATCTCTTGTCATCGACTGGTTAATAATTGCTAGGTAAAATTCCATATCTTACCACAATCTATGCGATCGTTACTGGTTGCCAGGTATAACTTCGACACAGTTTGTATTAATCTTCTTGTTAATAAAACAGGCGATTATGTCTTGGCTAATATATCTTTTGGCGGAGCCTCTGGCTGACCCTCTGTCAGCACCTCCTTGGCTCATACACCCTCTCTCCCCCAGCACGTACCCACCTGCCCGTACTCTGGCTCCGCCCAGCCCCTACGTAAGCATTGCATTAACTCTATAGTCCAGACTACAGCAGGATACAAGGTAATAATATTAATAAGCAAAAATAACTAATAACTGCAATAACTAATATCGGTCCCTCCAAGATATTGTTCTTGGTCTGCAGCCGAACGGTGCACACGTACCCAAGTGCGTCCGGAATGGTCTCCAATATTTTGCTTATCAGCCAGGAGTTTTCAGTCTCCTTCTTTTCCAGTTTAAAAAGCGGTCTGTCATTAGTCCTCCGGCTTCATCCGTGGGATTTTCCAGTCTCAGATATGAAACAGTGCCGTAACCACTTTCACTTGCATCTGAGAGGTGGTGTAGCTGTACATTTCTGATTTGACCAAAGTCGGTAGGTAGGTTCGCCTCAAATTCCGCAATCTTATCAAGATCCGTCAGCCATCCTGTCCACTTCTGATGGAAAGTTTGGGGTATATCGTCATCCCAACCAAGCTTTTCCTTGCAGTGTTCCTGCATAATCAACTTAGCAGGCAGAGTAAATGGTGCCAGAAATCCTAGAGGATCGTAAATAGAGCCAACTACTGACAGGATGCCACGTCTGTTGCAGGTCGTTCCTGTACAGCAATTTTGAACTTGAACCCATCGGTTTCCACGCACCAGTACAATCCTAGTGCTCTCTCCATCGGCAGATCCAAGTCCAACTCCTTGATCTCTTTAGCTCTACTTGCTTGAGGAATGGATGCTAGTACAGCACGGCTATTACTGATCCACTTCGATAGCGTAAATCCTCCCATTTGGCAGATGTCAGTCGGGTCTCTTACCATCCGGATTGTTTCTAGTTCCGAAGGCATGGACTTCAAACAGTCATCCACATAGAAGTTGTTCTTCACCGTGTCTACCACCTCTTCCGAAAAGTGTGCTCCGTTGTCCTCAGCAGTTTTTCTCAATGTAAAGTTTGCACAACTTGGTGACGACACGGCGCCGAACAGATGTACCTTCATGTGGCGGTATTCCACAAGACCTTGCTGCCCATCACCATCAGACCACCACAGAAATCGCAGATAGTCAACATGCTTTTCCGATACCTTGACTTGATGAAACATTGCTTTGATATCCGCCATCAAAGCTACCGGCTCTTGCCTGAATCTGCTGAGAACTCCAATGAGTGAGTTAGTTAGGTCTGGACCTTGTAGCAGCTGGCAGTTAAGTGATGTCCCTTTAAAGACTGCCGCACAGTCAAAGACCACTCTTATGGTTCATTTCTTCGAGTGATACACCCAGTGATGAGTGATGTACCAGAGTTTCCCATCATTACGGTTCAGCTAGTCCATTGGAACCCTTTCAGCATGATCACTATTGATCATTTCCGTGAGGAAAGACGTGTATTCACTGCAAAACCTTTCATCCTTATTAAACTTGCGTTTCAAGCTCTGGATACCCTGCTTTGCAATGCACCGATTGTTAGGCATGCTGGTATTCTCCTGCTTGAAAGGTAAGTCCAAACAATAATGTCCATCTGTCATCCTTGCCGAACAATTCATAATATCCATGAACTTTACCTCTTCTCTCGATATTTCTTCCTTGTCCTTGTCGGATTCTTCACTGAAGTCATGGTTATATTGTTTGACCAGATGTTCTTCCAGATTAACAATGGATATTCGATTAACAACCGCTGTAGGAAAGACTTTTCCAATGCTGTAGTCATGGTCCTCTCTATTTACACCACAAATAACCCATCCCAATAAGGCTTTCATGGTGAATCTTCCTTGTTGTGGACCACTTCCCAAGGTTCGAATACCTTAGAAGCATTAGCTCCGATGAGTAAGTCAATACCAGGGTTTATTTCAGTTATCTTGATATTCTTCAAATAAGGCCATTGCTCCAGGTCTTCCTGTCTAGGAATGCTTAACCGTGAAACAGGAATGGTCTTACTGGTAAGCTTGTCTGGTAGTTGAACAAAATCATTGCTGTCCAGACCAGATATTTCCAAACCAGGAATAACACAACTGGTTATAGACTTCTCTTGATTCATGGTATGCAGGGTATACTTCTTCCTTTGTCCTGAGACCTTCGGCCTTCTTACCAGGCTTTCGGTGCAGAAAGTAACTGAACTTCCACCATCCAAGAAAGCGTATGTTTGCAACACCCGTGCTTCCAAGTCAAGTCAAGTCAAGTTTATTTGTCACATACACATACACGATGTGCAGTGAAATGAAAGTGGCAATTCCTGCGGATTGTGCACAAAAAAGAATTACAGTTACAGCATATAAATAAAGTTAATAAGTTACTATAGTGTAGACAAAAAATTTAGTCTCTGGAGTTATAAAAGTTGACAGTCCTGATGGCCTGTGGGAAGAAACTCCGTCTCATCCTCTCCGTTTTTACAGCGTGACAGCGGAGGCGTTTGCCTGACCGTAGCAGCTGGAACATGTAGCTCCTCACTTGCATTGGTACGATGGAGAAGATGCAAGTTTCTTCACCGGCCCCGATATGTCCACACATCGGAGAAAGAGGAGTGGCGTCACTCTGGCTCGCCTTTTCCTTGGCTGGCTGCTCAAGTTTCCCTTCTTTGTCCTTCTGTTCAAAATGAAGTATCTCAG
Source organism: Rhinoraja longicauda (assembly GCF_053455715.1). Lineage (NCBI taxonomy): Eukaryota > Metazoa > Chordata > Chondrichthyes > Rajiformes > Arhynchobatidae > Rhinoraja > Rhinoraja longicauda. Next base: position 9,395,464 of record NC_135970.1, on the reverse strand, counting down.
GATGCTCTCCTTTGCATACAGCATAAGTCAAACGATTCTTGCAATTTCTGCTCATATGACCTTCTTTCAAACAGCCAAAAGAAATTCTATTCTTTTTTAATTAAATTCTCTTCTCTCCTTCAGTTCCTTCTTTTTAATCTGACAACACTTCTCCAGCGTGTGACCCCTCATGTTGCAGAACAGACAAGGATCTTGCTGCTTGCCGATAGGTGAGTCAGCTTTCTCTCCTTTAGTTGTCAGGTACCCTTGGGCCTGTTCTTCCATGGGTTCGGCAGCCATAGCAAAACTGCTTTTGGTCGTGCTCGGCTTCTCTCTTGACTTACCGGATGTAGGGCCTTTAACAGTTGCTGGTGTTTTGGCCTCATCAATATTCCCATAAAGTGGATCCGTCAGTATCTCCACTTATACCTTTATGAAGTTATCCAAGTCCGGAAATGTAGGCGAACATTTCTCGGTTCTAGGATTTCATATGACCAATCTCTCCACCTTTCTCTGAGCTTATAAGGCAGTTTTCAAAGAATGGTCATCATATTGGAGTGAACGTTCATTTCATCCATGTATTCAAGCTGCTGCACTACATTGCAACAACCTTTGAGGAATAATGAGAACGATTGTAAAGCCTTTATATCACCTGGCTTGATGATTGGCCAGGTCAGTGCTTTGGATATATATGCAGCGGCAATCTTCTGCTCATGGCCAAAATGTTTTTTAAGCAATCTTTTTGTCTCATAGCTCTGGTCGGGATGCAAATGTTGACAGCTACGAACTAATTCTCTGGCTAGTCCTCTCGTATATTGTTCCAGAAAATGATAATGATCACTTTCATCGTCAGTCTTCCTTTCTACTCCTCTCTCAAATGCCTTGATTAAAGGTTGATATTGCAAGGGATGACCATCGTACACAGGAATGTTTCTTACCGGTAGGGTAGAAGAAAGATTTTGTTTAGCCAGAAGTTCGGTCGCTAAACTTTGCTTCCGTAATAGCTCACATAAATAACATTGGTCTCCATCATGACGTTCCAGGGATTTAGTGCGAGCACGTCACTGCTCATCCCTCGGTTCATGAAACCCTGTCTTCCTTCCTTGATGAGGATGTGGGGTAAAGTGTGCCTACCATTAGCTTTTACCAATGGTCTCCAGGTTGTTTGCTTTGGTCTAACAATCTGTGGTTCCCATTCAGGCCAGAGTTCAGTCGTTGATGGTTCCCATCCAACTGGCAACTGGCTTAGGGCAGCTCCTCGTCCTGAATAAGAACTCATCCTATCGGATACTATCGAGCTGCTTCATGATCTTGGAGCGCTAAGTACACTTAGCTTTGTCTTGGCTGCTGCCATTTTAGACTCCAACTCCAATCGTTCTTTCTCTCTTTTCAATTGATCACTCCTCTTCTTGTAATCTAAATGTCTTCTCCTCTGTTCTTCTTCTTCTTTCAGTTGTCCTTCTTCTTCTTTCAGTTGTCTTCTCTTCCGTTCTTCTTCATCTCTCCTCCCTTCTTCCTCCATTTGGCCTTCTAGCTTCTCATGCATCTGTGCCATGAATGCAGCTTGTTCAGCAAGAACAGCCAGTTCCACCTCAGCCTCCTTAGGAACAGAAAGTGTCGAAGATGCACGAGATTTGATGCTCAACTTAGAGGTCGAAATATTTGAAGCACTATCTCCAGGTTTGATGGAGTCTCCCTCATCGCCACCCTCGCATAAGGCGCCCTCAACATTGGAGGGTACGGCTGTTTATGAGTGGGTACATTCAGAGGCACTCAGGTATATATATATAAGTCCTTTATTAGCGGGTCCTTATAGTACAGATGCTGGCTATCGTTACCTCCAGTCCCCAGGAGGATCTCCCAGCTAACACCAGGATAATGCAGGATAATGCAGTATAAAACCCGGCCTGGATTACGGACCGGGTGCACAACCGTAAAACCAGACATGGATCTACATCCCCCTTCTTAAGCATAGGCCCCCAAACTAGATAAGAGTATATAAAGCCACTACAATATGAAACAACTACAGCTTACTGCCATCCTAATACAAGGGATGAAAAAAACCAACTACGACAAACGCTAAGCAGAGGAGGATACAACTCGAGTAAGATAAACAAAAAGGGAACGGTAAGGACCGTAATTAACCAGAGTCCATAGCAAGTGTCTAGCCACAGTCTTGGTACTTGGGATTGGGCTTACAGACCCGTCCTGCACGAGTACGATGCAAGCCCTCCGCCGTACCCATTGTGGGTGGCAGCACCATGGGTGGTGGTTCAAACGGCACTGGTCTCGCAACGGCCTTTTGCACAGGAGACTGCACCAGTGAAGTCATGGGTGACTGTGTAGGCAATTTTATGGGTGATTCCATCACCGGCTCCTTTGTTGGTGTTAAGACCAGCTTGTGGTCCGCCGACGCCTGGCCGCCATTGGTCTGTAACCTGCCATCTGCGACCTCCGTGTAGCCATGCGGACGCGGATGAGATGGCACCGGCTCATTCACCGGTAGAAGGTGTTTTCTGTTCCGCCGGTAGGTTCCTCCTTCCGATTGGACAAGATAGGACCGCGGCTCCTGGCAGGTCCCACTAACTACGCCCAGACGATCATGACCCTTCTGGGTCTGCAGACGGACCGTCTGACCCTCCGACAGAGGCTGGAGAGGACGGCTAGACCTGTCGTAATACGCCTTCTGGATCTGCCGTTTATGTTGTAGCTGAGCCTGAACAGATTGGGGCTCGTGAACACGGGGCTGCAGCAGGCGTCTTGCAACAGGAAAGGTGGTACGAGTTTGTCTGGACATCAATCGTTGGGCCTGCGAACCCAATACCGGGTCACGTGAAACGTTACGGAGATTGAGGAGATCCAGGAATACATCAGACCTGGCTCTTCTGGATCTCTCCATGACCTGTTTGGCATTACGGACAGCCCTCTCAGCTAGCCCGTTTGACTGTGGATACTCCGGGCTGCTGGTGATGTGTTTAAAATCCCAGCGCGTAGCAAAGTCCTTGAAACACTGACTGGTAAATTGACCGGCATTATCCGACATGAGGGTGTGAGGAGACCCATGGACCGAGAAATGTCTCGCCAGTTTTTGAATTATCGCCGCAGAGGAAACTGTGCGGAGCAAATCGATCTCAAACCATCCGGAATAGGAATCCACCAGAACCAGATATTGATTGCCACGCCACTCAAAAATGTCAGTGGCCACAGAGGACCAGGGTAAATCAGGAACCTGAATCGTCTCGGCAGTTGTGATAACTGCACCAGCCGCATCCAGCACAGCCTCAGCATAAACAAACAGTTTCGCCCGATGGATTGCTTCCAAACCTGCAAGATGGAGGAGAATGGATGCTTGTACATGGGGAGTCTTGTCGTGGTGTGCAGCAGCAATGAATACATCGTAATCTTCCTCGAAGGTGCGCCAACGTTCACCGATGTTGCCGTCAAAGACAAGTGGATCAGGCTTCCGAAAAGAATCAGCCATGGTTAGAGACGTCAAAAGTCTTGAGGAAACAAATTGTGGTGACTCAAAAGCTAAATAACGGCCACTTCTGACACCATGTTTGTGAGTGAGTACATTCAGAGGCACTCAGGTATATATATATAAGTCCTTTATTAGCGGGTCCTTATAGAACAGATGCTGGCTATTGTTACCTCCAGTATACCAGGAGGATCTCCCAGCCAACACCAGGATAATGCAGGATAATGCAGTACAAAACCCGGCCTGGATTACGGACCGGGTGCACAACCGTAAAACCAGACATGGATCTACAACGGCCTCATGACCTTCTTGGCTTAGCCATTCAACAACATCTTGGATAAATCCATCGAAATTTTCGACCACCTGCTGCATCCATTTCTCTTGCCCATCCTGGTCTTCTGGTGCTAACTGTAGCTCTCTCAATGCTCCATAGATGCTGTAGATTTTGTCTTTGAGGTGGTTAAGTTGATCCAGATTGAGCTCCACTTCGGCCCTCTTTCCTAATTTTATTAGCTCTTTGATGTTTTCCATGGTCTTCACAGCCATCCTATATTTACGTTTCTTCAGCTTCTCATTGTTTTCATAAGCCATATCTTTGCCAATTTGAGTAAGCTTAATGGCCCTTTTTTCCACTTTAGGCCATGTTTCACTATCGCCACCTTGTGACTGAACATCGGATTTAATTTCAGACATTCTGATCTTGTTAACATAAGTCAGATATGTTTTCCTTTCCACTATCTTGGTATATTTTTTAAACAAGACTTGGTAACCAGGGACTCCCAAGGTTGTTGCTACGCTGTCCGCATTCCAAGCTCTTGATCATTCGAAAACAGCCTTTGTTTTCTCATACAGAAAAACCATTTAAAGCAGACTACGATTTCTGCTGTTTGTTCCCACAGTCTCTTTCCAAGAGCTAATTATCTTCAAATAACTTTAAGAGACAGATATAATGCTTCAAGTTTTGGCAATAAATCTCTCCCAGGTCAGTAAACTTTTGTAGCCTTCATCTCTTGCGAAGATAGGCTTTCTGAACTTTCCGAAGAGTAAATTCCAATAAATCGTTCCAGCTTAGGCAGATTTCACGATGAATCAATCCAGTTCACATAAGATCTCACACTTCGTCTCTTGCGAAGGCACGTTCTCTGAACTTTCCGAAGGAGTGGATTCAAGCTGATCGCTTCAGCTAAGAAGGAATTTTACACGATGTAGCGGCCAGCTTCTCGTCTATCAATTAGCTCCCAAGCTGCCACTTGCATAGACCGGGTGAGCGATAAGGGTAATGACTCGAACAAATAATAACAGAGATCCTCCTTACATTTGATAGTTAGTCTTCTTTATTTGAAGGTGCAATAAACATATTGGCATAGTATCGCTACTGGTTGGCAGATATAACTTCAACACAGTTTGTATTAATCTTCTTGTTAATAAAACAGGCGATTATGTCTTGGCTAATATATCTTTTGGCGGGGCCTCTGGCTGACCCTCCTTGGCTCACACACACTCAGCTCCTCCTTGGCTCACACACACTCTCTCCCCCAACACGCACCCAACTGCCCGCACTCTAGCTCCGCCCAGCCCCTACGTAAGCATTGCATTAACTCTATAGTGTCCAGACTACAACAGGATACAAGGTAATAATATTAATAAGCAAAAATAACTAATAACTGCAAAATGGCTCCTGCAGATACAGTGTGGAAACAGGCCCTTCGGCCCAACCTGCCCACACCGGCCAACTTGTCCCAGCTACACTAGTCCCACCTGCCCTTGTTTGGTCCATATCCCTCCAAACCTGTCCTATCCGTGTACCTGTCTAAATTTCTTAAACGTTGGGATAGTTCCAGCCGCAACCACCTCCTCTGGCAGCTTGTTCCTTACATCCACCGCCCTTTGTGTGAAAAAGCTACCCCTCAGATTGCTGTTAAATCTTTCCCCCTTCACCCTAAACCTATGTCTTCTGGTGTGTAAGAAGGAACTGCAGATGCTGGTTTAAACCGAAGATTGACACAAAAAGCTGGAGTAACTCAGCGGGACAGGCAGCATCTCCGGAGAGAAGGAATGGGTGACGTTTCGGGTTGGGACCCTTCTTCAGACTGGTTAGGGATAAGGGAAATGAGAGATATAGACGGTGATGTGGAGAGATAAAGAACAATGACTGAAAGATATGCAAAAATGTAATGATGATAAAGGAAATTGGCCATTGGCTTTGTGGGTTTGTAATAGGGTTGTGGGAGTCAGTGGGTTTGCAATAGACGCTATTACAAACCCACAGACTCCCACAACTATCTTGACTATGCTTCTTCTCACCCTGCTTCCTGCAAAGACTCTATCCCTACTCCCAATTCCTCCGTCTACGCCGCATCTGTGCCCAAGATGAGGTGTTCCATACTAGAATGCTCCGAGATGTCCTCATTCTTTAGTGAACGGGGGTTCCCCTCTCCCATCATAGATGAGGCCCTCACTCATGTCTCCTCAGTACCCCGCAGCTCCGCCTTGCTCCCCCTCCCCCTAGTCGCAACAGAGACAGAGTCCCCCTTACACCTTACCTTCCACCCCATCAGCCGTCGCATACAACACATAATCCTCCAAAATTTCCACCACCTCCAACAGGATCCCACCACTAGCCACATTTTCCCAACTCCACCCCTTTTCGCCTTCCGCAGAGACCGTTCCCTCCGCAACTCCCTGATTAACTCATCCCTTCCGACCCAAACCACCCCCTCCCCAGGTACCTTCCCCTGCAACCACAGAAGATGCAACAGCTGTCCCCATACCTCCTACTCGACTCTGTCCAGGGACCCTGACAGTCCTTTCAGGTTAGGCAGAGGTTCACCTGCACCTCCTCCAACCTCATCTACTTTATTCGTTATTCAAGATGTGGACTCTTATACATCGGCGAGACCTGGGTGATCATTTCACGGAACACCTTCGCTCAGCCCGCCTGAATCAACCTAATCTCCCGGTTGCTGGACAATTTAATTCTCCTTTCCATTCCCACACAGACCTTTCTGTCCAAGGTCTGCTCCATTGTCAGAGTGAGGCTAAACGCAAATTAGAGGACAGCATCTCATATTTCGCTTGGGCAGCTTACAGCCCAGAGGTATGAATATTGATTTCTCTCACTTCAGGTAGCCCCAGCATTCCCTCTCTCTCTATCCCTCCCCCACCCAAGTAGCACTAGCTTCTCATTTTCACCCTACAAACAGCTTGCCAAGGCCTGTTTCCTTTATCATCGTTACTTTTTAGCATATCTTTCATTCATTGTTCTTTATTTCTCCACATCACCGTCTATATCTCTCGTTTCCCTCATCCCTAACCAGTCTGAAGAAGGGTCCCTTCACCCATTCCTTCTCTCCAGAGATGCTGCCTGTCCCACTGTGTTACTCTAGCTTTTTGTGTCTGTCTATGTCTTCTGTTCCTCGACTCACCTTCTCTGGGCAAGAGACTTGGTGCATCCACCTGATCCACTCGTCTCATGATTTTATATGAGGAGTATGTGGAGTGATAGAGGGAGAGAGAACAAAGGACAGTGCAGCAAAAGAACATACCCTAGGGCCCACTGTGTCAGAGCCGACACAATGCCAATCTAAACTGTTCCCATCAACCTGCACATAACCTATATCCCTCCATTTCCTCTCAGTTTGTGTGTCTATTGAAAAGTCCCTTAAACATTGCTTTGTATGTTTACAATGAACGAAAATTAGATTCTGGTACAGCCTTTATCTGATTCTGCTGCAATTCAGTGGGCTCAAAGCACTGTGGGATTCTCTCCATTTCTGATTCCACATGCAGTAATAATTTGGTGCCTGGTGGGAAATCCACTCCTCGGAAACCTATTGAGCTGTAGTTTAAATGGCTGAGATTTCTGGCTTTTCAGGGCAGAAGTCGACAGCTGGGTCTCCACAGGGGTGCAAGCTGTTGATTGCGAGAATGGTGCCAGGGGTAGCTGTGGAGACACATCTGTAAATGTGTGGTGTGATTGACTGCTCTGTCTTGCACAGCGGCGGCATCAAAGGCTCACCGCGGCTCTCACGAGTAAAAATAAACCTTGCGTTGGAGGGAAACTGGAAGGAAAATGAAGGTTTGAAGGGGGCGGGGAGGTCCAGAAGAGTCAAATCAATAAGGGAAAGAGACTCGGATCAATAGGGTTTGGTGGAACTTTCAACCGAAATAAATCCTGAAGCTAAGAACAGCGAGAGAAAACAGACATTGACAGCTTCCCCTCCTGAGACTCCAGTCAGGCTCGAAGAGGAATCCCATTGTTCTTCAGGATTACCTCACAACATGCAGCAAGTGTTAGAGTTCACACTGAAAACGTTACTTTGTCACCTTGGTGAAGAGGATTCCACCCTATTTTATTCAAGAGTCAGGAATCAAGGGCCAAGAGTATATTATTGCCATATGTCCCAGGCAGAACAATGGAATTCTTACTTGCAGCAGCACGACAGAATATGTAAACATAATATCTCTGGAGAGAAGGAATGGGTGACGTTTCGGGTCGAGTCCCATCTTCAGACATGTAAACATAGTACTCTGTAAACAATATAAAGGGCCGAGACCCTTCTTCAGGCTGAAGAAGGGTCACGACCCAAAATGTCACCCATTCCTTCTCTTCAGAGATTCTGCCTGTCCCGCTGAGTTAATCTAGCATTTTGTGTCTATCTTCCATATATATACTGTATACTGTTTATATACACACACACACACACACACACATACACACATACATACACATACATACACATAAAAACAAACAATAATATTGCAAAAAAACAAAACCGACGCCCCGAAGTCCATGTAGAGCTTAATTGGAGGTTGCCGTGTTTAATAACCTGCTGGCTGTAGGGAAGAAGCTATTCCTGAACCTGGATGTTACATTTTTCGGGCTCCTATATCTTCTTCCCAATGGCAGGAGTGAAATGAGTGTGTGGCCAGGGTGGTGCGAGTCTCTGATCATGCTGGCTGCCATTTTGAGGCAGAGACCCCTGTAAATCCTTTCACCCGTGATGAATTGGGTTGAGGTCTTTGAAACAGAGCACTCCACTGAAGAAAGGTCACAACCCCAAACGTCATTTCTTCGATTCCCCACACAGATGCTGCCTGACCTGTTGCATTCTTCCAGCGGTTTGTTTTTCACTCAAGGTTCCACCACCTGCAGTCTCCTGTGCCTGCATGCCAACATATACCTCACTGTCTCCACCTATATCCTTCCTATGTCCCGCCCCCCTGACATCAGTCTGAAGAAGGGTCTCGACCCGAAACGTCGCCCATTCCTTCTCTCCCGAGATGCTGCCTGACCTGCTGAGTTACTCCAGCATTTTGTGAATATACCTCACTGAGGTACATTTATCATTTACAACCAGAAACTTATGGATTGATATAAAACTTTCCACCTTTTTCAATGCAAGGTAACAGTCCAATACTCTTCTATCCATGTTAATATTAAGCCTTTAGACAATTAGTGACTTGAACACAGAAAACATAAGGATTTCCTTAATGTTACCTGGAGTGTATCAGCTCCAAGTAGCTTTGAGTTTGGGTATATCTTGCCAGCGTTGAGCGCTGCTAATATCCAATTCTCCAGGGTCAGCAGCCTGGTGCAATTATTTTACCTGTTTCAACTGCATTTTGCATTGGTATCAAGGGTTTTGCCAAGTTGTGGACTGAAAACAAAAATTGACGGGCTTAAAATTGGAAAATAGGGTCGCAAAATGGACTGTCAGACGTTTTGATGTGGTTATGCTTTATTCTTAATTGTTAACTGTATGTTTGTGTTGTCATTTGTGAGCGGAGCACCAAGGCACATTCCTTGTATATGCACATACTTGGCCAATAAACTTATTCATTCATTCATTCATTCATTCATTCATTCATTCATTCATTCATTCATTCATTCATTCATTCATTCATTAATTCATAGGAAGTTTGTCTATTCTTAGCACATTTTCTGTTTTTTAAAGCCGTCAATTTTTTTTCAGGTCTTTCAATGACGAGTTTCTCAGTGTGCAGGCCATTGCAAAGTTTTGCTCTGACTGGAATAAGTCCCTGGGCTACATGCTGTCAAGGGCCTGCAGGAGGAAGAGATGGTGCATCCGGTGAGATGGTTTCCTGAGCAGACAATCACGGTCATTTGGCTAGGTGGCAGAATTCCTCATTGTCAGAACTTTCACTATAAGAACCAAGGCTTTCCCTCAAAACTGAAATGGCAGGCAACACTCAGGAGGTTGAGCAGCATCTGAGAAAAGAGAAAAAGAGTCAAATATTTAAGGTCAAAGACTCTTCAATGGAAGACGTTTGGAAGGCTCGTCAGATCCTTAGTGCATGGTCGGAGAGCCCACATTGTCCTCAGGATAGCTGTGGTGGTGAAGAGAACCTCATCTGCCTCCTTCAGCATGTGCCAAAGTCTGGAAGGTGATGCAGAGTTTTTGTTGAGGTTTATACCATGGAGGACACTGTCTACTGCGGGCTACATGCAGGAACCCACATTGAGACACGCATAGCCGGTCGTTGTAGATCATCATCTTGGTGAGGATCCAAAACTGTGGGTCTTCTGGTGCAGGGAGTTGCCTCGGCAAGGCCAGCAGCATAATCACGGATGAGTCACACCCTGGCCACCCCCTCTTCTCCCCTCTTCCATCAGGCAAAAGGTGTAGAAATTTGAAAGCACACACCTCCAGATTCAGGGACAGTTTCTTCCCAGCTGTTATCAGGCAACTGAATCATCCTACCGCAACCAGACAGCAGTGCTGAACTACCATCTACCTCTTTGGTGACCCTCGGACTATCGTTGATCGGACTTTGCTGGCTTTATCTCGCACTAAATGTTATTCCCTTATCATGTATCTGTTCGCTATAAATGGATCGATTGTGATTTTGTATTGTCTTTCTTTTACAAAATGCTGGAGTAACTCAGCAGGTCAGGCAGCATCTCAGGAGAGAAGGAATTGTCTTTATGTATTGTCTTTCTGCTGACTGGTTAGCACACAGCAAAAGCTTTTCACTGTACCTCGGTACACGTGACAATAAACTAAACTGAATGACCAAGAGCTGCCTAACAGCATATTATATCACCTTTGGCCTTTATCCCCCCATCTACCATTCAAAACCCCCCTTACCTGTATCCATCCACCTCAACTCCAGCTTTCTCCCCTTACGACAATTAGTCTGAAGAAGGGTCTGACCTGAAACATTACCGACCCATGTCTTCAAGAGATGAGACACAAAAAGCTGGAGTAACTCAGCGGGACAGGCAGTATATCTGGAGAGAAGGAATGGGTGACGTTCCGGGTCCAGACCCTTCTTCAGATGTTGCCTGATCCACTGAGTTACTCCAGTACTTTGTGATTTTTTAAGCATATTCCAAGATTTAGGTTTATGTGCCGAGGGATGCATTGGGTGCAGTCACCGCCAATTGCACGGAGCCAGGTCTTCTTGCCATTGAACGCTGAGTGCTGGAACTGGTGTAAAGACTCCTGCAACTAACTGCTCATAGAAGGAGTGTGAAAGAGAATTGATGTTGTGCTGCTGTGATACATATCCCTTATGTCTTATACTATGTATGGTGATGTATGGACGCAGAGTATTAGACATGTCAATAATACAAAGGAGGTACATTTTTGTTCAAATAAGAACTATTTTCAAATTGTGTTTTTCTTTGCCGCTCTTTATACCATGCTGTGGCCAGTGTATCCTCATGCAGTTGGAAAGGAGTTGCAGCTACATGTGGTGCCAGGAAGGCAGATGTTGGCACAGGCAAACATGGGCTGCTCACAGCCGCCTCCATTAGCAACCAGTGATTCAGAGTTATGAAGGCCCTGGCCCTGGCCCATGGGCACAGATGTGGCTGCTTGCTGCCAAGCTTCCAGTTGCAGTCATTTTGTTAGACAGCTTGAAATCACTTTGTGCTCTGAACTATGAAATACCTGGAGTAACTCAGCGGGACAGGCAGCATCTCTGGAGAGAAGGAATGGGTGACGTTTCGGGTCGAGACTCTTCTTCAGACTGATGAAGGGTGTCGACCCAAAACGTCACCCATTCCTTCTCTCCAGAGATGCTGCCTGTTCTGCTGAGTTACTCCAACATTTTGTGTTTATCTTCAGTTTAAACCAGCATCTGCAGTTCCTTCCTGCATATGAAATATCTGAGTTGCACTGGGAACCTCAGACTTTGTTTTGTTTTAGAACTATATTGGGTTTTTTTATTGAACTTTTTTGTTTGTTTATTGGATCATCTATTGAGCACTGTGTTTGGTTTAATTTAGTTTTGTTTATTCCCATGTGTGCCGAGGTGCAGTGAAAAGCTTTTTAGTTTAGTTTAGTTTAAAGGTACAATGCAGAAACAGGCCCTATGGACTAGTATGTCAAGGAGGAAGCAAAATGGGATATTACCCTCAATTTAAATTGATAACATTTTCAGCCCTCATTTCTGTCAGCGCCAAGTGCAAACGCACTGAGATCTGAAGGAATGAATCTCCAGCAGAGTTCCTGTGTTTCCACCCCCCAGGTTGGCACATTGGACAGGAAGAAGGAGCCTGGCGACTGTACAATGCACAGGCAGCCAAATTATTTCTCACTGGGAAAGTCAGGGACTTATTATCACTTTGCCCATGTGCCAGGAATGCAAAAACAGCTTGTCAAATGATGGTTTGCTCGGTTTAAACTGAATGCACAGCAAACGGAATTAGATGCTGATTCCTCACCTTGGCTGGGTCATCGAAAGGTGACAGCAGACTCCGGGATCACGAGTTTGCGCGTGATAGCCTTACTTTTATTCACTGTTCTTTCAGCTTTAGATTATTACTCAGGTTGTTGCTCTTCTGAACTTTCCCTGCTTTGTTGCAATTGCACCATCTTACATTTTACCTCTTGGTTCTTCGCCAAAGGCCACTGTTTCCGACCAGAAACCATCATGTTTTGACTCACCGGTCCCGAGGGCTCTAAGTTGTGGAAAATTTAACCCACTCCCTCCGACACGTTTCAGCCCTTCCGATCTTGTAACTCAGCCACTCCGTTGGGTGCCCAGTGACATTACCGCTGTGCATATCAATCAACACGCAGTGGAGCTCAGATTCTCATTCAGATGCCAGTCAAGAAATTGCATGCTAGAATGTATAATCGACAGTGGACGTGGTACCAAAGCTATTTTTACAGATGGAAAATGGAAAGCTTCCCGAGCGAATCTGGAAATAGACACAAAATGCTGGAGTGACTCAGCATCTCCGGATAGAAGGAATGGGTGACGTTTCAGGTAGAGACTCTTCTTCAGACCTGGAGGCAGTGGAGGCCAATTCAAGGGATGCTTTCAAGGGAGAGTTAGATAGAGCTCTTAAAGACAGCGGAGTCAGGGGGGCATGGGGAGAAGGCAGGAGCGGGGTACTGATTGGGAATGATCAGCCATGATCACATTGAATGGCGGTGCTGGCTCAAAGGGCCAAATGGCCTACTCCTGCACCTATTGTCTATTGTCCATTGTCTATTGAGTCAGGCAAGGCTGCCCACCCTCCTCTGTCTTGTTTGTTATGTTCACTCATAAAGTGATAATAAATTGCTGACTGTCTTGCTGTACTTCCCAAATTCATCTGGAAAGATGGGGCATGTGGGGGGTTGGGGTGGGGTGGATGGTGTTGTTGAGAAGGCCAGGCTGTGGGGCACACAGGTCAATGTCCTCCTGTACACCTATACATGGACAGTGTAAACCATCTTCATCTCGGCTCCATATTCATTCTGCAGACTGATTAGCATCTACAGCCTGTTTAAATGTGACTTCGGGACCAGAATCATCGCAGGAAGAGTGAAGATAGACACAAAATGCTGGGGTAACTCAGCGGGTTACCAACGGGTAGCATCTCTGGAGAAGTGGAATAGGTGACGTTTTGTGTCGAGACTCTTCTTCACACTGAGAGTCAGGGGAGTGGGAAACCAGGGGTATGAAAAGGTGCAGAACAAATCACAGCCGGCACCGATGACCAAGGAAAGGTGGAGCCCACAATGGCCCATTGTTGTCTGTGGAAGATGATCATGAAGGGATACAAACAGTGAAACTAGCAAGTTGACCAGGGTGGGGGGAGGATGGAATGCAAGGCTTACTTATAATTTCTTTTCTTTTGTTTGGTGTTAGTTTATGATTGTATGTGTTATTGCATTTTTATTGATTATTCTTATTGGTCTTATTGTTGAACTGCGGGTAATGTTTCATTTCATTACACATTTATGTGTATGTGACAAATAAACGACTATTGACTATTGACTAATTAGCGAAATCAATATTCATACTGCTGATAGACACAAAATGCTGGAGCAACTCAGCGGGGCAGGCAACATCTCTGGAGAGAAGGAATGGGTGACGTTTCGGGTCGAAACTTCTTCATACTGCTGGGTCGGCAAAATTCATAGGAAGAGTGAGGCCTTGTTCATTGGCAGTGGCTCCACAATCAGGCCCACGTGGCAAGGATTAGCTGGAACTAATCCTCAGGATAAAACATGAACTGTGACTGTTGGAGGGGTGTTCCCTCTCTAGAGCCTGGTCATCAGGTGTAGGAGCCTGGCCATCAAGTGTAAGGTGGTCTCGTTGTTGCTGTACGTGGCGCAGGTGTGGCCTGTATCTCGCTCCTCACTGCGGCAGGCACCTGAGCCATCTTCTGCTTCACCCGGAGTTCCAAAGTATGGATCATGTCCATCGTGATGTGATGTACATATCTCCAGAAACAAGGGGGAAACCCACCCGGCATAGACCTTGTCCTGATGGCCATGTTTGTGGGTGGCTGCATCAAGGCGTGCTTAGAGCTGGAGCGCACAAAGACCGAGGGCCACTCTGTGTTGTGGTCCAACCTGTCTCTGGGGTTGGAGTAGATTGTCCTGGTCTTGTTAGTTTTTTTAAATTTAGTTTTAGTGTTAGAGATACAGCATGGAAACAGGCCCTTCGGCCCACTGGACCCGTGCCGACCAATGACCACCCAAACACTAGTTCTATCCTACACCCGAGGGACAATTCACAGAAGCCAATTAACGTACAAATCTGCACGTCGTTGGAGTGTGGGAGGAAGCCGGAGCACCCGGAGAAAACCCACGCGGTCACAGGGAGAACGCACAAACTCCGCACCGATAACCTGGTCTACGTGGAAAGGCTTCTGCAGCCCATTGTCACGTAGTGGTCAGCGCAGAGTTCCTGCAAGACCTGAGGGAGGAGGCAGTGGATTCTGCAGAATTGTTTCTTGCAAAGACATGTGGAAGAACGTCTCATTGCCAGAGTTCATCCATAAGCACCAGGACCTCGCTTGGCCAGCAATGAGAGGTACCCTCCCCATCAGATCCTTCCTGCGTGACCCAACCTCAGTCCTGCTGCCCTCCAGATGGCTGTGGTATGAATGACACCACCTTCCACCTTTCTGCAAACTGCTTTGGCCAAGAGGTCTGGAGGAAGGATGCAAGGATCTTGTCGAGATTTACCCTGACCGTGCAACAGGGGACTCAGAGCTTCATGGGCTGTTCCCAGGGACGTGTATTGAGACAAACGCCAACTGCTGCTGGAAGATCATCAGTGTGGTCTACTCAAAGTTTGTTGCTCTTCCACGGTGAAGAGATGTCCCCAAGTGAAGACTGCCGACGGGCAAATTCCAAGATACAGAAGTACGTGTTGAGGGATGAACTGAAGCTCAGTGCAATCACTGCAAAGGCCTATATGGGAAGTGCAGTCACTGCAAAGGCCTTTATGGGAAGTGCAATCACTGCATTGGTCTTTATGGGAAGTGCAATCACTGCAAAGGCCTATATGGGAAGTGCAGTCACTGCAAAGGCCTATATGGGAAGTGCAGTCACTGCATTGGTCTATATGGGAAGTGCAGTCACTGCATTGGTCTATATGGGAAGTGCAGTCACTGCATTGGTCTTTATGGGAAGTGCAGTCACTGCATTGGTCTATATGGGAAGTGCAGTCACTGCATTGGTCTATATGGGAAGTGCAGTCACTGCATTGGTCTTTATGGGAAGTGCAGTCACTGCATTGGTCTTTATGGGAAGTGCAGTCACTGCATTGGTCTTTATGGGAAGTGCAGTCACTGCATTGGTCTTTATGGGAAGTGCAGTCACTGCATTGGTCTTTATGGGAAGTGCAGTCACTGCATTGGTCTTTATGGGAAGTGCAGTCACTGCATTGGTCTTTATGGGAAGTGCAGTCACTGCATTGGTCTATATGGGAAGTGCAGTCACTGCATTGGTCTATATGGGAAGTGCAGTCACTGCAAAGGCCTATACGGGAAGGTCCCACAGCATAAGGTCTTGCCACCACTGAGGGGCTGAGCCCTGTGCTAGAGCCTTTCAAATACTTCCATGGTTGTATTGTTTCAGGAGGAAACGCAAGTCACATTGATGCATTGTGAGGGCACATTTTGAAGATACAATGAATGCAGGGGTTGACGGATAGTATTCAGTGGATGTTTTATGAATAAAATATAAATAGGACCTGCTTGAAAAGATGTTGGCATTTCCATTGCCTGTTCAATGCTGATATACTTATAAGCTGATCTTTCAGTGGGCTGACACAGCAGGGACAGTGGTGGAGATGCTGCCTTACAGTGCCAGAGACCCGGGTGCGATCCTCACCATGGGTGTTGTCTGTACGGAGTTCGTACGTTCTCCCTGTGACTGCATGGGTTTTCCCAGGGTACTCGGGTTTCCTCCCACATTCCAAAGACATACTGGTTTGTAAGTTAATCTGGCTTCGCTAAAAGTGTAAATTGTCCCTGGTATGTCGGATAGAACTCATGTATGGGAGATCATTGGTCGGCGTGAACTCGGTGGGCCGAAGGGCCTGTTTCCGCACTGTAGCTCTTAACTAAACTAAACTAAGCAATTGACCGGTTCACATTATTATAAAAACAAATTGTTGGAAATTGGAATGAAAAATAGGAAATACTAAAAACACTCAGTGGCAATGATATCTATGTTCTTCTCTCCACAGATGCTGCTGGACCTGCACGGTACTTCCTCTTGCTCTCAGCTATTATTAGTTTGTCAGCAAATAAAGTCTTTGTAAATGCAGTTAAGAAAAATAAAACAGAGATTGCACATTTGTCTCCATTTACACTTCCTGCTTTAACTGTCATGGGGCTTGTTTGAATTACTAGTTTAGTTTCATGATGTGCATGTCCTTTAGGAAATAAACGATGACAGGATCTGAGAAAAAGTTGCAACAATTTGTCGTGTACTCCTTTGAAGATTGATTTGTTCAGAGATTAAAAATGGATTTGCTTGGGCATTTACAAAGGCACTATTATCTCCAGTGGAGAAATCAAAGGCGTGATCTTTACGTTATTGGTAGATCAATAGAGTGATACAATATGGAATGTAAAACCAATGACCTAGAAAGAGAATTTCATAAATGCCCATAATCTCTATTGTGAGGGTGTTTTCCTTGAAATCGTGGCACGAGCTTTTCGTCCTCTAAATATTCAATAATCTCTCACTTTCTTTTTCAAATATTTAATTTTGCAAAAAATGTAAAATTGTACATAGATAGCCCTGCATATCATTCATGGAATAAATCTCTCATTAAATAGTCACGTCAAAGCTATTACAGTGAACAACTTTATAGATAAACTCGCAGCTTCTAACCAAAGGGCTCTTAATCTTTAAATACTGTAGGCACACGGTGGACATCATCTCTGAAGCGAGAACTCCATCCGGCTGCAAGGCATCAGAATCCAGTTAAAACATTAAAAGACACAATTCTTTCTGATCTTTGACAAGCTTATCCTTTCTCAGACGGTGTGGAAGAGGGGGCTTGGTACGATTTGGGACCGAGGTTGATGTGGATTTAGGGTCTTAGCCGCTGAATATCGGACCTGCGGGTTTTGTCATTCAATTATCCAAGCAGGCACTTTTTAACACAGTGTCGCGAGTCGCAAAGTACAGGGAGCCACAGCACAAAGAGCAAGAAATAATTCAGTAGCGTTGTGGCAGCTTGGTTTGTTAGCAGCCTGAATAATTGGTGCCAGGAGCAGCTGAGGCTTATAAGAGACTCTTGTTCCCAAACATAAATTATAACCAGCATATCAAGGCAAGACTATTCATGTGATGACTTGGGAGCTCAATTTCCCTGTACAGGCTATTTAGATGTCCCCCCCCCCCCCCTAATTTATTTTATCTCTTTGAATAACTGTCTCCAAATGATTGCAGAACATGCATTGCCAGCAAACTACTTTAAAGGCTGTCAGCAAAACCAATGTATTTGAATGAAAATTTATTCAATGTAGAGAGAGAAAATGAACACGGTGGAGTAATAATCCCGACTGAACGAGAAGGAAAATATGATCAAGAATTCATACAATGGAAGAGGTAAAAGTGGGAGGAGGGTTGGTACTAGGGGATTGTATCAAACGAAGGGGACTTGGTACAGTGGGGGCGATATTGTGTTTAATGGGAGGGGTTTCAGCACAGTGAGGGAGGATACGATCATATTGGGTTTGTACAGAGAAATTCTATGGATCGAAAGGGGCTTGGTACAGGATTGAACACATTAGGTGGACATTGCAGTGAATTCTAAACCATGGAACCTCCCATTGTGAAGAAATGTCCTCTGTTGCACCGTTCCCAATGTTCAGAAAGGGATCGTTATGGTGTAGTAACATCACGTGACCTGTGGTGGGACTTGATATAGTGCAATCTTATTTAATGTGGTGGAAAGTGATAAGATGCCTTACAATAATCTGTAAGGGATTTACAGTGATGTAGATCTCCTTGCAACGTTGCCATGAGGGCGTGCAGCGTAGGTTTACTAGGTTAATTCCCGGAATGGCAGGACTGTCATATGTTGAAAGACTGGAGCGACTAGGCTTGTATACACTGGAATTTAGAAGGATGAGAGGAGATCTTATCGAAACGTATAAGATTATTAAGGGGTTGGACACGTTAGAGGCAGGAAACATGTTCCCAATGTTGGGGGAGTCCAGAACCAGGGGCCACAGTTTAAGAATAAGGGGTAGGCCATTTAGAACTGAGATGAGGAAAAATCTTTTATGTCAGAGAGTTGTAAATCTGTGGAATTCTCTGCCTCAGAAGGCAGTGGAGGCCAATTCTCTGAATGCATTCAAGAGAGAGCTAGATAGAGCTCTTAAGGATAGCGGAGTCAGGAGGTATGGGGAGAAGGCAGGAACGGGGTACTGATTGAGAATGATCAGCCATGATCACAATGAATGGCAGTGCTGGCTCGAAGGGCCGAATGGCCTCCTCCTGCACCGATTGTCTATTGTCTATTGTCTATTTGTTCTGACGGCCTTCCATAGTTGGGAGAGATTTAGTGTCGAGTTTGGTTTAGCCTGAAGAAGAGTCTCAACCCGAAATGCCACCCATTCCTTCTATGCAGAGATGCTGCCTGTCCCACTGAGTCACTCCAACAGTTTGTGTCTATCTTTGGTGTAAACCAGCATCTGCAGTTCCTTCCTACACATTTGGTTGTATATAGTGAGATATAAAGGATCTGTTACCTGTCAGTTGGCATTATGGAACTTATTACGGTCGAAGAGGTGCTGTAGGTCCTGATATGTATGAAGGTAGACAAATCTCCTGGGCTTGATTAGATATTATCTGAGGACACTGTGGGAAGCTAGAGGGGAAATTGCGGGAGCTCTGGCTGAGATTTATGAGTCATCATTAAATACAGGTAAGGTGCTGGAAGACTGGGGGGTAGTAAATGTTGTGCTTCTATTCAAGAAGGGCTGCAGGGAAAAGCCTGGGAACTACAGGCTAGTGAGCCTAACATCTGTGGATGGAAAGTTACTAGAGAATATTCTGAGGGATAGGATACACATGCATTTAGATGGACAAGGACTCGTTAGGAATAGTCAGCATGGTTATGTACATGGGAGGTCTTGTCTCACAAATCTGATTCAGTTTCTTGAAGATGTGACAAAAAAGGTTGATGAGGGCAGAATTGTAGACGCTGCACAGATGCACTTCAGTAAAGCATTCGACAAGATTCTGCTTGGAAGGCTGCTCTGGAAGGTTAGATCGCATGGGATCCAAGGAGAGATAGCTGAATGGGTAGAAAATTGGCTTCATGGAAGGAAGCAGAGGGTGATGGTGGAAGGTTGCTCTTCGGACTGGAGGCCTGTGACTAGTGGTGTGCCTCAGGGTTTGGTGCGGGCCCATTGCTGTTTGTCATCTACATCAATGATTTGGATGATTAGCAAGTTCGCAGAGGACACAAAAGTGGGTGGTATTGTAGATAGTGAGGATGGTTGCCAAGAATTGCAGCAGGATCTTGATCGGTTGGGCAGGTGGGTGAAGAATGGTTGTTTGAATTTAATTCAGATAAATGTGATGTGTTGAATTTTGGACAGGTCCTACACAGTGAATGGCAGGACTCTGGGGAGTGTTGTAGAGCAGAGGGATCCGGGAGTGTAGGTACATAGTTCCTTGAAAGTGGTGCCACAGGTAAATAGGGTGGTCAACAAAGCTTTTGGCACATTGGCCTTCATCAGTCAGAGTATTGAGTACAGACATTGGGAGGTCATGTTGCTGTTATGTAAGACGTTATGAGGCCACATTTAGAGTAGTGTGTTTAGTTTTGGGCACCATGTTATAGGAAAGATGTTGTCAAGCTGAAAAGTGTACAGAAAAGATTTACGAGGATGTTGCCAGGACTCGAGAGTCTGAGCTATAGGGAGAGGTTGAGTAGGCTAGGACTCTATTCCTTGGAGCGCAGGAGGATGAAAGGTGATCTTATAGAGGTGTATAAAATCACGAGAGGAATAGAGCAGTTAAACACACTCTTGCCGAGAGTGGGGGAATTGAGAACCAGATGGGACATGCTGGTCGGCGTGGGCAAGTTGGGCCGAAGGGCCTGTTTCCACACCGTATGACTCTGACCCTATGAATAAGGGAATCGAGAACCAGAGAACATACATTTAAGGTGAGGGGAGAAAGATTTAATAAGAACCTGAGGGGCAACTTTTTTATACAAAGGGTGGTGAGTGTATGGAACGAGTTGCCAGAGGAGGTAGTTGAGGCAGATACTATCGCAACGTTTAAGAAACATTTAGACAGGTACAAGGATAGGATAGGTTTAGAGACATATGGGCCAAATGCAGGCAGTTGGGACTAGTGTAGATGGGACATGTTGGTCGGTGTGGGCAAGTGGAGCAGAAGGGATTGTTTCCACACTGTATGACTCTACGACCCTAAATAATCGGAGTGAGTTTGGTGTATTGGATTTGAAAAAGACAAAAATTGTTCACTTACCACTCTTTATATCATGCGTATGCCTGTGTTGTGTCATAGAGTCATGGAAATAGTGTGGAAATAGGCCCTTCTGCCCAACTTGCACACACCGATGGGACATGTTGGTCCACATGCTGCACCAGTCCCACCTGCCTGCGTTTGGTCAATATCCCTCGAAACCTTTCCTATCTATGTATCTGTCTAACTGTTTCTTAAACGTTGCAATAGTCCCTGCCTCGACTACCTCCTCTGGCACCTTGTTCCATACACTCACCACCCTTTGTGTGAAAAAGTTATCCCTCAGATTCCTATTAAATCCTTTCCCCTTCACTGTAAACCTATTGTGTGGGTTTGATTGGGCAGAGATTAGATGGTATTGGAAATAAACCCCTATTAGGACATCCTCATTAGATGGGTTTATGGCTTTGTTGACTCGTGACAGAATACCCAGCCTTAGATATCATTAAAGTTTGTACACAGAACAGTAAATCCAGCACATTGGAATGCAAAGTATCCTGGGGCAGTTAGTTTCTCTTGAAAAGACAGCACCATCATTTTTGAAAGAGGAAGCAAATCTCGGATTATAAACTGAAATAGCCTGAAATACAAGCCAGTGCTTGGGACAGAGAAATGATGGTTTTGAGTGCAATCCTTTGTCAGATGAGCTTGGGTGTGGAAATGCCTGACGTATTTGATATTAGTTGGCCCCGCAGGCGTCCCAGACTCAGTATCCACGTAAACCTTGCAGAGGGTATCTATCATCAGCCTGTTATCATCTGAGACAGTGCTCCAAGCCTTGACTGAGAGCCATCCCTAGGGGCAGCAACACCCAGATACAGGGTCTTGTTCCCCTGGAATGATGCGTCCCACTCGGTGCGTTAGAGCCCTGCTGCAAAGTGGGAAGAAGGACAACTGAGTTGATCTGCCATTCTTGCCCCAGTCACCCGGGCACCCGGGCAAGGAGTAAAGCGGAGCATCGTGCGCACGACATCACGGGACCGCACTGTGGCGAGCCTCACAGACAGTGAGCCACACTGCGGTTTGAGGATGGAGAGGGGAAAAGAAGCACACCCCAAAGGAACAGTTGACCATTGCCATGCAGTAACTGTAAGTTGAATCGAGCAGATCCGTCAGAAAGTAGCAACATTTTTGTTTTTAAGATTTTGAAATGCAAGCATCCAGGAAGTAGCGTCAGCACTGTGCTGCTCGTGTCCTTTCTGCCCAGCTACATTGCTTGATGCTCTCCAGTGATTCTGACATCTGTTGGTGTCCAGCGCTTGGTTGCTGTGAGCGGGCACCTAGTATCTGCAGTGGAGCCCAGTTGACAAGCGTGCATCTCAAAACGTCAACGTCTTACGCTAATTGATTAGGTTTCCAATTCAGGCTTTGGGTTACTTCACAATGAATTCGGCTCCGGAGCCCAATAGGCTGCCTGTGTGTCCAAGGTCGTTCTCCTGGTCATCCCTGATGAACAGGTCTCCAGGGGCAAACATCTGTAAGGCAGCTGGATTTCGCCACTCATCCAGATGCCACAGTCATCCCTTCGCGGAGGGAGGGATGCAAGACGTCAACACGATTTAAAGTCTTGCTTTCACTTCTCAGATCAAATCCTTCGACAAATGTGCCGTTGAATGGGTGTCACTCAGTGCAAGAACACCATTGCCGCTCCACCACACGGCGCCAGCTCACAGCTCCTCCTCCGACCTGTTGCTCAGCAGGCAGTCTCTGATTTCAGTGCTCTCCTGTAAGCTGCCGGGATGCTCCGAACTCAAGGTGCTCCCTGCCCTGGAGCGGTAAGGGGGTAGTTCAGGGTGGCCGAGGTTTTCCGTGCCCGACAGGTATGGAGGCGGTGGCAGGTCGAACCATGGCGGTCTGCTGGTGGTGAGAAAGAAACAACATGTCTTTACAAATACTGAGCATTAAGGAATACATCTACGCTAATTAAAATACAAGAGGGTTTCCAGTGGCCACCTAGTGACCTTCTGGCCAACCCAGGTTGAACTGGTGTCTACAATTAAATACATTTCTACTCATGATTGCATTCAGCGATGATAACATACAGAGTTTTCAACACAGAGTTTCTGGGGTAAAGGAAACCTCTCTATTTGTCCTTGTGTGATCACTGCATAGGTGGAGGGAGGGTTGTTACGGGGGGGGGATTGTATCAATTGTAGATTTGGTACAGTGGGGCAGAAATTGTAAATTGAAATAACGAGAGGGTTCATGTTCATATGTTCTAGAACAGAATTAGGCCATTCGGCCCATCAAGTCTACTCCGCCACTCAACCATGGCTGATCTATCTTTCCCTCTCAACCCCATTCTGCCTTTTCCCCATAACCCCTGACATTCTTAAGAATAGTGTTTCGTACAGTGAGGGAGGATATGTTCACATTGGGTTTATACATAGAACATCTATAGATTGAAAGGGGCTTGGTAAAGGATTCAACACATTAGGTGGACATTGCAGTGAATTCTAAACAAAGCAGCCTCCCATTGTAAAGAAACATCCTCTGTTACACCCAGTTCCCAAGGTTCAGAAAGGGATTATTATGGAGCATTAAAATCACGTGACAGGCGATGGGACTTAATATAGTGCAATATTATTTAGTGAGGTGGAAATGGGTTAGTAATAATTAAAGTGGCCAAGGAGACACAAGGAACGGCAGCTGTTGGAATCTTGATCAAAGGGCCACACGATGGCACAGTGGGAGAGTTGCTGCCTTACAGCGCCATGGACCCAGGTTCACCCTGACTATGGATGCTGTCTGTACAGAGTATGTATGTTCTCCCAGTGGGTTTTCTGCGGGTGCTCTGGTTTCCTCCCACGTTGCAAAGACGTGCACGTTTGCAAGTTAATTGGCGAAGGGCAGCTTTCCATATCTCTGAACTAAATTAAAACACAAAGAACTGGAGGAACTCAGTGGGTCAGGCAACATATGTGGAGGGTAGACACAACAATCTGGAGAAACTCAGCAGGTCAGGCAGCATCTCTGGAGAGAAGGAATGGGTGACGTTTCGGGTCGAGACCCTTTTTCAGACTAAACATATGTGGAGGGAATGGACAGGTGGCTTTTTGGGGGTTGGGACTTTTCTTCAGACCGCTAGTAAGGGGGGGGGGGGGGGGGGGGAGCTGGATAAGAGAGGTGAGGGTGGAACACACCATGGCAAGTGATGTGATGATGGACATACGATGCTGCAGTAACTCAGCGGGTCAGGCAGCATCTCTGGAGCAAAGGGATGGCTGACATTTTGGGTCGAGACTCTACTTCAGACTGAGAGTCAGGGGAGAGGGACACTAGAGGTATGAAATAGTGCAGCATTTTGTGTCTATCTTCGGTGTACACCAGCATCTGCAGTTCCTACCAACACAAGTGATAAGTGGATGCAGGTCAGAAGGGGGGGTTGATTGGTAGATGGGAGGAATAAGTGTCAAAGGTTGGAAGCAGTCAGAAAAGGAAAAAAGGAATGGATGTAAAACCATATAGAGAGGGACACAAGTAGAAGGGGCTGAGGGGGAGGGGAAACGTGGGGCTAAGGATCTGGCCCTGGGATCAGGGGTTGAGCATCAAAGGGGGAGAGAATGGTAGGTTGAGTGGACGTGTGCCTAAAAGGTGCACGAGACACAACTTCACAGGGGTTCCAACCGAGTGAGTAAAACACACAGTAGGGAGTGCCCAGTGACATTTGAAAGGCAACATCCAGTTAGTGACTGTCATGGCAATTACATTGCACTGAGAATGACCTGGTGGAACTTCAGCAGTGATACAAAGTGGTCCAGGATCTAGGGTGGCACAACGGTAGAGTTACTGCCTCACAGCGCCAGTGACCCGGGTCCTGACCCCACGTGCTGTCTGTGCGGAGTTTGTACGTTCTCCCTGTGACCGCGTTGGTTTTCTCCGGGTGCTCCGGTTTCCTCCCACACTCCGAAGACGTACGTGTTTGTAGCATAATTGGCTTTGGTAAAATTGTAAAATTGTCCCTAGAGGGTAGGATGATGTGAGTGTACATCACTGGTCAGAGTGGACTCTGTGGGCAGAAGAGCCTGTTTCTGCGCTGTACCTCTTAAAGTCTAAAAAGTTTAGAAGTCCAAAGAATAGTCATTACCAGGTTTGCGCTTGGTGAATTTTTAATTGTGCTTGACTAGAAAGAAAAACTGAAATATGTGACTGAACTTTGAGGCCACTTGTTTAACCGCCCTTCATTATCAGGTCCCCATTAAAAAAATATGCTCACTTTGATAGCCCTATTAAACTGAGTCTCACTAACACCCACTAAAGAGAGTTTCACAATCATTCTCTCATTAAGGAATCAGCCTGATTTAAAATGCAGCCATTAATTGGACAGTATCAATAGCTCAACCACATTCAGGTCTATTAGACCGCTACTCCATCCATCACCTTTAAATAATTTACTCTGGAGATGGCCAGTTGCTTTTCCAATACATGGAAAACAATGAGGCACCGCTGCCACAACCTCTCCTGGTCTACGAGGAACGTGGGCAGCGGCCAGAACAGGGGCATCACAGGGCCAAGTCACACACAACCCGGACCTGCAAACCTACTGCCATTCCAGCTGCTCCCTTTGCCCAACAGCACTGCAGGAGAGCCTTTAGTGAACTGCAGTCTTTCAAGAAGGCAGCTCACCATTACTTCCCAAGCACAATTAAAAAGGAGCATTAAATATTGGCCCAGATAACGAAGATAAAGGACTCTTGCCACGGCGGCCATAGTGAGTAGATGATTTTATCATCCAAGTCCCATGAAAGAGAATGTCTCGTGATCAGGGAGCATCGAGGCTGGCAAGCACCCTAATGGAGCTGAGTTTGACAGGAAGCCGAGTTTGACAGGAAGCCGAGTTTGACAGGTGTGTGGATGACAATATGAGAATAACCCTGCTCTGGTGAATAGAACGCGGGCAGTGTGTGAAGTTCATGTTTCCAGCTAAACGTGGCAGTAACCAGCCGAGATTAACCTCACTGTCAGTAGCAATATCATGAGTGGTTAACTTCAGTTAAAGATAGCCTGCCCTGTTATGAGGAGGCCTGCACCTTCCAAACGAGAGGTCCACTGCCGGTGCTGGAGATCACTCAAGTCCCAATGCCTTGAAATTGCGGATTTCATGAGGTCAGGGTGAGATGTGAATGATCTACCACAAGCAGAAATCCACATTAAAACTGGACATTTTATCAATAAGCTCTTGTTTCGTTTGATGGCTACAGGCAGTTCTAAAACACTGCAAGCTTTCTGGATTTGGTCACAAATTAAGGATTCCAAGACCTCTGTTCCATGACAGATCAGATTCAACCAAGACTCCATTATCCTCAAATTATCATTTCTTTCCTGTGGTGTGTACATCACTGCCCCGGGCTAGCATTTATTTGACAGGCCAGGCCAGTCTGAAGAAGGATCTCGACCCGAAACGTCACCCATTCCTTCTATCCAGAGATGCTGCCTGTCCCGCTGAGTTACTCCAGCATTTTGTGTCTGCCTTCAGCATTTATTGCCCATTGCTAATTGTCCTTGGGAAGGCGACGAAGCTGATGCCTTGAATCACTTCAGTGGGGAGGGGAGGGGGTTCCAGGTATTCAAGCAAATGATCCCGTGAGTCAGGACGGTGTGTGACTTGGGCGGATGGTTTGTGGGATCAGTGTTCCAGTGCTAATGCTGCCCTTGTCCTCCAGCTGCTAGTGAATGTGAGTGTGCCAGCAGCTGGTGAAGTGGCTTTGACCAGCAGTTGGAGGGCATCGCCAGTGAGCCAGTGTGCCTGTGATATGAGAGAGATCTCTCAGGTGGTGGATGGGGTGATGATCAAGGAGACTATATTGGCATCAAAGACAATCCAATAGAAGCAACCATTTGATCCTGACTATGGGTGCTGTCTATATGGAGTTTGTACGAGGGATTTCTCCGGGTGCTCCGGTTTCCTCCCACACTACAAAAAAGACGTCCAGTTTTGTCGGTTAATTGGCTTTGGTAAAACTGTAAATTGTCCCTAGTGTGTCGGATAGTGTTAGTGTACAGGGATCACTGGTCGGCGTGGACTCGATGGGCCGAAGGGCCTGTTTCCGGGCTGAATCTCTAAACCTAAACACTAAAGAAGCAACATCTGGGATGCGTAGTGGTGCAGCGGGTAGAGCCGCTGCCTCACAGCTCCAGTGACACGGGTTCAATCCTGACTTCGGATTCCCCCTGCGCACACCTGCAGAGCTTTGCATATTCACACTGTGACCATGTGGGCATCCATCTGGTGCTCCGATTTCCCCCCACGTCCCAAGGTTGGGAGGTTAACGGATTGTTTATTGTACCCGTATCTCACGTTATTTATGCACATGACAATATATTTGACTTGACTTAATTGGCACAATAAATTGTCTCTGGTGTGGATGGGAATGTGTGAGTGAATCAAATGGAATGATGTAAAGGGGTATATAAAACTATCAGTGGGATAGATCGGGTAGACACTCAAAACCTTTTTCCCCAAATACTAGAGGGCAGAACCAGAGGTGAGGATAGGCACAAAATGCTGGAGTGACTCAGCAGGTCAGGCAGCATCTCTGGAGAAAAGGAATAGGTGACTTTTCGGGTCGAAATCCTTCTTCAGAGTGAAGAAGTTGCTGCCTGACCCGCTGAGTTACACCAACATTTTGTGTCTATCTTCGATGTAAACCAGCATCCTTCCTACAGACCTTGACGTGAGATGGGCAAAGTTTAAAGGAGATGTCTGAGGCAAGTTTTTTTAGAGAGTAGTGGATGCCTGAAACATGCTGCCAGAAGAGGTGGTGAAGACAGACAGATAGGTGTTTGAGAGACTTTTATATAGGCACATGGATATGCAAGGAATGGAGGGGTATGGATCACGTCCAGGCAGATGAGATTAGGTTATCCTGGCATCATGTTCGGCACAGACACTGTGGGCCGAAGGGCCTGTTTCTGTACTGTTCCATGACTGATGTTTCATTCTACCTGTACCTCACTGTACTTGTCCATAAGACACTAATCTTGACTTGACTTATTTGGCCACGGTATTTGCCCATGACGTGCTGGCGAGCAGTAGAATCTGGGGGGAATGGATGGCAATGTGTGAGTGAATAAAATGGATGGTCGTAAATAGGTGCTTGATGGTTGCAACATACTGGATGCCCTGCTTCTACGTTGCCCGTCACCACAATAGCGGACAGCACGGTGGCGCAGCAGTAGATTTGCTGCCTTGCAGTGCCAGAGACCCGGGTTCAATCCTGACTTTGGGCGCTAACTGTACAGAGTCGGTACGGTCTCCCTGTGACCTGCGTGGGCTTTCTCCGGGTGCTCTGGTTTCCTCCCACACTACAAAGATGTCCATGTTAACTGGCTTGATATAATTGTAAGTTGTCTCTAGTGTGTAGGATAGTGCAAGTGCAGGGGGATTGCTAGTCGGCGCAGACTCGGTGGGCCGAAGGGCATGTTTCTGCGCTGTATCTCTAAACTAAAAGCAATAATCTAAACACAAGACCTGCCCATAATGTACCTCATTGTTACAAACCATTTTATAGTCAGACAAGTCGTGAACAATAGCAGTGTGCAGGAAGGGACTACAGATGCTGGTTTAAACCGAAGATGCTGGAGTAACTCAGCGGGACAGGCAGCATCTCTGGAGAGAAGGGACGGGTGAGGTTTCAGGTCGAGACCCTTCTTCAGACAGTAGCGGTGTGGCAGGTTGTTGCTTACCTCTGTCCCAGCATGGCCTCGGAGTAGGAGGGGGGCACCTCCTGTGGGGTGAGGGGGTGGTGGCAGCGGGAGCTGGCGGTGAGCTGGATGCCGTTGCTGGCGTTGTAGGTGACGCTGCAGTGGTGGGCACGGTCCAGGATGACCAGGCGTGAGAGCAGCAGCGGGTGCTGCAGGCGCTGCAGGGGTGGCGTCACGTGGCCCATCAGGTTGTTGCGCTTACGGTGGTGGTGTAACACCATGGCCAGCAGCGCCATCAGCAGCACGAACACCACGGAGCTGCCGATGATGGCAAAGATCACGCTGGGATAGTAGGGGAACATCCGGATGTCCGACGTCACGTAGTCATGACCTCCGCCCAGGCTGCTGTCTGGAGTTCAGAAGTCAAAATTAGGCCATGGGAATTTGGCACTCTGCACCTTCCCCTTTAATCTATCTATTGTACTTCAGTTTCATAAGTTCATACGTAATCAGAGCAGAATTAGGCCATTCGACCCATCAAGTCTATTCCGTCATTCAATCATGGCTGGCCTCCAATAGGAGGAACAGCACCTCATATTTCGCCTGGGCAGCTTGCAGCCCAGTGGTATGAACACCGACTTCTCCAACTTTAGATAGTTCCTCTGTCCCTCTCTTCCCCTCCTCCTTCCCAGATCTCCCTCTATCTTCCTGTCTCCACCTATATCCTTCCTTTGTCCTGCCGCCCTGACATCAGTCTGAAGAAGGGTCTCGACCCGAAACGTCACCCATTCCTTCTCTCCTGAGATGCTGCCTGACCTGCTGAGTTACTCCAGCATTTTGTGAATAAATACCTTCGATTTGTACCAGCATCTGCAGTTATTTTCTTATTCAATCATGGCTGATCTATCTCTGCCTCTCAACCCCATTCTCCTGACTTCTTCCCGTACAAATCAAAAATCTGTCAATCCCCGCCTTAAAAATATCCATTGACTTGCCCTCCTCAGCCATCTGTGGCAATGAATCCCACAGATTCACCACCCTCTGACAACTAGGAAGTAAGAGCCAGGAGTCGGACAGCACAATGGGGGAATTCCAGGCAGTCATAGAGATACTTGTGCCGGGAAACTGACCCGTACCGAGACCAACCACCGCCCACTGCCATCTCCTTCTAAAACAAAGTGGCAGGATATTAGTATATGACTGGCACATACACATCATTTTAATGCAAGTTGACTCGTGCCATAACATTGCTCACATAAATCACATGACGCGCTTTTTTCCACTTTATGTTTTAGACTTTAGAGATACAGTGTGGAAACGGGCCCTTCGGCCCACTGAGTCCGTGCCGACCAGCGAACCCCGCACACTAACACTATCCTACACACTGGGGACAATTTTACCAAAGCCAGTTAACCTACAAAGCTGTATGTCTTTGAAGTGTGGGAGGAAACCGGAGCATCTAAAACCCATGCGGTCATGGGGAGAATGTACAAACTCCATACAGACAGCACCCGTAGTCAGGATCGAACCTGGGTCTCTGGGCGGTAAGGCAGGAACCTTACCACTGTGCCACCATGTCACCACATTCGGGCCACATGGTCCTGGCGCATCACTCATTCCCAATTGCTCAGGGCTGGTCAGATCCACAGCACCAGCTGACTTGCTAAGATCCTAAGACACAATCCTGGCGGCGGGCATGGTATGACTGATGTAGCATGTGGCCCTGCTCTGCAGTATTACTGAACACAAGACACTTGCTACTAAACAAAGGCCCTACTGTAAGACGACTCGGACATTCCCATGACAGGACTCAAGGTCATCACAGTTCACAGCACACAGCATCGAGAGGAAGTGTCCTGGGCCAACAGACCTCTGCTTTGGGACCCCGGAATTCTCTTGTGACGCTCAAACATCTATTGAATTGTCGTTAGACTAACTGTAGTCCAACAACCAATTAGTTCGGGAGGTTTGCCAAAAGAGTCTCTATGTTTCAAACACTTTGTACATTGTGGTGTAGCCATGTGAGCTCATTGTCTTTTCAGGATTGTAACTGCACCCTCATTTTTGGGAGCTTGATTATACAAATATTCAAACCCCTCTGTCTTTGTCAACTTTGAACTAATTGCTCATTATGTGTCGTGCTTCGATCACTGAATTGCAATGAGAGGAGCCCATTGTTAAACTTTTGACGGCTCATAAAATCATTCACTTGGAATTTAATCCAAACAAAAACAGGAAATGCCTAGCTAATAGACACATGAAAATAATGAGCTAGGCAGAAGATGTTCTGTCTCGGCATTAACTCTTGGTTCATCTGGATACATTTGCATGGTATAATTGTGAAGGGGGCAACAAAGATACAGGTACTGGTGGTTCTTAAACATCTTGAATAGGATGATAGATGCAAGGAAATGATCAACGATTAGATATGAGGAGCCATACTGATTGAAATGATTTAACACGTCGCATAAATGCTGTATGAACTGCAAGCAGATGTGTGTAATACTGAGATGCAAGGAACTGCAGACGCTGGTTTACAAAACAAACAAACCCAAAGCACTGGAGCAACTCAGTGAGTCAGGCAGCATAGACACAAAATGCTGGAGTAACTCAGCGGGTCAGGCAGCAGACACAAGATGCTGGAGCAACTCGGCGTTCAGGCAGCATAGATACAAAATGCTGGAGTAACTCAGCGGGACAGGCAACATCTCTGGAGAGAAGGAATGGGTGACGTTTTGGGTCGAGACCCTTCTTCAGACTGATTGTGGTTGGGGACGGGGTAGCGGGAAGTGAGGCGGGGGCAGGGCGAAGCCCGGCGAGAAATAGGTGGTGCAGAGGAGGATCAGTGCGAGCCGGTCTCAGAGAACTCCTGTGGGAGAGTGGAGGAGAACCTCTTCATAGCAGACATAGCAGGCATACCTTGAGAGGGATTTCACAGTGAGCTTCGGAAAGGAGATGCAAGGAACTGCAGACGCAGGTTTAAGAAACAAAAACAACACAAAGCGCTGGAGTAACTCAGCTAGTCAGGCAGCATCTCAGGAGAACATGGGGAGGTGATGTTTCGGGTCGGGACCCTTGATCAAACTGATTGTGGTGGTTTGAGGGGGGTACCTGGAAGAGATGTGGAAGCAGGATAAATACAGTGTAATAGCTATCAGCAGGGGGGGGGGGGGATCTAAACAATCACTGGTGCGAGGAAAATGAAATGATATCAGAAAACACTCTGCAGGTCAGAAAAGGTTTCAGATCAGTAAGCTTTTCTGAGAAGTTAAGCTTTTACCAGTCATTCACACCAACGGGGTGCCTCTACATCATACGTTCCCACTTCATTACTCTAGTCACTTCCTCAGACAACATTCTTGTTTGTTACATATAGCTGATCCTTCAAAAATCCACCTGGGTTCCTTTCAACTTCTCAAAATGCTCAAGTTGCTTTCCCTCCACTTCTATACTGCAGTCATCTCCCCATCACAAATATTAAATCAGGAGGCAATTTCCGGGCATTCTACTCCCCCCTCCCTCCCTCCCTCCCCCTGGCCTCCCTTTCTTAAGCACTGGAGTTAAATTTTCCATTTTCTTGTCTGATGGAATAATTCCTGAATCAAGAGAACTTAGCAGAATTACAATTGCCGGCAATTTCCTCAGTCGTCCCCTTGAAAACCCAGGGGGTAGAAAGACCTGACGGTTTTGATTACCACGATACATTCTAATGCCGTTTGGTTGTTCTCATTAACTTTAGTGAGTGCCAATCGTGGATTCATTATCAGTTTCCCTGGAGCTTCTGATACATTACCCTCTCATGACAACTGACACTGTCTCCTGTATCTGTTCAATACATTTGCCACTTCCCTCCTCTCATTTGCAATCTTACCTGCAAGCTATTTTAGATGTGAAACAGAGTGTCTTCTCTGTCATTCATATTCCCAATGTACTCCTCTCATTAATTCCTGAGACTTCCTTTCAACAATAATTGTAAAAAAAGATGTGTTGATTTTCATAACCCTTTCATTTTTGCAGTTATTACTCTTTTTACTCTTTTACTTTTCCTTACATCTCCCCTCCTCCCCTGGATCTACAAGATTCATTGTACTTTTGTGTGTATTTTCCTTCAGATTTATTAATCTTGCAGCTCTTTTGTTCACCGTGGCTATTTGTCTGGCAAGTATAGTGTCGGCCAGCACGGTGGTACAGCAGTAGAGTTGCTGCCTTCCAGTGCCAGAGACCGGGTTTGATACTGACTACGGGTGCTGTCTGTATGGTGATTGTGACCGCGTGGGTTGTCTCCAGGTGTCCCGGTTTCCTCCCACACTCCAAAGAAGTACAGGTTTGTAGGTTAATTGGCTGTGGTAATATTGTAAAATTGTCCCTAGTGTGTAGGATAGTGTTCATGTACGGGGTGATCGCTGGTCGGCATGGATTCGGTGGGCCGAAGGGCCTGTTTCCACGCTGCATTTCTAAACGAAACTAAACAAGTCCTGGCCCTTCAGGGGAGAATCAGGACATTTACTTCTGCGCATCTCTCACAGCCTCACTGAAGATGACTGTCTTCTCCTGCGGCAGTCCTTGGGGTTGAGGCTGGCTTGCTTCCACAGCAGATGTGAACAATGGAGGATGCCTGCACGTGAGAAGCTGCAGCGGACCAGGTCCGGACAGCTTGACATCTTGGTCCAACAGCGAGGAGCTCCAACGCATTTGGAGATCAGGAACAGTGGCATTGACGCTGGGGACTTGTGTACATAGGTGTGTAGAAAGGAACTGCAGATGCTGGTTTAAACCGAAGAAAGACACAAAACGATGGAGTAACTTAGCGGGACAGGCAGCATCTCTGGAGAGAAGGAATGGGTGACTTTTCGGGTTGAGACCCTCCGTACATAGGTGGGGACACAGAGACCGATGTTTCCACTCAATTTAAAACACACGCACACGTACACACACTCCTGACCATACATACATTCTGTATCTTGAATGCACACGCACGCACGCGCACACACACACACACACACACACTAAACTCAGATGTATCCTGACCATGCACATACTAATCTTGGCTCTACACACACTTAGAGGCATATCCTGAACAAATACACACACGCTCACAGAGATTCTCCGATCACACGCACGCGCACACACACACACACACACAAACACACACACACCACTGTTACCTGAGCCCACTTGCTCTCTCCCTTCCCTATGCTTGTCCTGCCCTCACCTCTAGGTCCTCCCTCTCCTAACCCCTTCCCTCAGTCCCCCTCCTACCGTAACAGGTTAATGAGAATGATGTTCTGATCTTTCCAGTTCTTTTTCTCCTCTCCTCTGTTCCCTACAATTTAATTGGGGAGGCAAATAAACCCAGTGTGGTGGGGAAATGAATACCAAGCAAATCCTGCTTTGATTAGCAGTCTAGGCCTCATTCACGTGTTTCTTGTGTTAATTAAAAAACTTAAATGTCTTTGTCGAATGGAGAAGCCAGACTAAATTCCATGTTCTTTTGATTAAGCAAAGCTATTTCTTTTCAAAGTCAAATTGGTAATTAAAAAAAATCTTAGCTCCACAACACCACTTTAATCTATTTTACCTGCATGAGATACCGAAATAATTTACTGGCCTTCAATAGACTACCTGACTCAGAGAAGGTTTATTATATAATCAAAAAGAATTGCATCAACTCTGCCTATAATATCCGAGATGATGAACAGAATGCTTTTGATGGCATTTGGAGGATTGCTTTAGGATTTTTTCTGCATTTGACAAGATGACATACATGAAAAATATTTGATCAATACATGTACTTCTATTACATTAACTATTCTCAAACATAAATTATTAAGAACATAAAAATAGAAGGAAATTCATCTTAGCTCACCTGCTAAATGACAGGCATAATCTACACCCCCACTGACACCGGTCCAGACATATAATCAGTCTGCAGGAAAACTCGGTGTAAAGTGTAGATGCAAGGAACTGCAGATGCTGCCTTACACAAAAAAGACACGAAGCATTGGAGTAACTCAGCTAGTCGGGCAGCATCTCTGGAGGACATGAAGAAGAGTCTCGACGGTAAACATTGCCTATCCATGTCCTCCAGAGATGCTGTCTGAGGCACTGAGGTATTCCAGCACCTTTTGTCAGTAAAAGGTGGTCAGGCCAAATGCAACATTTATCTAGTCCTGTGTTGGCCAGTGATTGTCCTGTTGCCCTTGAGGCTTAGCAACACAGCAAGAATCAGATAAACTGTCAAATGGGTTCACGTCCTTTACCTAGAACTGGCTGACAAGGTTCAATAGTCAATAGTCAATTTATTTGTCACATACACATAAATGTGCTGTGAAATGAAAAATTACCCGCAGTTCAACAATAAGACCAATAAGAATAATCAATAAAAATGCAATAACACATACAATCATAACCAACACCGAACAAAAGAAACATCCATCACAGTGAGTCTCCTCCAGTCACCTCCTCACTGTGACGGAAGGCCAGAATGTCATCTGCCATCTTCTCCCGCGGTCAGGCTGTTGAAGTTGCCACGTCGGGGCGGTCGGAGCTCCCGACATTGAAGCTCCCGCCGTGCGGAGAAAATCCCGCGGCCTATTCCAGATACAGATCTTCCCCAGGTAACGATTGCCCGCCTTACGTACAGCCCACAGACACAAATGATTGTTTGGGAGCAGGGTGGGATGGATTTCCAGGATGGATTTGCCAGGTGCTTCGCGGGGGCTGCCGGCATCTTCCACCGTGTGGGAACTCTGTTCACGGCACTACCTCAAAGGTCGAATTAATCGCCCTGTCTAAACCACGCGTTGTCCTTGTTTATCTTTAAATATATTGTCAAGCGACCCACATTTCCGACTTTAGAACTGGCTGGTTTACAAACAGGTTCTCTGCCTTAACCTGAAGAGCAACTACAAGTGGCTGGGCAACTCAGCATTGAAAAAACACCCAGCCTTGACTTTAAATCTATCCTCATAGTATTTGAGTATCCTCATAGTATTTGTCCAAACTGCATCTCATTTCAAAATCACTGCATCTCTCAGACCAAGAAGCGGATCCAGCCAGTCCAATTCTGCTGGAAAGAAAACAAGTCAATCACTGCAGTTCACCTCTATTTTTCCTTCCGTCCCACGTCCTTAACTTGTACGGCAACATTGTACTCAATTTGCCTCAGGGCATTACAAGGGCGGCACAGTGGTGCAGCGGTAGAGTTGCTGCCTTACAGCGCCTGGGACCCGGGTTCAATCCTGACTACGGGTGCTGTCTGTACGAAGTCTGCACGTTCTTCCTGTGACCGCGTGGGTTTTCTCCGGGTGCTCCAG
Organism: Rhinoraja longicauda; assembly: GCF_053455715.1. Lineage (NCBI taxonomy): Eukaryota > Metazoa > Chordata > Chondrichthyes > Rajiformes > Arhynchobatidae > Rhinoraja > Rhinoraja longicauda. The sequence continues at coordinate 9,359,819 of NC_135970.1, read as the reverse complement.
TTTCCTCCCACATTCTAAAGACGTGCAGGTTTGTAGGTTAATTGCAGATGCTGGTTTACAAAAAGACACAAAGTGCTGGAATAACAGCAGGCCAGGAGGCATTCCACGGAGAACATGGAGGGACAATGTTTCAGTATACTAAATTTACTGGATCTCATTGATTTTTTCCAAATGTTGCCTCATTAGTGATCTATACAAGGTTGGAATGATTGATGTCAAAGATTGATGTCCAGAACTACTCCCAATATGTGATAATCCTCACGGTGGTGCTTGCTTTACACTTTAGCCTCATTGACCAGGTACTTAAGAAATATTTTGCTCAGCTTTATTAAGTAACTGCAGTCTGATTTTCTTCCCCTCCTTTATCATGAGATCAATTACGATTTTCTCACGCTCTATGGCATTTACTATTTCTGAACGGTTCCACAAAATGTTACATTGATCTGCAGTAAAATCGAATTGCAGATCCATATTCCCCCAGCCAAACTGATCCCTTTCTCTCTAATTGCTGTTCGCTTCATAAGAACGTAAAAATAGATGCTCCTCGTGCCTGTTCATCTCAGCTCTACTTTCCATCAATCAGGAGGGGCTGTAGAGCACTCTCCTCCAGCTCAGCTGCCCAAAGAAATCCTTCCCCATCTTGTGTTTGTTTCACTGTGCCACGCAAGCTGTGGCGTTAGTCATCGGGTTAACGACTGCGCCAACACCAAATAAACAGGGCTGCATCATTTTCCAGTCTCACTGTAACACTGCACCTCACCTTAAACAGGTGGAGTGGGACCTCCATTGTTCCCACCTCCATTGTTCAACCAGAGTCAATGCATCTGGAGGATGAGCTTCATGTTCCATGAGGGACTTATTCGCTGAACATCTGAGAGGCGAGCGTTACACTAAACATTACCGGCCCTCTATCCTACCGTACAATACCGCACACCAACTACAGCAGTTCACGGGAGAGACCTGGCAAAAATTGGACATTTCCCTTTCCCGGGAGCCATCCTCAGTAAAATGAAGATATATCAGTGATAAAATGCACAATCACCTCGAGTCACCAGCGCAGCCTGTGGCTATCTGTGGAGAAGTGTGCTTGTAAGGTTAGTAAAAGTTCCTTTGAATGAGAACAGATGGTTGATGTCACAATGGGTGACGTTTTGAGTCGAGACCCTTCTTCAGACCCTGAAGAAAGGTCTCGACCCAAAGAGTCACCCATTCCTTCTCTCCAGAGAAGGAGGGCTATCGAGTGCAAAGGTTAAGCATGCCACAAGTTTTTTGCTGCAGGTGAACATGATGGAGAAGTGCAGATATTCGTTTGTACCAAAGATGCTGAACACAAGATGCTGAAGTAACTCAGTGGGTCAGGCAGCATCTACCTTTAGTTTTTTACATTATAATTTTGGACATGTAGCCCACTGAGTCCGCGCCGACCAGTGATCCACACACACCAACACTTCCCTACACATTACGGACTATTTACAATCTTTACCGAAGCTCAAACCTGTACGTCTTTGAAATTTGGGCGCAAACTGGAGCACCCGGAGAAAACCCACTCAGGTCACAGCGAGAACGTACAAACTCCGTACAGACTGCACCCCCAGTCAAGATCGAACCTGGGTCTCTGGCGCTTTAAGGCAGCAACTCTACCACTGTGCCACCGTGCTGCCCTTGTCTTTGGAGACTGGCATGTCTAACATCAGGCAGGATGTGGATTTCAGTCATCCTTCTCCTATGGACTACATATTGCGCTCGTAACACCTTGGCAGTGAATTTTGCCTTTGCCAAGTAGCCAGGAATGATAACGAAAGTGAATGAAAAGCATACGTGGTGTCAGTATTGAACATTCTCCAGTCACATGCAGCAAAAATATCCATCCCACTACATGTCTTGAATATCAAGCAGCTCTGGGGCCACATATCATTTAATCTCCAGCTTAAATAATGTTTTGTTGACAGGTTGGCCGGTGATGACACAATGTGAGGAAACAATCTATGTGTCAGGTCAGGAGAACTCTGCTGGGTAGAGCAGTGGGGAGGTTGGCTATGTTGCTGACCATCAAGGGCTGGGTTATGGGAGTTGAGTTTAGATTAGATTATCGTCACGTGTACCGAGCGAGGTACAGTGAAAACCTTTTGTTGCATGCTAACCAGTCAGCGGGAGAACTATACATGATTACAACCGAGCTGTCCACGGTATACATGGAAAACAGTCTCCCAGCCCGCAGAAGTGGCAAGCAGCTGACGAGTCTATGAACTGGCTCAGAAATTGGTTGCATGGGGCTCCTCGGTGTAGTACCCTCCGCCACAGGTCCCTGATATAAAGGGGAATAATCTCTGCGTAGAGAGACCTCCACTGGGGATCCCTCTCATGAAAGGGTGGTGTAACGGATCGCCACTGTGTGTCCAGACAGTGGACAGGGGTGAGGAAGTGTAGGGTATGGTGACTCAAGTGAGCGGAGTTACCTTGTGTGGTGCCCACGGCTGAGCAAAGGGTGGGCAGAGGGACAGGGGGTTGAGGGAGGGGCAAGCCAAGGGTGAGGGAGCTGAGGGAGGGGCAAGCCAAGGGGGAGGGAGCTGAGGGAGGGACGGGCAGAGGAGCAGGCGCCGGGAGGGGGGCGGATGGAGGGGATAGAAACTGAGGGCCGGCTGAGGGATGAGCAGGTGGGGCGGAGGAAGGTGGGCAGCGGAAGATGGGCTGAGGGGCAAGCAGGAGGAGGGGAATGGACTGAGGGAGGGGCGAGCAGGTATTGCGTTCACCATGTTTTACAGCAACCATTGAAAAAAAGAGCAGCTCTTCTATAAAGCACAGCATAGGAAACAATTGTGACACATTGTGAATTCTGAGTCATTTCTGTCCAGGTATACTCGCTGAGGTCACAATTCTATCAGGCAGTTGTCCGCACAGAACACCACAGAGGGAGCAGCGGAGAAGATAGCGGATTCTGCCTGACGATTCTCTGTGCAGACTAGCCTCGCCTTTCAGCAGCAAGCCTCATCAATAGAGGCTCTCAAACACGCGCCAAGACCTGGCTTGGCTGTTGATGAGAAACGCTCTCCCCATCAAACCCTACGTGTGGGCAGTGTCTAACACACTGCCAGTCACCCTCAAGGTGCGTGCACAGTGGATGAGAACGTCATCTACTTTCTTCTGGACTGCATGTTGGCTGAGGTCAATGATGAATGGCACCCCGGCCACTCCCTCTTCTCCCCTCTCCCATCAGGCAAAAGGTATAGAAGTGTGGAAACACACACCTCCAGAATCAGGGACAGTTTCTTCCCAGCTGTTATCAGGCAACTGAACCATCCTACCACAACCAGAGGGCAATCCTGAACTACCATCTACCTCTTTGGTGACCCTCAGACTATCCTTGATTGGACTTTGCTGGCTTTACCTTGTACTAAATGTTGTTCCCCTATCATGTATCTATGCACTGTAAGTGGCTCGATTGTGATCATGCATTGTCTTTCTGCTGACTGATTAAACATGCAACAAAATCTTTTCACTGTACCTCGGTACCCGTGACAATAAACTAAACTGAGGGTGTCTGGAGTAGTCTTTGTCGAGAACCTGTGTCACCCAGGACTCTACCGATCGTTCCCAGGGATGCAGATGCAGGGAGATCATCAACTCAGTGAAAGATGCTCTTTGATCTGCCTGAAACGATCTCACTTCCAGTAAAGTGAGCTGCTCACAGCCAAACGCTGCACTCTGGTCTGCTCCAAGGTCATGTGATAGGCGTAGAATTAGGCCATTCGGCCCATCAAGTCTACTCCGCCATTCAATCATGGCTGATCTATCTCTCCCTCTTGACCCCATTCTCCTGCCTTCTCCGCATAACCTCTGACACCTGACATCAGGAAGAGGTGCTGAGGGAAACTACATCCAGCATTCCAGGGGGGAAAGACCACAGACCAGGCCCCCCTCTGCTGCTGAACGGGGTATTTTTAATGTCCTTCGAAGATACTGTCATTGACAGGTTTGGAGATGGACCCCGTTGCCATGTTGTAGGAATCTTTCTTAATTTTTTTAATTTTATAATTGATTACAATGCATATAACAACAACAGTAAACCCCATCCCTCCCCTTCCCTACATAATCATGAAAACAAACAAAAACAAACAAATAAATAAATAAAAATACATTTAAAAAAAACATAACTACAATGTAACAAAAAAAGACAAAAGCACAAAAACATGAGGCAAGGTAATTTTCACAAGTCAAATATTTCAGTATTTTCACTGCTGGATTCAAAGAAGGTACAAAAGCCTGTGGCATTGAGGGGATAGTTTTACTTGTCCTTAATATGCTGCAGCACTGGGTTCCATATGTTGAAGAACTTTTGAGGGTTGCCAGACAATTCATATCTCAACCTCTCTACGTGTAATATGCCCATTAATTCTCTTAACCAAGTCTCAAACTGAGGAGCAGAGTCTGATTTCCATAGTTTCAAAATACATCTGTTGGCAATTACCATACCATAAACCAAGATTGTGCGAGCATTATGGTCTAGCTTCTCAAGCGTTGTGGAATACCCGAATAGAGCAGTTTCAGGGTCCGGAGTTAAAGTGACGTTTAAAACAGTGGAGTACCATTGAAATAAAAGACACCAAAAGTTGTGAAGTTTTGGACAAGTCCAAAAGTGGTGAGCGAGTGTACCCTCAGCGGTCTTGCATCTATTACACAAAGGTGAGAGATCAGGAAAGATTTTATGCAGCTTAACCTTAGAGTAGTGTAATCTGTGTATAACCTTGAATTGAATCAGTTGTAGCCTAGAATTAATAGAACAGGATTTTATACTTTTCAGTACTTCCTTCCAGACATCGTCATCAATTTCAATGTTAAGGTCTTCTTCCCAGGTTTGTTTTATTTTTAAAGTAGATTTATCTAGTTTGTTTAAAAAGATACCTACAAACGATGAGATTAGGTTCTTTGCTTCCGGGGGACCCAGCAAAATTTTGGACAACAAGTCGTCTTCGGGCAGGGACTCAAAAAGCGAATTGTTTTGTCGAACATAATTTCTCAGCTGTAAGTACCTGAAGAATTGAGTTTTGGGCAATGAGAACTTGGATTGTAGCTGATCAAATGATGCAAAGTGTCTATTTATGTAAAGATCTTTTATTGTAACTATCCCTTTACAGCTCCATTCTTTGAATGCTGTGTCTGTAAATGATGGGGGGAAAGCGTGGTTATGCCAGATTGGGGTGTGCATTGACGTATTCGGAAGCTCACAAGCTTTCCTAATTTGGTGCCATATTCTCTGAGCATTGGACAGAGTGAAGTGATCCTCTCTAAGAGAGGTGAGAGATCTGGGTAATGAAAAAAGGAGAGCAGGGAGAGAAGTTTTTGGGGTTAAGCTTTTTTCAATCGCCAGCCAAGGTGGCAGGTCATATCCAACTCCCCGTTCATATGCATACTGCCAGTATACCATGACTCTAACATTGGCCGCCCAATAGTAATATAAAAAGCACGGTAACCCCAGTCCCCCATGTTCCCTCGTTTTTTGAAGATAAGCTTTTGAGATCCTGTGTGCTTTATATCCCCAAATAAATGGCATAATGATAGAATCGATTAACTTAAAGTAAGATTTGGGGATAAAAACAGGAACATTCTGAAATAAATACAGAAATCTCGGCAGGGAGACCATCTTTACTGCGTTCACGCGGCCAATCAAGGAAATAGGCAACGTTCTCCATTTCTCTATGTTCTCCTTTAGCGTGTTCAACCTTTCGGTAAAGTTAATTTTAAAAAGGGTCTTGGGGTTTTTAGATATTTTAATGCCCAGATATTTTATACTATCCGGATTTGTTTTAAACTGCATGTTGGCTAAGAATACAGGGTCTAATTCTGCTGTTATCGATATAAGTTCACTCTTCTGCCAGTTTATAGTGTAACCTGAGACCTCGCCAAAGGAATTAATAAGCTGGAATAGGTAAGGAACAGAATGTTCAGGGTCAGATACAAAGATGGCAATATCATCCGCATAAAGCGAAATCTTATGTTCCACCCCACCCAGTATTATCGGTTTTATAAGCGCATGCCCTCTTATGCCGATTGCCAGCGGCTCAATGGCTAACGCAAAGAGGAGCGGCGAGAGGGGGCAGCCCTGTCGCGTACCCCTCTGAAGGGCAAAAGGGGGTGACCTATCCTGGTTTGTGAGTATGGAAGCGGTGGGATGAGCATATATAAGACGTACCCAGGAAATAAAAGAGGCTCCAAGACCAAACTCTTCCAGACCAGGCCCCCCTCTGCTGCTGAACGGGGTATTTTTAATGTCCTTCAAAGATACTGTCATTGACAGGTTTGGAGATGGACCCCGTTGCCATGTTGTAAACAAATGTAAAGTTAAGGGTAGTACGGCGAATAAAAATAATACCATGCCTTTGTGTGACCTTATGTATTATGAAGAAAGTGTATTTTTGTGGTAAAAGAGTGGAGGTGACAGCATGTAATCACATGGTCTTTCTTTAATCAGAGGAATTTCATGCATGTGCTGTCAATGATCAGAGATGCGCACACACCAGTATCAGTGCTGCAGAACCATGGCAACTGGATCAAACGCAGCTGCACAATGTAATCTGGGCTGTGCAGGGCTTCACTGACCGCTCAATAAATTATTACCTGTCTCGTTGCTGCAGCCAGCCTGAGGATCTTTTAGCGACTAGCTTTGAGGAGCGACAAACGGCCGTGTCTCTCAGCACCATACTACAGGCCTGTAGGTCTCACTGGAATTCAGCCACGGGCAATGATGGACCTTGCTCGGGCGGTACAGTGAGGCGGCAGAGAGTGCTGCTGCCTCACAGTTCCATTAAGTTGGCTTCCACCCTGATCTCCGATGCTGGAATTTGTGCGTTCTACCTGTGGCTCTATAGATTCTCTGGATAAAAGGAATGGGTGACGTTTCAGGTCGAGACCCTTCTCGAAGCCAAGCGACGCCCATTCCTTCTATCCAGAGATACTGCCTGTCCCGCTGAGTAGATTCCTTCAAACGCAATGTGGGGTTAAAGGTTACCTGGGTTAGACACGAATGTAGAACCAAGGTTACCATCAGATGAGCCATGATTTTATTGAGTGGCAGAACAGGCTCTGGGGGGCGAGTGGCCTATCCTGCTCCTAACTTATGTTTATCTTTCATCTTTGCCTGGAGGTGTCGACAAAGGCTGAGGACACATCATTGGTTTAGCAATGCAATATCAGCAATTTGATAATCTGGCGAAATATTCCCTGCGTTTTAAGGCTTAAAGTTTACCACCACGCCTATTGCAAGACAACGCGTTCATTAATCAGTTTTATTCCTGCAGTTATGTGGGTGTGTGCGAAGAGAATAAACTTCTATTAGTAAAGCAGCTTTGACAACCGCAGGATGTGTCAAAGCAGTGAACAGCAACTAGTTACTTTTGATACATCACAACGAGAATTGAGTTTATTTAGTTTGTTGTCACGTGTACGGAGGTACAGTGAAAAGCTTTTGTTGTGTGCTACCCAGTCAGCGGAAAGACAATACATGATTATAATCGAGCCATTTGCAGTGTACAGATACATGATAAAGGGAATAACGTGAATAACCTTTAGTGCAAGATAAAGTCCAGTAAAGTCCGATCAAAGATAGTCTGAAGGTCTCCAATGAGGTAGATAGCAGCTCAGGACTGTTCCCCGAGTTGTTGGTAGGATGGTTCAGTTGCCTGATATCAACTGGCAAGAAACAGTAGGAAAGAACTGCAGATGCTGGTTTAAATCGAAGGTAGACACAAAATGCTGGAGTAACTCAGCAGGACAGGCAGCATCTCTGGAGAGAAGGAATAGGTGACGTTTCGGGTCAAGACCCTTCTTCAGACTAAATCAGTCTGAAGAAGGGTCTCGACCCGAAACGTCACCCATTCCTTCTCTCCAGAGATGCTGCCTGTCCCGCTGAGTTAGGCTTAAAATTTTGTGTCTACCGGCAAGAAACAGTACCTGAATCTGGAGGAATGTTGGCCAAAACATTATGTTTGCCGTGAAACGTTATAGCTTTTTCTATACCCACCCAAAATATAAAAAGCTAGAGGTGTTTCAGTTTCTTGCTTCACCCAAAATATGGCACAATTAACAAGGCAAATTTAATGCTGTACCTCTTCCTTGCTGTAGCTCCCCTGGGAACGTTAGACAGGACAGTACAGAGGGAGGTTTTTACAGGTTTGATACACACTCGCTGCCAGAGGTGGTGGTGGTGTCAGATATGATGACAGAGTTTAGAAGGGCACATAAAGAATATGGACCTAACGCAGGCAAATGGGATTAGTGAAGATGGGTAAAAAGGTCTGCATGGATGTGATGAGAGGAATTTGTTTCTGTGATGTACAACTCTATGTCTCTACACAGTCACTTGCCCACATTTAAATGTTCACGATGAGACTGTGTTTATACAAAGCTGCTGTTGCCTTTGTTGCTAAAGAGTATAAAACCTTGATATACAAATGCAAATATACAATGAAAGCAGCAAAATTCTCCAGTGATTCTCCCAAGGGATTTTCTTCCAGAATGTTTGCTCGTGCTAAATAAATACCTTTTACATCGACAACACTGGTCTTTATGTAGCTCATTCAAAGTGAGGGATCTGGATTATTCTATCTCAATCATACTTCCTTGCTATTAGTATTTGCTGCATTGCTTTACTCTGTATCTAATCTGTGCTGTGCCTGGCAATGTTCATAAGATCAGAAGTGATAGGAGTAGAATTAGGACATTCGGTCCATCAAGTCTACTCCGCCATTCAAACATGGCTGATCTATCTCTCCCACCTAACCCCATTCTCCTGCCCTCTCCCCATAACCTCTGACACCCGTTCTAATCAAGAATCTATCTTTCGCTGCCTTAAAAATATCCACTGACTTGGCCTCCACAGCCTCCTGTGGCAAAGAATTCCACAGATTCACCACCCTGGGTCAGTGCGGGAGCTTTACTCTGTATCAAACTACCTGCTTTCAGACAAAGCATAGAGTGAGCGTCACTCTGTACCTGATCCATGTTGTATATGGCCCGGTAGTATCTGACAGAACACGACAGATAGAAGGAGGAGGAGTTCACTCCATCCATTGCCACAAAGAGCATAGACATTTTTATACTTCCTCATGACATAAATGGAAGTTATTCGGCCAATTCAAGGCAGTTCACAGAACAATACCATTCCTCCATCACTTTCCCCTCTGATCTGTTCTCCTGACAATACTTTAGACTTCAGATACCACCACACACACACATGGCAATTTACAGTGACCAATTAATCTACTGACGGCGCATCTTTGTGATGTGGGAGCACCTGGAGGAAACACACAGTCATGGGGAGAATGTGCAAACTCCACACAGTTAGCATTCGTAAATCAGGATCAAGCCTAAATCGGTGGAACTCTGAGGCATCAGTTCTACTGGCTGCATCACTGTGCTGACCAGAGGATGGATGTATGTCCTAATGAAACAAAGGAATTCGGGTTGGGTTGTATAGTAGTTTACTCATGCTAGGATGATTTACTTAGTACTATCTGGCCTAGTCAGTCCTGAGGTGCTTCATCCTCAATGGACCAATAGATGTTTGAGATTGTTATATTTACAATGCAGGGCACAGTTGGACAAAATTATGCACACAGGCTCAGTTTGATCCAAAGTGGCTGGAGTTTAATACAAACATGAATTAGAATGCTGAACTATTAGATGTAGATAGTGAGTGAGGGTTTGTATTGAGCAACAGTGCAGACCTTTTGGGCTGAATGGCCTGTTTCTGTGCTGTGCCGTTGTGCCATTTCAGCTACTTTTATTTATGGCACAATAAGTAACACTGTCCATGAAGAGAGCATAAGTACAGGCAAAAACTATGATATTATACTCCTGCTTATCTCTTGCTATTCTGACGCTTGTTCCTTCCTTAGTTGTGGAGGTGGGTCACTCTCAACGAGGTGAATATGGAGAGGATGTTTCCTCTTGTCGGAGAATCTAATGCCAGAGACCACGGTTTTAAAATTACGAGGTTGCCCAATTAAGACACAGGTATAACATCTTCTACTTCTTTCAGAAGATCATCCTCTTCTTGCGTTTGAGGCAGCAGAAGTAATGTAACGCCCACCAGGCGTTGTCGAGGGCCGTGAGGTCTACCCCTCCACCAGGGGGGGCGGAAGACAGCGCAGTCGAAAATGACGTGCTGCGCTGTTTGCTGGTCTGCAGAAGATCATGAATTTACAGAACTCTCGTCCTCAGAAGTAAGGTGGGAGCAGAATCTTTGCATTTTTTTTAAAGGGATAGATAGATGCCTTAAAACACAATGTGGCATTAAAGGTTACCTGGGTTAGACGAGAATGTAGAACCAAGGTTGCAATCTGATGGGCCATGATTTTATTTTAGATTTATTTTTAGATTTAGAGATACAGCGCGAAAACAGGCCCTTCGGCCCACTGGGTCCGCGCCGCCCAGCGATCCCCGCACATTAACACTATCCTACACACACTAGGGACAATTTTTTACATTTGCCCAGCCAATTAACCTACATACCTGTACGTCTTTGGAGTGTGGGAGGAAACCGAAGATCTCGGAGAAAACCCACGCAGGTCACGGGGAGAACGTACAAACTCCGTACAGATGGCGCCCGTAGTCAGGATCGAACCTGAGTATCACGTATTTTATTGAGTGGTAGAACAGGCTTGAGGGGGCCGAGTGGCCGACTGCTGCTCCTAACTCTTATGTTTATCTTTCATCTTTGCCTGGAGGTGTCGACAAAGGCTGAGGACACATCCACTGATTTAGCAATGCAATATCAGAGATTTGATAATCTGGTGAAATATTCCTTGCATTTTAACGTTTAGAATTTACCACCAAGCCTATTGCAGGTTAACGTGTTCATTAATCAGTTTTATTCCTGCGGTTATGCAGTTGTGTCAGCAGAGAGTAAACTACTTTGACAACCGCAGTAGTGGGGACAGCAACTAGTTACTTTTGAATTGTCACAACTGGAATGTTGGCCAAAACACTATGTTTGTCGTGAAATGCAATAGCCTTTTCTATATCCACCCAAAATTAAAGAAAAAACAAGTGGCGCCTCGGGTTCAAGCCTCACCCAAAGTGTAGCACAATTAACAAGGTAAGTCTGGAGGCTGAGGAGTGACAGTGTAAATTGCTCAGCTAAGCAATTTACACTGTGCAAGAGGAAGCAGGCATCCATTTTGTGACCTATTCCTTTTGTAATTACTTTAACTCTTTCAACAGCATCAAAAGATAATTTCCAGCGTGCAACCAGGACTAGCTGATCCAGTTGATAAAATACAGGTTCTCCTGTGAACCCATCTTGACCTCTCCGTTGCTCTAATTCCCCATATCTGCTGCCCAGCTGTGCCTCAGCCGACACAAGGGGGACCTCGATCAGTCAATCTCAAAAGCGACCAAAGAAAAGACACGCAACCACTTCCATCTGTGTTCACGTTTTGTTCTAACCCTTTACGCCTTGCTGCCCAAACAGGAAAACTCCACACATCCTGCCTCATGTCCCGGCACTTCCTGGCAGTTCTGGAGTCTGCTAATCTCCCTGCTCACATACACTGGCTCAGCAGCAAAACCATTTGAATTTGATCAAGAAGTAGATCATTGTTCCTGACCAAGGGTGTGTACCTCTTTCATGCTTCTTAACAACAGAGAAGGAGGCCATTCAGCCCATTGAGCCTATGCCGGCTCTCAGAACAATCCCCTCAAATCCCACTGCCTTACTTAGTGACCAATCAGTATTTCTCTCACCTGCTTTAAGAGGAGGGTTGTTCTTAGACTGTGCTACGGAATGCTGACATCTGGTTCAGGAGCTAGTCAGTTCAGTTCGGTTTAGTTTATTGTCACGTGTACTGAGGTACCGTGAAAAGGTTTTGTTGTGTGCTAACCAGTCAGCGAAAACACAATACATGATTACAACCGAGCCATTTACAGTGTGGTGCAAGGTAAAGCCAGTAAAGTCTGATCAAAGATAGTGCGAGGGTCTCCATTGAGGTAGTTACAGTGCCCTCCATAATGTTTGGGACAAAGACCCATCATTTATTTATTTGCCTCTGTGCTCCACAATTTGAGATTTGTAATAGAAAAAAATCACACGAGGTTAAAGTGCACACTGTCAGATTTTATGAAAGGCCATTTTTGTACATTTTGGTTTCACCATGTAGATATGACAGCTCAGGACTGCTCTCTAGTTGTGGTAGGATGATTCAGTTGCTTGATCACAGCTGGAAAGAAACTGTTCCTGAATCTGGAGGTGTGCGTTTTCACACTTCTATACCTTTTGCCTGATAGGAGAGGGAAGAGGGGAGAAGAGGGAGTGGCCAGGGTGCGACTTGTCCTTGATTATGCTGCTGGCCTTGCCGAGGTAGCGTGTGGTATAAATGGAGTCAATAGATGGGAGGTTGCTTGGTGTGATGGTCTGGGCTGCGCCCACAATTTGCTGCAATTTTCTTTGCGGTCTGGGATGGAGCGGTTCCCAAACCAAGCTGTGATGCTCGATGCCAGAGCGTGTACCAGGTGGATTTCTCTCATCCTTCTAGCACGGGGTCAAGATGGGATTGTACCCACCACTACCACCCACTGGCCCAAGTTCCTGGCTCAGTGGAGGAGTCACTGACTATGCCGGGCGATCTTCTGTTATGATCTCTGCCATGTCCCCCCTCTCTGCAACTGATCACTTCCATTTGTGTGCTTAGTTTAGTTTAGTTTAGTTTAAAGATACAGCGCGGAAACAGGCCCTTCGGCCCACCGGGTCCACACCGACCAGCGATCCCCGCACATTAACACTACCCTACACACAATCAGGATGATTATGTTTACATTTAGCTTAGCTTAGCTTAGGCCCCCCTCGGTCATGGCTGCCCATGGGTGATGCATCCTAGTTGGCTGCTTGCTCCACACCTCGGCTAGAGCAGCATTGTTTGTGGCTGAAGAGACCAACGCGGGTGTGACAGTCTCTGTCGCAAAGGTCATATTTGTGCGTGGTCTCTGGTCTGTTGAAGTTTCTGCGCTCCTTTCTTACATTTATACCAAGCCAATTAACCTACAAACCTGTACGTCTTTGGAGTGTGGGAGGAAACCGAAGATTTCTTAGAAAACCCACGCAGGTCACGGGGTGAACATGCAAACTCCGTGCAGACAAGCGTTCATAGTCAGGATCGAACCCAGGTCTCCGGTGCTGTATGGCAGCAACTCGACCACTGCGCCACCGTGCCACCCAGTGCCGGCTGGCGAATAAGAGTTAAGGTTCGGGTTTCAGTTAGTGGGTGGCAGAACTGTTACCCCTCCAGTGTTTGTCCTTCTCATCAGCCAAGATTATTAACCTCACAATGTGCTAACTACCACTTGGATCCAGCACGTGATCTAATTTCTTTTGTCCGAATTCACTTTGCCTTTCTGCACACAGACAAGGGTTATATTTGAGAGTTTGTTTAAAAGATGATGTTGAAGGAGCCATCATGCTTTGTACTGAGAGGGTGGTTGCTGGCTTGGAAGGCTGGGATCAGTTATGTGCAGTTTGATGGCTCTAATTTATTTAGGGTTAGGGTTGGCTTGGACTCATAAGCATGGAATTTGCGATGGTAGGTTCAAAGGGAGTATTTGCACGAGACATGATGTTATTTCTGAACAAAGTCAGCCATCAATTCTAGATTAATTATAGAGTATATTATAATAGACGCACAGATCAATGGCGAGTACAAAATACATGTACCTATAGGCAAATAGTTAATGATTGCAACCATTTTAACATTCCGGACAAATTCATTATCATACACATTCTGTCTAAGACCCCTGAAACAGTCTGATGTGATGGTGTATTGATGTACCCAGAGGTGCCTCCCACTGACGAAGAAGAGTCTGCTCTCTCTTTATCTTAAAGGAACAATGATACCTTTTCAGTTCCTCCTGTGAAGTGGGCCCTACTGGTGAGAAAACAACCACCAGCTCAGAATAACGATGAGGCTGGCGCACAGCAAGGCACTAACTCGGCCTTGTTTAACTAGATTTATCCGCCTGCATTGGAAGCTACACAGAGCTGTGGAGAGCGAGCACTTCTGGGCATGATAAAGCTGGCTGAACATCACACAGCAGGTCGGTAATAAAGGGGAGAACTTTGCTGGCTTAAAGGCGCAGGAGTACATGCTGTGGAATGCACTGGAGCTTGGTGCATCCACTGCAAACACAGTCTAACGCTGTGGAAGGCTCACGGTCTAAGGTCCTGCACCACTGGACACTGATGGGGTTGGTCCTGTATAACAGCCTCTTAGAAACTTCACTGATACAAAGTATTATAAGGAAACACACAACTTGCTTGGTACAATGAACGAGGCAAGGTGTTTCACTTGTATTTACTGTGGATATTATGAATAAAGTATTTTTTTGGAAAATAAAAATCTGGTTTATTAAATTCTGAACTGGTCAACTTTCCCCTCTCAAAACTCAGACGGATTCTTCACTGGGTGGGTTATTCACTCCTGGTAACAACACCGTTGTTTTACTTTCATGACAGTAAAAATCCCACCACTCTGTTAAAGAGTTGATCACGTTGAGTTTCTGCACATGCTGTGTACAATACACCAACAACCAAACAAAAAACTGGCACTAAATGGAGCTGCCAGTCCGTTATCAATTATTTTAATTACTGTCAGAATTACCCCAATCTGTGAATGGGTTCACCAGTCCGTTTGGCAGTAAGTGCTTTACAAAGTATATCGGGTGTGATTCAGGTATTGGCAACAGTGCTCAAGTGGGCATTATTAGCGTTACCTACACATTAAGAACTGCAACAACAGGCTGATCCAGAAATACTCATTTTACATTGGTGTCCAGTCAGAATTATTCCTGCTTTATGGTAGCAAATTTATCTCGCACTCACTACGCACTTACAATCCTGGTACGGTAATTCTCAGAGGTTTTAATCTTACAAGATGCAGTAGCATTGTATCCATGGTGCCAGCTAAGAATGCAATGTGATTCGGGTAAACACGCAAACCTTGCAAGATTAACCCCTGGACAGCAGCATTGAACTTTGTGTGAGAGTTTGTGTGGAAGGGGCTGGTGTGTTTCGCAGCACATTGTTCGGCTGCAGCCTGATTGTGAACAAGTGGATAAGCGTGCTGATTCCTGCATACCCCCAGGTTCAATCTCGCTCTCCAGAGAAAAGTGCTGGGAAGATTTTTAAAACGTAATGAATCTGCAAACAGATTAGCCTTGTGGCCAGGAGAATACCTGCGTGGAGATCAGTGGGCTTCTAGAAATGCTTGCAGAGCTTAGTCTCCGAGGCGGGGAGAATATGCGAACCATCGCTGGGAGAAAAGAGCGCTTAGACATTTGGAAGTTACACCTACATAAACCGATTAAGCAGAGACTTTGGTCTCTACTTTCCAGCAAAGCAGCTACACTTGGGCCAAGTACATGAAGGAACACTGAACAGAGAGCACTACGTAATACTTAACCTTCCTTCCTTCCTATCAAATTGATGAAGAAATATTAGAAAGACAAAGCAGATAACATCGGACCAGAGTGTTTGTTCTGCATGTCAGGCTGGGTTATCCATTCAGGCAGACAAAATGCCAGGCAAAATGTATCACCTTAGCACCAGGGCCATCAGTTCTTGGTCCATTTGTCCTTCATATTAAGGCAAGTAGGTCATCTGTTCTCTTGTTCAGTGTGACTATTCTCACCCAGACCCATTCATACTTATTTGACTGTAGCCTAAGCAACTCTTCCAGGATGACATGGTTGCTCAGCGATAGAGTTGCTGCTTTACAGCACCAGAGACCCGTGTTCGATCCTGACTACGGGTGCTGTCTGTACGGGGTTTGTACTTTCTTCCTGTGACCGCATGGGATTTCTCCGGCTGCTCTGAATTCCTCCCACATTCCAAAGACGTACAGGTTTGTAGGTTAATTGGCTTTGGTAAAGATTGTAAATTGTCCCTGGTGTGTGTAGGATAGTGCTAGTGTGTGAGGATCGCTGGGTGGCATGGACTCAGTGGGCCGAAGGGCCTGTTTCCACGCTGTATCTCTAAACCAAACTAAGGCAATACTGTGAGGAAACAAAAACTACTGTGGATGACTCTCCATTGCCTGCCTCAAAATCCCCTCTACTGTCTGAGATATAGTCCAATTCATTCAACCGTCTAATAGCCTCACATCATTACACACAAAGCCAATCAGTTTCCCATTGCAAAACTTCGCCCTTTTGCTCCCCAGTCCCTTCTGCCTATTTCTTTACGCAAGTTCATCAAAACCTCTGTTGCCCACATCCTTTTTAAACAAGAGTATTTTTAAAGTGGAGATTGACAGGTTCGTGATTAGTAAGTGTGTCAAATGTTATGGGGAGACAGCAGGAGAATGGGGTTTGAGTGGGAAAGATAGATCAGCCATAATTGAATGGCGGAATAGATTCAATGGGCCAAATGGCCTAATTCAATAAGAGAGAAATAGTGGGGTTCAATGTTAAACATCTCACCATTAACATGCTTTGGTCCATCACTGATTAGAAATCCAACTGATCAGCCACATAAATGATCTGCTTCTTGACAATCAAAAGCCTTTCCTCTATCCACAAGGCACAAGTCAGGAGAGCAATGGAATACTCTTCACTTGCCTGAATGAGTGCAGTTCCAACTCTTCTGAACTAATAACTACCTCATCGGCGACCCTCAGACTTTCTTTGATTGGAGAGTTTACTGGCTTTACCTTGCACTAAACGCTATTCCCGTATCATGTATCTGTACACTGAGAATGGCTCAATTGAAATCATGTGTTGTCTTTCCGCTGGCTGGTTAGCGCGCAACAAAAGCTTTTCACTGTCCCTCAGTACACGTGACAATAAACTAAACTGAATTGAAGTTCAATGTCACCTGGGACAACTCAGCCTAGTGGGATGATTTACTAGTGGACCAGCTCCCAAACAACAATGAGAAGCTTGGAAGCATGGTGTCAAGTCAACACCTCTCTAATGCAGGCGATTGGCACTAGCGCAGATAGGCCTGGAGACAGAGGGATGGTGGAGCAAAATGGCGCTGAGGGATCCGGGCTAGGCCAAAAGGGCTCGTTTCTGTGCTGCATGATTCTGCGGGAAGCAATGCAGTGGTTCGGGGAGTCAGCTCACTCCCACCTTTTCAAAGTGAATGAGTGATGGGCGATAAATGCCGGCCTTGGCAGAGATGCCCACATCCTAAAATATGAGTAAAAGGTGTCTGCTTCTCTTCTTTGGTGATATTTGTGAAATTTGGGCAAAATAGCTGGTAAGAATTGAGGAGATACGTCTTGTTGAGTGCACACAGCACAGCAGCAAACCTGATGGCTGCATTGAGCTAATTATAGACCTCAGGCAAACCTCAGATGATGCTGGTCATAATTACCTGCAAGTCAGGGGGGGTTTTAATCTCATTATTATCAGACTTATACCTTCT
Organism: Rhinoraja longicauda; assembly: GCF_053455715.1. Classification (NCBI taxonomy): domain Eukaryota; kingdom Metazoa; phylum Chordata; class Chondrichthyes; order Rajiformes; family Arhynchobatidae; genus Rhinoraja; species Rhinoraja longicauda. Next base: position 9,342,409 of record NC_135970.1, on the reverse strand, counting down.
GCTGTCCTTTTGTGAGTCAGCTAACCTCAGGCTGAACTCTATTACGAAAGTCGAACAGTCTTCTGAAATGCAATTTTGTTGAAGTTGTGTTGGGGGCTGGGGGCCCATCACCTTAGGTGGCCTTTTACGAGGAACAACTCCGACTGGTGGCTCTGGGCACCATGTGGGCATCTCCAGTTGGAGCGAGACAAGCCCCAGCCAACCGTACCCCTCCGTATCACTGACTGGGAGGCGTTCCCTCACAACGCCTGGGGTCTGTGCTGACCCAATCTGGCAGCTTTAGTGAAGCAACGGAATTCACAGGGGTCCTTGGGGCTGACGGGTTGGGCTGGGAAGCGGGCAGAGGCCCAGGACAGCTAAACAGCGGTTGCCACGGCAACTGACTGATTAAAACCGATTCTCTGCTCCTCAGCGTAATTCGATGCCAGAAAGGATTTCTGTTCTCTCAGCGGATTAACCGACACTGTAACCCAGCACCAAAATAGGATTCATTGTGTGGACAACTAACATCGCCTGGCCGCTGCAAGCCCGGCCTGTGCACAATTAAAGCAACGATCCTTAAAGAAGCAGGCAGCCAGAACCGGGCCGGAACCAAACTATGCCACAGAGCCATCAAGTACATTGATATGATAGCAAGGTCTAAATAAATTAATGGCCTGCAGATACTCAAGTCAGAGTGATTTTGAGTTTTAGTTTAATTTAAAGATTCAGCTTGGAAACAGGCCCTTCAGCCCACCGAGTTCATGCCGACCAGCAATCTCTGTCACTATCCTACACACGCTAGGGACAATTTGCAATTTTACCAAGCCAATTAGCCAACAAAACCTATTGGTCTCTGGAGTGTGGGAGGAAACCAGGGCTCCCAGAGACTCTCACGTGGTCACAGGGAGAACGTACAAACTCCGTGCAGACAGCGCCCGTAGGCAGGATTGAATCCGTATTCCTGGCGCTATTAGGCAGCAACTCTACCGTTGCACCACGGTGCTGCCCTGCCAGTTGGGATTTGCTACTGCGGTCAAAGGATTTGCCCCGCTTATTGCAAGGCACCACACAGTTACAAATACCCAACCACTAAAAACGTGCTGCCTTACAGTGAATGCAGCGCCGGAAACTCAGGTTCGATCCTGACTATGGGCGCTGTCTGTACAGAGTTTGTACGTTCTCCCCGTGACCTGCGTGGGTTTGTAGGTTAATTGACTGGGTAAATGTAAAAATTGTCCCTAGTGTGTGTAGGATAGTGTTAGTGTGCGGGGATCGCTGGGCGGCGCGGACTCGGTGGGCCGAAGGGCCTGTTTCCGCGCTGTATCTTTAAATCTAAATCTAAACCGGCATTGAGGTGTGGTGACTTCTCACTGCCCACTGGCACCCCGACAGATGGAGCGGGTGATAAATGGGGATGCTGTGGTGCAAGGCTTTGGTACGCTAATCTGCTTTAATACTTTGTTACTCATTGGTGGTCGACTGGATTAACACTGAAGCTCTCATCCTTTTGTTAAATCTCTCCATGGTCTTATCCTCTCTATCTCTGTAATCTCCTTCACGCTTGCAAGTCCACAGGATCTCTGCACTAAAACTTCCCGCCCCCTGCGCATTTTCGTTTTACTTACTCCCTCGCTGAGCCCCAGGCCCACCTGCACTCCTTGCAAATACCTCCTCTGACTCCTCTCCTTCAGGGAACACTGACAATGAACCACCTTTCACCGACCATCCATCACCATTTTTAACATCACTTTATGCGGCCGGTGTCAAATTTTACTTGATAACACGTGAAACACCCTGAGATTTTAAACTTGAAATGGAAGTAGCTGTTGCCAAAAGTAAAAGGGAAAAGTGCATCAATGAAATATTCATCAACAACAGCAGAGAGGGAGGAGCTGTGTAATTATGTTGTTAAAATGACCGCACAAATAAGTAAAGCAGCCATGGTCTTGGGCCTGATTTCAATTGTGCCATAAATCTGCAACGTTGGAAACAGAGGTTCAACTGTGGAATCAAGCTCAATACCTGGAACGCAGAAATGATGAGATTTTTTTCTTTGAACTGGCCATGTGCAGAACAAGGTCGGCTAACCGTGCGTGAGATCGCAAACCAGAGGATTTACCAGGGCACTCACAAATCTGCTGATGTCAGGGCTAAAATTAAGTGCTGCGACTGTGTTGAAATCAATCGACATTGTTAAACATTGGCAAAGCCGACCAGGCAATTAATTTCTGGTAGTTATCAGGCTGGTTCCTGTTGATTATCTAACAGGCAAGAGTCCGCCGCAAGAAAATACCAAGCCAAAAGAGGACTGCAGGTTGCAGCAAGCTGCACTAATCTAATCAAAAGATACATCTTCACTCAGCATGCAGCCACAACACACAGAATTCATCGTTATGATAAACCCTTACAGCACAAGACTATCGTTATTCATTGTTATGATAAACCCTTAAGCACCATGCAGCAATTCTGTAGTCAGACTACATGGCCTGTGTACATATAGACCTACGGACTTTATACGCAGAATGGGCTCTCCGCCTGTTAACCACAAGGGCTTCAAATGGCAGCACAGTGGCGTAGCGGTAGAGCCACTGCCTTACAGTGCTGGAGACCCGGGTTCAATCCCGACTACGGGTGTTGTCTGTACGGAGTTTATACGTTCTCCCCGTGACCTGTGTGGGTTTTGCTCCAAGATCTTCGATTTCCTTCCACACTCCAAAGACGTACAGGGTTTGTGGGTTAATTGGCTTGGTATAAATGTAAAATTGTCCTTAGTGTGTGTAGGGTAGTGTTAACGTGCGGGGATTATTGGTCGGTGCGGACTCGATGAGCCGAAGGGCCTGTTTCCCTGCTGTTTCTGTAAACTAAACTAATCTACACATGCACACACCTCACACGGTCTGCATATAGATGGCATGAATCTGCATAGGCTTTTTATTCAGTCTGTAGACTTTACACTGTAAAGACTACACAGGTTGCACATGCTCCAGACTCTGGATGGAGTTAATATACCGAGGGATGAGAAATAAAGAGATAAACAATGCAGTCATCAGATGGAAAGTAACGAGCTTTTCAACACGAGCAAAACTAGAAGTGAAACTTCTGCCTTGCTCCACCTCATCCAAGTTGACTGCTGTGGAATGTTTTGTGAATCTGAATATCGTGGTCTGACTCTGGAGTGCCTTGCCTTACCTGGTGAGATCTCACAGTCATCTTCATCACTGTTGTCCTGGCAGTTATTCACTCCATCACAGACAAAGCTCTTGTCGATGCACCTCCCATTCTTACAGTGGAAACGGGTCGTCGAGCACAACAGTGGGTTTGCCGCTATGAAGTAGAGAAAGCACCGTTAGGGATGCGCAGGTCTAACCGCCCGACAGTGACTGAAGTCAGAACTACTTGTTATGTGCAGACTAACACAGTGTCAACTTGTTGCTTGAAATTAACTTTAAGGCAAATTCTGAAGAAGGGTCCCGACCTGAAACATCACCTATCCATGTTCTCTCGGGATGCTGCCTGATCCGTTGAGTTACTCCACGACTTTGGGTCTTCTCAAGTCAAATTCAAAGTCAAGAGTACAAATGACCCAACTATAGTTGACACTTAAATTACTCTGTAATATGCTGGCATTTCCAGACTATGGACACTGCTAAATGTACAGTGTTGGATGAAGTTCCACTATATCATCCTCAACACTGACATGACTTAATGCAACTCAAGGACCCATTTCTTGTGCTGCACTATTCTTGGCCTTTTAAGTAATTACTGAAGAGTTGCATTTGAATACTTCAATTGGCCTGCAGTGGAAAGTACACTTTATACCATGGGCGGAACCAGGGATTTATAGTGAGGAACTGACAAGGTCATATAGTGCAGCACAGAGTCGTCATGGCCAACGTGCATCATACAAGGATGGACAATGATGCTATTATAAAAGGACAAGGTCATCATGTTGTTGATGGGTGGAAGGGGCACAGTATTGTACTGGGACCGACAGAGCAGTCATGTGTTACACGGAGGCTGACAGGACTAACATGGGTTTTGCAGAGACTGTCAGGGACATTGTTTGTCCAATAGAGATGGATATGATACTGTATGTCAAACATTAACCAAGGCTTTGGCAAAGATCTCCAAATCAAGTAATTTAACACACACTGAAGCACAGTCCTGGGAGAACATATCACTAACAGAACATTCTTCAGTTGTTAATATTATAAAGAGGTTTTAAATGCCTTAAGTGATGATTTCCTCTCCTGTCCCTGTGCTATGGAGCTCGTGCAGACTCGCGCATGGATTAGCCGATAAACTGAAGACCAAAAGGACCTTTGGTTCTGTTTCGCGATTGACAGTGATGTTGTTCAGAGTCGAGGCGCCGGCAACTCTTGCATATCATGGTCTCCCATGCTCCGAGGTGCAACGTGGACTAATGGAAACTCCAGGGGACAGCAAGTTGCAACCACACGGAGAATCAGTGAAGAGACTGCCATTCAGTTGTCCAAGACAAACATGCCTTCAGGCTTCTTTCAGTATCACTGGCAGTGAATGCACATTCAGAGCAACCTTACTGCATAGACAGCTTCGGGGAGGAATAGATGCAATGAGTGGGTTAGCATATGATGAGCGTTTGACAGCACTTGGCCTCTACTCGCTGGAGTTTAGAAGGGTGAGGGGGGACCTCATTGAAACTTACAGAACAATGAAAGGCATATAGTGTAGATGTGGAAAGGATGTTTCCACTGGTGGGAGAGTCAAGGACCAGAGGTCATTGCCTCAGAAGTAAAGGGTGCTCTTTTAGAAAGGAGGTGAGGAGGAACTTCTTTAGTCAGAGGGTAGTTAATCTGTGGAACCCATTGCCACAGAGGGCTGTGAAGGCCATCAGTGGATATTTTTAAGGCAGAGTCAAACAAATTCTTGATTAGAATGGGTGTCAAGGTTATTAGGGGAAGGCAGGAAAATAGGATTAGGAGGCAGAGATCAGCCATGATTGAATGGCGCAGTAGCCTCGATGGGCCGAATAGCCTAACTTGTGAACTTGTGTTGGGATGCTGGAATATCCTGTGGGATGTGAGGGACATATGAGTTTGTAGTAATCAGCAGAGTGGTGGAGATCACAACAGTTGGAGATGTGATCCCAATGGGGTGGAGGGAGCAGCAAGTCTTTCCCAAATGGCTGGATGTGGGAGAAAGGATCACACGGATTATTGGATTCGGAAAAGAGGGAAGTAAATGTCATGAGCCGATGGCAAGGCAAAGTGACCCTTATTGTTGGTGTTAGGAGAGGAGGGGAATGAAGTTGATTGTTGAGTGGATAAAGAGGGGGGGGGGGGTGGGGGTGAGGGCTGGTGAGGATGGGCAAGGCTGGCGGGGGGGGGGGGGGGGGTTGGTGTAAGAGTATCAAATATGCCAGAGGTCTTTACATGCAAAACAATGCTGGAAATAAAATAAAATCAGACGATGCTAGAAACATTCAGCAGTATCTGTGGAGAGAGAAATAGTCGAAGATGATGAAAAGTAATTGACTCGAAACGTTAACTGTTTCTTTCTCCACTGGAGCTTCCAAACCTGCTGAGTAGCTCCAGCGGTTTCTCTCTATGCCAGCAGGGTGGTGGAGTGCCAAGGGGGGTAAACTATTTCACTTCACAGCCAGCTTCCACTTGTTAGTGAGTTGGCAGGTTACTGTCCAGTGGCAAATTCATCACGACAATTAGGGCTGTTCTGTTTTACGGGATGGACTTCTCCTGGGGTGCAGGGGTTTGATCCAGGAGGCCAAAGATTTGAGATCTGTTGGGACAACACCCCGACCCCAATCCTCACCTTCATCCACCAGGACACCCTCTCCCCACAGATGGTTGTGGAGGCCAAATCATTGGGTATTTTTAAAGCGGAGATTGATAAGGGGGGGGTCACAGGTTATGGGGAGAAAGCTGGAGAATGGGATTGAGAGGGAAAGATAGATCAGCTTTGATTGAATGGCAGGGCAGACTTGATGGGCTGAATAGTCTAATTCTGCTCATGCCTGTTGAACTTATAACCTTTCAGCACTAAGCCAGGAATCTCTGCAAAAGCCTAGTGTAACTGTGGCCATCATCAGTCTGGGACAGACTGTGCAACTTTAGAGATACGGCTAACACCATCTCTACTCCAAAGGTGATGCCAACAGGTCGAACCTGCGATTACCTTACTTGCACCAGTGGGGGCCACAATTTTACAACAACTTGACGATGTTCCAATCACAGTCCGCAAATTCACAGCTCATCTTCCAATAAACTCCACCCTTTCTCCGACAGTACTATTGTGAGTCAGGATCACCTGGACTTCCTGCCCCTCTGTATAACTGTGTCCTGCCCTCATAGAAACATAGAAAATAGGTGCAGGAGGAGGCCATTCGGCCCTTCGAGCCAGCACCGCCATTCATTGTGATCATGGCTGATCATCCACAATCAGTAACCTGTGCCCAACTTCTCCCCATATCCCTTGATTCCACTGAAACACTGGTGATTAATTCTAAAAGTTTAAGGCTTCTCTTAGAGTTCACCTGAGGAGGCTGTGTCTGCTGCAGAGATGTAAGAGGGCGGCACGGTGGCGCAGTGGTAGAGTTGCTGCCTTACAGCGAATGCAGCGCCGGAGACTCAGGTTCGATCCTGACTACGGGCGCCGTCTGTACGGAGTTTGTACGTTCTCCCCGTGACCTGCGTGGGTTTTCTCCGAGATCTTCGGTTTCCTCCCACACTCCAAAGACGTACAGGTATGTAGGTTAATTGACTGGGTAAATGTAAAAAATGTCCCTAGTGTGTGTAGGATAGTGTTAGTGTGCGGGGATCGCTGGGCGATGCAGACCCGGTGGGCCGAAGGGCCTGTTTCCGTGCTGTATCTCTAAATCTAAAAAAATCTAAACTCACCAGAATAAATAGAATTGGATGCAAGGAAGAATCAGAGTTGAGTAGTGATTTTTTTTTTTACATGCACACAGCTTGTTGCTATGCTTTGGTTTGTACTGCCTGAAGCAGATACAATAAAAAATTGCAGGTGAAATTAAATTAATAATTGTGGGGGGTATATTTGCATTGGGAGAGAGCAGGGAAGTGAAACTAATGGTGTAACTCGAAGACAGACACAAACTATTGGAGTAACTCAGTGGGACAGGCAGCATCTCTGGAGAGAGGGAATGGGTGACATTTCGGGCCAAGACCCTTCTTGACTCTGAGAGTCAGAGGAGAGGGAGGCATAGAGATATAGAACAGTAAGGTGTGAAAACGAGAGATCAAAGGGGACGAAGGTTAAGGAATATGTAGAATGGATCATTGTTAGCTGAGGGGAAGATGACCACGAGGCATTCAATCATTAAAATGTAATCAGGAGGACGGTGAAGCTAGGGTGGGGAGGGATGGAGGTAGAGAGGGAAAGCAAGGGTTACTTGAAGTTAGACAATGGTATAACTCCACTGAACAACCATCATAGGCTCAATTCGGTGCTGTATCTTTCCGTAGTTTGATGTGGCACCACCTGCCATGCCCTGCCTTGTATTTTCTCAATGCTCTTCCTCGCCACCGAGAGTCATTGTGTCTCAGATCATCCATCTTAACAACACTTTGCCAACCGGAGCAAAGGTTTCACTCGCCCCACTCCACACTCTCCCCACCCCCCATGGAGGGGTTGTCAACAGAAGGCATGAAGGGGTCATGACCTCCAGGGGTCAGGAGGGTCAGAGGCACTCGAATGACTTCACCTCAGCGAAATCGCAACAGCAAAGTCCCAAAGCTGTTTTTCTTTCTCTCTCGTGAAAGAACAAGGGAGTCGAATTAACACACCATTGCCAGAGTACTCCATCATATGGGGTCACGGACAGATGAATACTGACTGTCAAATTCAATTAGATGCGGTGATTTTATAGCTTTAACCTTTAGCCGGATGAGCAAACAGCAATGCCCTGAGGTTAGTACGGAAGGTTAAGGGTGAAGATAACCATTGAAGTCATTTCTATTGAAAACTACTGTCCAGGAATTCCTGTTAACTCTTTGTCCAGGTGTTTTGATCCAGTGAACCATGGCCATAAGGTTCTTTCTGCAGTCTTCAAACGTGCTGTCAGGGTGAAGTGGTCAAGTGTGAAATATTTCAACAAGGAGGCAAACCAGCATGTTAAATTCTGAAGCAAATCCCCATTGCAAGCTTGTAATGGCGGTTGTGACCCACAATGGTGACACGTAACAACATAACGCGGTCAGTATGACGTGTTCTGCCAGGGTGAACTCAAAGTGGACTGCTTCACCTCTTCACTTCTGCGGATGACTGCATTTCTTTATACTCGTGGAGCAGAATAAGCCCATTCGGCCCATCAAGTCTACACCGCCATTCAATCATGACCGATCTATCTTTCCCTCTCTACCCCATTCTCCTGCCTTCTCCCCATTACCCCAGACACTCTAACTAATCAAGGTTCTGTCAATCTCCGCCTTAAAAATATCCATTAACTTACTTGGCCTCCACAGCCATCTGAGACAATCAACTCCACAGATTCACCGCCCTCAGATCATATCATATCATATATATACAGCCGGAAACAGGCCTTTTCGGCCCTCCAAGTCCGTGCCGCCCAGTGATCCCCGCACATTAACATTATCCTACACCCACTAGGGACAATTTTTTTTGTTTTTAAACATTTACCCAGCCAATTAACCTACAAACCTGTACGTCTTTGGAGATGAAAAAGATTCCCCCTCATCTCTTTTCTAAAGGCACATCCTTTCGTTCTGAGGCTGTGGCCTGCAGCCCTAGACTCTGCCACTAGAGGAAACATCCTCTCCACATGCACTCTATCCAGGTCCAGACACAATGTGTCAAAATGCATTGCAATGTATTACTGCAGCACTTTGTGGTGATGTCATCGTCGCTGAAAGTGAGCAGCTTGTTACCCTAGAGGCCTTCATGATGAGAGAATGACATGGGACAAGATAGGTGAACCTTTCGAAAAGGATCCAAAGTGGCAAAGGAAAGAGACACAGAGTTATTCTGGTCTCTGCAAATACACGCAGGTCAAATGTGTGACCAGGGAGTGCTGTGTGACTGCATGAACAGTTGAGACTGCATGAGGTTATAAATAACAAAGGCAATGGAAAGGCACTGAGCAGGTTCATTCAAGTCAGAACTGAGACAAGGTTTAGAATTTACGAATGTCTAAATTCATCTCCAGTTCTCCAGGAATTAAGGATTAATCCCTGAAATTAATCTCCAGTAAAATCAGTTTTTCATTGAACTCAGATGACTTTTATTTACATTGGTAACAATGGAAATTGCACAGGGAAGGAAAATATCACTGAGGTAGACCTCTGGAGGGAGAAAATTATCCAATGAAACTTCCAGGAATAAATTCAAATCAAGAGGACAATTCTCCAACAGTTGGGCTTTTGAATTATAATCCCATAAGAACAATGCCTAACTGAGGGCTACCAGGTTTAAACTCTTCCTTTCGGAAACTGTCGATTAATCTGGCACGGGTAATAAAGACACTTACTGCAGTTCTCCTCATCACTACCGTCCGGACAATCCTCGAACCCGTTACATCGAAAACGCCCGATGATACAATGCACACCGCTGGAGCAGGGGAAAAAGGTTGGAGCACATTTGGATTTGACTCGTGCTGTGGGAAAATCAAAAACAGAGAAATGAGAGAGAAAACCAAAGCAAAGAGTTAAGAAAAAAAACTCCCAATGTGCCTAAAGATGGGAAACAAATGATTTGTGTGTCCAGGGAGTGAAGGCCTGTGAAATCAGGGCCTCCTCTGCCCACTGACCCACAATGAGGAAATTCATACTCAGTTTCAAATCAACAGCTGCCTTTGTATTAGAAATGGTGTCCTGGCCTGTCGGCCGATAAATCAGCCCTTCCTTCTGTCTTTACCATCGGATGGCCGCTGGGGAAGGGACGGTTCTGCCAGCCAGGATTTAACACTTTACCTGCCAACTGCCCTCTCCTCGCAAATCCATCTCTGCAAAATAACTGCAGAAGCTTGGGCAAAATGCAGTTTGGAAGTAAGAGCAAAGCTGTAATCAATTCCAGGCCAGACAGCACAGTAGTGGCCTTACCTCAAGCTCCAGGGCTGCTGTGAGAAAAGGCTGCCCGGCTGGATATACTGTCCTTGGGATGAGGCATTAAGTGCTTACTGCACTCTGAATTCAATGTGCTAAATTGTTTAGTTTATTGTCACGTTAACGAGGTAGAGTGAAAAGCATTGTTGTGGCGTGCTAGCCAATCAGCGGACTGTACATGATTACAGTCATGCCACCACCCACAGTGCACGATACAGGAGAAAGGTAATCAGCTGTCGGAGTAGAGGATTAAAAGAGTGGAGCGATTGTAACTCAGATTGTTACTGGAGTGATTGCAGATCCGCTTCTGGGGCCAACACGCAGAGAGTTGCCTGGGTTAGGCGCCATCTTGCTTAGCATCATGGCAATCTCACGGTATCACTGTAAACATCAGTGGGCTTCTCCCTGGCATGCTGGCCTCTAACTAACCACAAGCAAAAACTAAAGGAGTTGATCTGGTCACTGCGACATTTCTGTGAATGGGATCTTGCTTTGTATGAATAGGCAGTGACAGTTCCTACTTGATTAGGGGTGGGGAATAAATGCTGGCTTCGGTGGCCAAGTCTGAGTCCTCTGAACAACAAATTGAATTGACTATTGAAGACTTTGGAATTTCTTGACGTATTAAAATATATTCTGTACACACAACGATAGAGAGGCATAGATAGAGTGCATGTGGAAAGAATGTTTCCACTGGTGGGAGAGTCTAGGAGCAGAGGTCTTAGCCTCAGAATTAGAGGGAGGATGAATTGAAGGTCACCTTCTAGTTCTCGGGTAACTCTCACACATCTCCTTAGCTGTTAAGCTGATTCAATTTGGCAGAGGGGACCATTTGGTCCATCAACTCCATTCTGGCACCTAGTAGTGTGACGCTCCAAATTCCATAGCCCTGAAAATTATTCTCTCTTCAGCACCTATCCAATTTCTATTTAAAGCATTTGCTGATTCTATTTTTAACATCCCAACACAGAGCAAGTTACAAATCATTACCAAACTCCCCGAGTGGACAAGGTTGTCCATCACGTTGCTCATTCTACCCTTTTATGCCCCAAATTGTACATTTGTGTATCTGGTTCTAAAACAATGTCATTGTGGGATCAGCTTCCTTCAACATACATCCTAGCTGCACCCGTCCAGGTTTATTACACCTCCAGCGATCTCAGCCCTGTCACTTCATCAAAAGAAAAGTCTGTCAGAGTCAGTAATAAATGGTTAATCGTTTCGTGGAACACGTTTGCTCAGCCCGCCTGAACACTACCTGATCTCCCGGTTGCCGGACACTTTAATTCTCCTTCCCATTCCTACACAGACCTTTCTGTCCTCGGTCTCCTCCATTGTCAGACTGAGGCTAAAGGCAAATTAGAGGAACAGCATCTCATATTTCGCTTGGGCAGCTTACAGTCCAGAGGTATGAATATTGATTTCTCTCACTTCAGTAGCACTGTCATTCACACTCTCTCTATCCCTCCCCCACCCAAGTCACACTAGCTTCTTGTTTTCACCCTACAAACAGGTAACAATGCCCTGTTTCCTTTATCATTGTTCCTTTTTTGCATATCTTTCATTCATTGTTCTTTATCTCTCCACATCGCTGTCTATATCTCTCGTTTCCCTTATCCCTAACCAGTCTGAAGAAGGGTCTCGACCCGAAACATCACCCATTCCTTTTCTCTAGAGATGCTGTCTGTTCCGCTGAGGTACTCCAGCTTTTTGTGTCTATCTTTGGTTAATAAATCTGGTCTTGCTCTTAATTCAAACTTCTCAAAAGTGCTTAATGTTTTCCCTGTTTATTATCTTTTAAAAGCTTCCCCACATGCGTTAAGCTGATAGGCCTGTAGTTCCTGGCATATCCTTACACCCTTTTCTAAACAAGAGTGTTACATTAGCTTCCCCTGTAGTCAGGAGGGGATGAGGCTGTCATTGTATAATTAACAATGAAATACAGCTGGAATGGTCGTGGCATTTTTGTATGTTTGAAAAACTTGGTGGAGGAAGGCGAAGGGTGGGTGTTATAAACATCTTCTATGTTATTCTTGCTTAAAGCAAGTATTTCACAGCTGTCGCTAGCTGGATTTTTGTCAACCCAGCTAAATGCACAATATAGGGTTATACTAGATTGGCAGGGAGATGGGATCTCATACAGGACAGAGGCACATGAGAAGCTAGAAGTTGGTATGGAGGGTGGTGAGGGAAAGGTTAGTGGACAGAATAGGCAGGTGAAAGGCAGAGACTGAGGAAGGAGGGTTGGTTTAAACTGCACGTATTTTAATGCAAGGGGCCTGATGGGTAAGGCAGATGAGCTTAGGGCATGGATAGGTACGAGCGACTGGGACGTTGTGGCCATTACTGGAATCTGGGTAAGGGAGGGGTAGGTCTGGCAGCTCAATGTTCCAGGGTACAGGAGCTTCAGGAGAGACAGGGGTGAGGGGAAAAGAGGAGTCCTGACTACGGATACTGTCTGTATGGAGTTTGTACATTCTCCACGTGACCTACGTGGGTTTTCTCCAGGTGCTCCTGTTTCCTTCCACATTACAAAAACGTACAGGTTTGTAGATTAAATAACTTTAATAAATTGTCCCTAATGTGTAGGATAGAACTAGCTCATGGCTGACTGTTGGTTGGCGAGTACTTTGTGAGGCAAAGGGCCTGTTTCCACACTTAATCTCTACACAAACTAAAATGAGACATTATACAAAACACAATTAGCCATAGAGTTCCGTTGCAGAGGTCGGATTAGGTTTGTTTAAGAACACGATAGTTATGGGAAAGTAGCTGTTCCTGAACCTGGTGGTGTACATCCTCATGCTTCTGCCCACCGAGTCCACGCTGACTAGTGTTCCCCGCACACCAACACACACTACAATTTACACTTTTACCAAACCAATTAGTCTACAAACCTGTACATTTTTGGAGTGTGGGAGCACCCACACGGACAGCACCCATAATCAGGATCGAACCCAGGTCTCTGGCGCTGTAAGGCAGTAACTCTACCACTGCGCAACTTGCCACCCAATTCTGCACAGTCTTTTCCTTTTCACTTGTATAATCTATACGCAATTTGTGTAAATTTATGCTTTTGTTTATGTGCTGAAAGCATGATTTTCATTGTACCTGTACCTCACATACTTGTGCAAATAACAATAAGCCTGAGTTGGGTTGACTTGACTGCGTGTTTTTCAGAGAACCCAGGTGGAACCCATATGATCGCAGAGAAGATGTGCAAACTCATCACAGGCAGGGATGGAGGTCAGGATTTAACCAAGGTTGGAGGTGCCGTGAGGCAGCGGAACTAACTGTGCCTTTGTGCCAACATACTCAGCTGACAAACTAAGATCACAGGGCTTTGCTCTGGGCAGAGTGGATGTGGAACGGATGTTTCTAGTTGTGGGCGAGTTTAGGACCAGAGGGCACAGCCTCAGAATAAAAGGACATACCTTTAGAATGGAGATGAGGAGGAATTTATTTAGCCAGATGGTGGTGAAACTGTGGAATTCAATCTGTGGAATTCCATGCCATAGATGGCGGTGGGGGCCAAGTCATTGGGTATTTTTAAAGCAAAGATTGATAGGTCTTGATTGGTAAGAGTGTCAAAGGTTATGGGGAGAAGGCAGGAGAAGGGGGTTGAGAGAGAGAATAATAGATCAGCCATGGTCAAATAATGGAGCAGATTCAGGGCCGAATGGCCTAATTCTGCTCCTATGTCTTATGGTTTTATTATCGTACTTCAGGCATTATAAAGATTAATTTTACGCTGTCGGTAGCTGGGTGAAGCTAACATTTGCATTTATCTAACACTTTTCATGCCGTGGGCTATTATAAAACCCATTTACTGCTGCTTTTGACTTTTGATGTTACTGCTGTAATGTAGGATCATAAAAGCAGATGAAAGGCAAATCTGTCACAAGTGGATATGTAAAATCAGCGTAGGCTGGTAAATAGCCATGCACAATACATATATTCTTCTTACGCAATTCATCACATTTTTTTTCTGACAGTAAAATATTTGGATGTCTCATAATTTATTGTCAATCTGCTTCCAGCTTTCAGCTGATGTGTGACTGATTATCAAGTCCAACACAGATGACTATGTGCCAGGGGGGAGGGGGGGAGAGGGGGAGGGGGAGAGGGAGGGAGAGAGAGAGAGAGAGAGAGAGTGAGAGTGCGAGAGTGCGAGAGAGAGAGCGAGAGCGCCAGGGCATTAAATCACCCGTGGAACGCATTGGAACAGGAGCTGTCTACGATAAACACAAAGCCATCACTCACGGCACTCCTTTTCATCGCTCTTGTCAAAGCAGTCTGGCTGGCCATCACACTGCCAGGCCCCGGGAATACACCTGCCATCACTGCACATAAAGTTCCCGGGAATGTTGCACTCGTTGGTGAAGTTATTCCCAGGCAATAGTTGGCTTTCTGTTCAAAAGACAAATCACAAGAGAGAAGCCCAATCAACAACAGCGTTAGACAGGCTCATTCAGTAACATCACGACGGAATAAATGCACTTCAGTTTAGTTTAGAAACAGCGTGGAAACGGGCCCTTCGGCCCACCGAGTCCGCACCGACCCAGCGATCCCTACACACTACCACTATCGTACACATAAGGGACAATTTACAATCTTTACCAAAGCCAATTAACCTACAAACCTCTATGTCTATGGAGGGTGGGGAAACCGGAGCAGCTGGAGAAAAGGGAGACAGGGAGAACATATAAACTCCGTATAGACAGCACCCGTAGTCAGGATTGGCACTAACACTGGGAGGCAGCAACTCTACCGCTGTGCCACCGTGCCGCCACCTGTGTACACATCAAGCAGGATTCAGTTTGTAGGAGTCCTTACAACCTTGTGCTGAGTAGAGCACATTTGTTCATGCTTGTATTTGCTCTTCAACTATCTCTGCCAATATTAGTTTGCACTGTCTGCTTTCCTGTTTGATTTTACCCACTTATATTCCTGCCCATGTGCAAATCTGTAAATACCAAAATTCCTTTCACCGCCACAGAGGTGCCTAAAGCTAGAGAACGGGAGTTAGAGGAATGGATGAGAGGTTTAGTGGGGATCTGAGTTAGAACCTTTGAAAACAGAAGGTGGCTGGAATCTGGAACGTCATGCCCGAGAAGGCGATGAAGGCATGAAAGAGAGTCACTATATCTTGAATTGCCAAGGCATAGAAGGCTATGGACCAAGCGCTGGTACAAGTATTGTGTTCAGTTTTGGTCACATAGTTCTAGATGTCGTTAAGCTGGAAAGGGTGCGGAGACAATTTACAATGGTGTTGCCAGGACTCGAGGGCCTGAGCGACAGAGAGAGGTTGAATAGGCTAGGAAGTTATTCCTTGGAGCGTAGGAGGATAAGGGGTGATCCTATGGACATATATAAAATCATGAGTGGATAGGGTAAATGCACAGTCTTTTACCCAGTGTAAAGGAATAAAGAACTAGAAGACGTGAGTTTAAGGTGAGAAAGGAAATATTTAATAGGAACCTGAGGGGTATATGCAACGAGCTGCCAGAGGAGGTAGTCGAGGCGGGTACGATCGCAACATTTAAAAGACATTTGGACGGTACATGGATTAGATGGGTTTTGAAGGACATGGGCCAACTGCAGGCAGGTGGAACTAGTGTAGATGAGGCATCTTGGTCAGCATGGGCAAGTTGATCCATGGGTTGAAATGAAGTTTAGTTTATTGTCATGAAGTTATAGTTATATTTATATGTCCATTCTTTGCTATGTATCTGAATATGTGCACGTGTGTTACCATGTGTGTTTGTACATGTCTAAATCTGTGCATGTATCTGTGTATTTCTGTGTGGGCATCTCCAGTTGCATGTGAATCTGTGTGTGTGTTGATATTACTAATCGTCTTTAATCAGGGCCATTATCACAACATTTATGTAGTGATACAGATGCTTTCCTGTACATTTCTTTGGTCTTTCTATCAAAACGTCAGCAAAATAGAAGAATGAGGTGGGACCTCATTTTAGAAGAATGGGAGGGGGGACCTCATTGAAACATACAGAATAGTGAAAGGCTTGGATAGAGTGGATGTGGAGAGGATGTTTCCACTAGTGGGAGAGTCTAGGACTAGAGGTCCTAGCCTCAGAATTAAAGAACGTTCTTTTAGGAAGGAGATGAGGAGAAATTTCTTTAGTCAGAGGGTGGTGAATCTGTGGAATTCTTTGCCACAGAAGGCTGTAGAGGCCAAGTCAGTGGAATTTTTTCTAAGGCAGAGACAGATACATTTTTGATTAGTACAGGTGCCAGAGGTTATGGGGAGAAGGCAGGAGAATGGGGTTAGGAGGGAGAGATAGATCAGCCATGATTGAATGGCGGAGTGGACTTGATGGGCCGAATGGCCTAATTCTACTCCTATCACTTGTGACCGTATGAAAATGTTGAATAAAGTTTGCTGTCATGGTGTGTGTCAGGCAGGGATTGCAGCGGGGCTACAGGGCCCCGTCACAGAATTTAGCAGACCTCAGGCTCGGTATCGAACACAAACCCATTCCTCTGGCACCAGGTCTTGTGAAAATGCCGAATCTGCCACACAAACATGTACAACAACTGCTTTGAAGAGAATTTACTGCCACAATGTAGATGTGACAAGGATTCAGAACTCAAGTAATTTTGAAGCAGTCATTTTATTGTGAGGAGAGGGAGCTCCTGGTAACCAAGGGCTCTGCTCACTGCACCTTTGAATTATTATTCCTTGAGGCTTCAAACTTTAGTCCATGATTACCGGAGCTCACACACTTTCCGGCTACAGAACTGTTGCAGTAAGATGAAAGAAGACACAGAGTAATGGAGTAGCTCAGCGGGTCAGGCAGTGTGTCAGGAGAATGTGGATAGGCGACGTTTCAGGTCGGGACCCTTCTTCAGAAAACGTGATGAATTGAGTAAAAATAAATAAAAATGTAGAGTTTGAAGGGTCCCAACCTGAAATGTCATCTATCAATGTTCTCCAGAGATGCTCTCCGACCCAGAGTTACTCCAGAATTCTGCATTCTTTTGTAAACCAGCATCTGCAGTTTCTTGTTTCTATACTCAGGGATGAGACAGCAACTCTTATTCTGCACAGATCAGGTAAGCTGCTGAATACAGAATACAGCTGCATGTACCAGTAAGAGGTCTTTGGTAGAAAGGGCAGAAAGCACACATTAAAGTGGATTTATTAATAGATGTTTTTCACGTAAATGTTACAGTCTGCCCTGTCACCCACCCACCCACCCACACACCCACCATTCTTATGCGCACTGACCTACAGTAACTCCATGTGTAGGAAAGAACTGCAGATGTTGTCTGCAATCAAAGGTAGACACAAAATGCTGGAGTAACTCAGCGGGTCAGGCAGCATCTCTGGAGAGAAGGTATGGGAGACGTTTCGGGTTGAGACCCTTCTTCGCACCGCACCTAAACGTCACCCATTCCTTCTTTCCAGAGATGCTGCCTGTCCCGCTGAGTTACTCCAGCATTTTGTGTAACTCCATGTCAGGCAAAGCCACCAGGTTAAGACTCTAACCTTGATTCTGTACACTTAGTCTTACTCCTGCCTTATTACCGCGGTCGTCACTGGCCCTACAATCTTCGAGCGAATGCAACCTTCTTCCACAATCCCAATGTTTGGAGCTCCCCTGACAATTACCTTCTGCTGCCGAGCCCCTGAGTGTTCACATTCTCTCTTTGCAGCTTTCCGATTCTCTCTGCCTTGATGGCATTCCTTAAAATCCACTTCTTTCACCAACCAAGCTTCCATTCCGCTGTCCTACTATCTCCCTGCGCCAGACAGACACAAAATGCTGGAGTAACTCAGCAGGTCAGGCAGCATCCCTGGAGAGAACATAGAGGGGGGGACGTTTCGGGTCAGGACCCTTCTTCAGACTTCTCCCGACCCGAAACGTTACCTTATCCACATTCTTCAGGGATGCTGCCTGACCTACTCACTGTATCTTGTTTTGCTAAACCACCATCTGCAGCTCCTTGTTTCTACGTCCCCTTGTGTCAGATTGTGTTGGTTTATGCTCCTCTGAAAATGTCTATTACGTTTAGAGTACAACAGGGTCACAACGACACATATCTTTTTCTATGTATGGTGACCTGATTACTGTGTATTTCCTCCATTTTTATATTTTAATCCCACATTTCAAACCTTGGCAAGCCTTTCACAATAAAAGACTTCAGAAGTTCTTGGATTCCCTGTAACTGCATTGAGTTTGGAATAGTTTGCTATGAGGTTTATTCATGGTCGGGTGGACTTCATGCCCTTAACATTGGGAATGCAGGGAAGTGCTGTCACGGTTTGATTGCAGGTCAAACAAGCTTTCGAAACCACAGACAATGGAAAATCAAGAAGACATGTTCAACAAGTACATTTTTAACAATTAAAAATAAACTTTATTCAGGATAAAAAATAAGCACAAGACGAGAACTGCGCAAAATTCCTCCGACATTCTCCACGGCTATACATACATTCATTAGCATTACATCTGGTAGTGTTCCCAAAATCCATAATTACACCCGGCACCCTAACCACTCATGTGCCCCCCCCCCCCCCACCCCCCCGGGGTGATCTCCCTTTCACTCGTTTGAAGAGCGCTTCCACCGCACCCTACCCCCACAATGTGCAGCAGCAGAAGGACCCGGTAATGTGGTCCTTCCTCACAGAGCCTCAGCGTCATCAATATAAGGTCATAAGATCATAAGTGATAGGAGCAGAATTAGGCCACTCGGCCCATCAAGTCTACTCCGCGATCCAATCATGGCTGATCTGTCTTTCCCTCTCAACCCCATTCTCCTGCCTTCCCATAACCCCTGACAACCATACTCATCAAGAATCTCTATCTCTGCCTTAAATATCCATTGACTTGGCCTCCACAGCCTTCTGTGGCAATGAATTCCACAGATTCATCGCCCTCTGACCAAAGAAATTCTTCCTCATCTCCTTCCTAAAGGAATGTCCTTTTATTCTGAGGCTGTGCCCTCTGGGCCCTGGACTCTCCCACTAGTGGAAACATCCAGCCCACATCCACTCTATCCAAGCCTGTTTGGACAAAACATTAGCTGATCACTGCTTTTTTAAGACGTGACCAGGTCGTGAGAAGGCAGTTTGCAAGATTCCCCTGATGCTGCAAATAATCACAAATAATTTGTGTGCTCACAATATTGATGCCTGTCTTTCACCTTTGTTGAGTTGACACCTAGCAGCCACTCAGTAACTGAATGAGTCACTGCAATTAAGGTGTGCAACTGATAGAAATATTTATTGAAGGGGAATCTGCTTCCGAGCGTAGAATAATGCAGTACAGAAATAGGCCCTTCAGCCCTCTGAGTCTGTACAGACCCATTCCCATTCACCCCATTTTATTCTCCCCACATTCATCTCAACTCTATTGCACGCCTCCACATCATGCCATTTATCCTACTAACTCACATGTCTTTGGAATGTGGGGTAAACCAGAACACCCAGAGGAAGTCCAGACAGCCACAGGGAGAGCTTGCAAACTCCACACAAATAGCACCTGAATTCAGGATTAAACCCAGGAAGCTGGAGTGGTGAGGCAGCAGCTCTTCTAGCTGTAAGCAGTTGCAGTGAACAGTAAACAAGCAAAGCAAACTAGCAGTTACCACAGAGTTCCGTGTGAAAACAGAAACATCTTTAGAGTTCTTGGTACACTACACAAATATCAATCATGCCTAAATAACGTGGCTATATTTGTCCTTTTTCACTAACCTCAATAGCTTCACTATTGAAGAAGTGTTTTTACTTGCATTGTTGTGTTCAGAGACATCAGTTTAATAGAAAATGGTTTTGCCTGGACTCCTAGCTAAACCTCTCCCGAGTTTTAAAGATCTACGTACATCTAATACTAATGCCTTCAATTGACCTTATCCATATTCAAGCAACGTGGTCCATCCAATTCCAGGTTTTTCAATGTGGATTCGTGACATTTAACAATGAAAAACAAAATCACAGTAAAATCGATCATGAAAAGCATCAAAGGCAACTTTAACTGGCTTCAAGCGACAAAAAAAAGCAGCGGTGGCATTGCTACCTTACAGCGCCAGAGACCCGGGATCAATCCTGACTACAGGTGCTATCTGTACAGAGTTTGTTTGTTCTCCCCATGACCTGCGTGGGTTTTCTCCGGGTGCTCCGGTTTCCTTCCACACTCCAAAGACGTACAGGCTTGTAGGTTAATTGGCTTGGTAAAAATTGTAAATTGTCCCTGGTGTGTGTAGGATAGTGTTAGTGGGTGTGGACTCAATGGGCCGAATCCTTGAGGATAGATGTCACCCTCTTGAGGCAGAGCCTCATGCAGATGCTTTCAGTGGTGGGAAGAGTGGCTTTAACCCTCAAGATTTTTATCATCTAGTATCTGTGCACATATCAGTGCAAGGGGATTTTGTGAACATCTTTTCTCTCAGTGCTAACACAGAAAGAGCTGCAACCATCCAAGCCTCCATGACAAAAACATTGCAGTGGAACATACAAAGTAAGACATGGGATGTAGAGGGGCTTCAGCTCTGTTGGTGGAAACACAGCATTAGCCATCTACACCTTGGCTGACATTACATTCCAGTATCAGATGTCTACATCCGATGCCTGGGTAACAGAAACATGAGCCAGGCTGTCGGCATGTGTTCCAGAGAACATGTCAACACCAACAGACTGCCTGGCAATCACTGCTTTTACCATATCAGAGACAAATCCCTCCGCTACCCTCCCTGCAGTTTTACAAGTTACTTCTCTCTCCTCTTCAGCTAAACGAAGGATGATGCTGCCTGTGCCAGCATTTTGTGTCGATCTCCCACTTGAATATTGACTGCTTCTCTTCCCGCAGATGCAATCTGACCTGCTGAGTGTTTCCAGCAAAGATACTAGAGGAACAAGACGGACCACTCCGTTGAAATCGCGTATACTGAAGTGTAGTACGCAAAGGAGCCATTTTAGTAGGCACAACCCGCCGTTCGCTATGCCTCTCGCAGTGTAATCGGTGTCTTGGGGGAACAGTGTGTGTGATGATAGGGGTTTTTAGGATCGAGTGGTCTATCTTGTTCCTCTAATATCTTTGGTTTCCAGCCAATTAATCTGGATAACCTTTGTTATCCAATTTTTTTAAAAATACACACAAAACAATGACAATGCAAAAACTTTTCAGACATTCTTAGCTTGTACACATTTATTAGTGTCATATACAGCAGTGTTCGCAACTATCTGCAAACCAAGCATCCTTGTGGCCCCTGGGGTGATATCTTGTCCCTTGTTTGATGAGTTCCCACTGGACTCTGCCCCTCAATGTCCAGCAGAAGGACCCTAGACTGTGGCCTTCGCCCACAGAGCCTTGGTGCTCCCTGGGGGATTTCCAGGACCATTGGGCACGGGGGGGGGGGGGGGGGGGAGGGAGTGGAATGTATCCACAATAAGGATGGGGAAATAGTGATTTAGTATTCAATATTTAAGAATATTTGTTTTGCATTATGGTGGTAGGTTTGCTTGTATTTTTGTACTGTACATATAATTTTTGTAAAAAGTAGATTAAAATTATTTTGGGGGGATAAAAAAAAACAGAGGCTTGGTGTTGTCAGCAGCAAGCTTCAGTGCGTCCCTCAGCACATACGCCTCAGCTTAGTCATGTGTACCGAGGTACAGTGAAAAACTTTTGGCCTGTAGTCTGGAACGGGCCAGTCGGCAACATTCCCTGATGGGCGTTTCGGGCAGACCAAAGAGCATCCTTCATCGAGAACCTGGATTCCGTCAATTAGGAGGTTGAATTCATAATTCATCTTCTCTGCAAGTGGTATGAATTATTGAGCAACCACTCACTCACTTGTCACAGGAAGGACAGTCTCATTTAGAAGAGTAACTGTCTGTTCCCACCACATTACCAACCTCAGCCGCAATCAAATTACCGATCACTGTCCTGTGTTTCTTCACAGTGGAAACCCAAAATTACCAAAAACAATCACTATTAACTTATTATGGATTACAGCCTTTGGTAATCACCATTTACAAGCGGCATTGAAAACGCAACTCCTCCATCTATCTATAAATTACAAGCTGCTGCCCCTCCAATTATTCAAATTACAGAATCTAGCTCCATTAGTTATTCTAATTACCAGCTCTAGCTGCCTCATCTACACTGAATTACAGACCCCAGCTCCTCCATCATTACTCATTACAGACTCCACTTCTTCCATCCATCAATTCTAATTACAGACCCCTCCCCACCATAGATACTCATTACAAACCCCAGCCACTCCACCATTACTCATTACAAACCCCTCCCCGCCATAGATACTTATTACAAACTCCCCCACCATAGATACTCATTACAGACCCCTCCCCGCCATAGATACTCATTACAAACCCCAGCCCCTCCACTATTACTAATTACAGACCCCAGCTACTCCACCATTACTAATTACAGACCCCAGCCCCTCCATCAATACTAACACAGACCCCCCTCCCCGCCATCAATACTAATTACAGACTCTAGCCCTGCCTTGACGCTAATTACAGATCCCAGGTCTTCCACTGTTACTGATTAAAGACCCCACCAGCTCCTCCATCTGCCAGAGACCCGGGTTCGATCCTGACTATGGTGCTTGTCTGTACGGAGTTTGTACGTTCTCCCCGTGACCTGCGTGGGTTTTCTCTGAGATCTTCGGTTTCCTCCCACACTCCAAAGACTTACAGGCTTGTAGGTTAATTGGTTTGGTATAAATGTAAATATTGCCACTCATGTAGGATAGTGTTAATGTGCTGGGATCGCTGGTCAGTACGGACTCGGTGGGCCGAAGGGCCTGCTTCCAGGCTGGATCTCTAAACTAAACTACATGCAGCACAAATGATAGGCTGAAGGTACTGCAATCATGGTTCTAAAAATTATTTGTTAAACTGCAGGGGGGTGAATTAGGGGCAAGTTCAGGGAAAGCGTGAACATGAAAGGGGCCGAGGCACTTCATGTCAGCAGTGAAATGGTGGGGAATGTGGATCTGCAGCCGATCTTGCCAACACTTTCATTTTCTGGGAACTTATACCTAAAAATCATTCCCAAACAAAAGTACTTCCCCAATTGTACCACATTATTAATAATGGGTTATGTGGATGCAGCCAGCTGTCCAACCAACCTGACTGTCGGCATCAGGGCGAATATTGCAATCAATTATCTATCCCAATCCATCTTCAAAGAGCCACCAGCTTTGCGTTTGACGAGCACGAAGGGGATTTGTCCCGGTACGGCGTTACAGTGGTAGAAAGAAATCGCCAGAAAAATATACCAATTCGCAACAGTTTCATGGATTTAGAAAACATAAGTCGTGAGCGTAGAAAGGTGAAGGGATCTCTTGAAGGCTTTTGATATCGTGCCTCATAAAATGATTATAGTGGGTACGGAGATGCTGAAGCGCGTTGGATAAATGTCGAGCAGCAGGAAACTGAGCCTGTGTGCGTGCTCTGAATGGAAGGCTGTGATGAGAGGAGTCTTTGATGTCTGGCTTTGCCAACATTTTCAGCTGAGTTCAGAAGTTTCACTTCAAAGAACACAAAAACAAGTAGGCTTCAACCGCATCCCTCAACCCTGCCAATGCTGCCACAGAGAGAGACGCGAGCCAGAAGCTCAGAAGCAGAGTTCTCCCCCATCTCTCCCTCCCTCCCTCCCTCCCTCCCGACCCCTCCTCAAAGAGGCTGACAATACTACCTAAGACCCACACCACCCTGGCCATGCACTCACAATACTACCCAAGACCCACACCACCCTGGCCATGCACTCATCTCACTCCTACCATCGGAAAGATATAGGAATCTGAAAAACTTGACCACCAGGTTCAAGGATAGCAAGATGTCCTGGCTGAGTTGCTTCCTGGGCCTGGCCCAGTTGGTCATCCGCGAGTCACAGCTCCAGGCAGAAGAGGGCTCTGCCCGAGCCAGCTGCCTGCCCCTTTTCCGGGGTTGTGTTGGCGCCCGGGTGGTGTTAGAGAGAGACTACGCGCTGTCCACGGGTACCCTGGTGGATTTCTGGGACCGCTGGGCACCGTGGGGGGCTGAATGCATCCTGGACAAGGATTGTAACATGGTTGTATAGTAGTTCATTTAGTATATTTGTTTGTCTTGTACTATGGTGGTGAGTTCTGTTTTATTTTATTGTATTGTAAATATTATTTTTAATAATTGAATACATTTTTTTGATGTAAAAAAAGGTTCAAGAATAGTTTCTTCCCAATAACCATCAGGCTCTTGAATGCCACACAACACTAACCAACTATGAACAGTGTTGGTGCACAAGGACTTCAGGGTTTCTTCTTGCACTTTTATTGGGGTTATCAATATAATGACTTTTTGTTTATCTCTATACTAAAACTCTCATTAGTTTGTTTGTTCCTGAACTACAGCCAAAACGGTACGCGGTAGCATGATAATTTTAGGCCCACCTTACTCAACGTCGTCTCTTTGGTGCTAATGGAAGTTTCATTGAAATCGGTGTTATATTTTTAAAGTCAGTCACGTTTTAGTTTAAATCTATCTCCTCAGAAGGGAGGGAGGGGGGAGGGAGGGGGAAGGGGGAGATAAGGGGGGTTGAAGGGGATGGAGTGGGGGTAGGGGAATGGAGGGAGGAGGGAGGGAGGTGGAATAAGGGGGGTTGAGGGGGAGGAAAGGGTGCTGCACCAATGCAGGAGAGGTTCGAGCCCAACGGGTCCACTTGGTCTAGTTACATATTATTAGACATGGGTATTGTGTTTACAGTCCAGTGATGCTGCTGCTAGTAAGAATGTTATTGTTCTGATGCCAATTTTATTGCCCATGTCAATTGAACACTTTTGTCTCTTCAGTTGACTTGAGGCTTAAACTATGGAACTAGGTGGCTCACCCCCATCTTCTCTGAGGCAACTAGGGTTGGAGAGTAAATGATGCCCATCGTCTGTGGCAACCGCATCTTGAAAAATGAATAAGAAAAAGCTTAGAGGGCATCTGCTAAAATTATTGTTTCGTAATCCTGTGCAATGTATATTTTGTTCCCTGCTTATTTTGCCAAACTGTCACGCTGCATATCCAAGAATTCAGTACAGAGAATATAATCACGCCATAATAACAGTCATTCAAAAGTCATGAAGGATCTGGATGATTCAATTAGGTGAAAATGCTTCTCCAAGCAGGAGTACCGATATTCGACAGACATAATGTAATTGGCAATAGTACGACAGAGGAGATGAAAATGTTTTTAACACAGCAATTTACTATGATCTGGAATGCACTGCCGGAAAGGGTGGCGGATGCATTTTGATGATTAATTTTCAAAAGGTAGCTGGATCTGTACTTGAAGAAGAAATATTTATTGGGCTTTGGGGATAGAGTTTCAAAGATCTGGCACATGCACTGAGCTAAATAGCCTCCTTGTGTGAAGAATGACTCTCTGACGACAGAATGTATAATTTGTGCAAGCCTTCGGCTTTGTGGTAAATTGCATGCTTCTGTGTTAGAAGGAGCAGAGTTCAAACACTGCACAAAGTGGCGGGGCGGGGGAGAGGGGTTTGGAGCAACTCAGCGGGACAGGAGAGAAGCAGCAATGGGTGATGTTTCGGAAGGGAAGGAATGGGTAACGTTTTGGGTCGAGACCTTTCTTCATTCCTCTCCGCTGATTCTCAGTCTGATGAAGGCTCTCGACCCAAAACGTCACCTATTCCTTCTCTCCAGAGATGCTGCCAGTCCCGCTGAGTTACTCCAGCATTTTTGTGTCTTTCGTCGGTGTAAACCAGCATCTGCAGTTCTTTCCTACACATTTAAAACCTTCCCCTTTCTTTGTGAGAAGTTGCGATTTCAGAACAAATCTCGGAGTTGCATGCTCCCACTGATGCTGGTCTCCAGCGACTACATGAACCTGCTCACCTTGCTCATGTCTGGTGCCTGGGTAAGCCACAAGCAGAGGTAGCCCCACTCCACTCTCAGCAAGATCATTTTTCAGAGAATGGGTAAATAACATATCCAAGGAGCTAAGTGGATTATCAGATACGGAGAATCTTTTTTATTTTTTATTTTTTAATCGTGGAAGGATTCACCTGTGACCATAAGGAACAGTGTCTGGAACATGCTATACTGTCATGGAATTCGAGAGACATGGAAGTAGCGAGACCGAATTGAGCATCAACTACCAATTGCATTAATCCTACGTTAGTCCCATTTATTGTCTTGATTGAACGATACAGCTTGAAACAGGCCCTTTGGCCCACTCAGTCCAGCCAGCCATCGATCACCCGGTCACACTAGCTTAGTTTAGAGATACAGCACAGAAGCAGGCCCTTTCGGCCCACTGGGTCCACGCCGACCAGCGATCCCCGCACATTAACACTATCCTATACCCATTAGGGACAATGATTTTTACATTTACCAAGCCAATTAACCTACATACCTGTACGTCTTTGTAGTGTGGGACGAAACCAAAGTTCTCGGAGAAAACCCATGTAGGTCACGGGGAGAACGTACAAACTCCGCACAGACAGCGCCCGCAGTGGGGATCGAACCTGGGTCCCTGGTGCTGCATTCGCTGTAAGGCAGCAACTCTACCGCTGCGCCACCGTGTCGCCCCAATTAGTTCTGCTAGTCATCCCACTTTCACATCCATTCCTTACACGCTATGGGCAATTTATAAAGGCCAAATTAACCTGTCTCTGGCACGTGGGAGGAAACCGGAGCACCACAGGGAGAACGTGCAAACTTCACATCGACAGCACCCGAGGTCAGGATTGAACCTGGGTCTCAAGCGCTCTGAGGCAGTGGCTCTACCAGCTGCACCACTGTGCTACTCAAACACTGATCATCAAGCATCCATTTACAATAAATCCCATGTACTTTGATCAAAATTCCCATCATTTTCTCCTGGATTCTACCACTCACGTACACCACACTATACAGCCACTACGATACTGCCACATTCATTTCAAGAAACTGACCTTCCTGAGATCAGGTTTCTCTAAAGGGAAGGGAAAGCCTGTTGCTTTCCAAACACCGTTCCTTCAATGCCTTTGCAAGTGTCAGATCCTAACTTCAAAGGACCCGGCAAAATTGCTCCTTTCCAAGTCACACCATCACCCTCTTCTCCCATGCCAGGGAGAATAAAAGTAACTCAATAGAAGATTTGTCTGCTGTATCATCTAACAATTTGTGGAAATGACTCTGGTACACTTTGAGCTGCGATGATAGATTTTTTTCATACAATATTTTAAAGGGATCAAGGGAAACAGGACAGGTGTTCCTGAAGTAAGGGGCAGCACAGTGGTACAGCTGGTAGAGCTGCAGCCTCACAGCGTCAGAGACCCGGGCTTGCTCCCGACCTCGGGTGCTGTCTATGCAGAGTTTGCACATTCTCCCTGTGAGCGCGTGGGTTTCCTCTCACGTTCCAATGACATGCTGGTTTGTAGGTTAATTGGCCTCTATAAATTGCCCATAGTATGTAGGGAAAGTAGGATAACAAGAACTAATGTGAATGGATGATCCGATGGTCAGCGTGGACTCGATGGGCCAAAGGGCCTGTTTCCATGCTGTATCTCTAAACTAAACTAAGCCAAGCTAAAAGATTAACACGGACGCTGCTGCCTTGCAGTCTCACTGGCCCCAGGTTCAATCCTCACCTTTGGTCCACGTATTTAAGAAAGATGTACTCGCATTGAAGGCAGTCCAGATGAGGTTTACTTGGCTAATTTCTGGGATGCGAGAATTATCCAAACCATCAGCAGCTAAAAAATTCAGACCTGTATTCTTTGGCGTCTCGAAGAATGAGGAGTGATCTTACTGATATGTGCACGATCCTACGGGGCATGACAAGGTAGATGTGGAGACGTTTCTACCTGTGATGAAGTGTCAAAAAGGATTAGGCAATGATCATTTAAAACCAAGGTGCGTGGGAGTCTCTTGCACTGGATGGTGAATCTATGGAATTCTCCAGCCCAAGGAGGTTGTGGAGGCCGGATCACTGGAGGTTTTGAAAGAGGAGGTAGATAATTTTGGAAAGACCAGGGGATTGAAGGTTAGATGGAACTGGCGCAGAAGAGGAGACGAGGCGTGAGGCAGAGCAGCCATGTTGGCAGGACCTGCTTGACGGGCCGAGTGGCTCCTGCTACTTCCTAGTAAAACATCCACAGCTCCCAGACCCTCCGCGAACTCTCTACAACTGGCCCTGCCCTCGTCCTGCCCAACCAGTCCTCCCCATCCTGTGACTGGCGCCCTCACCCCACACTGCAATTGCAAAGCCAAATTGCTTTGTTCCTCCACCTAAAACTCCTGCTTTCAAAGCAAAGCGTAGCTTGTTCACCAGGCTTTTCCCCCCTGTTTTGTATCAAAGTACCTGGAGATGAGAACATGCACTTCAAAGATAAAGTTTAGGAATGGAGTGGTCCTACCTCACTGACAAGAAATCACCAGTTCCCAGAAATGACCGCTGAGAAAATTATTTCCAGGAGTATTTAAATTAATTTGAAGGTCAGCAAAAGCCTGCTGTCCTCCTTATCCTACATGAAAAGCTTTTGAAAGGGTCAGGGCTGGTGCCTGCAGATTTTAATGGTAACAATATGATAATTACTAAGCAAAGTCTTGTGCCCTGAAATATTAATTTTACAACATAGAGGCTCATCTCCTCAGAAAATTTAGTATCCAGAATTAAAAATATATACATACTATTCTGTTTTTCTGTCATATCTCTTCTTTGATCCTTTCTTAATGCCACAATATTTATTTTGTTTTCTTTGTAATTAGTTAAATGGCATTTATAAATTCATTGTGTTTTGCCTATATGTCTGAACAAGAATACCTCAGTTTGGTTTAAGAGCCTCCCTACTGTTTACTCTGTTCCCAGATACCACAGACTGTCTGCAAGGACACAACATGGTAGTTCCATCAACATTTCTGTTGACAATTAAAAGCGAGGTAAACGCTGAAAGAACTGTGGCACAGTCCTCTGAGTCATAGTCTTTTAGCGAAAATCCACCTTCTGCCAACCCACTACGACTGGCTCATTTGGTATTGGCTTTAACTCCGTTCACAAATTTGGTAATGACTGCACTGAAGTGGAGTACAGGAGATAGAGAGATAGAGAGATTAGTTACATGGTGTCATGACCCTCAATGTCAGCAAGATGGACAACCTAGTTATTAACCAGGAAGTGAGGTGGAGTTCTTGCTCCATTAAGCACTGACTGGTCCTAAGCGGAGATAGTTGAGAGCTTCAAGCTCTTAGGAGTAAATATCACCAATAGTTTGTCCTGGACCGATCACATTGATGCTACAGCCAAGAAAGCACACCAATGCTTCCACTTCACCAGAAGACTATCACTAAGGACATTCGGCATGTGTTCAACGGCTCCTACTGATGCACCACAGAAAGCATACTATAGGTATGCAGCACAGATTGGTCTGCCCATGGCCGCAAGAAATTGCGGAGAGTTGTGGATATAGCTCGGTTCATCACAGACCAGCCTCTCCAACAACAATTCTATCTTCACTTCCCACTGCTTCAGGAAAGCACCCAACATAATTAAGGACCTTTTTCACCGTGTCCATTCCCTCTTCTCCCCTCTCCCATCGGACAACAGATGCGAAAACGTGAAAGCACATACCGCCAGGTTCAGGAACGGTTTCTTCCCCGCTGTTATCAGACTGCTGAATGGGCCTCCCTTCAGTTAGGGTCTAGTCCTGATCTTCCAATCAACCTCATTGCGGATCTTGGATATTTTCTCTGTAATTGTAATGCTCTCACACTATATTCTGAACGGCGGTATTTTTTCCCCCCTTTGCACTACCTGTTGTTCTTGTACATAGCTATATATCGGATGATTTGATGGGATAGCACACAAATAAAAGCAATTTTCTCCCTCTCTCAGTAATAAACAATCAACCAAAAATTTGGTACTGGTTTCTATTGCCATGTGTACTGAGATATGAAAAACAATGTTCTATGTTCTATCGTGGCAAATCAGATCGTATACAAGTGCAAAATGGGAATGAAAACATAGTGGAGAATATAGTGAAATTCTTTGTTTTTGCATACAGTACAGTCAGTCGCCATGTACGACAAAGTTACAAAAGTACTCATTAGAGTCCCAATGAATGGTTGGTTCCTCTTTGCTCTCAGTGCCCCCCCCCCCCCCCAACCCACCAGCCGCCGGATCCCTCTGTTCTCGGCGAACGCCTCGCCGCGGCCCGCTGCCTCTCTGTGGCTCATCCTCGGCCTTGAAGCTTGGAATACAAGTCCTGCAGATGGAGTCGATGGGGCTGGAATGATGGGGGGGAGGTCGGAGTCTAGTCCATGTGATGGACTGGGCAGCATCCACAACTCACTGCAACTTCTCGCTGCCTTGGCCAGAGCAATTCCCATACCAGGTTGCGATGCATTCGGACAGGATGCTCCGATGCATGTCCGATGCATTCGGACAGGATGCCTTCCACTTTGCAACGGGAGAAATTGGTGCCAATGGAGACATGGCAAGTTTTCCTTAGTCTCATTTAGCGCAGCCACGGAGGGATTCTAAGCAAGAGACGTCCCGAGTGATCCTCCTTGCCAACAATGGATAATTACAGCGCAATTGAATTGGATGTAACAATCTGAAATCTCTTAAGTCCAAAAGAGAAATGAAATGTGACATATCGGAATAGCTGGCTTCAAAGGAATATGCACACTCCCAGCTTCACAGCCCAAGGCAGAAACCAGGAGTAGATTTTTCACAGAAAGTAGTTGAAGCCAAATCATTAAATCTATTCAAGAAGTTCAACATTGTCTTAGGGCTGGATGGATCAAGGGACATTGGAGAAAGCTGGAACAGATTCTCCACCTGGATGATCATACGTTATAAGAGCAGGATTAGGCCAATCGGCCCATCAAGTCTACTCCACCATTCAATCATAGCCGATCTATCTTTTCCTCTCAACCCTATTGTCTGCCTTCTCACATAACCCCGGACACCCATATGGAGACCGGATGGTAGACCAGGATCCCGGAGCCAAATGACCTCCTCCTGCTCCCATTCTCTACGTTAGACTGGCACAGGTAACCTGGGTTAACGCCTGCAGTTTAGCTGCCTGCACTCACTGTAGCACTGCATCCATCAGCTCCCCCGGGAGTACACTCAGCAAACCACCAGGGAAATACAAGTTTAGCTCGAAAGGATGTAGAGGAATAAGAGCCTTGCTAAGTACAACACTTCATCCACCCGCCACATCCTCCACGCACAGCTGAAAACATCCCAAAAGCCGTGTCCCACTCTGTGATTGTCCAATTAGTAGAATCTTGCATTGGATAGACTGTGCCTGTGGGTGGCATTGATGGGCAGGCCCAAACCCCCCTCTACTCATTACTGGCTACAGTCACTGTTCTCCAGGTCGGTAATGAGCATGTCATATCTGCGCCAAATGCAGTTTCCTCAATTATTTGGCATCTAGGTTACTGCTCAGCCATCTATCACACATTAATCACCAACTATTATGGCAGCAGATTGCAGAACATAAATTAGAGTCAAGGTACCGGTGTGCAAACTGCCTTCCTCTGCAGGGGTGCTGCTACCTGTTCACACTTAACTGATGGGAGTGATGGTTAGTGCCCAATTAATGATACTAAAGGCTCGCGCGCTAATAAAATGCACCATCCACCTCATTTGTCAGCAGCACTTGCTCCTGTTCGCTTGGTTGATGACTGCCCAGCTCCTCGCTGAACAGTGAACCTTCCACCAAAATGAATCATGCTATCTCTGCACAATTCTCTGCACCGTGTGCCTCTGCAGGGCATCCTGTGACTACCGAGGGCTTTTAGGTGGTGAATACATTTTCTCTTTTTGCATCTTTTTACTGCAAGCAAGGCAACTGGCTAATACAGGAAACACGGATTAGGAATAAAAGATAGCAAAAATACTTTCACTGTCCTCGTGACAATAATAAACTAACCTAAATGGAAAGCAAATCCTAAATCAGGCTAATGTGCCTCAGAGTCACAGAAGCATATGGGCGGTGCAGGGGTAGAGTTGCTGCCTTACAGCGAACGCAACGCCGGAGACCCGGGTTCGATCCCGACTACGGGTGGCGTCTGTACGGAGTTTGTACGTTCTCCCCGTGACCTGCATGGGTTTTCTCCGAGATCTTCGGTTTCCTCCCACACTCCAAAGTCGTACAGGTTTGTAGGTTAATTGGCTTGGTAAATGTAAAATTTGTCCCTCGTGGGTATAGGATAGTGTTAGGGTGCGGGGATCACTGTTCGGCGCGGACCCGGTGGGCCGAAAGGGCCTGTTTCCACGCTGTATCTCTAAACTAAGCCCTTCAACACATTGAGTCTGCAGGACAACGAGGCTGTGACCAGCGATGTAGGAACTGGTCTCCGGCGTCTAAGAGAAGGGTTTTAGACAATAAAACAATATCTGGTAACGCGGAGGCCAAGGTGTTAGTGCCTGCATGCTCATTGATCTTTTCAGTCTTCCAAGAGCCAGAGTTAAACATAATAATCTCAGAGTGACAAATTCGAAACATGGCCTTGCAAATTCTTGTGAAAGTAACTCTTGAGCAGTATGCGAGATGCCAAATAATCTTGTGATTCTGATACTTCTAACACTATCAACCACAAACACAAGCAAAGGTTTCCAAATGTCTACAGCCAGCCTCTAACTCCACCGTGACTGGCCAGTCTGAAGAAGGGTCTCGACCCGAAACGTCACGCATTCCTTCTCTCCAGGGATGCTGCCAGTCCCGCTGAGTTACTCCAGCTTTTTGTGTCTATCCACCATGACGACCTCCACTGCTTCTAAATTTATTCACCAATCATCACTGAATGGACAGAAATTTAATCCGGGAAGACCACACTCACTCCCCTCGGGCCCTGTCGGAAACAAAAGTCCCTACTTTCCCCAGTGTCTGTCTAACAGGGAACGCATCCAAACTTAGCCAAACTCCCTAAACACAATCAAGTGATTGTATTGGAAAAGAGCTGGTGGGTTCTCAATGACAAACTGTGCCTAAATATATTATCTAGTTTAGACTGCGTGAACTTTCGGTTAATAAAATAAAAATGCTAAACCAATGTCTTATAAGTCAATAAGAACCAGAAATTAGCAGCTACCCATGTGGAATTTTGCTAAACGCAGCATGAAAGGTTTTACCCATTGCTGAATTACTAGTGGTTCAGGTACCGACACGCTGTCTCTCGCTCCTATTCATGCCATTGCGTATCTTCACACGTGGTGTGAAGCCCTCAGTCACTTATCAGGGTACGGGTTACTCCACGTGTAGAATTTCATTAGAATTGAAGTTTCTTTCATCGTTCATTTGACTTTTCTTCTTTTTTAATCCTTGGCTGCTCTGGGATTTGGCAGCTGTGTTGATGTAAATTAGGATCATCTCAAAAGAGCAGGCATCTTGCATGCAATGAATGCATTAACAACCTAGGCCCGGACTCTCCACACTCCGCTGCCCGTCTACTCACACACACCTCGATCCGTGACCATATCACCCCCGTCCTTTATAAACTCCACTGGCTCCCCATCCCCCAGAGAATCCAGTACAAAATCCTCCTCATAACCTACAAAGCCCTCCATAACCTGGCCCCATCCTACCTGACCGACCTCCTCCACAGGCACACTCCCACCTGCACCCTCCGCTCTGCCGCTGCCAATCTCCTATCCCCCCACATCCGGACTAAACTCAGATCCTGGGGGGACAGGGCTTTCTCCATCGCTGCTCCCACCCTATGGAACTCACTACCCCAAACCGTTAGAGACTCCCCCACACTCACCACATTCAAAACATCGCTGAAGTCTCACCTGTTCAGTACTGCCTTCAACCACTGAAGGTCACCTCACCTTCTGTCTCCTTTCTCTGTTCATTTATTTATTTACTTATTTATCTATTTATTAATTTCCCTATGTTCTCAAAATCTCTGTAAAGCGTCTTTGAGTATACGAAAAGCGCTATATAAATAAAATGTATTATTATTATTATTATTAGAAGTGGCCTGGTTAGTGGGATCGGTCGGTCTCTTTCCCCAACAGCCTACAAAGCGTGAGGAATGTGTCTGTTTAAGTGGCACTTTAAAACGTCTGTAGTCACTTCGCTTCTTTCCCTTTACTTAGAGAGATGTTGGCTGGGGTGAAATACAGTGCAGTTTACTCTTGGCTAAATATATCAGTAACAGACAACGCCCAAACCTCTGCTAATGTTCTGTTAACTCAACAATACTTAGTTTTAACCCCATCTCTGTAGGAATGGTTCAATTTCCCCAGCTTCGTCTTTGACTGAAATCTCACTAACGGGTTGGGTTGACAGCAGAATAAAGATAATAAATAAAGTCCGATCCATCTATTAAAGGACTGAGGTCTAAAATATATCAGTGTAGGAAAATAACTGCAGGTCCTGGTACAAATCGAAGGTATCGAATAAAGAAGGGTCTCGACTCGAAACGTCACCCATTCCTTCTCTCCTGAGATGCTAGTTGACCCGCTGAATTACTCCAGCATTTTGTGATGCCTTCCATCTAAAATGTATCATGCATTCATCGTGCTTCAAACCTGTGTTTTCTGAAGCATCGAAGAAGCAAAGCAAGCATTTACACAACTTGGAACTAGTTCACAGGGACCATTCAAATACCATTAGTATTTCCTTAGAAATTGCAAATGCAGGGAATGACCCCCAAAAGAGCAAAAGCAGCCACTGAGAGTAAAAGTTGAATGGAATGTAGCTGAGCACCACACGGACATGGCTTAGAGGTGAAAACCCATCACGGTTCCTATGCGAATCTATCGTTAATACTGTGGCGTGCTCCCAGTAGCAATAACACTTCTGGAAGGGAGCTAGCCTTTTGGGGAATCTATATTCTGACCCGACGTGGCAACTTCAACAGCCTGACCGCGGGAGAAGACGGCAGGGGAAGAGAAAAAGACATTTTGGCCTTCCATCACAGTGAGGAGGTGACTGGAGGAGACTCACTGTGATGGGTGTTTCTTTGTTTTGTTTCGTGTTGGTTTGTGATTGTGTGTGTGTTATTGCTTATTTTTATTGCTCTTATTGTTGGAATGTGGGTGACGGAATTTCGTCCACAAGACTTGTTTTTTTGGATGACAATAAAGGTAATTCTGATTCTGATTCTGCTTCAGGATTTCAAAACCTGCCACAGGGATGGCAAATCAGAAATTCTGCAGGAAGTAGTTGAATCTGCGGGAACACCACAGTTTTTCTGATGAATTTCAACAAGTGGCCTGATCGGATTCCGGATGTTGGAAAGATGCCCCATTTTTTCCCCCGAGTTGCACGGGCTCCAGATGGTAACAGCTATCCAATAAGGTGGGTGCGGGAAGGCAAGGGGTTTCACCCACTTTAGGATCAGTGAGTTCTTCCAGTGCTTTGTTCCAGATTCCAGCATCAGCAGCCTCTTTTGTCTTCACATTAGGTCCGAGCCAGGGGTCACCATTATTGACCGGGCCCTGCCAGTCAAGGTGAAAATAGCGGAGACACAAGAGACCGCAGGTGCTGCAATCTTGAGCAGAACTCAGAGACGGCTGGAGGAACTCAGTGGGCCAGGCAGCGTCCGCGGTGGAAAATGGGCAGACGACGTTTCGGGTCGGGGATAGACACAAAAAGCTGGAGTAACTCAGCGGGACAGGCAGCATCGATGGAGAGAAGGAATGCGTGACGTTTCGGGTCGAGACCCTTCTTCTGACGTCGGGGCCCTTCTTCAAGGCTGAAGGAGGGGCGCGACCTTAAACTTTATCTGACCATTTTATTCACAAAGATGCTGCCTGAGACGTTGAGTTACCTCCAACACTTGTTTTCTTGCAAAATCAGTCGGCACCAGCAGCAATATAAGAGGGCAGTATCTGCCCCTCAACCCTCCATCCCCCTTGCCATCACAGTAAGAGGATGTGGATATTTCGACCTGCCTTCAAATCTTGTCTGCACGTAGCTTCATTAAAAGCCTATCATGATAATAGTTACGCTGTGCCCCAATTCCTACCTTTCCTATATTCTACTGCCCGACTCTTGAACACTGTTGTACTACAGAGCAACTTGTTTGAGGAAGAGAGGTGCATGAAGCAGTGGAGAGAATACAGGGAGGTGGTGTGCCCTTAATCCGAAGGGTGAGAGTTAGCCTCAGGTTCCACCATGCCCTTGCGTCCAATGTTCACACCTGTCACAGGTGCAGAGGGCTTCTTCCATCAAAAGGGCGGTGTAGCACCTGCCTGTGATGGTGGTGCCTGATTTGCGAGTAGAATCGTGTTGAATTGCCATTTGTCCCGAAAATGGAACAATCAAGACTGGTATTTATTTACCTCCCTTAATGTAGTTAAGACCTGCCAGGCCACATTACAAACTTTTAAGGGAAACCAATCCATCAGAACACTCTCTCTCCAGGCTTTCTCCCTCCCTCCCTCCCTTCTCACAGTGTCTTTCCTTGATGCATTACCAACAAGCTGCACACAGAAAGAGAATTAAACGCGATACTTGGTCAGACAGTGTCTTTGAACAAAGACCAAAGGTCATCAGGGACATGCATTTCTCTGGTCCGAGCACACAGGTTTAAAGCATGCAAGATCTTTTCTCTCAACCATGTTCTAGGTGGTTGAATATTGTTATCTTGGTTTTGTTCTGGGCTGAAGTAATGACTCAAGGGCTCCAGGGAAGCAGAAATGCAAAGTAAACATTCCAAACGCACTTTAAGGTGGCTCAGAGGAAGGGTGGAGTATTGCAGAACATCACCAGGTCATGGCCATTGTACGTCAAGTAACTGGAGCAATCTGGCCAGATCGCCCACCCCCCCTCACCCTATCGCATCTGAACGCAGGCTCCTCCAATTTCACATTTCCACAGACTGACTCGTTTCTATAATTATAGCACCATGATCGAGGCCACATCAGACCAGCATCTAAAACCCTTCACCACAGCACTGCCGCATCACATGCCATTTGGTTTTTTCACCCTCATGATATTCCGACACTAAATGAAATGGAGGATTATTTTCTATCTGTTCCTGAATCACTCATTTGGAAACTATCACTATG
Organism: Rhinoraja longicauda; assembly: GCF_053455715.1. Classification (NCBI taxonomy): domain Eukaryota; kingdom Metazoa; phylum Chordata; class Chondrichthyes; order Rajiformes; family Arhynchobatidae; genus Rhinoraja; species Rhinoraja longicauda. The sequence goes on along the minus strand of NC_135970.1, from coordinate 9,305,343 downwards.
TGCTGTGATTTCAACTGCTACAGATCCATGGTCATTCCAACCAGTTTCTGACATCAGATAGCATCAGAGCTGAGGTTTGCGTTATCCGAAAGCTCAAAGTATTGACTGGAAAACTTGCTAAGCCATGGAAGAGGGAATATCAACAAGAGGGGATTTCAGTCAGAGAGTTGTAAATCTGTGGCATTCTCTGCCTCAGGCAGTGGAGGCCAATTCTCTGGATGCTTTCAAGAGAGAGCTAGATAGAGCTCTTAAAGATAGCGGAGTCAGGGGGTATGGGGAGAACGCAGGAACGGGGTACTGATTGTGCATAATCAGCCATGATCACATTGAATGGCGGTGCTGGCCCGAAGGGCCGAATGGCCTACTCCTGCACCTTTTGTCTATTGTTTATTAACACAACCATAAAAGTGAGGTTTCAATATTCAATGTGCATCCTGTCACGTTGGTAACATTCCTTTCACAAACATATATGCCTATGCTTGATGTTTCATCTGCAAACGAGGAACTAAGTGGCTGTTTGAATTCACACCCGCAAATGCATTCACATCCCACTGCTCACTGGCATGGGTTTTAGTACTGGACAGCCAAGGCACAGATGCCGTCCTGTAGGAAACTGTTCCCCATATCAAGAGCAATGATAATAGAGCGGAGCAAGGTAGATCACTCTGTCTAAATCACTTATACTGTAGTACGCAAAGGAGCCATTTTCTACGCCCAGGAATCTGACATTAAGTTCTGCTAATCTTCTTCTGTCGCTAATGCCCAATGTGACATACTTCGGCTGCCCTTTTCCAGTGCACCGACCAACCATCCCACCCGTGTTTCCATTCTAGTTTTAGGATGGATTCAGACCAATTTATGCTGAAAATATCTGACTCCCTTTTTCTATTGTTAAAACATTGTTTTAATCTTACATAACCTCTCCCCCCCTCTCCAAGTCTCATTTAATTTATTGTGCTTCAATTCCGAGACCTTTAGCAAACATTAATCCGATATTAACCCTTGCTTTCCCTCTCTCCATCCCTCCCCCTTCCCAGTTCACCTACCAGTCTTACTGTCTCCAACTAAATGTTATCTGTTTGCTTTGCTGTTACCTTCTCCCACCTAATAAGGATCTATTCTGCATCTTTCCTTGATCACCATTCCCTTTGCCCTCTTTTCACAACTTACACTTCTTTATCTATGTATCTCCCCTCTTCCCTGACATCAGTCTGAAGAAAGGTCTCGACCTGAAATGTCGCCCATTCCTTCTCTCCAGAGATGCAGCCTGTCCCGCTGAGTTACTCCAGCAATTTGTGTCTGCCTTTAGCAAACATCTGGAAGCGGCACAGACCAGTTCCGATTTTGTAAGACTCCCAGATGTGCGAGTCTTGGAAACAGCTGTGTGACTTGAATGCATAATGTGCAGCATTTCACAATGCACAGCGTGGGGTGGAAAAAGGGAGCTGTGCACATTGGCAGGAGAGTCATTTTAATATTTAAGATAATTGAAATGAGATCTCATGCACAACCTCAGATGATATATCTCACACCTGCCCTGTATCCCAGCTAGACTTTGCTCATCTAAATTCAAATAGATTTCATCTGGTCTCGCCTCAAACTGGATGATGTTTAATAAGTGTGCCAGTCAATCCTGACAGTCGGATGACAGCTGTGTTAAAACTTTGATTTCTTAAACAAATTTTACCTTTTGTTTTTGCAAAGTTTATCATTTTACAAAACAATTTATCTACTTTTCCCACAAAGGCTAACAGCTCTGGTTGCCACATTACAGGAAGGACATGTATACAAGAGAGAGAGAGAGAGTGCAGAGGAGATTCACCAGGATGTTGCCTGGAATGGTGTGCTGTCATTATAAAGGAGAGGTTGGGTCTGCCCTGCCTGGGGTAATTCTCTCTGGGATGAATGTAGGAGGTTGAAGGATGACTGTACAGAGGTTTATGAATTTTTGCAGGGCAGGGATAAGATAGATAGTCCTTTTACCAGGGGAGTCTAGAACAAGAGGGCTCAGTTTTGAGGTGAGAGAGGGAACATTCATAAGAGATTTGAAGGCTAGGTTTCGCACAGAGGAAGGTGGTTATCTGGAACAAAGTGCCAAGAGGAATAGGAATACTTTCTTGTCACATGTGACTAGGCACAGTGAGATTCTTTGCTTGCATACACAATGTATACAAATAGCAGCCACCTATGGCGCTGACAAAGTTACAAAGCACGCCGGCTCCTCCTCTTGTTCCCCCCCCCCCACAGCGGTTCCCCCACGCCCGGTCCCCATTGACCCCCCCCCACATTGTCCATTGTTCTCCCCTCCTCCCCCCCCCCCACAGCTGTTCCCCCACACCCTGTCCCCATTGTCCATTGTTCTCCCCTCCCCCTCACGGTGGTCCCCCCATGCCGGGTCCTCCATTGTTCTTCCCCTCCCCCATGTCCGGTCCCCATTGTTCTCCCCCTCCCCCCGCACGGTGGTCCTCCACGCACTCATCAGCCGTCGTCTGCGGGTCGACCCGTGAGGCATCGCCGCCACAGCGAGGCTTCACCACCGCCGAGGCCCCATCGTCACGAGGTTTCACCGCTACCGCCACTGAGGCCTCACCGCTGTCAACGCCACCCATCACACCTCCATGGTCCCAAACCGGGCCCCAGCCGTGGGCTCCGTGGGACGCTTCGCCCGACCCGGGCTGCTACCCGCGAGGTTCCAGCCGGCCCCTGACCCGGGCTTCTACGCGGCAATCCAGGAGGCACCGAGACGGTGGCGCCTCGATAAAGGCCTCCGGCCGCGTACCCAGTCCACAGCCACGGCCTGTCAGGAAGCCTTCTGGCCGAGGTGGTAGACGCAAGTACAATTGTGTTTAAAAGGCATTTGGATGGGAAAAGTATAGAGGGATAAATGCTTAATGCAGACAAATAGGATTAACATACAGTAGATAGAAATCAAAGAAGGCATGGACGAAGTGGGCCACAAGAGCCCATTGCTGTGCTGTTCAATGCCATGATCCATGACACACGCAAACAGTTTCTGACCAATTCTTGTATAACTATTATCCACGAAGACCATAATACAGACGAGTAGAATTAGGCCATTTGGCCCATCGAGTCTATTCTGCCATTCAATTATGGCGAAGCAATAGGAACTGCAGATGCTGGTTTATACTGAAAATAGACAAAACCAGTGGGTCAGGCAGCATCTCTGGAGAACACGGATAGGTGATGATTCAGGTTGGGTCCTTCGTGCCAATGTCAAGTTTTGTTTGCAAAGATCGACTCACATTTCAACTTCGATCAGCAGCCAGGGTAGTGCCATCGACACAGATCCTTCAAATTACAGCTAATTATCCAAAATACACGCAAGTGATAGCATGAATTTCAACAAACTCTTCTCTCCTGTCTTCATCGATTTAGATCCGTTTTACAGCACGAGTGAAGGGGGTTTCAGATTTTGGAAAATGCCGTCGCAGTGAAGGCTTACGATTACTTTTAAATTCAGAACACAATTTTGCACTACCCTCCAAGACCTGGTTCCTCAGACATTAATAAATCCTTGTTCCGGGAAGTTCTCTGCCAGTAATTAGTTCTTCTCATCACATTTGTCAGGCGGCATCCGAGGGCAAACAGATTGGTGGACTTTGCCTCGTTTATAGTTCAACCATTCCACCAAGAAAGTAATGAACTCTTTATTTGCGATTTTATTACCAAAGTCTGACAAATACTTAATCAATTACACCCAGGAGGCTAATTCCAGAATAGATTTTGTGCTCATTGTGCGATCCATTTTTTTGAATTATAATTCAGCCTATCTGTTGCTTTTTACTGCCTTAAGATTTGAAAATGTTCAGTCTTTTTTGCCGTTGTAGTTTGCGGATGACCCAAATTGCTATTTCATCAAATCCTTTATTTACTTCTACAACATTACCTTTTACAACCTACTGCTTGCTATTCCATTTCTGTATGGGGAATGTTAAAGTCGTTCCTCTACTCTTTGCATTTATTGCCTCAATGATGTATCTCTCACTTAGAAAACCGTCTAACAATTCGTCCGTAGCAAATGTCTCAGCCAAGCACTGCTTAACCAATCCTTTCCTCCTTTTTTTCCCCTTGAGTTCATTTGTCGTCACATGTACAGAGGTGCATTGAAATGCTTGTTCTGTATGCTATCCAGTCAAATCATGCTATACACAAAGACAATAGATCCACTTCTGGAACAGCACGGGGAGAGACGCCAATTCTGGCACCATCTTGCGATTTCTTGGCCAAAGAAGAAGAGGCAATTTCTTATGTGTAGGAAGGAACTGCAGGTTTAAAGCGAAGATAGACACAGAAATCTGGAGTTGCTCAACGGGACAGGCAGCATCTCTGAAGAGAAGCAATGGATGACGGTTCAGGCCGAGATCCTTCTTCAAACTTATATTCCCACTTTAAGGCCCAGTGTCCTGGCGCCTCTGCGTCGATGAAATAGGGGTCAGCCTGGTCCTTCCACTGCCGCTACCTGCAGCTGCCACAGGCTGCGCTCGATTCACTCACTCAACCAGCTGCTGTTGGGCCTCTTGCGCAGCCATCACCAGTTCAGTTCAGTTTATTGTCACTTGTACCAAGGTACAGTGAAAAGCTTTTTGTTGAGTGCCAACCAGTCAGCAGAAAGACAATACACGATTACAATCGATCCGTTTACAGTGCATAGATACATGATAAGGGAATAACATTTAGTGCAAGGTGAAGCCAGCAAAGTCCAATCAGGATAGTCTGAGGGTCATCAAAGAGGTAGATAATAGTTCAGCACTGCTCTCTGGTTGTGGTAGGATGATTTAGTTGCCTGATAACAGCTGGGAAACTGTCCCTGAATCTAGTGGTGCGCGTTTTCAGACTTCTCTATCTTTTGCCTGATGGGAGAGGAAAGAAGAGGGAGTGGCCAGGGTGCGACACGTCCTTGATTATGCTGCTGGCCTTGCCGAGGCAGCGTGAGGTATAAATGGAGTCAATAGAAGGGAGGTTGGTTTGTCTGAAGGTCTGGGCTGCATCCACAATTCTCTGTGATTTCTTGCAGTCTTGGATGGAGCTGTTCCCAAACCAAGCTGTGATGCATCCTGATAAAATGCGTTCTATGGTGCATCTGTATTAGTTGGTGATAGCACGAGTAGCATGACGCATAACATGAGTGACACCATTACACTAATCTACATCCCCCCCTCTTAAAGAATCAACAACGATACAGACCCATAAACTAAGCACGTCATGTATAACAATCGGTGACAAACTGGTGGAAAGTTAAACATAGTCCTGATACTTCACAACCGGCCTGCAAACACGACCAGCACGTGTACGATAGAGACCATCTCCATTCTTCTTATCCGGGGAGAGAGCAGGTGATTCCACAGACGAGGGAGACTGAATCAATGTCCCTGGAGACTCATTTAAACTCCATCAACCATTCCTCAGCCCATTTGACCTGCTGATCAAAATCCTACCGCAAATCTTGATAACCAACTTCAGTCTACGATACTACCTAGAGTTTCAGCTGTAAACTTGCACATGCCTTGCACATTCGCATCCAAATTGTTGATGTGGATAACAACCAGCAATGGGCCCAGCACCGATCCCCAAGGCAAACCACTAGTCACAGGCATCCAGTCCAAAAAAACACCTTCCACCATCACCCTCTGCTTCCTATCATGGTCAATTCTATACTCAGTGAGTTAACTCTCACTGGTTCCCAAGGGATGTAATCTTCCAGAGCAGCCTACCATGCAAAACCTTATCAAAGACTGAAGTCCATATAGACTACATCTACATTTCTGCCCTCAACCTCCTTCGTTACTTCTTCACAAAACTCAAATTCGCCCGACACAATCTCCCATGTACAAAACCACGCTGACTACCCCTAATCAATCCCTGGCTTTCCAAATGCATGCATATCATATTCCTCAGAGGTCCTCTCCAGTAACTTTCCTACCACAGATGGTAGACCTTCTGGTCTACAGTTCTCAGGTTTTTCTTTGCCACCCTTCTTAAATAAAAGTACAACATCAGTGACCATCCAGTCTTCTGGCACCTCCTGTGTGTCCAACAATGATTCCTAGATCTCAAATGTATCACACCCACCGTAGTGCATAAAACAACTGAACCATTATAGTGCATAGCAGTTATTATACCTTATACATGAAATAATTAGGTCACTGCAGTGCGTAAAATAACTGGGTGACAATGTAGTGGTAAATAACCCAGCCACAACTTAGTATGTGAAATTATCCAGACATTGCAGTACAGTAAAACTCTGATAATCTGGCATGCTCGGGATTTTGGTGGTGTTCGACTAGGAGATTTACCAGTCTGAAGAAGGGTCTCGACCCGAAATGTCACCCATTCCTTCTCTCCTGAGATGCTCCCTGACCCGCTGAGTTACTCCAGCATTTTGTGTCTATCTTAGATTTACCAGTTTATTGGATATTACTCCTATTAGCGCTCCAACGCATCTGTACTCGTTCTCACTGAGCATATAGCTAACAATGGCCTGCTTCCTTTATCATCGTTACTTTTTTGCACATCTTTCATTCATCACTGTCTATATCTCTCGTTTCCCTTTCCCCTGACTCTCAGTCGGAGGAAGGGTCTCGACCCGAAACATTACCTATCCCTTTTCTCCAGAGATGCTGTCTGACCCGCTGAGTTACTCCAGCTTTTTGTGTCCATCTTCGGTTTAAACCAGCTTCTGCAGTTCCTTCCTACACTTTTATTTCACTTTGTTCAAATGTTATCCGGTAGTGCAATAAATTTTCAAGTGAACCAGTGAGTTTAAAGGGAGTAGGAAAAATGCAAGCATTTGCATTGCGGACTCTGGCTCTGGCTACAAACCCACCCACGTCCCCAACCCCTGGTGTTCTACATCCGGCTCAGCTGGACTCTGGACAAACCCTGATGCCCAACTATCAGGATTTCCAAACAATTGGATGCCAGATTATCAGAGTTCTATTGTAATGAAATAATACTTTCACTCTACCTTTAGAAAAATACACTGTATACAAGACAAAGTCTTATGTGTTTGTGGTGTAATCGGACTATGAATAAAACTCGGAACACACAAGTATTTAAACGTGCCTGGTCATTTTATCGCCATCTTGAGTCTCTGCGCATGTGTACAATCGCGCAAGTCATTTCATATTAAATCGTTCTCATACACAACACTCGTCCCCCTTTAACTTGGAGGCAGGTAGCACAATTTAAACCAACTACACACATACCCATGTCTAAAGTCACATAATATCAAACAATAGACAATAGACATAATATCAAAACAATAGACTTGCATATTGCATACTGACAAACTGCATCACTGAAATAAAATCTTGGCTTCAATCAAATTTCCTCAAACTCAACTGCAACAAATCTGAAATCATCATCATTGGTCCAAAAACGCTCACCAAATCCACCCAAAACTTCATCCTCAATATTGATGGTCTCCCAGTATCCACCTCCCCTCACATCCGGAATCTTGGAATCATCTTTGATCAAACCCTCTCCTTCGACAAACACATCAAACACATCACAAAGACAGCCTTCTTCCACCTCAAAAACATCGCCGTCTCCGTCCATCCCTCTCCTCCACAGCTGCAGAAACCCTCATCCACGCCTTCATCACCTCCCGTCTGGACTACTGCAACAGCCTCCTCTATGGATTTTTTAAGTTATTCACATTTTAAAGTTTAAAAGGAGGGGAGGGGGAGGGGAGCGGGGAGGAGGGGGGGGAGGGGAGGAGGGGGGCAGAAGGGAGAGAGGGGGGTGAGGAGAGAGGGGAGAGGGGAGAGGACAGGGTGCTGCACCAATGCAGGAGAGGTTTGGGCCCAACGGGTCCACTTGGTCTAGTCATAACTAAAATGTGTGACAAACAAAATACACAACACATTGTTAGTGTATCTGTAAGTTCACTTATAAAGAACAAAATCCTCAAATCTTTTAGAGGTTCTTGTAGTTCTATTAGACATGTCTGCGTTGGATTTTTCATGTGTTCTGAAATATCAGGCTCTGGCTGTGATGTTGTGTTATCACCATGGATGAAATGTTCGTCACTCTCTGAAGTGATTTCAGAATCTACCCCTACGGTTGGAATTGGCAGAACCATCAGTGGCTCCTCGCTTGGTTGAACCCCTTCTCTTTGTTAGAAGTTGGTGTGTTCGCCACCTTTTGGCAAGTACGCTCTCATTTGATCAACATGACGACGAATGACTCTTCCCTCACTCAACTTTACATTGTACAGGACTTCACTGATGACTTCTGCTATCATTCTGTAAAGCCAAGTGGGACCTGATGTAAAGTTCTTGACCATGACATGATCATTCACATCCAAGACTCGCTTCTTGCTTCCTCGATCTGCTGCCTGTTTCATAGAGGCTTGCTTCCTTCGAACAGTTTTGCTGAGATCGAGTCGCAGACTGTCAAGTTTAGTGTGGATCTTTCGTCTGAACATCAGTTCACTGGGTGACTTTCCAGTCCTTTCTTGAGGTGTGACTCGGTACGTCAGCAAGAACTTCTGGATCTTTAGTTCCAGGTCTGATCCTTTTCCTTTCTTCACACCTGCTTTCACCGTCTGTACGCCTCTTTCTGCCAGTCCGTTGCTGGACGGGTGCTTGGGTGATGTTTGAATGTGGCAGATGTTGTTGCTGCTGAGGAACTTGGCAAATTCTTCAGACACAATCTGCATACCGCTGTCTGTGACCACCGTTTCTGGTAACCCATGAGTTGCAAACAAACCGCCTCAGGGCAATCACTGTTGCTGCTGCTGCTGTTGCATGTTTCACCCGAATGGCTTCAATCCATTTGCTGTGAGCATCGACCACAATCAGCACCTCCTCATTGTCGATGCTAGCATAGTCACAGTGAATTCGACTCCACGGTCTCTCAGGAACTCCCATGGATGAATTGGGGCTGTAAAAGGACTCTGCTGACAGCTTGGACAACTTCTCACCTGTTGTTCCAACTCGTTGTTGATACCTGGCCACCAGACGTATGAACTTGTCAATGCCTTCATTTTCACAATGCCAGGGTGCGTGCTATGAAGTTCTTCAAGGATTCTAGTCCTCATCTCCAGATTATCTGGGATAACCACTCATGGTCCCCACAGGATTATGTCATCCTCCACTGACAGCTCTTCTTTCTTGCTGGCAAAGGGCTTTACTTCTTCTGGAAGATTCCTTGCACTTGGCCACCCTTCCATGATGTGGTTCTTCACCTTGGCAAGAACTCTGTCCTTCTTGGTGGCTCTCTTCACTTGTGCATCAACAGGGCGTGTGTCCAGATCGGTGAGCATGTTGCTGCGTGTCTCTGGTTCTTCATCAAGCTCGGCTAGCTCCGGATGATTCCATGAAGAGTCCTCTTCGTGGATCGGCAAGCGTGACAACGCATCTGCATTCTGGTATTTCTTGCGTTCTCGATGGACTATCTGTAATTGTAGGCAGACGGGATAATTTGCCATCTTGCTACGCGAACAGAGGCCATCGGGCTGGCCGGCTTGTGGTCTCCAAAGAGTCCCATGAGCGGCTTGTGATCAGTCAAAATGGTGAAAGACCTTCCATGTAACTGCTTGTGGAACTTCTTCAGTCTGAAGATTATGGATAAACCCTCCTTTTCATATTGTGCGTAGTTCACTTCGCTGGGCTTGAGAGTGCGTGAAGCAAAAGCTATCGGGCGTTCTTGTCCATCTGATACAACATGGCTTATCACAGCACCTAAGCCATAGGGGCTTGCATCCGTTTGGAGCAGGATGGGTTTGGCTGGATCGTAATGCATCAGCACACTGTCACTCTGAAGAAGACGCTTGGATCTCTGGAATGCCTGCTCTTGTTCCTTTCCCCATTTGAACTTGGGATCAGGCTTGCTGCTTCTCCTCCCACTCTTTGTATCTGCTGATCTGTACTCTACCTTCAACATCTGAATCAATGGTGCAATCTCCTGTGACAGGTTGGGTATAAACTTCCTGTAATACCCCAGTAAGCCGAGGTATGCCTGGAGTTGGCTTTGGTTCACAGGCCGCTTTGCTTCCCGCACCGCATCAACTTTGTCTTGACGAGGACGAAGACCATTTTTGTTCAGTCGATGTCCGAGATAGTCGACTGACTCTTGCATCAGTGCACACTTCTCCTTCTTCAGACGTAACCCATTGGTCTCTAGTCTTGACAGGATCGCTTCCAGGTTCCTGAGGTGCTCTTCGTCAGTCTTTCCGCTGATGATGATATCATCAAGGTATGGCTTGCACATGGGAATATTGGCTAGCAGACTCTCCATTGTTCTCTGGAACATGGCTGGTGCGCTGGATATCCCAAAGGGCAGTCTGGTATACTCGAAGAGACCTTTGTGTGTGTCAATCGTGGTGAACTTTCGAGCTCCAGGGACTAACGCTATCTGATGATAGGCACGGGAGAGGTCTAGTTTAGAGAACTTTTCTCCTCCTTCTAGTTCCTGCAGTAGATCCTCCAAAGTTGGAAGGGGATACTGTTCAACTTTCAGCACCTTATTTGCTGTGAGCTTGTAGTTGCCGCAGACTCTCATTCTCCCATCTGGTTTGGGAACAGCTATGATCGGGCATGCGGAATCTGCTGTCTTCACAGGCTTGGTAATGCCATCCTGCAGCAAGTCATCCAATGCGGCATCAATCTGCTTTCTAGCAGCATATGAAACAGGAGCTGCCTTGTAAAACTTTGCTCCACTGTTTTCGTCTTGATACCAAGCCAATACCTTGACTTGGTATCCCTTCAGTACTCCATGGCTGCTGTTATCAAACAGTTTGGCGTGTTTGTTGAGTACTGTGTCCATGGCATTTTGCAAACTGTGCATACTACTCGGTGGACTTAATCTTGACTCTGGCGTGTTCTGGCTGGCTAGATTTGGACACCAATCCAGGGTACTTCCTTAACCAGTCTCTTCCCATTAGGCTTGCACCTTTCTTTACTACCACTAGGGTCAGCGTTTCTGGCTTACTGTGAGGTTCGAGCTGTACCTGTACCGCTGCTTGTCTGTAGATCTCAACCTTCTCTCCAGTGTAGGATTTCAGCTTGATGCTACTGGGATCTAATCTAGGGTCTTGCCCGAGTTTGCTGAAGACTTCTTCTGGTACGATAGTCCATGGACTTGCAGTGTCAACTTCTAGTTGTACCTCCCTGCCGTTCACTATCAAAGTGGCTGTATACGGTTCAGAGTTCGTCAACATGTTGACCGATTCATCGTCCAAGTGGCTCATTGTTTCCTCTGATGAATTCGAAGCTGCCTCCTCCAAGTGGTTTGCTTTTTTCTGAGATTGTCCTCTCCTCCACTGGTAGACTCTAACAGCCTCGCACTGACTCTTAGTGTGGCCCATTCCCGAGCACCTGAAGCACCTGCCATCTCAAAATCTGCACATCGCTGGCTCGTGGCTGCCACCACATCTCCAGCACTTCTTACAGTAGTTGACTCCTTGTCTTCTGCTGTTCAGACACCATCCTTTGAAGCTGATTGATGGAGGTAGTATCCTCTTGAGGCCTTCCGATCTTCTGGATCTGCTCCACATCTTGTTTGGCAACCTCCATCGCTGTCTCAATATTGACTGCGTTCTCAAAGGTTAATTTTAATGTACCCAACAGTTTCCGCTGGATGTTCACATCTGCACACCCTACCACCAATCTGCCTCTCAGCATATTCTCCAGTTCCTTGAAATTCCACCCATCACTTAACTGTCGAAGCTTTGCTAGGAACTGAGGGATTGTTTCATTTGCTTGTGTGCAGGTAAAGAATCGATACCTTTGCACTATTTCTGTTGGTTTTGGCGAGAAATGAGCAATTAAAGCATCCTTACATTCCTGATACGTTTTACTTGCGGGCTGAGCTGGCTGCAGCAATGCTCGTAGGGTGTGGTAACCCTTGCTTCCTAAACCTGTAAGGAACAACGCTCTTTGCTTCTCTTCTGACGTGATATCGTTTGAAGTGAACCAAGCCTCTAAGACTTCAGTCCATTCCTCAAAAGTATAACCGGATTCTAACTGGGGCCCATTCCCAACGATTGGATGAGCTATGGTTACACTATTAATATTCGGTTTCACAACAACACTTTTTAAACGTTATCACCGTCGCTGGTCTGCTCTCGGATACTCGGCTTCTCGTCGTCGGTGGCGGTTGCTGGTGACAAAATGGCGGCGGCTGGACTGGGGCCTTGGGCTGCACGGCACCTACTTCTGGTGGCTTAGCTATTACTGGCAAGCGAACACGATTGAAGTTCTGCTGGCTATAGCTGCCTCTATGAGCTGCGCTGCACGGTTACCGCACTGCTTGTACAGCAGGTTGCATCGAGGGGATCGTGCGTTCCATGTTTTCCAATTACATACCGCGTCCTTAACTTCATGTTCGGTCGTGCGAAAACTTCAAAGTGACCGCAATCTGTTCCTGTTAGAGGAATCCCATCCTCGTCGCCAAATTGTTATGTCTTTGTGCTGTAATCGAACACACAAGTATTGAAACGTGCCTTGGTCATGTTATCACCATCTTGAGTCTCTCTGCGCATGCGTACAATCGCGCATGTCATTTCATATTAAATCGTTCTCATACACAGCACAAAGGCAGTTAAAGCAATACAATACACAACAATCCAGTCACTCTCAGACGTGGAAGCGTATCAGTGTTTGCACAAGCTTGTATGAGGAGCAATCCAGTCTGCAAACTCCCTTGCTCCCTCTCCCCCCGTATCCCTACAATATTTTTTCTCCTCTAAATATTTATCCCATTCTATTTTGAAAACACTGGCTCATTTTACATGCACTGTAGTGCTTTCTATCTCCTAACCAATCAATGCTCTTTGAAATAGATTTGGAAGCTACTCCCTAGATTCCGTGTGTCGCTTCATAAAACCTTAGGATCCCATCCATGTTCACCGGCCGCTTCGTTAGTCTTCAGAGATTTGTGGACAAGCAACCTCCCCTCCCAAGTTCCTGTGAATGAAATCCCTGCAGTCTTTGCTCATTCACAGAGCTCAGCTCAGCTGCAGCCAGTTTGACCATCTCCAGCAAACCTGCAAGTCATTAAGGATGCCTGTAAACAGACAGGCAGCACGGTGCTCACTGTTCAAACTTCATTTCCTGTGTCTTTGGGTGTTAGGTACACTGATGCAGACCAATGTGGCAGGGAAGGCATGCTGTTTAATTTAAACATGCCCATTGAACTCTTCCATAATTACAAGATGCGCCAATATGTTAGGAGTGACACATGGCCTTCAATAATGCTACAATATGTCAGAACTCCTCATCCCTTCATCCGACTGTGTACACAGTGAGGGATAATTTGCTAATCCTGTAACCAGTGACTCATTTGCACACAGGCACCACGCAGCTGAATTAAAGGCCAAAGACAATCAGTTCGAAGTGCTGAAGACAGACACAGAAAGCTGGAGAAAAACAGCGAGTCAGGCAGCATCTCCGGAGAAAAGGAATAGGCGACATTTCGGGTCGCGACCCTTCTTCAGACTGAGAGTCAGGGGAAAGGGAAACGAGAGATATACGACAAATGAATGGAAGATATGCAAAATGCAATGATAATCACGGAAAGGTGAACCTCTGCCTCACCTAAAAGGACTGTTGGATCACACGCTCTCCAACCTCACCTATTGTATCTGCTGTTCGAGGTATGGATTTCTATATATCGCTGAGTCCGGCCCGGCTTATGTGATCTCCCGGTTGCTAAACACTTTAACAATCCCTCCCATTCCCACACTGACCTTTCTGTCCTGGGCCTCCTCCATTGTCAGAGTGAGGCCCGGCGCAAATTGAAGGAACAGCACCTCATATTTCGCTTGGGCAGCTTACAACCCAGCGGTATGAACATTCTGTTTATCTTCAGTTTAAACCAACATCTGCAGTTCCTCCCTCCACGGTTCCAACAGTTGTGTGTCATAACAAGGATGTAGCTCCCATAAAATGGTGGCTCTAGTTTATTTTTCGTAGTTCTTATATTTCCTAATGATAAAGTAGACCATTCAGCCCATCCAGTCTGTGCTGGCTCTAAAAGCAATTCTGCTTCCCCCATTTATTGAACCAGAATCTGTTCTCCCTCACATTCCCATCAACGCCATCCCCATTCTACCACTCACCCACACACGAAGGGCAATTTACAGCAGCCAAGTGACCTACTAGCACCCAAGGGAAAACCATATGGTTAGAAGGAAATCACATAAAACCCCGTACCGATGGAGGTCAGGATCGAAACTGGGCCCTCGGGTCAGGAAGGTCTACTGTGCCATACCATAGAATTATACAACAATGCAAAGTAATACCGGTCCAGCATTTACATGAATTACCCATCACATTACGTGTAAGATAAATCAACTACTATTCAAGGTACAACGTAATTCATTCTCTGCATGGAGTAGTAATGAACCCAGCCACTTACTGGGGTTAAAATAACACAGAAAAACCGGAGAGTATATGAAATAATGCAGTCTCCATAAATTGTGTTAATTAATTTAGTCACTATATATTGCCTAAAAAAACCCCAGCCTCAAACCTAAGCACTTAAACTTAAGATTATTAAGTGGTTGGACACGTTAGAGGCAGGAAACATGTTCCCAATGTTGGAGGAGTCCAGAACCAGGGGCCACAGTTTAAGAATAAGGGGTAGGCCATTTAGAACGGAGATGAGGAAAAGCTTTTTCAGTCAGAGAGTTGTAAATCTGTGGAATTCTCTGCCTCAGAAGGCAGTGGAGGCCAGTTCTCCGAATGCATTCAAGAGAGAGCTAGATAGAGCTCTTAAGGATGGCGGAGTCAGGAGGTATGGGGAGAAGGCAGGAACGGGGTACTGATTGAGAATGATCAGCCATGATCACATTGAATGGTGGTGCTGGCTCGAAGGGCCGAATGGCCTACTCCTGCACCTATTGTCTATTGTGAATCAGCATCTAAATACAGTGAAACCCTCACAATAACGGACTTCTCTCAAGTGGAGCATGCTGAGTTGCACCCCCCCGCCCACACTTATGCCAGTCACCCATTGAGATGGCCTCACGTGACGTACTTCCGGATGGGGGAGAGGAGAGAGAGAGAGAGCAACATGAAGGCATCGTGAGAACCGGGCCCGTCCCTGGCTCACTGCATGTGGAGACGGCCTTTCGCTCTCCGGCTCCTCGGCCTGTGAATTCACGGTTTAAACCTAAACCCCCCCCCCAGAAGCCGCGTTTCTTCCCACCTGGCTCGAGGTTAAACTTTACTCCCTTCTCTCGGCTACAGCAGACAATCGGCAATAACGAACGCCATCCCCCTCCCCCATGGTCCGTTATTATGATGGTTTACTGTGGTGTTAGTTAACCAATCCAAATAACTCAGTCACCATCCAATATATTAATTAAGTTAGTCCCTATCAAGTCATATTACAATTCTGGTACTACTAAATATTTAAAATACCAGAGTCACAATAGTCTATTTAATATTGCCTGGCACAATCCAACATACAAAATAATCTAGTCGCTGTCTGAAATAAACTGGCCATCAAACAGTGTAGAAAATAGTCAAGTCATTCTATACTTTAAAATAATTCATTCACCCCCCATGACGTATGTAAGGAGCCAGGCACCTTTGAGTATTAAAATGCACTCTTTGTGAAATTAACACTTCAACTAAACTCTACCTTAAGAACCCAATCACTACATAGTTTTAAAAAAAGACCCATCTCAGCAGAATATGTTAAAAAGGCAAGCAACCAAAGGACTTGTATCACCCAGCAATTACACAATAGATTAACTCACAAGGTGTTTTAGTAGCCGAACAATGTACAACCAGTGAAAATAGTGATATACTCTAGTCGCTATAAAGAATAAAAAGTAATTAAGTCATAGTGTGTAAAATAGAAGGGTCTCGACCCGGAACATCACCTATTCCTTCTCTCCAGAGATGCTGCCTGTCCCGCTGAGTTACTCCAGCTTTTTGTGTCTATCCCAGCCATAATACTGTGTAAATCAATCAGCCTCTGCAGTATATACGCGACAATCACTCCACAATCTATGAAATAAGCAACAATGCAGTATGCACTCACTGCAGCGGGCGCCATGGTAGCGATAGAGTTGCTGCCTTATAGCGCCGGAGAACCGGGTTCAATCCTGACTATGGATGCTGCCTGTATGGAGTTTATACGTTCGCCATGGCCTGCGTGGGTTTTCACTCGGATCTCGTTTCCTCCCACACTCCAAACATGTACAGGTCTGTCGGCTAATTTGCTTGGTAAAATTGTAAATTGTCCCTAGAGTGTGAGAGATAGTATTAGTGTGCGGGGATCGCTGGTCGGCACAGGCTCAGTGGATCGAAGAGCCTATTTCCGCGCTGTATCTCTAAACTATACTAAAACAGCCCCAAGAGTCATCACATGATGAGCGGAACCGTGGCCCTATGAGCGAGATGGGCTATGGTAGTTGGGAGCAGCTTTGGGACATCGCCACTGGTTTAGGTCATAGGTTAGCCCTGCCACAAACCCATGTGCACAGCTGATTCAACACAGCACTCGATTGACACGCTACCTTGAACACTATGTACTCATAATCCTCTGATTTACTCTCCGCCAATCCGTGTACGGCCGAGGGTGGCCATTAATTATGGAGAACGTTTATAAGCACTGCATGTTCCGCTGGAGCTCTGTCCTGGGTTGTCCCGGAAATTGTGTTTGCCAAGAGATTAATTGCATTTGATGCCTTGTGTAACTGGCAAGCAGCAAGATATTAAAAGTCAGTGCAGAGGGCCCGGATGGGGGATTAAAACGGAAGAAGGGATTTGGGGTCATAAAGAAAGGCCATTTAGCGTAGTGAGGGGATGTAGCCAAACGGATGTAAAGAAAGCCAAGGCCTCACCTGGCAGATATCCCTCTTCACAATTACCTTGTGCCCAACTATAACTGCTCCCAAGGCAACCTGGTGAAAATTCCTGCCCCATATTCCAAAAGCAATCTTCTGTTGCAGGAATTACATCCGGGCACAACGAAAAATCAGACTCGGATATATCCTGCCCAATCCTATGTCCACAGCAACATGATGTTATTCATGACTGCCAAGTTTGGTAATCTATGGCATTATACATTAGAATTACCAGGCATAAATATTGTACAATATACACTATAATAACATGTATTGTCAGTCTTTAAATAAAATAACCCATGCACTTCAAGATACATCACCAAACTGACCTAGTCACTGTGTTACGTTACTTAACCCAGCCAATGTACTGTGTATAAATATCAGCCATTACATGGTGCATAACTATTGTGACCAAATCACTACACATTGGACAGATTAATCCAGTTAGTGCATTAGCAGAGCCACAAGATAGTTCAAAATAATGAAGTCTTTGCTCTATGTTAATTAACCATGACCCCGTGCAGTGTGTAAAGCAGCCTGGGCAAGGTGCAATACATAAACCGACTCAAGCTCCACACTGCACATCAATCAGCCAAAGCACTACATAGTACCAAGAATATCTCAAGCATTATATGTGTTGAAAGCATTGTCCCTACGGCAAAGCATTAGAGATGCAAGTGGGAAGGTACTTGACCAGGGTAGAAAGGATGGAATCAAGTTAGGAATCTAATAGAAACAGATCCCTGGGGCGACACGGTGGCGCAGCAGTAGAGTTGCTGCCTAACAGTGCCAGAGACCCAGGTTCAATCCTGAAATGTGTCTGTACGGAGTTTGTGCGTTCTCCCCATGACCGCGTCGGTTTTCCCCAGGTGCTCCGGTTTCCTCCCACATTCCAAAGACGTACAGGTTTGTAGGTTATTTGGCTTCAGTAAGAATTGTAAATTGTCCCTGGTGTGCAGCACAATGCTAGCATAGGGGATTGCTGGTCAGCACAGACACAGTGGGCCGAAGGGCCTGTTTCCAGGCAGCATCCCTTAACTAAACTAAAATTCGGGGTTGTGAACTGACTCGATAGGTCTGCCTGTGCAGTCCTATTTGTAGATCTTCAGCAGGGCATAGGGAGAGGATGTGCAGGATGAGGAAACCAGACATATGGAAAATGTGAAGGAAAAATCTCCCAAGGAAATAAGATTGTCTGGGAGCCAATGGCCTAATGTTTGGTGACGGGTTTATGGTTTGGAGGGAGGCATGTCAACTAGGGTGGAGGGGAAGCCAGGGCTCAGGAGGAAGACATCTCAGAGGCACCTACGTGGAAGGTCTTGTAATCACAGCGAATATGATAGAGAAGGAGGAATTGAGGGAACGGAATGGAGTCCTTACAGGAGCCAAGGTGGTAGGAAGTACAGTGAGATAGTTGTGGGAGCCTTTGGGCTTGTAATAGATGTTTGCTACTGGACTGAGATGGGGAAAAAGGAGGCCAAGAAAAGAAAGGATAGAGTCAGAGGTAGATTATGTGAAGGTGAAAGATCTTGAGGAGCTGATAACCTGTGGGACAGCACCTCATCATCTGCCTGGCCACACTGCAGGCCTCCAAAACACAATATTGAATCCTGCAACTTTGGCCAACTCACCTTCTCGGTTTCTATTAGATCAGACCATTTTGCTACAATTCATCCTATGTGACATTGGCTCAGTTTTTCTCCTCCCATTCACTTTGCAACTGAATATTAAACTCGCTCTTTCGCAATTCAAAGGACCTTCAACTTGCAACGTTAACTCTGCTTTTCCTACTACAGATGCTGCCTGGCCCGCTGAGGATTTTCTGCCTTCTCTCCAAAATAAATTGTCAGTGTTATTAACTCTTAGGTGCTCTAACAAGCCACTCAGAATTTGGGCAATTAGGGATGGGCAGTAAATACAGGACTTGCCAATGATGGTCAGGTCATGAAAAACAAATTTTAAAAATATATAGCTCAATCAGCATGTAATGTGAGAAACCAGCCATTATACAGTGGAAAAAACCCAGCCAGAGAGAGTATAGCATTCAATATCTAGATGCTGGTTTAATGTATAGATTATTTAGTGGCTGGGTTCAGTAACAATATCCCGTATTAAATTTAAACTTGCACTGACTGACCTATTTAATAGACTTTGCGACTGTCATTACATTACATATGAAATAAACCAGGCATTAAACACAGGATAAAATAAAACAGACACAATGCAGAATGATTTTTTCAATATATGGTATACAGAATAACCCAGTCATTATAAAGAACAAAATAAAGCAGCTACAACAAAGTGTGCAAAATAACAATAGGTGCAGGAGTAGGCCATTCAGCCCTTCGAGCCAGCACCGCCATTCAATGTGATCATGGCTGATCATTCTCAATCAAATAACTCACCTCCCTGGTGTAGAGTAAACCAGCATAGATGAAATAACACACAGTGTGGTGTACAATTTGTTAATCAACCTGCCCATTAATATTGTAGGAAAATAACTGCAGATGTTGGTACAAATCGAAGGTATTTATTCACAAAATGCTGGAGTAACTCAGCGGGTCAGGCAGCATCTCAGGAGAGAAGGAATGGGTGACATTTCGGGTCGAGACCCTTCTTCAGACCGATGTCAGGGGGGCGGGACAAAGGAAGGATATAGGTGGAGACAGAAAGATAGAGGGAGAACTGGGATGGGGAGGGGGGGGAAGAGAGGGACAGAGGAACTATCTAAAGTTGGAGGTCAATGTTCATACCACTAGGCTGCAAGCTGCCCAAGCGAAATATGAGGTGCTGTTCCTCCAATTTCCGGTGGGGCCCACTATGGCACTGGAGGAGGCCCATGACAAAAAGGTCAGACTGCGAGTGGGAGGGGCAGTTGAAGTGCTCAGCCACTGGGAGATCAGGTTGGTTAAGGCGGACTGAGCGAAGGTGTTGAGCGAAACGATCGCCGAGCCTGCGTTTGGTTTCACTGATGTAAAAAAGTTGACATCTAGAGCAGCGGATACAATAGATGAGGTTGGAGGAGGTGCAGGTAAACCTCAATCTCACCTGGAAAGACTGTTTGGGTCCTTGGATGGAGTTGAGGGGGGAGGTAAAGGGACAGGTGTTGCATCTCCTGCGGTTGCAGTGGAAAGTGCCCGGGGATGGGGTGGTTTGGGTAGGAAGGGACGAGTGGATCAGGGAGTTACGGAGGGAACGGTCTCTGCGGAATGCAGAAAGGGGAGGGGATGGGAAGATGTGGCCAGTAGTGGGGTCTCGTTGTAGGTGACGGAAATGTTGGAGGATGATTTGTTGGATACGCTGGCTGATGGGGTGGAAGGTGAGAACGAGGGGGATTCTGTCCTTGTTACGAATGGGGGGAGGGGGAGCAAGAGCGGAGCTGCAGGATACAGAAGAGGCCCTAGTGAGAGCCTCGTCTATAATGGATGAGGGGAAGCCCCGTTTCCTGAAGAATGATGCCCTAGTGTGAAACACCTCATCCCGGGCGCAGATGCAGCGTAGACGGAGGAATTGGGAGTAGGGAATATTTGTAATAATTCATTTTCTAAATAGTCTGCTAAATTAAGTCAGTCATTGCATGCTTAAATCAAAGTACCATGTATTCTATTAAAGAACCTCGCCTTGAAATAGTCTGTGAAAGAAACTATCCGGTATATTAATTTATCGAGCTACTATGAGGTGAACACAATGACCAAATAAACACAGTAACTAAAATAAACAGAATATCTTGCAGAGTGCAAAATAAACTAGCCACATACAAAGGGCGGCACGGTGGTAGAGTTGCTGCCTTACAGCGAATGCAGCGCCGGAGACTTAGGTTCGATCCTGACTACGGGCGACGTCTGTACGTTCTCCCCGTGACCTGCGTGGGTTTTCTCCGAGATCTTCGGTTTCCTCCCACACTCCAAAGACGTACAGGTTTGTAGGTTAATTGACCGGGTAAATGTTAAAATTGTCCCTAGTGTGTGTAGGATAGTGTTAATGTGCGGGGATCGCTGGGCGGCGCGGACTCGGTGGGCCGAAGGGCCTGTTTCCGCGCTGTATCTCTAAATCTAAAGTATTAATTAAATGTGTAAAAACCAGTTTTAGAACTTGTGTTAAGAACCTGATCTAAAGTAAACTAAAATAAACAAAATTTTGTTGAAGGAAACAAATCTAACTTTTATACTGCCATACAAAATAAACCAGCCATGATACAAATGTCGGAAGTGTCAGCTATAAATGCAGAGTTAATAAACCCAGTCACATTTCAAAATATAAAACAATCCAAGCTCTATAAAGTATGCAAATCCAGTTATATTATATTTTCTAACCTGTCATCTCCGGTGTATCAAATAAACCAGCCAGATGGTACTTAAATCAACCATGATACAGATAAAAGAGTGTAACGTAACAACCTCTTAATGCTGTCTTTTTTCATCCAGCTCTATGCAGTGCAGAATTGCCCAACTACAGTACATTATATAAAACTGTCCAATGTCAATTAACCCAGTCGGCATTGGCAATATAACACAACCCAATCATTATACAATGATTAGAATGACCTGGTTACAATACTGCATATTAAAAAAATCATGAGCACACCATTCATAACTCAACCGCAATACATTGCATTAAATAATTGACCGTAAAATAGGACAGCATCTATAAAATGTGTTTATTAATACAGCTAAAAAAAAGCCCAGGTTCAAAGCTGAGTTAATTAAGTTAGCCACCATGCACCATTCTACCATCTAGCACCATCCAATAAATAACATAAGCTCTATTTACTGTCAATTAGTACAGTCAGTGCAAGCAAGGAGCCCCAAATGCTACAGTACTTGATATACCCCTCCTGATCTATACAAAATAATTATTTACCATATTTAAAAAGAAAGTCTGCTCCAAAATGCTATGAAGAATAACAAAGTCATGGCAAAACATATAACCCAACCATCAAAGAACATATAATTTTCATTATATGATGTGCAGTTTGCCTTGTTTCTGTGTAATGTATAGATCATAAAACTACTGGATCAGATTCACTAATGTCCTTCAGGGAAAAGAATCTGCCATCCTTGCCCAGTACTGTCCATTTGCAACTCCAGATCCACCACGATGTGATTCTCTTAATTTCACTCTGAAATGCACTGGCAAGCTACTTAGATGTGTCATGATTGCTGGGTGACAGTAGAAAAAGTATAAAACCAGACAGTGTTTGCAGCCCAGTGGTATGAACATCCCCTCCTCCTTCCCAGATCTCCCTCTATCTTCCTGTCTCCACCTATATCCTTCCTTTGTCCCGCCCCCCTGACATCAGTCTGAAGAAGGGTCTCGAGCCGAAACGTCACCCATTCCTTCTCTCCCGAGATGCTGCCAGACCTGCTGAGTTATTCCAGCATTTTGTGAATAAATACCTTCAATTTGTACCAGCATCTGCAGTTATTTTCTTATAAAACCAGACAGACTTTGTGCAAAAACTGCACAGCACAAAGTTGCTTTTAACTTAATCAGAAGGGCAAAGTCCTCATTACAACTGTCCGAGGACTGATGTCTAAAATGGGAAAACCGTCCCACAGATTGATCAAGCAAAAACATGACATGTTTATACTCAGAGAATCATGACTTCCTAACAATGTGCCAGAGGGAGCAACACGGATGGAAGGGAATACCCTTGGGAGTGCTCAACACGGATTGTAAACCTCATGCACCATCATAGCGTCAAGCCAAACATGGCTGAGGAAACGTCCTCCTGATTACCACGTGCTTGCCTCCCTCGGCTGATGAATCTCTGCTTCCTTCAATGTTGAACAATGGTGGGAAGAAGCCCTGAGAGGAGCAAAGGTACGGAATGTAATCACTGGGTGGGCACCAATGTTCAAGTGAAGAGTGGCCTGGTACGACCACCACTGACAAGCTGGCTGAGTTCTGAAGGGCATAGTGTGGGTCAGCAGCGGGTAGCGAGAGAACCACCACAAGACACAAGTCCATTAACCTCTTCCTTGCCAATTACCTGTGGCGGATTCAATTGTCCATGATAGCTCTGGTCGAAATAGGAAGAGAAAAGAAGCGGTTTGATGCGCTTGTTTGTGCTGTGAGGCATCATAGCTGCGGTACAGGCTCCAGACAGATCAGTTAACTGAAACTGGGCACCCATGAGGCATTGTGCACCATCAGCAACAGCGGTAATCATAATCTCATGGCCTGGCCTCACTCCACCATCGAGCTAGATAAAAATCAATGCTTCCATTGAAGTTGCCATTTGTAGTGACAGCCAGCAGCACGACTGTCACTAATAATGAAGTGCCAACCGACTGAAACTGCAACAGCAGACCAGAATCCGAGCCATCGAGCAGAGAAACAGGAACATCAGCCCACCGAGTCCCCACCAACCATCAAGCACCCATTTACACTGTCATGAAACAGCTGAGCACACTGGATGCAATGGGGCCAGACATCATTCAGGTTATTGTATTGAAGACTAGTTTAAGCACCAGCTACTTTCTAGCCAAACTGTTCCAGCACAATTGCAATTGCAACTACCCAATAATTATGTAGGTAAAAATCACCCAGTTACGTCCTATTTGCAAAGTGCAAGACCACTCCAATCCAGTTAATTTCAACCCAATGTGCAATCAGCAACAAGATCATGGAAGATTACATCTGCAGAGTTATTAATTGGCACAGTCACCAATAACCCTGCCAATGTCCATTTTGGGTTTTGCCAGGACTACTTGGCTCTAGATTTCATTTTAGACTTTAGGGTGGAAACATACCCTTCATCCCACCGAGTCCAGGCTGACCAGCTATCACCCCGTACACTAGCACTATCCTACACACTAGGGACAATTTACTATTTATAGAACCCAATTAATCTACAAAGCTGTACGCCTTTGGAGTGTGGGAGGAAACTGGAGCACCCGGGAAGAACCCACGTGGTCATAGGGAGTTGCTGCCTTACAACTCCAGAGACCCAGGTTAGTCCCTGGCTCCAGGTGCTGTCTGTATGGTGTTTGTACATTCTCCCTGTGACCACATGGGTTTTCCCCGGGTGCTCCGGTTTCCTCCCACACTCCAAAGATGTACAGGTTTGAACGGTGAATTGGCTTCGGTAAAGATTGTAAATTGTGCCTAGTGTGTAGGATAGTGCTAGTGTACAGGGATCACTGGTTGGCACGAACTCGGTGGGCCAAAGGGCCTGTTTCCGTGCTGTATCTCCAATCTAAACTAAACTAAACCAGGTCGATGACTACCTATTCTCTGGTCAGTGACTTACTACACCCTCAGTAAGAAACCCCGGTACCTTAAAGGGTCAACTCAGGATTGTGATGGAATACTCCACCATGTGCAATGCCAAGCTTGACGACAACCACTTGACTGGTGCCCCATTCAACACCATAATCAGACATTCACTCCACTACCAGTGCAGCAAGGTTGTACCAATTCCAAAATGCACTGACAGTTACTCGCCCAGACCATTCAACATCAGCACCCAAACCAACTACCGAAATGGACCAGGACCATGCCTACACCTACAGATTTCCCACCAAGTCACCGACCATCCTAACCCCCCTGATACCATATCACCGGTTACTTCATCATTATTTTAGACATTATTTTAGAGATACAGCGCGGAAACAGGCTCTTCTGCCTACCAAGTCCATGCCGACCAGCAAACGCCCCGTAGACTAGCACTATCCTACACACTAGGAACAATTTACTATATTTTACCAAAGCTAATGAGCAAACAAACCAGTATGTCTTTGGAGGAAACTGGAGCACCCATGGATTACAGAGGGAGAACGTACAAATTCCATACAGACAGTACCGGTAGTCAGGATATCCTTGCAATCTCTCATTCAGACAACGACATTATTTGACAGATACCAGTGCCTAAGCTGAGGGTGTAGGAAGGAACTGCAGATGCTAGTTTACACCAAAGATGGACACAAAATGCTGGAGTAACTCAGGGGGACAGGCAACATCTCTGGAGCGAAGGAACGGGAACGGGAACGGGTAACATTTCGGGTTGAGACCTGGTCTGAGGAAACGTCACCCATTCCTTCTCTCCAGAGGTGCTGCCTGTCCCATGAGTTACTCCAGTATTTTGTGCCTAAACTGAGGGTGCTGCCATCAGGTAATATATTGTCACTCTGCCAAAACAGATTGGTGATCATACCATTTTAGTCATCCAGTTATTCCGATGATGCCAAGTTAGATTGCATATTAAATTACAATGGGCAACTGTAGCAGACAGAGTTCATTGAGGGGGATGTGAAATCCCCGATTTTCAGCTAAACTATTTTGCAAAGTAGGGATTGAGGTCAAGCTAATAACTTTGCAGCAGGTTTTACCTATTTTGCATTATGCCCAAAGGCATGTTTAATCTCCATTTAATATTTAGATTTCTCCAACTTCTCTACAGCCTCAACTTTAAAATTTTAAAATCCTCTCAGATATTTGATGCAATACAAAAATTACATGGAAAGTTGGAACTCTCCACCTGTAATTTTTCATTATGATAGGTTATTATTATTTAATTCATTGCAATCTAATAAATGTATTCTCTAACAATTAATTGTAGCATATTCATAATGCTCCACATCACCTTACAAATTACTTGCCATTCTTTGTAACTTCTTGCTGTATATTAGCAACCATTTAACTAATAACTGCATGTCTATAATCAATCTACGTAATGGTGGTGCCTTCATGAACAATGAAGTACAGTGATCACGAGGCATGTCTTGTGATCTGCTACCAGCGAATATTTCAGAAAGAAATAACCTGATTGTTGAGCGTCTGAAAAACTGGTGTGTGTAAAAAATATATTTCTTGAAGTAACTGATGTAAATATTTTCTTCCACAAGTTATATTCAACATTGAACACTGCTTGAAATTGTAAAAGAGCTGTCATTCCCCAAACCGCGTGGTAAACTTTTCACTTCTTGGTATTTTCTTCAAAATAACTTTTTGCAAGTCTGAATCCCGACCATACTAGTCAACAGTAAAACATGAACAGCAGACATTAATGCAATTCCTTTGTCCAGCCCCCCTGACATCAGTCTGAAGAAGGGTCTCGACCCGAAACGTCACCCATTCCTTCTCTCCTGAGATGCTGCCTGACCGGCTGAGTTACTCCAGCATTTTATGAATAAATACCTTCGATTTGTACCAGCATCTGCAGTTATTTTCTTATACATTAATGCAATTGATGAATCTGACCAAAATTGTTCAACATCATTCACTTTCTCCTTGGTCATGACCATGTGTGTGCATAAGTAGTCATGGGACCTTGCTAGGGCCCATGTAAAATTTTATATCAAATTTGTTTAAGATCAAGACGCATTTGGCACCTTTATTTGCAGAATATGCCTGCAAGTACTGCAC
Organism: Rhinoraja longicauda; assembly: GCF_053455715.1. Classification (NCBI taxonomy): domain Eukaryota; kingdom Metazoa; phylum Chordata; class Chondrichthyes; order Rajiformes; family Arhynchobatidae; genus Rhinoraja; species Rhinoraja longicauda. The sequence continues at coordinate 9,279,146 of NC_135970.1, read as the reverse complement.
ATTTCCAGACTAAATTTAACACAAACAGATATTAAGATTCATTGACCAAAAAGCTGTAAAGGAGGATCGACTTTAAGTAGCAACTTAACTGTTATCCTCTGTGCAACCTGTTACAATCTGCGATTATACATTTGATTCTCCTGGAGCTATCATTCTTAATGCATACAGTGTGTATGAAGGAACTGCAGATGCTGGTTTAAACCGAAGGTAGACACAAAAGGCTGGAGTAACTCAGCGGGACAGGCAGCATCTCTGGAGAGAAGGAATGGGTGACGATTCGGACTGAAGAAGGATCTCGACCCGGACGTCACCCATTCCTTCATATCTATGAGATGCTGCCTGTCCCGCTGAGTTACTCCAGCAATTGTTACATGCAATTAATACATGCAATTGTTGCAATTGTCTCAACAAAACTGTCCTGCCTACATGTGGATTTCCCCATAGCTCACAGCTGTGTGTGGGGGGTTATTACCTGGTGTACAACTCACTCCAGACTTTTAGTTGCTGCATCCCACCCAACTCCTGCATGGCCCTCACTCCCTGCCTGTTTGCACTGAGGCATGAAGTCGCAGAGGACTCCAGGGTGACATGAACAGCAGACATTAATGCAATCGATGAATCTGACCAAAATTTGTTCAACATCATTCACTTTCTCCTTGGCCATGACCAAATGTGTGCATAAGTAGTCATGGGACCTTGCTAGGGGCCCATGTAAACTTTAATATCAAATTTGTTTAAGATCAAGAGTTGTTTAAGTTCCTCTCCCCCTTTAAACACTCCTGCACCCGACAGGTGAGGGAACAACTATTCAACTTGTAGCTGGGTGACCGTCCCGGGGGAGAGAAGGAAAGGGGAGGCTTGACATACACACACTTTGCACACTCAATGCACACTTGTACTGAACAAGGGAGGGGAGCTGCTGTCACACTCAGTGCACACTTGTGCTGAGCAGGGAGGGGGAGGGGGGGGCTGCTGTCAGATGTGACACCCACCCACCGGCCCCCACACACAGTGACCCCAGCCAGGCCCAGCACCAAAGCCTAAAGCCCAGCACCAAAGCTCCCCGTCTCGCTGCGGGAGGGAGCTTCCCAGGCCCGGACTCTCCGCAAACTTTGCAGCGGGGCCGGCGGCAGGGGAGGGGAGGGGAGGGAGGGAGGGTGGAGTGTCCCGGCCCCACCGTCCCGGGCTCCGAGCACTCACTCACCCACTGAGGCCACCAGCAGATACAGCGGCCACATGGTCCAGCGCAGCGGCGCCTCGGTCCTTGCCCGCCGGCTCGGCCACCCGGCCGCTCCCTGTCCGCGGTCTGGTCCCGATCCCAGTCCCAGTCCCGATCCAGCTGCCAGAAAGCATCAGGCGGCGAGAGGAGAGGAGAGGGGAGAGGGTAGAGGAGGCAGGGAGGGGAGAGGAGGCAGGGAGGGGAGAGGGGCGAGCAGTCAGCGGCCGAGCATTCCCCGGGAGGAGGAGGAGAAACACCACCAACAACAACCTCCTTCCTACACACACTGCATTTATATACCCTCTCCAACGCTGCACTAACTCAAGCACAGCCACAGCCACAGCCGGCGGGGTACGAGATGCCAGTGTGGGTGGGGGATTAAAGCAGGGGATGGGCAAAGGGGCACATTTGGGGGAGTGGACAAAGAGTGGAGAGGGAGACGGGGAGGTGCTCTGACAAGGAGGGACTTGAGAACATTGTGGGAGAATTATACAATCAGGCCACTGCATAACAACACTCAACCGGTAGAGAGGGGTGGGCTGAGGGGTTTCTCATGTTTTCTGGGCCCATCATAGTCAAGTCAAGTCAAGTCAAGTCAAATTTATTTGTCACATACACATACACGATGTGCAGTGAAATGAAAGTGGCAGTGCCTGCGGGTTGTGCACAAAAAAGAATTACAGTTACAGCATATAAATAAAGTTAATAAGTTACTTAGTGTCGACAAAAATTTAGTCTCTGGGGTTATAAAAGTTGACAGTCCTGATGGCCTGTGGGAAGAAGCTCCGTCTCATCCTCTCCGTTTTCACAGCGTGACAGCGGAGGCGTTTGCCTGATCGTAGCATCTGGAACAGTCCGTTACTGGGGTGGCAGGGGTCCCTCATGATCTTACTTGCTCTGGATCTGCACCTCCTGATGTATAGGTCCTGCAGGGGGATGAGTGTAGTTCCCATGGTGCGTTCTGCCGAACGCACTACTCTCTGCAGGGCCATCCTGTCCTGGGCAGAGCTGTTCCCAAACCAGACTGTAATGTTGCCGGACAGGATGCTCTCTACAGCCCCAGAGTAGAAGCAATGAAGGATCCTCAGAGACACTGAATTTCCTCAGTTGTCTAAGGTGGTAAAGGCGCTGCTTAGCCTTACCCACCAGTGCGGCAATGTGCGTTGCCCACGTCAGATCCTCTGTGATGCGGACTCCCAAGTATTTAAAACTGCTCACCCTATCCACAGTAGACCCATTTATCTCCAGTGGCGTGTACGTCCTTGGATGTTTAGTCCTTCTGAAGTCCACAATCAGCTCCTTTGTTTTAGTGACATTCAAGAGGAGGTTATTGTCCTGACACCAGAGTGCCAGATCAGCCACCTCCTCCCGGTAGGCCTTCTCATCGTTGTTGGAGATCCGGCCCACCACCACAGTGTCATCAGCAAACTTGATGATGGAGTTTGAGCTGAACCTGGCCCCACAGTCATGTGTGTACAGGGAGTACAGTAGGGGGCTAAGGACGCAGCCCTGGGGGGATCCTATGTTCAGGGTGAGGGAGCTAGATGTGTGTTCCACTTGGGGCCTGGCGGTGAGAAAGTCCAGGACCCAGGCACACAGAGGGGTGCTAAGCCCCAGTTCCAGCAGCTTCTCAACCAGTCTGCTGGGGACTATTGTGTTGAATGCTGAACTAAAGTCAATGAACAGCATCCTCACATAGCCCCCCTTCTGGCTGTCCAGATGAGAGAGAGCGGTGTGTAGAACCTGGGAGACCGCATCATCCGTGGACCTGTTCGGACGGTATGCGAACTGTAGTGGGTCCATGTTGCGAGGAAGGAGGGCGCAGATGTGCTTCTTGACTAGCCTCTCAAAGCATTTCATGACAACCGAGGTGAGGGCCACCGGTCGGTAGTCATTTAAACACGCTGGAGAGGCATTCTTTGGCACCGGTACAATGATGGATCTTTTGAAGCATGCAGGGACCACGGACTTTGCCAAGGAGAGGTTGAATATTGTGGTGAGCACTGGAGCAAGCTGAGTAGCACAAGACTTTAGTACTCGCCCAGATATACCATCTGGGCATCCAGCTTTCCTCGTGTTCACACGCGTCAGAGTTATACAGCAGGGATACAGGCCCTTCGACCCAACTCATCTACTGCCCAACTCATCCACTGCCCAAGATGCCCCATTTAGGCTGGTCCCATTTGCCTGTGTAGGTAGGAACTGCAGATGCTGGTTTAAACCGAAGATAGACACAAAAATGCTGGAGTAACTCAGCGGGATGGGCAGCATCTTTGGAGAGAAGGAATGGGTGATGTTTCGGGTCTTCTGAAGAACCCATTCTACTCTCCAGAGATGTTGCCTGTCCCGTTGAGTTACTCCAGCTTTTTGTGTCTATCTTCCATTTATTTGCCTGTGTTTGATACATATTCCTCTAAACCTTTCCAATCCATGTACCTCTCCAGGCGTCTTTTAAATATTATTATACCTGCTTACCATTTCCTCTATTCGCTTGCTCTATATACCCACCACCTTCTGTGTGATAAAGTTGACCCTCGGGTTCCTATTAAATATTTCCCCTCTCACCTTAAACCTATGCCTACTGGTTCTTGATTTCCCAACCCTGATAGGGTCTGTACATGATGTGTAGGAAAAAAAACTGCAGATGCTGATTTAAATCGAAGGTAGACACAAAATGCTGGAGCAACTCAGCGGGTCAGGCAGCATCTCAGGAGAGATGGAATGGGTGACGTTTAGGGTCGAGACCCTTCTTCAGTCTGAAGAAGGGTCTCGACCCGAAACGTTACCCATTCCTTCTTTCGCGAGATGCTGCCTGACCCGCTGAGTTGCTCCAGCATTTTGTGTCTAGGCTCTGTACATCACAGGTTTACTGCTGGAGCCTGGCCTTCAGGTGCCCTGCTGAATAGTTTATTTTCCCTTGAATCACGGTAGAGTTTCCATTCCAGGGACACCTTGTGCTTCTGGTTAATTACCTCCTGGACCTCCTGGTCATTCTCATCAAATCATTTCTGGTTTTCCTTGGTTTAAAAAAAAGCCAAGTCTATCTTCATGGGTGCCAATTTATAAGATCATAAGTGATAGGAGAAGAATTAGGACATTCGGCCCATCAAGTCTACTCTGCCATTCAATCGTGGCTGGTCTATCTCTCCCTCCTAACCCCATTCTCTTGCCTTCTCCCCATAACTCCTGGCACCTGTACTAATCAAGATTATGATTGGAGATCAGGGCGGCCCATACACTGTGGACACCCTGTAGCTTCTGATGGCCGGGACGCCCATTAGTGAAAGCCTTCTCTGAGGCCATGTCTAAGAGGATCTACCTGTGTTGGGTCCTTGAAAGCACCAACCCTTAACTCAATGTGCAGATTTTTCCGTTGATGTTTGGCAAGGTTCGTGGAAGTAACGTAATGGGTTAGGCTATTATGTGGCCGTCAGTCACTGGTCCTGTCACAGGATGGCTGATGCAGAAAGCTTTGCACTTTGTCCCTTGGTTGGTTATATAATCAAACAGGTTCCAGTGCCTGAGTCACAGGTGTGGCCATGGATGTGCCAGAGGCTTGGATAGAGTGGATGTGGAGAGAACGTTTCCACTTGTCGGAGAGTCCAGGACCAGAGGTCATACCCTCAGGATTAAAGGACGTTCCTTTAGCAAGGCGATGAGGAGGGATTTCTTTTGTCAGAATGTGGTAAATCTGTGGAATTCTTTGCCACAGAAGGCTGTGGAGGCCAAGTCAATGAATATTTTTAAGGCAGAGATAGATAGATTCTTGACTAGTACGAGTGTCAAGGGTTATGGGGAGAAGGCAGGAGAATGGGGTTAGGAGGGAGAGATAGATCAGCCATGATTGAATGGCGGAGTAGACTTGATTGGACGAATGGACGAATTCCACTCCTATCAGTTATGACCTTATGACCATGAGGTCTTGTGGTTGAAACCAACTCAGATGTCAATTCTATGAATGAATGACTGATATTTCATTATGTCACAGTGAGATTCTTTGTTTTGCATACGCAAAGAGTCGACACATATAGGACGCTGACAAAGTTACAAAATAACAAGATCATGCTCCGAGTTGTTGAAAGGGAATTGACCTTGTTTGGGTTTGTCTTCCTTGCTCCCTCCTTGCTGGAGAGTTGTGTTTTTTCTGACTCACAAGACCACAAGAAAATAGGACCTGCCATGCAACCCCTCAAACCTGACCCCATTCATTCTGATCAATGACAGATCTTTGCCGACATCAACTCCACTTCTGTGCTGGCTCCCCATAACACTCAATCACCGATCTTTCACAAATTAATCTAACACCACTGTAAATACTTCCAATGATTTAACCTCCAGAACTGCCTGAGGCAGAGAATTCCACAGCTTTACCACCCCAGTGCAAGAGGAACTTTCTATATACCTTGTTTTTAAGGAACAAATAAATTCTACAGACCCGTTATCTTGAAACAATGTCTGCTTGCTTGAGATTCTCCCATTAGTGAAAGCATCATGGTATCTACCCTGTCATGCACCAGAAGATCGTGATTGATTGAAAGATACAGCATGGAAACAGGCCCTTTGGCCCACTGAGTCCACACCAATCATGGATCACCGTTCACACTAGTTCTATGATATCCCACTTTTCACATCCACCTTCCACACACTAGAGACGGTTTACAGAGGCCATTTAGCCTACAAACTAAATGTGATGTGGGAGGGAACTGGAACATCTGGAGGGAAGCCCACATGGTAACTGGGAGAACGTGCGAACACCACTTTGACAGGGTTAGGTCCGATCCTGGGTCTCTGGTGCTGTGAGGCAGCAGCTCTATCAGTTGCACCACAGTGTTGCCCCCACCTTGTACGTTTCAGTAAGATCACACTCATTCTTCCAAACACCCAAGAATACAGACCCAACCTGTGCAAGCCCCTCTAGCCTCTCTTGATAGGACGATCCTGTCATCCCAGGACTCTGGACCTGAAGTCAGGCTGTCTCATTCTAGGATGTGCATCAAGGTTTTCTCAAGCTTAAAATGGAAGTCCCCTGAGGTTAATTGACTGCTTCCAGGATTAGAGTTTATACTCTGATCTCAGGAGCCTGTTGGTTTCATGTTAGAGTGAGCTCAAGGTTTGTGAGGCATTTACTAATTGTATAAGGGATGTTGCTGAGACAACACAGACGCATTCCTGATGTGAAGCCCAACATGTGAAGATGGCATTTCTCTTGTAGTTTGCCCCTTCAGAAGAAGGTGTTCCTTCCCCCTTGCACTTTGAGCTGGTATAGAGGTCATGGGTGTTGTCAAGGTAGCCTGAGTGAGTATCTGCAGTGTATTTTGTACCCACTTCACAGTAATGTCCACATCAAAGTGTCTAAGTTCCTTGGCTAAGATGCCAAGGTGCCATTCAGGCCAGTCCCTGCTGGGACAGTCCACAAGGTCCTGACATTCCGGATACCGAACATCATATTGTGCAGTGGAAGTAGATTGCCTGTGGTTCCTTTTAACAAAGGTCAAGCATTGCATACCAGACACCCACCACTCTGTACGTCGCTGTTTGTTTCCTTCTCATTTTTTATCCACACCTTCTCCAAGGCTTCTTTGTCCTTTCTAATGTAGCGACCTCCTTTATACCAAGCACTCCAAGTGTGGGCTAAGCAAGATTGTGAGGCCTCGATCGTGTCACGGTGTTTTTGTTTCAGTGGAACTGAGCCCACAATGGATTGGCGGGTGTCAAAATGGCTGCCGTGATGAGGCAGTGGGAATTTGACGAGCCATTTCCAGGCCTGTTTCCCGCTTGGCAGCACTTTGATACGGTGCTGCGCCATTTGGAATTTTGAATGATAAACTGAATCACAATATTCTGGGAGAGATTTTAATTGCTTGATGGTTTCTCCCAGTGAAACTGATTGAGTGGTGCTGTGCTGGAAGGAAGTCCCATACAAGTGTCTCTATAAAATAAAACTTTATCTTAGACCCTGTCAAGTCCTTTTAGGATGTTTTATGTTTGAATATGATTGCACCTGATTCTTCTAAAATACAAGGAATACTGATATCCAAACTGTCTAGCCTCTCGAAAGGACAAGCCTCTCATCCCAGGAATTATCGTGGTGAATCTCCTCTGGAATGTTTCAAACGCAACCATATTCTTCGTTGGGTAAGAGGACCAATACAATGTATTGTATTCCATGTATGGCCTCAACAACCACAACTAAACCAACCTATTTATAAATGTCAACCTTTTCTTAATAATGGCCAAAATGTAATTTGCTGTAACTTTGTGTTGGACTTGGCCTGGATCGTGGCCGGTAGCAAGACCCAGCGGTTCGTGGTCTGCAGGGGATAGTCGCCGAGCCGGCCCATGCTCGGATGACCCGATGGACCGTGGACCTGAAGGGGGGAGCCCACCGAGCCGCTGCCCATCCCCCGAAGACCAGAGACCGTGGGGATGGAGCCGCCGATGATGGATGTGACGGGACAGGAGCGAGGCCGGTAGGTGCGGAGAGGAAACCGTGGTCTGGCCCACCGCACCCTCGAGCTCATCTGCGGGAGGTGCCCCCGGGGAACAAACGTGGACAGGTGAGGAGAGGATGTCACTTGCTGGTCGACCAAGGGAAGGCGATGGCTGGAGGCCCAACAGCTTGGGGCTTACTTGAATCGGACATCGCTCATAACAACTGGAGCGTGGACTGGATTTGGAAAATGGTGCTAAAACATGGCACTTCTTGCATGCGGACACAGTAGACTATTCTGCACAATTGCTAATCGGTGGTGGTATGGGTATACTCTAGTGGACTCTTTGTAAGAAAATAATTTTGCTGTATGTTTGCACTTCGCACCAGGGCTGTCTTAACGCATGGGCCTGATGGGCACTTGCCCGGGGCCCCACGAGCATAGGGGCCCCATGCTGATCTGTGTTAAGTGACTTGCAATAAATAAATATTACTTTAAAAATGTAGGTTCAATAAGTGCTTTTTTCGCAACATTTTCGGTCCCTAAGTGTTTTATTCGCAACATTTTCCATCCCTAAGTGCTTCTCACGGCGATCTGTTTCGCAACAATTAGCTCCCTAAGTGCTTTGCTTTTCCATCCCTAAGTGCTTCTCACAGCGATCTGTAAGTGCTTTTCGCAACAATGTAGCACCCTAAGTCCATCGCTAAGTGCTTTTCGGTAAGTGCTTTTCGGTAAGTGCTTTTCGCCAGCACGACAGGGGGGGGGGCTGGTAGGGAAAGGGGGGTGGGGGAGAGTAATGGTGGGGGCGACGGGGAGGGTGAGTAGTTGTCGTAGGGGCCCCAGTACACTGCTTTGCCCGGGGCCCATAATGCTGTAAAGACGGCCCTGCTTCGCACATGTGACAATAAAGCACCATTGAACCATTGTTGGATCGACCTGCTAACTTTTTGTGATTCATTCACTAGAACACTGCGATCCCTCTGAGCATTCATTAACTCCTGTCAAAATGCATGACCTTGCACTTTCCCATAGTAAACCGCATTTGCCAGATTTTCATTCATTCATTCACTCGGTCTCTCTCTAACCCAATTACAGAACCACAATGTCCTTATCACAACAGGTCCTTTAGCCCATTTTCCTATCATCAGCAAACTTGGAAACTTTACATTTTGTTTCCTCTTCTGCCACTGTATGTTTTTTTGTTTTTTCCTAATCAGATGTGCAGCACTTTGGTCAACGTGGGTTGTTTATAAATGTGCTATACAAATAAAATTGACTTGACTTGACTTGACTTGACTCTTCCAGCTCAAGAAGGCAGCTAAGATCATCAAAGATCTCCACTGTCTCTGGTGATGCTCTCTCTTCACTGCCACCATCGGGAAGAAGGTAAAGGAGCTTGCGAACTATTATCTCCAGATTCAGACCAGTTTCAACCCATCAACCATCAGGTTCTTGAACCACCCTGCACAACCTAAACCACAACCCTAAGTCAGCATTGAACTGCCAAGGACTTTGTACCTCAAAAGTCGCACAATGCATTTTGGCTTGCACTATCATACTGTGGTTTACCTAGAACAGCTTATTATTGTTTATTGCATTATTATATATTTGTTGAGCTGTCTTGTAAAGGATGAAGCAAGTAAGAATTTCATTGTTCCATTTCCGATGCATATGACAATAAGAGTCTGAAGAAGGGTCTCGACCTGAAACGTCACCCATTCCTCTCTCCAGAGATGCTGCTGGCCCTGCTGAGTTACTCCAGCATTTTGTGTCTATCTTCGACAATAAAACAATCTTGACTCGTGACTCTTGAAGACGAAGGGGATGCAAATAATTACACAAAGATTATTTTTGTGTGACCAGAAAGTTCTTCACGTTCTCCAAAGAATAATGTTGGTTATCTGCCTCCCTGAGCTTCCTCCCACTTGCCCTGCCCGCTTGCCCTGAGAGGATGGCAGGTGGTGCTGCTGGTAGAACTGCTGCCGTACAGTTCCAGCAGGATCCTGATGCCCAAAGCTGTGTGCGTGGAGTTCGCACGTTGTCCCTATGGCTGAATGAGATTCCTCTGGATGCTCCAGTTTCCTCCCACGTCCAAAAGATGTGTAGGTAGGTTAGTTAATTGGCCACCAAAAGCCCCCAGTGTGTATGTGAGGGGTAGAATTTGGGGGGAGGTGGTGGGGAGAATAAAATGGGAATCAGTGATGGGGACACAGTGGCACAGTGGTAGAGCTGCTGCCTCACAGCACCAGAGACCCTGGTTTGATCCTGATCTCAGGTGACATCTGTGGAGTTTGCATGTTCTTGTTGGGACCGTTTGGGTTTTCTCCAGGTGCTCCGGGTTCCTCCCACATCCCAAAGACGTGCCGGTTTGTAGGTTAATTGGCTTCTGTAAAAATTGCCCCGAGAGTGTAGGATATAACTAGTGTACGGGTGATAGAAGGGCTGCATGGACTCGATGGGCCGAAGTGCCTGTTTCCATGCTGTATCTTTAAAACTAAAACCCAAATTAAAGTGAATGCTTGATAGTCAGCCTGGATTTGGTGGGCCGAAGGGCCTGCTTCTATGATGTATGACACCATAAGTAGGTTTACTTTACACTCATCTGCACACAGGGTCAAATGAAGTGCATGAGCCTCCACTATCCGACCTTATAGCACATTCGGATTTATTTTTGAAGATAATTCTATTGCCTCACTAGCACAATGGAGGATTTAACACCAGGGCAAGATTATTGTCTCAGCGTGGGCAAGTCTAAGCAGACTGTTGTGGTGGAAGCGTCTTTTATTGGTTAAACTCACAATCCTGCTGAATGCTGTATTGTAGAAAGGAATAAGATCTGCTCATCTTCCCGTCATCAATGTTTTATGAAGCCTTTAGTTGAGAACACTACACATCCTATTAATAATTTCTTGCCTTGAATAGCTTTGAGACAAGGACAAACCATGACCTTCGCGAACGAGTGAATTGATATCCTTTTGTTCCTGGGCACACATTATTGAATCCAAGGGATTAACCTTTCTATGGAAGTGCTGTATCCATTAAATTGAACATTTTAAGAGTTTATACCCCCACCAAATGTAACACATCTTTTCTCTTTACAGATTTCATTTTGCCCGCTGGCTCTTTTCATGACTTAGAAGATTTAAAAGTAAGTTTTCATTTTCATGAACCAATTTCCAGCAGTTTCACTTTCTCGTTAAATCAATTTTGTTTTGTGAGTTCGGGCACTGTGGGAGTGGAAGAGGGGTCGATCCGGCAAGCGCTAATCTTGGATTAAACGCCATCCTTTTGTCAGGAAAGCAAATCCCTGATTCAGGAGAGAGGGGGGAAGATTGTGATTTTGGACCATCATGTGAAAAGGGTGATAATCTGCCAGCAAACCCTTTTACATTCCCTCTGATTGAAGTCAATGGACATAAAAACTAGGAGCATGTAAAACAGCCTGAATGGCTGTCAGGGATATTGCACTGAGGTCAAGCCAGGCTGTGATATTTTAATTCAGCCATGTCACCTGGTTCAGTCTGTCACTGTGAGTTTCCTAATTTAGGGCCACTCGCTACACTTAGTGCAAAGTGTAACTAAAGCCAAGAAGTCAATCGATTGTTGCACAAGGCTGGAGATGCTGAGGAAGCCACTGCCTGAAACAGTGGATACAGGGATAAACCCCCACTACCCCCTAAACAGGACCTGGATGTGTATTTCAAGAGCTACTAAGGCTACTTCAAGGGCTACTGACAAAGTGTGTGTCAGCGGTAGAGTTGCTGCCTTACAGCTGCAGAGTCCCGGGTTCGATCCTGACTACAGGTGCCGTCTCTATGGAGTTTGTACGTGACTGCGTGGGTTTTCTCCGGGTGCCCTGGATTCCTCCAACACTCCAAAGACGTACAGGTTTGTAGGTTAATTGGCTTCGCTAAAATTGTAAATTGTCCCTAGTGTGTAGGAGAGTGCTGGTGTACGGATATCGCTGGTCAGTGAGTGTGTGCAGGAGGGTGCTAGTGTACGGGGTGATCGCTGGTCAGTGATAGTGTGCAGGAGAGTGCTGCTGTACGGTGATCGCTGGTCGCTGATAGTGTGCGGGAGAGTGCTGGTGTATGGTGATCGCTGGTCAGTGAGTGTGTGCAGGAGAGTGCTAGTGTACGGAGATCGCTGGTCAGTGATAGGTTGTGCAGGAGTGTGCTGGTGTACGGAGATCACTGGTCAGTGATAGTGTGCAGGAGAGTGCTGGTGTACGGTGATCGCTGGTCAGTGATAGTGTGTGCAGGAGAGTGCTGGTGTACGTGGTGATCGCTGGTCAGTGATAGTGTGTGCAGGAGTGTGCTGGTGTACGTGGTGATCGCTGGTCAGTGATAGTGTGTGCAGGAGAGTGCTGGTGTATGGTGATCGCTGGTCAGTGATAGTGTGTGCAGGAGAGTGCTGGTGTATGGGGTGATCGCTGGTCAGTGATAGTGTGTGGGAGAGTGCTGGTGTACGGAGATCGCTGGTCGGTGAGTGTGTGTAGGAGAGTGCTGGTGTACGGAGATCGCTGGTCAGTGAGTGTGTGGGATACTGCTGGTGTACGGGGTGATCGCTGGTCAGTGATAGTGTGCAGGAGAGTGCTGGTGTACGTGGTGATCGCTGGTCAGTGATAGTGTGCAGGAGAGTGCTGGTGTACGTGGTGATCGCTGGTCAGTGATAGTGTGCAGGAGAGTGCTGGTGTACGTGGTGATCGCTGGTCAGTGATAGTGTGCAGGAGAGAGCTGGTGTACGGAGATCGCTGGTCAGTGATAGTGTGCAGGAGAGTGCTGGTGTACGGAGATCGCTGGTCAGTGATAGTGTGCAGGAGAGTGCTGGTGTACGTGGTGATCGCTGGTCAGTGATAGTGTGCAGGAGAGTGCTGGTGTACGGAGATCGCTGGTCAGTGATAGTGTGCGGGAGAGTGCTAGTGTACGGGGTGATCGCTGGTCGGTGCGGACCTGGAGGGCCGAAGGGCCTGTATCTGTGCTGTGTCTCTAAACTAAACTCAACTAAGTGGGATTAGGTTGGGTAGCTGTTGCAACTGGCACAGACACGATGAGCCCAATAGCCGAGCCATAGATTTTTAAGATAGTTTTTTTTACATGGTATACACCAGAGTCTGAAAGCTGTCAATGGGACAAAGCAGTTCCTTCCTATCATAAGAAAATAACTGCAGATGCTGGTACAAATCGATTTATTCACAAAATGCTGGAGTAACTCAGCAGGTCAGGCAGCATCTCGGGAAAGAAGGAATGGGTGACGTTTTGGGTCGAGACCCTTCAGTCTGAAGAAGGGTCTCGACCAGAAACGTCACCCATTCCTTCTCTCCCGAGATGCTGCCTGACCTGCTGAGTTACTCCAGCATTTTGTGAATAATTCTTCCTATCATATGCAGATGTGCCGCTCCAGTACCTGCAATGTGCACTGTCCATAATGCCTAGAGAGTGGACTGGTCTCTGAAAATTGTGCCAAAACATGGCGTCTCTTGCATGTGGGATCAGTAGGCTATTTCTGTACAATTTGCTAATCAAGGATGTGCTTAGGCATGGCAATGCTCTACTGGACTGAATGTAAGAAAATAATTTCACTGTGCTTTTGCACTTCGCACAAGTGACAACAAAAGCGCCTTTGAACATTGACCATTGAAGTTCTGGAAGGAGAAGGAGAGCAAACAAAGGCCTGGTTATTATGGGAAGTTTTTATGGGAATAAAAAGTAAATTATTTTTGGGCTCTTGGAAAGCTACAGAAAGAGCGAAAGTCGACACTGACAACAATTGCAGTAGGGTGGCAGAGAAGCTATTGGACCTAAGATTTAAAAAATAATCTGAGGTCCAATTTGGGCAGCGGAGTGGCTCAGCAGCTGCCTCATAGCACCAGAGACCCGGGTTCGATCCTAACCTCGGCTGCTGTCTGTGTGGAGATTCACTTTCTCCCTGGGTTTTCTCCGGGTGCTTCGGTTTACTCCCACGTCCCAAACATGTGCGGGTTTGTAGGTTAATAGGTGTCTGTTAATTGTCCCTAATGTTTTGAGAGTGGATGAGAGTGGATGGGATAACATGGAGCTTGTGTGAATGGATGATCGATGGCTGGCATGGCTTTGGTGGGCCGAAGGGCCTGTTTCCGTGCTGTACTTCAAAACTAATTTTTAAAATGGACAATCAAAAAAATTAAAGAGCGAGTCTGGTACAAAGCCCAGCGGAAGGTTCAAATGAAACATTATAAGAGAGAGTCAATGGAACCAACTACACCCTGATAAACTGGGGAGGGAACAGAGTGGATCAGCGGATTAGAATGAAAAATGTGTGGTGGCCTGATTTTAAAAAAGAGGTGAATGGAAAGATCAGATTGAACTTGGATGAATATGTTTGGGAGAATATGAAATGGCAAAATATAACATAATAGAAGGGTACCAACAGGCTGTAATGGGGAAGACGATGGGTGACATTTCTATCAGGATTTGACAGGGAAATTGTGTGTATCAGTTTGATGAGGCAAGGCATTTGTACTGCAGTAAGGTTTATGTTACAAGCCAGAGGTGGCAGTCCGGGAGATGTGGTGGGGGAGAGAGGATGACTGGTCAGGTTACATCATTCCAACAAAGTGATCTTTACTTGCAATGAGATGATCAGAAATCAAAGGCCACTGTAGTTTATGATTCAGATTAACAAGCGTGGGAAAGGACGGTAAAAATAATTTCAGGATTTGCTGATGAAAGGCGATTAGATGGGGTCAGAAATAGGAGCAAAAAAGCGATCAGTTGCGGGGAGATTTATGAAGGTTCAGAGATTAGGGAGTTATTCAATGCAGAGAAAAGGCAGACATCAGGATGTCAAGTCAAGTCAAGTCAATTTTATTTGTATAGCACATTTAAAAACAACCCACGTTGACCAAAGTGCTGTACATTTGATTAGGTTCCAATAGAAAAAAAATGAAAACATACAGTAGCACGCAAACAGTTCACAGCGCCTCCTCAATGAGCCTCAAACGCTAGGGAGTAGAAATATGTTTTGAGCCTGGACTTAAAGGAGTCGATGGAGGGGGCAGTTCTGATCGGGAGAGGGATGCTGTTCCACAGTCTAGGAGCTGCAACCGCAAAAGCGCGGTCACCCCTGAGTTTAAGCCTAGACCGCGGGATAGTGAATAGCCCCAAGTCGGCCGATCTGAGGGACCTGGAGTTAGAGAGGGGGGTTAGAAGATTTTTGATGTAGGGGGGGGAGTGTCCATTTAGGGCTTTATACGTGAATAGGAGGAGCTTGAAGTTGATTCTGTACCGTACAGGGAGCCAGTGGAGAGAGGCCAGAATCGGGGTGGTGGTCCCTTTTACGGGTACCCGTCAGGAGTCTCGCTGCGGCGTTTTGGACCAGTTGCAGGATGTGGGAAAGTGCAAGCGAGAGTGTAAAACAAAAGGGAGATGTCAGTGAGGAGGAGGGAGGAAAGCAATTGGAGAATCGATTCTGTGACAAGTAACTTAAATCATCTGAACTAAGTATAGTGGTGTTGGAGAAAGCAAACATGACTTGGGGGTTTGATTTTTATTCACCCTGGATGGGAATGGGTAGACCTTTCACATGAGGCAATGCCACTGCTTCTGGAGACTGGGTACAAGCTCATCGCTCAGTGTGGTATGACCATAACTGCACATGGTCAGCAGAGCAGCTCCTTGTCAGAGCTAGGACCACCACGGAGATGGTGCAGGTAGGTACCGGCAGGAAGAAACTGTGAGGTCACTGCAGCCCTCCCTGTCCCAGAAAGCGAGAAGGAGGCTTGGCCGGCAGCATGCCTGAGGATTTCATGGCTGGGTTCATGGGTCAGTGTTCCTGGCAGTAACTCAGGTAAGGATGGGTCCTTCAGCAGGATTCACCTGCTGTTTAACAATTAGACCCAAGAGGTGTGTGGGGCCTTAATGCAAAAGGATTTGTGCGCTTTTCAGCTTTCTTTTCCTCTCTATAAATGCCGAACACATGTTTTGGTTTAATTGCTAAACAGCAAGTGAATCCTTACCTGAATCACTGCCAGGAGCAGCACATTGTCAGCAGTGCTACTCCTGTTCAGAGCTGAGGACTGCTTTTCTATTCCTTCCGGTTGCTATTAATTGTTTCTTTTCACTCAGCAGCAAAATGGTTACTCCCCATGTTACCGTTTGAAGGTCTAATAATGCTACAGAGTGAGGGTTATTCCACCCTCTTAAAAATTCTTAAAAACCATTTGGACAGGTACATGGATAGGAACGGTATCGAGGGATGTGGGCCAAACATGGGCAGTTCGGACTTGGGTAGATAGGGGAACATGGTTTCAGGGGCAAGTTAGGCCAAAGGGCCTGTTTCTGTGTTGTATGACTTATATAAAATTAGTGCAGGAAGAAGGGCCGGAGATAAAAGATCAGCCATGGTCTTATTAAGGGACAGAGCAGGCCCATAGGGCTGAATGGCCTACCGAGTTTCCTCTGGTTCTATGTTGAGTACTGTTTTTTGTTGTTGTTATTTTGTACTCATGCACGACAAGATGTGTGGCATTGGTAACGGTTGTGCATGACATGGTGACTGACTCACTGGATCACGTCCATTGTGCCGCTGGGACAGAGGGCCGTGGTCGAGTCTGACACAGAACACAATCACTGGTGGCTTGCCCTGCACCCCAGTGCATTAAGCCATTGTACCGTACAGCAGATTTTCCAGCTGGCTTTTCAAACTCATTCTCGGGGTACGGTGGCTGGCAGCAAGGCTGTACTTTGTGCTCTTGCTTGCCTTCTTTTTTTAAAATTCCTTTTTTTATATTTTCAAAAAATTTATTCAATTATTTAAAAACAATATTTACAATGCAATAAAACAAAACCGAACCCACCACCAGAATACAATACAAACAAATATACCAAATGAAACTATTATACAACTGTATTACAATCCCTATCCAGGATGCATCCAATCCCCCGTGGTGCCCAATGGTCCCGGAAATCTCCCAGGGTGGCTCGAAGTGCCGAATGGCCTCCTCTTGCAACTATTGTCTTTTGTCTATTGGTGCCCGTGGACAGCGCGCGGTCCCTCTCCAACACCACCCGGGCGCGGATGTAACCCCTGAAAAGGGGTAGGCAGCTGGCTCGGGCAGAGCCCTCTTCCGCCTGGTGCCGTGAGTCGCGGATGGCCAGCTTGCTTGCCTGCCTTCTGGTTGTGACTCTGCCGGGTGCCCCAACTCTTGCTGTGTGTGCCAGAGCTCACTGCGATGAAGAATGATGTTGCTTCTACCCCCCCAGCACCATCGGCGCTCCAGTCCCACCTGAATCATGCACCTAGCGCCTCTGAAGCTAACTGCCTGTGGCAGCTTTTGGAAATAGTCAATAACACAGATTTGCAGTAGGTGATCAAATTACAGCTTTACGATTTAAATGTTCAGCCCAAGTGCTGGGAGAAAATTTCTTAGAAATGTATTTCTTATCATTATGATTATTGAAGGAGCAGCGAATGAGCGGTAAAAATGCAAAATGTTCTTGAGGGAGTTTGAACAGTTACTGAGGTCATTCCTCCTCCTATTTCCTTCTTTCCTTACGACGCAGAGAGACACTGTTCAACCCTGCTGGTTTTCAGGTAAATCTCATCAATCCATCTGCCCACTTATTTCCCCATACCCCATTCCCTCTCTCATGCCCAACAATTCCCCCCCGAGTCTCCAGCCTCTTACCTGCACTGGGATCAATGCACAGTGGGCATTTACCCTAACGGCCCACACACCTTTGTAACATGGAGCACATGGGGGTCAGGGAGAAGAGCAACGAAGAGGAGGTTCAATGCTGGGTGGCTGGAGCGTTGAGGCTGCTGCCCTACCTACCTTGCCACCGTACTGCCCTTTGTGGTTTAAAGCCGCTGGATGTGTAGTTTCTGCAGGTCTGTCTGCACTACGGTTCAGTAAGGCATTTAACAAGGATCGACATTACGGTTTATTAAGGCATTTACAAAGATAGAACTTTTAAATAACAATCCTTTCCCAAAAGTGAACAACACCCAACTGACAGCGACCTACCGATACAATAATCACCTGGAAAACATTGTCCTTAAATGTATGCTCCATGTTTTTTTCTCTTTGGTAAATGCGTTCTTCTTCTCTTTGCGTAGTCGCTCCGAGTCAAACGTGATTCCCTGCGTGTGGGCTCTCATGCGGACGATCAGACCAGCGGAGGACCTGTAGCCTTTGCCTCCGGTGGGCTGGAGGTGTTCCCAGGGACGCATTCAGAAACTGACATCGAGCGCTGCTGGAAGGTCTTCAACTCGGTGAAAGACGCTCTTTGGTCTGCCCGAGCTTTGTTGACCTCCCAGCGGAGCGTGCTGTCCGTCGGGGAACGTTGCCGACTGGCCCGCTGCAGACTGCAGGAGTACGTGCTGAGGGACGCACTGAAGCTCGGTGCAGCCAACGCCAAGGCTCTGTGGGGGAGGACCACAGTCTAGGGTCCTTCCGCTGCTGGACACGGGGGGCAGGGTGTGGTGGAGAGAGACGCCCCTCCAAATAAGGGAAGGGATTCCACGCCAGTGGGCCACATGAGTGGCAAGGGTGGGGGTTCATTTTATGTAATTGGTGTATAGAATATCTGTCTTGAATGTATGTATAGCCTCCGGGAATGTTGGATGGAGTTGTGGAAGGAACATGTTTTGTATATATTTATTTCTTGAATAAAGTATTTTTTGATAATAAAGAAAAGTGTTTGACGGGACAGCTGTGAGGGTATGCGGACGGCTCGATGTATTGTTCCTCCGCTGACTGGTTAACAAGACAGGTCGTCATCAACAAACTCCAACACATCCAGAACTCCGCTGCCCGTCTACTCACCCACTCCCCGATCCGTGACCATATCACCCCCGTCCTTTACAAGCTCCACTGGCTCCCCATCCCCCAGAGAATCCAGTACAAAATCCTCCTCATGACCTACAAAGCCCTCCATAACCTGGCCCCATCCTACCTGACTGACCTCCTCCACAGGCACACTCCCACCTGCACCCTCCGCTCTGCTGCTACTAACCTCCTGTCCCCCCCCATCCGGACCAAACTCAGATCCTGGGGGGACAGGGCTTTCTCCATCGCTGCTCCCACCCTCTGGAACTCACTACCCCAAACCGTCAGAGACTCCTCCTCACTCACCACATTCAAAACATCACTGAAGTCTCATCTGTTCAGCACTGCCTTCAACCACTGACCGTTACCTCACCTTCTTTTTCCTTTTCTCTTCGTTTACTCATTTATCTATTTATTTTCTTTTATGTTTTAGTAAACCTTGTAAAGTGTCTTTGAGTGTTAGAAAAGCGCTATATAAATGTAATGCATTATTATTATTATTATTATTATTATTAAAAGCTTATCACTGTACCTCAGTACACGTGACAACAACTCAAACTCAAACTCAAACGTTCCCCGGGAGAGAGCTCCAGGGTTTTGTCCCAGTGATGGTGAAGGAACAGTGACATATTACCAAGTCAGGACGGTGTGTGGCTTGGAGGGCAACTTCAAGGTGTTGGTGTTCCCGTGCTTTTGCAGCCCTTGTTCCTCTAGGTAGAGGGTCATGGGGTTTGGAAGGAGCTGTCTAAGGAGTCTCTGCAAGGAGATGCTACGAGCATCCTGCATGGTGGTAGGTGGGGTGCTATGTCTTGTGTGGTGTCGAGCAGTTTGTAGCAACTGCATCTATTGGAGTGAACTTAGAATGGTTTTAGAGTGGATGGAATGTAGATTGAACAATTCCTGTTTCCCCTGTCGATTAAATTAACCTCAGAATAAAAGAACGCAGATGAGAAGGAATTTCTGCGTTCAGAGGGTGGTGAATCGGTGTCACAGAGGGCTGTGGAGGACATGTCATTGGGTATTTTTAAGGTGGACATTGACAAATTTTTGATTTGTAAGGGTGTCAAGGGTTATGGGGAGAAGGCAGGAGAATAGGGTTGAGTGGGAAAGATAGATCAGAATAGAATGGCGGAGTAGACGATGAAACCAAGTAGACTTTGGTTTCTGCTCCTATGACTTATGAACTTATGGGGAACTTATGATTTTCTGCACTCCAGCAGGAGGCTGCAAGGACTACCGCACCACTCTCTCCATGCCTGGTATCAATGACTGACCGCTGCATCATCTGTTCTGTCTCTGTCAGCCTGACTCTAAAGCAAAGGCAGCAACAGAGATAGTGCAGCAGGGAAATCGACCCAGGAGTGGTAGTGGCTCACAGACAACCGGTCGAACCGATATCCACACAGCGTGCACAGTGTGGCTGTTGGTTCAAGGGCGGCACGGTGGCACAGCGGTGGAGTTGCTGCCTCACAGCGAACGCAGCGGTGGAGGCCCGGGTTCGAACCCGACTACGGGTGCTGTCTGTACGGAGTTTGTGCGTTCTCCCCGTGACATGCGTGGGGTTTCTCCGAGATCTTCGGTTTCCTCCTACATACCAAAGACGTACAGGTTTGTAGGAAAATAACTGCAGATGCTGGTGCAAATCGAAGGTATCACAAAATGCTGGAGTAACTCAGCGGGTCAGGCAGCATCTCAGGAGAGAAGGAATAGGTGATGTTTTGGGTCGAGACCCTTCTTCAGAAGGGTCTCGACCCGAAACGTCACCCGAGCATCTCCTTCTCTCCTGAGATGCTGCCTGACCCGCTGAGTTACTCCAGCATCTTGTGATACAGGTTTGTAGGTTAATTGGCTTATCAAATGTGTCTGAAGAAGGGTCTCGACCCGAAACGTCACCCATTCCTTCTCTCCCGAGATGCTGCCTGACCTGCTGAGTTACTCCAGCATTTTGTGAATACAAATTGTCCCTAGTGGGTGTATGATAGTGTTAATGTGCAGGGATCCCTAGGTCAGCGCGGACCCGGTGGGCCGAAGGGCCTGTTTCCGTGCTGTATCTCTGAACTGAACTAAAAAGTGTCTGTGTCTGTGCTGCCTCGATGGTGTTTGATGGCCATTGAGCCGGACTTTTATCATGTTGTGTGACTCCCTGAACATGGTTCCGGTTCCCTCTCAGTTTACCAAAAGGGGTGGTGCATGGAGAACCGAGGCATCTCGTGAGCCCCAGGAAAGGAAATGAAATCGGAGACACAGGATTGAGTCATGGTCGAAAGAGGCAGGATGAATTTACAGAATGACAGAATGGATAGATTAGGAGAGTGGGCAAATGCATGGCAGATGCAATATAATGTGGATAAATGTGAGGTTATCCACTTTGGCGGCAAGAACAGGAAAGCAGAGTATTACCTGAATGGTGGCCAATTAGGAAAAGGGGAGATGCAACGTGACCTGGGTGCCATGGTGCACCAGTCATTGAAAGCAAGCGTGCAGGTGCAGCAGGCAGAGAAAAAAGCGAATGGTATGTTAGCATTCATCGCAAGAGGATTTGAGTATAGGAGCAGGGAGGTTCTGCTGCAGTTGTACAGGGCCTTGGTGAGACCGCACCTGGAGTATTGTGTACAGTTTTGGTCTCCTAATCTGAGGAAAGACATTCTAGCCTTAGAGGGAGTACAGAGAAGGTTCACCAGATTGATCCCTGGGATGGCAGGACTTTCATATGAAGAAAGACTGGATAGACTAGGCTTGTACTCGCTGGAATTTAGAAGACTGAGGGGGGATCTTATTGAAACATATAAAATTCTTAAGGGGTTGGAGAGGTTAGATGCGGGAAGATTGTTCCCGATGTTGGGGAAGTCCAGAACCAGGGGTCACAGCTTAAGGATAAGGGGGAAGTCTTATAGGACCGAGATGAGAAAACATTTCTTCACACAGAGAGTGGTGCGTCTGTGGAATTCTCTGCCACAGAAGGTAGTTGAGGCCAGTTCATTGGCTATATTTAAGAGGGAGTTAGATGTGGCCCTTGTGGCTAAAGGGATCAGGGGGTATGGAGAGAAGGCAGGTACAGGTTACTGAGCTGGATGATCAGCCATGATCATATTGAATGGCGGTGCAGGCTCGAAGGGCCGAATGGCCTACTCCTGCACCTATTTTCTATGTTTCTATGTTTCTATGACACAAAATGGACCAGGAAAGGTTATAATTGTGTTGCACTCTCACAAGAACTGACTTTGAACTGCTAAATGCTCAAATAAAATAAAGTTTTGCAATTGAACTCCAAGGCAAAATTGTGCAAGCAATCCTTTGGTTTCCAGGGCGGTCCCAGCTCACAAGGTTCTTCAAGCACACCGATCCTTCAATGGTTCTTTATTGCCACATATGCAAAGCAAGGTGATATTCTTTTGCACAACCACAAATGTACAGTTGCCACAATTTGGTGCCGTTTACAAAACAAAAGGAAAAAAACCTAGAAAAACACAGGCAGTGCAAAATCCAGTCCACCTGTTGGAAGTTCCGGAGCGTTCCCGATCCAGGTAATCCACGGAAAGCCCAATCTAACATCTCTCTCCTCTGGCAACAGCGTTTGTGTCCCAGGGGGCACCTCCTGCAGCCGACCAAGTAAATGTGAAGTGAGTTCGGAGGTAAGATGAAGATTGACCAAGATATAACCAAATGGTGAAGGAGACACAACAGGATTTAGTGGCCCATTCCCATTCCCATTCCCAGTTCTTCCAAGCGAGTATTCCTGGGGTTTTCAAAACATTAATGTTGGAAACAGATCACAAGGTCGGGAGGAAGAGCCATTGATCTGATTTCTGCTTCTCTCTGCTGAATGTTTCCAGCGTTCTCTCTTTCAGATCAGCAGTAGGGCATTGAGTTAACAACCATTGGGATCTCAGGGGAACCCGACCCTCAAAGTGATTGACCCAGCGTAGAGCACACGGTCTTTGAAGGAAGGTCATGAACACAAGCTTTAGCATTGATGGAGGTTGGAACGCAGGAGGTGAATTCCTGACCGGGCCAGTGTTTGGGATTCAGACAGAGGGACCACCAGGTGGCGAGGGGTTCAGGTGATGAAATGCATGGAATTAATTACACATCCGAATTCCATCCGCACGGATCTGACTGATCAATGGCCAAGCTGCAGTAACCTGAAACCTCATCTCTTTCATGATCAATAGTGTGGCGGTGGAACACAGGAAGCCTTTGGCTTTGGAGTAATCACTCACACAGAATCCCCAGAATCAACTCTTCAAGTCTTTTCAGACTCTGTTCGCGTGTTTCATCCTCGTGTGTTGGAAAGATTTATCAAGTGACATTGAACCCCAAAGCCAGCCCTCCCTCCCCTCCCCTCCCACCACTTTGCTGCACCTCTTCAGTGGAAGATTAATGACGTTAAGGCTTAACTGCCTGGAACTAAACAGATGTTGGTTTTCCAACAGCCTCCTCTTTCCATGCTCACTCAGTTGAATTAGTGACTTGCCATTTGCTGCGTTAGTTGCAGTGGGTGAGGTCAGTGTTGGGACCTGGAACAGCTTTTAACAATTTGCTTTGCTGACAACATCAAACAGGGGCTGATGGGGAGTGATACCATCGCAGGGCTTTCCACAAGTGTTGCAAAATAAGTCAGCATTCTGCTCCCTCCCCACTGTTAAAGTTCGATTCTATTAGACAGACAACAATACCATAAAGTGGTAAAACATTAGAGTCTTTATTACGCCAGCGGGAGTGGGAGAGCTGCTCGCATACTAGCAGCCACTCGAAGACCCCACTCACTTACAGAGTGTTTCAGCAACCTTTTTATGCACCAAATACAATGGGTTTTTAGAAGTGATAACAGAACCCAGACACCCCACACAGGTGGTCTTGCAAGAGGATGGGAGTTCAATGAATCATCACCCACTATCACTGGCCATTGTCCGAGGTTAACAATTAAGTATATTAACATAAACACATCTTCCTGGCGCTCAACTTTAGAGTGATTGTAACGGGGCTCAGTCTATTAACATAAACACATCTTCCTGGGGCTCAACCTTGTGGTAATTGTTAAGAGGCTCAAGTCTACTCGGTGCTATTCTGTATCCGTATCCTGTCCTTTGTAAGATTACAACACCCCTTCTGCAATCTCAAGCCAGCATCTACACAGAGGTAGACTTGCCGGCATCTGAGGTATGCATTTTAATTTAGTGACAGTTCATCTTCATGGAGCATTTGGTCACATGCACCTTAACCCTTAAATCCCCTTTTCTCCTTTACATTCCCTCCTTTTATCATAACATGATAACTTATATTCTCCGCGAGGCACAGAATAATCGGATATATTTAACCATGTACAATGATGCAACTATCAGCAGCACAATCAAGCCATAGTGTACGACAGACAGTTCCCCAGAGGTTTCCGAAAATGCTGAATGGCCATACGGCCCAGGGGCCAGTCTCGTCATGGTAATGGTTCATTTCTTCCCCAACCTGCTTGATCTTAGTTACTTCTTGCGATATGTGAGCAGCCAGGTTGGTGATGTCGGAGGATGCGTCGGGAATGTAAACACTAAAGCACAGGTCCCACCTTTTTCAGCCAGAATAAAATCTAATGCCATACGGTTCTGCATTGCCACGGTACGGAGGGCCACCACCTCGGCTGTCAGAGAGATGAGGGCTTTCTGAGTGTCTGCGAACGCCTCAGCCGTGGCATTTGCCAATCTTTCCATGACTGAGGCCATGTTAATCAGTTCGCGTGAAAGACGGGCTGTACCGTACAAGGGGAAAGCTATCATCCAGAATCGTTCGGTTTCCGAGATACCCCGTTTGGACCTCGGGGGGGTATATATGTCAGCCAGATGTTGTATGGTTCTTATGTGCAGGACTATATACGCCAGATAGCAGCACCCCCTCCAACGAGTGGGGCCCTTCAACCTTTCCCATCTCTGATCATCTCTAGGTGGCATCCCAGGTAACCAAGGGTATGCCCATGACCCACATAGGTAATAAGTACCATTCAATGGCTGAGACGGCCCTGTGTGCCAGGTCGTGGTGCATGTGCTGTTTCCCATAAACACTCCGCTACCCTCTGTGCGACAATGGCAAGTGGCATTGACAGTTTGGTTGGGGTGAATGGCCAATTTGAGCCGTGGTATTTTCCATACTCTAGTCTCATTCACCATCCAGCCTGGTCCAAATGGGGGTATATACCATCCGGCAAAGATAAAGTTATTCCCCTCTATTGGTCCAGGGATGTATACTCTTTTATTGTTGGGACCTTTACGGTATTGGCTTGTCCTTAAGCAGCCGCTGCCTCGGATGTCATTATGAAAGCAGTATGCAGCCAGGACCTCCGTTATATTAAAGGGTATGGGTAAGAGTGGTATCCCTCCTCCACTGGTATGGGGGACTTGAGTACACACCCAGCATGCACTTGTATTGCTGTGGAGGGCAAAATCATAACTCATGGACAGAAAAACATTATTCCCTCTGGTCCAGCCGGTCCAGGCCAGCCCCAGGACGCCAAGAAGGATTACCAGTCCCATTTTAATCTTTAAAGTGTCCAATGCGTTTGCAATCAGTCAGGTGTATCCAGCGCGGATGATCCTCAAACTTGACCGCAGTGGGGGTGGTCAGAAGTACTTGGTGTGGCCCCTTCCACCGTGGTCCGAGTTTTTTCCGGTCCCAGTTTCTTCTGCGAGTTTGGTTAGCTTTGTTTTGAGGGTCCCGTTTGCTCTTTCAACCACTCCCGCAGCCTGCGGATGGTGGACACAGTGGAATTGTTGCCTAATGTTAAAATGTCGGCACAATTCTTTGTTAATTTTAGCAATAAAATGGGGCCCATAGTCCGAACTAATAACGGTGGGCAATCCAAAGCGAGGTACAATTTCTTTCAACAAAAGCGTTACCGTGGTTTCAGCCGTGCCATTAGTAGTTGGCAAGGCCTCAATCCACTGACTGAACAAATCTATAACTACTAAACAATATTTATAACACCGTGCCCGTGGTAACTCAATAAAATCAACCTGTATACACTCAAAGGGTCGGCATGGCATTGGTGTAACCCCTTTTGGGCATTTTACCGCCTTGCCGGGGTTATTTCTTTTGCAAATTGCACATTCTGAGGCTTGTTTTAAGGCCTCTTGGCGAATTTTGGGGTGCCACCAAGTTTCCTTTGCCATCCGCACCATTCCCTCCTTACCTGCGTGAGTAAGGGAGTGTATATAGGTTAAGAGAACAGGCAAAAACACATCAGGTACACAAGTGGAATGCCAGGTTAGACTTTATACAATGTTTCCTTGTCTATGGAGTCCCAGGGTACAAAGTAAAGCAAGGGACATTTGGCATGTATCAATCAACTCTTATTGATTTCCACACATGTATCTTGTTGGGATGCATTACAACCTGATTGAGCAACTGCTGTGCCCAAGACCACAGGGGCAGTGGATTGGGATAGTGATGCATCAGGCAGAGCTGCTGCTTTGCAGGGCCGGAGACCCGGGTTCGAATCTGACCGCTGGAGCTGTCCGTGTGGAGTTTGCATGTTCTCCCTGTGGATGCCTGGATTTCCTCTGGGTGCTCTTTGCTCTGGGTTTCTTCCTACATCCCACATCCCACAGACATGCGGGTTTTTAAGGTTAATTGGCCTCTGTAAATTGCCTCTTGTGTGTAGAGAGTGGATGAGAAAATGTGATAACTAGAAGTAATATGAATGGGTGATCGATGATCGTAATGGGCTCCTTGGGTTTCCATGCTCGATCCTCAAACTGAACTAAATTGCAGAGAGCTGTGTGTGCAGCCCAGTCCATCATACAAACCAGCCTCTCACCAACTTACTGGTAGATCTATACTTCACTTTGCCTTCGGAAAGCAGCCAACATAATCAAGACCATTCTCACTCACTCACTCATTCTTCACAACACACTGGTGTCCGAGGTTATGGGGAGAAGGCAGGAGAATGGGGTTTGGGAGGGAAAGATAGATCAGCCATGATTGAATGGTGGAGTAGACTTGATGGGCCGAATGGCCTAATTCTGTCCTATTCCTTATGACCTTATGACAGCTGAGCTCAGGGTCCATGATGGGAGCTAGTAGCTTTATATTAGCACAGTCCCTACACATCCCCTTTAAATTTTGCCCATCTATATACTAAAACTCTCGTTTGTTATCTTGTTTGTGACTGAACTTCAGCCAAAACGGTACACGATAGCGCGACAATTTTAGGCCCACCTTACTCACCATTGTCACTTTAGTGATAATGCAAGTAGTTTTATTGAAATCGGTGTTATATTTTTTAAGTTATTCACATTTTTAAGTTTACAAGGAGAGGAGGGGGAGGGGAGGAGGGAGGGAGAGGGGAAGGGGGGAGAAGGGAGAGGAGGGGGGGGGTTGAGGAGAGAGGGGAGGGGGGGAGGACAGGGTGCTGCACCAATGCAGGAGAGGTTTGGGCCCAACGGGTCCACTTGGACTAGTCCTATCTAAAATCTATGCCCTCCAGGCTTTGACATTTCCACCCTGAGATAAAGCTTCTAACTGTCTACCTTATGGATGCCTCTCATAATTTTACGAATTTCTATCAGTTCCCTCCGCAACCTCCGGCATTCCAGACAAAACAATCCAAGTGTGCCCAATCTCCCCTTGTAGCCGATACCCTCGGATCCAGGCAGCATTCTGGTAGACCTCTGTTGCACCTTCTGCCAAAGCCCCCACACACTTCCTGTAATGGGGGGGGGGGGCAGAACTGCACACGATAGAAAGGAACTGCAGATGTTACGATGATGCAAACAGTGGATCTAGGTAGTATGACTGTGGGGGTCGTAATCACCATTAAATGCGGCTGGTGCCATGTTTTGTGATCATTTTTGATGATTTATTATGCAGTGAATCTACACCCACCAGCGGGCACGTTCTACAACTGCCCGGACTGGCATAAATGTCAATGTTTGTCCCTCCAGATGCGGAGGTGTTGACACAAACCATCCCACTCACTGCCAACCGATGCAGAACTCTCATTACAAACATTGCATCAGGTAGCTTTGTCGTAGTTAAATTCCTTCATGTCTTGCAATCCTACTTAATATTGCAATGCCTGTGTTTGTCACAATAGCAAATGAACAATGTAAAATAATGCTAGCTGCATCATTTTGCCAATAAACGTATGGAGGGTTCGAGCTATGAGGATACATTACTGAAGCTAGCTTTGTTTTCATAAGATCTTAAGATCATATCATAAGTGCTCGGAGAAGAATTAGGCCATTCGGCCCATCAAGTCTACTCCGCCATTCAATCATGGCTGATCTATCTCTCCCTCCCAACCCCATTCTCCTGCCTTCTCCCCATAACCTCAGACAGCTGTGTGTTGTGAAGGAGCAAAACAGAAACACACAGACCCTTCACGGTCATCAGAGAAAGTAGCTTTTCATCTTAACAGCCCAGGATAAAGCACCAACATGCCCAAAACACTCAGCATCTAAGTAATTGTTCTTTTTCACAAATAACAAATGCGCCTGAAATAAAAACAGTGAAGGCGGTAGCTATTCGGCAAGTCAGGCAGCGTCTGTGGAGAGTGAAACAGGGTTGAGGGTCCAGGTCCAAGGCCCTTTGCCACTGAACACCTGCCTCGGGACTGCCGGGCTGCACACTCTATGTGCCTCATGAAACACTCGCGGCTTGCAGACACGACACTGTCCACGATGTTCGGAGAATACAGAAGGAGAATGTCACCTGCATGTTCAGAATGCAATTGTCTCTAATTATTCATGGGGCCTGTGATCAGTCCTGTTACCGGGGTTTTGCTGCGATCAGTCCTGTTATTGTGAGACTAGTTTCAGGCTGCCTGTTAATGGGAGGTCTGTGGTCAGTCTGTCTGTAAACACAGGGGAGAATGCTGGAGCAACTCAGTGGGACAACCAGCATCTCTGGAGAAAAGGAATGGGTGACGTTTCGTGTCGAGACCCTTCTTCAGACTGAGAGTCAGGGGAGAGGGAAACACAGAGATATGGAAGGGTAAGGTGTGAAAACGAGACATCAAAGGGGACATAGATCAAGGAAAACGTAGAATAGATCATTGTTAGCAAGGGGAAGCTAACAACAAAACATACAGAGATAAAATGTAATCAGGAAGAAAGTCAGACTGGTCAGAGAACTAGGATCGGAGAGAGATGAAGAGAGAGGGAAAACAAGGGTTACTTGAAGTTAGAGAAGTCAAAATTCTTACAGCTGGGTTTGTGAGCTGCCCAAGTGAAATATGAAATGCTGTTCTTCCAATTTGCACTGGGCCTCACTCTGACAGTGGAGGAGGCCCAGGATAGAAAGGTCAGTGTGGGAATGGGAGGGAGAGTGAAAGTGTTAAGCAACCAGGAGATCAGGTAGGTGTAGGCGGACTGAGCGAAGGTGTTCAGCGAAACGATCGCCGAGCCTGCGCTTGGTCTTGTTTATATATAGGAGTCCACACCTGGAACACAAGCCTGTGGCCATTGCCTGTTAATGCTGGGTGGGAAGACGCCCTGTTAATTGGTGTCTGTAATAAGCCTCAGCTGGAAGAACAGAATATACTGGAGATATTCTACAGATCTGAAAGCATCCATCTCGAAAAGGACAGAATGAAAGTTCCAAACCTGTGTTTGTTTTTTTACGATGATTACGAATCATCAGAGCTGCCTCTCTGTGTGTGTGTGCCTGGTTGCTCCCTCTGTTAATTGATATTGCTGAATTTAAATGAAAGACTCTTGTTTGCAATTGTTTCCACTTTAAAAAGGGTGTTGATTTGGGGAGGAATGTCCCATGACATCTGAGACTGAAAGGCAAATGGAAAGTCTTATTTCTCGTTGTAATCAACTGTTAAAAGTCTGAGAATTGCCGCAGCAAATCATTCTGTTCGTTGTTTCTCAATGTCTTCAATAGATCTCAATTAGGTCACTACAAGTGGTTTGGAGAGGGAGTGGGAGGAGTTGGCTGCGCCTAACGGCTGCGGCTCTCTGGCAGTCTGTTGTCTTTTTTTCTTTTTTTTTGTTTGTGTCGGTGTTGGGATGGTTTTTGTTTCTGTTTTTGGCTGTGTATGTGTGGTGGGGGTGTGTGGTGGGGGTGTGGGGTGGGGTGGGGCGGGGGGAAACCTTTATTTTATTAGGTCTCTTCCCCGGGGCGCGGCTCGGCTGCGGGCCTTAACATTGCCGGCGCAGCTCGGCTGCGGGACGTTTCAGTGCCCGGTGCGGCTCGGCTGCGGGCCTTAACATTGCCGGCGCAGCTCGGCTGCGGGACGTTTCAGTGCCCGGTGCGGCTCGGCTGCGGGCCTTAACATTGCCGGCGCAGCTCGGCCGCGGGACGTTTCAGTGCCCGGTGCGGCTCGGCCGCGGGACTTAACATCGCCCGGTGCGGCCGCGGGACGTTTCAGTGCCCGGTGCGGCTCGGCCGCGGGACGTTTCAGTGCCCGGTGCGGCTTGGCCGCTGGACTTAACATCGCCCGGTGTGGCCGCGGGACGTTTCAGTGCCCGGTGCGGCTCGGCCGCGGGACGTTTCAATGCCCGATGCGGCTTGGCCGCTGGACTTAACATCGCCCGGTGTGGCCGCGGGACGTTTCAGTGCCCGGTGCGGCTTGGCCGCTGGACTTAACATCGTCAGCGCTGTTCGGCCGCGGGACGTTTCAGTGCCCGGTGCGGCTCGGCCGTTGGACTTAACATCGCCCGGTGTGGCCGCGGGACGTTTCGGTGCCCGGGGCGGCTCGGCCGGGGGGCCTTCCATCCCCTTGCGGGGGCTGTGCGTGTCGTTTGCCTCGGTAGGGGTCGAGCTGCCTGTCCGTGGGTGCGGGGGGAAGAGAGGGGAAGTTTTGTTGCCTCCATCACAGTGAGGGGGTGTTTGGAGTCACTGTGATGGATGTTTGTGTTGGGGTCGGGTGTCCTGTGTTCTTTTCTTTTTGCTGTATTTTGTGTGACTGCTGAAATTTCGCTCGGTGTTGTGCCGAGTGACAATAAAGTGTTGTTATGTTATGTTATGTTATTTATTAGGCACAGCTGAGTAAACTGTGTGCGGTGATCTGAGTTGTGTCCAAATGTATCCCCCTGGGGGTCCAACATATAGTCATCTCGTTCGATCTGCTTTAGATTGTATTCCAGGCTGTTTTTATGAAGTCACCCACCTTGTTTTAATTGCTGATGTTGCCTCCTTGTGGTCCCCTTAAGTTTCGTTGACCAAGGAAGAGACACAGAGTGCTGGAGTCACTTAACAGGCCAGGCAGCATCTCTGGAGAACGTGGATAGGTGATGTTTCAGGTCGGGGCCCTTCTTCGTCCTGATTGTAGGCGGAGGGAAGGAAAGGGAAGGGAGTAGGACAGAGCCTGGCATGTAATCGGCCAACACAAGTGAGGAGGGAGTTTTGATAGGCAAATGGTTGGACAAAGGCTGGAGATGACAAAGAGGATATGAAGGGGAGAAAGGGATTGATGAGCAGTGGATTGTGAAGCTAGAGGAATGAATGGAGGGGGAGGAGAGAAGTAGGTGTGAGCCCTGGTGTGGCACAGTGGAGGGGGCGTGGAGGGGGGGGGGGGGAGGTGTTATATGAGAGAAGAAGGAAGAGGGGGAGGGTTATGTAATTATCTAAAATTGGAGCATTCAATGTTCATACTGCTGGCTTGTCAGGTACCCAAGTGGAGCGCGAGGTTTTGTTCCTCCGGTTTGTGTGTGGCCTCACTCTGGCAATGTAGGAGGGCCAGAGTAAAATGGTCAGCTTGGGAATGGGGAGTTAAAAGGTGAGTAACCGAGAGATCCCGCAGGCCTTGGCGGACTGAGCGTAAGTGTTTGGCGAAACGGTCGCCGAGTCTACGCTTGGTCTCGCCGACGTAAAGTAGGCCACATCGGGAACACCGGATGCAAGAGATGAGGGTAGACAAAGTGCATGTGAACCTCTGCCTCACCTGGAAGAACTGCTGGGTCACTGGATAGAGGTGAGGGAGGAGATGTGGCCACAGGTGCTACATCTCCTGCGGTTGCAGGGGAATTGTCTGCGGTCAGTCAACAAGTATGGTAATGGGTGTGTTCCTGTGTTAACTGCAAAAGTGAGTGTCACTCCGCTGACTGACTGACCACGGGTTAGCTAGTTAGCAATTGGAGCACGGATCCTTGGCTGAAGACCACTGAAGACCAGTGGGTGAAGCAAATAACTGAAGACTGATCATGAATCATAGAACAGAAGTAGGCCGTTTAGCCCACTGAGTACAACATGTTCCATCAATCAATTAGATTGTGGTTGCTCTGTATCTTAACTCTATCTACTTGACAGTTCCAACAGTTGATAAAATTTAATTAGCCCGAGTTTTGAAATTTTTTCCAACTATTTCTAATGTTACTGAAGGAGGTCATTCAGTCCATCTGATCCATGCTGGTTCCCAGCAGATCAATCCCATCAGAACCTTTTACACTTTCCACATTGCTCTGTAACCTTGGAACTTATTTTCTTTCACATACGGCCACCTCTTATGCTCTTGGTATTGGAGGCGGGGGGGTGGTGGGTTAACCTACAGCGAGGGGGGTAACATTCACTGCGCAGTTAGACCACGGTCTGCCAGGCACAGGAGGAGGAACCTTAAGCCCACTGGGAGAACGTGCAAACTTCACACAGGCAGCAGTTGGGTTGACCATGGGCCCTGAAGCAGTGAGCCAGCAGCACTAACTGTTGTAGTCATGCCACCTGGAACTGATGAGGTCAAAATTTCCATTCACACTTGTATGTAAATGTGCCAAAGCCCTTGTAAGACAGATCTAATTCTGAAGTAATGAAGCTTTGTTGTGAACTCGAGCACTAGAGGAAATTGTATTTTTCCTCCATCTGCCTATCAATTCCATCGATCTTGTATTATTTGCCCCATCAATCTCCTGCACTCAACACAAAGTAAGGATTTGTATTGACGCTGCTTCTCACTGGATAAACACACGGTTAGCAGAGATTCAAAGCACAATTCCCTCACTCAGCAGGTCAGATTCAAAGCACAGCGTGGTTTGGCTTGCCTTAGCTTGATTTAGCTTACCTTAGCTTAGCTTAGAGATACAGCCTGGAAACAGGCTCTTCGGCCCTTCGAGTCCACGCCGACCAGCGATCACCCCTAGGCTAGTTCTATCCTATACACTAAGGATGACTTACAGAAGCTAATTAGCCTACAAACCTGCAGATCTTTGGAATGTGGGAGGAAACCGGAGCACCCGGAGGAAACCCGTGCGGTCACAGGGAGAACGTACAAACAGCACCTGTAGCCAGGATTGGACCCGGGTCTCTGGCGCTGTAAGGCAGCAACACTAATGATCTGCTACACCTCTGTTCTCTAACTCAGCAGGTGATGGAGCTCACATCTACGGGGATCACTGCAGAAGAATGCTGACCCGCAGTGTCATCTATCCATGTTCTCCAGGTGTGCTGCCTGCCAGCACACTCTAAGGGGCTGCCTTACTCCAGCACCTTGTGCCTTTGTTTTGTGAACCAGCATCTACAGTTCCTTGTTTCTATGAGATAACGTAATGTTTGGTGTGTGGTCACAATGACATTTTGAGAGGCACTGTCTGCTCAAGTCCCGTTACAGAGGGTGCAGGGGAACAATGGTGGCCGAATGCAGAAATAAATCTTCATTCTGTGTTTATCATGGACTACTGAACTCGACAGCATAAGCAACTCAATCTAAAGTCACTGTTGCAAAAAGTAATTGATAGATAACGACGTTTTCTCAGCGAGAGGGTTTGTGGGAGGAACAGTGGTGAGAACCACTGGATCACAGCGCAAGTGACCTTGGTTCAAGCCTAACCCTCTCTACTGTCTGTGTGGAGTTTGCATGTTCTTCCAGCGGGATTTTGGATGGGTTTTCCCCCAGGTGATCTGGTTTCATCGCAGTTTGGTAACCACTGTTAATTAAACATAATCTGTGTGAGAATCTGAGGGGAGTAGATAAGAATGTGGGGAGAAGGGATTAATGTAGGATTAGTTTAAATGGGCGGATCATAACCAATGTGGACTTGTGGGTTGAAGGCCCTGTTTCTGTGCTGTTTCCCTCCATGACTCTAAAAAAGTGTTTGGGATTTCAGACAATACTGCTTAGTGTAATATATGTCAGAGATTCTGCCTATATATCGATTAGATATTACAGGGCAGCACGATGGCACAGCTATCAGAGGTCCTGCCTCACAGCACCAGAAGCCTGAGTTCGATCCTGAATTTGGGTGCTGTCTGTGTGGAGTTTGCTCGTTCTCCCTATGACCGTGTGGGTTTGCTGTGGGTGCTCCGGTTTCCTCTCACATCCCAAAGACGTGTGGGTTTGTCGGCCTTAATTGGCCTTTGTAAATTGCCCCCGTAAGGAGTGGATGAGAAAATGGGAATAGCTTCGAACTAATGTGAACAGACGATCGATGGTTGACATTGACTCAGTGGGCCGAAGGACCTGTTTCCATATTTTTAACCTAAACTAAACTCACAGAACAGCAGAGCTTTGAAATGTAGAGTATTGTCGGTGGTCACCACAGTGTGAATGTTTGGACTCTGTGTATTGACATGATTTGAACCATTGAAACCGAGGAGTTGCGGGTGTTGAGTTTCTACTTCTGAGGTCTGAGATTGGACGCAGCGGTAGAGTTGCTGCCTTACAGCACTTACAGCGGCAGAGACCCGGGTTCGATCCCGACTACGGGTGCTGTCTGTACGGAGTTTGCACGTTCTCCCCGTGACCTCGTGGATTTTCTCCGCGATCTTCGGTTTCCTCCCGCACTCCAAAGACGTGCAGGTATGTAGGTTAGTTGGTTTGGTGTATATGTAAATTGTCCCTAGTGGGTGTAGGAGAGCGTTACTGTGCGGGGATTGCTGGTCGGTGCGAACCAGGTGGGCCAAAGGGCCTGTTTCCGCGATTTATCACTGAACTAAAAAAAACTCAGATCTTGAAAAAGAGAGAAAATCCTGCACTCGGGTTTAGTCAAAAGTAAGCAGAGATTAAAAATGGGAAGGCTTGCTTAGAATGTAAGATCTAGGGCAGCTTGGGTTTCTCTGAATCAATGCAGGAAAACAAGTGAACACTGTCCACTGCTTGGTGTATGTGGTTCTTGTTTTGCTCACTGCACACAGGGGTCACTGTAGGTCATGTTAGAAAATTGTCTTGAAGAGTTACAGCTGTCAATTCCCCAGAACATTTTAAATTCTTGATTCATCATCCCTGCCGTCCTTTCAGAGTGTGCATCGATTGTGTGAGTCGATTGTAAAACGCAGGTCGCTTCAAATGGATCTAGAGTTGTTGAGCTGAGGATTCGGTCCCCAACATAGTGAAGGCACCATCACCAACTCAAAGACATCTGTGCACAGTGACGTTTTATTTGCATGTGACATATTTACCAAATGTCGCTATTCATGGGATGCGTGTACCACCAACAAGGACAATGTTTATTCACTCTCCACCATTGTCCTTGAGCTGATGGTCGCGCCTTCTTGAGTCAATGTTTTAATTTGCCGTTGATGAAGTGCGTGAATGTTAAATACGGTGAATGGAATGTCCATTGTGGGGGATAATGAGCATTAGTTTAGTTTAGAGATACAACGTGGAAACAGGCCCATCGGCCCACCGAGTCTGCACCGACCAGTGATACCCGCACACTACCACTACCCTACACACTAGGGACAATTTACAATTCCTGTCCAAGCCAATTAACCTACAAACCTGTACATCTTTAGAATGTGGGAGGAAACTGGAACTCCCAGAGAAAACCCACGTGGTCACAGGGAGAACGTACAAACTCCGTACAGACAGCACCCATAGTCAGGATCGAACCTGGGTCTCTGGTACTGTAAAGCAGCAACTCTATCACTGCACCACTGTGCTGCCCCCGTATTACTACACCTGTATTCATCCCGACAAATGAAGGCTACTCCATTAAACACCCATCTGATGCTTGTAGCTGATGGAAAGGTTTTCAGGTGAAATACTCTCATAAAATCTCAAGTAACTGAACTCCATGTAGTCACAGTATTGATGTGGCCGGCTAGGTTAGGATTATGAATGTTGATGGTAGCATGCAAGTCAAGAGTCAAGAGTATGCACCAGGACTGAGGCATTGAAATTCTGACTTGCTGCAGCTTGAGTGAACAAAGTTACAGAACAAATAAGTATACAGTAAACAATAATCTATGTGGTACTAGGAGAACCACACCATCATAGTGCAAACCAAATGTGTAATGCAAACTTTGTAGTACAAAGTCCGAAGCCCATTCAGTGCTGAGGTAGGGTTGTGTTTAGCATTGTGCGACTGTTTGTAAGATAAGAATTTCACTTTGCAGGAACGGGGTACTGATTGAGAATGATCAGCCATGATCACATTGAATGGCGGTGCTGGCTCGAAGGGCCAAATGGCCTCCTCCTGCACCTATTGTCTATTGTCTATAAAATGCTGGAGTAACTCAGCAGATCAGGCAGTGTCTCTGGAGAGAAGGAATGGGTGACGTTTCGGGTCGAGACCCTTCTTCAGACTGACAGACTTGAATCATGGGTTTAGGTTTAGGTATGTTATCGCATGTGTCGAGGTACCGTGAAAAACATGTGATCCAAACAGCTCAGATACACCATACATAGATACAATCAGTTCAAACTCAAGCACAATGGATGGAGCAAAGGGGAAGATACAGAGTATAACATGTCAGCTGGGTCTGCCGCCCCTGATGCAATGCATTGTTTTCAGAGGAAAGTCCAGCGAGTTTTATAAATGGGAAAAAAAGATACAAAGTGTTGGAGTAACTCAACGGGTCAAGCAGCATCTCTGGAATACATATATTGGTGACTGGAGTCTGAAGAAGGGTCCTGACCCAAAACGTCACTCGTCCATATTCTCCAGAGATGCTGTCTGACCCGCTGAGTTACTCCAGCACATAGTGTCCTTTTTTGTAAACCAGCATCTGCAGTTTCTTGTTTCTACTGTCTTATTCATAACTGGGTGATTTGCAAAGTGTGCTTTGTCCTCGGGCATTAAGTTTGTGAACCACTCGACAGACAGATGGCCAAAAATGTTCTTGATAGATAAGCACAAAATGCTGGAGTAACTCGGCGGGACAGGCAGCATCTCCGGAGTGAAGGAATGGGTTCTTCAGACGAAGAAGGGTCTCGACCCAAAAGGTAACCCATTCCTTCTCTCCAGAGATGTTGCCTGTCCCGCTGAGTTCCTCCAGCTTTTTGTGTCTATCTTCAGTTTAAACCAGCATCTGCAGTTCCTTCTTACACACTTGATAGATAAGGCCTTTTGTTGTGGAATGATTATAAGTGTGCTGTGCTATCCCCCCTAGAATGACAAAGCTGCCACGTTGCAGATTACAGACCCTCTGATTCCCCTGGTTTGGCTTAGATAAATATGTAACACTTTGAAAACATTAACAGAATGTTCTCATTTCTTGCCAAGAGTACTGCATTAAAAAATATGGAGGTTATGCTTCAGTTATCAGGGACTTTGGCAGAGTGTGTACAATATTAGTCTCCTTCTTTAAGGAAGATGTTAATGCATTGGAAACGGTTTAGTGATTAACACCTGGATTTGGCAGATTGTTTCATGAGGAAAGATTGTAACAGGGTCAACCTCTACCGTACATGTTTTACTGCTCCTCCTGATGCTGGCTGAACCCCTCACAACAGTAGACTCCCACAGGAACTGGGGATGGATGTACACTTCCCCATTAGATCGACACAAAATGCTGGAATAACTCGGCGGGACAGGCAGCATCTCTGGAGAGAAGGAATGGGTGACGTTTCAGGCCGAGACGCTTCTTCAGACTAAAGAGCTGGGAGCAGACTGAAGAAGGGTCTGCGGCACGGTGGCGCAGCGGTAGAGTTGCTGCCTTACAGCGAATGCAGCGCCGGAGACTCGGGTTCGATCCTGACTACGGGTGCTGTACTGTACGGAGTTTGTACGTTCTCCCCGTGACCTGCGTGGGTTTTCTCCGAGATCTTCGGTTTCCTCCCACACTCCAAAGACGTACAGGTTTGTAGGTTAATTGGCTGGGCAAATGTAAAAATTGTCCCTAGTGGGTGTAGGACAGTGTTAGTGTGCGGGGATCGCTGGGCGGCGCGGACCCGGTGGGCCGAAGGGCCTGTTTCTGCGCTGTATCTCTAAATCCAAATCTAAATCTCCAGAGATGCTGCCTGTCCCGCTGAGTTACTCCCGCTGTGTCTATCTTCGGTTTAAACCAGCATCTGCAGTTCCTTCGTACAAGCTTCCCCATTGCCTAGCGCTGCTCCCCAAAGTTAATTAGCAACAGTTCCTGTGCATCTTAGCGATTAACTACAACACTATTCCTATTATTAACACTCAGTCTCGTTCCATTTTAGATGGGATGCAGGAGTAGAGATGCCTCTCGAACACTTTATGGGCTCTCGGTGAGGCAGTTTGTTTCCCTTCTGATAAGGATGTAGCTGCCCCAGAGAGGGAGCAGCAAAGATTCACGAGACTGATTCCACAGATGGTGGGCTTGCTGTGTGAGTGACAATTGGGAAGACCGAGGCTATCTTCTTGAGAGATAAGGAAAATGAGAGGATTTCTCATTGAAAGGCAATAACATTTTTACAAGAAGGATGCAGTTTCTACTGCCTGTGGAGTCTAGAATTAGTGATCACAGTCTCAGGATAACAGGTTCAGGTAGTCTCCAGTTATGCCATTCCTGACTCAAACTGTAAGTTGGAAAGTGTGTGTAAGAGGAGGATTACCAAAATGCTAGTTACGGGATAGCAGCAGGAGCAGGAAGAGTGGCCTCCAGCCACCCTCACCCAGTCTGCTCAGAGCTCCTGGCTCTGCTTGGCTCCACCCAGCCCCAGCCTGTAGTGACCTTGGTGGGGAAGGGTGAGCGGTCGGTCGCTCATGGGAAAAGAAGGCATGTGGAAATGCCCCGTTCCCACCAGGCACAGGCATTTCCACATGGAGCCAAGGGATATGCGGAAAGGGCAGGAATAATGGCTTTGAGGTCAAAGATCAGCTGATATCTTGAACGGTGGAACGAACTGCAAGGACAAGCTGATCCCTCGTGCTCCTGCCTTTTACCTCACGACGTGGGTTCAGCGCAAACTCCATGCTTCAAACAAAAACTAAATCATTCTAACTTCCTTCTCCATTTGTGCTTGCACCTTCAAAAGGTTTACACACAAACTCCAACACCTGCATGCATTTAAATTCACACCATTCTGTTTATATTGTCTCTTTGCATTCTTCAAACCAAAATGCATTGCTTCACACTTGTCTGCATTAATTTCCTTTGCTGCATGTCACCCATTTTTAGAAACCTGTCTGCGTACCTGTGGCAGCTGGGGAATTGGAGAGGGTGGGTGAAATCGTCCAATACTATCGGTATACACAATGATACTGGGTACCTTAGAGCCTGGGAGACTGAGGGGGTGATCTTATAGGGGTGTATAAAATCACGAGGGGCATTGACAGTGTGAATGCACACAGTCTTTCTCCAGGTTTGGAAAATCAAGAACTCGAGGGCACACGTAGCAGGTGAGAGGGGAAGATTTAGTACGAACCTGAGGGGCAATTTCTTCACACTGGGTGATACGTATATAAGGAAACAGCTGTCTGTAAAGGTGGTTGAGGCTGGTACTGTAAACATCATTTAAAAGCCATTTGGATCGATTCATGAAGAGGAAAAGTTGAGAGGGAGATGGGAATGGGGCCAGTGTAGACTGGTACCTTGGTCGGTGAATTGTGCTGCCTTCCCTCTCTCTCTCTCTCTCTGCTGCGTGACTTTATGCCGCCTTTCCGTTGCAAGTCCAAGACGCTGCTCAGGGCAACACTCTCTCAGCACTGCTCTGCACCCGGCCTTGGCAATGGGAATCACACTCATCATGGAGTCATACAGCTGAAGGTAGGCCCCTCGGCCCGCATAATCTGTGCTGACCATCACACACACATTTACGCCATTTCCATTTGTTCTATTGAAAAACAAACCCCCACAAAGTGCTGGAGTAACTCAGTGGGTCAGGCAGCATATCTGGGGGACAAGGAGAGGTGATGTGGCTGCTTCTTCAGACTCCACCGGTCACCACAAGCAAGTTATAGTGGACAATTAACTAACGACCCATTAGGGTAACTGGAGCACTTGGGAGGACATCCATGCAATCACAGGGAGAACATGCAAACTCCACCCAGTTAGTGCCGAGAGTCAGGATCAAACCTGTGTCATTAGAGTGGCTACTGCCTAGGGGTGCTATGAGACCCATTCGTCTTTGACTTGAGGGGAGATAATGCCAACATTAGATCGAGTCAAGTTAGTCATAGAGTCATATAGCGTGGAAACAGGCTCTTTGGCCCAACTTGCCCATGCCGGCCAACATGTCCCAGCTGCACTAGTCCCACCTGCCCGCATATGGCCCATGTCCCTTTAAAATTGTACCTGTCTAATTGTTTCTTAAACGTTCCAATAGTCCCTGTCTCAAATACCTCCTCTGGCAGCTCATTCCATACACCCACCACCCTTTATGTGAAAAAGTTACCCTTCAGATTCCTATTAAATCCTTTCCACCTTAAACCTTTGTCCTCTGGTCATCGATTTCCATACTCTGGGCAAGAGACTGTGCGTCTTCCCGATCTATTCCTCTCATGATTTTGTACACCACTATTAGATCACCTCTCATCCTCCTGCGCTCCAAGGAATAGAGTCCCAGCCTACCCAACCTCTCCCTACAGCTCAGACCCTCGAGTCCTGGGAACATTCTCATAAATCTTCTCTGTACCTTTTCCAGCTTGACATCATCTTTCCTATAACATGGTGCCCAGAACTGCACACAATACTCTAAATGTGGCCTCACCAATGTCTTATGTAACTGAAACGTGACCTCCCAACTTCTATACTCATCTTTGACTTGAGGGGTGATAATGCCAGCATTAGATCGATTTTTCTTATTAAATCTTTCCCCCCTCACCTTAAACCTGCCCTCTGGTTCTCGAGACTCTGCAAGAGAATCAGTGCGTTCACCCAATCTATTCTTCTCCAGTCTGAAGAAGGGTCTCGACCCGAAACGTCACCCATTCCTTTTCTCCAGAGATGCTGCCTGTCCCGCTGCGTTGCTCCAGCTTTTTGTCTCAATGTTCGGTTTCAACCAGTGTCTGCAGTTGCTTCCTACACTATTCTTCTCACAGGCTGTCAGCTTGACCCTCCCACTCCCACCAGCTGCTCGAATCAGCAACAAACAGTTAGCCTTCCCCCTCCTTCATTCCCGGCCACTCTCGCCCTGGGTGTTCCCAACCGCAGGATCATCCTGCCTGGTCACCGTTAGGGTTTGTGGAGAGATGACCGAAGCTGATGGACTTTGCAGCAACTTGTGCGCTGGTCTGCCCGGAGCTTTCTTCCCCTGCTGGTTAGCAATGAGTGGCTTTGTGATGGTGGAAAGCGAAAGCATTCTGACATGTTCAGCTATTTAATACAAAGCAAACAGACGCGCTCAGTGCCAAGCTGCTTCCCCCCAGGACCATTGTCGATCTCGCTGCTAACTCTCCCAAGGCCAATTCCCCGCGTTTCCTTTCAGGCTTGAATAGACCAAGAGTTTTCAGCTCCTGCTCATAATTCAGCAGTGTAATTGAAGGAACGTTTTTCTGCAGTCCTGCTCTGTAGCGCTTCCCTGATATGAATGTCTCCTGTGTATCATCAAGGAGCAGCAGTAGAGTTGCTGCCTCACAGCGCCTGAGACCCGGGTTCGATCCTGACTACGGGTGCTGTCTGTGTGGAGTTTGTACGTTCTCCCCGTGACCGCATGGGTTTTCTCCGGGTGCTCTGGTTTCCTCCCACGCTCGAAAGACGTACAGATTTATAGGTTAATTGGCTTCAGTAAAGATTGTAAATTGTCCCCAGTGTGTAGGATAGAACTAATGTACGGGGATCGGTGGTCGGCATGGACTCGGTGGGCCGAAGGGCCTGTTTCCATGCTGTATCACTAAACTAAACTAAAATGGACCACGGTTGCCAGAATGTATTCACCAATATTGACAGAGCTCCACTTTCGACTTGGAGCTCTAAAATGCTTTGGTGTGACTCTCCTTGTTTTATGCTTCATCCTAGTGGCTCAGCAGAACTTCACTCTGCTTCACGTCTCTTCCTCTATTGGCCCGGCAAAGTCTCTCTCTGCCTCTTGCCTTTTCCTGTCAGCTCAAAAAGCGCCCTTCCTATTTTGACCCCCGACACATTAGCCCAGTAAACATCTAATTGGCTGCTGCTAATTCCCCCATGAGTGGTAGTAAATCATCAATGTTACGGTCGAAGAGGTGCTGAAGGTCCTGACACGTATAAAGGTAGACAAATCTCCTGGGCCTGATCAGATAAATCCGAGGACACTGTAGGAAGCTGGAGAGGAAATTTCCGAGTCATCATTAAATACAGGAGAGATGCCGGAAGACCGGAGGGTGGCAAATGTTATGCCTCTATTCAAGAAGGGCTGTGGGGAAAATGCTGGGAACTACAGGCCAGCTGGTCTAAAAGCTGGGATAGTCAGCATGTTTTTGTACGTGGGAGGCCGTGTCTCACAAATCTGATTGAAGACGTGACCCCAAAAGGGCAGAGCTGGAGATTTTGTATATATGGATTTCAGTAAGGCATTCGTCAAGGTTCCGCTTGGTAAGCTGCTCTGGGAAGTTAGATCGCACGGCATCCAAGGAGATATAGCTGAATGGATAGAATATTGGCTTCATGGAAGGAAGCAGAGGCTGATGGTGGAAGGTTACTTTTCAGAATTGTGGCCTGTGACTAGTGGTGTGTTTCAGGGTCCGGTGCTGGTCCACTTACTGGTTGTCTTCCATATCGATGATTTGGATGAGAACATACATGGCAAGAATAGCAAGTTTGCAGATGATACAAAAGTGAAGATGGTTGCAGGAGGATCTTGATTGGCTGGCCAGGTGGGCTGAGGAATGGTTGATGGAATTTAACTCAGACAAATATGAGGAGTTACATTCTGGAAAGTCTAACAAAGTCTATGTGTGGCACGGTGGCACAGCGGTAGAGTTGCTGCTTTACAGCGAATGCAGCACCGGAGACACAGGTTCGACCCTGACTACGGGCGCCGTCTGTACGATGTTTGTACGTTCTCCCCGTGATCTGCGTGGGTTTTCTCTGAGATCTTCGGTTTCCTCCCACACTCCAAAGACGTACAGGTATGTAGGTTAATTGACTGGGTAAATGTAAAAATTGTCCCTAGTGTGTGTAGGATAGTGTTAATGTGCGGGGATCGCTGGGCGGCGCAGACTCGGTGGGCCGAAGAGCCTGTTTCCGCGCTGTATCTCTCTCTAAACATGGGCAGGACCTACACAGTGAATGGTAGGAGTCTGGGGAGTGTTGTAGAGCAGAGGGATTTAGGAGTGCAGATACATAGGTCCTTGAAAGTGGTGCCACAACTAAAGAGGGTGGTCAAAAAGGCTTTTGGCACATTGGTTTTCATCAGTCAGAGTATTGAGTGTAGAAGTTGGGAGATCATGTTGCAGTTATTTAAGATATTAGTGAGGCTGCATTCCCAGTGCCATAGTGAGGCCCACCGGAAATTGGAGGAACAGCACCTCATATTTCGCCAGGGCAGTTTGCAGCCCAGTGGTATGAACATCAACTTCTCCAACTTTAGATAGTTCCTCTGTCCCTCTCTTCCCCTTCTCCGTCCCAGATCTCCCTCTATCTTCCTGTCTCCACCCATATCCTTCCTTTGTCCCGCCCCCCTGACATCTGTCTGAAGAAGGGTCTCGACCCGAAACATCACCCATTCCTTCTCTCCCGAGATGCTGCCTGACCTGCTGAGTTACTCCAGCATTTTGTGAATAAATACCTTCGATTTGTACCAGCATCTGCAGTTATTTTCTTATACTGCATTTAGAGTATTGTGTTCAATTAAGGGCATGATGTCACAGGAAAGATGTTGTTAAGTTGGAAAGGGTACAGAGATTTACGAGGATGTTGCCAGGGCTAGAGGGTCTGAGCTGTAGGGAGAGGTTGAGCAGGCTAGGACTCTATTCCTTGGAGCGCAGGAGGATGAGGGGTGATCTTATGGAGGGGTATAAAATCACGAGAAAAATAGATTGGGTAGATGCACAGAGTCTCTTGTCCAGAGTAGAGGAATCGAGAAACAGAGGACAGGTTTAAGGTGAAGGGGGAAAGATTTAATAGGAATCTGAAGGGTAACTTTTTCACACAAAGTGTGGTGGGTCTATGGAACGAACTGCCAGAGGAGGTAGTTGAGGCTGGGACTATTGCAACCTTTAAGAAACAATTAGACAGGTACATAGATAGGACAGATTTAGAGGGATATGGGCCGAACGCAGGCAAGTGGGACTAGTGTAGATGGGACATGTTGGTCGGTGTGGGCAGGTTGGGCCGAAGTCCTTGTTTCCACACTGTATGACTCGATGACTCTAAACCCGAGGGGAGTTGATGGGCCTGTGAAAGAGATCAGCTTACAGAGAGAATGGAACTGGTGGAACTGGCGCAAGGTTCGGTGCTGGGACCCCAGCTATTTACGATATACATTAATGTCTTAGATGAAGGGATTAAAAGTACCATTAGCAAATTTGCAGATGATACTAAGCTGGGGGGGTAGTGTGAATTGTGAGGAAGGTGCAATAAGGCTGCAGGGTGACTTGGACAGGTTGTGTGAGTGGGCGGATACATGGCAGATGCAGTTTAATGTAGATAAGTGTGAGGTTATTCACTTTGGAAGTAAGAATAGAAAGGCAGATTATTATCTGAAGGGTGCCAAGTTAGGAAGAGGGGATGTTCAACGAGATCTGGGTGTCCTAGTGCATCAGTCACTGAAAGGAAGCATGCAGGTACAGCAGGCAGTGAAGAAAGCCAATGGAATTTTGGCCTTCATAACAAGAGGAGTTGAGTATAGGAGCAAAGAGGTCCTTCTACCGTTGTACAGGGCCCTGGTGAGACCGCACCTGGAGTACTATGTGCAGTTTTGGTCTCCAAATTTGAGGAAGGATATTCTTGCTATTGAGGGCGTGCAGCGTAGGTTGACTAGGTTAATTCCCGGAATGGCGGGACTGTCGTATGTTGAAAGGCTGGAGCAATTAGGCTTATATACACTGGAATTTAGAAGGATGAGGGGGGATCTTATTGAAACATATAAGATAATTAGGGGATTGGACACATTAGAGGCAGGAAACATGTTCCCAATGTTGGGGGAGTCCAGAACAAGGGGCCACAGTTTAAGAATAAGGGGTAGGCCATTTAGAACGGAGATGAGGAAGAACTTTTTCAGTCAGAGAGTGGTGAAGGTGTGGAATTCTCTGCCTCAGAAGGCAGTGGAGGCCAGTTCGTTGGATGCTTTCAAGAGAGAGCTGGATAGAGCTCTTAAGGATAGCGGAGTCAGGGGGTATGGGGAGAAGGCAGGAACGGGGTACTGATTGAGAATGATCAGCCATGATCGCATTGAATGGCGGTGCTGGCTCGAAGGGCTGAATGGCCTACTCCTGCACCTATTGTCTATTGTCTATTGAATGACTCTGAATGCTTGCAGATGCTCAATGGGCTGAATGACCTCCTTCTTCATCATATGACACTGTGGTCAGTGCAAAAGGTTGTAATGACAGGCATTGTCAGTA
Organism: Rhinoraja longicauda; assembly: GCF_053455715.1. NCBI lineage: Eukaryota > Metazoa > Chordata > Chondrichthyes > Rajiformes > Arhynchobatidae > Rhinoraja > Rhinoraja longicauda. The sequence continues at coordinate 9,234,155 of NC_135970.1, read as the reverse complement.
ATAGAGAAGAGAAATCAAGCTATCTGGATGTCTTTTAAAATGAAATGCCCTTAATATCTCCTGAAAGATGTTTTAGAACGAGCAAAAGTAAGAATAATTGTTGGATATTAAAGGTAACCAAGGTGACGGTTCCGTACGAGAGTTCCCTTTGACGATGTTCTCCAGTGTGTGTTGAGAGGCGGTGGTGCAGTGAGCTGTAAAAGCTGTAGAGGGAGTTCTTGTGTAAAATTACAAAGGGAAATATTGATTAACATCCTGAATGGAACAGAGTGTATTTTAGCTCTTTCTCCATCTGACTGTCTACTGGACTGGCCACTGTGCAAGGCTGTCCCAAAGAGTGAATCGTTGAAGGGAGAGTGTGGGCATATTTTGAAACCGCCTTTCAGGTGTTGTGGACGTTTATGGTCTCCATGCTGGTGGGGAAATCAGCAGTGCTAGTAAATGTTTTACTTTATTTGAATGATTTATGTTTCCTTTCTTTTTTCTTCTTTCCCCCTCTCTTTCCTCCCTCTCCCCCAGCCTCTCCCTCCTTCCCTCCCTCTCCCCCCATTCCTCCCCTGTTCCTCCCCCCTATCTCCCCCCTCTGATAACTCCTGCTTCTGATGCCATTCTTGTGAGGTTTTTTTAACCCATCCTTCATTGCTGATGATGTTAGACAATAGACAATAGGTGCAGGAGTAGGCCATTCGGTCCTTCGAGCCAACACCGCCATTCAATGTGATCATGGCTGATCATTCACAATCAGTACCCTGTTCCTGCCTTCTCCCCATACCCACTGACTCCCTGTTCTCTGTAAAAGTAAGGGGACCAGGACAAGTCTAGCCACATCAGTCTTCTGTGCTTTGAACATCATTTGATTTCTGGTGAATTCTGCACCCTTTGAAATAAATTGAGAGACTTGGCCCGGATCCTTGGCTCAGCAGACCAGCATCGATACTTTTAATCCTAGAACAAACTGCTGGAGGAACTCAGCGGGTCGGGCAGCACCTGTGCAGGGAAGTGGATGGGTGATGCTTCAGTTGGGACTCTTCTTCAGACTCATTGTAGTAGAGGGAGAGAGAGCTGGAAAAGAAGTGAGGGCCGGACTAAGCCTGGCAAGTGAAAAGGGGTAAGGCGAAGGTGGTTTGATGGCAAGATGGATGTAAGTGGATACAGAAGAGTGGTTTGATCAGCATGTGGGTGTAGGTGGTGGACACAGGAGAAGGGAGGGGGGGGGGTCAAACCCCACTCACCTGTATCCACCGATCACGTGCCAGGCTTTGTCCCGTCCCCATCTGTTACCAACTTTCTTCCCCCCACTACAATCAGACTGAAGCAGGGTCCCAACCCAAAATGTTGTTTTTTTTAAACTTTGCAAACATGTGCAGATTTACTTCAGAAGAGAAGACAGACACAAAAAGCTGGAGTAACTCAGCGGGACAGGCAGCATCTCTGGAGAGAAGGAATGGGTGACGTTTAGGGGGTCTATATATGTGTCTATTTATAGATAAGTCTATATTTCTCATTTCACCTTCTCGTGACTTTGAGTCTAAAGAAGGGTCTCAACCCGAAACGTCACCCATTCCTTCCCTCCAGAGATGCTGCCTGTCCCGATGAGTTACTCCAGCATTTTGTGTCTTCCTTCGGTTTAAACCAGTATCTTCCTACGTACTTCAGAAGAGAAATATGAAAAAAATCCCTTATTGTCCGACACTGGAGGGAAATGGACAGGCAACATTTCTGGTCGTGATCTTTCTTCATTTGATCCTCCACTCTAGCTGGGCTCTTGCTTCCTAAAGACTATGTGATCTTAGTCTTTGCATTGACGTTTACCACTTTATTTTAACTATATTGAAAATAATTTGCCAACTTCTGAAACAATTTTCTACTTTGCCCTGTGAGCCAGCAAGGACCTGATGGGGGGTATGTCCTATCTACGGTGTAAGGAAATAAGTAAAGATTGATTTCCATTATATCCGCCCGTTATCCATATATCACGGTGGCGCAGCGGTAGAGTTGTTGCCTTACAGCGAATGCAGCGCCGGAGACTCAGGTTCAATCCTGACTACGGGAGCCGTCTGTACGGAGTTTGTACGTTCTCCCCGTGACCTGCGTGGGTTTTCTCCGAGATCTTCGGTTTCCTCCCACACTCCAAAGACGTACAAGTTTGTAGGTTAATTGACTAGGTGAAATGTAAAAAAAATTGTCCCTAGTGTGTGTAGGATACTGTTAATGTGCGGGGATCGCTGGGCGGCGCGGACTCGGTGGGCCGAAGGGCCTGTTTCCGCGCTGTATCTCTAAATCTAAAAATCTAAAATCCATATATATTGATTTTGTATCTCTGATTTCGAAGAGCAAACTATTTTGGTGTTTGTGATCTGAATTGGTGTGGTTACCATTCCTCATTTTTTTTCCTCATGGGAAGTGCTGTATTTCTCACCAGCATCTCAACACTCATCCCAAGTTATCTCAGGTCTAAATCTGCTTGCATTGCGTCCTTACCAATTATCGAAGGTATTTATTCACAAAATGCTGGAGTAACTCAGCAGGTCAGGCAGCATCTCAGGAGAGAAGGAATGGGTGACGTTTCGGGTCGAGACCCTTCTTCAGACCAATTATCGATGGAGTAGACCAATGCTCTGTCCCCTGCCCCTGAGGTTGCTGAGATTCACTCCGAATGCACTGATTAAAATGTGGTCTTTAGGCGAGGCAGGGAACTGGAGGGGAGGGAAATAAATTGCCCTCAGCTGGCACACCGTTCACGAGCAAAGGTTACTGGATAGGGAAACAATGTAAAACAGACATTCACAGGTTCAGAGTGCTGGAGAGAAAAGAGAAAGGAAACAACTGGAAATCGATGGAGTCTGATTAACAGTAGGAGAGATAAGGCCCTGGATAACTAATACAAAGAACCAAGAAAATAAATGGCGACATACTGGTGCCATTAAACTGTGCTTTGTAGTTACACCCTGCTTCTCCTCAGTGATCTCAGATAGGCGATGCAGTCAATCGTAATTACTATAAGAATGTAGGAACTCATGCACACTCTCTCTCATGCACACTCTCTGACACACGCACACTCTCAGACACACGCGCACTCTCTCACCAACATCACACTCTCACGCATATACACACACACACACACACACACATACATGGGCAATCACAGATACTCACTTTCTCACACACACATGCACTCACACACCCATGCACACACTCTCACACAAGCACACACACACTGCACACTCTCGCACACACACAAGTACACAGGCACCCTCTCTCAGTCACGTCCTCACACATGTGAGCGCACACTTTCTCGCACACACGCGCGCACACACACACGCACACACACACTTGCACACAGCCAATTTTGTAGCTGACTTCTGGCTCTCTTTTGATTCAAGTGCTGATGGATTGGGAAAGGGAGAAATGTAAATGATGTGGGAGGGTTGGCCTTCATTGCAGGGGGGTGTTAGAACAGGCGTGAGGATGTAGGGGCTTTGGTGAGACCCCAGCTGGAGTTTACTCTGCAGTTTGGTCTCCTTGTCAATGGGAGATTGCTCTTGCAAGGAACGTTTACGTGGCAGATTCTGTGTGAACACTGGGTTGGTTAGACTTAATGGAACGAGAGGGAATCTCATAGAAACCTATACAATTCTAACAAGACTTTGCAAACTAGATACAAGGAAGATGTTCTTGATGGATAGAGAGTCTGGAGCTGGGGATCAATTAGAACTGAGATCAGGACAGATTTTACATGCAGTGGGTGGTGAACCAATGGATTCTCCAGCGCAGAAGGCAGTCACTGAAGCATATTCCAGGAGGCAGATATATTTCGCAATGCCAAAGGAATGAGGATACTGAGAAAAGGTGGGAACTGGGTGCTTAAGTGCAAAATCAGCTGAAACCATGCTTAATGACAGAGCAGGCCTGAAGGGCTGAATGGCCTATTCTTGTTTTCTCAGTTTCTATGTTTCATTGCCTCTGCCCTTTTAAAGGCAGTAACCCTTCATGTTCCAAAAGGCTCATCAGATTTAAGGAGAGGTGACTCTTGTATACAGACATTGGGGTGGACACAGCCCATCACTTCTTCTGGGGTCTAATGGCCATACCATGGCAATGCAAACAGAGAGTATACCGACTTGCTGCATCACAGAGTGGTTTGGTAATTGAACACCCAAGATCAAAGGGGGCTGCAGACAGTGGTGAACATTGCCTGGCCCATCACAGGTATTGATCTCCCCACCATCATCGAGATCTACAGGATGCACTGCCCCAACAAGGCAGCTAATACCATCAAAGACCCACACAAGCCCTGACCACACTCTCATTTCGTGGCTACCTTCAGGAAGAAAGAACAGGAACCTGACAACCATTACCTCCAGGTTCAAGAACACCTTCTTTTCATCAACAATCAGGCTTTTGGACATCTGTGCACATCCCTAACCACAACCCTACCTCAGCAACCAGGCATCATGGGCTCTGTATAAGTTCAGCACAGTACAGTACTTCGACTTGCACTATTGTGGTCTGGTTACACTGGTAATTTATTGCTGATGATACATTTATTTGCTGTGCTGTTGTGTTACTGTGCTGCAGGGGGTAAAGATGCAGGAAGTAAGAATTTCACTGTCCCATCCCTGTGTACATGACAGTTAAACACTCCTGATTCGTGATTCTTTACGTACTCATGGGAAGTTAATTTGCCACTGTAAATTACCCCTTACATAGAAATATAGAAAATGCATGCAGGAGTAGGCCATTCGGCCCTTCGAGCCAGCACCGCTATTCAATATGATCATGGCTGATCATCCAAAATCAGTACCCCGTTCCTGCTTTCTCCCCATATCCCTTGATTTCGTTAGCCCTAAGAGCCAAGTCTAACTCTCTCTTGAAAACATCCAATGAATTGGCCTCCACTGCCTTCAGTGGCAGAGAATTCCACAGATTTACAAACTCTCTGGGTGAAAATGTTTTTCCTCATCTCAGTCTCTAAATGGCCTACCCCTTATTCTTACACTGTGACCCCCGGTTCTGGACTCCCCCAACATCGAGAACATTTTTCCTGCATCTTGCCTGTCCAATCCCTTAATAATTTTACATGTTTCTATAAGATCACCTCTCATCCTTCTAAATTCCAGAATATAAGCCCTGTTGAACTATTATTTCATGCGCCTGAGCGGTAGAATCTGTCAGGAGAATAACATTGGTTTGGTGTTGGATTACTGTGAATGGGCCATTGACATTGGTGTTGACTCGGTGGGCCAAAGGGCCTGTTTCCTTGGTGGGCCGAGAGGCCTGTTTCCATGCTGGAACAAGGGGCCTGTTTCATGTAAGACACTGAAACCATAATACTTGAATGTTCATGCATTTGTTCATATGTTCATAAGTGATAGGAACAGAATTAGGCCATTCGGCCCATCAAGTCCACTCTGCCATTCAATCATGGCTGATCTATCTCTTCCTACTAACCCCATTCTCCTGCCTTCTTGCCAAAGCCCCTGAAACCCTGACCAATCAAGAATCTATCTATCTCTGCCTTAAAAATATCCATTGACTTGGCCTCCGCAGCCATCTGTGGCAATGAATTCCACAGATTGACCACCCTCTGACTAAAGAAATTCCTCCTCATCTCCTTCCTAAAGGAACGTCCTTTAATTCTGAGGCTTTGACCTCTGGTCCTCGACTCTCCCACTAGTGGACACATCCTCTCCACATCCACTCTATCCAGGCCTTTTGCTCAGTTTGTTTGCCACTGAATCCTCAGAAAATGAGAAGTGTCAGTGACTTCCCTAATGCTGCAGTTGACATCGATTGCTGCTTCTCACTGCTGCTTTAAATAAGCTGGTCACTGAGGGTGGCAATGCCCTTGAACTCTGTAAGACAGTAGCTCGGGCTCAGGCTGCAGCTCAGCCCACGTGAGGTCAAGGCATGGTGGTGGCACAATGGTCAAGGTACTCGCATAGGAAGCAGAGAACATCGGAGCAATCCAGGGAGCCAGGTTCAAATCTCAAAGTGGCATCTGTGGAATTTTAAAATCGGTTAATAACATGGAAATTGGAGAAACGCCATTGACATTTCTAGACCAGACAAGATATTGGATTGTTGTAAAAAAACTCTAGTTGACTAATGACCTTTGTGGTTTGGGGTGGGGGAGTCTGGCAGTCTTCAATGATTCAACGAGGCTTTATTGTCATGTGTACCGAGGTGCAGTGAAATGCTTTGGTTTGCATACAACCCGGTAAAATCGTATAGCTGACCTTGCCTGGGCATTACCACATTTCAGTCCCAAGTGTCGCCACGTTTTGGCGCCGACAGTTACAAACGTTAACCAAACCGTCCTATCTACTGCCCACCACCGCATGTGGCAGCAGCCCCCAAACCCCACTGCCAGGCCCCCCTTCGTTCCCGGCACCTCCGCCACCCTCCGCCACCCTCCGCCAGGTCCAGCCTATATGCTACTGCAGATCCATCCACCTGATTGACTGTGAAACGCCCTTTGAAACAGTCGGGCACATCATTCAGATGTCACCACTGCCTTCCATAAGATCGTAAGTGACAGGAGCAGAATTAGACCATTCGGCCCATCAAGTCTACGCCATTCAATCATGGCTAATCTATTTCTCCCTCCTAACCCCATTCCCCTACCTTCTCCCCAGAACCTCTGACACCCGTACAAATCACGAACCTCATATTTCGCTTGGGCAGTTTACACCCCAGCGGTATGAACATTGACTTCTCCCACTTCAGGTAGTCCCTGCTTCCCCTCTCTATCCCCTCCCCCTTCCCAGTTCTCCCACCATTCTTCCTGTCTCCGACTACAACCTATCTTTGTCCTACCCCCTCTCCTGACATCAGTCTGAAGAAGGGTCTTGACCCGAAACGCCACCCATTCCTCTCTCCCGGGATGCTGCCTGACCCGCTGAGTTACTCCAGCATTTTGTGTCCACCTTCGATTTAAACCAGCATCTGCAGTTTCTTTCCTACGAATCTATCTATCTCTGCCTTAAAAATATCCATTGACTTGGCCTCCACAGCCTTGAGTGGCAAAGAATTCCACAGACTCACCACCCTCTGACTAAAGAAATTCCTCCTCATCTCCTTCCTAAACGAACGCCCTTTAATTCTGAGGCTGTGTGACCTCTGGTCCCAGACTCTCCCACGAGTGAAAACATCCTTTCCACATCCACCTTATCCAAGGCACATATTCCAGATGGAAAAAAAGATGCTCAGATCCCCCGAATAAACTCTATTACCAATGATCTAAGTCATCAGTTTAAGACATGCATCCCTCCGAATCATTGCTGCTTGGGGAAGCAGACGAAGAAGCAGTACGCACTTCTAACCTTCATTTGTGGAGGAGAGGAGCATAAATATTTAATGTTAATGTCGGAAAGTAAATAATTGGCGCTACAGTTGCACAACTGGAAAGCAATTCTGAGCTGTGTTCTTTGACCATAAACTGGGATTGATCCTTCGAGCAGCAGCGTTTTTTTTAAATATGTTTGAGTGAATTAATCTCTTGACAGAAAAGGAACACTAGGATCCTGCTGAAAAATTGCATGAAGAACAATGAAGATTTATTCTGTGTTTCTTTATTCAAGGGATGCTGGTATCTTTAGAAAAGCCAGCGTTTCTTCTGTGCATCTAATTGCCCTCGGAGAAGACTGCAGTGAGCCTCTTCCGCGATCCTCTGCAGTCATAGAACTTAGAACAGTACTACAATACACAATAGGTGCAGGAGGAGGCCATTCGGCCCTTCAGGCTAGCACCGCCATTCAATGTGATCATGGCTGATCATTCACAATCAGTACCCCGTTCCTGCCCTCTCCCCATACCCCCTGACTCCACTATTATCAAGAGCTTTATCTAACTTGAAAACATCCAGAGAATTGGCCTCCACTGCCTTCCGAGGCAGAGAATTCCACAGATTTACAACTCTCTGAGTGAAAAAGGTTTTCCTCATCTCCGTTCTATATGGCCTCCCCTTTATTCCTAAACTGTGGCCCCTGGTTCTGGACTCCCCCAACATTGGGACCATGTTTCCTGCCTCTAACGTGTCCAGTCCCTTAATAATCTTATATGTTTCAATAAGATCCCCTCTCATCCTTCGAAATTCCAGTGTATACAAGCCTAGTCGCTCCAGTCTTTCAACATACGACAGTCCCGCCATTCCGGGAATTAACCTAGTGAACCTACGCTGCACTCCCTCAATAGTAAGAATGTCCTTCCTCAAATTTGGAGACCAAAACTGCACACAATACTCCAGGTGTGGTCTCACTAGGGCCCTATATAACTGCAGAAGGATCTCTTTGCTCCTATACTCAACTCCTTCCTAACTCCTTCAAGAATAGGCCCATCAGCCCACAATGTCTGTGCTCGAACATGATGCCAAGACCAACTCTTATCTGCCTGCACATACTCCATATCCCTCCATTTCCTGCATATCCATACACTTTCCAGAAGTCTCTTAAATGCTTTATCCACAACCCCTGGCAGTGCATTCCAGGCATTCCATCACCCTCTGTGTAAGAAAACGTCCTGCATATCTCCTTTAAATGTTGCCCCTCTCACCTTTAAAAAAAAAATTCTATCCTGTGATAAAGGTTCTGACTGTCTACACTATCAATGCGTCTCATAATTCTATATACTTCTGTCAGGTCTCCCCGCAAACTCCGGCATTCAAGAGACAACAGTACACATCTCTCCTTCCTCTCCCTGCGGCTAATCTAATCCCCCTAATCCAGGCATCATTCTGGTAAGGCTCCTCTGCACCCTTTCCAAAACCTTCACGTCCATCCTGTAATGGGCCAACCAAATGTGGTCGAACCAAAGTCCTATAAGGCTGTATTAAGACTTGATGATACTCAGTATGCCTCCTTTAGCACTCTATCTACTCGTTTCACACAGAGGATGGTGGGTGTATGGAACGAGGTACCAGATGAGATAGTTGAGGCAGGTACTATAACAACATTTAAATGGCATTGGGGCACGTACATGGATAGGAAAGATTTTGGGTTATGTGTCAAGTGTCGATGGGGCATCTTGATCAGCATGGATAAGTTGGACTGAAGGGCCTGTTTCCGTGCTGGGTAACAATGACTTGTACTGCCAATTTCAGGGAGTTATGGACTTGGACTCCAAGATTCCTCTGTACATCAATGCTTTAAGGGCTATGCCATTAATTGTATATTTTCCACTTGCATTTGACTTTCTGAAGTGGAAACACCTCATACTTGCTTGGATTAAACTTTATCTGCCTTTTCTTTCTCCGCTCATTTGTGTAGCTGGTCTATATACGATATGATACGATAATACTTTATTGTCAGATCAAGTCTAAAAATTTTCTTGCATCTCAGCAGCTCCACTTGCAACATCAACAAAGAATGTAAGACAAGAAACGAGGATACATATATTCACCATAACATTGCAATCACAAATGACGACACATTCAAGACCCTTCAACGTACATTTGATCTGGGAGTAAGTTCTCTGTTTAGTTTCAGGATTAACTGGTGCACAAAAGAGTGCTTCAGTCTAACCTTATTAAATCTTGGTACCCTGTACCTCCGATTTGATGGTAACAATTCCGCTATATACTTTGACAACTTTCCTCACAGTCAGCGACCCTAGTAATCTTGGTGTCATCTGCAAACCTATTAACAACCCGTTTACATTTACATTCACGTTCAAGTCATTTATATACATCACAAGCAGCAGAGGTTCCAGCACAGATCCCTGCGAAACTCCACTGTTCACCGGCCTCCACCCTGAATATTGTTGTTCCACCTTCTATCAGAAGGCCAGTTCTGAATCCATACAACCAAAGTCACTGTTAATTCTGTGCATCTTCATCTGGCGGATGCAGGTGAAGTCCTGGTGAAGGTGCTCCCACAGTGCGGTCAGGGAGGGAGGTTCTGCCCACACCCAGTCACGATGAAGGACCAGTCATCTAGGTCAGGATGGTGGTATGGTCTATGCTTTGGTGAGGCACGTTAGTTGAGATACTTCTTAAATGTCATGAGAATGCCTGTCCGCACACCCAGTCAGGGAACGTGTTCCACAATCCAGCCACCATCTGAGTGAGAAAGTTCTTCCTCGGATCCCTTCTGAAGCTTCCAACCGTCTCTACTTCGGCGTCGTCAATGCCAACCGGGGTACGTGTACCCCATCACTTCCTGAAGTCGATCACTGTCTCCTTTGTCTTGCTGACATTGAGAGCAAGGTTGCTGTCTCAACACCAGGACAAAAGGTTCTCAATCTCCTTCCTGCACTCCATCTCATCATTATTTGATATCCAGCCCACAATGGTGGTGGTGTCTGCGAATTTGTAAATTGAATTAGATTTGTACATGGCTGTGCAGTCGTGGGTGTACGAGGAGTGAAGAAGGGGGCTAAGAACACCTGACCTGCTGAGTTATGCTAGCACTTTGTGTCTAATTTCAGCCTCTCTATGGTGGCACGGTGGCGCAGCGGTAGAGTCGCTGCCTTACGGCGCTCGCAGTGCCAGAGATCCGGGTTCGATCCAGACTACGGGTGCTGTCTGTACGGAGTTTGTATGTTCTCCCCATGACCGCGTGGGTTTTCTCCGAGATACTCGGTTTCCTCCCACACTCCAAAGACGTACAGGTTTGTAGGTTAGTTGGCTTGGTATCAATGTAAAATTGTCCCTAGCGTGTGTAGGGTAGTGTTAACGTGCAGGGATCAGAGGTCGGTGCGGACTCAGTGTGCCGAAGGGCCTGTTTCCACGCCCGATCTCTAAACTAAACTAAACTAAACTAAACATCGCCTCATTACAAGCACCAAACTGGAAGTATCACAAAAAGCTGGAGTAACTCAGCGGGTCAGGCAGCATCTCAGGAAGAAGGAATGGGTGACGATTCGGGTTGAGACCCTTCTTCAGACACCATCGATTTGTACCAGCATCTGCAGTTGTTTTCCAGCACCATCCTGGATGTAAGTGCAATCGTGTCCTTCCTCTGGTGTGGTGAGCGTAACAGCGGTGCCTAACCCATGTGTTATAACCAAAGCTATGACAGGGTGGCACTGGTAGAATTCTGCCAAGTTCAGCTGCCCATGGAGAATTAGTCAATCATCGGCAGGAGAGAAGGTGAAAAATCTAAATTCCTGGCAAGAAGCACAGTCCTCTGAAAAAGCTGCCTTCAATCATTACAGATTCTGCCATTCAGAGATCTAGCGTACATTGGGTTGAATGAATAAAACATTACCGAGGATAGACATTTGCTCTGATCCTCTCGAGTGGAGCATGTTCCGACATCAGGACTGACAGCAGGGAGCGTGGGTGCCAGAAAACGAAATAACACCTTTAAATTTAATTCAGCTCAGTTCTCATTTTAATCTCTTGAAAAATAAATGGATTTAAATCCAGGCATTCTTTCCCTGTAGGACCTGCTTATCTTAGCAAGTGCTGCTGATAATGGCCAAAAACCCAGAAATTATAGGAGCAACAGCAAGGGAGAAGCTTAACAATTCTTCATATTTAATAGATTAATTAGAAATCAAAATTTCTAGCAGGGAGAAATGCATTCCAATTTTTCAGTTTAAACTCGCAGTGGAAGTTTTGAGCAAGGATCCACCTCCAGGCCAGGAAGAACATCCTCCCATTACTCACAAGCTTTCCCCTAGAAAGAGTTCTGCCAGCACACACTCTGGAAGTAACAGCTCCTGCAACACCAGCACAATCAGAGCAGTGGGTACATTGGAACATAGCCACCCGCAAGTTGCTTTCCGGGCACATTGGTTCTCAATGGAACCCGAGCCACACCCGATCAATAAACCAGTGTTGTTTAGTACTGCGTAGAACGGAACTGCAGATGCTGGTTCATACTGAAGACAATAGACAATAGGTGCAGGAGTAAGCCATTCAGCCCTTCGAGCCAGCACCGCCATTCAATGTGATCATGGCTGATCATTCACAATCAGTACCCCGTTCCTGCCTTCTCCCCATACCCCCTGACTCCGCTATCCTTAAGAGCTCTATCTAGCTCTCTCTTGAATGCATTCAGAGAATTGGCCTCCACTGCCTTCTCGTAGGCAGAGAATTCCACAGATTCACAACTCTCTGACTGAAAATGTTTTTCCTCGTCTCCGTTCTAAATGGCCTACCCCTTATTCTTAAACCGTGGCCCCTGGTTCTGGACTCCCCCAACATTGGGAACATGTTTCCTGCCTCTAACGTGTCCAACCCCTTAATAATCTTATACGTTTCGATAAGATCCCCTCTCATCCTTCTAACTTCTAAAGATAGACACAGAGTGCTGGAGTAACTCAGCGGGTCGGGCAGTATCTCCGGAGAAAAAGGATGGGTGACGTTTCGGGTTGGAACCCTTGCTCTTGGTTCACTGGTGCTGTCCTGCCATGGGTGGTTGCAGAGGTGGATTTGCAACCTCTATGTCAGGAACGTCCACTAAACTATTCACTTATGTGGAGCGTGTTTGCGCATGGACTCTGCTTGGAACCACTGTCTCCGCCATCAGTGACTGAAGCAATAAAACTCAGCACCACTTCTTCATTCAAAAGTCATTGGAACTGGAAAATGGTATTACAAGTGTTTCTAACGCGCCATCATCTGTGGTCAGTGAAACTCTTCTCCCAAGTTTAATTCATTCTGCCCAAAATGAAGATGCTGGTGGCTTCTACACAAGGCCACAATAATCAGCAGCCTCAGAGTAAATTTTTTAAATTTTTTTAATTTTTAGATACAGCGGGGAAACAGGCCCTTCATCCCACCGAGTCCGCGCCGCCCAGCGATCCCCGCACTTTAACACTATCCTACACACACTAGGGACAATTTTTACATTTTTACCCAGTCAATTAACCTACATACCTGTACATCTTTGGAGTGTGGAAGGAAACCGAAGATCTCGGAGAAAACCCACGCAGGTCACGGGGAGAACGTACAAACTCCGTACACATGGCCCCCTTAGTCAGGATCGAACCTGAGTCTCCGGCGCTGCATTCGCTGTAAGGCAGCAACTCTACCGATGCGCCACCGTGCCGCCCACACTACTTGTATTACATCCCCGTGGTACCTCCTCCTCTGTTGCTGTGATTTCCTCCTCCATCCCTTTCCATCCCGATTCCTTCCTTCAGCTCCACATTTCACTGTAATGAAGGGGTTTCAAAGATTGACTCAGCATAGAAGGCGGCCATTCGACCCATCAAATCTATGCCCCCGTGTCACAGGGTAATCCCTTCCTCCCTGTGATCTCATCTCTTCACATTCCCGTGAACTCCTACCGGGTTCCACCCCTGGCCTACAAACCGGGGGTGATTTATAGCAGCCAATTAGTCACCGCGTCCGCACACCTTTGGGATGTGAAAGGAAACAGGGGAACCCGGCGAAATCCGCACAGTCGCAGGGAGAGCTTTGCAAATCCACACAGAAGCATTGAGGTCAGGATTGAACCCGGGCCCCTGGAGCTCTGACCAATCGGCTTAACTAGCGGTACCATCTCTGGTAAGATCAAAGTATTTCCATTATCTCCTCCTTTGGCTCAACATCCCCCCCCCCCTGCTTTGAGTGCAATGACTTGGGGCTTACTCCATGTGAAAGATACCTCTTGACTGGCTGCAGTTGTAATCCAGCTCTTATTTATCGAGGAATATGGGATTTGTGCAGGAAGGTGGAACTGAAGTCGAAGATCAGCCATGGTGTCAATGAGCAGCAGTGCATGCAGGAGAGGCTGACCCACCCTGCTTACACTTCTTAGTTTAGTTTAGCTTGTTGTCACATGTACAATGAAAAGCTTTTATATTGTTTGGTTTCCAGTCAGCAAAAAGAATCCAGCCTATCACAGTGCACAAATACAGGATGTGCTAGACGCCTGCTCAGTGTGGTTTATCTCTGAATGACTTTAATCTGTGGGTGGCTTGGCTGCTAATGTGGGGATGATCGGGAAGTGATATTTAGATTTTAGATTTAGAGATACAGCGCAGAAACAGGCCCTTCGGCCCACCGGGTCTGCGCCACCCAGTGATCCCCGCACACCAACGCTAGTCCTATACCCACCAGGGACAATTTTTTTAACATTTGCCCAGCCAATTAACCTACCTACCTGTACGTCTTTGGAGTGTGGGAGGAAACCGAAGATCCCGGGGAAAACCCACGCAGGTCACGGGGAGAACGTACCAACTCCGTACAGACGGCGCCCGTAGTCAGGATCGAACCTGAGTCTCCGGCGCTGCATTTGCTGTAAGGCAGCAACTCTACCGCTGCGCCACCATGCCGCCATATCTTGCGCAAGTCACATCCTTCATGACAGTGAGAGCCAGCAGGTTGTTCAACCATGGGGGTGTCATAGCCACGCAGATCGATCGCACTGCTTACACATTTCAACAGCCACCACGTAGCAGGCAAGAGTAGGAAGTTTGGTTGATACATCCATTGCCCCTCCCCAAACTTCTTTAGATCTTTCCTTAAGATCGAGGATGACTTGCTTCCACTCCCTTGTGTCCCAGGTAGGCCGATGGGCCCAGTGTGGGACCCACAGGTTCTTCCATCGTTGGAGCAGGCAATGGCCGACATGACAGCTGAGGAGTTTGTGAGGCGGTGCACTCCTCACGTGGCTCCCAACGCAAGGACACGTGGTGCGGCGGTAGAGTTGCTGCCTTACGGCGAATGCAGCGCCGGAGACTCAGGTTCGATCCTGACTACGGGCGCCGTCTGTACGGAGTTTGTACGTTCTCCCCGTGACCTGCGTGGGTTTTCTCCGAGATCTTCGGCTTCCTCCCACACTCCAAAGACGTACAGGTATGTAGGTTAATTGGCTGGGCAAATGTAAAAATTGTCCCTAGTGGGTGTAGGATAGTGTTAATGTGTGGGGATCGCTGGGCGGCGCGGACCCGGTGGACCGAAGGACCTGTTTCCGCGCTGTATCTCTAAATCTAAAAAGACACGTGCTTCTCCACAGCATCCCACATGCCCCTGCTCCACTTCAGGACGTCTTTGCTCAGAGATTCCAAGGAGTGGTGGAGTCATACAGTGTGGAAACAGGCCCTTCAGCCCAACTTGCCCACAGCGGTCCCACCTACACTAGTCCCACCTGTTGCATTTGGCTCATATCCCACCAAACCTCTCCTATCCATGCACCTGTCGAAATGTTTCTTAAACATTGTGATAGTACCTGCATCAACTCCCTTCTTCGGCAGCTCATTCCAAACACCCACTGCCCTTTGTGTAAAAAACTTAGCGAGTCAGTAGGGATGTTGCATTTCTTCATCTCATAGAAACATAGACAATAGGTGCAGGAGTAGGCCATTCGGCCCTTCGAGCCAGCACCGCCATTTTGTGTGATCATGGCTGATCATTCCGTTCCTGCCTTCTCCCCATACCCCTTGATTCCGCGAGCCCTAAGAGCTCTATCTAACTCTATTTTGAATCTCATCCTTGAATCTTATCCTCTGGCCACCTGGTAACCTTTTCCCACGAGGAGCCAACGTTTTCAGTTATATTCGGTAAATTGTGCGTAAGTTATGGATTATCTCACTGCTACGGTGCCCTCTTGAATGGTTCAGTGAAGATTACCAGAGTTTTCATAAATTGGTCCCGGGTCTTATTTCCAAATTTGTTTCTCAGCAGGTTGCTGGGATGTGAGCAGTAGGTTCAAAGTGTAAGTGACTGCAGGGCGCAATCTCTAAGATTCCTTTGTCCATGGCTAGACAAGGTGAGCGCAGGGTGTTGTAATGGAGGGGGCTGACTTTTACTTCAATTAAAACGTAGTTTTGAATCAAGCATTGTTTTCCGACAATTCGGTTTTTACTTTCAGCATTGCAAAATCCAGACTTCTGAAGAAATTCTTTACTCGGCTCAGAAATTATACCAACTGCAGAGATCAATTATTTGTCTTCTTTTTTTATACAATGGACCATTAATCATTTCATGTGTAATTCAAGAAGTAACAGCAGGAAGCACCCAGCGTGAAGATAAGTAATCATTTCTGAAATGTGCTTGCGGTGTTGGCTCATAACAATACGCTTTTCACTTGACCTTGGCTGCCTATAACTAGTTCTCTACCCTTGCTAAGGTCAGCTGACACCTACGTTATGCCGAGTAAGCTGCACATACGTTCTGGACCCTCAATCTCATACAATTTCTTTGATCGTGTCGGTGTTTTCTGTGTGATTGGAAATGGAAATGAAACCAAATTTAGGACATGAAATACACTATTCAAATAGCTAACTGGAAACAAAACTGAGCCTCAATACAGATGGAGATGACAAGCTAATTTCCCTCCTGTGGCTAAAGTATCAGTAATAAGTGTCATAAAAAGGGTACACGAATATATTGCCAGGTTTAGGGACCAGAATGGAGAAAATGGTGGCACAGTGACGCAGCTGGTAGAGCTGCTGTCTCACTGTTCAACGACTTGGCAAAGGACCACGGTTGTTGCCGACTTCATATGGAAATGTGTGGAGGAGTGTGTTCCCAGCAAGGCCATCTGAGTGCTCCCCAACCAGAAGCCTTGGATGAATCAAGAGGACCGAAATCTTTTGAGGAGCATGATCTAGATCATTGAAGTCTGGCACTGCAGACACATACAAGAGGTCCAGGTAGGATCTCGAGAAGGCCATCAAAAAGGCCGAAAGGAACTTGCGCTCTAAATTGGAGAACGAGATAAGACGTTTAGCAACTGTGGCAAGGCTTACACGCCCTCTCTTCCTACAAGGCTGAAGTGGCAGTGAGGCATCACTCCCGGTCGAGCTCAATGCGCGTTAAGGAGAACACTGCTGTGCCTTCTCTGACCCCCATAGTCCATGATGGTAATGTAACATCAGTCACTGAGTCCGACGTCAGAAGATCCTTTAGGAGGGTGAACCCTCTGAAAGCATCCTGACCTGATGGTGTAGCTGGTTCTCAAAACCTGTGCGGCCCAACTGGCTGGAGTTTTTTGGGGACATCGTCAACTTCTCATTACTGAGGTCTGAGGTCTCCACCTGCTTTAAAAGGGCATCAATAATACCGGTAGCCAAAAGGAGGACGGAGGCGTGCCCCGATGACTACCGACCGGTGGCACTAAGGACCGTGGTGATTAAGTGCTGTGAGAGGTTTGTTGTGGCGCATATCAATTCATTCCTCAATAAGAACCTGGACCCACTAAAACTTGCCGACCGCCACAATAGATCGATGAGGGATGTGATCGGGCTGATTCTCCACTCTCCACTGGACCACTTGGACAATAAAAACACATAACACGTCAGGCTGTTGTTCATCATTTACAGCTCAGCGTTCAATGAAAATCGTCCCCTCTAAATTTGTTCCCTAGCTGAGGGATCTGGGTCTCCCTTTGCAACATCTCTTTGCAACTCGATCCTCAACTTCCTCATCAACGGAACACAATCGGCACGAATTGGCAACAGCACTTCCTCCGCGATAACCATCAGCACAGAAGCACCTACAAGGCTGTGCACTGTCCCCTGCTCAACTCACTCGAGACCCACGGTTTTGTAGCCAGACACAGTTCCAACTCCATCTTTAAATTTGCTGATGACCCCACAGTTGTTGGACAAGTTATAGATGATGATAATGAGTCAGACTATATGAGGGAGATCGATTGTCTGATTGAATGGTGCCAGGACAACAACCTTGTTCTCAACATCAATAAGACCAAGGAGCTGATTATTGATTTTAGAAGAGGAAGGTCGGGATCGACAAACCTGTCTTCATTGATGGCTCAGTGGTGGAGAAGGTCAACAACTTCACGTTCCTGGGCATATCTCTGAAGGTCTGTCCTGAACCCAGCACATTGATGCAGTTATAAAGAAAGTCCATCAGTGCCTCTACTCCCTTAGAAGATTGAGGAGATTCAGTCTGTCAACAAATATTCTCTTGAACCTCTGCAGGTGCACTGGAGAGAGCATATTGACTGGTTGCATGGTTCGCTAACACAAATGCCCAGGAGTGAAGGAGATTACAAAAAGTATAGATACAGCCTGATCCATCACAGGGATAGACATCCCCACCATCAAAGGGATCTATAGGAGATGCTGCCTCAAAAAGACAGCCAGCACCATTAAAGACTCACACCAGGCCCTTCGGCCCATCGCCATGCTCTCATTTCACCCCTGCCATCGGAAGAAGGTATAGGAGTCTGAAAACTGTGACCTACAGGTTTAGGAACAGCTGCTTCCCAATAACAGTCAGGCACTTGGACACTGCAAAGACCAACCTAACTTTGAACTATGAACTGGTTTGGTTGTACTCGGGAGTTTGAGCTTTTATTTTCTTTTTGCAATTCTTACTTATTAAACTTTTTTACAGACCTATTATGCTGCTGCTAGTAAGAGTCTCATTGTTCCGTTTCGGTACATGCGACAATGAATCATTCTAGACTCTTGTTATGATCTTGACCTCGGGAGTTGTCTGTGAGGAGTTTGCACATTCTCCCTGTGACCTCGTGGATTTCCTCCAGAATCTCCGGTTTCCTCCCACATCCCAAGGATGTGCGGGTTTGTAAGTTAATTGGCC
This sequence comes from Rhinoraja longicauda, assembly GCF_053455715.1. Taxonomy (NCBI): domain Eukaryota; kingdom Metazoa; phylum Chordata; class Chondrichthyes; order Rajiformes; family Arhynchobatidae; genus Rhinoraja; species Rhinoraja longicauda. The sequence goes on along the minus strand of NC_135970.1, from coordinate 9,215,689 downwards.
TCTGTAAATTGCCCGAGTGTGCAAGGAGTGGTTGCAAAAGTGGGATAACATAGAGTTAGTGTGAATGGGTGATCGATAGCCAAGTGGTGGCTCTGTGGGCCAGAGGGCATGTTTTGATACTGTATCTCTAATGTAAACTACACTAAAAAACAACATTAACATTGCAGACAAAACAGAAAGTACAATAAATTCTCAGCCAGTAAGGCAACATCTGCGGGAGAGAAATAGAATCCCTAAATCAATTTTATTTTACATTTCTAGCATTTGGAGCTATTTTGCTTTTCATTAACCTGAAACATTATCTCTGTTCCTATGTCATTGGATGCAGACTGAACTGACAAAAGTTACCAGCACTTCCTGTTTTAATTTCAGATTTCAGTGATTTTTGATTTTCATTCATGAACGCCGAAGATTTTGTTGGTAATGCTTGAGGTATCTTTCTATAGACAGCATCCCAAAAGTACTGCATGACAGGAACAGTCCACACGAGACTGATGCTTAATCATCAAGCAAGATGTTAGGTTAGTTTATCGAAAGCTTGGTGAGAGAGATGGCTTATATTCTCTGAGTAGTCGCAGTGTATTTATAGGTTTCCACATTGCTTTGAAAATGTGCTGCACCTACCTTGCAGATGGTGACGTCCATGCCAGGCATGGGCTATCGGCAGCAAGATAATGCACCCCCTCCACTTGATGTTCAGCAGCATTACCATCATGAAATTCTTCACAATCAATTCCTTGGTGTCTCCATTGACAAGAAACTTTAATATCCTGCAGCAAAAGCACTCTGCAGGGCAGGCAACATCCGTAGAGGAAAATAGGCAGGTGATGTCTTGGGCCCAGGCGCTTAATCTCGACCATTTCCTTCCATAGATGGATGATGCCTGGCTCGCTAGTTTTTTTTCAGCAGTTTGCTTGTTGAATGCAACATCTTAGTTTTAGTTTCCTTTAGAGATACAGCGTGGAAACAGGCCCTTCGGCCCACCAAGTCCACGCCGACCAACGAACATTCCCATGCACTTGTTCTGTCCAACACACTAGGGACAATTTACAGAAGCCAAATAACCTACGAACCTGCACGTCTTTGGAATGTGGGAGGAAACCGGAGCACCCGGAGAAATCCCACACGGTCACATGGAGAATTATACAGACTTTGTGCAGAAGGCACCCGTAGTCAGTATCGAACCCGGGTCTCTGGTGCAACAAAAGATGAGTTTTGCAGGAGATGATGTAGATGACGGCTTGGAATTTCTCTGAGCTGTGCATCCTACAATGCAGGTATTGCAAATCCCTGCAGCTACAGCTCAGAATAAGCGAGGTCATCTGGCTGCTGGTAATGAGAACGGGAAGGAATGGGGATGAACAAGCCACAAGTGGGGCGCTACAGGGAGGCTCTGAGAATGCAGAAGACAATCATCACCCACCCAACCATCCATAGGCATTCCAGATCCCAGTTACAACACAAGAGGACCTTCAATCGTCAAGCATCTTTATTTCAGGTATGGACAAGACAAATGGCAAATTCTAAGTATGAATATTACACAAACAACTGCACTATTGGATATCTGCCTACACCTGTGACCCTTTCCCACTGGTACAGAGTTGCACATAGCCAACGATTCAGAACGCACAGCCAACCCAGCAGTTTTATGCTCAGCATGAGAACAATTTGGACTTTTGAAGTAACCGTGTTGAACAGTTACTTTAGCATGATACACAACTGATTCCAATTCTAATGTGGTGCTGGAGAGGTGAAGGGAATGGGGCAGATCGATGCGATCATCTCATGGGCAGGGAAGGAGTTGTGATCTGTGACCAGGTCAGATACTCTGACACTCGGTCTGCATATTCAGTGGAGCAGTCCACACATGGGGTGGTGGTGGAGGGGAAAACCCAGGAATCCCTAAGCTTCCAAAACATGACCTAGTGAGGAAGGGAACCCATCTCCAATCCTTGAGCTTGAGGGGTGTTCACATCCAATCTCTACAAGGTGTCCCATCCCCATTCCTTTCCTATTGGGACAGCACCTGTAGCTCTTTGTTGCCTCCACCTATCATCCCCTAGCCTCTGTCACTATCTCCACCCTTTCCTCCACCACCTGACTCCATCGAACAATCAGCCGCTCTCCACCCGGATCCACTGACCGCTTGCCAGCTCTTGCCCCACCACTTGCCCGTTACCTCTTTAACTGGCCATCTCCCCTCTACTATTTCAGTCCAGATGAAGGGTCCCGACCCGAAACATTGATTGTCCATTTCCTTCCACAGATGCTTCCCATCCCCAGTATTCCTTGAGCAGATTATTTATTGCATCTGCAGTACTGAGGTCCTCCATCTAAATCAATGGCCTTATTCACCTCATGGGTCCTGCTGCTCTCCAGCAGGTGAGTTAGAACTGGACTCACCCTTTGCGTTCCCTCAAGTGCTCACCCCCTGCTAAAATTCCCCCTATTCTGCTATCAACCTGTGTCCTGAAGACAACGTTTGAAGATTATAACTTTAATCTTGTTAATCTGTTGGAATCAATGTCTATGCAAAGTGAAATTCATGCTTGGAGTAAACAGGCAGCTGCTTAGTTGAGGCTTGGAAGTAAATTTTTGTTGCTTTAGTTTAGTTTAGTTTAGTTTAGAGATACAGCGTGGAAACAGGCCCTTCGGCCCACCAGGTCCGTGCCGACCAGCGATCCCCGCACATTAACACTATCCTACACCCAGTAAGTACAATTTTTACATATACCAAGCCAATTAACCTACGTCTTTGGAGTGTGGGAGGAAACCGAAGATCTCGGAGACAACCCACACAGGTCACGGGGAGAACGTACAAACTCCACACAAGAAAGCACCCATAGTCGGGATGGAACCTATGTGTCTGGCGCTGCATTCACTGTAAGGCAGCAACTCTACCGCTGCACCACCGTGACCGCCCAATGTGTTGTGTTTTGTTCCAATCATTAAGAGGTGGATCACCTGTGCTGACAGACTGGTGTCATCTCCCAGCGAGAAAGTGAGCAGTTGAACTGTTGCCTCTCCCCCACCCTGTTCAGATTATTAAAGGATTGGACACGCTAGAGGCAGGAAACATGTTCCCAATGTTGGGGGAGTTCAGAACCAGGGACCACAGTTTAAGAATAAGGGGTAGGCCATTTAGAACAGAGATGAGGAAAAACTTTTTCACTTAGAGAGTTGTAAATCTGTGGAATGCTCTGCCTCAGAAGGCAGTGGAGGCCAATTCTCTGGATGCTTTCAAGAGAGAGTTAGATTGAGCTCTTAATGATAGCGGAGTCAGGGGGTATGGGGAGAAGGCAGGAACGGGGTAGATGGGACATGTTGGTTGGTGTGGGCAAGTTGGGCCGAAAGGTGTGTGTCCATGTTGTAGGACTCAATGACTCCATAAGTGTTGAAGTGGAGCAGAGTTTAAGCCCCATCTCCCCCCCAAAAAATATAATTAAGCATGTACGCACAATACATATCTGTTTAAATTACTCCTCCAAATGCTTAAAATGTACATTCCTATGCATTCGCTTGGATAAAAGAAAACAATTTGTTTCTTTAGTGTCCTTTTGACAGCTTTCCAGAGTTGTTTCAGGAATTAATCCAATTGCAGGGAAGGCTGACGATCTTCAGCAAAGTACATTGAGAGGATGTGCAGTTCTTCTACACCTAGTCTAGCCCTAGCACACAAAAGCAGGAAAAGTGCTGAATATGGTGATTAAAAGAAGGAATTTTAGAGATAAGTTCACGACGCGTTGATAAATGGAATATTCCACGACCAGGAGCAAGGTACAATGAACCATCTGTTTTATCCGGGTTGTATTGGGCCAGGTGGCACCCTGTGGCTGGATCTCCATTCACGCTTCACTTCTGCTAACGATTAGCAACTCTTGATCATGTTGTCCGCGATTTCCAGCCGCATTCAGAAATTCAAAAAGCCCCTCGCTTGGTCACAGGTGTCGAAGTTGAATATCCATTACAAATTTTAAAATGCATTGATTAAATCTAAAAATCTTCTGCACAAGCGCAGATAAAGGAAGATGGAAAATTTCAGGAAAATCTGGAAGACAAATAAAAAAATGAATGCCAGTATTACCATGTGGAACCAGAAGGCGGGTGGCTTCCAGTATTACAACCAGTATTGCAACCTGTTCCTGCTGTATCTGACCCACTGCCAATTGTCAGCAACTGTGACCCATCTTGAAAGCTGGATCCTTGATGGATCCCAATCTGAGTTCAATTTCTCAGCTTTAGTTTTGCTTGTTGTTCTTCCTCAAACTAAGGCACTCTACTCTGAAGTTTCCTAATCAACTGCGATTGGAAAAAATATAACAACAAAAAATGGAATGACAGGATATACAGCCCCTGTTTCACTGGAAGGGCCACTATTTCTAATCGCACTTTTGTTTCCAACCCACTTTGTCACCAACTTCTTTCTTGGTTCCTGAATGTGGACTTGTGTCCCGCCCTGAATCAATGGCATTGCCTCCAGGATTGCCTGGTTTCTGGAGGCCACGTGGTTTTTTAGAAAGGTCTCCTCCACCACATGAGTTTCTAACAGCTTTGCGGCTCCTGTACCCAGCACTGTTCACATTCTCGCCTGAGCTTTATTTTGACTTTGGCAGACTCCACTGTGTCTTCATCCATGTATCTGCAATGGGAAGTCCTAGCACTCTGATCAGTGCTGTATCCCGGCTTCCTTGCTTATGGCTTTAGCTGTGCTGAGCAAATTTTGATTTGAATGTTCCCATATCAGCAGTTTCAGCTATACTGATGTCTTAATCCATAAGGCCCCAATATCACCCCTTACAAGGGTTGCATCAGTGCCTGAACTTGCAATACATATCCACACATGTTGCTGTGAATGTACTAAAGTGGACCAAATCCCTACTGCAGTACCTTGGGCCCTTTCTAATGCTGATTCACTTTATCCTCAAATCCATCTAACACCACCGCTCAGATCCTCTGGCAACTCCAGGCTGGGAATTCCAACGTCTGTTGAAGATTCCATTAGGGACAGTCAGTGCCACCTCGTGCAGAAGATAGACAGACAGCACCATGTTGCCCTTTGCTGGGATGTCCTCTCTGTTCTATGCCTCCCCTCGTTAGACACGCAGCTTAAACCTTCGTGAGCAAGTCCCTCATTGCCATCTGTCCTGGCCAACAGTGGACTTCATTCATTCAACTCCCTGCTCCAAAACACCGACTTGGTTTTGTGAGGTGGGAAACTCTTGTCTAAAACATTTTGTCTTTCTGCTGGTGGTGACTGTGGTGTTTTTTTATGCTCAGCTTATTGATTCATGATGCCGATGACAACTTTCATTATCCAATAATAAAATAACTTTGTTTGCCGAGCTCAGTACAGCGTGACTAGTTTCCTTCTTTGAAAGACACTGCTTTGTTGGCCATGCTTTCTGTAACTTCTGAAATCCACCTTTAGACTTTAGAGATACAGCATGGAAACAGGCCCTTCAGCCCACCGAATCCGCGCCGACTAGCGATCCCGTACATTAGCACTATCCTACACACTAAGGACAATTTATAATTTTTTACCGAAGCCAATTAACCTACAAATCTGTACGTCTTTGGAGTCTGGGAGGAAACTGGAGCTCCCCGAGAAAACGCAGGCAATCACAGGGAGAACGTACAATCTCCGTACAGACCCCCATTTCATCTTTCACTCACAGATGTGCTACCCTACAAATGTCAGTTATTTCTCTTTCACACATGGAGCCTGCTTTAATTCAGAGTGGCTGCTTCACTGTTTGGAACCAAAACTGACAATGCATCCAGTTTGTCTTTCAACAATTTGCTGGTTAATGTTTGCTACCTTTGCTTCTCGTCCATCGGCCAACCCACATTACTTTGTAATTGATTTGGTACCTCATTTGGTGCCCTTTCTGAGCTAACTATTTTGACATCTCCCAGCTTAGTTCGAGTCTTCTCTGCAGAAGGCAACTGTGCTCAGCTTCTTACCCCGAATCCACCAGCCACCTGCTTTCCGATTCCACCAGGGATATAACATAAGAAAAAGGAGCAGGGATAGGCCATTCAGACCCTTGTACCTGCTTCATCTTTCAATAAAGTCATGTCTGAGCTTCTCCCTCAGAACCAGTTTCCTGCACCAGCTTCCTGTCCCGTGAATCCTTTGTCCCACAATCGACCAATCTCGGTTTATTTCTAATTACCGCACCACTAGTTTGATGTTACTATTTCCTCTAGTTTTGAATGGGGTTTCTCTGAAGGAATGCACTATCAACCTTCAGGACTTTTCAAGGAGTGCCAGACTGACAACCTTATTGATTCCTAAACAACAGGACACATATTTATTTTAAACATACCGTACCAGATATTGATATCTCTGGTTAAGTATTCAAAGACAAGGGCCAGTGCTTACGAAGAGAGTTACTGTTCACATTTTCTGAATCGAATGGGACAATACTTGGCAATGGGCATCCAGTCTCGGAGGATTTTACAATGGAGTTTAGAGGTGACAGAGACAGTGAGGTTGGCTAAGATGGAGCATAGAGGGCAAGGTTATTTGAAGCTGCAGGCAGATGGAGATGGGAATAGCACAGAGCACAAACTTAGTAAGGTTTATTACAAATTTTGTACCACGGTCTCAAGCTGAATCAGATACTGCACAACCTCGGCATATTATTTAACTCTGAATAGAGCTCCAGACACATTGCCTGCATCCACTTCTGCAACGTAGCATCCAGAGACATTTGCCCATTTACACCAGACATGTTCCATCCTTCAATTATGCTCTGAGTCAGCCACATCCCAACTCCTTCCATCAGTTTTGCTTGACATCAGTCTACACTATCAGCCAACATTGTGAGGGGCTGTGTTTAGATTTACAGATACAGTGCGGAAATAGGCCCTTCAGCCCACCGTGTTCATGACGACCAGCGATCCCCAAACACACTAACATTATCCTACACACGCTCGGGACAATTTACAATTTTACCAGGCCAATTAGCCTACAAACCTTACGTCTTTGGTTGGTGCAGACCCTTTGCTCAGGATTATTGCTTGGAAGCCATCATAGAACAAGCATAAAATGGAGATTAATTTCTGTTGGCACTTGAATTTGAGTAGAGTGGTCTGCAGTGCCTACTGATTGATGGAGTCAAAGGTTGACAAAAGTCATGTGCTAGTGTTGCTCCCCGTGCGGTGAAGATGACCATTATGCTTCTGGATGGATAAGACCCACACCACTGGGAGCGAGAGAAAATGCCACACATTTATATCAATGGGAGAACTCAAACTTAATGCCATGCCACAAAGGTTGAACATTGGCTTTGAGGAAATTAAAATCATTCTGATTCAGGTCCGGGGCTTGCGAAGGATTTCTCAGAGAGATTAAACACGGTGGCTACTTTGATAATAAAGGAGATTACAGCCATTCTGTGAAGTACAAAAGGGATTTTTCCATCCAGATGAAACAGATAATCTGCTACAAATCAGTTCACCGCCTTTCCAGAAGATAACTCTTACACCCTAAGGGATAAAGTGGATTAACTCAACCATATTGGTCACGAGGATGAGATTGTGTGGGCTCTGAATTTTGTTAATCACTCTTTGTAAATATAATAAACTAACAATTCAAAGCTACGGGTTTGTCAGCTCTTAGGCCGAATGGCCTCATCCTATGTTTCTTAATGAACACTTTTAAACATTTTCATCATCTGCTAAATTGCATTATTATAAATTAATAGTCACCAACCACTAGAACTGATCCAAAGTGACATAGACCACAGCTTTGGAGCAAGTTCTGTCCGCTCACCCTGCCAATTAGCGATCTACTATTCAACTGCTTAAAGTGAAGGAAGTAGTAAACTCTCAATACATCTGTGCACATATACTAACATTGTGCTTTTAACCAATAATGTGTTGTAGTGTTTCGAAACAGATCCTTTAGTCCACCAAGTCCGTGCTGACCATTAACCATCCATCTGCACTAATGCTGTACTAATTCCATTTTTACTTTCCCCTCAACCCCCCCCTCCATATTTTAGCTCATCTATAGAGGAGGCAAGTAACAGTGTCTCATAAACCTACCATCCTGCAGTTCTTTGGGATGGCGAAGGAAGCTAAAATTTCTAGGGAAAACGCATGAAGTCTCAGGGACAAGATGGGAACTCCTCATAGAGCACTGGAGATCAGGACTGAACCTGGGCCACTGGGGCCTTGAAGCAGTGGTTCCATTAGCTGTGCCGTTGGTTGGTTGGTGCATTATTATTGTTCCTTGGTGATTTGGGATAAGTTAACCAACTCATTCAGCACCTAACATTCAAATGGCAGCTGAATCAATAGTCAGCAAATTGCATTCATTTCAAACTGTAAGGAAGTTCTACGCACTGTTGTTTTAGATCGTTCAACCACGTTTCACCTTTCATGTCTTGAACTTGCTGACTTAGGTTGAAACGTTGTCATGTTTACTGGTCAAGGGCGGCACAGTAGTCTAGTGGTAGAGTTGCTGCCTTACGGCTCCAGAGACCCGGGTTCGATCCTGAGTACAGGTGATGTCTGTACGGGGTGGGTACGTTTTCCCTGAGACCCCGTGGGTTTTCTCTGGGTGCTCCGGTTTCCTCCCACACTCCAAAGACATACAGAGTTTGTAGGTTAAGTGGCTTCGCTAAGTTGTTAGAAAGATTTGTCCCTAGTGTGTAGGATAACGTTAGTGTCCAAGGTGATCGCTGGTTGGGCCGAAGTGCCTGTTTCCCCTCTGAACCTCTGAAACTAAAACTGCAGGTAAGCGACTTTCAGTCCACCATCCAGACCTGATTTTAAGCTCACAGAATTGCAACAAAACTTACAGATCACTTGCCTGTATCACCGTACAACCAATGAATCGTATCCAGGGCCCAGATGTGGACACTTTCCATTAACCACTGAATTCTGGTGCTGACTTACCAGAATTCTGGTTGCTTGCTTCACCACGGTCCATTTGCAGTTGAAGGCTCTCCAGAACCTCCACGCTTGCCTGGAGGAGGGGAGTCATTTCTGTGGAATTTCGCCCTTTGGAAAAAGAACAGGACAATCGTTTTGAGCAAGTACACAAAGCCTGGGAAGTTATCCAGAGCAGCTTCCACTGCGCACTGGCGGAAGGGGCAAGGAAACTGCAGCTGCACTGGAGAATTTCAGAGAAAGCAGATTTCACCCGTTGGAAAAATCCCAGGCATTATGTTTGCACAAAAATTTAATGTGAAACACACAGTACAATCATATTTATTATTCCATGCACGTGGTGTAAGATATGCATAACATGTACACTACATGTATGCAAGTCAGATCACAAAATCATAGAATCAGCACAGCAACAGTCCCTTCAGTCCACCTCCTGTCTGCTGACCTTGATGCATATCTATGCCTGTGTCTCTCCCCGCCTTTCCTATCCAAGTACAGTTCCTGGTTTATGGACATCCTCTACATGTGGACAAGCGTTTGGAAGACTGATGGGATGAATTGGCGGGATGTATGGGATGGATTGGTGGGATGAATGGTATGGATTGGTAGGATGAATGGGATGGATTGGGATGAATGGGATGGATTGGTGGGATGGATTGGTGGGATGAATGGGATGGATTGGCGGGATGAACGGGATGGATTGGCGGGATGTATGGGATGTATTGGCGGGATGTATGGGATGGATTGGTGGGATGAATGGGATGGATTGGTGGGATGAATGGTATGGATTGGTGGGATGTATTGGGATGGATTGGTGGGATGAATGGGATGGATTGGTGGGATGAATGGGATGGATTGGCAGAATGTATGGGATGGATTGGTGGGATGTATGGGATGGATTGGCGGGATGTATGGGATGGATTGGTGGGATGAATGGGATGGATTGGTGGGATGTATGGGATGGATTGGCGGGATGTATGGGATGGATTGGCGGGATGTATTGGGATGGATTGGCGGGATGTATTGGGATGGATTGGCGGGATGAATGGTATGGAATGGTGGGATGTATTGGGATGGATTGGTGGGATGAATGGGATGGATTGGTGGGATGTATGGGATGGATTGGCGGGATGTATGGGATGGATTGGCGGGATGTATTGGGATGGATTGGCGGGATGTATTGGGATGGATTGGCGGGATGTATGGGATGGATTGGCGGGATGTATTGGGATGGATTGGCGGGATGTATTGGGATGGATTGGCGGGATGTATGGGATGGATTGGCGGGATGTATTGGGATGGATTGGCGGGATGTATTGGGATGGATTGGCGGGATGTATGGGATGGATTGGCGGGATGTATGGGATGGATTGGCGGGATGTATGGGATGGATTGGCAGGATGTATTGGGATGGATTGGCGGGATGTATGGGATGGATTGGCGGGATGTATTGGGATGGATTGGCGGGATGTATGGGATGGATTGGCGGGATGTATGGGATGGATTGGCGGGATGTATGGGATGGATTGGCGGGATGTATGGGATGGATTGGCGGGATGTATGGGATGGATTGGCGGGATGTATTGGGATGGATTGGCGGGATGTATGGGATGGATTGGCGGGATGTATGGGATGGATTGGCGGGATGTATGGGATGGATTGGCGGGATGTATTGGGATGGATTGGCGGGATGTATGGGATGGATTGGCGGGATGTATGGGATGGATTGGCGGGATGTATGGGATGGATTGGCGGGATGTATTGGGATGGATTGGCGGGATGTATGGGATGGATTGGCGGGATGTATGGGATGGATTGGCGGGATGTATGGGATGGATCTCCTGGCTGTGGCTGGGCTGCAGGCATCTTCAGACATCTTCAGCCGGTGGGAACAGAGTATTTCCGCGTGCCTTCTCGCACACTGCACCCTGAGCTGCAACAGCCGGGGGCTGGGTCGAGCGGAGCAGAGCTGGGAGCTCGGGGCAGACTCATTCACTGGGCCAGTGAGGCCAGTTCGAGGCTGTTTTGCCCACGCCTGCTCGTTCTCCCACCAATGCTCTTTCTGTGATCCTATCCCACACAGATTTTCTTTGTTGCTGACCTCAGTTTACCGTCATAACATGGGGACATCCTGCAATGGGTCCAAACAGGTAGTGTGTAGGAAGGTACTGCAGATGCTGGTTTAGACCGAAGATAGACACATAATGCTGGAGTAACTCAGCGGGACAGGCAGCATCTCTGGAGAGAAGGAATAGGTGACATTTCGGGTCAAGACCCTTCTTCAGACGAAGGCTCTCGGTCCGAAATGTCACCCATTCCTTCTCTCCAGAGATGCTGCCTGTCCTGCTGAGTTACTCCAGCATGTCTATCTTCTGTCCAAACAGGTACAGGCATAAAGTTTTTAAATCTTGTAATATATGGTTTTAAAACAACAATACTTGTAGAATCGAAAGGAATGATTTGAAGTTTTCCATTACTCGGACTAAATAATTCACTTAAAGCTGTAATGCATTTAACATGTACAGAACCAAGGCAAGATTTGACTGACACAAGGTGAAAATATAAAAATTATTGACATGACATTTTGAATACTAAATTTAGCTGCCAGCCTGTAATGCTTATGAAAATAACAACCTCTTTTGCCGAGGTATTTATGGAACAGATTTGTTGTACAGCTCACTGTGAATTTACGATATTCAATTACCATGCAAATGTGAAGTGCTCACGCAACACTTCAGTTCGTAAAAAATGCTACATTAATTAAATTATATTTTGTTTGGAAATTTAATCTTTCCCTGTATTACAATAGGTTTGAAAGTGTTTTCCAGTGACTCCAGTAAAACTCCGTTAATCTAGCATGCTTGGGTCAATGGTGAAGCCTGACAATGAGATTTTCTGGACTACTGGATTTTAACTTGAAGATATCTGCGGGGATGCAGAACTGGAGTGACAACCAGAAACGGCATTGCCTCCCTGAGGGACGTGGCAGGCTTGAGGGGCTGGAGTGTTACGTCCCTGTGCCTTCCATCTTCCCTATTAATTGGTGCTTAGAGATGAATGTATTGCGTTAGCAGGGAGCTCACCAAAGTTGTGTACATCTGAAGCATCATTCTTCGCCTCTGCATTGACTTCAACTTCCCCAGTATTGATTAGGATTTACTAACTGCACAAAGGCATTGGCGGGGCAGTGTTTGTTAAGTGAATCCAAGAGGGTTTCCAGAAACAGTATGTGAGAGTCCAACTAACGGAGGGAGGGACCATACTGGACCTCGTATTGGGAAACAAGTCCGACCAGGTGACTGATGTTTCAGTGGATGAGCATTGTGGTAACAGGTTACAAGGTAGATCTGGATTGGGATAAGTCTGGATTTTGGGGAAAGGTACTAAATTGTGGTCGGGTAGATTATTAGGTAGGAGCTGGGGAGAGTAAATTGGGAGCAGTTGTTATTGTGCTTAAGTCCACATCTGACACATGGGAGTTGTTTAAAGGTCAGCTGATCAGAGTTAATGATCGGCGTATTCCAGTAAATTGCAGAGATAAGGATGGCAAGGCAAGGGACCTTGGATGACCAAAGAGGTTGGAAATTTGGTCAAAAAGAAATAGGAAGCATATGTAAGGTTTAGAAAGATGAAAAAGAGGAATATAACACAAGCAGGAAAAAACTCAAGTAGGCAATTCGAAGGGCAAAAAGGGGCCATGAAATGTCATTGGGGAGCCAGATTAAAGACTTTTTATATGTAATTAAAAACAGGAGGGTGACCTGGGAAAAGGTGACTCAAGGATAAAAGAGGGAATTTATATTTGCCGTCTGAGAATGTAGGAGAAGGATTAAACAAGTGCTTTGTATCTCTATTCAGCATGGAGGACAGAGAGATCAGTGTGGGGATTATGTGTATGTTTGGGCAGTTTGAGATCAAGTAGGAGGTGGAGTTGGAGCTCTTGAAGAGCCTTAAGGTGGATAAATCCCCAGGCCCCAACATGATCTATCCCACATCCAGAGGGAAGAAAGGAGATTGCAGGGGTCTTGGCAACAATTTTTGCAGCGACTGGTGAGGTCGCAGAGGACTGGAGAGTGGGCCAATATTGTTCCATTGTTCAAGACTGGAAGTCGAGATAATCCAGGACAGAGTGGAAGGCTGTCAAATCATACTGTGGGACATAGATCAGTTGCAGAAACGGGCGGAGAAATGATAGATGGAGATGAAGGCAGGGAAATGGGAGGTGTTGCACCTTGAGAGGTCAAATGTAAGGGGAAAGTATACAGTTAATGGCAGGACACTCAACAGCATTGATGAACAGTGGGATTCCAAGGTCCAAATCTATAACTCACTGAAAATGGCACGCAGCCGATAGGGTGTTAAAGATGGTGTGTGGTATGCTTGCCTTTATTGGTCAGGGCATTGAGAATAAGAGTCAGTAAGTCACATTGCAGTTCTATCGGACATTGTTTAGGTGCATTAGGTGAACTGCGTGCCCCATTACAGGATGTGGAGGGTTTAGAGAGGGAGCAGTAGTAGAGGTTCACCAGAATGCTGCCTGGATTAAAGGGTATTAACTATCAGGAGAGGTTGGACAAACTCGGATTGTTTTCTCTGGAACATCAGAGGTTGAGGGGAGACCTGACAGAAATATGTAAAATAATAAGAGGCAAAGATAGGATGGACAGTAAGAACCTTTTTACAAGGGTGGAAATGTCAATGGCAAGAGCGGAAAGCTTTAAGGTGAGAGGGGCAAAGATTAAAGGGGATGATTGGGGCAAGTTTTTTTTTAACACAGAGAGTGGTGGGTGTTGGAAACACGTTGTCAGGAGTGGTGGAGGAAGCAGGTGTGATAGTGGCATTTAGGAGGCTTTTGTATAGGCACAGCTTAGTTTCATCTTCCTACCACATCCAGAGAGCAGTGCTGAACCACCACCTACCTCTTTGGTGACGCTTGGACTTTGCTGGCTTTACCCTGCACTAAACATTATTCCCTTATCATGTATCTGTACACTGTAAATGGCTCGATTGTAATCGTGCAGTGTCTTTCTGCTGACTGGTCAGCACGCCACGAAGGCTTTTCACTGTAGCATGTACTATTCTGTTTTCTGTGTTGTATTCATGCCGAGTCCAAATACCCAGCAACATTTTAACAGTTGGCTCAGGCAGGCTTCTCACCCAGAGACTCAAAGACTGCTGAAACTCTCCAAACCATTGAATCTTAATGAATCCCTGACATTTGCAAAATTTGGAAGATGTTCAAAAATCATTAAAAATGAATCAAACCATTAAAAATCAATTATTAATCATTTTGAATGAAAAATTGAAACACAAACACCAGAAAACACTTTAAACCAATTAAGTATATTTGTGAAGAATTAAGATTTAAATACATTCCCCTTTGGTAAAAACGATGAAATCTTTTACAGAAGTCTAATCGACCTAAATGACGCCCATAGAATGAAATAATCAGTAGCAGCACAGACAGGAAATTGACTGAAGGGCAGAAAGTAGAGAGTAATGGTAAATAATTGCTTTTCAGACTGGAAGATGGTGTTCGCCAAGGATCAAGAGTAGGACCACTGCTTTCTTTGATATCTTTAATAGAGACTTGGAGCGTGTGAGTGGGAAAGTGAGCATGAGAGTGTGTACATACATATACATGCGCTGAGAGAGGGGGCAATGGAGAGGTGTGATGCAGGGTAATATCAGCAGGTGATATAAAGCTTAGAAAGGCGGCAGAAAAGGTGTTCAACACCAGATCCCAGTTATGGTAATGGCGGCAAGAACCTCGTGGTGAGCTCAACACTCCTGCAACTGCCCTCAGAGTTGGTTCAGACATCAGCCCTCCCCACAACCAGAAAACATTGTCACTCCATTTCAAATCACAATGACGAAGTGTGTGTTACATAGAAACATAGAAAATAGGTGCAGGAGTAGGCCATTTGGCCCTTCGAGCCTGCACCGCCATTCAATATGATCATGGCTGATCATCCAACTCAGTATCTCGTACCTGCCTTCTCTCCATACCCCCTGATCCCTTTAGCCACAAGGGCCACATCTAACTCCCTCTTAAATATAGCCAGTGAACTGGCCTCAACTACCTTCTGTGGCAAAGAATTCCACAGATTCACCACTCTCTGTGTGAAAAGAAACTTTCTCATCTCGGTCCTAAAAGACTTCCCCCTTATCCTTAAACTGTGACCCCTTGTTCTGGACTTCCCCAACATTGGGGAACAATCTTCCTGCATCTAGCCTGTCCAACCCCTTAAGAATTTTGTAAGTTTCTATAAGATCCCCCCTCAATCTTCTAAATTCCAGCGAGTACAAGCCGAGTCTATCCAGTCTTTCTTCATATGAAAGTCCTGCCATCCCAGGGATCAATCTGGTGAACCTTCTCTGTACTCCCGGTTGAAGGAAGTGTGTGTCATAACATTAGAGGAGAACGTGAATCGCCAAGCCACAGATGGCCACATACCAAGTGGTGGAAAATGGGGTTAGTGTAGATGGGAACATGATAGTCAGCATCGACACTGTGGGCCGAAAGGCCTGTTTCTGAGCTTTACGACTAACATTTCGGTAAGTTCCAATGAGTTTATACTAAATCGAAGTGTCTTTTGTCATTTGGTTTCTCCCTCCCATCGTTCAAAATAATGGTGTGTAGTAATTTGCAATATTCTTATCCTAAGGTACATTCCTGATTTCAGAAAGTTTGGGATAATATGATTATGATTAATGCATCTGAAATGTTCTCTCTATTTAATACACTGGGGTGGAAACAATCAGGTCTCAGAGATTGATGTAACAAGTTGTATTATTTTCTCCAATAAAATTACTTAATTACATTAAACCTACTAAGTTTATCCCTTGACAATTTCAGATTGCCTTGTGCTGTTTGCACTTAATCCAGGTCCTCAGTTGATACAAAATACTCATTAAGCGAGCGTGAAATTTCCTTATCATCCATAACAATTCATACTGTATCTGTGCATAATTCCTCTTTTGTCATTCGTTTTTCTTCCATATAGTTATAAAAACTTATTGTATTATTCTTTACAACAGTTAAAACTTTCTTTGTGGCCTTTTGTTTCCTTTAACTGCTCTTAAAAGTAACTTTTTTACCTCGGATTTGATTTCATCCTCATTTGCTCACCTTACCATTGTAGACTTAGGTTTAGAAACTCCAGGACAAAGGCCAATTTAATGTATGATGCTCCATTTGGGCTTCAAGAAAAGAATCAATCTTTATGGAAAGGTGATATTTAATGTAGGTTTACCAACATTTGTTCTTTTTTTCCCAGTATCCTTTGCGCTAATTGAGCGGCTCAGTGGAGCGGCGGTAGAATTGGTGCCTTATCATGCCAGCAACCCGGACGTCGATCCTGACCTTGGGTGCTGTCTGTACGGAGTTTGCACGTTCTCCCTGTGACCATGTGGATTTTCTCCGGGTGCTCCGGGTTTTCTCCCACATTCCAAAGACGTGCAGGTGTGTGGGTTAATTGGCTTTTGTAAATTGTCCCGAGTGTGCGGGACGGAATTGGTGATTGCTGGTCGGCGTGGACTCAGTGGGCCAAAGAGACTTTTTCCAAACTGTATCTCCAAATCTAAACTAAACTAATTGATGAATAAGCCCCAGAGTTTGCACTGACATCCAGTGGCAAGACATTTCTGCCTGGATACAACATCCACTTACAAAGAACAGAAAAAGCTGGAAATACTCAGCAGGTCAGGCTGCATCCGTGGGGAGAGGAGCAGAGCGAACAATTCAAATCTAAGATCCCTATGTCAAGTCTATTTTGATGAAGGGTCTTCAGCCTGAAACACTATCTCTCATTCTCCTCCCATTGATGTGGCCCAAGCTGCTGAATCTTTCCAGCATGTATATTTTGAATTTCCAGCATTTGTTGTTTTGTTTATGATTGCCACATCCATTATCATGTTCCACATATTGATAGTGTATACGCAGATAGCCCCTTACAACAACATTGGGTGGCGTAAGGCTGAGCCTCACAGCTTCAAGGACCAAATTCCAACCCTGATATCAGTTGCTGCCTGTGTAGAATTTGCATCTTCACTTACTAACCACGTGGGCTTGCACCAAGCACTCCAGAATCAATGACTGTGCAGAAGTTTTTTATAACTACATAATGAGAAAGTACATAGTATAATTGTGCAGCTAAGATCGAGATGGACGACTGGTTTAAGGACACAATGCCCCTAAAGGCTATTCTGTGGTCCTGTGCAGACCTTTGGAGAAAGTTAAGTTAGAATTCAGTAACTACATCACCAAACGAATGCACCTTTCCAGGTGCTGTGAATTACTGGCTCCAGATTTTAAGAGGTTTCGTATCATATTGCTTTCCTCTCGCACACCCAATTGTTTGACTGTACAATTACCCAATAAGATATCACAACCACTCTTCAAAGTTACTCCATTAACTATAAAGCACTTTAGTGAAAGATAAAAGGAATTATTTTTAAAAAGCGTGTCTTTATTTTAACAGTTCAGTCGGGTCACTGTGGTAAATATAGTGTTTATCCTTTCAAACTATCTATATTTAAATTTAAAATCCTTGTTGGAGCCTCTTCCTTCCTCATCTCACTCCTAATATTAAATGTAATTATGTTATTTGCAAGATTTTTTCAAGATGCACACTTACTCTTGGATTGTTAATCAAGTCTAGACCACCACGGTTGGTAACTTCTCTTCACTTGTCGGCAACGAGGAGAGCTCTTCAACATCATTTCTGCTTGTATGTTTGTGCCTGGTGCCATCTCTCAAAGCCTCTCACTATTCCACCATTTCCTGGCTTCAGTCTGCACTCAACGGAAAGCCGTCTTTGTAAACTCTTTGTATAGGAAGGAACTGCAGATACTGGTTTAAACCAAAGATCAGAGTAACTCAGCCGGTCGGACAGCATCTCTGCAGAAAAGGAATAGGCAATGTTTCGGGTCGAGACCCTTCTTCTTCTTCTGAAGAAGAAGAACGTCATCTATCCCTTTTCTCCAGAGATCCTGTCTGACCCGCTGAGTTACTCCAGCTTTTAGTGTCTATCTTTTTGTAAACTCCTTGTCTGTCTTCAACAACAAAATTTGTGAAGAACAAAAAAAGACTGCAGAAAGTATCGTGGCTGCTTGCATTATGCCTTGGTAAGGCAATTAAACACACAGGAAGCAATCCGAGTTACTTTGAAGAGGCTGCCTGACCTACACCTCATTCCGAACCTTGATTTCCTCTCCAAGCTTCATGAACAGCTGCATCCCTTCCTGGAATTATCTTTCAATCTCTGCAACTAGTTCTACTGTTAATTATATAAAATAATCCCAATTTCCCCAGTTTGTTCTAGAGCCCGCAATTCAGAGTATTTATGCCAAACTTATGGGCAGCATTCAGGAATGGTTATTATGAAGATATAATTTTAAATGACTTTGTGCTTCAGATACACGCACACAAAGGTATGCTGGTGGTGTCCTGGGGAGTCTGACAAGTATTGCCTCTGTCAGCATTACCCTGCTCAGACGATGACAAATGAATAACCAAGTGATGCATTTAATTGTTTCTGCCATTTGCTCGTGTTTGGTGATTGTTTCCCCAGACACGTACATTTGTTAGTCGTCAACAAAGCTGATGAGGAACATGACCCAGGATGACGAGGACCTGAAAATGGCAGCAGATTCGACTCCAGAAGTCCCATTTATTTTCCAAACACAGACAGGTTGGCTCCAAGCAGAGTCCACCAAGCCAATCTGTCTTCATCTACCAGTGCGGCGTCAGATTTTCATTTACAGTACTGTCACCTTCACGGACCACAAAAATAAACACGGTGCCCCGAAAGTGAAGCCCCTCTTGATCTATAACCTGCTGTGGAAGTGTGCAAGATATACTTAGTCCAGAGTCCCTTTTAGTGATATTGATGATGTAGTCTAAAGGGTTTCATAGATAACTTAGAAGCAACATTTATTTTTATTTTTACAGATTTAGAGATACAGCGCGGAAACAGGCCCTTCGGCCCACCGGGTCCGCGCCGCCCATCGATCCCCGCACATTAACACTACACACTAGGGACAATTTTTACATTTGCCCAGCCAATTAACCTACATACCTGTACGTCTTTGGAGTGTGGGAGGAAACCGAAGATCTCGGAGAAAACCCACGCAGGTCACGGGGAGAACGTACAAACTTCGTACAGACGGCGCCCGTAGTCAGGATCAAACCTGAGTCTCCAGCGCTGCATTCGCTGTAAGGCAGCAACTCTACCGCTGCGCCACCGTGCCGCTTGTTATACTTCTTATGAGCTCTCGCCTCTATTGCAAGTCTGCCAGGAAAACTGTTCTAAGAGGGACACAGTTGTCTTTTTTTTCCTTTTTTTCCTCGAAGTGAGGCAGAACATGGTTGAGATCTTGAGCTCCCATTGCTAACCTTTATTCAACCCGCGACACCGGAACAATATTGCTCTTTCTCACAATACCTCTCACCTTCGTGAGCTGAGGGACTCTGTGCCGGCCTTGATAGTTGATTACTGTGAAGAGCCCTGGGCTGGAGCCATCTCAGGCTGGGCCTTCACTGGTCGGAGGGAGAGGACATTCCTGCCACTGAGGGTGATGCACACTCAACACCATGAGTTTGTGGGCTTGATCCACACGCGATGGATGGCCATATGATGAGACCAAGATCATGCTTCATGGAAATGTACCACATCAAGGAAAGGTGTCGGGAGGAACTGCAGATGCTGGTTTAAACCGATGATAAACACAAAATGCTGGAGGAATGAACCCATTCCATGTATCATCCACTGACTGTCAATTGGCCCAGGCAACGAAGAGTCGGGAAGCGAGGGAACCTTAACTGCCTTGGGGCAGCAGGGGATTCTCTTCCCATCTGGACTGAAGCAATAACATCACAGCACTAAAGGCTACGGAATATGGCTGAAGACCTTCAATTATTCAGGGGAATACAGTACTTTATCATTCTTTCAGAGGTGCCACATACGAAAAAATAAAACATGACAGACCATGAATCTTTCCCAATTTTAGCAGTAAAGCATTTCACGCTTTGGTGCACTCAACACTATCACCACGGCAACAGGCATAATTTACACTGAGCAATTACCTTCTGAATCTCCAGTGTGGGTGCTGCAGAAGGCATTAATCCCTGCCAGCTTTCAGAATGGGTAAGGCTCCAAAAAGGCAATGTAATGATATTTATATTTGCAGTCATTTACAAAAAGAAAGTGGTATTACAGCTCTTGCTCTGCTCCTGAGGGCTCCGATTCTCGTGATAATGAATGCCCTGGGTGCATATTCTCAGCATCTCCAGTGCAATCGCTAGTTGTGTCTCCAATCACAGACTGTGAAGGTCTCTACATGTGGCTTTCCTTATTGCTGATGGGGTTCCCCATTACTGGGTCTAGCTCAACCACGCTGTGGCAGTGCCTTGCCACACGGATCGCAGTGGCACAAGGGACATGGCCTTTTCACGTTCACAAGTTATAGGAGTAGAATTAGGCCATTCGGCCCATCGAGTCTACTCCGCCATTCAATCACGGCTGATCACTGCCTCCTAATCCCATTCTCCTACCTTCTCCCCATAACCCTTGACACCCATTCTAATCAAGATTGCTATTGTTTTCCACGACAACTAACGTTGGGAACTCGACCAGGTGTGGCCAGTAACCCAGAAACTGTGCTTCACAAAATGGCTGACTGTTGGGGGTCAGAAATAGAAGCTCAACGCGATCCCACACAGACCCAGAGCCGTTCCAAGCCTGACTCCCATTCCAGCTGAGAGGTGATAACGCAGGAAAGTTTCTTGTCTCAGTCTACTGGGACCTGGATGGTATTAACCTTAATGTGTGACAACACACAGGGTTTGCAAACTGGCCTCGAAAACAAAGATATCTGAATGGCATTTGCTCCGATCAACCTGGAGAACCCCGAGTGTGCAGGCAATCCCAGAGTGCGGCACCGGCAAGAATAAATAGGATCAGTGCACACAGGGGGTTGATGGACTTGGTAGGCGGAAGGACCTGGTTCCATGCTATTTCACTAGATGAATCCATCAGAAGTCTGGACAATCCATGCGGCATTTCTCAAAGAAATTCCCACTTAACCCGAGCCAGTTCACTGCATGTGTTCGCTGCCTTTGAAATAGGTCTTATCTTAAACTTGGATCTATTTCGAAACTGGGGAACACATGACGTGGACTATAGGTGTGAGAGTGAATATGACATTTCCCCACATCCCATATCCTTTCAACATTGTTCTTCTCAGGCATTCACTCACTTGTCTAACTCAATTCCAATTCATGAATGACGCACTTGCCCAGTGCAACTACAGGAGGAAAGACCATGTGACAACGCTCTCCCCAACCTGAACCATGCTGCTTTGTTTCAGAAGCACAGTAAGTGGCTGCCTTTGCTTTCAGGGCCAAGGGTCAAAAATGGTGGCATCAAGGAGCGTCAATTAAACAGAAGTCAAGGAGAATTGGCGGCTCGATTGTAATCAAATATAATCTTTCCGCTGACTGGATAGCACGCTACAAAAAGCTGTTCCCTGCACCTTGTGTCGGAAAATAACTGCAGATGCTGGTTTAAATCGAAGGTGGACACAAAATGCTGGAGTAACTCAGCGGGTCAGGCAGCATCCTAGGAGAGAAGGAATGGGTGATGTTTCGGGTTGAGACCCTTCTTCAGACTGAATCAGTCTGAAGAAGGGTCTCGACCCGAAACGTCACCCATTCCTTCTCTCCTGAGATGCTGCCTGACCCGCTGAGTTACTCCAGCATTTTGTGTCTGCTTTTACTGTTCCTTAGTACATATGACAAGAAACTAATTGGAGAGAAAATCTTCCAATGATTAGAGTCATACCTTGCACAGACGATGCTTGTGGTTTTAGAGGTCAATCCCTCACCTTCAGGCCATCACTGAGTTCCTCAGGGCAGTACCCTAGACCCAACCACGTTCAGCTGCTTTATCAATGACCTTCTTCTTGCATAAAGTCAAAAGTAGGGACACTCGTTGATGAATGCACATGCTTAATTCTATTCACAACTCCTCAGAAAGTGAAGCAGCCCATGGAGAAAGCAACTTTTAACTTACAGAAATGTCAGACCATTGCCTTCTACAAGAAGAGAGATTTGAACAGCCAACATTCAATACCATGACTATTGTTGAATACTTGACCATTGTTGCGTACCCTACCAACAACACCCTGGGAAATCCATCTCAACTGGACTAGACGCATTACTGAAGCTACAACAGCAGGTCAGTGGTTGGTAGTCCTGTGACGCGCTACCACATGAGCTTCCTTACTCCCAAAGCTCTAACTCAAGCCACAGTGTAGAAGTTGGAAGTGTGATGCTCTCCGATATCCTGGAAGAGTGCAGCTCCAACAATGCTCAAAACGCTGGACACTACCCAGGAGAAAGCAGGCCATTTGACTAATACCTCATCCATCTCTGGTGCACTGTGGGTGCTGGGTACCATCAATAAGAAGCACATCCTACGGCCTCTTCGATAGCAGCTCTACTGCCCAATGGGCAACATGTGTATGGAAGCAAAACCCGCTTGCACCTTCTACCCAAGTCTGTTAACTGCAAATGGGAAACCGTTCTGTACCAATTCCTTTTCAAGACGTTTGATTACATAACTTGAATTACAATGTCTACCAAGTTCCTTGTCACCGGCAGTGGAAGGAATCCGTTCCTCTTCACCGGTAGTGGGTGGGAACTGTTTCCTGTCACTTTTAGCAGATGGGAACCTTTCTCTGTAACGCGCAGTGAAAGAGGACCATTCCTTGTCACTGTCGGTGTATGGGAACCATTCCCTGTGTGACCAGTGGATGGAACCCAATCCCTGTCACTTTCATGAGATCAGTTCAGTTTAGTTTATTGCCACCTGTACCGAGGTACAGTGAAAAGCTTTTTGTTGTGTGCTAACCAGTCAACAGAAAGACAATGCATGATTACAATCCATCCATTTACAGTGTACAGATACATGATAATAGAATAACATTTAGTGCAAGGTAAAGCCAGCAAGTCCGATCAAGGGTAGTCCGAGGGTCATCAAAGGGGTAGGTAGTAGTTCAGCATTGCTCTCTGGTTGTGGTAGGATGATTCATTTGCCTGATAACAGCTGGGAAGAAACTGTCCCTGAATCTGGAGGTGTGCATTTTCACACTTCTATACCTTTTACCTGATTGGAGAGGGGAGAAGAGGGAGTGGCCAGGGTGCGACTATGCGGATTATGCCTTCTAAGGTCCCTGTTGCAGGCAATGAATGGGAACTGTTCCCTGTCACCGGCAGAGGATAGGAATGTTGAAGCCGATCAAAAAAGATTGGAAATAAAGACCCTTCATTGTAATTCTTCAGAGGCGGTGGAATCCAAACAAGTATTTTGCCACAGTAATGATCTTCCCTTGGCGTCTAATGCAATGAAATCTCCAGCAAACTTTTCAGTAGTTGAATGTAAATTTGATGTGTATACCGTCAAATCTTTCATCACCTTCATTTGTTTTGCTTCCCTGCTGCTGAAATAGATTCTAGTCTTCATATCTCACAGCCTGACCCTTGGTGCTCCTGCAGCCCCGGTCTTGCATTTAATCTCCTTGTGTCTTCTGAGGAGCACAGTAACACAGTACTGTGGGAGCAGAGGACTCTGTAGCAGCACCTGTTGGCCAGGTCTCCCACTTCTTCCAGTCACATCAAAGAGGGCGTGGGAACAAAAACCTGGAGTCTGGCTATTCGGCCCAACCAGAACCTGGAGCAGAAAAATACTGTTTACATTTCCCATGTCCCATCCACCCCTTTTATTCCCCTCTCCAATGGGAGTGCCACAGCCTCACAGACCTCTGAAGAGCTTCACCAGCAAACCTCCTGCTGACCGACAGCCGTTCTTACAGAGCTACAGCACGGAGACAGGCCCTTCGGCCCACCAAGTCTGTACCGGCATCAGGCACCCGTGACACACTAATCCTGCCCTGTCCTTATGTGTGAGAATGCTCCAATTTCTCAAGGCATCTATACCTCCTCGTGTTTCCAACCCTCCAGAGACTCCTAGTTCAGCAGCGATGATTTCAGGCCACATGGAAAGTAGCACCTATTTTCAGAACCCCTTGTGGGTGGGACAAATACTCTTGCTGCTGCCATCAGACCACACGAGGCGTTCTCCCAGCCACAGAATCAAGGCTCCACTCTCGCTGTGGCACTCTGCATCCACAGAGCTGCGACTTGCATTTAAATGGTGTCCCCTTCAGTCCCTTGGCTCTGCTCTCTGCATAATCCAGACAAATGGTGACACTCGGAGCTGATAGCAGGTCAAAGGATGACATCTGACGAGAGGTGAAGTAGGTTTTAAGAAACGCCTTGAAAAAGGAGTTGTTGATGAAGATGCCGAATCATTTACTCGGTTGTACAAACTGCATTACGAGTGCTTTAATACTGCATTATGAGCAAGAGCAAAGATGCACCGGCTGAATTCCGAGTGGATGTAAATCACAAGGACACACGCTAAGGTTATATTTCATAATGGCACTAATGGCAGGATATCTGGGGTCAGGCCACCATTAGAGCTGTTCATTAAAAATTCACAAGCACATCACACTATGCTTGTAATTGCATTTGGGAAAAGCAATGCGTACTTGTAATGGGTCCTGGAGGAAACACAGTCTCTTCTGTTGAGCTGAGGCATTTTATATTAGATCTTCTGCTCCCCTCAGTGCACATCAGTCCTGCTGCACATAGTCTTTAGCTCTGCTCAATGATGACTGC
This sequence comes from Rhinoraja longicauda, assembly GCF_053455715.1. Classification (NCBI taxonomy): domain Eukaryota; kingdom Metazoa; phylum Chordata; class Chondrichthyes; order Rajiformes; family Arhynchobatidae; genus Rhinoraja; species Rhinoraja longicauda. The sequence goes on along the minus strand of NC_135970.1, from coordinate 9,191,040 downwards.
ACCAATCAACCCTGTCTAATGGTGCTCACCCAACCAGAGTTATCCTGGAGATACTGAGCTGCTGTTGCCCTGCTAGAAATAACCAGTTAACATCACAGGCAACCACCAAGACCTTGCGAGACTCAAATGGCCATGGTCAGCTTTTGCTGCCACTGTTGTAATGTCGGAATGCACAGCAGCCTTTGTGTGCACGTTAAGGTCACAGAAACAGCGATGTGAAAATACCAATATATTCCTTGCTATTGTCTAAACCTCAGGTGTGGCTGATGGCTAAACAATAGCAAGCAATCTATCCTAATGTGTGAAATATATGTTTGGATCTAAATCCTGGAATTGCCTCCCCAACAGGGAAGCACAGTGGGTAGAGCCAATGCCTCACAGCATCCGAGGCCCGGGGTTCATCCTGACTTCAGGTGGTCTGCACATATTGATCGTGTGGGCTTTCCCCAGGTGCTCCAGTTTCCTCCTACATTTTGGTGGGTTAAATGGCCAGTGTGAATTGCCTCTAGTTTAGTTTAGTTTAGTTTAGAGACACAGTGTGGAAACAGGCCCTTCGGCCCACCGAGTCCGCACTGACCAACAATCCCCGCACATCAACACTATCCTACAGACACGAGGGACAATTTCCACATATACCACGCCAATTAACCTACTAACCTGTACGTCTTTGGAGTGTGGGAGGAAACTGAAGATCTCAGAGAAAACCCCACGTGGTCACTGGGAGAACGTACAAACTCCGTACAGAAAGCCCGGGTCTCCGGCGCTGGCCTGTAAGGCAGCAACTCTACCGCTGCGCCACCGTGCCTCCACTAAGTGCCACACCTCGAGTGTGTAGTCGAGTAGTAGAATCGGTGAGGAGTTGATGGAAAAGCGAGGAAAATTTACAAAAAGGATTAATGTAAGGTTGGTGTAAGTGGGTGCTTAATGATGAGTGGACCAAAGGACTAGTTTCCGTGCTGCATTCCTCTATCGCTCCATGACTCCAACTACACTGTGGGAATTCCTTCATGAGAAGAACTGTGGCAGTTGATGAAGTTGGCTCACTGCCAACCTCTCAAGGGCAATAAGGGACGAACAATAAATTCTGGCTTTGGCATTGATGCTCAGATCACAAAAGAGAGTAAATGAAACAGGAATAAATCCCCCGCTCTTCCTTAAAAGAAAGCCATTGGCTCTTTCATGTTGAGCTGAGGTGATGCCTCGGTTAAACACCTCTTTGAAAAACTGTACCTTTGGCGGTATAGAGCCCCCTTCAGTAGCTCGAGGGGAATAAAACAGATGGTTTTGGGTTAATAGGTTGGGAAAGGAATTTTGCTTCCATCTGCTAAGCTCTCATAAATATTTTCATGAACAGATTTCACGCTGCTCTGAAGAAACGAGGCAGCAATTTGCAAGTGTTGCCCGTCTGGTATTCCAGTCATTCTGGAAGCCGGGTGGAAACTACGATTCCTCATTGGCTCTTGTGCGTTTCTGCAGGTTTGAAACACAGCTGGAATGTGTTATGCAAGGGTCACTGTGCGCCAAGTAATTTGGATGTTAAACAGCATGTTACCAATGAATAGATAACTTCAAAAGGGAGTCGTTGTTTTAATAAGCTAGTGGTATCCATCTCGAAAGAGGCCCCTTGGTCAGTGCACACTGTAAATATCCCGCTCATTTAGTATGACTATTAGATTGTCGACTCCTTTTGACAGAATTACGTTTCTGCCCATTGCCTTTCACTGGGTGAAATCCAGCAACACACCTGCATTGAATAAACAAACATCCGGATTATACAATGGAAAGCTGAAACCAAAAGATACTTTAAGACAGATGGTCAGGAAACGGTGTATTGAACTCGCCTCTTTATCTAACTCACCGTGCCTCTCCTAGAACACTCCATCTGGTGCTATTCCAGCTGGCGTTTCTTCCTGTCTCTGGAAGCTATCCAAAGAAGGGTTCTGGTTCAGAGGGTATATTCCCTCCTCTGTCTATACTACCTTAAATAGAGAGTTGTGGCATCCTCCCAGGTACAACCTGAGCTCAAATTGACTCGATAAACACATCAGCTTGGATTGGAGAAAATTGGTTAGATGAATATCCTAATAAAACACTCAGGGTTGCCCAGTACCAGACCCAGGCCCAACTCAGTACCTGATGAGGTCTTGGTATTACTTCATATAGTAATGTGTGAGCAAAAATGTAAGGATGGGGTTTTTTTTTGCTTTTTATTTTGCAAATGACTCAGGGTTGAATATGGAATAGGTTGGGTTGGTTTTGGATTGGCCGCAATTGGGTGGGGTTCTAATTGTGTACGTGATTGGATCTCTTATTAAACATTGCGTTGCAGAGATTGGAGTTATGGAATCATGCAGCACAACAGATATGGTCGTATGGAAACAAGCCCTTCAGCCCATGCCAACCAAGATGCCTCATCCAAGTTAGTCCCATTTGTTTACACTTGGCCAATATTTCTCCTAACCTTTCCTATCCATGTACCTGTCCAAATGACTTCAATGTTGTTGTGCCTGCCTCTACCACCTTCGCTGGCTGCTCATTCCATATACCCATTATACACACTGTGGAAAAGGTTGCCCCTCATGTTTCTACTAAATCTTCCCCCTCTTTCCTTAAACCTATACCATCTAGTTCAATCTGAAGAAGGGTCTCAACCCAAAATGTGACCCATTCTTTCTCTCCAGAGATGCTGCCTGTCCCACTGAATTACTCCAGCTTTTTGTGTCTATCTTCGGTTTAAACCAGCATCTGCAGTTCCTTCCTACCCATCTAGTTCTTTACTCCCCGATCCTGATGAAAGAGTGGTATGAATTAACCCTAGCTATGCCCTTCATGATTTTATACACCTCTACTGGATCATTCCCCCTATCTCCAGCATTCCAAGCAATAAAGAACTAGCCTGCCCAAACTCTCCCTGCAGCTCAGGTCCTTGAGTCTTGCCATCATCCTCATGAATCTGCTTTGCACTTCTTCCGGCTTAATGACATCTTTCCTACGGCAGGGTAACCTAAACTGAACACGATACTTGAAGTGCGGCCTCACCAATGTCTTGTACAACTGTAACGTAATGTCTTCATTTCTATGTGTAGGAAGGAATTGCAGATGCTGGTTTAAACCGAAGCTAGACAAAAAAAACCAGGAGCAACTGTGGAGAGAAGGAATGGGTGATGTTTTGGGTCGAGACCCTTCTTCAGACTGATGGATCATTCTTGCTATTGAGGGCGTGCAGCGTAGGTTTACTAGGTTAATTCCCGGAATGGCGGGACTATCATATGTTGAAAGACTGGAGCGACTAGGCTTGTATACACTGGAATTTAGAAGGATGAGAAGAGATCTTATCGAAACGTATAAGATTATTAAGGGGTTGGACACGTTAGAGGCAGGAAACATGTTCCCAATGTTGGGGGAGTCCAGAACAAGGGGCCACAGTTTAAGAATAAGGGGTAGGCCATTTAGAACTGAGATGAGGAAAAACTTTTTCAGTCAGAGAGTTGTGAATCTGTGGAATTCTCTGCCTCAGAAGGCAGTGGAGGCCAATTCTCTGAATGCATTCAAGAGAGAGCTGGATAGAGCTCTTAAGGATAGTGGAGTCAGGGGGTATGGGGAGAAGGCAGGAACGGGGTACTGATTGAGAATGATCAGCCATGATCACATTGAATGGCGGTGCTGGCTCGAAGGGTCGAATGGCCTCCTCCTGCACCTATTGTCTATTGTTTCTGGTCAAGACCCTTCTTCAGACAGAATAATTTCTGTACTTAACGATGAAAGCCAGCATGCTGAAAGCCTTCTTTCGCCACCTTGTCTAACTGTGATTCCACTTTCACAGAAAGGTTCCAGAGCCAATTACTCATCACAATTATGTGGCCTTGGTCACTGACCAAGCGTGACTATGGCCCTGCACACAGTCACAGTGATCCCGACTTAACCATTTACTTCCTTCCCTGTTATCGGTCGGGTTTGATGATCTCTAGGGTATGATAAAGCCATAGACGACAAAATGACTCTGATATTGCTTTAAAACTTGGCCTGACTTCCCAGACAGCTGAGGTTGGTGATAAGCAATTATAGTTAATTACAGATAAGCAGTTTATTTTGCCGAGGGAATGTCAACATTAAATGCAGCCCCCATCCTCTGCATGGAAATTAATTTTACCTTGTGCTGTCATTCACAGCCAACATCTGGTTCGAATAAATGTTTCAATAGTTGATGTGGAAACTTGGAACCCAATCTAAACGTGATCAGTTTGATCCACCAACTCATGGCATTGATAATTAATACTCAGTTGACCATATTTCTGCAATGGCTGGACCACGCAGAGCAGCGGACAAAACTTTAGGCAAAGGGACTCTATTCGCTACAATTGTTCTGCTTTAACTGATGCTTGACATGGGAAATGGTGCAAAAAGGATTTACTTAGATGGTACCGGCTCTGTTGGGCTTGAGTTTTAACGAGCGCTGAATAGGCCAGATTTTTTCCCCCTGGGGTACAGGGGGCCGAGGGAAGACCCCATCGCGGTTTTAAATGTAGATAAGTTGAATAGCCATAGTCTTTACCTAAAACTAGAGGCAAGAGGGGAAAGATTTAAAATAGAACTGGAGGAGCAACTTTTTCCACAAAGAGCGTGGAGTGTACTTGGTACAAAGTGACAGAAGAAGTGGTAGAGGCAGGTAAAATTTAGAAGGATGAGAGGAGATCTTATCGAAACGTATAAGATTATTAAGGGGTTGGACACGTTAGAGGCAGGAAACATGTTCCCAATGTTGGGGGAGTCCAGAACAAGGGGCCACAGTTTAAGAATAAGGGGTAGGCCATTAAAACTGAGATGAGGAAAAACTTTTTCAGTCAGAGTGTTGTGAATCTGTGGAATTCTCTGCCTCAGAAGGCAGTGGAGGCCAATTCTCTGAATGCATTCAAGATAGAGCTGGATAGAGCTCTTAAGGATAGCAGAGTCAGGGGGTATGGGGAGAAGGCAGGAGCGGGGTACTGATTGAGAATGATCAGCCATGATCACATTGAATGGCGGAGCTGGCTCGAAGGGCTGAATGGCCTCTTCCTGCACCTATTGTCTATTGTTTCGGACCAAATGCAGGCAGGAGGGACGAGTGTAGCTGGGACATGTTGGCCGGTGTAGGCAAGTTGGGCCGAAGGGTCTGCTTCCACGCTGCATCACTCTATGACTCTTTCTTGGTCGGCCTGAGCAAGTTGGGCAGAAGGGTTTATTTCCATGCTGTGTGACTCTATGACACATCTTTCAGCTCACTCTCGCATGCCTTCTTTATTTCCAACCTCTCCAGGCTTTTCCTCTGGGCAAGCCAGGTGCACCTCCAGACAGAGTTATTTCATCACAGCCCGTGGCTTCAGTCCAATGTCATTTTCAATCATTTGTAAACCAAATCCAAATTATACACTGGCCCAAATACACACATCTAGCAGTGAGTGTTAGCTTGTCCTCCATTCTAGCTATCGGTTATCTGATTTGTTAATCTATTCCCTACAGTGATAACGATCTTAATTTCTTCACTCAAACATTACACAAAAAAGACCAGAGAAGATTTTTAGAACTCTTAGCCCTGGTACCATTGAGAGAATCAGACCCGTATAGCAGGGAAACAAGCCCTTCAATCCACTAGATTCATGTTGACGATCAAGTGCCCATTTACGCTAATCCTACGCAAATTCTATTTTATTCTCCGCACTCACGAAGGCCAATTTACAGTACTCAATTAACTTAACAACCTGCACATCTTTGGGATGGAGGAAACCAAAGCACCTGCAGGAGTTCCACACAGAACGCAGTGAGATCGTGCAAACTCCACATCGACAGTACCTGTCAAGATTGAACGAATTCCACTCGAGCTGAGAGCCAGTGGCTCCACTAGCTACACCATTGAGCTGCCCAATAGTGTAACCTAAACCTAACCTGGTAACCTCTACCTTTAAGTAAATTGTCAGCTTTACAGGCATTTCCCTCATCGTGGGGAGAATACATTGAGAGAAATGGCTCTTAAAGGTGCACATGGTACAACATCACAATGCATTTTCTAAAACAGAAGGTGCATTGAAATGCAACATACATCAGACAGGAAAGGAGATGTTAGTAAATATGATAGAAAGATTTATTGTTCGATTTATTGTATAGAAGGGTTTTGTACAGAGCTTCAAAGGAGGACGTCATAAGGTCATAAGTGATAGGAGCAGAATTAGGCCATTCAGCCCATCGAATCCCTCCATTCAATCATGGCTGATTTATCTCTCCTCCCTAACCCCATTCTCCTGCCTTCTCCCAATAACCCTTGACACCCGTGCTCATCAAACTTTTCAGCGAATGGAGCTGGGGCGGATGAAGGCACTGCCAAGATTATTGGCGTGAACGTAGGTTGAGCTGGTGTTTAGAGACGGGGATGTGTTCGGTGGGGGTATGGAAACCTTGAACCAGAATAGCAAGGCAGAGCATCGAAGGGGCTTGATGATGAGGAAGAAAAGAATAAATGTTAACAGTGGTCCATTTCAAGTGAAGGTGGTCAGAGGAGTCAAATGGGATGCAGGATCAAGGAACATAATACATAAATAGAGGTGCGCACGTGAGGACCTCCTGAATTAATCACCTAATTACTCCCTCCTACATTTTATTATGTTGGCAAATTCTTCCATTGTCCTGGCCAATAGTCACCACTCAACCCACACCAGCAGAGGCAGTTTTCTAACGGACTATTTCAATTCCATTTGCGACAGCCCCTTGTACGAGTTGAAAAGCTTTGATAATGTTTTAATTGGCTGTGAAATGATTTGGTACAGCACGAGGTCACCGCCAAAGTTATATGGGGACAGGACAGGAGAGGTTTTCGCCTCAAAAACGGGTACATGGTAGATAAACTGATGATGACAAACATTTGCTTATCATTGTTGCATCTCACCCACCAGGGCAGGAGAAAGCAAAAGAGATAGACTTTCCTTACTTCTCATCTTCCAGTTATTAGCTCTCCGTGCCACTCTGCTGAGCATTTTCTTAACTTTCTCCACTTTCTCCAACTAAATTTCATAATGGATCTCTCCCCCTCCCTCTCCCCCCCCCCCCCCCCCCCATGAAAAACAACCAGTTTTGCCTGAGGAATGTTTTACAGAGAGGTCAATATTTCCTAATGGATGCTGAGTAACTTAACACCCAGATCTTTCTTCCCCTCCTTCCAATCCAAGGAAAATGGAGGCCGACAGAGGGCCTGAGAAGGCACGGCAGAAAACAATATGAAAGGAAGGTTGGGGTATTAACTGTGGACTTCCTCGAGGCTGGGTCACTGGAGAGAAGGCAAGCTATGTGCGGGGCTACAGAAACACAAATGGATTGAATCGCCTCCCCCTGTCTGCATCCCAACGGTGATTAAAATCACTTGGCGATGTGAGATACAGGAGGCGAACTAAACAATGCACAGCATTGTCAAGGAGAATACACAGAGAACAAACATCGCAGTCAAGAACGCTTGGCTCTTTGCCCGGTCAGTGCATGGTCTTGGGGCATTGCCAGCTGAGGGGTTGGTTAAAGGGGCTATCCCAATCAAGCAGAAGCATGGAGGCATTTGATGGTGAACCCCACCTCCACTCTGCCAATGGCTAGAGGAGGTGGGGGGACCACCACTCTTCCCTCAGTGCTAATTCTTCATCCAGCCACTTCTGCCTTTTTGTGAGCAGTGAGCCACACACTGGCTCTTAAAATCCATCTATCAGCGATTGGGAGGTGAAAAAGCTATTGCCTTTAACAATGCAATTTACTCTGGCCCTTAGCAACCCAATTAGAGATGGATTAATAATACCACACCACCAGCCCATTACACAGGTAGTAAAAATACCATCTCTGTATTGTATTTACAACTGTAATATACGGCCACAAAGTGAGAGGCTGATGTGCTGTTGTAAAAGGTACCTGGCTGAGAAGAATACTAATCACCATGTTGGGAGCAGTCTCTCTCCATCCAGTTCTTCCCACTATTACCACCCTGCCCTGCTCATTGCTGGGTTTAATCGCTCAGCCACTTTCAATTGGTTCTGCCTTTCCAAGATAGTCTCAGTTTCTCCCATTGCAAGTTCTCCGCCTGTTTGCAAACATGACCGTCAAAGCTACACATGTACCGCAACTGCCTCCTCTTCTGATTCCATCAACGGGTCTTGAAGTAGAATCAGAGCTAACACAGCCGCTGCCTCACAGCACCAGTGCCTCGGGTTCAAACCTGACCTCCGGTGCTGTCTGTGTGGAGTTTGCACGCTCTCCCCGTGACCGCAAGGGTCTCTTCCCTCGTCCCAATGTTGTGCAGGTTGAGAGCCTCATTGGCCACTGAACATTGGACAAAGTATGTATGTGAGAGTAGAATCTTGGGGAAATTGATGGGACTATGGGAAGAACTAAAAATAAATCAAGATTAATGGAGTTTGTACGTTCTCGCCGTGTCCACGTGAGTTTGCCCCCGGGTGCTCCAGTTTCCTCCCACACTCCAAAGATGTATAGGTTTATACGTTAATTGTCTTTGGTAAAGATTGTAAACTGTCCGTAGTGTGTAGGATAGTACTGTGTACGGGGATTGCTGGTCGGCAAGGACTGGGTGTGTCAAAGGGCCTGTTTCCGCGCTGTATCTCTAAAACAAAACTATCTCAATATTCATGATAAGCTGTAGTTAGTGACTAAAGTGGAATCGTCTGCTCCCTAATTAACCTAATATACATCTGAGCATTAGGATTAATTAGCAGAATTCATTTATAGGCTATTCCAGCACGGCACCAATGTTATATTTCAGGATCCAATCAGCAAGGACATATTTTTAGCCCAGTTTATAATGAAAGCATTGGAATTGCCGATCAATTTGCGTATTTAATGGTGATGTTGCTGTTGCCAATATTATGGGATAATAATGACACCTGCTGCAATTAAGAAAGATCAGACATTTTGGGTTTAATAATTCATGAAATGGCAATAGCTTCATCTTGACTAAAGTGCCCGGCCAACATATTTTTTGACTCAAAAGAGGCAAAGGCAAAATTACAGACAAATAACACAAATTGGAATCTGATCATTGGTTATGCAGGACCTCTGTACTCACGCCAATGGAATCCTGAACGCACTTTACACAATTGTATCAGAGCGTTGAACATATTTTGCACTTGCACGGAACACTGAAATCACCGAAGAAGGATCTTGACTCGAGACGTCACTCATTTCTTCTATCCAGATGTGCTGCCTGTCCCATTGAGGTGTAAACCAGCATCTGCAGTTCCTTCCTACACTGAGAATATCCATACCCGACTAATATTCTGAACACACTGTACACAATTCAATCTTTCAATCACAACTCTGAACATAAACAAATACAAGAAATAGGAGCAGGGGTTGGCCACTTGGCATCTAAAACCTGTCCTGCTATTTCAGAGGATCATGCCTGATTTAATCTTGGCCTCATTTCCACTTCCCTGCCTGTTCCTACAACCCTTCACTCTCCAATTAACAAGATATTTGCCCGTCTCAGCCTTAAATATTTTCAAGGATACCACCTGCAGAGTTCTCTGGGGCATGAAATCTAAAGATTCACAACTCTCAGAGAGAGTACTCCTCTTAATACATCTTGAAAGGATGACCGTAGACACAAAAAGCTGGAGTAGCTCAACGGGTCAGACAGAATCTCTGGAGAAAAGAAATAGGAGACGTTTCGGGTCGAGACCCTTCTTAGGGGAAAGGGAAACGAGAGATAAAGATGGTGATGTAGAGAGATACAGAACAAATGAATGAAAGATATGCAAAAAAGTAACGATGATAAAGGAAACAGTTCATTGTTAGCTGTGGCCTAAGTGAGAACGAGAACAATGAGACTCAACAAGACGACTTTGAAACTGGTATGACTTGGGTGGAGGAGGGATGCAGAGAGAGGGAATGCAAGTGTTACTTAAAGTTAGATAAATCAATATTCATACCACTGTGTTGTAAGCTGCCCAAATGAAATAAGAAAAGATGGATGAGCCTTCATTCTGAAATTATGGTCCTAGTTCTAGATAAGATCATCAAAGGAAACATCCTCTCAACATCTACCTTCTCCAAACTGCCTACCATCAAGGATGCCCGGTCCAAGATAATCAGATGCCCGGTCCAAAACTTTATATTGCACTCCAAGGAAGGTCTCACCAAGACCAAGTCTGAAGAAGGGTACCCCAAAAATATGTAGTCTGTCCATTTGCCTCTACAGATACTGTCTGGCCTGCTGAGTTTCTTCAGCAGTGTGTTTTTTGATCAAGATTCCAGTACCTGCCGTCTCTCAGTGAGTTTTGGCCCTTATGTTTGTTCTCCATCCCTCTGGTAATAAAAGACAACATTCCACTACCTTCTTAATTACTTGCTGAACCTGCACAATAATGTTCATGACTGGGGACACAATAACACCTCTGTACATTAGTCCCTCACCATTTAAGCAGCAATTTGCTTTTCTATTTTTCTTATTAAACTGTACGATCTGATAGCTCCCCATGTTATACTCCAAATGCCATTTTGATGATGATGACACTTTATTGTCACTTGTACCTAGCTCGGTGCAGTGAAATTCTTTGTTTTTGCGTACAAAGTACCCAGAAGAGTTGCCTCAAAAGTTATAAAAAGTATTTATCCCATCTTCCTCCTGTACTTCTCGGTGGTTCCCCGTACTTCTCGGTGGTCCCCCCACTGGGTCCCCCTTACCTCTCGGTGGTCCCCCCACTAGGTCCCCCTTACCTCTTGGTGGTCCCCCCACTGGGTCCCCTTTACCTCTCGGTGCCCCCCCCACTGGGTCCCCCTTACCTCTTGGTGATCCCCCCACTGGGTCCCCCTTACCTCTACGGTGGTCCCCCCACTGGGTCCCCCTTAATTCTCGGTGCCCCCCCCCATACCGGGCCCTCTTTGTTCTCGACGACGCGACCCGTCTGCCTCGGCCCGACTCCTTTCAAGGCCCCGATCCAACCCCGGGTTTCCGACCTGACCTCGGCCCGACTCGACCACTCGCTCCGTGCCGGCCTCTCCCTAGGCCGCGGCGCCCTGCCACTTATCCTGCCTCTCTATTTCCTTTTACTTAACCAATGCCCAACCATGCTCATACATGCACCACAATGCATGAGTTCAACTCTATGCATCACTCCATGTGTCACTCTAACCCAGGTTCACCAGACTGGTCCCTGACAGGATGGGACTGTGGCATGAAGACAGTGTGTCGTCTAGGCCGGTATTCATTGGAGCTCAGAAGAATGAGAAGAGATCTGAAACTCTCATGGGGCTAATCAGGTATGATTCCCGGGGATGGGGTAGATCTAGAAAAGGGGTCACAGTCTGGGATAACATATGTAGGACTGAGATAGGGATAAATCTATTTCTTTAGTGGGTGGTGAACCTGTGGAATCCTTTTCCACATAAGGCTGTGGGGGGCATGCTGCTGAATATGTTTCAAGAAAAGATGTCTGGAATCAATAGGCATCAAGGAGTATTGGGAGGGAGGAGGAATATAATATTGAAACAGAGGTTCAGCCATGAACACATTGAAAGTTGGAGCAGATTCAAAGGGCCGAATGGCCTCTTTCCACTACTATCTTTTCCAACCTTCTATGATGATAAATGCCATTTGGAAATCCAAATACATCACATCTACTGGTTCCCCTTTATCCATTTTATTCAACCTGAACCCTGAACACATTAGATACTGCTGCAGAACTGTGAACAATCTTTCTGCACTCGACTTGAATCCAGAACATACTGTATACACTTTAGTAGAGGTCAGAAACACTTCACACGCTCAAATAGAACTCTGAAATACTTCACACACTCGACTAGGTGGTGCAGCGGTAGAGTTGCTGCCTTACAGCCCCAGAGACCTGGTTTCGATCCTGGCTAAGGGTGCAGGAAAATAACTGCAGATGCCGGTACAAATCGAAGGTATCGCAAAAAGCTGGAGTAACTCAGCGGGTCAGGCAGCATCTCAGGAAAGAAGGAATGGGTGACGTTTCGGGTCGAGATCCTTCTTCAGTCCGAAGAAGGGTCCCTACCCGAAACGTCACCCATTCCTTCCCTCCTGAGATGCTGCCTGACCCGCTGAGTTACTCCAGCTTTTTGCGGTACCTGGCTATGGATGACGTCTGTACAGAGTTTGTAAGTTCTCCCCGTGACCTGCGTGGGTTTTCTCCGAGATCTTCAGTTGCCTCCCACACTCCAAAGCCGCACAGGTTTGTAGGTGCATTGGATTGGTATAAATGTAAAAATTGTCCCTAGTTTAGTTAATGTGCAAGGATCGCTGGTTGGTGCAGACTCGGTGGGCCGAATGGCCTGTTGCTGCGCTGTGTCTCTAAACTAAACTAAACAGAAAGGACTAGGACCCTGAATATATTTTGCACAATTCCAAACCCCTAAACACATTTTGCACACAAAAACAGAGCCACAAACACTGTTTACATACTTGATCAGAATCCTGCACCGACTCACTGAGAATTCTAAACAGCATTTACACACTGACTGACCACTGAACGGTTTATTCCACACATGACCAGAATCCTGGGCCATAGAACTGGAACTGAGAGAAAATAGGATTCAGGCTTTCAATGTAATCATCTCTATTTACTCTGTTTCATTATCTGCAGATTTTGAAATGTTAATCTCTTATCAAATTTCAAACCAGTAAAAACTCCCTAAATATGAAGAAAGCTTTACAGGAGCAGCACAATGGCACATCAAGTAAAGCTGCTGCCTCACAACTCCAGAGACCCGTGTTTGATCTCGACCTTGGGTGCTGCCTGTGTGGAGTTTGCATGTTCTCCCGGTGACCGTGTGGGCTTTCCCCGGGTGCTCCAGTCTCCTCCCAAATGCCAAGATATACGGGTTGATACGTTAATTGGCCTCTGCAAATTGCCCCCAGTGTGTGTGAATCTGGAGGATGTTGATGGGAATGTGGGCTGAGTGGCTGACAGGGCACATTGGGGAATGGTATAGCTCTGAGAGCCAGCAGAGACATGATGGGCCAAAAGGCCTTCTATGTCACAGGGGAAAAATGGGATAGCCATTCGGAACTACTTCACTAACAAGTTGCTATATGTGGGAGATTGCTATGTACGTACTGCTTGTCACAACTTGGACCTCATCAGCTGTGAACATTTTATAATAAGCCAAAGTCGTGTAAGGTGTTGTTTTAGATAAGGTCGTTATGGCTCCCGCGTCAAAACTGCATTTATCGTGTGACTGGCAACACAAGGGGCTGGTGAAGCAAAACTAGTTGAGAACACAACCCTTCCCCAGGTGCGGAGGAGAGCCCGCCAGTGAAGGCGCAGGAGGGAGGAAAGGAAAAAGAGGGAGGTTGAGGAGAGAACGGAGGGCTGTGCCTATCCTCATAGGCACCTCACTGAGGGGGGACCTCATTGAAACTTACCGAATAGTGAAAGACCTGGATAGAGTGTTTGTGGAGAGGATGTTCCCACTAGTGGGAGAGTCTCTGACCAGAGGGCACAGCCTCAGAATAAAAGGACGCACCTTTAGAAAGGAGATGAGGAGGAATTTCTTTAGTCAGAGGGTGGTGAATCTGTGGAATTCATTGCCACAGAAGGCTGTGGAGCCAAGTCAATGCATATTTTTCAGGTGGCAATTAACAGATTCTTGATTAGTACAGGTGTCAGGGGTTATGGGGAGAAGTCAGGAGAATGGGGTTGAGAGGGAAAGACAGATCAGCCATGATTGAATGGCGGAATAGACTTGATGGGACGAATGGGCTAATTCTGCTCCTGGAACTGAGGAACTTATCCTGAACCCTCTTGAATGTGCTCATTCTGCTGCCATGTTGAATAGTGTGAGAGGGCAGCCTCTGACTGTCGATGATCCACCAGCCTCGAGTAGGTAAAATACTCTGCTGGCTACCCCTCAGGAGAAAGTAATTGCCTGGGGCTTCAGACTTGCTGTTGCACAGTTCTACACACTTCCATGCAGCAGTGTTAGCCTTGCAGTGTGAGTGGAGGATTGCTTTTTCTTTCACAGCTCCCAACAGCTGAAGCTCTATTTGTTGGCATCGGCGGCGAATTCTCACGACGGCACAGCTCAAGGGGAACCCGTGAGCCTGTGCTCTTATCAATCGTCCACATACCGAGTCGGCTCCCGGCAGGCTTTACCTGGAAGACAGCCAGCTTATCAGTGCCGGTGCAGCTGCGCCTCGCAGCCGAGGGAAGCGGGCACCCGCGGTGGTGAGGGAGCCTCGTGAGCCGGAAGAGTTACTCGGCCCCACCCTCCAAAGGTAGGGCCACTGGGCCTCCTTACTCAGAACATCACAGCCCACCCCTCCTCGAGACCGCTGCTGCGCTCGACAGAACAGTGCCCCAGAAGAAAAACCAGCTGGACAAGATGTGTGTGGATGGACACAAAATGCCGGAGGAAGGAAAACTGCAGATGCTGGTTTAAATCGAAGGTAGATACAAAATGCTGGAGTAACTCAGCGGGTCAGGGAGCATCCCCGGAGAGAGGGAACGGGTGACGTTTCGGGTCGAGACCCTTCTTCAGATTGGCGTCTGGGGAGGGGGCGGGACAAAGATAGGATGTAGTAGGAGAGAGGAAGACTAGTGGGAGAACTGGGAAGGGGGAGGGGAAAGAGAGGGACAGAGGAACTATCTGAGGTATCACAAAATGCTGGAGTAACTCAGCAGGTCAGGCAGCATCTAGGAGAGAGGGAATGGGTGACGTTTCGGGTCGAGACCCTTCTTCAGACTGATGTCAGGGGGGCGGGACAAAGAAACGATATAGGTGGAGACAGGAAGACAGTGGGAGAACTGGGAAGGGGGGGAGGGAAAAGAGGGACAGAAGAACTATCTGAAGTTAGAGAAGTCAATGTTCATACCGCTGGGGTGTAAGCTGCCCAAGCGAAATATGAGGTGCTGTTCCTCCAATTTCCGGTGGGCCTCACTAATGGCACTGGAGGAGGCCCATGACAGAAAGGTCAGACTGGGAGTGGGAGGGGGAGTTGAAGTGCTCAGCCACCGGGAGATCAGGTTGGTTAAGGCGGACTGAGCGAAGGTGTTGAGCCTCTAGTGACACCTTTAGCTTGGGATTACACTCTTTCATCCCCTTGGGACCTGGAAATATATTGTTGTTCCTTCACCGAGCCTGGCCCCGAATCCAGGAACTCCCTCCTCATTCACTGTGTGAGCACTTTCACTGGAGGACTGCAGTGGCTCAATGACAGTTCAGGATGGGAAATAAGTACTGGCTACTGAATGTGAATAAAAGTCTAGATTACGTGACCACAGGAATTAAGAGCAGGGGTGGGCCACTTGGCCGCTTCGTCTTCTCCAGCGCGGTGGAAGAGTTGCTGCCTCATAGCGCCAGGTTCGATCCTGACTAAGGGGGCATGTCCGGACGTAGTTTGTATGTTCTCCCCATGACCTACGTGGGTTTTCTCCAGGAGCTCCAGTTTCCCCCCCCCACACACCAAAGATGTACAGGCTAATTGGCTTGGTATAATTGTAAATTGTCCCGAGAGTGTGTGGGATACTGTTAGTGTAAGGGGCTCGCTGGTCGGCGTAGACTCTGTGGGCCAAAAGGTCTCTTTCCGCATTGTATCTCTAAAACTAAAACTACAAAATAAATAAAATAAAAGCACTGCTTGATCCAACTTTAACTACAACATATTTTTTCCTGCCAATGGTAATCTTTGTTTATCAAGTATCTTGGTGTCTCTGTCTTAGAAATATATTTTTTTAACTCTTTCCTCAGCCCTTTACAGGAGGTTCAAAAATGCACGACACACAAAGTGAAAATATTTCAGCCCATCACTGTGTTAAATGGGTGACCCCTTAACTTTAAACAGATTCTCCCAGGGGGAAGCATCCTCCCCACATTCAGCCTGTCAAGACCCCTTAGAATATGTTATATTTCAACCTATGTAGTTAACCACTATTTTATTCATTATTTGATGAAAGGACAATGGAGCCGGTGATTAAAGCTGTCTGGTTGCAGCAATTACCCTACCTCAAGGGCAGCCAGTGATGGAGGGATACCCGAGGCCTTTGTGAATTGCAAGCTTCCTAATCACCACTGTACACTGTGCGTCATTTGATTCTCTAATCATGAGGCAAAGAAGGATATCAAAACCTCGAAGAAAGCAGACCTCTGTGAATGACCCGCGCGCGGTTCATGAAATGGAGACCTCACGAGGTACTGCAAATGACAGGACCTTGAGCAAAAAAACAATGTGCTGGAGGATCTCAGCGAGACAGGCAGCCTCTGTGGAGGGAAATGGAAAGATGACTGTCGTCTGCAGGAGCCCAAGCTGAAAAGTTGTCTGCCCATTTCCCTCCACAAATGCTGCCTGATCCCACAGAGTTCCTCCAGCAGTTTGTCATTTGTTATTTTTTGTACAGATCATGAAATCCAGCTGTATGGAGAGGCCGGAGAAACTAGGAGTTTGGCAGGATTACCCACGAGAATAAATAATGTTTGAATTATCTATCCAGATCTCGGTCCCAGATTCTAACTAAAGCTGGAAAGGATCAAACAAGAAAAAAAGCAAACTTTAGCCTGATCTCATGGAAATCTGAAGAAGGGTCTCAACCCGAAACTTGACCTATCGGTGTTCTCCAGAGATGCTGCCTGGCCTGCTGAGGTACTCCTGCACTTTGTGTCCTTTTACCCTGATTTCACCAGGTTCTTCAAGCAGAACTACATTCCTCTGAGGCGGGGAAGTAAGGGAATTCAGACCTTACAAGCACATAATGAATGGTTAGAATTTGTGGCAGTGAGGTTACAGAATCTTTCTGGGTGAATGCAGAGTGGCGCAGCGGTAGAGTTGCTGCCTTACAGCTTCATCGACCCGGGTTCGATCCTGACTACACGGAGTGTGTACCTTCTCCCAGTGAGCTGTGTGGGTTTTCCCCAGGACATCCGGTTTCCTCCCACACTCCTAAGACATACAGGTTTGTAGCTTAATTAGCTTTGATAAAAATATCAATTGTCAATAGACAATAGGTGCAGGAGTAGGCCATTCGGCCCGTCGAGCCAGCACCACCATTCAACGTGATCATGGCTGACCATTCACAATAAGTACCCCGTTCCTGCCTTCTCCCCATACCCCCTGACTCCGCTATCCTTAAGAGCTCTATCTAGCGCTCCCTTGAATGCATTCAGAGAATTGGCCTCCACTGCCTTCTGAGGCAGAGAATTCCACAGATTTACAACTCTCTGACTGAAAAAGTTTGTCCTTGGTGTGCGTAGGATAATGTTAGTGTGCGGGGATCGCTGGTTGGCGCGGGCTCGGTGGGCCAAGGGGCCTGTTTCCGCAATGTATCTGTAAACTAAAACTAAAAGATGGCGGACAGAGAGACGTGCTTATCAGTATCAACAACGCGAGCTGTTTCTGCACATTTCAAAGCACGTACGGGCGGAATCATTACAGTGCGACAAGTATGCATTTGTGGGAAATCATGTCACCCTTTATCTCTCTGTCAACAACCCCACAGGAATCCCTCCAGCCTCTGCTAGAGTTCCTTTTCAAGATGAGATGTCCTCAGAGATACAATTAAATTGCTCACCGCCACAGCCAGATGCCCATGGTGCTGCAACAAGCACTAGGATCCTCAGTGGAAACACTTGTTACCTGTTGGCCGCCACAGACAAGAAGCACTGTAGAAAATCCCTTGTCCTGCCTGTTGGTCGAGTTGCAGAAACTCAATCCAAACATTTATGGATGGCCTGTCTCATATTTGTTCAGCATCTCGACATCACATTGTGTGGTAATTCTCACGAGGCTGTCTGTACAAATTGCTGGCCGTAAGCCAGCTGCCATTTCCTGGGTTATAACACTTCAAATGCAGTTTAGTTTAGAGATACAGCATGGCAAAAGTTCCTTCAGCCCACCGAGTCGTTGCTAACCATCGATCACCCGTTCACGCTGGTTCTACGTTATCCCACTTTCCCACTCCCTACACAATTTACAGAGGGCCAATTAACCGACAAACCCACACGTTTTCAGGATGCGGGAGGAAACCGGAGCATCCGGATAAAACCCACGTGGTCACAAGGAGAACGTGCAAACCCCACACAGAGACCCCCGAGGTCAGGATCGAACCTGGGTCTCTGGTGCTGTGAGGCAGCAGCTCTACCAGCTGCGCCACCCCATTGTGCCAGTTCATTGGCGGCAAGTGCTGAGAGAATCACTGAGGTTGTGAAAGGCACCAAATAAACGCAAGCCGTTATTTCTCAAGGCTCCCTTTTTAATGCAGAAAGGCAACGGAGAATATCCAGCAGGTTTTAATGCAAGACTTCCTCTGCATTGCTTCACCAAACCCTTGACAACTTAGTTTCAAGGGACTGCTGGGTTCTTATTGAACTTTCCTGCATCTCGCTCCATTCATATTAATGACGGAATGCAGCTGATCGATTGGCAAGTTAAACACTCTGGGGAAAATGCAAAGTGGAAAAGAATCACTTCATCCTCCACAGTGCAAGTGGAAATAAAATTCTCAAATCTATGTTTCAAACTGGAGGAGGCATTATCTATATTGTTATTGTGTTAATAGTCTTTGGTCACACCACTAATTAAAATAATTAATTATAATTCCCATAGTTAAGGCAAATCAAGGCAATCTGATATATCCCCATGACAACTGTAGTCTACATTGCACCTGCTGCACAAGCTAAAAGGCACAAGCAAAATCAGCTGAACCAAGTACCTAATCCATCTGGCCATTGAAATGGTAATGGAGGAAAACTAAATAGGCTTCAGTGGAGACGCTCCGTCGCTTGTGGGACGTGCAAGGTCAGATCTACCTTCCCAATTCTCAGATGCCACTATTAGTTCACTGCCAGCTTCCAACACACCCACAGGCTGCCCTGCTGAATAAAATGTGTCCAGGCTATGTGTTTACATGTGTGTGTGCGTGTGTGATGTGTTGCATGAGTGTTGTGTGTGTGTGCGTGTGTTGTGTGTGTCTGTTTTGCGTGTGTGTGTTGTGTGCGTGTTGTTTGTATGCTATGCGTGCGGGCGCTGACGCATGTGCCGTGAGCATGCATGTCTGTTCACATGTGTTCTTGCATGCCTGTATGACTGTGTACATAGTTATTCATGCATATATCTATTTGTGCAGGCGTGCTTATGCGTATGAGAATAGATGTCGTGCGGGAGGACAGATGCGTGTGCGTGCATTCACGTGTGCGTGTGCGTGTGCATGCACCTGTGCGTGCAGAGGGTGGAAACAAGGCTCAAACTGGGGTGCAGTTTACCCCATTGTCACCAGGAGTGATACATGAGAGCAGGAGCCCATTGCAACCTGACAAATGAATTTACTCCTGAGTGCTCACCTGAACTAATGAGTGGACAGGTTTTGTAATCAGAGGGGGGGCATGGATGTTTCTGAAAATGGGAAAAAAAACATTTAAGTTTGTTTCTCCTGGAGGGGTGACGAGCTGATGAGTCGTGGTGGGAGAGGACAAAGAGGCAGCAGGAAAGCAAAGAAAGAAACAACAAAGGAATTGGAAAGCTAGCCAGTAAACAATTATCTCTGGGTTTTAGTCTCGGCCCCACACTGGCGATTGTGCAGAATATTCTCACTCTACCTCATTGCTTTATGCTCGGCTTGTGTTGAGTGCCAAGAGTGTAAGCTGCAAAGAGAGCAAATTGAAACCCCTGAGGGCCTTAATGCCAGGTGAAAATGAGCTATATTCATACAGGCTTTACGTGAAGAGAAACCGTGCACTGATTTTTTTTGTTTTCTTCTTTCGTTCCCTCGAAGCTCAGTTTTGTGCTTGCAGAAATGTCTTTTATCCTTCGGGGAAAAGTTAATTCGTACAACATTGCTGCCAAGTTTACACCATTGAGCCTATTCCTGCAGTTCAAATACAAAGCAACGTATAAACACACGCACAAAACTCCTTCAGTTTCATTACCCCCAGCCTTTGAGTAAATCCCAATTTGTTTTTATTTTGTCGGTGGATATTCAGGGAATGGAGGAATATGGATCAAGTGCTGGTAGAGGAGATTAGTTTAACCTGGCATCATGTATGGTACAAACATTGTGGGCTGAAGGGCCTGTTCCAGTGCTGTACTGTTCTAAGATCCATGATTTAGTACAGACTCTATCTCTATAGACTGGATAGACTCGGCTTAGACTGGATAGACTCGGCTTGTACTCGCTGGAATTTAGAAGATTGAGGGGGGGATCTTATAGAAACTTACAAAATTCTGAAGGGGTTGGACAGGCTAGATGCAGGAAGATTGTTCCCGATGTTGGGGAAGTCCAGAACAAGGGGTCACAGTTTAAGGATAAGGCAAAGTTTTAAGGAAGTTTAAGGAAAAGTCTTTTAGGACCGAGATGAGCCCTTGTGGCTAAAGGGATCAGGGGGTATGGAGAGAAGGCAGGTACAGGATACTGAGTTGGATGATCAGCCATGATCATATTGAATGGCGGTGCAGGCGCGAAGGGCCGAATGGCCTACTCCTGCATCTATGTTTCTATGTTTCTATGTTCATCGCACTGAAAACATTTCACGGCATCTGCCTCACTCTTTATATTTATTTCACTAGAGAAACTGGGAAAAGGCAAAAACAGCAACACAACGGGGTGGAAATAGAGTGAGAAATGTAAAGGATGAAATGAATGCTGCAGGTAGAATGAATGAGGCAATGAGAGAGGGACTGAGTAAAGCTTAACTAAAAAGATGGGGCAGAAAGATGGATGAATTAGAGAAGGGGGGGGGGGAAGAAACAGAGAGAGCAAGATTCTTTGACAGCGGCAAAGCAAACAGGTATGAAGCAATCAGAATGAAGAAGTGAAAAACAGAGAGAACAGGGCAGAGAAAAATACATGTTGTCCATAAACAGAAGTTCCTCCACCCAACAGTTTTCAGGGCTTTGCTGGCAATGATTTTGCCTGGAGTATCAGTACTCCCTCTGCAAGAGGGAAAGCACCCTGAAATGTGTTGTTGCGTTAAAACAAATAAACTGATATCTCTCAACAACAGCTCTCTACGGCTGTTAGGGAGCAAGGTTCAGCCGAAGGTGCTTTCACATGGCAAGATTCCCCCAAGACCTCAGTGTTCATGTGGTCAGGTATATCTCTTACATGTACATTAGACAATAGACAATAGGTGCAGGAGGAGGCCATTCGGCCCTTCGAGCCAGCACCGCCATTCAATGTGATCATGGCTGATCATTCTCAATCAGTACCCCGTTCCTGCCTTCTCCCCATACCCCCTGACTCCGCTATCCTTAAGAGCTCTATCCAGCTCTATCTTGAATGCATTCAGAGAATTGGCCTCCACTGCCTTCTGAGGCAGAGAATTCCACAGATTCACAACTCTCTGACTGAAAAAGTTTTTCCTCATCTCAGTTCTAAATGGCCTACCCCTTATTCTTAAACTGTGGCCCCTTGTTCTGGACTCCCCCAAGATTGGGAACATGTTTCCTGCCTCTAACGTGTCCAACCCCTTAATAATCTTGTACGTTTTGATAAGATCTCCTCTCATCCTTCTAAATTCCAGTGTATAGAAGCCTAGTCGCTCCAGTCTTTCAACATATGACAGTCCCGCCATTCCGGGAATTAACCTAGTAAACCTTCGCTACACGCCCTCAATAGCAAGAATATCCTTCCTCAAATTTGGAGACCAAAACTGCACACAGTACTCCAGGTGCGGTCTCACTAGGGCCCTGTACAACTGCAGAAGGACCTCTTTGCTCCTATACTCAACTCCTCTTGTTAAGAAGGCCAACATTGCATTGGCTTTCTTCACTGCCTGCTGTACCTGCATGCTTCCTTTCAGTGACTGATGCACTAGGATACCCAGAGCTCGTTGTACGTCCCTGTTCCTAACTTGACACCATTCAGATAATACTCTGCCTTCCTATTCTTACCACCAAAGTGGATAACCTCACACTTATCCACATTAAACTGCATCTGCATGCATCCGTCCACTCACACAACCTGTCCAAGTCACCCTGCAACCTCATAGCATCTTCCTCACAGTTCACACTACCACCCAGCTTTGTATCATCTGCAAATTTGCTAATGGTACTTTTAATCCCTTCATCCAAGTCATTAATGTATATTGTAAATAGCTGCGGTCCCAGCACCGAGCCTTGCGATACCCCACTAGTAACTGCCTGCCATTCTGAAAGGGACCCATTTATCCCCACTCTTTGCTTTCTGTCTGTCAACCAATTTTCTATCCATGTCAGTACCCTACGTCCAATACCATGTGCTCTAATTTTGCCCACTAATCTCCTATGTGGAACCTTGTCAAAGGCTTTCTGAAAGTCAAGGTACACCACATCCACCGGCTCTCCCCTGTCAACATTAAGGGCTCCTGTTCTGCAAAGGTTCAGTTCTGCATGTGTCGGTCTCCACAGGACACTGCTGCCCAAAGTCAGATCACCGCCATGTACCTCTCCTGCCTTTGCTTCATGCTGTTCCACCATGTCACCATAATCACTTGAGTTAACAATTATCCTTTTGTTTTAGTGCTAAAGCCCCTTTTTATTGCATTGGTACTCCAGCTGAGCACAGGCATAATGTGCTGCGTGCCCCCATTACACCCATCATAAAGCAGACTGTGTCGTCCATGACATTGCACTGAGTTGCTAAGGTATCGTACATACATACAAATTAGGAGCTGTAGCCC
The DNA here is from genome assembly GCF_053455715.1 of Rhinoraja longicauda. NCBI lineage: Eukaryota > Metazoa > Chordata > Chondrichthyes > Rajiformes > Arhynchobatidae > Rhinoraja > Rhinoraja longicauda. Next base: position 9,168,417 of record NC_135970.1, on the reverse strand, counting down.
ACTTAGTACATCAAGCCTGCTCCACCATTTCTAATCTGACAGTAAGCTCGACTCCACATTCCCGTCTAGCTGTGGTAAGCCTTCCCCTCCCAGCTTATCAAGTGTCTACCTTTAGACTTTTTAGACTTACAGCTCACCGAATCCACGTCAACCAGCGATCACCCTGGACACTAATACTATCCTACATACCAGGGACAATTTTACAACTTACCAAAGCCAATTAACCCACAAACCTGTACATCTTTGGAGTGTGGTAGAAAACCCACACAATCACAGGGAGAACGTACAAACTCTGTACAGACAGCACCCGTAGTCAGGATCGAACCAGGGCCTCTGGCACTGTAAGGCAGCAACTCTACCACTGTGTCACTGGGCCTGCCTCTGCCTTAAAATTACTCAGAGATTCTGTTTCCACTGCCCTGTGAGAAAGAGTTCCAATGACTCCTGCCGCTCAGAGAAAAAAAAATCACCTCATCACTGCCGTAAAAGGGCAACCGTTTAATTTTTAAACAGTGACCCCTTTTTCTAAATTAATCATTGAGAGAAGACATGCTCCCTGCGTTCATCCTGAGAAGGGTGTTATCTGTTTCAATCAAGTAGCCTCTAGGTTTTGAATACAAATTTAAAAAGTTGGCTCGTTGCCATATTTCAAAATTTGACAACTGTAATGTGGGATGCAAATGGATGGACTGCTTATGGCAAGTTACATACAGGGACTGTTTTTTTAAAATGCGATCAGCTTGTTTATGTTCTTTAAAGTTGAGGTTCCACTGTTAACAAGCATCCTTCAAATTAAAGTTAACAAGCAGCCTCTTGTGACTGCTACACCGTTCTGTCAGATTCCACTCAATCTCCATCCCACCCTTGTTCCCTGCCTTTGGGCTTCTCTCTAGATATCCTTAACAATCTATCATCTCAAGTTTCATAATTGCATCGATTCAACATGCTTCTGGAGCTGTTGAATGAAAACGTACTTTTTGATTTAATTCACGAACAGCGAGCTTCTGGAAAATCAGATATTTATTTTGTTGACAAAAAAAAGACATAAAGTCCTCTAGTAACTCAGTGGGTCAAGCAGCATCTCTGGAGGACATGGATAGATGACATTTGGGGTTGGGACTATTCGCCAAGACTCAAAATGTCGTCGTCCATCCATTTCCTCAATAGACAATAGGTGCAGGAGGAGGCCATTCGGCCCTTCGAGCCAGCTCCACCATTCAATGTGATCATGGCTGATCATTCTCAATCAGTACCCCATTCCTGCCTTCTCCCCATACCCCCTGATTCCGCTATCCTTAAGAGCTCTATCTAGCTTCCTCCAGTGAGGTTGCCTGACCCGCTGAGTTACTCCAGCAGTCTTTTTTTCTCATACCTGCACCTGCAGTTCCTTGTGTTCACTCATCCAGTTTACCAACAGGTTGAAATATGTTTGCAGTGTTAAACAAAATGAATCCCCTGTTCACTTAAAATGCATAAATTCGATCAACCCTCAACGCCAAAGCTTGAAGGAATGCAAGCCAATTCAATCAACCCCATAATTCCAAGCTGATGAACGCACACCTCCCAGCATTGTTGCCATTGTTTTGCAGAACACATTAATTGCCCTGGGCAATTCCCACTCCAATCATTTAACTTCAGACTTGCATTAAAAGTTTAGAACTAGGAGCAAATCGGTAGAGTTGCTGCCTTACAGCGAATGCAGCGCCGGAGACTCAGGTTCGATCCTTACTTTAGGTGCCATCTGTACGGAGTTTGTACGTTCCCCCCGTGGGTTTTCTCCGAGATCTTCGGTTTCCTCCCACACTCCAAAGACGTACAGGTTTGTAGGTTAATTGACTGGGTAAATGTAAAAATTGTCCCTAGTGGGTGTAGGATAGTGTTAGCGGGGATCGCTGGGCGGCGCGGACCCGGTGGGCCGAAGGGCCTGTTTCTGCGCTGTATCTCTAAATTTAAAAAAAATCTAAATCGAATCGTTGGTAACCACTGTAAAACCCAAGGTCCCTGGGATTTATGGCACGTCACTTCCTGCTACCTGGGACAGTTTCCAATTCTCTGCTCCCATTCTCTATCTGCCAATTATCCACCAATATCAAACAGATGGATTCCAATTCGATGCATTTTCATCTTTATTCTCATTTTTATGTAGACTTAACAATGCTTTTTGTAAGTCCATGCCAATAACCTCTCTGGACGATCCCTTTTTTCCCCATATTAGTCACTTTCCCACAAAAAGCCCCTGCATTCATTAGATCTGACAGTCAAACCCTGATTGTCTGAATGCTCAGTCACCCTATCCCCAACAACAAATTTAAGTAATGATCCCCTGATAATTAAATAGGCCAACATTTTCTGGTTTCCTGTTCTTGCTCTTCTTGAGTAGTCAAGTGATATTAGCACATTTTTAATAAAAGACGATCATTTCTAAATGTTGGACTATCTTGAAACATTTTTAAAAGTTTTTAATTATCATTTTTAAAAGTCCGGGGTGTGAACCAAGCCAAATCTTGGAGATCCAATTGTCTTTATGCTCATTAATTTCCTTATTATCATCATTTCACAGCTTATATCTAGCAAACACCTGCCCTTACAATTAGCTTTAATTTTCCTGCTATCTCTGACACCTTAAAGTTAATTACGAAGTTCTACGCAAAGTGATCATTTGGCATGCGAGTCAGTTTTTAATTTTCAACATTAATTTGTATGGATGCCATGATTTAATACAGTAAAACAGGCCAGGGTACTTCAGATGACGGTCAACAAATAAAATTTGACACAAAATTACATCAGGGGATCTGAGAGTGGATGAGCAAAGGGCAGGAAAAGGTGGAGAGTTCTAAGGAGATTTTGTAAAGTCAACAACGAAGAAGTGTGGCAAATCTCTTGATGGAGGGAGTGACAGAGCTAAAGGCTTTCGCATCTGAAGACATGGATGCGCCAATTAGTTGATGATCAAAAGTCGAGATTGTCCAGGAAGCCAAAGTTGGAAGATGCCACACAGGTTGCATAGCCAGAGCAGATTACAGAGCAGCAAAGTAATTAAAGGTGATTTGGAAACAAGCATGAAATTTGAAAATAAACATTTTCCTTAACTGTTTCAAATACCGGAGGTGTTTTACTGCTAACATTACCTAATGTAACTCCACTGTCTTTGTATTTCTTTGCTTTAAAAAAAAAATTCGAGCAGCACATGTGAGCTTTCCCATGTTACATTCATACCAGCTGCATGTTTTAGATTTATACTGCACATCTCTTGTTTGTAAAGATTCTTGAAGATAAATGGACCTCCTCCTTTAAGGCTGTATAAATATCCACCATTGTACCAAATACTCTTTTGCGTACCCACACTCTTAGACGGTAGTTTTAGTCAAAATCAGTTCCATTCAGTTCAACATCGTTACTTTCTGTCTCATCTATACTCAGTTTGGGTTTCAATTCGGCCTTTCCCCTCTCAAACCTAATAACTAATTCAATCACCTTCTGGTCATCGTTCATTACATGTTTCCTTGCAATCAGGTAAAATTAAATAATTCTAGTTACAGTGAATGTTATTCCCTTTCATTATTCAACACTGCCAGTTGTTTTGTTAGTTCGACAAAGCACTGTTCCAGAAAACATCCTCAGTTGCTGTAGAGGCATCATTAAAACAAAGTGGGTGTTGGAGCAAGTTTACAGTTGGTATGGACGCATTACAACTAAACATGGAGCAAGGCTGCAGTCAGAGAATCCTCGACAGGGCAGGTACTAATCATAACTTACGAAACAAAGTTATCCCACCATCCCCATCCATGCTTAAATTTGCAACGTGAAATTAATTCAGAAGGCATTCCTCTGAATGAAGACCATAAATAAAGCTGAAGGCTTGTTTGAAGAACATGTTGCCCTTATTGTTGACATCATCTTGATCTCCCAGTTTCCCAAATCCTCTTATATCATTTTGTGGCCATCTCTGAAATTTGGGGCAGATCTACTTTACAGATGAAAGCATAGACAGAGGTAACCGCATGCTTTCAAATGCCAAACACATCTGCAGCGGGCCTCCCTGGAGTAACCACATACTCTGAAATTCATAAGGAAAGAGCTAAGTAATTGTCTGGCAAAGACATGAAAATCGAGTATTTTTGAACAAAATGCCCCCAGATTCCTTTTGAGAAATGGTGAAAAATTAAATGGAAATAAACAAGTTCGAACACTTTCAAAAATACCAGTAAATAAAGAGGGTTAATTGCACACATAAGAATAGTGACATCTGCAAATCGTACTCACCATGGCTGGTGCCTGGAGTCTGATTCAGGGGATCTGATGTTTGTTTAAGGGAGCCACAATGCACAGCAAGCACCCACAGCACGCACCCACAGCACGCACCCACAGCACGCACCCACAGCACGCACACACAGCAAGCACACACAGCAAGCACACACAGCACCGTGTGGCTGTTTCACAGCTCCAGCAACCAATGCAATGCACAACTCCTAAGCTCTGTGTGCAGTTTGCATTTTCACCAATGATTGCAGGGGTCGTCGTCGTCCATCCCCCCCCCCGCCCGCCCGAGGTGCTCCAGTGTCTTCCCAAAGATGATCTATCCTATAAACCCTATAAGCGATAGAAACCATGGTATAAGAAGCCGTGCAGATTACTGCACTGATTTGACTTGAGCAAAGATTGATCTCTCATCCCCAAGCTGAACCCATCAAAACTACAAATGGGTCGGTCTCCATTGGTTCCCAGACCTGAAACCACCTATTTGGTACTTAAATTTATCCCCACATTCCCTGTATAAAACTGTGGCCTGAAGTTCTGAGTTCACTCAATGTCCACTTCAGACTCTGTCGGATACAATTCCTGGATAACACACAAATAACTAACTACACAAATCCCAATAAAACAAGCAGTGGTCTTGTAAATCTCTAAAGAACAGAGAATGTTCGTGTCAGTCCTTGTACTGTGCAGTTGTCAGTTCCAAGTCAGTCAACATCTAACACACAGTATATGTACTGGTCCCTGTAACACGTCAGTCTCTGAATTACATAGTCATCTTGACAATCTCTGTCTAGCGCACACAATTGTATCACTTTCTGTCTGGCAAATGGCCTTGTGTAAAATCAGTACAGCCATGTGAAGTTGGATGTCAAGGTGGCTGGTTTTATTGGCATTTTAACAATAAAATGTTACTGCATTCAAATGATAATAAGGGGCATCACCATACCTGAGTTTATCTTCGATGTCCTGCAAAGAGACAATACACAAAGTTAGTTGAGGCATCTGACCGATAGTACACGTTTAGGGTCATATACTCATACAGCACAGAAGTAGCCCTTCAGCCCAAAGGTCTGTGCTGACCAACAATCACCCATTTACACTAATCTTACACCAATCCCATTTTATTTTCTGCACACATCCATCCACTCGCCCCACATTCAGCCACTCACCCACACCTGGGACAAATTAAAGTGCCCAATTAACCTACTGATTTGCTTACCTCTCGGATAGTCATAAAGTGTTACAATGTGGGAACAGGCCATTTTTGGGCCAACTTGCCCACACCAACCAGCATGTACCATCTACACTAGTCCCACCTGCTTGTTTAGCCCATATCCCTCTAATCTATCTTGTCTAAATGTTTCTTAAAACATTGCGATAGTACCTGCCTCAACAACCTCCTCTGGCAGCTCGTTCCATATACCCACCACCCTATGTGTAAAAAAGTTACCCCTCAGTTCCTATTAAATCTTTCCCCCCTCACCTTAAACCTATGTCCTCAGGTTTTCAATTCCCCAATCTTGAAGACATGATTTTGTATGCTTCTGTAATATCACTCCTCATCCTACTGCGCTCCAAGGAAAGTCCTCGCCTGCTCAACTACTCTCTACAGTTCAGGCCCTCGAGTCCCAGCAACATCCTTGTAAATCCTCCCTGCACCCTTTCCAGGTTGACAATGTCTTTCCTATAACACGGCGCCCAAAACTGAACACAACACTATAAATGTGGCTCACCAACGTCTTATATAACTGCAACATGACCCTCCAACTTCTATACACAATGTGGGAGGGATGTGGGAGCAAACCGGAGTGCCCGGAAGAAACTCATGCGATCACAGGATGCAATGTCCATGTCAGCAGTGCCTGAGGTCAGGATTAAACATTAAGGTCAGGCAGCATCGCTGTAGAAAAGGAAATAGCAGACGTTTCATATCGAGACTAAAGTATGAAGAAGGGTCTCGACCCGAAACGTCGCCTATTCCCTTTCTCCAGAGATGCTGCCTGACCCGCTGAGTTACTCCAACTTCTTGTGTCCATGTCTGACAATAGACTTCACGTTGCTGTCATGGAGGAGGAATTGTCGATAGATTCAGAGTTGTGTTATTAAACGTGGAGATAAGTGCTATGTCAATAGAACGGTGTTTTGTGCAGCTAAATCAATATACAAGGAGGAATATCAATAGATACAGAGATAAATAATGGACCTCGAGATAAATCGATGCTTGCTTTAGTTCATCGACAGGAAGGATAAGACAATGGAAATAGCGACCAAGTCATTAGATGTAAGAAAATAACTGCAGATGCTGGTACAAGTCAAAGGTATTTATTCACAAAATGCTGGAGTAACTCAGCAGGTCAGGCAGCATCTCAGGAGAGAAGGAATGGGTGACGTTTCAGGTCGAGACCCTTCTTCAGACTGAAGAAGGGTCTCGATCCGAAACATCACCCATTCCTTCTCCTGAGATGCTGCCTGACCTGCTGAGTTACTCCAGCATTTTGTGAATAAGTCATTAGATGTGGTGCGACTGAGGCCAAGATAAATCAAAGGGCATTGAGAAGAGAAAAACTATATATATGAATTATTTTGTAAATTATCCTATTATTTGATAAGGTTATTTTTTTTCTTGTGTTACTTAGCCCTGTGGGCTGCTGTCCAAGCTTTATACTTGGTTTAGAAATTAGAACAGCACAGCACAAGACCATGCCCTTCGGCCCGATATGTCTGTGCTGCTGACGTGATGCCTACTTAAACCAGTCCCTTCCGCCTGCATGTGCTCCATGTACCTCCAATTCCTGCAAATTCCTCTAAAATGCCACTATCGTATTTGCTTCCACCACCACACCTGGCAGCATGTTCCAGGCACCCTCTGTACTCTGCAAACAAAATTGCCATGCACATTTCCTTTCACCTTTAAACTCACCTGAAAAGTCATGTCCTCTTGTACCTGACATATGTAGGTAAAAGGCTCTGTCTACCCTAACTCTGCCTCTCATAATTTTATAAACTTCTATTCTGTCTCCTCTTCGCCTCCAGTTTGTCCTAAGTTTGTCCATTCTCTCCATATGTCAAGTTCCCACTAATCCAGGGTATTGGCGATAGGGAGGATAGATGAATGGATTGTTTCATTGTCCTAACACCAGCACTATCTTGGAATAATTAGGAACTTTACGTGGAGCTGTACCTCCTCGAAGGATGGCCAGTGCTTAGTGATGGGTTTACATGTTGTGCTCATTTAATCCTTACAGGCATATCCACAGTGAGTGAGTGAGTGAGCATTCCTCACCTTCGGCTTCATGAGTGCCAGATCGTTGAAGATGTCCAGCTGCTTTGTGACCTCCTCCATCTCCTCGGTCAGCTTCTGCATGGTGACGTTAATCTCGGCGATGACCTCGGCTATGTGTGCCGTGGCCACTGCCTCCTGCAGTTCCACCAGGTGCAGGGCCCTGCGCTCTTCCTCAATCAACAGCTTCCTCATCTTGGCAAACTCCTGCTTAATACAGTCTATCATTTGCCCCTGAGTCACCTGAGGGAGGAAATTAGATACCACACGGATGAGATGACACGAGCAAGAATACGAGGGACGGACATGATATATCACACAGTGAACAGGAACAGCGGATATGGTACAACGCTACATATTGGACTGCATGGGGGGATGCAGACGATATGCCCGTTAGTGCTTTTAATGAAATCTCAGGCACTAATGCGACGAATGAGAGGTGTGGTATGTAACTATGTACGTGGGTGTATCAGAGCAATATTGCTGTGAATGACTGATATCATATACCAGACAATATTGCTGGCAATATATCATGGTGGGCTATGGTGTATCATTTCATATTGTGATGAATGGGGAGGGTGATATTGGCTGTGAATCAGGGGTGTGTTATAACAATGAATATTGCTGTGAAATATCACCACGATTCATTGGTGATATTTATCCGTTATACCTGCTTGGAATGAGTGTTATGATTCATCATATTGTATTCTAACAAAACAGGGTTTATATCAGTCAATATTACAGAGAATGAGGGTGTAATCCATCGGGGAGTATTGCCAAGCGTGAGAAATGTGGACTAGCAGGCAATGTTACAGTGAACGATTATGAGAGCCCCAAAACATTATTAAAAACTAGGAAGAAACAAAACATTCACAATGATCCATAACAGGAATAGACCTGTTGGTTTATTGATGAGAATGAATGGGCTAGTTGTCGTATTGTCGAAATTCCTGAGCAATTGGATACCCAATTGTAGAAGATTTACTTTTACCATTGAAGCTGGTTAATTGGCATGTCATACCATTGTTTGTGAGTGTAAAAAAGATGACTCACTTATTACTGCATGTAGGGCTAGGATTGGGAGCAACCCTATATTGAATAGGATATGAGTAGTATTGATGAGAAATGGACCTCATTTCACATTCAGGATTTTCAAGTGACTTTGGTTGAAGTATATTTGCAACAAGACATTTTTCCCCACTAAACTTTGGAATCTTTTGGGTGAAACATGTGGCAGGCCGAATGTAGGCCAATGTAAGTAGATTTTGAAACATTAATAAATGAGCAAGCACTTGGAGACATGATGGTACACCGTATAAATGAGCTTCACTTTTTTTAAAAACTATTACATTGCACGGAATGGTGGATGAAGTAACAACATGTGTTTTAAGTGAGTAGTGTGGCTTGACTTCATCCTCTTCCTTCAACTCAGCAAAGTGACTGACTCGGTACAGTGAGTTTTCAATAATTGCTACACCAAACCGATCATTGCCTAGAAAATGGAGTGATCAATTTCCCTCCCACTTGTGCCAAGTGGTTCCATGCTGTGCACCACTCTAATAGAACACAGTTCTTTATTTCAAGTTACGATTTGAAAATGGATTACTGCTCATAAGTATCATAAGTACACTGTATAGAGTAGCTTGTTTGTTAATATAATTTCCATTTATATATTTAAACACACAAGCTGGCTTATTAATGTACATTAATGCACCAGACCATTATAGCACTTCTGTATGTTTATGAAGATACATTAGATACAAAGAAGAAGGCCTTAGTGGTATCCATGTTTTCGTTATTTGAGGAGAATCCGTTTCCCTATGCGTTGCTCAATGTAAATGGAGAATGGGAAAGATAAGCACAACATGGTTGCATCCTTGGTGCCTTTATGGTGGGACCATATATTACAATGCTGTAGTAACATCCTTCCAGCTTGGCTCTTCTTTGCCTCCTTTAGATGCTGTTCATTTTCTCCCTTCCCAAGTGGAAACTAATGCTGGTATCTAACAGGCTACTTGCCAATAAACACTTGTTTACAAAAGAATAAATCCAGACTACAGATGTCAGCAGTCAGCTCTAACTGTGGAGACCCAACATAAAAAAATAATAGCAGGAATATGCCAATAGGCCAGCTCTACCATTCAGTGTGATCATGGTGATCACCTACTTCTGCACCATGTTCTCAATTTCTTCCTGCATGCCCTTTAGAACTACTAAATATATATTCCACCTTCTTAAATATATTTAGTGCTGTGTCTTCCATTGCATTCTGTGATGTAAAATTCCACAGCTTCACTGTCCTCTGGGCAAAGCAATTTCTTTTCAGTTTGGTCCTGGATAACCAGTCCCTTATCTTATTACTGTAACTCCTTGTTGGATGCACCAGGTCCAGGGAAAACCTTTCTGCAACATTGTATGTTTCAGTGACTCCTTTTAAAGTGATGAGAATATGGCTCGGCTTGCCTACATTATCCTCATAATCCAACCCCCCTCCAACATGAGATCCCCTCTTATTTGTCTAAGGTCCAGCAACTAACTACATGCTTAATTGACCCAATCTCGCAGCATATATATGTCCTGCCATCCCAGAAATCAATCTAGCAAACCCTAATAATGGCCCTTCCATGGCAAGAATATTGTTCTTCAGATAAGGAGATCGAAACTGCACACGAGACTGTAGATGAAGATGGGGTTTCCCCAGAATCTCAAAGAGAAGCAGCGACATTCTTGTTCCTGTCATCAAACCCACTTACACTAACTGCTTGTGCAGATAGAAACTGCAGATGCTGGTTTACACCGAAGATGGACACAAAACGCTGGAGTGACTCAGCATCAGGCAGCATCTCTGGAGAGAAGGAATGGGTGATGTTTTGGGTCGGGACCCTTCTTCAGGCTGGGAGTTAGCGGAGGGGGAGGCTAGAGATGTGGAGGGGTACAAAGAGAGTGTAAGATGTGAAAACAACAGATCAAAGCAGATGATCAAGAAAATGTTAATGGTTCATTGTTGGCTGAGGGGAAGGTAACAAGGAGGCACACAACAGTCTGTCGTTTTCACATCTTACATTCTCTTTGTGCACATCCATGTTTCTGGTTTCCCTCTCCTCTGACTCTCAGTCTGAGGAGGGGTCTCGACCCATAGGCGTCGCCCATTGCTTCTCTCTAGGGATGCTTCCTGTCCCGCTGAGTTGCTCCAGCATTTTGTGTCTATCTTCGTTCTTTAGTATACATGGTTTCTCCCCCGCTGTCACAGATGAATCCCTCACTCATGTCTCCGTCTTCATAAGTCAAGATTCAGTTCTCTCTGAACTTATTTCTATGCCAAACATGAATGAATAATTGTTGTAGTTCATGTGCATGTTGTCTATTCACTGTCAACCCATTTAGTAGTTCTCCAATCTATCACAGCCAATATTATCTTGTCCCTTCATAGTTTCCTTTGTTCAGATTCAAGTCCCAACACTCTGATTAAGCTGCTTCACTCTCCACATTAATTAAGAATATCATCTTATGATTGCCCTGCTTTAAGAGGTTACTCACAACAACACGTGCAATGAGAAAGGAATAATTAACCATACCTTGTCTAGAATCTGCAGTCTCCTACATTATCTAGGATGGCCTGTTCTCTGGATCATTCCTCAAAATGGTCTAAAATAATTATCATGTAGCACACCAAGATTTCTTACTTTACACTATTTTTGCTAATTGTTTTTCCAATCGATATGTCAATTAAAGTCACTATGATTAAGGTCATCCATGATTACAGTTGTACCTTTCTTGCATGTATCTCTGATTTGGAACAGCACAGGAACATGCCCTTTGGTCCAGGAAGGAATTCTGTTGAACTCCTTCCAGTACATCACCACCTCTGTTTGGTGGCCTATACACAACCCCGCCAGTATTTTCTGCCTCTTGGTGTTTCTTGGCTCCACCCATACATACCTGCGTCATAATTTATTGATTCATTGATTTTCTCCTTTACTTATAACATCACCCAACCTCCTTTCCTTTTTGTCGACCCTTCAATCTATTTGTGCTGTTAACTCATCCACCTTGTTGCAAGTGCTCTTCATAGTAAGGAACAGTATCTTATCTATTTCCATTGTTCACCATTTGTTTTGCACAATGGTCCTATTTACCACTTTGCCGTTGTTTCATCTGGCTTCTGCTTTAGTTTATTCCATTGGTCTCCTTGTTTCGCCCTCCACTGCTTCCTATCACGCTGCCATTCTAGTACAGCCCTCCCAGGCAGCACGAGCAAAAGCTTGTCTCACACAATGACCACGTACTTGCACTTTACTGCAATCACTGCGTAGTACTTCAAAATAGGAATACCGGATTATCTTCCCACCCACTATCCCATTTTGGGCTTTATGAGGCTAATTATAAGGCTATTACTGTCACCTCAGCTGAGATCATCCAATTCTACACAGCTCATGGGTCAAACCCGGGACCTCCCCAATCGACATGACACTGCACCACACCATGTAATACTTTTGCAAACAAACCTCCTGATGGGGCACTGTGCCGTCGCATGCAGTATATTCTCTCCAATGGACCCGAGCATAGCCAAAGAAGCACTGCAAACTAGCATGACTTTTTCTTGGTCAGCAAAGGAAATAGAAAGAAAATCAAACCATTTGTTTTCTGAAATTGTGGAGAAAAAAAATCCCTTTTTAATCCTTAAATAATTAATGAATTATCATGAATGATCAAATCTCTAAGATATTTTGAAGTCGAGAAGGGATCATTGTAGCCTTTCTTTAGAGCAAATGTCCTTTCTCTTGGCTGTGAATCCTAGTGCAAAGTATTAATAATGCTAAATCAAAGTGCATTAATGCTGTTGATTTGTGGTGTGTTCGGTTACAAACCCAAGCTGAGCATCCACCTCGCCCAAGTTAAGCTCTTGCTTCTGTGTTAGAGACTGGGAATAAATTAGAGTGAGGTAAACCTTTTATAGTTTTATGGGGAACCATTATAAATTGATTTTTTTTGGAGGATATCTGCAGTATTGTAATCACTATATCGTTTTTTTTCCGTGAGTGGTGGGTGGACCATCGAATGCACCTAAAAGCAAGAACATAAGTGCTTCATGTGAGCGAGGAGGTTTTGACAGGGAAGAATTGTAATTACTCTTTTCTCATTAGAACCAGTAGTCCTGGGCAGATAAGCTGTCCTGTTACGTGTGACCAAGGTCTGGGATCATGGATTGTCTTACACAGTTGTCATGGTGACAGTGATGCAGACAGCCCATAACAGCCTGACGTCAGATCGCATACATCAAAGCAGCGCTAACGAGAGAGATGCGAGTTGGACAGCATGCCGTATCATTTGGTGGTTTAGGTTAAAGCTGAGCAGATTAATAAATGTTGTGTTAATCTAGCCTTTTTGTTAACGTTGTTCAATAATCCAAGACATTTGTGCGTTTTATTTGTGTCTTTTTACGTAAGGAAGGCTTGACTGTGACACATATTGGTTCAGCAGACAGCATTGATAAATGGGAAGCTGCCAAATTGGAAAGAAGTACACAGTTAAATAAAATTACAGTGCTTTCTTTCTGAAAGGAAACATATTCTTAACCCTGTATCTACTGAGTTTTTCTTTTTCCTTTATTAAAATTCAGGTTATATATTTTTTTCCAGATCTGTTATTCACTCTCCTCTTTTACACCATTACCTAAAAGGGATTTTAAGTACAACCTATTAGGTATTGCTTTTGTCACTAGTATCTTTGACAACTTGTAAATCTCTTAGATGGGCTACAACTTTGGTGGATTGCTGTCCCTAATATGATATATACAGTATGTGTGTTAGGTTTTAATTTCCAGATGCAATTGAGGCCATGTGACAGTAATAACCCTAAAACCAGGAAAGGATCGGATGGGAAATCTGGAGGTGTGTTTAACCTTTTAATCAGAGGCTATTTAATCAATGTATTTTATTACGACGTCATATCCAAGTTTCCCAGCTAGCTAGCAATGTTGGGTGTGTTGGACACTGCAAAGATGCAATTTATTGAATTTAGTGGTTGGGAGTATGAGGGACAATTGGCAGCTTTTCAAAAGCTCATTTTACTGATTTTACTCATTTTACTGATGCCTCCTGTTGAACCCACAGGAATTTGCTCTTGTCTACTGATGTGAGGAAGACTCTTGCTTGTGAAGCTAAGCCGGTGTGGCTGGAAATTAGCAACAATGTTATCACCGCCATGCTTGTGGTTTCCATGCATTGGTTTAAACAGAGGAGGGATGATGGTCGCAGTACATTCACTCTCCAGGAGGGGAAGCTCGACTCCTCCGAGGACTTCACTCTCTCTCATGGCTACATTGTCACTAGCCTCGTGCAGACCGTGGATTAGCTCAGGTACTCACATGTACATATGTAGGTTAATTGGCTGGGTAAATGTAAAAATTGTCCCTAATGGGTGTAGGATAGTGTTAATGTGCGGGGATCGCTGGGCGGCACGGACTTGGAGGGCCGAAAAGGCCTGTTTCCGGCTGTATGTATATGATATGATATGATATGATATGATATGATCATCTCTGGAGACCTGGCAGATGCTTATGTAAACTGCAAATGTTGCCACTTTGCTCACGGCCAATGTCAGCATTAATATATCTGTTCATGATATACGATAAGAAGTGACAAAGCCATGAGTGATACACCCACCAAGACAACGGATGGAAGGTTTCAGAAATGTAAGAAGGAACTGCAGATGCTGGTTTACACCGAAGATAGACACAAAATGCTGGAGTAACTCAGCGGGTCAGGCAGCATCTCTGGAGAGAAGGAAGAGGTGACGTTTTGAGTCGAGACCCTTCATCAGACTGACAGTCAGGGAGGGGGACACAGGGAAGGTATGTTTCATAGGATGAAAACATCAACTAAGTAATTACACACCAAAACTTAATTGCTCTTGCAAAATTGTCTTTTTTAAAATAATATCATTTGATTTTCAATGTAAGAAGAGGCAGCTTCTCAGATTCTTGTGATACAGGGATATCGTACATGAGGTAGCAGAGTAAAGTGGATGAACTCGAGTAAATGCTTGCAACATTTTCCACTTTCATTCTTTCAGTGAAGGACTTGCCCCTCTACCCAAACACTTCAGTGTAACATGACTTATACCAGAAACTTGGAATTTCGCTATAGACAATAGACAATAGATGCAGGAGGAGGCCATTCGGCCCTTCGAGCCAGCACCGCCATTCAATGTGATCATGGCTGATCATTCTCAATCAGTACCCCGTTCCTGCCTTCTCCCCATACCCCCTGACTCCGCTATCCTTAAGAGCTCTATCTAGCTCTCTCTTGAATGCATTCAGAGAATTGGCCTCCACTGCCTTCTGAGGCAGAGAATTCCACAGATTCACAACTCTCTGACTGAAAAAGTTTTTCCTTATCTCAGTTCTAAATAGCCTACCCCTTATTCTTAAACTGTGGTGCCTTGTTCTTGACTCCCCCAACATTGGGAACATGTTTCCTGCCTCTAACGTGTCCAACCCCTTAATAATCTTATACGTTTCGATAAGATCTCCTCTCATCCTTCTAAATTCCAGTATATACAAGCCTAGTCGCTCCAGTCTTTCAACATATGACAGTCCCGCCATTCCGGGAATTAACCTAGTAAACCTATGCTGCACGCCCTCAATAGCAAGAATATCCTTCCTCAAATTTGGAGACCAAAACTGCACACTGTACTCCAGGTGCGGTCTCACTAGGGCCCTGTACAACTGCAGAAGGAGCTATTTGCTCCTATACTCAACTCCTCTTGTTATGAAGGCCAACATTCCATTGGCTTTCTTCACTGCCTGCTGTACCTGCATGCTTCCTTTCAGTGACTGGTGCACTAGGACACCCAGACCTCGTTGTACATCCCCTTTTCCTAACTTGACACCATTCAGATAATACTCTGCCTTCCTATTCTTACCACCAAAGTGGATAACCTCACACTTATCCACATTAAACTGCATCCGCCCACTCACACAACCTGTCCAAGTCACCCTGCAACCTCGTAGCATCTTCCTCACAGTTCACACTACCACCCAGCTTTGTATCATCTGCAAATTTGCTAATGGTACTTTTAATCCCTTCATCCAAGTCATTAAAGTATATTGTAAATAGCTGCGGTCCCAGCACCGAGCCTTGCGGTACCCCACTAGTTACTGCCTGCCATTCTGAAAGGGACCCATTTATCCCCACTCTTTGCTTTCTGTCTGTCAACCAATATTCTATCCATGTCAGTACCCTACCTCCACTACCATGTGCTCTAATTTTGCCCACTAATCTCCTATGTGGAACCTTGTCAAAGGCTTTCTGAAAGTCAAGGTACACCACATCCACCGGCTCTCCCCTATCAATTTTCTTAGTTACATCCTCAAAGAATTCCAGAAGATTAGTCAAGCATGATTTCCCCTTCCTAAATCCATGCTGACTCGGAACAATCCTGTTACTACTATCCAAATGCTCCGCAATTTCGTCTTGTATAATTGACTCCAGCATCTTCCCCACCACTGATGTCAGACTAACTGGTCTATAATTTCCCGTTTTCTTTCTCCTTCCTTTCTTAAAAAGTGGGACAACATTAACTACCCGCCAATCCACAGGAACTGATCCTGAATCTATAGAACATTGGAAAATGATCACCAATGCTTCCACAATTTCTAGCGCCACCTCCTTAAGTACTCTGGGATGCAGACCATCAGGCCCTGGGGATTTATCAGCCTTCAGTCCCATCAGTCTACCCAACACCATTTCCTGCCTAATGTGGATTTCCTTCAGTTCCTCCGTCACCCTAGGATCTCTGGCCACTAGAACATCTGGGAGATTGCTTGTATCTTCCTTAGTGAAGACAGATCCAAAGTACCGGTTCAACTCGTCTGCCATTTCCTTGTTCCCCATAATAAATTCCCCCGCTTCTGACTTCAAGGGACCCATATTTGCCTTGACTATTTTTTCCCTCTTTACATACCTAAAAAAGCTTTTACTATCCTCCTTTATATTATTGGCTAGTTTACCCTCGTACCTCATCTTTTCTCCCCGTATTGCCTTCTTAGTCATCTTCTGTTGCTCTTTAAAAGAGTCCCAATCCTCTGGCTTCCCACTCTTCTTTGCTTTGTTGTACTTCTCTTTTATTTTTATGTTGTCCTTGACTTCCCTTGTCAGCCACGGGTGCCTCTTACTCCCCTTGGAATCTTTCCTCCTCTTTGGGATAAATTGATCCTG
This sequence comes from Rhinoraja longicauda, assembly GCF_053455715.1. Lineage (NCBI taxonomy): Eukaryota > Metazoa > Chordata > Chondrichthyes > Rajiformes > Arhynchobatidae > Rhinoraja > Rhinoraja longicauda. The sequence continues at coordinate 9,151,659 of NC_135970.1, read as the reverse complement.
CAACTTCTGCATTATTCCCACGAATACCTGCCATTGCTGTTCCACCATCTTCCCTGCTAGGGCCTCCTTCCAGTCAATTCTGGCCAGCTCCTGCCGCATGCCTCTGTAATCCCCTTTGCTATACTGTAATACTGACACTTCCGATTTTCCCTTCTCCCTCTCAATTTGTAGAGTAAAACTTATCATATTGTGATCACTGCATCCTAATGGCTCTTTTACCTCGAGTCCCCTTATCAGATCAGGTATAATTTTGTTTAGCAAAAAACAAAGTGCTGGAGGAACTCAGCAGGTCAGGTGGTATCTGTGGAGGGAAATGGGCAGTTAATGATCTGCCCAATAATCTGCAGATGCTGGTTTACAAATGAAGATGCAGTACTGGATAGCTCAGCGGGTCAGGCAATATCTCAGGAAAACCTTTTGGGTCGGATGCCTTCCTCAGTCTGATCTGTTATCTGTAGTTTGTTATATCTTTACTAGTGCCGTGTTGTTTGAGGCCCATGCACAGAGCATTGAGAATGAACAATCTTCCCACATAAGGCAGCATGGATAGATGGTTGAAATTTCTCCCAAGGTCTTCTGGAAGATGTTCATTTGAGCTTGGGCTCGGTCACAGACTCAGTCACGGGGGGGGGGGGGAGAGATGGGCAGTGATCAGAAATCGAGTGGTGGCTTCAAAGAAGGTGAGCATCGGTCAGAAGTACTCACTTTAGGAGAGGAAGTAGCTGTGGGGTTGGGGCTGGAGAATGGGGTGAGCCAGGATGGGCAGAGTGTGATAATCAAAGGAAACCAATCAACATAAAAATCCGAATTGGAAGTAGACCACTCGGTTCCTCCTTTATGTCTTAACAGTCTATAATATCTCGACTGATCATTTATTACTTTCCTGCATCAATCAGAATCCTTTATATCTGTTAATCTCCAATAGTCTGACTGGAATATTCCAAGTACTTGCCTTCCACTGCCCTCTTGGATAAAGATTTCCAAAGATTCACCAGCAAAGGAAAAGATCATGAGCCACAAGGGAAGGGGTGGATAAAGATTAAGAAGTTGACAGGAAAAGAAAATGGGGTAGAGGATGTCTATGAACGGTCCTATTAGAGAAAGGGTACATTGTCATTGGTGCGTGCGTGCGCGTGTGTGCGCTGGCGTGTGTCTCTCTCTCATGTGTGTGCGTCTCTCTGTCTGCGTGTGTAACTCGTCTCTGCGTGTCTCTCATCTCTGCTTGTGTGGTTGTATGGTTATTAGCGTGCATTGGCCACCCACATTAACACAAAGCATGCACATGCATCTGGCATTTATCAGAAATGTAGGGGGAGCAAGTCATCCTGGACCCCATCCTGGACCTTTGAGCCCCTTATCTGAGGAAGGATGTGCTGGCTCTGGAGAGGGTCCAGAAGAGGTTTACAAGAATGATCACAGGAACGAGTGGGTTAGCATATGATGAGCGTTTGACTGGGCACTGGGCCTCTACTCGCTGGAGTTTAGAAGGTTGAGGGGGGACCTATGGAAACTTGCAGGATAATGAAAGGCAGAGTGGATGTGGAAAGAATGTTTCCACTGGCGGGAGAGTCTAGGACCAGAGGTCATTGCCTCAGAATTAATGGGCGCTCTTTTAGAAAGGAGGTGAGGAGGAACTTCTTTAGTCAAGGGATAGTTAATCTGTGGAACTCATTGCCACAGAGGGGTGTGCAGACTAAGTCAGTGGATATTTTTAAGGCAAAGATAGACAATTCTTGATTAGAATGGGTGTCAAGAGTTATGGGGAGAAAGCGGGAAAATGGGATTAGGAGGCAGAGATCAGCCATGATTGAATGGCGGAGTGGACCCGATGGGCCGAATGGCCTAAGTCTGCACCTATAACTTGTCCCTCTATCTTCCTGTCTCCACCTATTTCCTTCCTTTGTCCCGCCTCCCCTGACATCAGTCTGAAGAAGGGTCTCGACCCGAAACGTCACCCATTCCTTCTCTCCTGAGATGCTGCCTGACCTACTGAGTTACTCCAGCATTTTGTGAATAAATACCGTCGATTTGTACCAGCATCTGCAGTTATTTTCTTACACTACCTGTGACCCAGGAGGGATAGCTTAAGAAGAAACAAAAATAGTTGTGAATGAGGGACTACAATTGTGGTGTGTCAGTTATGATTAAACAGAACGAGGGGTATGGAACACTTGCATGAAGGAGGGAGCCACGTTTGTAGCAAGTGAGAGGTGGCGTTTATCCATTATGTGGAGGGAGAGTTAATCTGTGGAACTCATTGCCACAGAGGGGTGTGCAGGCCAAATTGACTTGACTCGACTTGACATTACACTGATGATTGGGTAAAAATTACATCAAATTATACTGATTGAGGAAAGTGTTCTCTGACAATATTTTTGTTGACATCATAGAATAAGGGGACAAGCGAATTGCTTCAAATACACTGTGCAGTGGTGTTCCATGTGGTGTTTAATAGATAAGATCATATTCCATTAAGCCAGGGTGTGTGATGCTGGACAAAATCATTTGAAGGGCTCAATTGGAAAACATTCTAACCATTGAACAGGGAGGACTTTTGCGATACAGCATGGAAACAGGCTCTTCATCCCACCGAGTCCGTGCTGACTAGCGATCATCCCGTTCACTAACACTATCCTACACATGCTAGGGACAATTTACAGTAGCCAATTAACCTATAAACCTGTACATCCTTGGAGTGTGGGAGGAAACTGGAGCACCTGGAGAAAACCCACGTGGTCACAGGGAGTGTGTAGGAAGGAACTGCAGATGCTGGTTTAGAAACGTAGACATAGAAACCTAGAAAATAGGTGCAGGAGCTTTCGAGCCAGCACCGCCATTCAATATGATCATGGCTGATCATCCAAAATCAGTACCCAGTTCCTGCTTTTTCCCCCATATCCCTTGATTCCGTTCGCCCCAAGAGCTATATCTAACTCTCTCTTGAAAACATCCAATGAATTGGCCTCCACTGCCTTATGTGGCAGAGAATTCCACAGATTCACAACTATCTGGGTGAAAAAGAAAGTCCTCGTCTCAGTCCTAAATGGCCTACACCTTATTCTTAAACTGTGACCCCTGGTTCTGGACTCCCCCAACATCGGGAACATTTTTCCTGCATCTAGCCTGTCCAATCTCTTAAGAATTTTATATGTTTCATACAAGATTTTATACTGAAGATGGACACCAAATGCTGGAGTAACTCAGTGGGAAGGGCAGCATCTCCAGAGAGAAGGAATGGGTGATATTTTGGGCTAAGACCCTTCTTCAGACCCTTCACCCTGACTCTCAGTCTGAAGAAGGGTCTCGACCCGAAACGTCACCTATTCTTTTTCTCCAAAGATGCTGCCTGATCCTCTGAGTTACTCCAGCATTTTGTGACTATCTTCGGTCACAGGGAGAACGTACAAACTCCATACAGACAGCATCCGTGGTCAGGATTGAACATGGGTCTCTGGTGCTGTAAGGTAGCAGCAACTCTACCCTAATTGACTTGTGGAACATTAATAGGAGCTGTGAGGGTACCAGACAGTATTGGGAGTGAGTGAGAGACTGCAAGAGAGAATAAGTTGCAAAATACATGGAAATAAAGAGGGAATTGGGACTGATGGGAGCTACTCTGGACATAATGAGGGCGTGCAGCGTAGGTTTACTAGGTTAATTCCCGGAATGGCGGGACTATCATATGTTGAAAGACTGGAGCGACTAGGCTTGTATAAACTGGAATTTAGAAGGATGAGAGGAGATCTTATCGAAACGTATAAGATTATTAAGGGGTTGGACACGTTAGAGGCAGGATACATGTTCCCAATGTTGGGGGAGTCCAGAACAAGGGGCCACAGTTTAAGAATAAGGGGTAGGCCATTTAGAACTGAGATGAGGAAAAACTTTTTCAGTCAGAGAGTTGTGAATCTGTGTAATTCTCTGCCTCAGAAGGCAGTGGAGGCCAATTCTCTGAATGCATTCAAGAGAGAGCTAGATAGAGCTCTTAAGGATAGCGGAGTCAGGGGGTATGGGGAGAAGGCAGGAACGGGGTACTGATTGAGAATGATCAGCCATGATCACACTGAATGGCGGTGCTGGCTCGAAGGGCCGAATGGCCTCCTCCTGCACCTATTGTCTATTGTCTATAATGGGTCGATTGGCATGCTTTAGTATCGCTACTGGTCAAGGCATATCTCAGGGATATATCAGGCAGTGCTGCTTCTAGACTCTAGAACCTGACCAATATGAAGGGATCACACGGGTCTGTGGGCACATAATTCCAAACAATGCAGAACTAGTGGAGGCTGATCATCAGAAAGCACCGAGCAGCCAGTCTCTCTCCACCCTCATTCTCCATTGAGGGTTGACAGGGACAATGCCGAGGCCTCGACAATAAATATTCTTACATCATCTGACAAAGCCTGCTCATTATCCTCAGAGATTTTGCATGCCCCAAGGAGTTGACCATTTTCCGAATCTTGGCAAGTGTGCCTGGATATCATACAATTACGCTTTTAAAAGAACGACAAACCACAAATGGCTTCAATCAAAACTGTTGCAAATATTATATAGTGGTGGACAATGGACTTTCTGAGTGCAAGTAATGGGGAAAGGCAGAACAGCAAGGAAGCACTGAGCTGTGAATGGCTGTCAGAGCTGACAGCTTGTGCAAGAAAAGTCTTAATTGAAAGCCATGTAGCGTGTTCTGTTAATCAGACAGCGGCCTGCGGATGACCCAATTGTACAAAGGGCTCGCTCAACTCCCAATTCCTTACTGCTGTCCAACACGACTGTGTCAGGGGCGAGAGGTAGCCCCAGCGAGGCCTGATGGGAGGATTTGAATGAAATAAGTTGATACAAGTGCAGTGAGGCACGCAAGAGCCTGCTGGTGTGAATGCATGAATGAAGAACGGTCGAAAGTTCCCAGCGCGCTCTGCCAGTGCGAGGAAATGCCCCACTGATATCGCCAGGGCACCAACGGGGGGCAGTGGGCCATTACTTCCCGAGAGATTACTGCACCTCGTATTGCCAGGCAGCATGGGAATAGCACTCTCCCTACCCCAATCACACCCTATATTGTTTTCTCAAGACCGGATGGGGCCGACTGTAAAAGTGTGGTGTGCATGGAGCCCGAGGCAAGCTTGCAGTAATGGCCCCAGCAGCGGAGTGGAGGTCAGAGCTTGGTGAGTTTGATATCATTCCTCAACACTCGAGCCTGCAGCCCAAAACTGTGGCTCCAGCTCCGGCACTCTGCCACGCCAACTGCACAGGCAGCTGGGCTGTCCAGGGAGCTTTGCCTTCTGGAAAGCTGCACTTTGCCAAATGAGGGATGTTGCCGAGGCAGTGTACAGGGGAGGCTGGTCCTTTATGCAGCCTGTGTAGTGCCTAACCCATGATATCTGAAAGGACAATGGGGGAGGGGGTGGCACGGTGGGGCAGCGGTAGAGTTGCTGCCTTACAGCGAATGTAGCGCCGGAGACCCGGGTTCAATCCCGACTACGGGTGCTGTCTGTACGGAGTTTGTACGTTCTGCGTGGGTTTTCTCCAAGATCTTCGGTTTCCTCCCACACTCCAAAGACATACAGGTTTTTTAGGTTAATTGGCTTGGTAAATGTAAAAGAAAAATTGTCCCTAGTGGGTGTAGGATAGTGTTAATGTGCGGGAATCGCTGGTAAGGCACGGACCCGGTGGGCTGAAAGGGCCTGTTTTTGCGCTTTATCTCTACACTAAACTAAACAGCTTTAAACTGCACCTGAACCTATGCCATGTCAGACAGGTTTCCTCCTCTTGTCCCATGGCTTCTGAAGTGACTGAGGAGGACAACGTGGGAGCCACAGACTCTGCCACAGATGGGGGGGGGCTGAGGCCGAGCGGGCGAGGTGACTTGCTTGCACTGGATGACGAGCCCTCCTGCCATTGCGAGTTGCAGCCCAGACCACACGTGCACTGCAAGAGAGCCGAGCAGGGTCTCCCAAACTGGAGCCAAGGCTGACCCTGCCAGAACCTCATGACAGAAATAAAATACACATACCTTTTGTCCAGATGGAGAAGTTAAAGAGAAGTGGGAAAAAACCCTCCATTGGTAAAAAGACAAAGTCTCAGAGCACTTTACAGACAGCTAAATGGTTTCAAATACCTTGGGCTCTGTGAGCAAGAGCACCTCTCAATCAGGGAAGGCAGAATGATCAGTTTATCTCTGGTGATATAAACTATTAGAATGATATGGCCCAAAACAAGAGGAGATATTGGTTAGATTCGAGAGGAGGGCCCATCGGAACAGCCGCTGTGGCTGCCAAGCCAGTGGTGCTCCGGCTATTTCAGTCTGTGAATGCAGAGCGGGTCACCAATGCCGAGATGCAGGTACTTACAAGCGGATCGACGCATTTTGACTTCAACCGCACCACCATCTCCGCCATGGCACCCTTCAGGTCAGCAGGAGGGCGACTCTGAGGAAGAGGAGAGGAAAAGGGGTCAGGGAGACCACAACTAGCTTCCATGTTGTGCTAGGTGCAGCTTCAGCTACATTTGTTGCTCTACAGTTACATGACCTCAAACCTCTCTCCTTGCCCCCCCCCCTGCTTTCTGCTTCAACCATGAGGATTTCGTGATGGATTTGAAATGCTGAGGTTCGCAGCACCACCTTGAAATGATAAGCAAGTCCTACTTCTTTAAGTAAAGACTTGGCCAAGTGGTCCTATTGGGCCCAAACCTCTCCTGCATTGGTGCAGCAGCCTCTCCTCCCCTCCTCCCCCCTCCTCCTCCCCCCTCCCTCCCTCCTCCCCATCCCTCCCCGCACCCCACTCCAACCCCCCCTCCCCCCCACTACACCCCCCTTATCCTCCCTCCTCCTCCCTCCATCCCTCCCCCTCCCTCCCTAGGAGATAGATTTAAACTTTAACATGTGAATGACTTTTTAAAATATAACACCGATTTCAATGAAACTTCTTCCATTCACACCAAAGGGACGATGGTGAGTAAGGTGGGCCTAAAATTCTCGCGCTATAGTGTAGCGTTTTGGCTGTAGTTCAGGAACAAACAAACGAGAGTTTTAGTATATAGATGAACGAGGTAAAGTGAGCAAGGAAACCGAGAAAGGCTGGATTTGGCTATTGCCTCTTTGGGGCTGCTGGTGAAGTTCATGGTGAGAAGCTAAAGTTTATGGAAATTTCAGGAAAATGATTTGATTGAAACTCATTTGCATGAACACTCCCAGACTATTCAACTCTGGGATTAAGGGAACAATAAAATACCAGCAGACAAAGACACGTGCTGGAGAAACTCAGTGGGTCGGCCAGCATCTCTGCAAGACACGTAGAGGTGACAGTTTGGGTTGGAACCCTTCGTCAGATGGATTGTAGTAGGGGAAAGGTAGCTGGAAGCAAGGTGGGGGGGGGGGGGGGGGGTAGGACAAACCCTAGAAAATGATAGGTGGAGGCAGGCCAGGGGTGTGTTTGTGTGTGTGTGTGTGTGTGTGTGTGTGTGTGTGTGTGTGTGTGTGTATGCGCGCGTGTGTGTGTGTGTGTGGGGGGGGTGTGTGTGTGTGTGTGGGGGGTGTGTGATTTGGCAGATGGTTGGACAAAGGCCATGGATGATTTAAAAAGGCAAAACGCTGTGAAATAAGGAGAGAAGATGCATGAAATGTGAAGCCAGAGGAAGGGATGTGGTGGAAGGGGAGGTAGTGGGAGAAATGGGTGCATATACAGGCGGGGCACAATGAAATAATGGGGGGGAAGGTTGATTGGTTAGCAACCAAAAATTGGAGAGTTCAATGTTTATACCACCAGCCTGTAAGCTACCCAAGCAGAACATTAGGTACTTAACCTCTGGTTTACATGTGGGCTCACTAGGCAGCCCAGGACAGAAAGGTCGGAATGGGAATGGCAAGAAGAGTTGAAATGGTTACCAGCCGGGTGAGATCCAGCAGGCCTTGGCGGACTGAGTGTAAGTGTTCACTGACACCAGTGCCATTTCTTGTAGGACATCATAAAACAACCACACAACAGACAGCACTTGGCCTTTGAGGAATAGCAAGCCTGTTGGTCATGGGGACCTGTGCACTGGCTTCTAGACCATGCCGGCAGTGTTTCTAACACCCACTCTCCTCACATGTCACTTGTCTGCAATGGAGTTTGGCCACAGGACTTGGTCCAAAGAGCCCCCAACCGATAATGGCCTCAGGCCAGGAAAAGCAGACTTGACGTGCAAGACTCTACATGCCTTCGATAAAAGAAGCAATTATTTAGCTTTTAATACTGTACATTCATTATAAAGCATTCACTGAGAGGCATTGTTACAGACCATGGGCTGAGATAAATGCCAGACATTTCTCCCCTCTCTCCCGCAACAGTGGATGAAAAAATAAATTGACAGATTGTATCTTAAAGGGCAATGTACTGAGACCAAGAGATGAGTTGATGCAAAATGTCAAGACATTTAGAGGAATTAACAGAGTGGTCAGACAGAAGCCATTTTCACTGATTGGGGATTTTCAGATCAGTGGTATTTTCCTTTTTCAGGTTCACTCCAGTCCCGTCCCCAAATATTCTTCCGTTACACTGACAATCATTCGCTGCTTCCCGCACCCACACAAACCTCAAACAATTCATTACCTCGGCTGCTAATTGTCCCCTTGCTTTCACTTTCATATCCTCCATTCTGACTTCTGCGTTTCTTGGCACCTGTCTGATGAATTAGTTTGTCATTAATATCCATTGGCCCGTATTCACCCCTGGCTGTGTCGACCACACATGCCTGCTTCCTGCAAGGACTTCATTCCATTCTCCCAGATCCTCCATCTTTGTCTTCCCTACTCTGCTCTCTGCACCAGTGTTTTCAGATGTCTCCCTTCTTCCATTATTGTGATCTCACCTCAACCAAGGTTGGCAGGGCTCCCAAATGCATCTCTTCTACTTCCAGGATGCATCTCTTCTACTTCCAGGATGTGTAGGAACGAAAACTGCAGATGCTGGTTTAAATCGAAGGTGGACACAAAATGCTGGAGTAATTCAGCGGGTCAGGCAGCATCTCGGGAGAGAAGGAATGGGTGACGTTTCGGGTCGAGACCTTTCTTCAGACTGATAGTATAAGAAAATAATTGCAGATGCTGGTACAAATCGAAGGTATTTATTCACAAAATGCTGGAGTAACTCAGCAGGTCAGGCAGCATCTCAAGAGAGAAGGAATGGGTGTCGTTTCGGGTCTCTTTGTTACTGAGTTACTCCAGCATTTTGTGAATAAATTTCTTCAGACTGATGTCAGGGGAGGGGGCGGGACAAATATAGGATGTAGCAGGAGACAGGAAGACTAGTGGGAGAACTGGGAAGGAAGATTGGGGGGGGGAGGGGGGAAAGAGAGGGACAGAGGAACTATCTGAAGTTGGAGAAGTCAATGTTCATACCGCTGGGGTGTAAACTTCTGCTCTCAACCCCTTTCCTCCCAAGCGGAACAAAGATCGGGAAAGTCACCCTCACCTTCCACTGGCAAAGATACAAACCTTCACCGTTTCTGCCATTACCTGTGGCATTGCATTACCAAACACACTTTCCTCCACAGGGACTGTGCTCCACAACCCCCGGTCCATTTTTCTATCTCCACCAACCACTCCCCTTCCTAATGCTCATTCTAATGCATCCACAATGCGAAATACCTTCCCTGCCATCTCTTCACTGATCACCATTGTCAGACCCAAACACAGAGTCATTGTCATACAGCAAGGAAACAAGCCCTTCGGCCCAACTTTCCCATGCCCACCAAGATGCCCCATCTACACTAGTCCCATCTGCCTGAGTTTGGCCCATATCCCTCAAAGCCTTTCCTATCCTGTCCAAATGACTTTGAAATGTTGTTATAGTACCTCACTTCAACAACTTCCTTTGGCAGAGAGTTCAATGGTTGTTCATTACGATGTCAATAAGCCAATGAAGCATGTGATGCTTCACCATACGTTGTTGGTGCTGTGATCTCCCATGTGTTAGAAAATGGAGAGGAAAGGCAAATAGCATTTGCGTCTAGAACACTCAATGCCAGTGAGAGAAATTATGCGCAAATAGAGCAAGAGGCTCTTGCATTGATTTTTGCCGTTAGGAGGTTTCACAAATACTTGTATGGTAGAAGGTTTGTAATCGAGACAGTGATCCTAAATCCAAAAGCACACATACCAACTCTGGCAGCAGCCAGAATGCAAAGATGGCCATTGATATTGTCTGCATACCAGTATGATATTCAGTATCGTATGGCAGCAGAGCACAGCAATGCTAATGCCATGTCTAGATTACCTTTGGAATCAAAGGTTACCCCAAACAAAGAGGACTTGTTTTACTTCTCTCATGTAGATGAGTTACCTATCACATCAGGGGACATTCGGAAGGCTACTCGCACTGACAGATTTTTGTCAAGAGTGCAGGAATATATTACAAATGGATGGCCAAACAAATTGCCGAATTTAGAGGCAGAACTGAAACCATTCTTTGTACGTAGGAACGAACTCTCAGTAGACCAAGGTTGTGTCATGTGGGGAGCGAGAGTTGTAATACCTGAAAAATATGGAGTAAAATTGCTAGAACATCTTCATGATCAGCATTTGGGAATGTGTCTATCAAAGAGTCAATAGACATTAGGTGCAGGAGCAGGCCATTCGGCCCTTCAAGCCAGCACCACCATTCAATGTGATCATGGCTGATCATTCTCAATCAGTACCCCGTTCCTGCCTTCTCCCCATACCCCCTGACTCCGCTATCCTTAAGAGCTCTATCTAGCTCTCTCTTGAATGCATTCAGAGAACTGACCTCCACTGCCTTTTGAGGCAGAGAATTCCAGAGAGTCTAGCTAGAAGCTATCTATGGTGGCCTGGTCTAGATAAGGACATAGAACAAATGGTGAAAGAGTGTAGCACATGTCAAGCAGTTGGAAAGAATCCACCCACAGTACCGCTACAGCCATGGAAATGGCCGGTTAGAGCGTGGCAAAGATTACACATTGACTTTGCAGAGTTAGATGAACAACAATTGTTCATTGTGATTGATAGTCACTCCAAGTGGGTTGAGGTGTTTTTGATGGGAAAAAAAACGACATCCAACAAAACGATAGACATTTTGCGAGGGTTGTTTGCGTCCTGTGGATTTCCAGAGGAAATTGTGTCTGATAACCGACCACAATTCTGTTCACAAGAGTTTGCACAATTCATGAAAGGGAATGCTGTAAAACACATTAGAGTAGCTCTATACCATCCCGCTTCCAATGGAGCAGCAGAACGCACAGTGCAAATTGTGAAGCGTACATTAGTCAAACAACTGCTGGATCCAAATCCAAAGAAAAGACAGTTGTCTTTGTTTCACAAACTGGTAACTTTCTGATTACATATCGAAACACACCTCACACCACTACTGGTCAAACACCAGCTGAACTGTTCTTGAAAAGAAAACCCAGAACAAGGTTTTCACTGTTGAAACCAAACTTGGCTCAAACAATAGAAGAGAAACAGGAGAAACAAAAAGCATATCATGACAGAAGTAGAGTAAAGGAAAGGAGTGTTGGGTTGAATCAGAAGGTAAAGGTGAAAAACCATCATCACAAGTGGGTGAAGTGGTTACCTGGAAGAGTAGTGAAAAAGTGCGGACCACGGACATACTTGGTCAAGATGTTTGGAAGTGGAAAGGTGAGAAAAATGCACATTGACCATGTCATGCCTATGCAAGCACAGACAGGGTTGAAATCAGACCAATTAGACGAGTCAGATAATTGGGTTACCACTCATGTACAGGTACCAGATGAACCAGGATTAGTACAAGAAGGTACACAAGTTAGTGAGAGTTTGAATCAGCCTGAAAATGGAGGTTCAAGTGGGGTTGACAGTCAAACAAAATTGACTGATGGACTGGAATCTATGAATGTCGGTCAAAGGAAGGCTTGACTCGATTCAAAATGAGTCCAAGTTGTTCTAAACAGTCAGAAACTTTTGGTCAGGGAAGATATCCAGAAAGAAGGAGAAACCCAGTGGTTAGGTTAAATTTGTGAAGTTATTTCCTGAAATGCACATATCATTGTATATGCAACATATATGCATGATGCCTCATTTTATTCAGGTTATATAAAAGTAAACTATCAGACAAGATTGTAATAATTTCATACTGTTGGTTATATTCAAAACACAATGTCCACCAGGAAATATTTTTTTTATTAGGGTGGAAGGAGTTGTACTAGCGCCACCTTTGGTTGGAGGATTGTAAATGATTGAATAAACCACAGTACAGCTGTGCAGTCATTAACTTGTTATTCTGTGTCTGAGTTCAAGATATCACAGTTTTGATCTAAAAACTGGAGGCGGCCTTCCAAGTATCTCAAACAACAACGAGATGGAGTACAGGGCGGAGATAAAGAGCATAATAACATGGGGGTCAAGGCAACAATTTTTTTATTTCAGCACAAAGAAGGAGCTGGTCATCGACTTCAGGACGCGGAGTAGAGTCCACGCCTCAGTCTGAACCAGTGGTGCTGAGGTGGAGATGGTTAAGTTCCCAGGTGTAAAATCACAAACGACATGGCCTGGTCTGACCAAATCAATATGGTCAACAAAGCACCCTAATGCCTCCACTTCCTCAGAAGACTGAGGAAATCAGGCACGTCCCCAATTACTCTTAGAAATGTTCACAGAATCACCACAGAAAGCATCTTATCAGGATGCATCACAGCTTGGAATGACAACTGCTCTGTCCAGGACTGCAGGAATCTGCAGACGGTTGAAGATTCTGCCCAGGCCATCATGCTAAGCAGCCTCCACCATAGCCTACATCTACATTTTACACTGCCTCAGGGAAGTAGCCAACATAATCACCCCGTCATTCACCCACTCTCTCGGCAGATGATACAAAGACTTGAAGGAACATAGCAAGATTCAAGAAATGCTTCTCCCAGACTATTACCAGACCCTTGACTTGTCCTCATATATGCTAAGTATACATTTCTGATCTTCCAATCTATCTCATTACACTTTTAGTCTTTTTTAAATCTGTATTTTCGCTGAGCTGTAGCACTATATTCTGCACTCTGTTCAACTTCTCTTTTGAGCTACCTGTTGATTTCACCTATGCTATGTTCATCTTGGATAGCATACAAAACAAAGTTTTCCCCTGTATCTTGGTACATATGACAAATATAACCCTATACGAATGTTGAACTTTCCAGTTCTTTGTGATACTTCCCAAAATGCCTATTTGTACCTGGCCTTTGGCCACCAGTCCCAATATTTCCCAATTTGGATTTATAACACTCCTGTTGGACATGTTGGAAAGTTTTCTAGGGTGCAACATAACACAGTTCATTATATTGCACAATTCCATTTAACATCCAACATAACTGTCTAGTTCTACTTAACCCTAATTAGAAACATAGAAAATAGGTGCAGGAGGAGGCCACTTGGCCCTTCGAGCCATTCATTGTGATCATGGCCGATCATCTACAATCAGTAACCTGTGCCTGCCTTCTCCCCATAATCGATTTCCAACACCCTTCTGGGTCCCAACCCAAAACGTCACCTATCCACGTTCTCCAGAGATGCTGCCTGACCCGCTGTTACTCCAGCAATTTTGTGCTTTTTTTTGTAAACGAGCATCTATTCTTTCTTTCAACATTTTGGTGTCGGTCTCAGGATTTGGTGAATCATGGTGGCCAATGGGGATGGGCGTTCACCTTTGTTTTAATGCTTCACTGGCAGCCCTGTGGCTTTTGCAGTGAGTGCATCCTTAGTAAGGGCAGGTGTGGGCCATTCAGCCCCTCTAGCTGGATCTCGCCTCTCAACAAGATCACTGCTGATCTTCCACCTCAATACCAAGCAGTATTATCCCCGAGTCCTTTGACTGCTCTGATATGCAGAAATCAGACAATCTCTGTCCTGAATACAATCAATGAGGAGGTGTGCCAGTCTGTGTGGAGAGGTTTCATGGAAAGGGGGATGCACATGTGAAAATGTGGGCTTTTACTATTTTGTTATTAAACAATCTGATGGGGTGGGTGTGGAAGGGCGAGAGGAAGTTGTGATAGTGAGAGGAAAGTGTGATAGTGAGAGAAGGGGTGGTTAACTGGACTGCACCCAATGTGCAGATGTACTTTGTAATTCGTGCGTCTCTGGAAACCCGACTGGCGACCGTCCCCTTCTCCTTCCGTCCCCCCTCCCCCGGTGGACTGAAAGGAGACTTACTCTCACGGCCATGTAGGCTTCGTCCAGTGTAATGAGCTGGTGCTGGCTGTGGGAGCCCACGGCACACAGCACGCAGATGATCTTCTCATCGTCCTTGCAGTAGAGCGTGATCTCCTGGTTGTGATCCACACATTTCCTCCTCTCCCCATGCTCCACGTTTCCCTTGGTCGGCCCCTGGCTTGCGACGGCGGCCTCCTCCACTTTCACCTCCTCCACCTTCACCTCCTCCTCCACCACCACCACCACTTCTTCCTCCTCCTCCTCCTCCTCCTCCGACTGGGCCTCTCCCTCGCCGCCGCGGGCCGCCGGGTAGTCCCGGAGGCGGTGCTGCCGGTTGCCCGGCTTCTCGTCGTGCTGCCCGGCGTGAGTCTGACAGAAGGAGAGCCTGCAGGAGTTGCAGAACTTGAGGGCCGGCTGCGCCTCGTCCGGCTCACACACGTCGCACAGGCCGTCAGGGGCGGGCTCTTCGCCGGCCTTCAGGCCGCCGCCGCCGCTGCTCGCCATCCGCCGGGCTGCAACAATGTATCCGATCAGTGGACAATGACCTTGCAACAATGTATCCGATCAGTGGACAATGACCTTGCAACAATGTATCCGATCAGTGGACAATGAGACGGCAACAACGTATCGGATCAGTGGACACAGGCGGCAACAATGTATCGGATCCAACCTGCAGCCGCGGCAATGTCTGGGCGACTCCGGCGCTGCAACAATGTGTCAGGCTGCTAAGTATTAAACAACAAATGTATCGACTTCCCGACTTTAGCCGAGGCTTGGCTGGAACCAACCCTCCGCTCCGAAGGCGTCTCGGCCTCCAGTGAAGCCTCCCTGCGGGCCCCGCGGATAATGTTGACCTGTGTCCCGGTACCGCCGCCCCAGGAAGCGGAAAGGTTGAACGTAACTCGCTTCCAAACAAAAAAATATTCGCTCAACTTCCTGGTTTGGCGGCGGTCTCGGCTGATTCCTGAATTGAGAAGGGGAGTCAGATCACCCGCCCACCGTGCGAGCAAGGGAAAGCACCCAGGTTAAAAATCAACATTATTATTGTACATTATTACACAGTGCAACAGAACGTTATGCGCTTTGTGTTTTGCTCAAAATGGTACGCATTTTGGATGGCACTCTGCAGGGCTAACGCCACGCCCCCATTATATGTAGACCAATTATTTAAGATCAAACGCACACAGTATCTCCATTTTGCTTCAACCACTGCATAGAACCATGAGAGGAATCGATCGGATAGACGCACAGAGTGTCTTGCACAGAGTAGGATTATCGAGAACCAGAGGGCATAGGTTTAAGGTGAAGGGGGAAAGATTTCATAGGAATCTGAGGGGTAACTTTTTCACACAAAGGGTGATGGGTGTATGGAACCAGCTGACGGAGGAGGTAGGGACTTTTGCAACTTTTAAGAAGTAATTGGACAGGCACATTGATAGGACAGGTTTAGAGGGCTATGGACTAAACGCAGGCATGTGGGACTAGTGCAGATGGGACATGTTGGGCGGTGTGGGCAAGTTGAGCCAAAGGGCCTGTTTCCACACTACGACTCTATGACACTGCTTTGCGCAGGTCCCCTTTAATCTCCGTGTCTCTCCCTAATGAACTAGTGACTGGGTCAATAACTCTTCCAAAGAGGTTTCCATTTGTCTTTGTGTTTGAGATAATTCTCAATGGCGGCGCTATCATATCATATCATATATATATACAGCCGGAAACAGGCCTTTTCGGCTGTGACTGGAGTCAATGGTGGGGGCAGGTGGGGTGAGGCTGGTTTGTGCGATGGGCTGGACTACATCTGCAACCCTCTTGTGGTCTTCCGAAGGGCACTTGCCAAACTAGCTGTGATGCATCTGTGGAAGTTGGACATGACAAATTTTTGAGGAAGTGGAGGCATTGATGTGGTTTTGTTGGCTGCAGACTGGAGGCTATTGTAGATGGCGGTAAGGATCTGAGTATATCGCGGGTAGCCCAAAGCGACAGGTGTTCTGGTGTGTGTGCTTTTAGAAACCTGTCCACGAGATCTCTAATAAACTAACAGGTAAAGTCTGTGCCGTCTCTGATTATTGTCATCCAACTGACTGCGAACGCGAAGTCGAACTCGACAGTTTCTTGCCTTACCTTCAATATTGTTAGTCTAGGGCGAATTGTTGGTGATATTTACAGGTAGGAACCTGACGCTTCCGATCATCTCCCTCTCCTTTGGCACCATTGGTGTTGACTGGTGCATGTACACAATTCCAATTCCTGAAGTCCTTTAGCCTCTCTGGCCCTTATCATATCATATCATATATCATATATATACAGCCGGAAACAGGCCTTTTCGGCCCACCAAGTCCGTGCCGCCCAGCGATCCTCGTACATTAACACTATCCTACACACACTAGGGACAATTTTTACATTTACCCAGCCAATTAACCTACATACCTGTACGTCTTTGGAGTGTGGGAGGAAACCGAAGATCTCGGAGAAAACCCACGCAGGTCACAGGGAGAACGTACAAACTCCTTACAGTGCAGCACCCGTAGTCAGGATCGAACCTGAGTCTCCGGCGCTGCATTCGCTGTAAAGCAGCAACTCTACCGCTGCGCTACCGTGCCGCCCATGAATGTGATGCCAGACATGAATGTTATTTCCTGACTACTTCCTAATTTCTGGGGCAGTTATGAACAGGCAATATATTGTCATTGTTGGCAACATCCACGTATCATGAATTAATAGATGAAAGAGAAGCAGCAGAAACTTTGGAAGTCCCCTTGGCTTGCTCATGTATTGGTGCTGATTGCTACACTCATACAAAACTCAACAATGTCATCACCATTGCTGCCAATTGCCACCCAATTCTCACCTCCACATGGTTCATATTTTGCTCTTCCCTTTCAGAATCTCACGGTCCCTGTGTCAGGGGACGACCTACCAACAAACATCCATTATAAACCCGCAGACTCCTATAACTATCTTAACTGTACTTCCTATCCTCCATGTCTCCTGTCAGGATGCTATTCTATTCTCTCAGTTACTGTCCTGTTTACTCTAATGATTAGACTTGCCTCTGAGATGTTGCCTTTCTCCCTGAACTATGGTTTCCTTTAAACAATGCATGACAGAGACTTTTATCACATTTACTATATTACACCTCAGCAATCACCCCCTCTCCCTCTGGACAGAGCAATAAAGAGTTTCTCATCTACCTAATAAGGAAGGCACTTACCTTCCACCCCACTGGCCTCCACATTCAAAGGATCATCCTTCACGATTCCACACCAGGGATACCTTCCCTTTCCCTTCCCGCCCTTTCAGCATTTTGAAGGGACCATTCCATTTACAATTCCCTGGTCTGCTCTTCCATCCCCACCTCTTCCATCAAGTTATACTTTTCCCATCCATCCACTTCTTCCCTTCCTACTATCAAGAGACCCAAACTGTCCACACGGGTGAAGCAGTAATTCACTTGCACTTCTCCCAATCTCATGCATTTAGGAATCACAATGGGTCTCTCTTCTAGACTGCAGTAACAAAACTCAAGTTGGGTTAGGGCTTTGTGGAGCACCTGTTTCAGCCCACAGGGCCAACTCAGGGCTTCCTATAATTTACCATCCCATTCCAACTCTGAGCTATCCACCTGCAGCTTCCTGTATTGTTGTAACAACTCCCAATATAAGCTTAAGGAAGAGCATCTCATCCTCTGTCCATGCACATTGTGGCCTTCCATATTTAACGTTGAATTACAACTTCAGGTAACTCGCTTTCTCTGGTTCTATCAGTACTATCCAGTTCTGCTGTGGGTCAATGATCTGTGCGATGAGCCAACTTGTGGAACTTGGAGTCAGCACTCATCTGTGCAACTGGTACCCTCGACTTCCTGGCCAACAGACCCCAATCATTGAGGATAGGGGACAAATCCACAACAATGGTGGTACACAAAGACGCGTTCAGCCCCTTACTTTACTCCTTGTACACCCACGATGGTGTAGCCAAATACAAACCCAATTCAATTTACAAATTCGCAGAAGACTCCACCATTCTGGGCTGGATATCAATTAATGTCGAGAAGGAGAACAAGAGGGAGATTGAGAACCTGGTGACCTAGTGTTTAGACAACAACATTTCTTTCAATGTCAGGAAGACAAAGAAGATAGTGATCGACTTCACGAAGCGAAGCAGTACACATACCCCGGAATGCATTGATGGCACTGAAGCAGGTCTCAATATTATTTTTTTATAATTTCAGATAACTCGCCCTTCCAGTTTGTTGAAAAGTAATCCACCTGCAACAAGACTTATTTCCACTTCTTTCCATCCTGCTTCCTGCAAAGACTATCTCCTACTCCCAAATCCTCCGTCTACGCCGCATCTGCGCCCAAGATGAGGTTTTCCACACCAGGACATCAGAGATGTCCTCATTCTTTAGGGAACGGGAGTTCCCTCTTCCTTCATAGATGCGGCCCTCACACGTGTCTCCTCAGTATCCTGCAGCTCCCCCTCCCCTTACTCGCAACAGGGACAGAGTCCCCCTAGTCCTTACCTTTCACCCCATCAGCCATCGCATACAACACATAATCCTCTGACATTTTTTGCCACCTCCAACAGGATCCCACCACTAGTCACATCTTCCCATCTCCACCCCTTTCCGCCTTCTGCCTTCCCTCCTCAACTCCCTGGTTAATTCATCCCTTCCCATCCCCCTCCTCAGGTACCTTCTCCTGCAACTGTCCCTATACCTCCTCCCTGGACTCTGTCCAGGGATCCCGACAGTCCTTTCAGATTAGGCAGATGTTCACTTGCACCTCCTCCAACCTCATCTACTGTACCCGTTGTTCAAGATGTGGACCATACATTGGCAAGACCAAACGTAGACTGGGCAATCGTTTTGCTCAGTCTGTCTGGACCTACCTGATCTCCTGGTTGCTAAACACTATAATTCTCCTTCCCATCCCCACACTAACTTTTCCGACCTAGATCTCCTCCATTGTCAGTGAGGATAAACGCAAATTGGAGGAAGAGCATCTCCTATTTCGCTTGGACAGCTTACAATCCAGTGGTATGAAAATGATTTCTCTAACTTCAAGTAACCCCTGCATTCCCTCTCCCTCCATCCCTCCCCCACCCAAGTCTTTCATTCCCACCTAGCTACAGCTAACAATGACCTGATTCCTTTATCATTGTTACCTTTTTACATATCTTATATTCATTTGTTCTTTATCTCTCTACATCATCGTCTACAACTCTTATTCCCCTTTCCAGTGACTTTCAGTCTGAAGAAGGGTCTCGACCCGAAAAGTCACCCATTCCTTCTCTCCGGAGTTGCTGCCTGTCCCGCTGAGTTGCTCCAGCATTTTGTGTCTATCTTCGGTTTAAACCAGCATCTGCAGTTCCTTCCTACACATTACTTATTTATTTATCTCTATGTAATCTGTGCGGCATTTCCAGACTTCTCTTTTGTTTCAGACTATCAGCAACTCTATCTTCTGCATCTCACAGTTCCAATATTTTCTGTTTGTTTTTTTTCCCCCCATTTGTCCTTGTTCAGTTCCCTCTAATTATATTTCTGCAGGCAAATAAAAACATAGAAACATAGAAAATAGGTGCAGGAGTAGGCCATTCGGCCCTTCGAGCCTGCACCACCATTCAATATGATCATGGCTGATCATCCAGCTCAGTAATCTGTACCTGCCTTCTCTCCATACCCCCTGATCCCTTTAGCCACAAGGGCCACATCTAACTCCCTCTTAAATATAGCCAATGAACTGGCCTCAACTACCTTCTGTGGCAGAGAATTCCACAGACTCACCACTCTCTGTGTGAAGAAATGTTTTCTCATCTCGGTCCTAAGCTGTGACCCCTGGTTCTGGACTTCCCCAACATCGGGAACAATCTTCCCGCATCTAGCCTCTCCAACCCCTTAAGAATTTTATATGTTTCAATAAGATCCCCCCTCAGTCTTCTAAATTCCAGCGAGTATAAGCCTAGTCTATCCAGTCTTTCTTCATATGAAAGTCCTGTCATCCCAGGGATCAATCTGGTGAACCTTCTCTGTACTCCCTCTAAGGCTAGAATGTCTTTCCTCAGATTTGCCAGCAGCAAATCAGACGTGCTTAATGAGGTGGCACTGAAACATTGTCTCACCTCTGCAAGGGTTTCCGCCTTATCGTCCTCTCCACCCCACCACCTCTCTCCAACTTAAAACATGTTTGTTTGCTCAGTTTTATGGTTCTGACAAAAAATGTTTACGTGAAATATCTACTTTTTGTCTCTTTTTGCAGATGCCGAGACCTACCTGTGTGTTTCCAACACACCTTGGGTTACAAATGACCTGACTGAAGAAAATCCAACATTGTACAAATTTCTCCCATACAATATTAAAAGCATTTTACAAGTAATAATAATAATAATAATTATTATTATTATTACTTGTAATAATAGCAATACTTGTTACTTGTAATAATTACATTATTTGTAATAATAATAACAATTTATTATTCTCCTAACATTCTCCATAAATTAATTAATGTAGCCAGTCATTAGTGAATAACATGAAACTGACTAATAATAACTAATAATTTTTTTAATTCTTATTATTAATAATAATAATAGTAATAATAACAATTTATTATTATTATTAATAATAATAAAAATTATTATTATAATTATAATTATAATTTAAAAAATTGTTATTAGTCAGTTTCATGTTATTCACTAACGACTGGCTACATTAATTTATTTATGGAGAATGTTAGGGTGATTATTTAATGAAATGAAAATTTTATGATAAGTGTATGTAGAGAGATACGATATGACTGTGTAGAAAACAAACGTTTCTGACTTAAGGAGAAATCGGTTCAGGGAATGTTCTCAGGAACAGGATGCTTATGTGTTCCAAGGACTTCCAGCATTTAGTTTTTATTTCAGGTTTCCAGCATGTTATATGAAATTTCTAGCATTTCTTTCCAGACCAACCAGTGAGGAAAGGGGACAAATCATCCTCCACGATAATCCTCAACATTGGTGCTCCGTAAGGATGCGTTCTCAGCCCCCTTCTATACTCCTCGTACACCCTCGACTGTGCAGCCATGTATAAATCAAATTCAATTTACAAATTCCCCGATGACTCCACCAATGTGGGCTGGATATCAAATAATGATGAGTCGGAATACAGGAAGGAGATTGAGCACCTCGTGTGCTGGAGTCGAGACAACAACCTTGCTCTCAACGTCAGCAAGGCAAAGGAGATAGTGATTGACTTCAGGAAGTGCAGCAGGAAAATAACTGCAGATGCTGGTTCAAATTGAAGGTGGACACAGAATGCTGGAGAAACTCAGCGGGTCGGGCAGCATCTCAGGAGAGAAGGAATGGGTGACGTTTCGGGTCGAGACCCTTCTTCAGTCTGAAGAAGGGTCTCGACCCGAAACGTCACCATTTCTTCTCTCCTGAGATGCTGCCTGACCCGCTGAGTTACTCCAGCATTTTGTGTCTACCTTCAGGAAATGTAGCTTCCCAACACATACCCCAGTTTGCATTGACAGCACCAAAGGGGAGATGGTTGAAAACGTCATATTCCTAGGAGTAAATATCACCAACGACTTCTCCTGGACCACCCATTTGAAACAATGACCAAGGAAGCACACCAACGCTTCAACTTCCTAAGAAGGCTTAGGAAGTTCGGCATGTCCCCAACAACCCTCACCAACTTCTACAGATGCGCCATAGAAAGCATTTTATCGGGATGCATCACAGCATGGTTTGGGAACAGCTCCATCCAAGACTGCAAGAAATTGCAGAGAGTTGTGGAAGCAGCCCAGACCATCACACAAACCAACCTCCCTACCACTGACTCCATTTATAACTCATGCTGCCTCGGCAAGGCCAGCAGCATAATCAAGGACCAGTCTCACCCTGGCCGCTCCCTCTCTCCCCTCTCCCATCGGGCAAAAGGTATAAAAAAGCAAAACCTCCAGATTCAAGGACCCGCTAAGGGCAGTCATGGTGGCGCAGTGGTAGAGTTGCTGCCTTACAGCGAATGCAGCACCGGTGACCCAGGTTCGATACCGACTACGGGTGCTGTCTGTATGGAGTTTGCACTTTCTCCCCGTGACCTGCTTGGGTTTTCTCTGAGATCTTCGGTTTCCTCTCACACTCCAAAGATGTACAGATTTGTAGGTTAATTGGCTTGGTAAATGTAAAAATTGTCCCTAGTGGGTGTAGGATAGTGTTAATGTGCGGGCATCACTGGTCGGTGCGGACCCGGTGGGCAGAAGGGTCTGTTTCTGCGCTGTATCTCTAAAACTAAAAACTAAAAACTAAAGCTGACAGTTTCTTCCCAGCTGTTATCAGTCCTGAACTACTATCTACCTCATGAGGGACCCTCGGACTATCTTTGATCGGACTTTACTGGCTTTACCTTGCACTAAACGTTATTCCCTTATCATGTAAGATAAGGGACATCACACTGCGAATGGCTTGATTGTAATCATGTATTATCTTCCCACTGGCTGGTTAACACGCAACAAAAGCTTTTTACTGTGCACACGACAAGAAACTAAACTGAACTGAAAATGTTATGGTGTAGGAAAAAAACTGCAGATGCTGGTTAAGATCGAAGGTAGACACACAATGCTGGAGTAACTCAGCGGGTCATGCAGCATCTCGGGAGAGAAGGGATGGGTGACATTTCGGGTCACAACGTCTCAACCCGAAACGTCACCCATACCTTCTCTCCTGAGATGCTGCATGACCCGCTGAGTTACTCCAGCATTGTGAAAATGTTACGGATCAGTTTGGCTGGCATCTATTAACAGATAATTGCTAGAATTTTGAAACATAGAGGACTGAACATCTTGAGAATTTTCAGTTGTTGAAAGAAAGCAATTCTGGATTCGTAAAAGGTTGGTCATGCGTCATGAATTCAATTGATTTCATGAAGGGTTTATTAAAGTGATGGACAATGGAATGTCTATGCACGATAGTAATATGAAATTCCAGAAGGCACTTGACTAAGGACTGGCATTGAGGGACAGTCTGCTAAAGTTGCAAGAACTGAATATAATTCATCAACCTGATTTGGAAACTGTCTGAGTGGCAGGAGACAAAGAGGAACGATTTGTTACCAGTGGTGTGACTTTGCTGATCATTCGTTAGCTTTGTTGGTGGTTGAAAGTCATATACCCGAGTCTGCTGATTTCAAAGGAAGGGAATTTTGGAAGCAATGCTGAAGTATATTTTATATCAAAAAGAGCTATGAATGGATTAACCATAGGTGCAAAATGGTGGCAAATAGCTTTCAATGGTGATGGAAGGAAGACACTAAATGCTGGAGTAACTCAGCGGGTCAGGCAGCATCTCAGGAAAGAAGGAATGGGTGACGTTTTGGGTCGAGACCCTTCTTCAGACCGATGTCAGGAGAGGGGGTGGGACAAAGATAGGATGTAGTAGGAGATAGGAAGACTAGTGGGAGAACTGGGAAGGGGGAGGGGAAAGAAAGGGACAGAGGAACTATCTGAAGTTAACCAACCTGATCTCACGGTGGCTCAGCACTTCAACTCCCCTTCCCATTCCCAATCTGACATTTCTGTCCTGGGCCTCCTCCACTGTCATATTGAGGCCCAGCGTAAATTGGAGGAACAGCATCTCATATTTCGCTTGGGCAGTTTACACCCCAGCGGTATGAACATTGACTTCATAACTTCAGATAGTGTAGGAAAATAACTGCAGATGCTGGTACAAATTGAAGGTATTTATTCACAAAATGCTGGAGTAACTCAGCAGGTCAGGCAGCATCTCAGGAGCGAAGGAATGGGTGACGTTTCGGGTTTCGAGACCTGAAACGTCACCCATTCCTTCTCTCCTGAGATGCTGCCTGACCTGCTGAGTTACTCCAGCATTTTGTGAATAAATACCTTCGATTTGTACCAGCATCTGCAGTTATTTTCTTATTTTATCTTTGTATGCTTTGTTGTGCCCGGGGATGGGGTGGTTTGGGTAGGAAGGGTCAAGTTGACCAGGGAGTTACGGAGGGAACGATCTCTGCGGAACACAGAAAGGGGAGGGGATGGGAAGATATGGCCAGTGGTGGGGTCCTGTTGGAGGTGACGGAAATGTTAGAGTGCCGTAGTGAGGCACACCGGAAATTGGAGGAACAGCACCTCATATTTCGCTTGAGCAGCTTGCAGCCCAATGAACATTGACTTCTCCAACTTTAGATAGTTCCTCTGTCCCTCTCTTCCCCTCCCCCTTCCCAGTTCTTCCTCTATCTTCTTGTCTCCACCTATATCCTTCCTTTGTCCCGGCCCCCTGACATTAGTCTGAAGAAGGGTCTCGACCCGAAACATCACCCATTCCTTCATAACTTCAGATAGTTCCTCTGTCCCTCTCTTTCCCCTCCCCCTTCCCAATTCTCCCGCTAGTTTTCCTGTCTCCAACTACATCCTATCTTTGTCCCGCTGCCTCCTCTAACATCAGTCTGAAGAAGGGTCTCGACCCGAAACGTCACCCATTCCTTCTCTCCTGAGTTGCTGCCTGACCCGCTGAGTTACTCCAGCATTTTGCGTCTACCTTCGATTTAAACCAGCATCTGCAGTTTTTTTCCTACACATCCTTCAATGGTGATGGATGTGAGCTCACCTTGAGAACACTTTCTAAATGGCGATAAACAGCAAAAAAATAAGATCCAAAGAGATTTAGGGGTGAAAATGCTTACAAATCATTAAAATGACAAAGGGAGATGCAGGAGTCTGGTAGTCTGGGAGTCTGGTGGTTTAATTACAGAGCCCAACATTGGGAGCCTGGAACATTGATACGGAGTCATGAGTTCAAATCTTGCGATGGTAATTGTAGAAGCAAATTTGAAATGGAATGGATCGTACAAGGTGGTTGGAAAATAAACATTTTTCATGCATTTGGACAGATATAACCATTCTATAATTCTGATTTTAAGGATGCTGGTATTTAATTGTATTCTGATTGCTTGGAAACCATTATAGGTGAAGTACATAGTTGTGGCAGGAGAGCTCTCGTGGGACTTGAAAGGTATAGCATACATTGAACTGGTTCAGTCCATTTAAATGTAAAATTAGCAATTTCCACTGCATTTGACCTCATGTCAGGAGCGTATAGACATGAATATAAAGTGCCACTGGAAGCTAATTACAGTCATTACCAAGAACTGCTGACACACTAAATGAATGATGGATGAGAATTGTGACTAGCGTAAGAGAGTGAATGACAGTGGAATGTCTGAATTAATATTAGGTGTGGGGCTGACTCATTATTGTGTTTGAGGCAGTTGGAGTTGATGGCAATTACTTCTCACCCTTAATGAGTTCACCCTTTGCCACTGTGTCAAATGCCAACAATTATACTTTTATACAGTTATGCATTTATACTTTATCGCTTTGAACTTTTAACAACGGCATTATCAAGCAAAACATCACAATGAGCAGAGGCAACTGGAAGATTGTTCAAGTTTTAAATATAGGCCTAAAGGAAGAGAGTGAGAGTGGGGGCAAGATCAAGGGAATTGCAGGGCTCAGTTGCTGAAGAATGCTGGGTAACTCAGTGGGCCAGGCAGCATCTCTGGAGAAAAGGCATAGAAACATAGAAAATGGGTGCAGGAGGAGGCCATTTTGGCCCTTCGAGCCAGCACCACCATTCACTGTGGTCATGGCTGACCATCCACAATCAGTAACCTGTGCCTGCCGTCTCCCCATATCCCTTGATTCCGCTAGCACCTAGAGCTCTATCTAACTCTCTTTTAAATTCATCCAGCGAATTGGCCTCCACTGCCTTCTGTGGCAGAGAATTCAACAAATTCACAACTCTCTGGGTGAAAAAGTCTTTTCTCATCTCAGTTTTGAATGGCCTCCCCTTTATTCTTAGACTGTGGCCCCTGGTTCTGGACTCCCCCAACATTGTCCAGCCATTTTATAATTGTATACGTTTATATAAGATCCCCTCTCATCCTTCTAAATTCCAGTGAATACAAGCCCAGTCTTTCCAATCTTTCCTCATATGACAGTCCTGCCATCCCCGGGATTAACCTCATGAACCAAAGCTGCACTGCCTCAATAGCAAGGATGTCCTTCCTCAAATTAGGAGACCAAAACTGCACACAATACTCCAGCTGTGGTCTCACAAGGGCCCTGTACAACTACAGAAGGACCTCTTTACTCCTATACGCAAATCTTCTCGTTATGAAGGCCAACATGCCATTAGCTTTGCCTGCTGTACCTGCATGTTTACTTTCAGTGACTGGTGTATGAGACCCAGGTCTCGTTGCACTTCCCTTTATCCTAATCTGACACCATTGAGATAATAATCTGCCTCCTTGTTCTTGCAGCCAGAGTGGATAACCTCACATTTATATACATTGTACTGCACCTGCCTTGCATTTGCCCACTCACTCAACCTGTCCAAGTCACCCTGCAACCTCCTAGCATCCTCTTTGCAGTTCACACTACCACCCAGCTTTGTGTCATCTGCAAATTTGCTAGTGTTACTTTAATTCCATCATCCAAATCATTCATATATATTGTAAATAGTTGCGTCCCCAGCACCGAGCCTTGCGGCACTCCACTCGCCACTGCCTGCCATTCTGACAGGGACCCGTTTATTCCTACTCTTTGTTTCCTGTCTGCAAATCAATTCTCTATCCATGTCAATACCCTACCCCCGATATCATGTGCTCTCATTTTACCCACTAATCATCTGTGTGGGACCTTATCAAAGGCTTTCTGAAAGTCCAGAAACACTACATCCACTGGCTCTCCTTCATCCATTTTACTTGTCACATCCTCAAAAAATTCCAGATTAGTCAATGAGGATTTCCCTTTCATAAATCCATGCTGACTTGGACCTATCCTTTTACTGCTATCCAAATGCGCAGTTATTACTTCTTTAATAATTGACTCCAGTATCTTCCCCACCAGTAATGTCAGATGCTGCATGACCCGCTGAGTTACTCCAGCATTGTGTGTCTAATAATTCCCCGTTTTCTCTCTCGCTCCTTTCTTGAAAGGTGGGATAACTTTAGCTACCTTCCAATCCACAGGAACTGATCTTGAATCTATAGAACATTGGAAAATGATCACCAATGTGTCCTCAATTTCTAGAGCCACCTCCTTGATTACCCTGGGGATCATCAGCCTTCAGTCCCATCAGTCTATGCAATACTATTTCTCGCCTAATGCAAATTTCTTTCAGTTCTTCTGTCTCCCTAGATCCTCTGTCCTCTAGTACATCTGGGAGATTGTTTGTGTCTTCCTTAGTGAAGACATAACCAAAGTACCTGTTCACCTCTTCTGCCATTTCCTTGTTCCCCATAATAATTTCACCTGTTTCTGCCTTCAGGGGACCCACATTTGGCTTTACTAATCTTTTTCCCTTAACATACCTAAAGAAGCTTTTACTATCCTTCTTTGTATTCTTGGCCAGCTTATCGTCATACTTCATCTTTTCACCCCGAATTGCCCTTTTTGTTACCTTCTGTTGCCCTTTGAAAGTTTCTCAATCCTCTGGCTGCCTGCTACTCTTTGCTATGTTATACATCTTTTCTTTTAGTTTTACTCGATCTCTAACTTCTCTTGTCAGCCACGGTTGCCTCTTGCTCCCCTTAGAATCTTTCTTCCTCTTTGGAATGAAATGATCCTGCATCTTCTGGATTGTACCCAGAAATTCCTGCCATTGCTGTTCTGCCGTCATTCCTGCTGGGATCCTTTTCCTGTTGACCTTGGCCAGCTCCTCTCTCATGCCTTCATAATCCCCTTTGTTCAACTGCAACACTGACACTTCTGATTTAACCTTCTCCCTCTCAAATTGCAGATTAAAACTTATCATATGATGGTCACTACCTCCTAGCGGTTCCTTTACCTTGAGTTCCCTTATTAAATCTGGTTCATTGGACAACACTAAATCCAGAATTGCCTTTTCTCTGGTAAGCTCCAGTACAAGCTGCTCTAAGAATCTGTCTCGGAGGCACTCTACAAACTCCCTTTCTAGGTGACATTTCGGGTCGGGACCCTTCTTCAGTCTGAAAGGAGTTTAATTTGGCATGTGTGATGCCACATACCATGCCCCCACATCCGGACCAAACTCAGATCCTGGGGGGACAGGGCTTTCTCCATCGCTGCTCCCACCCTATGGAACTCACTACCCCAAACCGTCAGAGACTCCTCCACACTCACCACATTCAAAACATCACTGAAGTCTCACCTGTTCAGCACTGCCTTCAACCACTGAAGGTCACCTCATCTTCTGTCTCCTTTCTCTGTTCGTTTACTTATTTATCTATTTATTCACTTCCCTATGTTCTCTAAATCCCTGTAAAGCGTCTTTGAGTATATGAAAAGCGCTAATAAAATGTAATGCATTATTATTATTATTATTACTTTAGTAAGATGAATCTAAAGGCAGATTATTATCTTAATAGAGAAAGGTTGCAGATGAGTTAAGTGCAGTGGGAAGTAGTTATGTAATGGGATCTAGGTATTCGTATGCACAGAGCACATAAAAAGTTAGCAGGGAGGTGGAACAAATAGTTAGGAAGGAAAAAGGGCCTTTATTGACTGTTACTTTAGAGTTCAGAAGTAGGGAAGTTTCGTTACAATTATGCGCATTTGATGTACTGTGCACAGCTTTGGTCCCCTTATCTAAGAAAATATATACTAACATTGGAGGCAGTTCAAAGGAGACCCACCTGGTATGTCTATATTGCCCTATCAGAAACATGGAAAACAATTAGAAATATATTCTTTGCGGTTAGAAGAATGAGGGAGAAACTCATTGAAACATGTAAGATCCTCAGGAGGCATGACATGGTAGATGTCAAGATATTCCCACTTGCAGGAGAATCCAAAAAAGGGGATTCAGTTACAAGCTTAGGGGACAGCCATTTAAAATGGAGATTACAGTAACTTTGTGTAGAATTTTTAGATTATTTTAGATTTAGAGATACAGCGCGGAAACAGGCCCTTCGGCCCACCAGGTCCACGCTGCCCAGCGATCCCCGCTGCCTAACACTGTCCTACACACACGAGGGACAATTTTTTTTTACATTTGCCCAGCCAATTAACCTACAAACCTGTACGTCTTTGGAGTGTGGGAGGAAACCGAAGATCTTGGAGAAAACCCACGCAGGTCACGGGGAGAACGTACACACTCCGTACAGACGGCGCCCGTAGTCAGGATCGAACCTGAGTCTCCGGCGCTGCATTCGCTCTAAGGCAGCAACTCTACCGCTGCGCCAACGTGCCGATCCCCTGCAGTTCTCCACCCTGGAGGGTCGTGGAGGCTGGTTCTTTGTTGGCGGCGTAACGCTCTGAGTTTTTAAAGGTCAGGGAATTGAGGGCACAGAGGAGGAGATGAGGTTTGGGATGGAGCAGCCTCCTCATACTGGACATAGGGCAGGCCTGAGGGGCTGAGTAGCCTACTCCTGCTCCTATATTCTTATGAATGACAAGAGTAATTAAAATTTGGGCTTAGCCAGAGGCCAAAACTGGAGCATATTAGGTCTCAGAAGGTTGCGGAACTTGATGGGGAGAATGGAGGAATATAAAAAACAGACTTTTCTTTGTTTTGCTGTATTCTTTTCAAAACAGAGGAAATGTAGTTACACTGTGTCTCCAATGAATAGTTATTGATACAAAAAATAATTTGAATTGAAAATACTGGTTCTTGCAGTGAAGGAGTTTTTTAGACCCTAGTTTGGTGGTCTGGCAGGTAGACCTAATTATCATTTTTCTCGCAGACTGATTGGACAATTTATATGTTTTTAAAAACTCCAACGGTTGCTGGGAATATTCAGCAAGCCAGGCAGCATCGATGGAGGAAGAAGCAGAGTTATTGGTTTCAGGCCAGGCTGCTTTCTCAAACTAATAAAGACCTTATAATTCAAACATGTTTGCAGTTGCTGAGAAAGGGGGAGGGTGGAGAGGACAAAGGGAATGTCTGTGGGAGGATTGGGAGCAAGGGGAATCAAATGAGGTCAGAGATGGTGGTGCTGGCTGAGAGAGGGTGGCGAAAAAAGGCTTATTAAATTGGAGAGGATGCAAATAAAAGTTGAAAGCAGAAGAGGAGAGAGATAAAAAGGCAAAGTTAAAATTAAAGAATTCTGGAAATGTAGGCAAAACTCTGCAGACGCTGGAATTTTAAATAAAAGTATGACATGCTGGAAATATTCAACAGGGTAAAGTTAATGATACAAATTGATGACCTATGTTTAAAGACTAGAGGGCATCGCCTTATGATAAAAGGGGCAAAGTTTCAAGGGGAGGTATGGGGCCCATTTTTTACACAGAAGGGGACTGGGTGGCTGGAGTGCGTGCTGTAGAAGGTAGTAATGGAGGCAGATACAATAGTGACCTTTAGATAGGCATAAGGATATGCAGGAAATGGAGGGAATATGGACCATGAGGACTACGTCAGAAGATCCTTCATGACTGAGAACTGTTGGTGAGTGATTTTTTCTAGGTACAGTGAGGAGGGGGATTAACAGTCACCAGGGGTCTACATATAACAACACATCATTATTTAAATAAGTATATCTATATGAACATATAAGGGTGTATGAGTATTCTTGTATTAATATCTGATACTTGATAAATATTGATTAGGGAATGGGGGTAGGATTAAATAAGTTCACACTTCTTCCTACTCCTTTTCGCACATGTTAAGTAATGGATGAAATTCCTTGTATTTCTTCTGTTTTTTTTGTTTATTTTGTTTTTTAATTGATGTCTTTTAACATGTTCGAAATAAAATAAAATGGAAATGAAAAGTGTCCAGACCTGATGCTGTACATGACTGCTTTCTTAAACCTGCACAGACCAACTAGCTGGAGTTTTTTGCGGACATATTCAACCTCTTGTTACTAAGGTTTGACGTTCCCACCTGCTTTAAAAGTGTATTAATAATACCAGTGCCAAGAAGAGTAAGGTGACGCGCCTCAATGGCAACCGACCGGTGGCACTAACATCCATGGTGCTGAAGTGCTTTGAGAGATTGATTATGGCACATATCTTCTGACTTTGTACGCTGTGGACTTCAGGGCTTAACACTGAACTAACCAATTTCAGATCCCAGACTTGTCCCAACTGACCAATTCTGATGGAACCTTACTAATCTGAAACACAACTCTATTTTTTCCTCTGTAGATGCTGCCTGCCTTGCTGACTATTTCCAGTATTGGTTTATTTGAGATTTCTAGCATTTGCAGCATTTTGCAGCAACCTACACCCAGAGACATTTCTCTTTGCCCTTTTTTCCCTCTCTCCATCTCCATTTTCATTTATCCACTTTTATTGACAACTCCTTCAGCCAAATCAGCTGCAAATAATGTCCTCACCAGCCTCTCTCAGCCAACACCTGCACCTCTTACGTGGGGCTGGCTCAGAGAATGTGCACCACTCCTGGTTTCCATCCCATCAGATATTCCCTTTGTTCCCTCTTTCCCTGCGGCATGAAACATGTTTGATTTCCAAGTGTTCTCAGTTGTGGCGAGAGCCCAATGAACTGAATCAATAACTGTGCATCTCCCCACAGATGCTGCCTGACCTGCTGACTTTGTTTGTGCATATTCCAAGAGCTGTGGGGTTTTTTTTGGCTTCGAAAGTGGTGCACATTATCTGTGGAATTCTCTGCCTCAGAAGGCAGTGGAAGCCAATTCTCTGGATGCTTTCAAGAGAGAGCTAGATAGAGCTCTTAAAGATAGCAGAGTCAGGGGGTATGGGGAGAAGGCAGGAACGGGGTACTGATTGCAAATGATCACTCATGATCACATTGAATGGCGGTGCTGGCTCGAAGGGCCGAATGGCCTCCTCCTGCACCTATTGTCTATTGTCTATTGAAAATAAAATACTGGTTTTGTGCTAGGAATGTAAGTCAATAAATAATCAAGGTCCCTTTTAGTTGGCGATTCCTCACCTTCCTTTATAATTCAAATAAAAGCACATTTTTTGCATCCAATTAGTTACTCTTGGAATCTCAATAGTGACCCAAGGATGAAATATGTCGTGAGCTGCCATGATCTTCTGCAAACCTGGATACAGCTGGTTGCTTTGAATGTTCTCAGTTCTGGTTTCAATAAACATTTTAATTAAATGATTTGCTTTGTGTTTCAGTCAATCAGCAGGTTTCGGATCCAGTGTGAGAGAGTGAGCTGCCTTGTGCTGATCTCTCTTTACAACCGCGCGGTTGCCATGGTGCTTACATTGATACATGCGTTGCAAAGCCGGCGATACTTTGAACGTGGATTTGTATTAATGACTTCCAGGCTGAATTCCGTCTCATTTCCTCCCTTGCTCTCTCGGTTTTCCCGCACTGTATGCCAGTCACATTGTGAAGACAGCAAAGTGCACTGTTCCCAGCCACCAAATGCCTGAGCTGGTAGAAGCACTAACAGATCTATGTCAAACGGGCATGGGGTCGAGGATTGCTCCAATGGCTCGTAAACGTTTTCCAGGCAGCCGTTTCGGCACACTACTGAGGGAAGCCTGTCCTGCAGATGTTTCATTCACAGCACTGCATTAGGAGTAAAAGTGTAGAGGAAAGACAGCCAGTGTAAAGAGCGAGAGAAAGGGGTGAGACAGAGACTGGTAGATGGTAGGTGGAACCAGATTGGGGAGGTGGGGGGGGGGGGGGGGGGGGGGGGGGTTAGTGATGGGCAGACAGGGTCAGGTGGGGAAGGGGTGAGTGTTGACCAGAAGTTAAACCGAGCCCCTGTCTGCCTTCCCATGTGGATGTAAAGGAACCCATCGTTTAAAAAATGGTCCCGACCTGAACCATCACCTGCCCATTCCCTCCACACTGAGTTCCTCTTGCCACTTGTGCTTTGTTCAAGATTCTAGCATCTGTAGTTCCTCATGTCTCCACTGTTTCTTGGGCTGGATCCTGCTCGACGGTGGCCAATGGTTCCATGCGGAACCACCAGTCCTTCCTCTTCGCTGTCCAGCCAGTCTGGGCACTGAAGTGTGCAGGTCAATGATAAACTGGCGAATGGGCACGGTGGCGCAGCAGTAGAGCTGCTGCCTTACAGCGCCAGAGACCTGGGTTCGATCATGACCACGGCTGCTGTCTGTCTTCCTGTGACAGCGTAGCTTTTCTCCGGGTGCTCCGGTTTCCTCCCGCATTCCCAAGATGTGCAGGTTTGCAGGTTAATTGGCTTCGGTAAATTTCCCCTCGTGTGTAGGATTGGATCACACAGAATGTGTGCACGGCTGATTGTACAGGTGGTCGATGGTCAACGCACACTCGGTGGGCCGAGGGGCCTGTTTCCACACTGTAGCACTGAACTAAATGCATCTTGTAGTGTCTGTGCCAACTGACTCACTACCAAGTTCAGGAATGGAGCACAGATGTGCAAAGCTGAAGGGACTAGATGCACATTTCATATCCCCCCCCCCTCACCCCACCACACCCCACCAACCCAATCATTTCACAGGGATGACCCACCAAAAGGTGAGCAGG
This sequence comes from Rhinoraja longicauda, assembly GCF_053455715.1. Classification (NCBI taxonomy): domain Eukaryota; kingdom Metazoa; phylum Chordata; class Chondrichthyes; order Rajiformes; family Arhynchobatidae; genus Rhinoraja; species Rhinoraja longicauda. Next base: position 9,118,034 of record NC_135970.1, on the reverse strand, counting down.
TTTGAGTGCTTTGCTTATTTTCTATACATTATCTCAACCTTTCTAATGGATTTCTGTGGCATCTAGCTGTTTTTAATTAATTCTACTTAATTTTGTTATTTCTGCTTTAAAAACCATTCAAAGCTATTTAAACACATTTAACATGCCTCTAGTTATTAAAAACATTTAGAAATAAAGCAAAGGACCCCAGCAGTGTTAGCAGTGTCAGGGTGATCTGCTGGCAAGTCCCATCTAAAGGGGCAGCACAATGGTGCAGTGGTAGAGTTGCTGCCTTACAGCACCACAGATGGGGGTTCGATCCTGAATACGGAGTTGGTACGTTCTCCCTGTGACCACGTGGGTTTTCTCCGGGAGCCCCAGTTTCCTCTCACCCTCCAAAGACGTACAGGTTGGTCGGTTAATTTGCTTCGTTAAAAATAATTGTAAACTGTCTTAATGTACAGGATAATGCCAGTGTACGGGGATCGCTGGTCAATGCAGACATGGTGGGCCATAGACCCTGTTTCAGTGCTGCATCTCTAAATCTAAAAAAAATCTAAAGCTCTGTTTGGTGGGATGACTCCCAGGCACAGAGGTGCCGCTGTGCTGGCCTCCATATTCTGATCGAGTTGGTGCAGGTGAACATCGTGGGAGTGGTCCCTGACTCCCATAGCTATCTAGACTACACTTCGTCCCACCCTGCTTCCTGTAAGGACTCTATCCCCCTACTCCCAATTCCTCCGTCTATGCCGCACCTGCGTCCAGGATGAGGTTTTCCACACCAGGTCATCGGAGATGTCCTCATTCTTTACGGAACAGGGGTTCCCCCCCTTCCATTATAGATGAGGCTCTCACTGGGATCTCCTCGATATCCAGCAGCTCCGCTCTTGCTTCCCCTCCCCCCATTTGTAACAAGGACAGAGTCCCCCTTGTTCTCATCTTCCACCCCATTAGCCACGGCTTACAGCACATAATCCTCCGACATTTTCGCCTCCTCCAACGGGAACCCACTACTGGCCACATCTTCCCATCTCCACCCCTTTCTGCTTTCCACAGAGACCGTTCCCTCCACAACTCCCTGGTCAATTCGTCCCACCTACCCAAACCACCCCCATCCCCAGGCACTTTCCCCAGCAACCGCAGGAGATGCAACACCTGTTCCTATACTTCCCCCCTCGGCTCCATCCAAGAAACCCGACAGTCTTTTCAGGTGAGGCAGAGGCTCACTTGCACCTCCTCCAACCTCATCTATTGGATCCGCTGTATATCGCTGAGACCAAGTGCAGGCTCGGTGATGGTTTTGCTGAACACCTCCGCTCAGTCCGCCTGATCCCCCGGTTGCTCAACACCTGAACTCCCCCTCCCATTCCCTCACTGACTTTCTGTCCTGGGCCTCCTCCATTGTCAGAGTGATGCCCAGTGCATATTGGAGGAACAGCACATATTTTGCTTGGGTAGCTTACACCCCAGCAGTATGAACATTGACTTCTCTAACTTCAAGTAGCCCTTGCATTCCCTCTCTCTCCATCCCTTCCCCTTCCAAGTTCTCCTACCAGTCTCAATGTCTCTGACTACATTTTATCTCTGTATCGCCCACCCCCCCCTGACATCAGTCTGAAGAGGGGTCTCGACCCGAAACACCACCCATTCCTTCTCTCCAGAGATGCTGCCTGTCCCGTTGAGTTACTCCAGTATTTTGCGTCTATCTTCGATTTAAACCAGCATCTGTGGTTCTTTCCTACACATGGTGGGAGTGGTGCTGAGTTTGGGAGAGGCTCTAATTCAAGATAATTGGTGTGTTTTAATAAAGAAGTTTCTCCATTCCATTGCCCAACTTTTGACAGAGCTTCATTGGCCCACAACAATATGACAAGGTGAGTTCAGTAACCAGCCAACATGAGGACACTCATTTTGGGATTGACAACGGGTGAATTTCTACCTCTTTAACGCTGTGGGTACAGATCACAACGTCACAGCCCAGCCAGACTCCACACACCCAATCTGCCATCTATCAGCCCAGATGCTGATTGACCTGTGTATATTTTTATTGGCATCACTCCTGCCTGCCCTACTGTGGGGCCAGGCTGATCGCTGTGCTCACGTTTCCGGTCACAACATTGGTTCCCAGCACCATTCCTTTCACATTCCCAGTTCCTGGGACCTGCTGGCAATGAATCAAGCTCCATCCGTGGGGAGACACTATGGGAATAGGGGGCTTTCAATGGATAGCAACGGGATGCTAGGCACAGTCCCAGATATAATACAGCCTGGACTAGCTACGATTTTAGCGGAAGGAGTTTGTGTTAAACAGCAGATGACAGCATTGATTTATGGAAGCCTCTCTGTCTTTTCTCTTATGTGTCACCTCGTCTGCTGATTTATAAATGTTTACATGGAGTTGTCATGTTGGCAGATATTTGTTTGTCTTGAGCTCCTTTTATATGGGAACTTTAACAAAAAAACGCCTCATTTTGCTGCCACAATTCCAACTTATTGTTCTAAGTTTGTCCAACCTGCGATCGATCTGAAGTTCAGACATCACTCTGTGCCTGGGTTTGGCAAATCACCATAGGGACGTCGGCAAAGCGGGCAGCTATCTGAGAAAAGTCGATGCATCTAAACTCTGGGCAGCATCTGAAAAGAGTGGGGCAGGGGCTTGGTGGTAAAAACCCTTGTGTCAATGCAGTCGAAAGCACTGCAAGGAATTGCACCTCAGGTGAGAAAGCACAGGCCAGGCAAATATCAACCTGTCCTCTCCTACATCATTCAACCAAGGGTTTTTTTTGGTAACACTCTCACAGAGTGTGAAGGCTTTGGGTTCAAGCTATTCTCCACCATTTGTTCGTGCAATCTAGCGTGAGCAGCCCAGGGAACAGTCAGTGCTGCATTGTAAAAAAGTCCAGTCCATTGTGCAAGGTATAAAACTGATAGGCTGCAACGGATCGTTCGCACAGCTGAGAAGGTTGTTGGCTGCAACCATCCCCCCCATTGACGAACTGTACACTGCAAGGGCCAGGAAGCGAGCGGGCAAGATCATCTCTGACCCCTCTCACCCTGGCCACAAACTCTTTGAAGCACTTCCCTCTGGAAGGCGATTGCAGACTGTCAAAGCAGCCACAGCCAGACATAAAAACAGCTTTTTCCCCCACGAGTGATAGTTCTACTCAATAACCAAAGTCTGTAGTTTCTTTTTTGCTCTGGTTTAGATAGAGCTAGATAGAGCTAGATAGAGCTCTTAAGGATAGCGGAGTCTGGGGGTATGGGGAGAAGGCAGGAACGGGGTACTGATTGAGAATAATCAGCCATGATCACATGGAATGGCGGTGCTGGCTCGAAGGGCTGAATGGCCTACTCCTGCACCTATTGTCTATTGTCTATTGTTTATTTTCACCCACATGTTTAGACAGTAATGTTGTATCCTTATTGTTTTGATCAGTTTATGCTTTAATCTTAATTGTTAACTATATGGTTGTGTTGTCATTTGTGAGCGGAGCACCAAGGCACATTCCTTGTATATGCACATACTTGGACAATAAACTTATTCATTCATTCATTCATAACTATGTTTTTCACTTCAGATGGAGGTTCAATATTTGTGCTATTGGAGCTTTGCTCCCTCATTGACTATTACAGCCAAATTAAGGGCAATAAACTGGTCATTTACTCGTTCAACTTTCTTATTTTTTCATTGTAGGTGGCAAAGTGGCACAGCTGGTAGAGCTGCTGCCTCACAATACCAGAGACCAAGGTTCGATCCTGGCTGTGTGGAGTTTGTACGTTCTCCCTGCGACCACTTGGATACCTTGGGCTGCTCCAATTTTCTCCCACATCCCAAAAATGTGTAGGTTTGCAAAATTGCTCCAAGTGTGTAAGGAGTGGATGAGAAAGTGGGATAACATAGAACAAGTGTGAGCGGGTGGACTCGGTGGGCCGAAGGGCCTGTTTCCAAGCAATATCTCAAAACTAAACTAAACTAAACAAGGAACTGCAGATGCTGGAATCTTGAGCAGAAAAACAATGCTGGAGTAAAATCAGTCTGAAGAAGGGCCTCGACCCAAAACGTCACCTATCCATACCCTCGGCAGATGACTCGCTGCGTTACTCCAGCACTTTCTGTTTTCCTCAATTTTCTCGTGCGCAGTATTTGAAAATCAAAGACCATCCGTGCTAATTCTTGCAATCTGACATCTGTTGAGGTGTCGTAAGACTGAAATATTCATCTGTTCCTCTCTCCACAGATGCTTCCTGCCTCGTGAATGTTTCCAGTAACGTCGTTATCATTTTTTTTGTGTGCGGATTGATGATCTTATTTGCTGAGATAACACGACCCTTTGTTAAATAATTTACGAGCCCAATCATTCTGAGCTTTCTGAGGATGAGAACAGGACCATAAATTGAAAGCTTTCTGTTAATCTCTTTCTGGTCCTTCCTTTCTCAAACAACATCTCCCAAGCATTTACTCACTTTGTATGATCTTGCTGTGTAGGCAGTAGTGTTTATCCAAATTTCAGCAGTGAAAGAACAACTACTGCTATTGGAAGTGCTTCAGGACATTTTGAACCAGTGGATCAGTACTTTGTTCCTGAAAATCAGGAATCTGGTCTCAAATGCGGTAAGCACAAACAGAGAGCAGTGCTGAACTACTATCTACCTCTTTGGTGACCCTCGGACTATCCTTGATCGGACTTTGCTGGCTTTTCCTTGCACTAAATGTTATTTCCTTTTCACGTATCTAAACACTGCCAATGGCTTGATTGCAATCATGTATTGTCTTTCTGCTGGCTGGATAGCACAACGCAAAAGCTTTTCACTGTACCTTGGCACACGTGACAATAAACTAAACTGAACTGAAGATATAATTTGAATCTTCTCCCTGTCCATGCTGTAATAAAATGAGCTGCACTCCATTTCCAGCGTAGTTCAGTCACAGAACATAGCGACTTCGTTACTGAAAAGGACAGCTGGTTTGCGAAGGGAAAAGTTCACGTAAATTTAACACGACGTGTGATTCTGAGGCTGTGATTAAGATATATTGTAATGCTTTGTGCTTCAGCCATTATTCTGGAACTGAGAATGCCTTGATGTTGACATAAGTTAAAAGTTCCTAAGCCGCACAATCAAGAACTCAATCAGGATATCACAAATGTGCAGCACGTCAGTGCTCTGGGCAGTTAACATATGTTGTTTTTCGCCAAGCATCAGCTTGGAGTGCAATAATACAACTGCTTGGCACTAGTGTGTGGGCTTCTCAAGGCACTGGATAGATATCACCAATGCTATCACCACCCTGGCCACACACTCATTTACCCCCTGCCAAAGGGAAGAAGGTACAGGAGCCTGAAAGCTGTAACTTCCAGGTTCAGGGACAGCTTCTTCCCTACAGCCATCAGACTGTACACTACAACCACCAATAAGCTCAGAACTACATGGACTTGGCATTGGTTTTGTCTATTTGCACTAGTATAGTTTGTTTTTTATGTGTGTATGTGTAGGATACACATATGTGTAGTATGAGTAGGATAGATGTTTTTTGTTTCATGTTGGTTTTGTGATTGTGTGTGTTATTGCTTTATTTTTATTGCCTCTCATTGTTGGATTGCGGGTAACGGAATTTCGTCCAGACACATGTTTTTGGATGACAATTAAGGCCATTCTATTCTATTCTATGTGGAACATAAGACAATAAAACACTCTTGACTTGATTCTCTCCGCAAAAGCCTTCAATTTCACTGGAAGGACAAAGGAACCAATGTCTAGGATGGAACTGCAGATGCTGAGTTTAAACCGAAGACAGACACAGAAGAAGGGTCTCGACCCGAAACGTCACCCATTCCTTCTCTCCAGAGATGCTGCTTTTTGTGTCTATCTTCAAGGAACCAATGTCATTGTCCGCTGCCAAGCCAACATCGCCAGAACTGAGGCCTCTACTTACACTCAGTCGGTTCCAATAAGTAGGCCATGTCATTCACTTGCCCACCACCAGACCCGTGTAACAGACACTCTATAGGTGTTATGGGACTTGAGGATGGGAAATGAGTGTATGGAGGAGGGGAAAGGAGCAGTGACCCCTTTCTGTTTTACATAGCGATCACTCTCTCTACAACTTCTTGGTTCACTGATCCCTTCCCAAGGAAGGGAAGGGTCTCAACCTGAAACATCACCCATTCCTTCTCTCCAGTAGTGTGAATTGTGAGGAAGATGCAATAAGGCTGCAGGGTGACTTGGACAGGTTGTGTGAGTGGGCGGATACATGGCAGATGCAGTTTAATGTAGATAAGTGTGAGGTTATTCACTTTGGAAGTAAGAATAGAAAGGCAGATTATTATCTGAATGGTGTCAAGTTAGGAGGAGGGGGAGTTCAACGAGATCTGGGTGTCCTAGTGCATCAGTCAATGAAAGGAAGCATGCAGGTTCAGCAGGCAGTGAAGAAAGCCAATGGAATGTTGGCCTTCGTAACAAGAGGAGTTGAGTATAGGAGCAAAGAGGTCCTTCTACAGTTGTACCGGGCCCTGGTGAGACCGCACCTGGAGTACTGTGTGCAGTTTTGGTCTCCAAATTTGAGGAAGGATGTTCTTGCTATGGAGGGCGTGCAGCGTAGGTTCACTAGGTTAATTCCCGGAATGGCGGGACTGTCGTATGTTGAAAGGCTGGAGCGATTGGGCTTGTATACACTGGAATTTAGAAGGATGAGGGGGGATCTTATTGAAACATATAAGATAATTAGGGGATTGGACACATTAGAGGCAGATAACATGTTCCCAATGTTGGGGGAGTCCAGAACAAGGGGCCACAGTTTGAGAATAAGGGGTAGGCCATTTAGAACGGAGATGAGGAAGAACTTTTTCAGTCAGAGAGTGGTGAAGGTGTGGAATTCTCTGCCTCAGAGGGCAGTGGAGGCCAGTTCGTTGGATGCTTTCAAGAGAGAGCTGGATAGAGCTCTTAAGGATAGCGGAGTGAGGGGGTATGGGGAGAAGGCAGGAACGGGGTACTGATTGAGAGTGATCAGCCATGATCGCATTGAATGGCGGTGCTGGCTCGAAGGGCTGAATGGCCTACTCCTGCACCTATTGTCTATTGTCTATTGTCTATTGTCCAGAGATGCTGCCTGTCCTGCTGAGTTACTCCAGCATTTGGAGTCTATCTTCGGTTTAAACCAGCATCTGCAGTTCCTTCATACTCCTTTCTCTTCATCTGTGCGTGCACCTCCCATCTCTGAGTCCCATATTCCCCTTTTAATCCCTCTCTTTCCACCCTACCCCTGTCCCAAACCCCCATATGCTTCCCTCCAGCTTCACATTTTATTCCACATCTTCCCCTGACACCCTGTTGTCTCCTTTTCACCTCTAGTCTTTGTCAATGACTCCACCTATCAGCCAATCCCATGCCCCATTCATCACCTGTATCAACCAAACACTTTGCCAGGCTTTACCCCACCCCATCTCGCTTGTTCAGCTTTCACCCCATTGTTCCATCTATCTGCCTGACCCACTGAATCCCTGAGTTCTCTAGCACTTTGTATTTTGCCCCATAATTTATTTGTAGGTTAATTGTTGCCTCCAATTTTCAGATTCATTATTAAAAGATATTTCTAGGGACAGAGGCAGGGAGGTGAGTAGGCTGGTCACAATATTTGGGATTTTGTGGTGCACCTTAATACGGTACTAGAAGGACCCATTGTTTGATCAATCTTCCCAACACATGCACACACTCACAAACACACACACGCGCATACACATAGTCCAATGGTATTAGACTTGCAACCACATAATTTCGGGGTGTGAGCTGCTTTACATCCTCATCATCCACCCTGGGTAGTTCTACGGAAGTGGCAAAATTTGCAGCAAAGGTCAACTACGGTACTCTGAAGCACCAATTGCCACTTTTGATTGTTGTAGTTGACATACGAAAGAAGAACATAATTTCACTGTCACCGAACATAATTTCACTTCGAGCCTGCACCGCCATTGAATATGATCATGGCTGATCATCCAACTCAGTATCCCGTACCTGCCTTCTCTCCATACCCCCTGATCCCTTTAGCCACAAGGGCCACATCTAACTCCCTCTTAAATATAGCCTCAAACTGGCCTCAACTACCTTCTGTGGCAGAGAATTCCACAGATTCGCCACTCTCTGTGTGAAAAAAAACCCAAAACTTTCTCAGATAGGGTTTGTTTCAAACATCAATAGTGTGTGCCATCATAACTTGAGTATTCCAATTTGAAGATGCAATCACAGTTTCAACGCATGTCAGATATGATGATGCCAACTCCACAGAACAATTCATAGCTCAGATGGCTACATGGAGTGAAATAATATTCTCTGCCTCTTCACTTGTGGTAGGATGTGGAGTGGCTTGGCAGAATGCTGGCAACATGAAAAGGTGAAACTGCAAGAAACAAATGCCCAGCTGGAAGCAAGAGAGTGATGAATGACAGAAATACCTCAGGCAAGTATCACGTTAGTTCAGAGAGCAGTCATCAGAGACCCTGCCCTCAGCACCTCCTCTGCCAACACTAATTTCAATGTGTGCAGTTTACTTTCATTCTTCGTTCCTTTCATTCTTGCACAGACCCAGACATTTTTCTTCAGCCCAAGTATCAAGAAGTTTTTTTTTCATGTTCTCCATTCAATTGGATGAAATTAAATAAAGTAAGTTCATTTCGGACCTTTAAATGGAGGAAAACAACCAGTGTGTTGTCGTCAGAATGAAGGTTGAGGATTCGAGCCACACTGCTGAGTTACCAGCACATAACCCATGCTAATGCCCCAGCGCTACATTGATAAATGTGACATTGCTGGAGCTCTTGTCTTTCAGTAGGTTCTGTCTGACTTATCAGGAAGAAAACATTCACACTGCTCTGAATCAAGGGTCTCGACTCGAAACGTCACCCATTCCTTCTCTCCTGAGATGCTGCCTGACCTGCTGAGTTACACCAGCATTTTGTGAATAAATACCTGCTCTTCAAAGAAGAACATAGAAGCTCTCCCTAGTGTGCCCAACGATACGTATCACTTTATCAACACCAACTATAGAAAGTGATTGGTCAAGTATCTCTTTGGCCATCAAAGGACATTCCTGTCCCAAGTCAAAACATTACAACAATGGGTCTATATTGCCTTAGCTCTGACGTTTGCTGATGAGTGAGCCTGCATTTTCGGTTGTCTCTGTTGCCAGTTGTGGAAGCCTACTGTTAAGTCTTGTCCCTATCACCATCTGTGGCAGCCTTTACATTCAGTTTGTGTCTGCTTCCTGTGGAAGCCTTTATATATTTACAATTATCTCTGCCATCTGAAATGGATATTCAATGTTGTTTATGTTCACTATTGTGAACCTTTATATCTACATGTCAACAAGCTCTTATACGGAATCTTTTCAAATGCCTTCTGTATGTTCAGATACATGTGATCCATTATCTCCCACTTTAATTATCTCCTTAACAAATTCAGCCAATTTTGTAACATCTTACCTATCAAATGGAAGCATTTAGTTCTCTGACAGATTCTAGTTAAACTTTCCCACAGCAGATGTCAAATTAATAGGTCCATAATATTCTAGTTTCTCTCTCCTACTGTCCTTAAATGAGAGTGATAGTTTTCCAATCCAAGGGAAACGTTCTGAATTGAGAACATTGTGATTGCAATAAAGAATCTGCAATTTCCTCGTCTGCTTTCAAAATCCTGTGCACCATCAACCTCTGGATATGTTTTTCTTTGGATCCATTTTTTTGGCGTTATTTTATCTGTTGTCATTTCCTTGATTTATTTTGTATCTTGCTTGTACCTTGTATATGCTGCCTTGGGGACTCATATTCTCTTGTTCCTCTCAGAGTATGAAATGATTAAACTCTCCCATTGTAATAGCAAGTTACTCTATACTCGGCCCGAAACGTCACCCATTCCTTCTCTCAAGAGATGTTGCCTGTCCCGCTGAGTTACTCCGGCTTTTTGTGTCTATCTTCAGTTTAAACCAGCATCTGCAGCTCCTTCTTACACACTACAACCTTGTCACTGCTCTCTGTAGGGCTACAGATAACTCCTACAAAGGCCCATATTCCATTCTGTATTCCTCAGTGTTTCTTCCCCCAGCCACACCCCCTGTGGATGCTCCATCTTTCTAATGCTGTAATCTGCCACAGGGTTTATCAGCACAGATCTTTTTCATTTATCAGCCCACCAAGTCTGCGCCAATCATCCACCGCTCATTTTTAAATGAACACTTCCCTAGCCTACATTTTTTGTTCCCCGTGTAGCCATCACTCCCTCCCCCACCCAAGGGCTACACAGTAGGGGAAAATTTACAACAGCCAACCTTACCTTTGGGATATGAGGCAACTAGAGCATCTCTGGGAAACCCACACGTCACAAGGAGAAGGTGCAAAGTCCACCCAGACAATATCAGAGGTCAGGATTGAATAAGGGTTACTGGAGCAATGAGGCAGCAGCTATATCCAGTCCTGCCTAGGTCTCTCATTGACCATTTCTCCAGCATGTTGTTTAAACAGGATTGTTGCTGTTCTTTATTCTTTCTGCTGGATGCTTCATTGAATACTAGCTTGAAATACTTTGGCCAACATACCCTGCCCTTTTACCGCTTGTTGTTGTGATACATTTTCTCATCATACACCGAGAATAATCACTTATTGTTCCTTTCATTTCCCCACCGTTGCATTACTTTTGACGATTCATAGTTGTTCTTCCTTTACTCTTTAATTTCTGCCCCAACCCAACTATTAAAATAACGTTTAACAAAATCTTTTTCACAAATCTATTTTTACCTTGGTCCTCGACTGACTGGAGTGAAGCAAATCTTAATTCTTTCCAGGTCAAAATAGAGCCATTATTTCCCATACCAATCCCACTGCCTGACCATCAAGTTACTCCAGCATTTAGAGTCTATCTTCAACCACATGTTTAATTTTGATTTCTTTGCCTCCACAGCAATATACTTATCACCAGGGCCATAATCACCCTCAGGTTAATCCAACCAAGCTTTCAGGAAATTCTTTGATCAGTCTGAAGGAGGGACCTGACCTTAAACATTGACTGTCCATTCCATCTCTAGATGCTGCCTGACCCGTTGAATGAATACCAGTACTGTGTCTCGCACAAAAAGCTGTAGTACTTTGTATCCCTAAGCTCTTGCTCTGTAACAGCACTGGACCTCCTTTCCACCTTCAATGACATTTGTTTCAACATGGATCCCAAATTACATTCTTTGGTTTTTTTTGGTGGGAGGGGTAGGGGGGTGTCCCTTTCCACTAAATTTGCCCAAGAACAAGGTTGGCGACAATATATTTGGAATCCTCATCACATTTCCACTCCACCAAATCAAGACGCACAAGGGAAATTTTAATTTCATACGTGACGATTTAGTCTTTTTAAAAACTTTTGATACCTCAGTACAATAATTCAGGTTGCCATTAAAACATTACCAAACATCAAGGTGCATGAGAAGGTTACTGGACAATTGCAAAGAATACAAGAAATGATACTTTTGGGCTGGAAATCAAATGTCCCCTGCTTGTTGCCAAATTTAACAATTGTGGCGACTTTTTAAAACATATTTTACATTGAAGCAACGGACTCTTATACGGCAGTGGCCCAGCTCCAATGACAAGAAAATGCAGTAACAGATACAATCTAAGGGATCCGGAGATTACAAAATGAAAATGGCTAGTGTTCAATCAAAGGAGAACTTACAATAGTCATTATACATTGACAATAACTGACCATCATTTCTGGTCAAATTATAGGCAGGCAACATTGCTGTTTCTATGAAAATCCCCACAATGCTACCAGTTACAGGGGGCTATGCATCAGATTCCTGGTTAAGGGGGAAATTCAAGTTGCAGTCCAGGTTTTCTGCAAGAAGGAGTCAGGTCTGTTTATCCCAGGTCTCTCATATGTCAGACCACAGGAAAAGCCGAGGATTTTTCATTCTAGATAACTGGGTCGTAAACAACTGGAGAAATGTATAGTCTTTGATGCTGAAGCCCAGTTACGGAGACTTGCAAGATAACATGTGAAACAGAAGTGGCAATGCAAGAACAGAAGCATCTGTTAACTGGCCTCTGGATTTAATGAGCATGTCAATCACTCAGATGAAATTTGGCCACTAACAAAGTATTCTGGCATTGCCAACAATCCCCGTGTGTGAGTGAGTGAACAAAAACTGTCCATTTACCAACACCGAATGAATTAAACCAGGCGCATAGAGGTGGTAAAATGGCATAATAGGAGTCAAGATCTCCACAAAATTAATTAAAATGGTATATATTTTGGAGAGTGTGGCCAATAAACAATGGGTCTCTACTCTTACCAGAGATGACTACTGTAGACAAACTCAGAGGCTGTTGGCTCACTTCTTTCAGATCAGTGGGATCAGATTTAACTTTAAAGTGCCCATAAGGTGAGGAGAAGCAGAGGGTTCACCCACACATGTCCATTCTACACACTGGCCCCTTCCACATGCAGATGTCATTTTAAAAAAAATTGCTCATCCCACTTTAAGTCAACCAGAAACATTTTCACAAGCAACATTTTCAATGAGAAAGTTTAACAGTCAAACACAAGTCATATCAATTACACAAAAACATACAAATAAAATTAATTACACTCTTCCATCCTTGCACTTTCTTAAATATACACGCATCGCAATTAAACAATAGCTGTGCTTTGTAAACCAAAAGGAGACATGTTATATATTACATTTATGTACAGTGTGTCTGAGAACCAGAACCATAGCTTAACATTGGGCCAAATGCACTGCAAAGATCTATGGAATTACACAAAATACATTTGGGCTTTGTCCTCTGATTTCGACAGTTGGCAACCGCTTTCAGATGTGCGAGCACAAGTAGAAAGAATGTTTCAAATACAAATACGCATTAGGTGTTGACTGAATCATCCGTGCTCCAAATCAGAGACAGCACACAGCTTAACTCTTGAACCTCTGGGTCCTATCCATAATCCACTGATGGAATCAATCCTGCAGCTTTTTTTTGTTGCTGATCCCCCATTCCCAGATGCCTTGCCCCTTTGGAGAGCAGCATTTTTTCATCCCCTCACAGGCATTGATTTTTAATCCAGGAGAGCTCCACTGCTGTAACTGTGGTTGCTTGGTTTGTGTGTGTGTGTGTGGGGGGGGGGGGGGGGGGTTACATTGCCTGTTGGTCGAGGTTCAACAGTAAGAAACGGTACCTGCAGGGTTTTTTTAAATATAGGAAAAAAAAATGTTAAAAAAATGTTGTTTGAATGATCAGTAGCTATCACACAATAACTCAGTCATACATCATGGCAGTGGGCAGACAAATCGCCCATAAATAATTTACTATCATGCCCTTGCATCGTTAGCTGCCTTGGTCAGTGGAAGCTGATAATCGCATCTGGTCCAAGCACAATAGATGTTTTGGGATTCCAAGCAGATATTTATGCTTCTGATTATATTATTCCAACATTGGACATACCAATTTCCTCAGCATAAACTCAGTTCTGGGTCCACATTATGAACCGGACTAGCTCTTAAGGATAGCGGAGTCAGGGGGTATGGGGAGAAGGCAGGAACGGGGTACTGATTGAGAATGATCAGCCATGATCACATTGAATGGCGGTGCTGGCTCGAAGGGCCGAATGGCCTCCTCCTGCAGCTATTGTCTATTGACTACATATTTGATTAAAAACTTCACATTGGATATCCCGATAGTTGACGGCTTTATAAAAACAAAAGTTGCACCTCACTGACCTTCCAGATTCCCGATCTATATGGTCATTACCATGCTATACAAATCCATTGTGATTCTGCTGAACTCCACACAATTCTTTAAAACAAGTGATAAATTGCTCTTAATGTGAATGGAATGGTAACCCTGTTCCCATGAGAGTTAGATTGTAATCTTATGGACAATTAGGCAGCTATTTCATTTGTAATAGTTTATGCGCTATGGTGTCGGTTTTAACGTCATCCCCAAGCTTCCATCCTTGCTCCCGGCACATGTAAACTCTGATGAAGAATTATTCTGTGCATAAAGTTGGATGGTGGGCCCTGATCCTTTCAATTGCCCTCTCATCCACACACATTCTTACCTGCCTCTCTTTCTGCACTTCAAATTTGTGCGGAATTATGTGTTACCTCCCAAGTGAAAGTCTACGTTAGATGACGCATCACCTTTTGAGGAAGCACCCAATAGTCAGAAGCTTTGGCTTAAACATATTGGTAAATGTTCAATAAAAGCTGATTAAAAAAAAAAATTGGTATTGAATGGCACATGGAAAGACAAAAAGAACAGCCCTTTAAGTTTGACAATCAATAAAATGTTAATTTATATTCCAGTAAATAGCAGATTAATGATCCCCTAGGCTCCTCAAATGCTCATTTTTCATTTCAATGTGTCACTTTACTGCCTCATTATTCCTCGACTGCTAGTTCAGACCGTAGAAATAGCAGTGGAATTATTTTAAGTTTAAGAACCACCTTATTAAAATGCTATTTTGCCTCTGGACTATATTCATTATAGTCTGCTTAAAAGATGTTATTACCAGACACACAAAACGGTGTCACAGGGACTGAAAAAGATATTCTCTGCCTCTGCAGAGGTTCCTCTTCCTCAAACATCACTGCAGAAAGCATGTCCACATCAGTTAGGTGAAAACTCATGGATTGAAACCTTCTTACACCCTGGAGGCAATATATCAAGACTAATGCCACAATCCTAGTTAGTAAGGTGATGCTGTTGCCATGTATAACAATGGTCACCGCAGATCACCCGAACCCTGTACAAACACAAGTTAGTGAGCCAAGCTACAATCAAAACTTGCTTAGTTTTAAGTGCACCCAGAGCATCATCTCGGTTGTGTCAATTCCATCTTTAGATAGGCCCTTTGGGGAAGGTTTCAAATCAACGCCTATCTGCCCAGTAGATGACTGTCTAAACTAGTACCATCAACTTTGACGTGAAAACTCCCATCAACTTCAAAAAACGTTCAAAGCCGTCATATGTATAAACCACTTGTCGCAACGAAGACTGCTATCTGGTATGATTAAAGAGACTATGCTCCGACCACGATGGATTTCTCTAAACATTTATAAGCTGCTCCCTTCCAGGCCTGATTCAATGAAAACAACTGAATTGTTTTCAACAGTTACACAAACTCTACATGTGTGGTATTAAAAATTTCTCTTCAACGTCTGTCACCAGACCATCTCCCAGATGTCATTAAAGGCTGGTGTTCAATCAGACACAAGAACGATCACAAGCTCGGGGCTACATGGTGCAGTGGTTAGTGTCTGTGAATAAATTGCAGATGTTGAAAACCATAAATTATAGTAAATGTTGGAAACACTCAGCAGATCAGGCAACATCTATGGCGAGACAAACAGCATTAAGGCCAAAACGTCTCCGCCACTAAAGGGCACCTGACTTTAAACATAATCTCCGATTCTTTCTCCACGGACATTGCCTGTTTTTGCATTTTGTTTTTTATTTGAATATTGTTTAAACACGAAACACATTTACAAACAGGTCAAAGTTGTGGAATCATACAGCTAAGGACTTAGTGCTACCTGCTTGAAAGATTTAGTCCCACAACTAACCTATCCCCCAGAACCATAGACTCTCACTTCATACAGTTAATTTATAAAAGGGCAATGCTAACACACTCTTTCAGGCAGCATTGTCCAACTTTTTATCCATGTTAATTATTTTAAATCTATGGAGAACACTTTAACACACCTATTTTACCCAATCCCAGCATCAAGCATTTTCACTAAGTGACTGATGCTGGTAGCAGAGGCGATTTTAAATTAATTTACATTAGTCACATTTTGAGGTAAAAACCTAGTCTGCCACAGATAGCCCCGGTTAAGATTTGGAATAGGAGGGTATTATTACTAACCTTACCTTCCACAATCTGGGAACTGCCTGCTTTGATCTGTTTCTGGTTAATTAACATTGACCCAAGTTGGCCAAAATGGAGGCTTGTGTGTGACAAATAGCACGGAGAGGACATAATCAGGAGCAAAAGTACATTTTCAGGCCAGCAAATTGCAAGTAGTACAGCATCACAGGAATGACCACTTGGGCCTCAGCCAGATCAGCTTCAACAATGATGCCAATCGCATTAATCCATCTGCCTATCCCTCTATCCCCTACCCTGTTCACATATCTATCTAAATACCTTTTAAATGTTGTTATTGCTTCCACAACCTCCCCTAACAACACATTCCAGGCACCTAAACACTCAAAGCAAAACTTGCCCCACCAATCTCATTTAACTTTCCCTCTTCTCACTTTAAACCTATGCCCTCTTACATTTAACTTTTTCACATTGGGGAGATGGACTCCAGCTGTCAATCCCAGCACTTCTCACAGTTTTATACAATTCTCGCAGGTCATCTCTTGGAGTTGTAAACCTTGTCCTTCTGCTGAAATTTGAACAATTTCACTCCTCGCATTTGCTTAGGAGACCTGCTAGTTTCAAGGTGGGGGTTAAAATAAATGAACCGACAGGATTGATTCCATTGTTGCAAAGGTACCGGGAAAACGGTGCAGCACAACACAAGCGAGGAGCAATGACAGAAGTTTGAGGATTCCCTGGGATGTAAATATTACTGGAAATAAAGCTGGCAAACGCTTCTGGGCGGGTGCTTCAGATTTACTCCTGGATTGCTATTATCAATGATGTGCTGTTGCCCAAAAAAACAATGTCACTCTCAAGGTATAAAGCTGGAGATGAGATAGTGTCACAGTCCATTGGATCAGGAATCCTCTGACTCAAGCCTCTTGATCGTTCCAAGCCGGTCCATGAGATGTAGCCCAAGCCAGTCTCAGCTCACTCCGCTTCCTTCCAGCAGCTTGCAAGTTGTGTGGCTCCCCGCTCCCACCCAGCTGCCGAAGCCGAGGAAGTGGGTCGGCCCTCAATGGTGGTAGAGAACTCCTTTCAAGAGCACCATCGAGCTGCGAGTCAACCACCCCGCGGGGAAGAGTAGAACACTTTTTACCTCTGGGAGCCAAGGGGTTAACTCTAGGAGGACGACAGAGGTAACAAACAAACAAACGCAGCCCGCCCGGCTGGAGCCTACTTCCCATACTTGGCCTTACACTGCAGTATGTGTTTGTGCAGGCGGTCAGTCCTGGCCTGCAGCATCTGAGCGTGTTCCTGGGAGAGGAAGCCAAGCTGTGGGCCGAGCGGCTCGCTGGCCAGGTAGAGGGCTAGTAGCTGCCCGGCGGTGTCCCGGGACCGGTGTAGCTCGGCCAGTCGCCGGGCAGTGTCCCTGCGGAAGATGCACAGAGTCTTGAGCAGCGACTCGTGGTATCGCTCCCACATGGGCAGCACCCGGTAGCCGTGCACCAGCCCAGCCTCGTTGTCTATGAAGACCAGGGCCCCTCGGGGTGTGCGGTGTAGGTTGTTGGTCGACCTCTCCATCACCCGTGAGTCCCACTGGAGGCTCAGCAGGTTGCTGGCCAGCCGGTCGAAGTTGGCCGTCAGATAGTCGAAGAGGATGAGGTCGGACCACTGCGCCAGCTCCCTGGCCTCCCTCTCTGTCACATTGACCAGGTCCCTGGCCACAGGGTGTAGGCTGTGGGCTCCTGGTCTCAGTGCTGCCGGACTCACCACCTCACTCAGGTTCCCCAGCCACTCGGACATGCTGACTACCGGCCTGTCCGCCCACGGAGCCGCCTGCACTTCATGCCGGACCCTCAGCCACTGGTCACTGTTGGCGTTGACTCTGGCCAGAGCCAGGGCCGGCACGTTGCGGATACCCAGCAGGCGGGACAGGTAGAAGGACAGGCTCTCGCCCAGCACCTGGTCGGGGTTGATGCCGTAGCGCACACAGGCTCTGCTGCCGTCAGCCAAGGTGGCCAGGCGGTTAGACGGCCTCCCGCACCCCCTCTCCAGCCTCAGCAGCCGCGACGTGCGGGCTCGGTGCTGCCAGCGTTTAACGTGCAGCTCAGAGAAGCCGGCGGGGGGAGAGCGGTCGGCCCTGCGGCTCCAGAATACCCCCTGGTCCACCAACTGGTCTGGGGATAGCGGCCCGGCACCCCCCTCTACCCCCTCCTCTCCCCGCTCCACCCCGGCCCGTCCCGGGTACAGCGAGCGGTCGGCCCTGCGGCTCCAGAATACCCCCTGGTCCACTAACTGGTCCGGGGATAGAGACCCTGCAACGGCTCCCCCCTCTCCCCCCGTCTCCCCCTCCAACCCTACCCGTCCCAGAGACAGCGAGGGGCTCCCCCCTGTCCCAGTCCCCTTCTCCCCCTCCTCTCCCCGCTCCTCCCAGGTCCGTCCCGGTCCCCCCCGGCTCGTCCCAGTCCCAGTCCCCCCCTCCTCCACCCCCCGCTCCGGGCGCAGGGACACGGCGAGCAGAGTTCGGAAAGTTTTGGTTCTGTGTGGGGCCGGCGGGGAGCCGGGGTGAGCCGCGGGCTCAGAGTTATAGCTCAGCCTCAGCCAACCCAGCAACGACAGCAGAGCCAGGCCGGGCAGCAGCTGCTTCATCCCTCCCGGCTCTGTGGCTCTCCGGCTCTCTCTCTCTCTCCGTCCCTCGCCTCGCCTCGCCTCGCCTCGCCGGCCGCCTCACGGCTCCAACATCATTGCCGCCCCTCTCTGGTCTCTGGCTCTGGTCTCGTTGCGCCTCCACTCCCGCTCAGAGACGGCTGTCCCACGGCTACACGCTCCACAGGACGGGGCAGTCTCTGCTGCCGCTCCCCATTCCCCAGCCTGGCAGGCAGGCAGGCAGGCAGTCCGTCGTTCACAGCTGCCCTCTCGGCATCCAAACCCCCTGTACTCGGGCTCTCGCCGCTTTAAGCCGCCAGCATGTGATCAAGGAGGTGGGACTTCCCCGGCGCTCCTTCAAAAGAGCAGAGGCGGCGGCGAAAGGAGCCTATGTTCTTGGTCGTCGGAGAGGATGACTGGTAACAACAGGCTCAGCGTCCCCCTCCCCTCTCCCCTCCCCCTCCCCCTTCCCCTTCCCCTCCCCCTCCCCTCTCCCTCCCCCTCCCCCTTCCCCTTCCCCTCCCCTCTCCCTCCCCCTTCCCCTCCCCCTCCAATCTTACAAGTGGTTTGACTGCCTTGATACAGCGCGTTGCCCACTCCCCCTTCCTGAGATTAACCCTCTCCCATCCTCCCTAACTACTTTTTTAAACGTCCGCTCCATTTAATTCTGCACCACTTCATGCAGCGTGCAAACAGGCCCTTCTGCCCACCGCCCATTTTTACTCGAATCCCATCCGAACACATTTTATTCTCCCCAAAACCTCCATCGACTCGCGTCACATGAAGATACACTCACCTCCTTCCCAGCGAAGAAGGGTCTCGACCCGAAAGGTCACCCATTCCTTCTCTCCCGAGATGCTGCCTGACCTGCTGAGTTACTCCAGCATTTTGTGAATAAATACCTTCGATTTGTACCAGCATCTGCAGTTATTTTCTTATATATATCCTTCCCAGCGGCGAACGTCAGCGGCTAATGAACCCACACACGTTGTGGGTGTGGGGAGAAACCTACGTACGAGCTAACAGGAAGAACGTGCAAACTCCACACACACAGATAGCACACAAGTGCACCCCCCCCCCCCCCCCCCACATCATCGTCCGCTGTCTGTGTCAATTGTTACAAGGGACCAACACAACTATTAACATAGAAAAATAGGGGCAGGAGTAGGCCATTCGGCCCTTCGAGCCAGCACCGCCATTCAATATGATCATGGCTGATCATCTAAAATCAGTACTCCGTTCCTGCTTTGTCTCCATATCCCTTGATTCCTTTAGCCTTAAGAGCTAAATCTAACCTCTCTCTTGCACATAAACCCAATGCATGCATTCAAAGGACAGATGGGGGATTCGATGTCAGTATCGCTCAGATCCCACGGGGGGTTGGGAAATCAATCTACAATCAATAGTGAGGCACCGAGGTTGTCCTCGTCCTCTTGCTCCAGTCTGGGACAGAGAAGTTATTGTGTCTAACAGCATGGGAAGAGGCCATTCCAGTGCGTGCCCGTTCGTGAGTAACCCCATCTCCCAACACTTATTTGCCGAGCAAGGCATCCATGGTAACACTCTTCCAGGTGAAAATGCGAAATCCTAAACCCATGCCTTCGAGTTTTATCTACATCTGATATGCAGCATACTTTTCCTGCGACCTTCTCTATCTGTACCCCTTAACATTTTATATGCCTCCGTTATTTCCCCCGTCTTAATCTCCTCCGTTCCCGAAATAAACTCCTTCTCTCCAGTTGCTCAAAGCAGGTGGCGAGACTCCAAGCCGAGGCACAAATACACATGACCTTCAAGTTTAGAACTCGTGCGATATGAACTACCACCGTATATTCAAACTACACGAGAACAAAACCACATATTGAATAGGTTATTGAAAATAAGAGGTGTATTGCGAAAGAAAACAGCTCTACTAGACGTACCACTGTGCCATCTTAACCCTGTTCTATGCTGGCGATGAGAGGTGAAGGGGACGGTGTTGTGTTGGATGTTATGGATTTCAGCAATGCGCTTGACACGTCCCCACACGACTGGTTCGTTGAGAGGCTGGGAAAAAGGCCAACTGGGTGGAAAACTGGCAGAGAGTCATTGAAGGGTGTGGATGGGGCATTGTAACCGGCGGATGCTATCAGGCTCAACACTGTCCCTTGCATCCTGTAGTATGGAATAACGATTTGCAACCAAATGTAGGAGAGGTGATGAGAAGGTTTGTGGATGACAACAAAACCCGGCCATGCAGGAGGGAAAGCCTGGCGCTGCTGCCCGACCCGCTGAGTGGTTCCAACATTCCCTGAAGGTAGAGATGGTCTGGTCCGTCGGGTAGAAAGATGACAAAAAATAATAGAATCCGGAGAAGCGTGAGGGGATGAGTTTGGCGGTTCAGTAAGAGGAGATATATAACAAATGGGAACACGGTGGCAATCTGGGCGAGCAGCAGAACCTTGCAATATACATCCGCAGGTATTTATTCACAAAATGCTGGAGTAACTCAGCAGGTCTGGCAGCATCTCGGGAGAGAAGGAATGGGTGACGTTTCGGGTCGAGACCCTTCTTCAGACCAATTCTTCAGTCTGAAGAAGGGTATCGACCCGAATTGTCACCCCCTCCTCTTCTCCGGAGATGCTGCCTGACCTGCTGAGTTACTCTAGCTTTCTGTGTTTGGCTTGAGTGTAAAATATCCAAATTCTGGAACAGCACAGAGAGAGACAGAGAGAGAGAGAGAGAGAATCGCCAGGTTCTGGCGCAATCTTGCAATTTCCAAGTGTCTGCAAAGTCATGGGTGCCTTTCTGCATCAGCTGAGACAGTAACCAGAGTCGGGAGGCTTTGCTGGAACTGTATACAGCGCTGGGAAGGTCACGGCGGGAGTACCGTGTCTGCTCCTGGCCGCCACACCTTGCAGGGAGGTGTGATTGTACTAGAGAGGGGGGCAGCTCAGAGGAAAGATCGGTCGGAAGGAAGGTCTCGACCCGATAGGTCACCCACTCCTTCTCTCCTGAGATGCTGCCTGACCCGCTGAGTTGCTCCAGCATTTTGTGTCTACCTTCGGCTCGGCTGGAAGGCGGGATCAGACCCGGGGGCTGCTACTCGTATTTGGACGAGGATGGGGGTCATTTTAGACAATAGGTGCAGGAGGAGGCCATTCGACCCTTCGAGCCAGCACCGCCATTCAATGTGATCATGGCTGATCATTCTCAATCAGTACCCCGTTCCTGCCTTCTCCCCATACCCCCTGACTCCACTATCCTTAAGAGCTCTATCGAGCTCTCTCTTGAATGCATTCAGAGAGATTTTATCTTGCTGGTTCTCTGATTCCACCACCTCCCCCAACTCCACAGAGTACCCACAGAGTCGCATTAACCTTCCCGGAGCGGCGTCACCCTCCACCCCATCCATGCTGAAGGAAGTCCTCCCATCTGTAACCTCACCGCTTTCCCTCTCCACCCTGATTCCTGCTCTCTCCCCCCTTCCCTTCCTCCTGACCGCTCCCTCCCTCCCTCTCTCTCTCTCGTGTCCCACGCCGAGCGGACTGGAAGCGCTGCTTTCAGAGATCAGTGCGCGGCCGAACAGGAATTTATCTGGGAATCCGCGCCAGGACTGGAGCCGGGCGGGTTCCCGTCTTTGTCTGAAATCCAGATGTCATCTCCGACGACTTTATTTTGAAATGGAGCCGCGGGCACATTCCACAGCAGAGGCTACACGAGACCACACACACACACACACACACACACGTACCCAACCGCAGCCCGCACCCAGACAGACACACAGACAGACAGACACACACACACACACACACACACACACAGACAGACACAGACACACACACACACAGACAGACACACACACACACACACACAGACACAGACAGACGCACAGACAGACAGACACACACACACAGAGACACACACACACACAGACAGACACAGACAGACGCACAGACAGACACACACACACACAGACACACACACACACACAGACAGACAGACACACACACACAGAGACAAACACACGCACACACATCAGACATGCCCGTTCAAAGCTACAGGATGTCACAGCCTGATACAGATTACTGTATTTATATGGATTGTATCGTTAGCGTTTTTAAATCGCGCAGAGAAACAGCAAACATCACAACCTCTCTTTAATTAACGGAGGATGGAAATAATACCGAGTCCTGCATTGTTCCAATAGACGAAGACTGAAACGAAAAGCTCTAGTAACTCAGCGGGTCGGGCAGCATCTCTGGAGGGAAGGAATGGGTAACGTTTTGGGTTGGGACCCTTCTTCAGACTCTGACGAAGGGTCGAAACGACCCGAAACGCCACCTATTCATTTTCTCAGGAGTTGCTGCCTGTCCCGCTGAGTTGCTCCAGCTTTTCGTGTCTGTCTTCGGTTGAAACCTGCATTTGCAGTTCCATCCTACACATTGTTCCAAGAGACGCCTTGTCTCCCCACTGCAGGAAGAGTGGGGGCTTGTCCTTCTGATGAGAGTGGGTGGTAAGTGCAAGGCGACCCGCTGGGGGTGGGGGGGGTGCAAGCGGAGGGCAGATCTCCCCAGATACCCCCCCTTTAACCCGTTGAGTGCCCGCTTCTGCTGGCCCCGCAGCAGTCTTCAATCGGTGTGGGTGTGGGGGCAGTGAGGGCTTCGTCGCGGCGTCAGGCAGTCTGCTGCTTCTCAACATCCACTGCGCGCTTTAACCCCAATAAGTGCAACTTGTGCCATGCACAAGTCTCAGAGGATTCTTGACAAAAACAGGAACAGTGCCCCCTGCTGTAGGGGGACCCTCCTGCAGACGGAGAGTCAGCGGAGAGGGAAACTAGAGGTATGAAAAGGTATACAAATACAAACCGGAGCCGGCACCGATGGCCAAAGAAGGGTGGGGCCCCACAATGGTCCACTGTTGGCCGTGCAAGAGTTGACTACGAAGGGATGCAAACAATGAAATTAGCAGGACATCGAGGGTGGGGGAGGGATGGAGAGAGAGAGGAATGCAAGGGTTAGATAGTTGGTCTTGGCTCATGCTGGGAGAGATTGAGGGACACAGATCTACACGTCATGAAAACAGGCCCTTCAGCCCAACTTGACCGTCTCAATCCAAAACGTTACCCATTCCTTCCCTCCATAGATGCTGCCTGACCTGTTGAGTTACTAGAGCTTTTTATAAGAAAATAACTGCAGATGCTGGTACAAATCGAAGGTATTTATTCACAAAGTGCTGGAGTAACTCAGCAGGTCGGGCAGCATCTCGGGAGAGAAGGAATGGGTGACGTTTCGGGTCGAGAAGGGTCTCGACCCGAAACGTCACCCATTCCTTCTCTCCCGAGATGCTGCCCAACCTGCTGAGTTACTCCAGCACTCTGTGAATAAATACTAGAGCTTTTTGTTGGGATACCTGGGAGTCCACGACATCCTTTCACCAATGCTTCAGAATCGGGGCTGTTAGAATCCAGGGAACAGCTAGACTCACCAGAGCAGGTCATCTATTTTATGAGGCTGTCGGTGCTACGATAGTGTGAAGGAAGTTAATTTTTGATCTAAAAATAGAATCTACTATCGAGACACACCAGGCCAGGCAGCACCTGCGGAGAGAATAAAGGGAGTTGGTGTAAGCATAAGCAAGTTGCCATGGACACAAGAAGCTGGAGTAACTCAGCGGGACAGGCAGCATCTCTGGAGAGGAGCGGGTGACGTTTCGGGTCAAGACCGGACTGGTTAGGGATAAGGGAAACGAGAGATATAAACGGTGATGTGGAGAGATAAAGAACAATGAATGAAAGTGCACAGGTCACCCCTGCCCCAAAAGAGATTCCAGTGATCTAGAAATCTAAATCCCTGCCCCTGCACCATCTCCTCAGCCACACATTCAGATCCCCTATCTCCCTGTTCCTGCCCTCACTAGCACGAGGTACTGGAAGCAACCCAGAGATAACCACCCTAGGAGTCCTGCTTTTCATCCTCCTGCCTAGTTCTCTACTCACGTTGCAGAACCGCCTTCCTCTTCTTCCCCACGTCATTTGTGCCAACGTGCACAACTACCTCCGGCTGCTCACCTTCCCTCTCGTGGATGTTCTGAAGTCGGTCTGAGACGTCTTGGACCCTGGCAGCAGGGAGGCAACACACCATCCTTGAGTCTCACCTGTCGCCACAGAATCTCCTGTCCGCACCTCGGACAATGGAGTCCCCCATCACTATGGCTCTGCCTGATGTTGGTCGAGCCGGTCGTACCTCAGCGCCAGGATTCGAGTCACAGACCTGTCCGCCGCTCGGGCTGGAAGCGCCGTCTGCCCCGACCGCTCCCGAGAGGGCGTACCTGTTTTCAAAAGGTACTTCCACTGAGGTCTCCCGCACTTGCTTCATCCCCTTCCTTTCCATGATGGCGCAGCGGTAGAGTTGCTGCCTTACAGCGAATGCAGCGCCGGAGACTCGGGTTCGATCCTGACTACGGGCGCCGTCTGTACGGAGTTTGTACGTTCTCCCCGTGACCTGTGTGGGTTTTCTCCGAGATCTTCGGTTTCCTCCCACACTCCAAAGACGTACAGGTTTGTAGGTTAATTGACTGGGTAATATGTAAAAATTGTCCCTAGTGTGTGTAGGATAGTGTTAATGTGTGGGGATCGCTGGGCGGCACGGACTCGGTGGGCCGAAGGGCCTGATTCCGCACTGTATCTCTAAAAATATATATATATTTTTTAACCGTCGCATCTGTACTCTTGGAGGTCCTGTCTTTTGTCTTCCCCTGATGCAGGTCATCCAGCTGCTGCTCCAGTTCTCTATCCCTGTCCCAAAGGAGCTGCATCTGGACACAGTTCCCACAGGTGTAGTGGTCAGTGACACCAGCAGTGCCCCTGACCTCCCACATCCTGCAAGAAACACATCGCAATAACATTCCTGCCATCACAAGTTTAAATATTTAAATTATACACAGCCGATTAAATGTAGCCTCCTAGGTAAAGATAAAAGACGTGGTATCAGCTGCCTATGGTTAAGAGTTCCAGATGGAATAAATCCCAAGTTGCGGTGGAGAGTGGGAACGGAGGGTGCAGAAGGGTTTTCTGCCTCTTCCATTCCAATCAGGTGCAGGGTTGGTGCCAAGGATCTGGAAAACAGCAACAGTAACACCCTTGTTTAAACAGGGGTGAAAGTGTGTGCCAGGCTGTCATTTTCAACACTGGCAGCAAGGAAACCTTTTGAAAAAATTACCAGGGAATAAGCACATAATGGCCACTTGGTGGAAGTTTTAGTTTACAAAGGATGTTTCTATGTTTCTATGTTATGAGATCCAGCACAGATTTGTTAAAGACGTGCCATGTTTTGATGAGGTATCAGCGTAGGCCAATAAAGCCAATGTCATCTACACGGATTTTTAGTAGGCATTTATTGAAAACCCACACAAAAGCTCACAGGTTTGTGAACCAAGTAATTAAAGGATTAGTTGAAGCATGGATAAAAAGAAATTGGCTCAAGGACAGAAGGCAATGTTGTAGTGAACAGCTGGTTTTCGCATGGTAGGCAGTGATTTTATCCACTGGTTAGGACTGGGAAGACTGCATTGGTGTTTATTGGGTAAGGGTGTACAGGGTACAATGTTAAAATCTTCAGCTGACATTGGGCTTGGAGGTGTGCTATACAAAGAGAAAGATGGTAATGGACTATAAGAAAACTGAGAGATGGACACAAAGTGCTGGAGTAACTCAGCGGGACAGGCTGCATCTTCACAGGTACACACGTTATAGGAATAGAATTAGACCATTCGGTCCATCGAGCCTACTCCGCCATTCAATCATGGCTGATCTCTGCCTCCTAAATACATCTTTGGATAGAAGGAATGGGTGACGTTTCGGGTCGAGACCCTTCTTCAGGCTGTCTGGGGAGAGGGAGATACAGAGATAAGAAAGTGTAAGGTGTGACAATGAGACAAAGGGGATGGAGAGCAAGGAAAATGTAGAATAGATCATACTGATTGAGAATGATCAGCCATGATCACATTGAATGGCGGTGCTGGCTCGAAGGGCTGAATGGCCTCCTCCTGCACCTATTGTCTATTGTCTATTGTCTATCATTGTTAGCTAGAAGAAGATAACAACAAAGCAAACAGAGATAGAATGT
Source organism: Rhinoraja longicauda (assembly GCF_053455715.1). NCBI lineage: Eukaryota > Metazoa > Chordata > Chondrichthyes > Rajiformes > Arhynchobatidae > Rhinoraja > Rhinoraja longicauda. The sequence continues at coordinate 9,091,461 of NC_135970.1, read as the reverse complement.
AAACGAGGACCAATGTCCCTTTTGTCTTGTTTTCACACCTTACACTTCCTTATCTCTGTACCTCCCTCTCCCCAGACACAGTATGAAGAAGGGTCTTGACCGAAAACGTCACCTATTCCTTCTATCCAGAGATGCTGTCTGTTCCGCTGAGTTACTCCAACATTTTGTGTCTATCTTCGTTTTAAACCAGCATCTGCAGTTCAGTTCCTACACAAGAAAACTGAGGTTAGCTGAATGGGTAGATGAGTGGCAGATGAACTTTAATACAGAGAAATGCGAAGTAATACATTTTGGTGGAATGATTAGAAGAGATAATGCAAGCTAAATCAGTTTGAAAAGACATTCAGGAACAGGGAGTTGCATGGTGTCAGGTGTATAAATTCTTGAAATGTGGTTACGAAAACATGAGGGATAATTGACTTCATAAATAAGAGCCAAGAGTTACACAAGAGGAGAGTTATGGTGAATATTTACAAAGCACGGAATCAGCCATTACTGGGGCCATGTGTATAATTCTGACCATCACATGAGGATACAGTAAAAATTTACTGGTCATTCCAGGGATCAGAGGTTACAGCTACAAGGTCAGATTGGAAAAGATGGGGACGTTCTCGTGAAACAAAGCAAGTTGGGGGTAGGGGGATGCAAGGATAGTTTAGTTTAGTTTGGTTTAGAGATACAGCACGGAAGCAGGCCTTTCGGCCCACCGAGTCCATTCTGACCATCGCTGATGATGGCCGACCCGCTCACACTAGTTCTATGTTATCCCACTTACTCATCCACTCCATGCACACTAGGGACCATTTACAGAGGGCCAATTAACCTACAAACCCGCACATCTTTGGGATGTGGGAGGAAACCCGGAGCACCCAGAGGAAACCCATGAGGTCACAGGGAGAACATGGAAACTCCTCGCAGACAGCAACTGAGGTCAGGAGCGAACCTGGGTCTCTGGCGCTGTGAGGCAGTGACTCTCGCAGCTGCGCCACAGTGCCGTCCTTCGTAGAGAGTTAGTAGGGCAGCATGATGACACGTCAGTTACTGCTGCTGTCTTACAGCACCAATGACCCAGATTTGATCCTGACATCCAGGGTGGTGTTTGCCCGTTCTCCCTGTGACTAGTGGGTTTCGATGGGGTGGTCTAAAAGGGATTACAGGCTAAAGCCAAGACTCTGGAGGCATGGCTGTCAAAGGTCGGAAATCAGAGATACACAAAGGGCAAGAATTAGAAGTGCGCCAGAACACGCAATCCTCCATACTTTCCAATCAACTTCCCTGTGAACTGGCAGTGTTAAATGTGGATCTCAGCTCCCTCCACACTGAGCCAACAAAGCATCTGTCCCAAACACTGCTTTGTCGGTGTGAATTTTCTATTTCCCGTATTGGTCCAGCAACTAAAGGGTGTAACCGGACGCATGTTGCTGGAAGCTGGGTTCAGATAACTATTTCAAAGGATGTTTATGATCAAGAGAGTGCGGGGATCGCTGGTCAGTGTGGACCCGGTGGGCCGAAGGGCCTGTTTCCGTGCTGTATCTCTAAACTAAACTAAACAAAAAAGCTATTTTTAGTTTAGCGATCCCTGGGTCACACCACTCATTATAGGTCTTTGTAAAATCAGGTAAAGAGAGACAAGTTAGTTTCAAGTTGCATGGACGGTGGAGTAAATAGATTACTCTTAAAAAACTAAGTACAAGTATTAATGTGTTGAAGGTGTTCAGAAAGGACTGTGTATGATTGTACATAACACACAGATGGTTTGTGTACAGGCATAGGAAACAAATAAGAAGGCACATATTGATTTGGAAGAAGTAATGAATACTTGCACTAGAGTAGTGTGTACAATTTGATCTAGAAAGATACACTTGACTTGGAGGCATTGCAACCTAGTTTTATAAGATTGATTTCCCAGGATGAGATAAGAAATATTGATTAGAATGAGGCCATTTTATCTGAAGACTAAACAGAATCAATCTGATTGAAGATAAATGGCGCACTGGAGTGGTTTGACATCATGGATTCTGGGAGACACAAGAGACAACAGATGCTGGAATCTAGTGCAAAATACAAAGTGCTGGAGGAACTCCAGCGGGTCAGGCAGCATCAATGGAAGAAATGGACAGATGACGTTTTGGGTTGGGACCCTTCTTCAGACGGATCTGTTTGGATTCTGGGAGGTTGTTTCCCTTGGCCAGGGATTCTGGAACTGGATGGCATAATCTCAGTAGATGTGGTTGGATGTTGAGACCGAGGAAGAGAGGCGTTGTTCTTTCTTTCAGAGGACTGGGAATCTTTGGTGGAATATTTTGTCGTGGAAGTCTGTTGGTGCTCATGGTTGAGCACATTTGGGGCTGAGATTGAGAGACGAGAACCAAAACGACTGCAGATGTTGGTGATCTGAAATGTAAACAGAAAATACTGCAAACACTCAGCAGGTCAGGCAGCATCTGGGGAGGGGGAATGTTTTAGGTTGGAGGGTTTGTGAGAATGATAATGGCTTTGCAGCAAGCCATGTGGGGACTGGCCAGGAAGTAGCGTAGAGGCGAGGATTAGACCTGACTGGATGAGGACACTGGGTGATCTCTTTCCATCCCCTATCACATCAGAAAATACCAACAATATTCAGCAGGTCAGGCAGCATCTGTGAAGAGAAAAACAGTTAACATTTCAGGTTTGGGAATCAGAATGAGGAAAGAGAGAAAACATATATTTTAGGTAGCAGAGAATGTGGGGTATGGGGATGGGTAGAACAACGACAATACCTCTGATAGGGTGAGGCTGCACCTACCTTGATTCTACCACCTCCTATCCTGCCTCTTGTAAGGATTCCGTTCTATTTTTTCAGTCCCTCGTTATCTTTACTCTAATGATGCACAGATGCCTGGGGCAGCACGGTGGCGCAGCGAAATAGTTGCTGCCTTACAGCACCAAAGACGCAGGTTCGATTCCGACTCCGGGTGCTGCCTGTACGGAGTTTGTTCCTTCTCTCCGTGACCTGCGTGGGTTTTCTTCGAGACCTTCGGTTTCCTCCCACACTCCAAAGACGTACAGGTTTGTAGGTTAATTGGCTTGGTATAAATTGTCCCTAGTGCGTGTAGGATGATGTTAATGTGCAGGGATCGTTGGTCGTTACGCACTCGGTGGGCCGAAGGGCCTGTTTCCGCACTGTATCTCTAAACTAAACTAAACAAAACTGAATGCCTTCCTTCTTTCTGAGGTGTGGCTTCACCTCCAACACAGTCAACAGCGCCTTTGGCCAGATCTCATCTATTTCCCACACCTCTGTTCTTCTTCTCGTATCTGAAGAAGGGTCTTGAACCGAAACGTCACCCATTCCCTCTCTCCAGATAAACTGCCTTTCCGGTTAATTACTCCAGCATTTTGTGTCTATCTTCAGTGCATAACCAGCATCTGCAGTTCCTTCCTGCACGTTTGTTCCTCTGGCCAAGATCAGAGTTGCCTGGTCCTTACCTTCCATCCATGCCTCCACATTCATTCATCACAACTTCTACCAGCTTCAATGAGGTTCCACCACCAGAGATGGAAGGGGGCCTGGTGGGGTGGGGTGGGGTGGGAGGGGCGCACGTTGCCTCGTGTGGTGGGAGGCCTGGATTGCCGCTGCAAGGAAATATAGACTGTTTGATGAACATTTTGTAACTTTGTCAGCACTAGAAACATGGCGAGTCCTTGTCTGCTTCCCAGGTGAGGTCTGCTGTGTTGAAAGGCTGGAGCGATTGGGCTTGTATACACTGGAATTTAGAAGGATGAGGGGGGATCTTATTGAAACATATAAGATAATTAGGGGATTGGACACATTAGAGGCAGGAAACATGTTCCCAATGTTGGGGGAGTCCAGAACAAGGGGCCACAGTTTAAGAATAAGGGGTAGGCCATTTAGAACGGAGATGAGGAAGAAATTTTTCAGTCAGAGAGTGGTGAAGGTGTGGAATTCTCTGCCTCAGAAGGCAGTGGAGGCCAGTTCGTTGGATGCTTTCAAGAGAGAGCTGGATGGAGCTCTTAAGGATAGCGGAGTGAGGGGGTATGGGGAGAAGGCAGGAACGGGGTACTGATTGAGAGTGATCAGCCATGATCGCATTGAATGGCGGTGCTGGCTCGAAGGGCTGAATGGCCTACTCCTGCACCTATTGTCTATTGTCTATTGTCTATTGTATGATTTTTACCAGATTGTATGCAAAAACAAAAGGTTTCTCTGTGCCTGGGTCCATGTGACAAGTCTCATTGAACCATTGAATGGAATCAGACATGTTCACCACCCGGACCCTTTCAGAATTCCAGATAATCACTCCTTTCATGATACCTGGAGTTGATTTCTGTCCCCACCTAGTGCGCCGCTCTCCGATGTAACCACGGGAGGTGCAAGATCTGACCTTCTAGGTGAAGCAGTGATCCCAATCTCGCCTGCTGTAGTTCAGTGTTCACAATGTGGCCTTCTCTGCACTGGACAAACCAGACGCAAGTTGGTGCAAGTTGGGTGATCGCTCGGTGGAGTGACGGTGCTCAGTTTGCAGGAGTGATCCTGAGCTGACACTTTAATTCATCAACCCTCTCCCACCCCCACCTCCCTGTCTCTGGCCTCCAGCAAGGCCAATGGCAAGCCTGAGGAACAACAAGTCATCTTCTGTCTGGGCACCCTGCTGGACTCAACGTTGAGTTTTTAAAAAGAGGTCCTTCTGCAGTTGTACAGGGCCCTAGTGAGACCGCACCTGGAGTGCAGTTTTGGTCTCCAAATTTGAGGAAGGATATTCTTGCTATTGAGGGCGGGACTGTCATATGTTGAAAGACTGGAGCGACTAGACTTGTAAACACTGGAATTTAGAAGGATGAGAGGGGATCTTATCGAAACATATAAGATTATTAAGGGGTTGGACACGTTAGAGGCAGGAGACAAGTTCCCAATGTTGGGGGAGTCCAGAACCAGGGGCCACAGTTTAAGAATAAGGGGTAGGTCATTTAGAACGGAGATGAGGTGGTAGGCCATTTAGAACGGAGATGAGGAAAAACTTTTTCAGTCAGAGAGTTGTAAATCTGTGGAATTCTCTGCCTCAGAAGACAATGGAGGCCAATTCTCTGAATGCATTCAAGAGAGAGCTAGATAGAGCGCTTAAAGATAATGGAGTCAGGGGGTATGGGGAGAAGGCAGGAACAGGGTACTGATTGAGAATGATCAGCCATGATCGCATTGAATGGCGGTGCTGGCTCGAAGGGCTGAATGGCCTACTCCTGCACCTATTGTCTATTGTCTATTGTCTATTGATCAGCCATTATCACATTGAATGGCGGTGCTGGCTCGAAGGGCCGAATAGCCTACTCCTGCACCTATTGTCTATTGTCTATTGTCTATAACTTACTTTTTCAACTTACTTTTGCTGAGAAAATGTGCAGTCTCGCTCGGCACCATACACTTCTGTTTGGGTCAGTTTTCCCACTTCTTGTATTGTTCGACTTTTGTTCCACTCAATACCCTCCCCCAACTACTCCGCTCCCTAAACTAGTTGTTTTTCTCAATTTCCCAGTCCTGATGACAGGTCTCGAATCGGAAACATCAACTGTTTCTCCCTCCGCATACGCTGCCTGACCTGCTGAGTTTTTCCAACATTTTCTGGATTTAGACAAAAAATGCTGGAGTAACTTAGCAGGACAGGCAGCATCTCTGAAGAGAAGGGTCTCCACCCGGAACGTCACCCATTCCTTCTCTCTAGAGATGCTGCCTGTCCCGCTGAATTACTCCAGCATTTTATGTCTATCTTTAATGTAAACCAGCATCTGCAGTTCCTTCCTATATTTTATGGTTTTACTTCAGATTTTGAGCATCTGCAGTATTTTTTGCTTCTGCTTCTACTTCTTGTGCTCCTTCTCATTGTCTTCATACTTCATTGTGCTCATGCCAGATGTTGAAGGACAACATTCGATTCAATGCACACTGTCCTACTGAGGATCACATTTACTTTAAGAAAATAACTGCGGATGCTGGTACAAATCGAAGGTATTTATTCACAAAATGCTGGAGTAACTCAGCAGGTCAGGCAGCATCTCGGGAGAGAAAGAATGGGTGACGTTTCGGGTCGAGAATCAGTCTGAAGAAGGAAGTTACTCCAGTATTTTGTGAATAATCACATTTACTTTGCTCATTCCATCATTAGTGATGGTGCCCATCTACAGATCTATCACTGATGAAAAGATGCAAACTTTTGCAATGTCACTGGAACCATCTGCAGCAAAACAGATTGCCCAGTGCCATCTTGTGCGCTTCCTATTTATTCTGTTTGATACCACTTCCATTAAGCTTTTCTAAAGTACCTTGAAACTCTCTTTTTATTAGAGTGTAAATCATGGAACTGCTTTTTATTTACACTTGCATTCCAGTATTTATTGCCGCAGGTTGCATAGTAATCATTGCTATGTACGTTGCTAAGCAGCCATTCTGTAAAGGCGACCTGGTTTTTTTCTGGATCTTACCCAATGTTAGCTGTCCTGTATCTGATTCAAGCTTCCCAGAGTGAGAGAGCTAGCTGCATGCACAGTGAGCTAACACCCACAGATAATATCAGAGAATTCTTCGCAGCCACAATAACTATGGGCTGAACGCTTTGTCAGTAAGTTACTCTACAAGGCTGATCTTGTCACGCTTTACGAGGCAGAGATTATTCCTGCAGTCAGATGTTTGCCTAAACACGCATTAAAGATAATGACTGGAATGAATCTGTTATGTGGAATCTTAACTGTAATTAAGTAACCACACTCCATTTGGAAGGAATACATGGCACGGCATTGCCAAAGTTCCCTTAAGGTGTTATGTTTCAGACAATGACTGAGAAGATGTAGAGGAAGCCATATTGCAAGCACTGAATGCCATAGACCAGGTGGAGATGGTGCACATGAATCTCGGCTTCACTTGGAAGAACAATACCTCATATTCTGCTTGGGCAGCCCATAACTTAATGTAATGAACATTGAATTCTCCAATTTCTGGTAACCCACACTCCTTTGCTCCTTTCCCACTCGCATCAGGTTCTCTGCCCCTTTGTTCACTTTTTCCATCCTCCACCGCTTATTACCAAGGCTTGTTCCTCTCTCCGATCTGGCTCCCTCGTGCTGTTTGTCCACCCCCACACACATATCCACCTGGGTTTCTTCTCTCTTTGTTCATCTTTCCTATCCTCGCCCTTTCCACTGCCTGCTTCTATCTGCTCATCATCCCTCCTCCGTCAGGTTCCACCTATCACTGGCCAGCCAGTCTCTGTCTCCCCCACCCTTCTCTGCCACCTTGCTCCATCTACCCACCATCCCCCACCTCACCTGCCAGCCTCTCACCCACCCCTCCCTCTCACCTCACTCTACCAGTTATCTTCCTTCTACTCCCTCAGTCGTGATGCTGGGACTCGACCCAAAACATCAACTATCCTTTTGACCACACTGATGCTGCATGACCAACTTCTAGCAGTTCTTCTAGCAGCTAATGATGGGAAATGGATCCATCATAAGAAGACCAGACAGGACAAGCGACAAGTGAAACATAAAATGTACTATCGAAAGTAACAGGGGGTGAGACAGCTTTCGAAACTGGTAGTTAGCAGATTAACTCAAAGCGATGTGTGTGAAGTATGAGGTTAGAAGGAGAATGTGCACTTACAAAACATAGTGGGGGCAATGGGCCACAACACTCACTCAGTGAGCCTCTGAGCTATCGAGGAACAAATTATAAGTTGGATTGTTTTCTCTGGAACATCGATGCTGAGGGGAGACCTGATGGAAGTGTACAAAATTATGAGGGGAATAGAATAGGGCAGACCCCAGGGTGGAAATGTCAAATACTAGAGGGCATAAATTTAAGAGGAAAAGGGGCAAAGGAAATGTGCAAGGCAGGTTTTTTACACAGAGAGTGGTGGATGTATGGGACACGTTGCCAAGGATGGTGGTGGAGGCATGTACGCATTTAGGAGCCTTTTGGATATGCATGTGGATAAGCAGGGAACGGAGGAATATGGATCATGTGTATGTCGAGAAGTTTAGTTTAACTTGGAAACTTGTTTGGTGTGGACATTGTGGGCCGAAGGGCCTGTTCCTATGCTGTACTGTTCTCTACGTTCTGTTGTCTATTGTTAGGTTTCACTTTTTTTACAGTGGGTGCAATGTAATAAGTCTGCTGTGCTTGGAACCATAAACCAGTATCCACACTGTTCTTTGTGGTCATAAACATTGAAGATAGGTTAAATTAAATAAGAATTGGCAAATCTTACACGAGCAATTGCCTGCAGTTAGTTTTCTATCCACTAGGGTTTCAAGGTTTTAAGGTCAGTTTATTGTCACATGTACCAATTAAAATTTGTGTTACCATACAGCCATACTCGGTGAAAAGCAACAAGACACACAACCACATAAAAGTTAACATAAACATCCATGACAGTGGATTCCACGTTCCTCACTGCGATGGAAGGCAATAAAGTTCAATCTGCTTCCTCTTAGTTCTCCCGCGGTCGGGGCCATCAAAGCCCCCGCAGCCGACGATCAAAGTCCCCGCCGTGGTGATCGAAACTCCCGCGTCGGGGCAGTTGAAACGCTCTCCCCAGCATGGAGCTCCCGAGGTAGCCTCTTCTTACCAGAGACCGCGGGCTTCATGATGTTAAAGTCCACAGGCCCCGCGGTTGGAACTTCGATCCCCGGCAAAGGGATCACAAGTACCGCAGACTCCCACGGCTTGGAGCGCCGGGCCGGTCTCCAGGAAAGGCCGCCAACTCCTCGATGTTAGGCCGCAGTGGGGACGGAGATACGATACGGAAAAAAATCCCATCTCCATTCGACTTCAGTTGCCTGGGGACTGAGTGGTCTGTGACGGGTTGTGCAAAGCAATTGGCCTGCAGCCGGCTGATGAATATTGACCGCAGGCCGCTGCGAGGACGTTTTGTGGCACACAAGTTCTTTGGCCTCGTTTGCCATTGTACAGACCTGGCCCAAGAACGTTCCTGTCTTTGCCTCGGTAAGAAATCAAATCAAGCCCAGCATTGGGTTTCTGCAGGTAAGGAGTCCAAGGGATTTGTAGTTGGGGTTAATCAGTCGCAGGTTAAGCTGATGTGGAATGTAGGTCAGGTAAAGGTCATGAGGTTAGTGGGGCGAGACTCCGGTGCAGTGGGTAAAGCTGCTGCCGCACAGCGCCAGAGACCCGCAATCAATACTGACCTCGGTTGCTGTCTGTGTGGAGTTTGCACGTTCTAAATGTAACTGCATTGGTTTCCTCCGGGTGCTCCGGTTTCCTCCCGCATCCCAAAGATGTGTGGGTTCGTAGGTTAATTGGCTTTTGTAAATTATCCCTGGTGTGCAGGGAGTGGATGGGAAAGTGGGATAACATAGAACTAGTGTGAGCGAGTGACCGATGGTCGACGTGGATTCGGTCGGTCGAAGGGCTTGTTTCCATGCTGTATCTCTAAAATTAAAAACAATAGTTTGGAGGTTTTTTTCATTGCAGTGGGAGAGAGAATTCCAAGAAAGACGTAGGCACGAATATCACTAATGAGATGGAGGAACTGAGGGAAATCCAGGTTAGTCGGGAAGTGGTGTTAGGTAAATTAAATGGATTAAAGGCAGATAAATCCCCAGGGCCAGATAGGCTGCATCCCAGAGTGCTTAAGGAAGTAGCCTCAGAAATAGTGGATGCATTAGCGAGAATTTTTCAAAACTCTTTAGATTCTGGAGTAGTTCCTGAGGACTGGAGGGTAGCTAATGTAACCCCACTTTTTAAAAAGGGAGGGAGAGAGAAAACGGGGAATTATAGACCAGTTAGCCTAACATCGGTAGTGGGGAAAATGCTAGAGTCAGTTATTAAAGATATGATAGCATCACATTTGGAAAGTAGTGAAATCATCGGACAAAGTCAGCATGGATTTACAAAAGGCAAATCATGTCTGACGAATCTTATAGAATTTTTCGAGGATGTAACTAGTAGAGTGGATAAGGGAGAACCAGTCGATGTGTTGTATCTTGACTTTCAGAAGGCCTTCGACAAGGTCCCACATAGGAGATTGGTGTACAAACTTAAAGCACACGGTATTGAGGGTTCAGTGTTGAGGTGGATAGAAAATTGGTTGGCGGACAGGAAGCAAAGAGTAGGAATAAACGGGTCCTTTTCGGAATGGCAGGCAGTGACTAGTGGGGTACCGCAAGGCTCAGTGCTGGGACCCCAGTTATTTACAGTGTATATTAATGATTTGGACGAGCGAATTGAATGCAACATCTCTATGTTTGCGGACGACACGAAGCTGGGTGGCAGTGTTAGCTGCGAGGAGGATGCTAGGAGGCTGCAGAGTGACTTGGATAGATTAGGCGAGTGGGCAAATGCATGGCAGATGCAATATAATGTGGATAAATGTGAGGTTATCCATTTTGGCGGCAAGAACAGGAAAGCAGAGTATTACCTGAATGGTGACCGATTAGGAGAAGGGGAGATGCAACGTGACCTGGGTGTCATGGTGCACCAGTCATAGAAAGCAAGCATACAGGTGCAGTAGGCAGTGAAGAAAGCGAATGGTATGTTGGCATTCATAGCAAGAGGATTTGAGTTTAGGAGCAGGGAGGTTCTACTCCAGTTGTATAGGGCATTGGTGAGACCGCACCTGGAGTATTGTGTGCAGTTTTGGTCTCCTAATCTGAGGAAATACGTTCTTGCCTTAGAGGGAGTACAGAGAAGGTTCACCAGATTGACCCCTGGGATGGCGGGACTTTCATATGAAGAAAGACTGGATAGACTAGGCTTGTACTCGCTGGAATTTAGAAGACTGAGGGGGGATCTTATAGAAACATATAAAATTCTTAAGGGGTTGGAGAGGCTAGATGCGGGAAGATTGTTCCCGATGTTGGGGGAGTCCAGAACCAGGGGTCACAGCTTAAGGATAAGGGGGAAGTCTTTTAGGACCGAGATGAGAAAACATTTCTTCACACAGAGAGTGGTGAGTCTGTGGAATTCTCTGCCACAGAAGGTAGTTGAGGCCAGTTCATTGGCTATATTTAAGAGGGAGTTAGATGTGGCCCTTGTGGCTAAAGGGATCAGGGGGTATGGAGAGAAGGCAGGTACAGGTTACTGAGCTGGATGATCAGCCATGATCATATTGAATGGCGGTGCAGGCTCGAAGGGCCGAATGGCCTACTCCTGCACCTATTTTCTATGTTTCTATGTTTCTATGTTTAAAGAACCGACTGAAATACGTTCTCCACTTTGGAGTGGACTCGACTAGCCAAGTTTCCTTTGAGTAACCAGATCCATAATTACTGTGAAAGCCTGCCTCTGGGTAGATGGCCAATGGACAGAGTAAGTCATGCAGGCAAGTGGTGCCATACGGTGGCGCAGCGGTAGAGCTGCTGCCTTACAGCACCATAGACCCGGGTTTGATCCCGACTGCGGATGCCGCCTGTACGGATTTTGTACGTTCTCCCTGTGACCGTGTGGGATTTCTCCGGGTGCTCTGGGTTCCTCCCACACCCCAAAGAGGCACAGGTTTGTCGGTTCATTGGCTTTGGTAAAGATTGTAAATTGTCCCTGGTGCGTAGGATAGTGCTAGTGTACGGGGATTGCGGGTCGGCGCAGACTCGATGGGCCGAAGGGTCTTTTTCCATGCTGTACCTCTAAAACTAAACTAAACTAAAAAGTGTTGAGTCGGCATCTGGCACGTGACTGGATCTGTGCACCAACAGAGTGCGTGCCTGCACCCCACTGTGTCTTGACGCTCAGATGGACGGTAAGCCCATTGAATGCATTTTTCGTTGGGTTAAATGTTAAAGGTTGTGTCGGCGAAGGTAAGTTTCATTATGCCTGTATTCCTTGAGAAGCCCTCACAAGAAATGTTGCACTGCACTGCGGTGTACGGTATAGAGCCCAGAGCCAAACATATCCTGCTGGGTGCTTTTCTTTGTTAGAGACTTTAAACATATCCATGACCCTGGCTGAGAAATCAATCCATTAACAGGTCCGGACTGAAATTTCATCAGCCGCAAAGCACACCCAGCAACCTGCCATCGTTCCAGTTACAACTTGCAAAATACAATGGGAAAAGAGTGGTGTAGAGTGACAGTGGCGTTGATGTTCAATAACTTTAATTCAAAATATTAATCTAGTTTCAGATCAAGTGTTGGGCTTCACTTCCGACCTCAATTCTTGCTATGGAGGGCGTGCAGCGTAGGTTCACTAGGTTAATTCCCGGAATGGCGGGACTGTCATATGTTGAAAGACTGGAGCGACTAGGCTTGTATACACTGGAATTTAGAAGGATGAGAGGAGATCTTATCGAAACGTATAAGATTATTAAGGGGTTGGACACGTTAGAGGCAGGAAACATGTTCCCAATGTTGGGGGAGTCCAGAACAAGGGGCCACAGTTTAAGAATAAGGGGTAGGCCATTTAGAACTGAGATGAGGAAAAACCTTTTTCAGTCAGAGAGTTGTGAATCTGTGGAATTCTCTGCCTCAGAAGGCAGTGGAGGCCAATTCTCTGAATGCATTCAAGAGAGAGCTAGATAGAGCTCTTAAGGATAGCGGAGTGAGGGGGTATGAGGAGAAGGCAGGAACGGGGTACTGATTGAGAATGATCAGCCATGATCACATTGAATGGCGGTGCTGGGGAGAAGGGCCGAATGGCCTCCTCCTGCACCTATTGTCTATTGTCAGTGCTAATTATTTAAGTGGTATCAGCAGAGCAAAGGTAATACAAAGAAGTGGGAGATTTGCACGACAATTGCGAACAGCGCTTTGGAAATGGACACCTTGTTTTCAACACGATCTCTCATCTCCCGACGCACTTCGTTAGTTGAGGCATACTTCCTGTAAACATTCGTAAGGTATCCCTTTCAGCTCCCCGACTGCCACCAGTTTTATGAGGAAACAACATTTGACACACTGCCAGAAGGATGAATGTTATTTCGAGATTAAAACATAACGCGAATGACAAATCCAAGCCAATGTATTAATCAAACCAGACATGAGGGTGGTGACTGCAATGGAGTGTCTGACTAGCGGCCCCTTTGTTGTAAAGTAAAAATATTTAAGGTCCAAATCTCAAATCATAATTTAGGATTGTTGCCCTGGATGTGGTTTTCATCCCCAGTGCTGGTTCTACTGAGGGACTGACTGAACTCCATGCTTTCTGTAAGTTTATTACTGATGCAAATCCTGCAGGGGGAAGCCATCGAGTCGGTCCCCCATGGCCGATCGCTAGACCCGGTGAACCGCGGCCTGCAGGGGGCGGCTGCCAAGACGGTCCCCTGCTCGTGTGGCCCGGCCTCCTGTAGCCTGGACGGGGGGAGCCTGTCGAGCCGGCCCTTGCTCGTCCCCCGAGGACCAGAGGACAGAGCCGGTGGCAATGGCGACTGCGTCTGGTGAGGGGCGGGGGTGGTAGGAGGGGAGAGGGAACCAGAGTCAGGCCTACTGCACCCTTGAGGTTGGCTGCGGGAGGCTCCACCGGAAACATAGGTGGGCGGGCGAGGAGAGGGACGCCGTGTCCAGGGAAGATGACGGCTGGAGAGCCACCGCAGCCTGGGGCCCGCCTGGATCTGGCACCGCTCAAAACAACCAGAGCGCAAACTGGTCTTTGAAAATGGCGCCACAACATGGCGCCTCTTACATGCGGGATCAGTGGACTACTTCTGTGCACTTTGCTAATTGGGATGTGCTTGGATATGGCGGCACGGTGGCGTAGCGGTAGAGTTGCTGCCTTACAGCGAATGCAACGCCGGAGACTCAGGTTCGATCCTGACTACGGGCACCATCTGTACGGAGTTTGTACGTGCTCCCCGTGACCTGCGTGGGTTTTCTCCGAGATCTTCGGTCTCCTACCACACTCCATGTAGGTTAATTGACTGGATAATATGCAAAAATTGTCCCTAATGTGTGTAGGATAGTGTTAATGTGCGGGGATCGCTGGGTGGAGTGGACTCGGTGGGCCGAAGGGCCTGTTTCCGCGATGTATCTCTAAATCTAAAAAAAAAAAAAATCTACTCTACTGAACTGTTTGTAAGAAATTAATTTCACTGTGCGTTTGCACATGTGACGATATAAGCACCATTGACCTTTGACGTTGCCGGCTGATTGCCAGAGGCTCAGGCAGGGGTTAGAGCTGCTGATGGGGAGATGGCATCCAGATGCCCTGGTGGGTGGTGGGATCGAACCCTTCCCTCGGCACACCGCCTGGAGCTGAAACTTCCCATCCAAAAGGCTCTTAAATGCGTACATGCCTCCACCACCATCCTCACAATGCTGGCACCCTTAGTTTCCCGTGGGGTCTCCCGGAACTTCTGCATTGGCTGACGTCTCAGACTGGGGCCTGTTCGGGCAGCACCATGGCGCAGCAGTAGAGCTGCTGCCGTACTGTGCCAGAGATCCAGGTTCGATCCTGACTGTGGGTGCTATCTGTACGGAGCTTGGACGTTCTCCCCGTGACTGCGTGGGTTTTCTCTGGGTGCTCCAGTTTCCTCTCGCACTCTAAAGAACGCACAGGTTTGTAGGTTATTTGGCTTCGGTGAAAATTGTAAATTGTCCCTAGTGTGTAGGATAGTGCTCGTGTACGGGGATCGCAGGTTGGCATAGACACAGTGGGCCAAAGTGTCTGGTTCCGTGCTGTATCTGTAAAATAAAACTAAACTAAACTAAACTGTATGAGGGCAGAGGGGCTGTTGATAGATGGGAGAGGAACGGTTTGCATGGGGGTAGTAGACACAATTAAATGAGGCAGGTGCCACGTTTTGTAATCATTTTTGATGATTTATTATGCAGTGAATCTACACCCACCAGCGGGCACGTGCTACAACTGCCCGGACTGGCATAAATGTCAATGTTTGTCCCTCCAGTTGTGGAAGTGTTGATACAAACCATCCCACTCACTGCCAACTGATGCAGAACTCTCATTACAAAAATTGCATCAGGTAGCTTTGTTGTAGTTAAATTCCTTCATGTCTTGCAATCCTACTTAATATTGCAATGCCTGTATTTGTCACAATAGCAAATGAACAATGTAAAATAATGTGAGCTGCATCATTTTGCCAATAAAGGTAAGGAGGGTTCGAGCTACGAGGATACATTGCAGAGGCTAGCTTTGTTTTCATAAGATCCTAAAGTCATATCGTAAGTGCTGGGAGCAGAATTAGGCCATTCGACCCATCAAGTCTACTCTGCCATTCAATCATGGCCGATCTATCTCTCCCTCCTAACCCCATTCTCCTGCCTTCTCCCCATAACCTCTGACACCTGTACTAATCAAGAATCTATCTGTCTCTGCCTTAAAAATATCCTCTGACTTGGCCTCCACAGCCTTCTGTGGCAAAGAATTCCGCAGATTCACCACCCTCTGACGAAAGAAATTCCTCCTCATCTCCTTCGTAAAAGAATGTCCTTTCATTCTGAGGATATCATATCATATCATATATCATATATATACAGCCGGAAACAGGCCTTTTCGGCCCTCCAAGTCCGTGCCGCCCAGCGATCCCCGTACATTAACACTATCCTACACCCACTAGGGACAATTTTTTACATTTACCCAGCCAATTAACCCACATACCTGTACGTCTTTGGAGTGTGGGAGGAAACCGAAGATCTCGGAGAAAACCCACGCAGGTCACGAGGAGATCGTACAAACTCCTTACAGTGCAGCACCCGTAGTCAGGATCGAACCTGAGTCTCCGGCGCTGCATTCGCTGTAAAGCAGCAACTCTACCGCTGTGCTACCGTGCCGCCCACTATTCTGTACGTTTCAATGAGGTCCCCCCTCATTCTTCTAAACTCCAGTGAGTACAGGCCCAGTGCCATCAAATGCTCATCATATGTTAACCTACTCATTCCTGGGATCATTCTTGTAAACCTCCTCTCGACCAGAGCCAGCACATCCTTTGTCAGATATGGTGCCCAAAATTGCTCACAATATTCGGCCTGACCAGTGCCTTATAGGTCCTCAGCATTACATCCTTGGCATGTGGGAGGCTGATGGGGACTTTGGGGAGGTGCACAAAATGATGGGGGTTTGGGAATAGCTCCCTTATCATAGGTAGTGTAAGAAAATAACTGCAGATGCTGGTACAAATCAAAGGTATTTATTCACAAAATGCTGGAGTAACTCAGCAGGTCAGGCAGCATCTGAGGAGAGAAGGAATGGGTGACTTTTCGGGTCGAGACCCTTCTTCAGACTAAGAAGGGTCTCGACCTGAAACGTCACCCATTCCTTCTCTCCTGAGAAGAGTGGTTGCTATGTGCACTACCAGAGGAGGTGGTGGGATCGGATCCAATGACTGTTTAGACAGGCACTTCAAATGGCAAGCAGGAAGAGGTGTGGAGCTAATGCTGGGAAATTGGCTTGGTTTAGATGGGCAAATAGGTTGACATGGACAAGTCGGGCTGAAGGAACAATCTCTGTGCTGTACAACTAACTCTACGACACTGAAAGAAAAGAAAAATGAAATTCTAGTTAAATGCATTGTGACAAACGTTTTATTTGTATTTACAATTCTTTTACAAGACACCTTGCTGCTCTGTTCTCCCTGGAGGTCTCTGTGTTGTTCATCTCTGAAGACCTGTTCAGGGAGGGACAAAATATTAGAAGAAAAGCATTTAAAAAAAAATACTGGGATACTGTATTTTGTGCACCACTAGCTTTCATATTCAATCACGGAGAATGGTGCAGATAATATTTCCACAATATGACTCTGCGATCCATTCATTATTTCTTGGCAAGGATTTACAATTATCTTCTTACTGCTACAGATTATTTCAACACTTACATTTTTGGTTGCTTGCCTTTAGTGGCAAATAATTTATAAAGTATATCTGGCACTATGCAGTATGTTCTTCCAAGATGATCAACTAACCTATTAAAATGAGGTCAAATCAGAATGGCCTCCAAAAATTATTCAATTGCTTCTTTCCGTCTCTGCCCACAGGAATGTGCCCACCTCCCCCTGATGCCCTCAACTGTCCAGTAACTCAGCACTTCAGCCTCGACCTTGCCACATGCCCATTTTAGTTTAGTTTAGAGATACAGCATGGAAACAGGCCCTTCGTTCCACCAAGTCCACGCCGACCATTGATCACCCACACACCAGGTCCATGTTATCCCATTCTCTCATCCTACACAATAGGGGCAATTTACAGAAGAAGCCAATTAACCTGCAAACCTGAACGTGGGAGAAAACTGGAGCACCCGGAGAAAACCCACGTGGTCACAGGGAAAATGTGCAGCGTACAAACTACGTACGGAAAACACCCGTAGTCAGGATGGAACCCGGGTCTCTGGTGCTGAACCACCGTGCCACCCACTTTTGTTTTGTGCTGTTTCGAATCATGATCCATCACAATGAATAACATCTGATCTTCCACCGAGGCACTTTGCAACCTCTGGAATGCATGTTGTATTTTCCAGCCCCAGGTAAATTGCGTTCTTCGTAGGGTGTTCCACAAGATAACCCCTGGGTGAACTCTCCACCACATGCCAGTCTCCAGCATGTGGGCTGGGGTATTCGCTCCTTGGGCACGCTGGTAGCGGTGGGGGTGGCGGGGTGGAGCCATGACCCTCTGACCTAAGCCCCGTTTGGCACATCGAAGGGTAGGCCTGATATCTGACTTCCTGTTCAGAGTGGACCATGTAAATAAACATTTCCCAGGATCAATCAACACGCAGGGATTTATTTTAGTAGATTGGTTTCCTGGAAACTAAGCACTAAAATAACGTGAAATAAGCCAAAGCAGCTGGCAAATAAAAACAGATACGCTCACAGCAAAGGAAGTGAATCCAATTTGTGCGTTCAAATAGCACAAGGCTTTTATTCCATTTCACTCACCTTTTAGTTTACTCATCTAGTTATTATGCAGTCTTCCGATATATTCCAAGGGATACTGGGGATTATTTAATTAGATTAGAAAATGTAATGAAAATGCAATGTGGTGTACTGGATGATCTCATGGCTTTACCACTTTAAAACTAGCCAAGCAGTGCAACAAACTTCAAATCCTATTTGTGTTTTTGCATGAATGAGATAAAACCAACCATGTTTAATTAACTACTTTGCCACTTTTCAAACTAACAACAGAGACATTTTTCCCACATGTGATTCCCAAATGCCATCATGACATCATTTGTCATAGATTCATGGAGTCAGAGTCATACAGTGTGGAAGCAGGCCCTTCGGCCCAATTTGTCCACTCCGACCAACATACCCACTCTACACTAGACCCACCTGCCTAGCCTTTGGCCCAGATCCCGCTAAACCTAACCTATCCACGTACCTGTCCAAATGTTTCTTAAACATTGCAGTAGTACCTGTCTCAACTCCACACACCCACCGCCCAATGTGTCAAAACGTTACCCCTCAGGTTCCCATTAAATCTTTTCTCCCTCACCTTAAACCTATGTCCTCTGGTTCTCGATTCTCCTATTCTGGACAAAATACTTTGTGCATTTACCTGTGATCCAAGATGGCGCCCTACCTAGATGACTATTTGTGTGCTAGTCACAGAAGTGGATCTGCAATCACAATTTACATTGCTCCACACTTTTAAATCTCTACTCCAACAGCAGCATTTATCTATAAACTGTGAATGTCTCAATTGGGATCATGTAATGTCTTTCTGCTGACTGGTTAGCATGTAACAAAAGCTTTTGACTGTACCAATAGACAATAGACAATAGACAATAGGTGCAGGAGTAGGCCATTCAGCCCTTCGAGCCAGCACCGCCATTCAATGCGATCATGGCTGATCACTCTCAATCAGTGGTACTCTCAACCTTGGTACACGTGACAATAAACTAAACTACACTAGACTGATCTATCCTCTCATGATTTTATACACCTCTATAAGATCACTCCTCATCATCCTGCGCTCCAAGGAATAAAATTCCTTTATTTATTTGGTTTAGTTTAGAGATACAGCATGGAAACAGGCCCTTTGGCCCACCAAGTCCATGCTGACCAGGATCATCTGTTCACACTATGTTATCCCACTTTCTCCTCCACTCTTTACACATTAGAGGCAATTTACAGAGGCTAACTTAAACCCCTGTTCTATTTAGGCAATTTTTTAAGCGACTACAGGTGACTAGGCTGTCGCCACACGGTCGCCGGGGTATCACGGGCATGGTCGTGAGTCATCTCCAAAGAATCGTAGCGTTTTTCTGGTCGCTGCTGGATTTTGAAATGTTTAAAAAATTTCAGCGACAGTTGGTTTGACGCCAATGATCGTAGCTTGACCTCTCCTGACGTAGGTGCTGTCGTAGGTTGTCACCGGTGCTGACTTTGTTGAATTCCATTGGCGACTACCTACGTCAACCGGCGACAGGTACCGGCGTCAAAGCCGGAGGGCAAAATGACGTGAATTGTCTTGTTGTTGCCGACAGGGTCATAGCTTGTCGTAGCTTGTCGCGGGTGGACATAGGTTGACTTTGGTTGTTGTAGGTTGTCACCTGTGTGGTCGTAGGTTGTCGTAGGTGCGGTCGTAGGTGGACGTCCTATGTCACGTCGATTGGGTTGTCGATAGCTTGCCGTAGCTTGACGTCGACTAGGTGGTAGGTTGTTGTAGCTTGTCGTAGACATTGTCGTAGGGAGGGGTCCAGTCGCCGGTTTTTCGGCGACCTGCTATGACTATGGCAGTCGCCGGCAGTCGCCTAAAAATTCACCTAAGTGGGACAGGCCCTTAACCTACAAACCCGCACATCGTTGAGATGTGGGAGGAAACCAGAGCATCCGGCGGAAAGCCATGAATTCATAGGGAGAATGTGCAAACTCCACACTGACAGCGCACCAGGTCAGGATCGAACCTGGGTCTGTGCACAGCTGCTCCACTGCTCCACTATGCCACTCATGGACACAGGCCCTTCGGCCCACTGAGCCTAGGCTGTTCACCTGTTCACTACTAATTGTGTGTTGTCTCACTTTCGCATCCACTTCCTACATACTAGGGACCATTTAGAGAGGCCTACAAAGCCAGCACGTCTTTGGGATGTGGGAGGAGCACAAGCACCTGGAGGAAGCCCGCGCGCGCGGTCACAGGGAGAATGTGCAAACTCCACGCAGACAGCACCCCAGGTCAGGGCCAAACCTGGATCTGTGGCGCCGTGAGGCATCAGCTCCACCTGCTGCCCACTATTTCTTCAGGATCCCTGCTGCATTGGCAAGGCCAGCATTTTGTGCCCATCCCTAATTGCCTGAGTTTGAGTGTCTTCGTAGACCACGCAGAGGTTATTTAATACTCAGCTGCAGTGGTGGGCCCGGAGTGACACATAAACCAGACCGGGTAAGGATGGCTGACTTCTGCCTGCAGTGTATTCACCTGGTGTGCAAGGACAGTGCTGTGCCAAGGCCACTAAACCACCCCACACCAGGCACAGGAGAGATCGCACCGACAGGCTGGATCAGATGTGGGACAAAGGTACAGGCCGCCCCTTGCAGTGATGAGTTACACTCCTGCAGCCTCAGTCGTTGTCAGAGGAAGACAGTTGAGCCCCTGAGGGCAGGAAGCACAGCTGTGATGGGAGGAACGCTGCAGTGTGGGTGGAATTCACAGGAGCCTGGAGTGTTGGAACTTGTGCTCCTGGATGGGGTGACCTGCAAATCAGAACACGCATTGCACAGCTGTCTAGTTTAGTTTAGTTTAGAGACACAGTGCAGAAACAGGCCCTTCGGCCCACCAAGCCCGTGCCGACCGGCGATCCCCGCACATTAACACTATCCTACACACTCGAGGGATCATTTACAATTTTACCAAAGCCAATTAACCTAAAAGCCTGTACGTCTTTGGAGTGCGGGAGGAAACCGGAGCACCCGGAGAAAACCCACGAAGGTCACAGGGAGAACGTACAAACTCCATACAGAGAGCACCCATGGTCAGGATCGAACTCTGGCACTGTAAGGCAGCAACTCTACCACTGCGCCACCGTGCTGCCCATTTATCCTAGACAGACACAAAGTGTGGGAGTAACTCAGCATCCCTGGAGAACATGTATCGGTGACGTTTCAGCTTGGGATGTTTCTTCAGGAGGGGGGTTTGGTGGAGAAGAAAGCGGAAAGAGGGGAGGGTCAGGACAAAGCCAGGCAAGTGGTAAGTGATTACAGGTGAGGGTGTTTTCTTGATTAGTATATTGCCACAAAGGCTGAAGGCAAGAGATGAAAATAAAAAAAGTGTGAGACAAGGACAAAAGGTGTGATATGTGAAGCCAGAGGGCGGGATGTAGATGGAAGGGAACAAAGGTGGAGGGGAATGGATGAGCATCCATGTGGGATTTATCTTGGTCACGTTACACTGTTGTGCCATTAGAATTGGACATCCCGATGGGAATATGCAACATGGGTTAATCATCGGGTTGCCAACTTTCTCACTCCCAAATAAGGGACAAAATATGACGTCACCGTCTCGCACCCCATGTGACCTCACCCAGCCAGCGGCCACGTGCTCCCGCTCCACCAATGGCGGCCGCCCGGGCCGGGTGGCGGGTTGCTATGCAACCTCCGTTAGGCAGCGCCCGGGCCTCCGGGCCTACACTGTCCGGCCCTACAGTGTCCGGGCTTACAGTGTCCGGGCCTACAGTGTCCGGGCCTACAGTGTCCGGGCCTACAGTGTCCGGGCCTACAGTGTCCGGGCCTACAGTGTCCGGGCCTACAGTGTTCGGGCCTACAGTGTCCGGGCCTACAGCGTCTCCCCAGGCCTAATACGGGACAAGGGCGGTCCCATACAGGACAAACCAATTTAGCCCAATATATGGGATGTCCCGGCTTATACGGGACGGTTGGCAACCCTAGTTAATCACCAAATCCTCCGTGCAAAATAACCCCAGGTGCGGATTAGTTATCAGTAAAGAGTTCGAGCATGTCTTGACTCTCTGTTGACTTTCCTGTTTATTTATTGACTCAGTTATCAGCTCTAGAAGAGTGGGGATACACTGGCCATTGCATTGCACTGAACTACGGTCAGCTGCTGAACTTTGATTTGGCCAGTCTACAAATGTCTACATGATTTCTCGTATTCCAACAACAGGCACAAAGCACCACTCACAGTGTTGCTATCTGTTTAACTGATGGATAACGTTTATAGTGTTTGCATGTAACGGAGTGTTTGCCTGGAGTAAACACACTGTTCTCAGTTCTGTCTGGGAGGAATGGCCAGGCAAAGATTCAAGGAGGTGCTCAAAACCTGCTTCAGGGAGTGTTACATCTGCAACATCCCCACCGACCTCTGGGGATCTTTGATCACACAAAGTGGGGGAGGATTATGTGGGACGGTATTATCCATGCATCAGCAGAGCAGAGCATCTCACAAACTATCCACCATGTCACCCACCTCCTGCCCTGTTTCTTTCTGCCTCTCTCTCTCTCTCCCCTCCTTTGCTCTCTCTCTCTCTCTCTCTCTCTCTCTCTCTCTCTCTCTCTCTCTCTCCTCTCTCTCTCTCTCTCTCTCTCTCTCTCTCTCTCTCTCTCTCTCTCTCTCTCTCTCTCTCTCTCTCTCTCTCTCTCTCTCTCTCTCTCTCTCTCTCTCTCTCTCTCTCTCTCTCTCTCTCTCTCTCTCTCTCTCTCTCTCTCTCTCCTCTCTCTCTCTCTCTCTCTCTCTCTCTCTCTCTCTCTCTCTCTCTCTCTCTCTCCTCTCTCTCTCCCCCTCCCTCTCTCCCCTCTCTCTCTCTCTCTCTCTCTTCTCTCTCTCTCTCTCGCTCTCTCTCTCTCTCTCTCTCTCTTTCTCTCACTCTCTCTCTCTCTCTCTCTCTCTCGCTCTCTCTCTCTCTCTCTCTTTCTCTCACTCTCTCTCTCTCTCCCTCTCTCTGTCCCTCCCTCCCTCTCTCTCCCTCTCCCTCCTCTCTCTCTCCCTCCCTCCCTCCCTCTCTCCCCGTCCCTCCCCCCTTCTCTCTCTCTCCCCTCTCCTCCCTCTCTCTCCCTCTCCCCCTCCCCCTCCCCTCCTCTGTCTCTCTCTCTCCCTCTCCATCCCCCCCTCTGCCTCCCACTCCCCCTCTCCCCCCCCCTCTCTCTCTTTTGGTCTGCAGAGACAATAGTCAAGTCACAGTTATTGTCCCATGTGCAGGCACAATGAAAATATTGATTGTAGCAGCATCGGATGCATTGACTCAGATAACATGGATATAATACATAAACTATGCATTAATTTCACATAAATTGTAAAAGATTGAAAAGCAAAAGACTGCAACCCCACCGCCCCTCCCCCCAAAATAACAACACAGTGTGTGGAAGAACCGCCTTGGATCAGGTACACCTAACTAATTACTAGACTGATTTTCAAGGGCTGGTATCTTGTAAGGAGGGGACATGTTCTCACAATGGTTTCTCTGAATGGCGGGAAGCTCAAAGGAGCTGACGGATCCAGTGTTAACTTGTTCAGAAAGCGATCTGTTGCCCTCTGCTGATGAAACTTAAATGTTTCACAAATAATAGCAAAAGGCGAGGAGCCTTAATTGAGACTTAATATGTACGATATTGCATTTGTTTTAACTTGTGATCAGTGTATTTCTCAGTTGGGAACAATTGCTATGATTTATTTAAAATATCATATGTTTACTTGAGATATCACACACAAAAAACCCCGTTTATGAGCAAAAATGCAAAGGAATGCAGGTGGCTAAATCGTTTAGGAGGTGGTGCATTCCTCCTGTCGTTTGTGCAGAAGCTTCGAGTGCTTCCCACAGGGTGTCTGATCAGGGTGGGATACCACGCCCATACTGACCATGAGGTGCCCCTCTATACTCACCCCATTTACTCACACCTGGTCCATTAACCTTCTTTGCCTTGGTGACTCAAGGAGAAACTTCTTAAAAGTTGTACCTGTCTTCACCATTTTCTCAAGCAATGGGGCAGCACGGTGGCACAGCGGCAGTGTTGCTGCCTTACAGCGAATGCAGCGCCGGGGAGCCGGGTTCGATTCCGACTACGGGTACTGTCTGTATGGAGTTTGTACGTTCTCCCCGTGACCTGTGTGGATTTTCTCTGAGACGTTCGGTTTCCTCCCACACTCCAAAGACGTTCAGGGTTGTAGGTTAATTGGCTTGGTAAATGTAAAAATTGTCCTGAGTGTGTCGTGTGTGTAGGATAGTGTTAATATGTGGGGATCGTTGGACATGGTGGGCCGAAGGGCCTGTTTCAGCGCTGTGTCTCTAAATGAAACTAAACTAAACTAAACAATTGGGTTTCCAGATTCCAGCCACTCTCCGGGAGAGAAATATTCTTCCTCAGATCCCCTTTAAATCTGTACCCCTTATCATAAAACGATGCTGTCTAGTTTTAATACACCTCTGCTTCGGGTAAAGTTTCCTATTATACACCCTATTTATATCCCTCATAATTTTGTGTTCCTCGATCAGTCTCGTCCACTCCAGGAGAAACAAACCCAGCCCATCCAGTCTCTCTTCATCTCCAACCCAAGCTGCACCTTCTCAAACCTTGTCTTTCTGATAATGCCGCGAGCACAAATGCATGCAATACTCCAGCTATGGTGTAAACATAATTCAGTGAAGCCAATCTCAAAATCTTCCTTATCGCAATGCTACACCTCTCTTCCAACAAGCCTGCCATAGGAATGGAACCAATTTACATGAATGGTGGCAAATTGTTCAACCAATTCCACATTCAAGGTCTTTCCAACTTGGTATTGGTTTATTATTGCATTGTGACCCGAGATACAGTGAAAAACCTCTGCCATTGACTTTGGATTCAGTTCTATTTGCTGTTCATTCATAAAAAAGTGGATTGGTTGATCGGGTCAGTCTTTACACTTATCCGTAACTGTCCTCATGAAATTCATCTTCATGAACCCACGGCAGGTGCCAGGTTAGTATGCGAGGAAATTGCCCCAGGTAAGATGAAGGAATGGGGAAACGTTTTTCAAGTCTAGATGATCTGTGACCTACAGGCTAACTTGGACCATGTCCCTGTACTCTGCGTCCTCCAAGACAGCGGTGGTCTGGAAGGTGCTGCTGTCGAGACCTTGATGAGTTGATGCAGGACATTGTGTAAATGCCATCAGTGAGACAGTATTGGCAGGAGTGCGTGCGTCAGGTAGTGTGTGGTGCGTTGATCACATTACGGCCTATAAACTGGAAGATATGGGCAACAGTGTGAGTGGGGTCCCTGTCTCATGTTCTACAGTGGCTGTTTACCGGAGCCACACGGAAAAGATTCTCACTGTTGTTATGGGAGAATGGAGTAGAATCTTGCGTATTAGAGAATGAGCTGGGTGCTTCCGTTTCAGTGAATACCATGAGGTAGAGATTTCAGTTGAGATTAAGGTTGCAAATTAAGAACCTAACTCAGTTTCCTGAGTTTCCTGAGTCATACAAAGAAATGTCACAAAGTCATAGAGAGATCCAGCATGGAAATAGGCCATAAGAAGATAACTGCAGATGCTGGTACAAATCGAAGGTATTTATTCACAAAATGTTGGAGTAACTCAGCAGGTCAGGCAGCATCTCAGGAGAGAAGGAATGGGTGACGTTTCGGGTCGAGACCCTTCTTCAGACTGAATGAAATAGGCCCACTTCAGCCCACAAAGTATGCTCCAACCACCAAGCACCTCTTTACACCATTGCTGCAGTAATCCTACATTTATTTTCCCCTCACACTCATCAATTCCCCCCAGATTCTACCATTCACACACACACACACCGGGGCCATTTTACAGTGACCTGCTAACCCACGTGTCTTTGGGATGTGGGAGATAAAATGAGGCACCCAGCTGAAGCCCACGCCGTCACAAGGAGAACGTACAAACTTCCCACAGACAGCATCCCAAAGTCGGGATCAAACCGGAGTCTCTGGAGGTGAGGGGCAGTGACTCCACCATCTACACCACTGCGCTGCCCATACACCCCAACATACTCCAGCTGTACCCTCTGCCAGGAGGTGATAATGGATGATTATATCACCCACCAATACTTATTGCGAACAATACGCACAGCTCAAGAGCAGAGAATCTTGAATTGACAATGTAAGATGACAACACCCAAAATCCTTTCCTTTATCAACAGAGGCGTGAAACAAAAATCCAAGGAAAGGGTATTAAAAGTTAATAAAACATTGATTACGCATCAGCTTGGATTGCAATCAGTTCTATGAGAGAGTGAATGGGCAATCTTATTGCTGTCGGATAGGCATCAGTCTCCTCAGGGTCTATCGCTGCTGCCCAGCCAATACTGCTGAACTAATTGAAGATTGCTAGGCCAAGTCATATTATTGAGTATTATTCAGTGAGCCATTACTGCACGAACAAACTGTGCCATATCTCTATATAAGGCAGGGCATTCTAGGTCTGCCGGTAAGCCACAGGACCTGTGGGCAAGTGGGCAGAGACCAAGCCACCATCTGAAGGTTGTCAATAGATTCTTACTCCATGCTGCCCTAGTCACTGGGTACTGTCAGCCTGTCTGTGGCGTGGTGGAGTTCCATAGCCAGTGGAGACATCCTACAAGCTTTGTCAACAGTTATCTAAAGTCACATGGCTTTGAACTGTCATTCTGCTGGAGCACCGTGGACAGTGTCAGTTGTAGTTGGAAGAAGGATGGATTTTAATAATTTTAATAATTTTAATGGATTTTAAGTCTGAAGAAGGGTCTCGACCCGAAACGTCACCCAATCCTTCTCTCCCGAGATGCTGCCTGACCTGCTGAGTTACTCCAGTATTTTGTGGATTTTAATAAGAGTTGGTTGATGCTTCCTTGGATGTCAAGTACCTGCAATGTAATTGAATCAATTCCTCTGTTAATCTCTTCCAATGACAAAGCTCAGAGCCGAGTGTCCATCGGTCAGCCGAGAGCTCCTTCATCTCGTGTGCTTCTCAGATGGGCTTTGCACAGCAGTGCCTCCCAAAGCATTGAACGGGGACCACGTCAGATGTCCAATCCTTCAAATTCATTGGAAGGATCAGCAAATCAACATCCTTTATGAAGTCAACATCTCCAATACTGAGACCTTAGTCAGCCACAAACGCCAATGTTGGGCATGCCACAAGCCCAATGTTGTGTAGGAAAATCAGTCAGAAGAAGGGTCTCGACCCGAAACGTCACCCATTCCTTCTCTCCAGAGATGCTGCCTGACCCGCTGAGTTACTCCAGCATTTTGTGATACCTTCGACATGCCCAATGTTACTCTTTTAAAGTACCTGTCACTGGAAAGGTTACCTGGCAGACAGAGGCAAAGATTCAAGGATATCCTTCAAAACTCCTGGATAAAGTGTGCAACATCTTCACTGTATCGTGAGAGTTGCTGGCCCAAGACAACTTGAAGAAGCACCCAGGATGACATTGAGCATCTTGAGTTCAGGTGGCAGATTTACACAGCAGGCTGACGTAAACGGTGGTCTCCCTCAAATATCCATGGATCCAGCATAATCCTGCGTTTTATGGAACTTTGTTGTGTCAAGAAATCATAAGCAGAAAAATGTGAAGATGGACCTGGAGAACAAACTGGCCATGATGTGGTTGAAACCCAGAGCATGCTCCATCTATAATTGCAGAGCTACCCAAGTTGAATATGAGGTGCGGTTCCTCCAGTCTATATGTGGTCTCGCTCTGGCAATGGAGAAGGCCCAGGTCAAAAAGGCCAGTATGGAAATGGGAAGGGGAGTTAAACTAAAACCACTGAGAGATCCAGAAGGCTTTGGTGGACTGATTATGTTGGGCAAAATGGTAGTTGAGTCTATGCTTTGTCTCGCCAACGTAAAGGAGGCCACATTAGGAACATTGAATGCAGCGGATGAGGTTAGAGGAGGTGCATGTGAACCTCTGTCTCGCCTGGAAGACCTGCTGTGGTCCCTGGATGGGTGTGCAGGAGGAGGTATAGCGACCCTACATCCTGCAGATGCAGGAGAAGGTACCTGGGGAGGGGTTGGTTTGGGTGGCAAGGGTTGAGTGAACCAAGGAGTTGCGGAGGGAGCGGAAGGCAGAAAGGGGGGGGGTGGTGGGGGTGGGAAGATACAACTAGTGGTGGGATCACGTGGAAGGTGGCACAAATGTCAGAGAATGATGTGTTGGATGCGGACGCTGTAAGGCAGCAACTCTACTGCTGCGCCACCGTGCCATTCCATGCATCGCAGCCATGCAATGTGATTACATTGGTATCATGGGCAGCACATCCATCATGAGTCTAACATCCTGTGCTATACAGTTCCATGCGGAAGCTGGTGGGGTGAAAGGTGAGGACCAGGGGAACCTTATCCTTGCGCCACCTGGTGGGAGGGGGAGCGAGAGCGGGGCTACGGGACACATAGAAGATGCAGGTGAGGGACCCATCCATGACAGCAGGGGTGGGGGGAAACCAGATTTACTAAAGAAAGAGGACATTTCAGACGTCCTGGAATGAAAAGTCTCATTATTGGAGCAGATGCGACGGAGACGGAGAAATTGGGAGTAAAGGGTAGCGTCTTTGCAAGAGGCAGAATGGGAGAAGGTGTCGTGTCGTAAAGGTGTGCGTGTCAGTGGGGTGAGAGTAGATGTCTGTCTCCAGTGATGAAGAAAGGGGAGGGAGGGATCAGAGATATTCTCGGTGAATTTGGGGCAGGGTGGAAGTTCTGCACGGGCGCAGGAGGCATCCCTGATGCAGTCAGAGAAGTAGCAGAGAAAGAGTTGGCCGGTGATGCCAGTGTACGTCTGGAACAAGGACTGTTTGACGTAACCAACAAAAAGGCAGGCTCAGCTGGGGCTAAAATTTAAACTCACTGGACAGACAAACAAAATTGCTGGACTTCAAAGATGAGTAACGTGTCAAGGACATCAGATTTTGTGGTCGGTAGTCATTGTTACATCTATTGTCAGTTTTCTGGTGGTAGCATTGGATTAAAGTGTCCCCAGTGTCTCACCATTGCAGTTCCACCCCACACCATGGGGCGGCAGTGTGGCAATGCTATTGACTCGGCTCATTATCAATTGGTTCAACTGGGTGATGTGTCCAGTGAAATAAGTACAGGACTTTCCAATGAAGTTTCTGCCACAAGGATTGAGCAATTTCCTATCACGATTATCCAGCTAATGCTCTTTATTTCAATGAACCAAAATGTTTTGCCCACTTTAATCACCGGTATTTGCATTCACTGAAGCATTAACCAGTAAAGCAGTGATCCTGTAACTTATAAGTTAAATAATTACCTGCATGGAGGTACCTTGAATTAACCATTGTGTGTTGTGTCAAGTTAGAGTCATTGGGTCATAGAGTGTGTTGTGTCAAGTTAGAGTCATTGAGTCATAGAGTAACACAGTGTGGAAACAGGCCCAACTTGCTCACAACATGCCCCAGCTACACCCGTCCCACCTGCCTGCGTTTGGTCCATATCCTTCCAAACCTGTCCTATCCATGTATCTGTCTAACTGCTTCTTCTTGACTGTTGGGATAGTCCCACCCTCAACTACCTCCTCTGGCAGTTTGTTCCATACACCCACCACCCTTTGTGTGAAAAAGTTACCCCTCCGATTCCATTAAATCTTTTCCCCTTCACCTTAAACCTATGTCCTCTGGTCCTCGATTCACCTACTCTGGGCAAGAGACTCTGTGCATCTACCCGATCTATTCCTCTCATGCCAGAGGAGGTGGTAACGGTGGATACATTAAAAACATTTTTAAATCATTTGGACAGAAATACCCAGAGGAAAGGTTTCAAGAGATATGGGTCAAACACAAATAAGTGCGTTTAGCTCAGATGGACATCTTGGTTGGGCCGAAGGACCTGTTTCTGTGCAATATGAGCCTATATGGGAGGAGACTGAAGCACCCGGGGAAAATCCACATGGTCACAGGGAGAAGGTGCAAACCCCATCCAGGTCAGGTTTGAACCTGGGTTGCTGGAGTTGTGAGGCAGTGGCAGTCAGTACTGTCCTGATGTGTCATCCTGACCAGTGAGCACTTTGCTTCAGTTGTGAAGGAGATGACAGGCTAAACTGAGGATGCATCATTCAATGCCGTCCGGAGAGGAGCTGGGTTGTTATGGCTTTGCCTAAAAGTGACCAAGCAACTGACTAAATCAATAGACAATAGACAATAGACAATAGGTGCAGGAGGAGGCCATTCGGCCCTTCGAGCCAGCATCGTCATTCAATGTCATCATGGCTGATCATTCTCAATCAGTACCCCGTTCCTGCCTTCTCCCCATACCCCCTGACTCCGCTATCCTTAAGAGCTCTATCCAGCTCTCTCTTGAATGCATTCCGAGAATTGGCCTCCACTGCCTTCTGAGGCAGAGAATTCCACAGATTTACAACTCTCTGACTGAAAACGTTTTTCCTCATCTCAGTTCAAAATGGCCTACCCCTTATTCTTAAACTGTGGCCCCTTGTTCTGGACTCCCCCAACATTGGGAACATGTTTCCTGCCTCTAACGTGTCCAACCCCTTAATAATCTTATACGTTTCGATAAGATCTCCTCTCACCCTTCTAAATTCAAGCTGTCATATATCTATGTGTGGGATCCTGCTGTGTATGATCCAGCTGCTGTGATTCCCACGCTGCCCGGGCCCGCACCCCAAATGTGCTTCAATATCCGCCAGATGTTTTGGGCCACCACATGACGATGGAAGATTGCTCTTTGCTTTTTGACCTGCCTCTGATGGGGGGGGGGGGGGGGGGGAACTAGAGGCATGTCTGATCTCTGCAAACAAGCTGTTGCTGCCCTGCCCTCTGTCCCTGAGGTTCTCCAGAGGAGGAGAATGTTTGAAGGAGCCATTTGAGGAAAGGTGCAGGGAGGATTAAGACGTCAGAGATTAAAGCCGCAGGTTGGTCAACTCTCCTCCTAGTCGAAGAAAGAAATCTTCGACTTAACTCCACTTGGATGGTGCAGTTTATTCCCAGACACAAATTACTTGCTTGGAGAGAGCCACATCGCCTTTTGGCAGCATCTCCACACAGTCCTGTTTTATCAATGGAATGTGTAGTTTCCATCTCTGGGAAAGAGTGCGTAATATATAAACAATGAGGAAAAATAGCAACCAAAACCCTGGCTGCCTGACAAATTGACCCACAGCCATTGAGCAACAGTTGGCTCTGGCTGCTGGGCTTGCACTAAATCTGAACCTAGTTATCCACACTTCAGCATTTGATTTAATAGAAAGCGCTGAAGAATTATTGCTTTCCAACTCTGTTAAATGCCCTCCCCCCGGGTTTTGCGTTGGATCCCTGCCTGGGCCGGTGGAATGGAAGGCATTACCGACCTTCACGTTGTACATGCCAAGCTAGCTGAGCTTGGTCTCAAAGCAGCCACGTGCTGACAGCGCAAAGTGACTAGTAAATTTGGGAATGGAGCAAGGGGAGCTCGTGTGGAGGAAGGAAGCGTCACACAGCAGAAGGTGTATTGTTCGGGTAAGTGCAAGGCCAGGAGACATCGTTAGGAGAACTCTCAATGTCACTTGACTGATGTGGGCACACAGCCAAAGCATCCTGTGTCTAATCCTGTTATCACCCCCAGCCCCCCCCCAGCCCCCCTTGTCAAGAATGGAAGCCTTGCATATCCCAAAGAGACAGGAATGAGATAGCACAAGACTGTGAAGGGTGAGTAATCTTCACCTGCAGAATGAATGTGGCTCCTCACATGGCTGAGTGTTCAGCTTGTGGTGACTGAGCTTCTTCTAGTCTCTGTGCAATGCCAGCAGTGGAGGGAGGGGAGGTGGGGGGTGGGGGGGGGGAGGTGGGGGGGGGGTGAGGAGATGAATTTTGCAGATGAGCAGGAGTTACCTGATGGAAACCATGCCTGTGCCTCTGAGAGGAAAGGTGATCATTGCTTGCGAGGGGTAGTGGAAGTATTTGCACGCACCTTGGTTGCAGCTGAGCACAGTTGAGGGCGGGTGGCCATTGTAGTTTTTGCCCATTGGTCTGGGCAGTGGCAGATGAAGGGGGAAGGGGCATGGGGGGCTCCATCTTGTCAATTCTTCCCTTTCAACTGTGGATGCATCTGCCTTTTGAAAGCTGCCATTGAATCTGCCACCTCCCTTCCCCGGCCTTGGCTGCCAATCCCACAAACTGATCCCTTGCCAAGTCAGATGGTTTTTCCTCGAGTTCCTTTCGGATCTTTTGCCAGTCGCCCTCATCTCTTTGTCCCCTGGTCCTTCATCCGAAAGGAACGTTTTCTTCCCATCTGCTCTGTTTCAACTCTCTTGATTTTTGATCATTCCATTCGGTCCCCTTCCAACCGTGACTCTTCCAAGGAGAAAACCCCAGTTTCCCCAGTACATCCCTGCAAATAAAATCATGTTAATTTCATAAGTGATAGGAGAAAAATTAGGCCATTCGGCCCATCAAGTCTACTCTGCCATTCAGTCATGGCTGATCTATCTCTCCCTCTCAACCCCATTCTCGTGCCTTCTCCCCATAACCCCTGACGCCCGTTACTAATCAAGAATCCCTCTGTCTCTGCCTTAAAAATATCCATTGACTTGGCCTCCACATCCCTCATTGCTCAGATCGCTGGAGCAGATCTTTTCTGCATGTTCTCTATGACCATCTTTCTTTGGCATGCTGCCAGAGCCGGAGGGCTTGAGTTATGAAGAGAGAATGTGTAGACTGGGAATGTTTTGTCTGGAGCGAGGGTGGCTGAGGGGTAACTTTATGAAGGTGTACAAGAGCAAGAGGGTGACAGGTAAGGTGAATGGGTCACCTTCTTTTCCCCAGTGCATGGGAGTCTAAAACTGGAGGGTTGTAAGATGAGAGGGAAAAGATTTAAATGGAACCCGATGGGCTAGTTTTCCCACACAGAGGGTGGTGGGTATGTGGACTGAGCTGGAGGAAGTGGAGCCTGGTACACTTACAACATGTAAAATACATTTGAACAGGTACATGGATAGGAACGGTTCAGAGGAAAATGGGTCAAACGCAGGTACATGCGACAAGCTCAGTTAGGCACTTTGGCCAGTATGGAAGAGGTGGGCCAAAGGGCCTGTTTCTCCATGACTCTGAAGTGTGCTACCCAGACTGGACACAGTACACCAGCTGTGTTTCAACCAGTGTTACATAAACCGTCATGATAACATCATCCTGTGCAATCTATGCCTTTATTTATAATCTGCTTCCTCAGCTCCAATGATTTATGCACCTACATCCCATACAAGGTACTTCCTGACACATTTTAAATTGGGTTCCTTTAATTTATATTGCTTCTCCTTTAACTTACTAACACGAGTACCAGTTTGGATTTCTCTCTGATAAACCTTCTCTAATACCTCATCAATAAACTCTGTCAAATTAGTTAAATGTAATTTGCCATTAAAAAATCTATGCTGTCCTCTCCTAATCAATATACATTTGTCCACTAATGCCTTTTTCTCCACCTTAATTTATTGTAGCTCTTGTTATCATCCATGGAGCTCTGCCTTTGCTTGTGTTATCTTTCTCTCTCCTCACATCTCTATCTGGACTAACAAAACCATTATCCTTTAGACCTTAGACGTTGGAGATACAGCTTGGAAACAGGCCCTTGGGTCCACCAAGTCCGTGCCAACCATCGGTCACCCCATTCAGTAACACCATCCTACACACTAGGGCCAATTTACAATTTCACCGAAACCAATTAACCTGCACATCTGTACGTCTTTGGAATGTGGGCGGAAACTGGAGCACCTGGAGAAAACGCGTATGGTCACAGGGAGAACGTACAAAACACCGCACAGACAGCACTCCTAGTCAGGATCAGACTGGGTCTCTGGTGCTGTAAGGCAGCAGCTCTGCCGCTGCACCACTGTACGGGAAGTGAAGCTTTGGAGAGGACACAGAAGATGGTCAGCAAGATTTTGCCTGGGTTACAGAGTATTGGCTGCAAGGTGAGACTGGATTAACTTGGACAGTTTTTTCAAGCATATCGGATGCTAAGGAGCAGCCTGATAGAAGCATATAAAATCATGAGTGGCATAGAAAGGATAGACTATCAATAGACAATGGGTGCAGGAGGAGGCCATTCGGCCCTTCGAACCTGCACCGCCATTCAATGTGATCATGGCTGATCATTCTCAATCAGTACCCCGTTCCTGCCTTCTCCCCATACCCCCTGACTCCGCTATCCTTAAGAGCTCTATCCAGCTCTCTCTTGAATGCATTCAGAGACTTGGCCTCCACTGCCTTCTGAGGCAGAGAATTCCACAGATTTACAACCCTCTGACTGAAAAAGTTTTTCCTCATCTCCGTTCTAAATGGCCTACCCGTTATTCTTAAACTGCGGCCCCTGGTTCTGGACTCCCCCAACATTGGGAACATGTTTCCTGCCTCTAACGTGTCCAACCCCTTAATAATCTTATACGTTTCGATAAGATCTCCTCTCATCCTTCTAAATTCCAGTGTATACAAGCCTAGTCGCTCCAGTCTTTCAGAAACCTTTTCCCAGGGTAGAAATATCAAATAATAAGGTGGGAGGGGAAAAGTATTAAAGGAGATTTAATACACAGAGAGGGTTGGCTGGCTGGATCTTGCTGTCAGTGGAAGTGGTGGAAGTTTAGTTTAGTTTAGTTAGGTATAGTTTAGATTACTTTAGTTTAGTTTGGAGATACAGCACGGAAATAGGTCCTTTGGCCCAC
Organism: Rhinoraja longicauda; assembly: GCF_053455715.1. NCBI lineage: Eukaryota > Metazoa > Chordata > Chondrichthyes > Rajiformes > Arhynchobatidae > Rhinoraja > Rhinoraja longicauda. The sequence goes on along the minus strand of NC_135970.1, from coordinate 9,056,963 downwards.
AGAGCCCACGCCGACCGCAATCACCCGTACACTAGTTCTATCCTAGATACTAGGGACAATTTACAGAAGCCAATTAACCTACAAACCTGAAGATAGACACAAAATACTGGAGTAACTGAGCGGGTCAGGCAGCATCTCTGAAGAAAAGGAATAGGTGACGTTTCGGGTCAAGACCCTTCCTCAGACTGAGAGTCAGGGGAGAGGGAAGCTAGACATATGGAAAGGTTTAAAGAACAAATGAATGAAAGGCAGGAAAAGGACAAATCAAAGCCGACAAACCTGCATGTCTTTGGAATGGGGGAGAAGACGGGATCACCCGGAGCAAAACCCACGCGGTCGCAGGTAGATCGTGCCAACTGTGTACCGCCAGCACCCGAGGTCAGGATTGAACCTAGGTCTCTGGTGCTGTGAGGCAGCAACTCTACCACTGTGCCACTGTGCCGTACATGCAATACGAAATATCAGAAGAGGCGTTTAGACACGCGATTAAACCTCCAGGGAATGGAGGGATACCGACCATGTTCGTACAGATGTTTAGTTTAGTTTAATTCATAGAAATGGCGTGGAAACAGGCCCTTCAGCCCACTGAGTCCATGCCGACGCAGTGATCACCCCGTACACCAGCACTATCGCGCACACACACGAAGAACAATTTACAATTTTACCAGGCCAATTAACCTACAAACCTGTATGTCAAACCATGCAGGTCAGGGGAGAAAGTACTAGCTCCGTACAGACAGCACCCGTAGTCGGTATCGAACCCGGGTCTCTGGCGCCGTAAGCCAGCAACTCTACTGCCGCGCCACCGTGCATCGCAACTGTGCGATGTGATTACATTGGTATCATGGGCAGAACATCCATCGTGTTGCGAAGGATGGTGCTTGCGCAGATGCCACGCAATGTGCCAGTCAGCTGGACATTGCCGCACCATCTGTCGCTCGTGGAAAGGTTCTTCCGGACCAACACCTTTGACCACAAGTCCATCGGGCAGTGGTCAGCACGGAACGTCCTGCAGGCACTGCATGGGAATGACCATGGATCCTGTGGCGTGGTTCCCAGAGCAGACTGCCCAGCTTGTCATCGCCAGAACTCACCAACAAGCACCAAGACCTGGCTTGGCTGGCGGTGAGGGGAGCCCTCTCAGTCAGATCCTTCCTGCACCGTCGGAACCTCACTATCGGAGCACGCTGCCCTCGGGACGGCTGCTACGGAGAGGAGACGGTTGCCCACCTCTTCACAGAGTGTGGATTTGCAAAGAGAGTCTGGAGAGGTTTGCAGGGGTCCCTGTCACGATTTATTCTGAGCAGCTCCGTCACAGAGGACTCTGTGTTCTATGGACTGTTCCCAGGGACGCATTCGGAGACTGACATCGAGTGCTGCTGGAAGGTCATCAGCTCGGTGAGAGACACTCTTTGGTCTGCCCGAGCTTTGTTGACCTCCCGGCGGAGCGAGATGTCCATCGGGGAATGTTGCCGACTGGCCTGCTGCAGACTGCAGGAGTACGTGCTGAGCGATGCACTGAAGCTTGGTGCAGCCAACGCCAAGGCTCTGTGGGGGAGGACCACAGTCTAGGGTCCTTCCGCTGCTGGACACGGGGGGCAGGGTGTGGTGGAGAGAGACGCCCCTCCAAATAAGGGATTCTGTGTAAATTTCTGTGTAAATTTGGAAATGAATATCTGCATTGATCGTGTAACCTCCGAAAATGTCGGATGGGGTTGTTGAAAAGAAGATGGCTTGTAAATATTTATTACTTGAATAAAGTATTTTTTGATATAAAAAAAAATCATGAGTCTAACATCCATGTTCCATGTTCTGTGATCTTTTAGAAAGGTACCTGGCATAAACTCTACCCAGAATCAGTCACTAACTGAGATGCTTGCCATTGACGACCCCTTTAAAAACAGTACAGATATGGGAGGTTTCCTCCTATTATTGAGTTCTCGAGTCATGACATCATACAGCTCTGAAACAGGCTCTTTGGTTATCGAGTCTGCACTCAAATCTCCCAGCTGCACTAATTCTACATGCGTCCCAATATATTCTCCTTTCACCTTGCCCACGATGTCACCACTCATCTACACGCCAGGGATGATTTATAGCGACCAATTAACCTACCAACCCTACGGTATCGCAGCAGCAGCAGGGGAAATCCAAAAGGTGACGGGGAGGATGGGCAAACACCGACGCAGAGAGCACTCAAGGTCAGGATTGAACCTGGAGCTGGGAGGCATCGGCTCTACCGGCTGCACTGCTGCTCTGCCCCTGAGAGTATTGGCAGCTCGCCTTCCCTTCCTCGGGCATTGCCACGAAGACTTGCCCCGGGCCACCGAGAGGGTAGACGGGTCCTCGGCTGAATGTGACAAAATCCTCCTGGGATGACTTGCCCTTGTCATTCACCACTGCACTGGGATGCTCTGGAGGGGTGGGCAGTGTTGTGACTCCCAGACTAGAGAGAGGCCGCAACTGAGCCAAGTCTAAGACAGTAAAAATAATGAATGTGCTGCTTGCGGCCGCCTGTCCAGACAGAGAGGCCTAGCTGACAACAGGAGGAAATCGTTTGTAAATCTCATTCTTGCAGCCTTCGTCACTGACAGTCCGCCCATCCCTCCAGGCCAAGGAGCCGGGAGCATTACTGCAGCGGAACCCTCCTCTGTCCCGCAGAGTTTCATTGGGAGCAGAGAAGGGAAGAGTTGACAGAAAACGATTGGAGTTTGAACCTGTACCACATCTGTTCCTGATTGAGTTGATTTAAGGGTGGCCCTGTTGGCCCTTTGATGAATGTGATGGAGACACGTCTCAGGGGAGGCATTGGGAGGGGGGTCAGACTGGCGAGTGCGTCAGCTGATGCAGTGGAAGAGGAGAGTGTGCGTCTGTCGGGAGGAGCTGAAAGACAATCTGGCAACGATTACACTGTCCCAACAGCCAGCCGCCCGCCTGCCCTGTGTGTTGGCCTCCCGTGTCTCCACGGCAACAACAACATTCCTTTTAACCTTGTGGTGGGCTGGGAACGTTAGTGAACTTGAAGTTAGGAACAGGGGATGTACAATGAGATCTGGGTGTCCTAGTGCATCAGTCACTGAAAGGAAGCATGCAGGTACAGCAGGCAGTGAAGAAAGCCAATGGAATGTGGCCTTCATAACAAGAGGAGTTGAGTATAGGAGCAAAGAGGTCCTTTTGCAGTTGTACAGGGCCCTAGTGAGACCGCACCTGGAGTACTGTGTGCAGTTTTGGTCTCCAAATTTGAGGAAGGATATTCTTGCTATTGAGGGCGTGCAGCATAGGTTTACTAGGTTAATTCCCGGAATGGCAGGACTGTCATATGTTGAAAGACTGGAGCGACTAGGCTTGTATACACTGGAATTTAGAAGGATGAGTGGAGATCTTATTGAAACGTATAAGATTATTAAGGGGTTGGACACGTTAGAGGCAGGAAACATGTTCCCAATGTTGGGGGAGTCCAGAACAAGGGGCCACAGTTTAAGTATAAGGGGTAGGCCATTTAGAACTGAGATGAGGAAAAACTTTTTCAGTCAGAGAGTTGTGAATCTGTGGAATTCTGAAGCTGATCTATAATCCTGTTGTATCTTCTGACAGCCTTGCTCACTGCCAGCAACTCCTCCAATTTTTGTGTCGTCAGCAATCTCTCTCACCAAACCATCTACATTTACATCCAGGTCATTTATATATATATCACAAACAGCAGAGGTCCCAGCACCAATCCCTATGGAATTCCACTGGTCACAGAACTCTAGACAAAATATTTTCCTTCCCACCACAACCCTCGTATGGATTAAGGACTGACATTCATAGAAGACTTCCTCCTTCCCTCATCCACCCACCCCCTCCACCACCCTCCTCCTCTCTCCCTCCCTCACCAACCCACCCCCTCCACTACCCCCTCCCACTCTCCACCACCCCCTCCTGCCTCCCTCCCTCCCTCCCTCCCTCCCTCCCTCCCTCCCTCCCTCCCTCCCTCCCTCCCTCCCTCCCTCCCTCCCTCCCTCCCTCCATCACCCACCCACCCCCACCTCTACCCCCTCCATCACCCAACCCCCCTCCACCACCCCCTCCTGCCTCCCTCCCTCGCACACCCACCCCCTCCACTACCCCCTCCCTTTCTCCACCACCCCCTCCTGCCTCCCTCCCTCCCTCACGAATGCACCCCCTCCATCACCCACCCCTTCCTTTCTCCACCATCCCCCTCCTGCCTCCCTCCCTCACTCACACACCCACCCCCTCCTCTACCCTCTCCCTTTCTCCACCACCCCGCTCCTGCCTCCCTCCCTCCCTCACCCACCCACCCCCTCCTCTACCCCCTCCCTCTCTCCACCACCCCCCTCCTGCCTCCCGCCCTCACACAACCACCCCCTCCACTATCCCCTCCCTCTCTCCACCACCCCTTCCTGCCTCCCGCCCTCCCTCACCCACCCACCCCCTCCACTGCCCCCTCCTGCCTCCCTCCCTCCCTCACCCGCCCACCCCCTCCTCTTCCCTCCCTCACCCACCTCACATTGAGGGAGGGAAGAGGTCTTCTATGAATGAATCAGTTCTGAATACATACGACCAAGTCATCATTAATCCCGAACATCTTAATCTTCTGGATCAGCCCACCATGAAGAACCTTATCAAAAGCCTTACTAAAGCCCTTGCACCCAACATCCACCACCTACCTTCATCAATCTCTTTCATCGGGTTTGAAGGGTGAACTCAATGGTTACTAACACACGAACTGCCGCATATAAAACCATGCTCGCTACCCCTCATTAGCTCATTCTCTTCCAAGTGGGAGTAAATCCTATCTTGAAGTATTCTCTCCAATAACTTTCATCCCAGTGACAGGAGGCTCACTGGCCTATAGTTCCCTGGATTCTCTACATCCCATCTTAAACAAAGGATCAACATTGACCATTCTCCAGTCCTCTGCAGTCTAGAGAAGAAACAAAGACCCTTACTAAGGAACAAAGACCCTCACTAAGGAACAAAGACCCTCACTAAGGAACAAAGACCCTCACTAAGGAACAAAGACCCTCACTAAGGAACAAAGACCCTCACTAAGGAACAAAGACCCTCACTAAGGAACAAAGACCCTCACTAAGGAACAAAGACCCTCACTAAGGAACAAAGACCCTCACTAAGGAACAAAGACCCTCACTAAGGAACAAAGACCCTCACTAAGGAACAAAGACCCTCACTAAGGAACAAAGACCCTCACTAAGGAACAAAGACCCTCACTAAGGAACAAAGACCCTCACTAAGGAACAAAGACCCTCACTAAGGAACAAAGACCCTCACTAAGGCCCCCGCAATCTGCTATCTTGTTTCCCTCAGTAACCTGGGATAGATCCCATCAGGCCCTGAGAACATCCACCTTAATGCTCTTCAAGAGCCTCAACACCATCTCCTCCTTGATCTCAAACTGCCTTGGAATATCTGTATTGTCCACACTGATCCTGCTGTACTCCTCCTTCACTATGGTGAATGCAGATGTAAAGCACTCATTTAATGCCTCACCTACATCCCCCGACTCCAAGCAGAGATGCCTTCCTTTATCTTTTAGTGGTGCAGTGTCAGTCCGTGAGGTTTGAGTGATCTGTTTGGTTCCGTGTTCTCTTTCAGCCTCGCTCTCACCAGTGCTGCAGTTAACTCTGTGCTCTTTCATCATGTAAGTAGCCTCTGGATACTCCAGTACAAGATAAGAACCTGGCGGTGGCTAAGATTTATTGTTCCTCCCCTCGTGGTATGTCGGAATGACGGCCGTTGCCGGTGTTCATTGCTTCTCTGAAGACGTGCTAAGAGCTGGCATTCCCACTCGGCGTTTGCCTGCCTGTTTTGGAAGGTAATCAGGAGTGGAATAATTTAGTTGTGATGTTAGAGACTCATGCACACAGACCAGGTTGGCATGGGCCCATGTCTAGAGTGGCACTGTGGCGCAGCAGTAGAGTTGCTGCCTTACAACGCCAAAGACCCGGGTTCAATCCTGACTACGGATCCTGTCTGTACGGAGTTTGTACGTTCTCCCTGTGACCGCGTGGGTTTTCCCAGGGTGCTCCTGTTTCCTCCCACACTCCAAAGACGCATAGATTTGTCGGTTAATTGGCTCCGGTAAAGATTATAATGTACAACTATACTCATCATCTCCCGGATCTATCCCCATACCCTTTATTTTTGTAATTCTCTTTCTTCCTTGCTAATAAAAATAAAAATAAAATATTTTTAAAAAAGATTATAAATTGTCCCTAATGTGTAGGGTAGTGCTATTATACGGGGATTACTGGTCGGCACGGACACAGTGGGCTGAAGGGACTGTTTCTGTGCTGTATCTCCAAACTAAAACGAAACTAAACCGAATGAGATAAGCCTGGTGAGTGATAGGTGGAAACAAAGAACTGCAGATGCTGGTTAATACTCAAAAGGACACAAAGTGCTGGAGTAACTCAGCAGGTCAGGCAGCAACGCTGGAAACCATGGATAGTGGATGTTTCTGGTCCCGAGATGTCACCTATCCATGTTCTCCAAATGTACTCCAGTACTTTATGTCCTTGAGTGATAGGTGAATACAGATGGGGGGGGGGGGTCAATGGCAGATGGTTGGGCAAAGGCCAGAGATTAAAAGACAAGAAATGTGAACTGAGTTACTCCAGCACTTTTGTCTTTTTTTGTAAACCAGCATCTGCAGTTCCTTGTGTTTAACTCTAATCTGGTAGTTTCACGGTGATTTAGGTTTTATGATAAATTCTACTCCAATGCGTAAACTGCCTTTGGGAGACATGCATTCAAATTGACTGGATTAGTGGTCAACACCACTAACGTCACAGAGTAACAGAGTGCGTTGTGCCAATAAGAGGGAACCAGGTTGAAAAGCCATTAAAGCCATTGAAGTGACAGATAAACACAAAATGCTGGAGTAACTCAGTGGGACAGGCATCATCTCTGGAGAGAAGGAATGGATGATGTTTCAGGTCGAGACCCTTCTACAGACTGCCAGTTGTCCAGGCCTTGACACAAAACATCACCCATTTCTTGTGTCCAGAGATGCTGCCTGTCCCGCTGAGTTACTCCAGAATTTTATGTCTATTTTTGACGTAAACCAGCATCTGCAGTTCCTTTCTACACATTAAAGTGACAGTGCACGAAGGTGGCGGTGATGATGTTTGTCCTCAGTGGGTAAGTGGAGACACACGAAACCACAGCTATCCTCTGTGAGTGACTGACTCCACTGGCCAGAAAGTCCCAAGTCCAAGTCTGGTCTTCTCGGCAACCAGCCCGGGCAGCCTAAGGACATGACTCAGTGATAGACACAGAGTGCTGGAGTAACTCAGCCGGTCAGGCAGCATCTCTGGAGAAAAAGAATGGGTGATGTTTTGGATCTGGACCCTTCTTCAGATCCGAAACATCATCCATCTTTTTTTTCTCCAGACTTGCTGCCTGAGTTACTCCAGCACTTTGTGCCTATCTTTGGTATAAACCGGCATCTGCAGTTCCGTGCTTCTACTGACATGACCTGATGGTCTGGTTGAGAGGTGTGGGGAACTTGGCCCTGGGCCCATTCTATACCAGCATTGCTGTGAGGAGTCAATGGGGGTCAGGGTGAGTAATGGCGACGTACATGTCAGACCAAATCACAGCAAACCTTTGGACAGTGGGAGAGCTGGCAATGGAAACGTAAGCACATTTTTTGTGCTTCTGCTACAGACTTTATTACAACGCACAGGGTGCTGTGGTAAATCAGCGTAGCCTTGGGGCAGCACTGAACTCCAGTTGTCTGATCGTAACGTCGGAGGGAGGGGGGGAGCTGTTTAAAAGGGTGAGTGTGAGGGAAGGGATAGAGCAGGGCGACTGTTAAAGGCACACTAAGCCTGAGCAGCACTCTGCGAGCTCTTGGTGTGCTTGCCAAAGGCACGGCGGCTTTAATGGAAAGAACGGAGCTCCCACAGAGGGTGATGTCATGCATTTCTCATCTGAGAGCCGACTGTTTTTTTGGATGGAGACTTTTTTTTCAAATGTTGTGGTAGGAAAGTATCGGAGCATCCACGGCATGAAGTCAGAGGGCGCAGGGGAAGGAAGGGCGTGAGGGGGACTCGCTGGTCACCGGGCGGAGGAGAGGGGAGCTGAGGAAGGGTGCGCAGCAACAGGATGGAGGCTTGGGCAGCGCTGAGCTTGCTTGTCCTCCACATGCCAGCTGTCCTCAGTCTGCCCAAAGGTAAGGCAAGCCCGTCGCATGTTACATCCTCTCCCCACCGCAGTGGGACAGGCACAGAGAACAAGGCAGCAGGTAGCACTGTGGCAATGTACCACCGCGGGCACCGAGGGGCAATGTTCAGAACACAGGGCAGTGGGGTCAGTGATCCTGGGGGGGGGGGGGGAGTGTCAGTGATTCCTGGGGAAGGGGGGTGAGTGTCATTGTGTGAGTATCGGTGATCCTGGGAATGAGGGGTGAGTGTCAGTGATCCCCAGGGGTTGAGACTGACGGCCAGTGATCCCCAGGGTGGGGTGTGTGTGTAAGTGTCAGTGTTCCCGGGAATGGGGTGTGAATGTCAGTGTTCCCCAGGGTGCGGTGTGAGTGAGATTGATCCCGGGGATAGTGTGTGCGTATCAGTCTTCCCCAGGGTGGGGTGTGTGTAAGTGTCAGTGTTCCCGGGAATGGGGTGTGAATGTCAGTGTTCCCCAGGGTGCGGTGTGAGTGAGATTGATCCCGGGGATAGTGTGTGCGTATCTGTCTTCCCCAGGGTGGGGTGTGTGTAAGTGTCAGTGTTCCCGGGGATAGTGTGTGCGTATCAGTCTTCCCCAGGGTGGGGTGTGAGTGTAGCAGTCCCCCTGGGTGGGATGTTTGTGTCAGTGTTGCTGTCTTTGTGCATTCGTGTTCGGTCACTGACGTTTCCAGCCCTGATCCACTCGCATGCATTTCCCCTGTCCTGTCACATCGTCCACTGATCCTTGAAAGCCCATTCCTTGTAACCATTTACTCCTCGACTCATCCCGATGCTCCCTTTCCCATCGCTGGTGATCCATGTTGCTTTCATTGTTCGGATATAACCATTTCCTGCAATCACCTCCAGTCACTCCCTGTTCTGTTATCCAGTCACTCCCTGTTCTGTTATCCAGTCACTCCCTGTTCATTGATCCACTCACTCCTGAACCCCGGCCCTGCCCTTTCTTCCCCCATCCTCTTGTCCATTCCCTGCGCCCCCTGCGCCAGGGTCAGGGCTATGTCACTCACTGCCCTGTCTTGGTCCAGGGAACTCTGCACTAGGTGCCTGGTGACTGCCTGTTCCATGAGCTTTCACCCTCTCCCGTCTTTCACCCTCTCCCGTCTTTGCCTCTCTGCACGCTGTCCTTTCTCCCGGGATCTCTGGTAGTCTTCATCCCTTAGTCAATGATCAAGCCTTTGATCATGCTGGGGTTTTTGCTATCGATCGATAGCCTGTTCAGTTTACCAATGTTGTTTTCCATCTCGAGCTGTCAAAATGGCACCATTGGCAGTGAGGAATGTGGAAAGATCAGTGGTACTAAAATGTTACAGTCACTCTCTTTTAGTTTTTTTTGTTGCTTCTGTTTGTTAAATTCTACAGCTTGTTGATTATAATTTTTATTATTATGTTCTGTGAAATAAAAACCAAATTATTTTGTTCACCGTATTCTGAGTGGTATTCTCCGCATACGCTGAATTATTCCCTACATTTTTAATTCTGTAAGTCATTCACTGTAATCTACACCAAGTGGTGTTCTGCATCTAATATGTATTATATCTGGAGTGCTGGAGTAGTAAATGAGGAGACCAGGCAGGAATGGTTTCCTGCTTTTTCTTTATCTTTCTTCTTCTCCTTTTTCCTCTTTTTTCTAACTGGGGGGTGGGGGGGAGGGGGGTTGTGGGTGGGGAGATAATACAGAACAATACAGGTATAATCGAATTTAAAATGTATAATCAAAATTATAATGTAGGTACCATCGCGTACTATGAGTTCATACATGTATTTGTTTTGTTAAAATTAAAATAAAATTAATTAAAAAAGGAATGGTTTCCTGATTTAAAAAGGGAAGTAAATGTGCTGGAAATAATCTGGAGATGATTTACTAGACTGCTATCTGATGTGGGTGGGTTCTCTTGTGAGATCTAAGGAGGGGTCGTTGGCCTGAAATGTTAACTGGTTCCTCCTTGCACGGAGGCCACTTGTTGGCTGGGTTCTTCCACCATTTCTGTGTTGGTCTTCTGAGGACAGATGGATTGGTTAACCTTTTAATCTGCTGTAGTGTAGAGAAGCGGCGGGGGACTTGATTGAAATGAAACATAACCTGAGGTGTGGACACAAGGAACTGCAGATGCTGGTTTACACAATGCGCTGGAGTATCTCAGTGGGCCAGGCAGCATCTCTGGAGAACACGGATAGGCGGTGTTTCGATCAGCACACTACTTCAGTCTGATCGTGGGGGGGGGGGGGGGAAGAAAGTAGTGAGAGGAGAGGCAGGATAAAGCATGGCAGATTATAAGTAGACACACATTGCGGGGGGGGGGGGGGGGGGGGGGTGGGGGGGGGGGGGGGGTGGGGAGGGGGGGTGATAGGCAGATGGTTGGAACAAAGACCAGGGATTCAAATTGAAGGTGTGAACAAAAGGATTGTAGAGTTGCAAATTGTGAAGCCGGAGGAAGGAATGTGGATGGAGGGGGAGGGGAGAAATAGGTGTGGGCACGTGGGGGAGCAGAAGAAAGGGGAGGTGTGGGGGAACAAGTGGAGAGGGAGGGGAGGAAGTTATGGGGATACCTGTAATTGGAGAATTCAATGTTCACACCATTGGGTTGTAAGCTATCTAAAAATAACGTGAGGTCCTGGTCCTTCAGTTGGCACGTGGCCACACTCTGGCAATGGAGGAATCCCAGGATGGAAAGATCAGTGAGGGAATGGGAAGGGGAGTTAGAATAGTTAGCAACCGGGAGATCCAGCATGCCTTGGAGGACTGAGCGCAAGTATGGACAGAAAGGTCAGTATGGGAAGGGGGGGTAAACCTTCCCTGAGGTAACTTGGCAACAGTGATGTGGAGAAGATATTCCATCTTGCGAGAGAACCTGGAACTGTGTGTCAAACTGCGGGTTTGAAAATCAGAGAGTTCCCATTTGAGGAAACCTTTTTTACTCTCTGAGAGTTGTGGGTATTTGAAACTCACTTTGTCAAATTCTATGGAGCGGGGACCTGACTATGTTTCTGACTATGTTTGAGGCAGAGTTGGTTAGATGCACGATAAGGGTGAAGGTGAAAGCTTGCTGAGAGTTAATGGCAAAATGGACTTGAGGTCAGTCAGATCAGGAATGATCTCGATAAACGGTGACCCGGGTTCCAGAGCTCAAGTCTCCTACTCCTGCTCCTAATTCGTGTGTTCCTATGTTTGTCCTCCTCACAACATTGTTTCCCAGAGGTCCCATGTTATAGGAGAGATGTTGTCAAGTTGGAAAGCGTGCACAGATGATTTACAAGGATGTTGCCAGGACTCTAAGGTCTGAGTTATAGCGCGAGGTGGAGTCGTCTGGAACTATTCCCTGGAGCGCAAGAGGATGAGGGGTGATCTTATAGAGGTGTATGAAATAATAAGACGAATAGATTGGGTAGACGCACAGATTCGGGGAATTGAGAACCAGAGGGCTTAGGTGTAAGGTGAAAGGGGAAAGATTTTATAGGGATCTGAGGGGTAACTTTTTCATACCAAGGGTGGTGGGTTTATTGAGCGCGCTGCCGGAGGAAGTAGTTGAGGCAAGGACTATCACACCATTTAAGAAACATTTGGACATGTACATAGATAAGACAGGTTTAGAGATATAGGCCAAATGCAGGCGTGGGACTAGTGTAGATGGGATATGTTGGATGGTGTGGTTCAGACCCTTACCCATTCATCATCTCAAGCCTATTGTCACTTGCTCCACCAGGGAATTTATTATAAATAACTCTTTTAATTAAGGGTGAATTATATGCTGAAGGTTCTCCAGAAATATCAGCCGCTGTCATGAAGTCCCTGGTGTGAGAGTGAAACAGATCCATTGTAATTAGTAGAAGCTGACAGCCCAGTGACCAGCCAGAATGCAGGGCAGTGCAACAGTAACACCAAATGCCATCCATGCTGGACATCTGGAGGATGTTTCAGAACAACTGGAGAGTGGTACAGAGTTGGGAATATCGAGTAGTCAACATTTATTTCAGCCATGACGCCATATTCTGCTCTGAGGCACAACTATTACATTGATTAAATCAGTAACTGTGCACTATACATTTGAAGGATTGCCATTTCTCCTACTCCAAACATGTTGCTATAACAAGCTGGAGAGAACGCAGAGAAGATGATTGAGGATGGTGCCAGGACTTGAGTGGCTGAGGTAGAGGAAGAGGTTGGGCAGGCTAGGACTTATTCCTTGGAGCACAGGAGGCTGTGGAGCGATTTTATAGAGATGTATAAAATCACGAGGGGAATAGATAGGGTGAATGCACAGAGTCTTTTACCCATGGTAGGGGGATCAAAAATAAGAGGACATATGTTTAAGGTGAGAGGGACAAGATTTAATAGGAACCTGAGGGGCAAGATTTAATAGGAACCTGAGGGGCAAGATTTAATAGGAACCTGAGGCATCTTTTTCACTCAGAAGCTGCTGGGTATATAGAACAAACTTCCAAAGGAGGTAGTTGAGTCAGGGTCTACAACAGCATTTAAACACACTTGTACTCCAAAGACATACAGGTATGTAGGTTAATTGGCTGGGTAAATGTAAAAATTGTCCCTAGTGGGTGTAGGATAGTGTTAATGTACGGGGATCACTGGGCGGCACGGACTTGGAGGGCCGAAAAGGCCTGTTTCCGGCTGTAGATATATGATATGATGATATGATACAGGTACATGTATAGGATAGTCTGGAGGGATATGGGCCAAACATGGACAAAGGGGACTAGCTAAGATGGGGGGTGTAGGAAGGAACAGCATATCCTGGTTTAAATCGAAGATAGACACAAAAAGCTGGAGTAACTCAGCGGGTCAGGCAGCATCTCTGGAGAAAAGGAATAGGTGACTTTTCGGGTCGAGAACCTTCTGCAGCATCTTGGTCGGCATGGTCATGGACAAATTGGGCTGAAGGCCCTGTTTTTGTGCTACATTACTTTATGACTGTATGTGTTTATAAACAGTGAGACTACTGTGACTGTACAGTGACAGAGGTTTATTAGTGGCCACTGGGAGAATGGTCCTATTTTATGACATTAATAAACCTCACATTATCTCCAATTAGCTTATGTAAAGTGGTTGAAACAATCATGGCGGTGATTGTGGCCTCAGGGCTTAACATGCTGCACCTGCTCCAACCATTGCCTCTGCTCCAAGCTGGCTCGATGACCACACACCTTTCCTTCATGTCTCTTAAATTGCCTCTGTTGCTGCTGACGCTCTGGTCCTTTTGCCTTGTTAAAAATAAATTCCAACCCTGACCTCCCACCCATTCAAAAAAACCTGGAAAAGGTATCCAAGTCAGAATGAAAATGGAGAAAGCCCATTGCGATTCATGTAGCAACAACTTGGAACATGTACCCTAGCAGTGACCTTGTAGGGCCATCATGATGTTGCAGTTATGACATCTCCTTCAATTGCGGATCAGATAATTTACTTCTGTGCACAGAAGACAAAAGATTTAGGTGCAAAGTGCCCCCAAATGTAGGGAGCCAAGAGTGCAGGTAACGCTTGCTATCGGAAAAGACTCGGGATGTGGCAACTGTCCACACTCGCAATGCCAGCCCCGACTGCAGGTCCTAGTGGGTGATGCAGGGCCGAGGGGACCAGAAACACACTGGAGGACGCACACTGTGAAGGGGAACCACAGGACTCCTAACAGCAACATCACCTCAAGATGTCATTACTCCAGCATTTTGTGAATACCTCAAGAGCAAAGTTAGCCAAAGCCACCTTTTCCTTGATATCCTCGATGTGGCACAGTTACTTCACTCGTGGACTATATTTTGTGCTGGTGACAGACTTTTGCCATTCTACGTCACCAGCTACTGCTAACTGCACCTTCCTTCATTGCCCCGGTGGAGCATCTGCTGAGTTTACCACAACCCTTCTTCCAAACTCATTGAGTAACAAGAGAGTGAGTCCCTTTCCCCTCGGTACTCTCCCAATCCTCTCTCGTACACAAGGGTGTACTCTTTCAGGCCATGCATTGCTGGTCGCTTGACTGAAGGTTTAAAAGTCAAAGATCTCAAAGATCCCAACAGCTGTCCAGATGGAGAACTAAGTTGCTATGGCAGCTTAGGTCTTGTCTGGACCACCTGTAACTTGCCTTGTACTACTTCAGTAACATTGATGCATTAATATACAAAATAGGATTAGGTATACACGCTTTAAATTAGGGAGGAGGTGGAGAGAAACCTCAAGCTCATTGTGTTATACTATCTCTTCCTTCACTCTAGGTATTCCAGAAAAAAAGGGGCATGGGAAAGCAGGAAGGAGGAGGCGAGGAGGAGGGGGGGGGGGGGGCTGGGTGAGGGGGTGGGGGGGCAACGATAACTTTGGCTGAGTTCTTCCATCATTTCTGTATGAGTCCTATGAGGACAGATGGATTGGTTAGCCTTTTAATCTGCTAGTCGTGCAGAGAAGTGGATGAGGGGCTTGATTGAATCTTTGAACACTGACCCAAGCAGCATGAACATGTTACCCTCCCTACATCATAGTCCAGTGGGTTCCCACAGCTGGGATGGGACAGGCAGGATCTGACACTGGGAGACACACACACACGGTGGAAGCCATTCTCTAATTAAACTATAATGAGGGGTGGGGGTGGGATCAGGGGGAGTGGGGACACTCTTAAATAGAAGTGTCTGCAGTATGTGTGGTGGGCAAAAATCGCCTCAACACTCTCTTGGAGGTCAGCATTGAACCCAACCACTGGTGCTGTGGGGTGGCAGTCTACCAGTTGTGCACAGATTTCACACTGCACAGCTGCTTTGATAATGATGATTATTGATTTTTTTAAACAGATTTAATCTGGTTTGACATTGGGTGAGGTGTAGTGACCGTTGTTCCAATGAGAATCAGATAAGGAGGCAGTGAGTGTAAGTCGAATGGGGATTAGGTGAGGTGCAATAATGACTCCCTTTACGTAATAAAGCAGATGCATTGACTGATAGCATTTACTTACTCCACCCATTTTGGCCTGCATCTATTAAAACGACTCACACATGAGAGCAAATATTTTTTGTCCAACCAATATTGTCCTTCAGAAAATGTGCAGTTCTGGAAGGAAGGACGTGGAGGTTTGAACATAGTACAGAGCTGCTTTGCCAGAATGCTGCTTGGATTAGAGGGTATTGGCGATAAGGAGAACCTGGGCAAACGTGAATTGTTCTCTATGGAGTGCCGGAGGTTGAGAGGAGACCCGATAGAAGTATACAACGTTATGAGAGGCATAGATAGGGTAGACAGTCAGAAAAGCTTTCCTAAAGTTGACATGTCAAAGACGAGAGGGATACATTTTAAAGAAAATGTGTGGAGCACGTTTTCTACACCACTGAGAGTGGTGGGTACCTAGAATGGGGTACTTGGGGTGGCGATGGAGGCGGCTATGATGGAAGCATTTAAGGGGCTTTTAGGTAGGCACATGGATATGCAGGGAATGGAGGGATGTGAATCAAGTGCAGGCAGAGAAAAGTAGCTTAACTTAGTAGATCATGTTCGGCATGAAAACTGTGGGCCGAAGGGCCTGTTCTGTGCTGAACGGTTCTGTTCTGTGTTCTAAAGTGGCGACTGTCTGTCACCTTGATTTACAAACACTGGCAGCTATATAATCGTGGCATGTGTCACCTTTGTAACCGGCCTGCCAAGCTACTTTTAAAAGTGAAAACTAGTGTTTTGTCAGATCGCTTTGGATCTGAGTCATATGTAGGGTGTTAAGTGAACCAGATGTGTTTTTACTGCACATTGTAAGTTTCATGATCACTATTACAAATACTGCCTTTTTTAAATTCCAGAATTTATTTGGATAACTTGTATTAAATTTCCCCGTTGCTGTTCAGGGATTTAACTGGTGTCCAAGTTGGAATAGCTTGAGTACTTCAGTAAATTTATTTCCAATTAGAATCGATGAAGTTTAAAAGGTAATTGAATCTTAATGAGGTGCAAACTACACATGGTGTATATCAGTTACAGGCAGTGCTGAGAGCTGCAAACTAATCAACACTCGTCAGAGCAGAATCGCCACTGGATCATCCAATAATTGGTGGTGTACAAACATTAGTCACATACTTGGTGCCCAGTTGCCAACTTCACAATGTGTTCCGACCACCGACAAAGTAAGGGTGGCATGGTGGCACAGTGGTAGAGTTACTGCCTTACAGTGCCAGCAACCCGGGTTTGATCCTGACTGCAGGTGCTGGCTACATGGAGTTTGTACGTTTTCCTGTGACCACACAGGATTTTAATCTTGGTGCTCTGGTTTCCTCCCACACTCCAAAGACGCGCAGGTTTGTAGGTTGACTGGCAATGGTAAAATTGTTTATTGTCACGAGTGTAGGATACAATTGCTGTATGGGTAATCACTGGTCTGTGTGGACTCAGTGGGCCTTAGGGGCCTGTTTCCATGCCTTATCTCTAAAAAAACTAAAAGTGCACCCTATATAATTGTTCAGAAAGTGAGCGGCAAGCCCGTTTAGGGCATTGTATGTGAATAGGAGGCGTTTGTAGTTGATTCTGTACTGTACTGGGAGCCAGTGGAGAGAGGCCAGAATCGGGGTGATGTGGTCCCTTTCACGGGTACCCGTCAGGAGTCTCGCTGCTGCGTTTTGGACCAATTGCAGGCGGGACAGGGATGATTGGGAGTTGCAGTAGTCTAGGCGGGAGGAAATGAATGCGTGGATGATTTGTTCAATGTCGTCAAATTGGAGGAATGGTTTGATTTTAGCTATGGTACGAAGCTGGAAGAAGCTGGCTTCTACCACAGAGTTGACTTGCTTCTCAAACTTTAAGTCAAATATCACGCCAAGGTTTTTGACATGTGGTTTGACTAGGGAGGATAGGCTTCCAAGGCTGCCTGTTATCGTTTTGATGGAGTCGGGGGCGAATAGGATGACCTCAGACTTGCTCTCGTTTAGTTGAAAGAAGTTCTGTGCCATCCAACATTTTATGTCCTCAAGGCAGTTAAATTTGACCGGTTGTTGGGTTTCAGGGGGAGATAAAGCTGTGTGTCATCCGCAGAGCAGTGGAAAGAAATGCCGTACCTTTGAATGATTTGGCCGAGGGGGAGCATGTACAGAGAGAAGAGAATGGGGCCTAGGATGGAGCCTTGTGGAACCCCGCAGGAGAAGCTAGCAGGGGAAGACCAAGGGTAGCAATGAATTTGAACGTTGGGTGACTCACAGTCTAGTTTATTTTAGTTTAGAGATACAGCGTGGAAACAGGCCCTTCGGCCCACCGAGTCTACGCTGACCAGCGATCACCCATACACTAGTTCTATCCTACACACCTAGGGACATTTACATAAGCTAATTACCTCCAAACCTGCACATCTTTAGGATGTGGGAGGAACCCGGAGCACCCGAAAAAACCCCATGTGTTCACAGGGGGAACTTGCAAACTCCATACAGACGGCACCCGTGGTCAGGATCGAACCTTGATCTCTGGCGCTGTAAGGCCGCTACTCTACTGCTGAGCCACTATGCCGTCATTATTAGATGAATGGGCATTGAGTACTGTCTACGATATACAACCTGTGAGGATACAGAGAGTAATTCATTTGGTTACAGTAAGCTTATTGTGAACTCGCCCCGACTTCAACGACTGATGTCTGGTGCTGTTCAACAGACCATCCTCCTGGTAAACTCATTTGACAGTGTGTGTGTGTGTGTGTGTGTGTGAAGCATCTCCTGGAATACTACCAAGGTGGATCCCAGGGGGATGAGCAAGAAAGAGATTTGCAGAGTCCAGAGTTTTGGATACTGTAATACCTTCACCTCGTAACTCAGCAGACTTTTATTGAGATCTTCTCCGTTCGTGTTTCTGGCAAGTACCTCAGTTACGTCGCTGCATCTGGGGCGAGCGGTGGGATGGGTGGTTTTGAGAAGCAGGGTGCAGGTGTTGGTATCCCCATGGGTCTGTAGTGGGCGCCACCTTCAATTCTGCAATGACCCCTCGGCCTTAGCAAGATGTGTTGTCAGGGGCACTCTCTCTGGGAACAATGGAGGAGCCAGCGGAGGTACTTTGTAACTTTGTCAGCACCGTATGCAGCGACTGTTTGCATATGCATTTGGGTGTGCAAGCAAAGGATTTCACCATGCCTCGTCACATGTGATAATAAAGTCTTCCATTCCATTCCACCATGCGGGAGGAAACCGGAGCACCTGGACGAAAACCACGCGGTCACAGGGAGAATGTGCAAACTCCACACAGGCAGCATGCGAGCTCCGGATCTAACCTGGGTCCATGGTGCTGTGAGGCCTCAGCTCCACCAGCTGCAGTGCTGCGGTAGTGGTGCCAACAGTTAATGGGCAAGTGGGAGGATGTACGTTGCAGGGTTTGAGGGAGATGAGGAGGGGTATGAGGAGGAGTATGGAACTGATGGCATTGATGCTTTGGGTGCTGACATGGAGCCAATCAGTCTGGTAGCCACCTTCATTGTTTTCTTAAGTAAGATACATGGATGGAAGGCAACAGCAACAATGCTGCAATAAAACGTGGTGGTAAGGCTGCATCTTCAGACGCTAACTTGGTCACGATCATTACAAGTGGATTATACTCACAATGGCCATTCTGATGTTGGAAGTTAGATGGCAGAGAAGGAGATAGCATATTCATGTGAAGAGCATTGTTTCTCTGCAGCGAACTGCTCAATGTATGGCATCCACTTTTTACAATATAGTTAAATATCGCCTTATATATCGCCTATAGATATAATTTGCCTTAGAAGTAAAGTTGGATGTAATGCACCTTGGAAGGAGTTGTGATCACGCTTTCCTGATACATTTTGTTTTTCTTCCAAGAATATTTAACTTCCAAGAATAGTTTCTTCCCAACAACCACCAGGATCTTGAACACGACACAACTCTAACTAAACCATAAACGATGGACTGTCTTTGGTTGCACAAAGGATTTTGGGCTTCTTTACACTAGTATTGGGGTTATTAATTTGTAGAATGTTTAGCTTGAGTATTATGTTTATAATCCAATCTTGCTGCTGCAAGTAAGAATTTCTTTGTACCGTTGTTGGTGCATTATGACAAGTAAACACTCTTGGCTCATGACTCTTGACTAATAGACACCTCAGCTTCATATATGCACCTTTACTGCCCATCCAACTAAACCCCCCCCCAATCCCAGCATCAGCGGTTTTAACTCCACTTTAAATCCACTTCTGTGGCTTTCTATCAGTTAAGTTCAAGTTAAAGTGTATTGTCTTATGTACACGTGCAGTGAGGTGCAGGTACAATGACCAACCTTGCTTATGGCAGCATCACAGGGACATAGACAATACTCAAAAACATAAATTATACATCGGTGTGTGAAAAACAACACAATATCTAAATATCACCATTAAACGCCTGGCTTCAATGGTAAGATGATGTTTTTGTAGGAAGGAACTGCAGATGCTAGTTTAAACAGAAGATAGACGCAAAAAGCTGGAGTAACTCAGCGTGTCGGACAGCATCTCTGGAGAGAAGGATGGGGGAGGGATGGAAAGAGGGGGTTGCAAGGTTACCTTCACCCGAATCATTGTACTAGTTTCAAAGTTGTCTTTTTGAGTCTCATTGTATGTAACTCGTTTTCACCTAGGGCACAGCTAGCAATGGCATGCCTCCTTTATCATCATTACTTTTTAGCATATCTTTCATTCATTTGTTCTATATCTCTCTATATATCACGGTCTATAGCTCTTGTTTCCCTTTCCCTTGACTCTCAGTCTGAAGAAGGGTCTCGAGATGCTGTCTGTCTCGCTGAGTTACTCCAGCATTTTGTATCTGTTTGGGATGATGCTTCCTGGGTCTGAATGTCACACCAGTTTCTCTCCTCACACTCCTGTTCATCTCCAGAAGGCACCCATTTACAACAAACCATCTTTCACTTCTCTGTTGCCACAATATAAACGACCTCTCAATTTGCCAGGAGTGTGAACAGCCATTGCCTTTTCCATTTTGCTTGCAGGTTATACTCTCATCAACGAGGACTGTCCAGGAGCGGAGTGGAACATCATGTGTCGGGAATGCTGTGAGACAGATCAGATTGAATGCACCTGCCCTGGAAAACAGGAAGTTGTGGGCTATTCTGTCCCATGCTGCCGGAATGAGGACAATGAATGCGACTCTTGTCTGATCCACCCAGGTAAGGTGAAGCTTCCTGGTGCCTTGAGAGTGCGTGGCCAGCCATTATACCCCTTGTAACCACTGAAGTTTGGCAGGGATAGAAGTTATCTCCCTGATATTGCCAGCAAACAGCCACGACGGGTAAAGAGGCAAGCTGAGAAGGGTCTACTGGAAGCGGGCCCTGCCTGTGGGTTAGGGCCTGTGTCGGTGGCTTGCTTTGCTTGCTTCCTTGAACCACACCGCACAACCCCAATCGCAACCCTACCTCAGCACTGAACTACTATGGACTTTATATGAGATTGCGCTGTGTATTTTGTCTCTCACTATTACAGCCTGGTTACCTAATATAACTGACAATTTATTGTGTTCTTCATTATTGTTTGTTTATTTATTTGTTTGTCATGTTGCTCCATTTAATGAGCCTGTAAAAGCTGCAACAAGTAGAATTCCATTGTTCTGGTCCATGTTGACACCTCCCCTTTGCACAATGCTCAATTGTCGCAGAAGTTGTCAAAGTAGAAAAAGCATGAATGTATCCCACTGTCTGAGTAAATCAAACAATACTATTCACCCCACTGCCCCAGAGTATTAAACCCTCCTCCCTCTGTCCGAGTAAATCAAACAATACTATTCACCCCACTGCCCCAGAGTATTAAACCCTCCTCCCTCTGTCCGATTAAATCAAACAATACTATTCACCCCACTGCCCCAGAGTATTAAACCCTCCGCCCTCTGTCCGAGTAAATCAAACAATACTATTCACCCCACTGCCCCAGAGTATTAAACCCTCCTCCCTCTGTCCGAGTAAATCAAACAATACTATTCACCCCACTGCCCCAGAGTATTAAACCCTCCTCCCTCTGTCCGAGTAAATCAAACAATACTATTCACCCCACTGCCCCAGAGTATTAAACCCTCCTCCCTCTGTCCGAGTAAATCAAACAATACTATTCACCCCACTGCCCCAGAGTATTAAACCCTCCTCCCTCTGTCCGAGTAAATCAAACAATACTATTCACCCCACTGCCCCAGAGTATTAAACCCTCCTCCCTCTGTCCGAGTAAATCAAACAATACTATTCACCCCACTGCCCCAGAGTATTAAACCCTCCTCCCTCTGTCCGAGTAAATCAAACAATACTATTCACCCCACTGCCCCAGAGTATTAAACCCTCCTCCCTCCACCAACCTGCATGTATTCTTTTAAATAAACGTTTTGTCATGAAGTTTCGGGTGATCCACTTGACCTCATTGCCCTCGGATACAGGGCACCAACACTGGGTCAGGGTCACTTTCCCGTTGGCACTTTGTATACTTTTGCCAGAGAGTGCCGGATGGATGTGAGATGGGATTGTGCTTTGGGATGCTTTGTATGGTCATGTAGTTTCAGACACATGGTGTTAGGTTTGCAAGTGTTGAATGGCCAGTTGCAGCAGGTTGTGGAAAGAGCAGTATAAAGAATGGTCACCATAGAAACAGGCCATTCAGCTCAAGTGGTCGTACTGTCCCTTATCTATCACGTGCTCCATAAATTGTTGCCTCCTCTTAATCCCCCCCCACCCTCCCACCCACCCTTACCATCTCTGATTCAAGGACCTTTCCCACCACTGTCATTCCTTCTTACATAGGAACATAGAAAATAGGTGCAGGAGTATGCCATTTGGCCCTTCGAGCTTGCACCGCCATTCAATATGATCATGGCTGATCATCCAACTCAGTATCCCGTACCTGCCTTCTCTCCATACCCTTTAGCCACAAGGGCCACATCTAACTCCCTCTTAAATATAGCCAATGAACTGGCCTCAACTATCTTCTGTGGCAGAGAATTCCACAGATTCACCACTCTCTGTGTGGAATCGCAGTAGCTTCATCAGGGAAAGAGAACTACTTCTGGTCGGTGTGGGTTAGGGTTAGGGTTAGGGTCCTGTCATGCAGAAGGTACAGAAACTTGAATGCACACACCTCCAGACTCAGGAACAGCTTGTTCCACGCTGTTATCAGATTTCTGAATGGTCCTTCCACAAGCTAGGGAACAGCCCCTATTATCCAACCAACCTCATTGTGGACATGGAACTTTTTCTTCTGGAACTTTAGACTTTAGAGATACAGCACAGAAACAGGCCATTCGGCCTACCAAGTCTGTGCTGACATTAACACTATACCACTATACTATGCCAACACTGTACACTAACACCACAAGGGGCAATTTTACAACTTACTGAAGCCAATTAACTGACAAACCTGTACGTCTTTGGAGTGTGGGAGGCAACCAGCGCACCCAGAGAAATCCCATGCAATCAAGGGGAGAACATACAAACTTCATACAGACAGCACTCATTGTCAGGATGGAACATGGGTCTCTGGCGCTGTAAGGCAGCAACTCTACCGCTGTGACACTGCGCTGCCTCCAAGTACTGGTGTGCTACAATGCTGAGAAACGATATTCTGCACTCTGGTAGTTTTCTCGTTGCTCTACCTGTTGTACTTGTGCATGGCTTGATTGTACTCATGTATAGTATTGTTTGATTTACTCGGATAACATGTAAACAAAAGCTTTTCGGTGTATCTCAATACCCCTTGACATAATTAACCAAATCAAACTAACCCAAACCTTCTGAGGCAAACGATTCCTATTTCATACATAACCCTCTCTGTAAACATAAATTTCCCTGTTCCCACTCCTAAAACCCTTCCTTTTAATCTTATATGAATGCTTTTTTCCCCCCCAAGATCTATAATTGTGCTCAGCCACAATTCTTCATAAATGCCTCTGTCAAATCATCATGTGACTTAGGTTCCAATAAGTGTTGCCCACATTTTGTGATCTTTGTGTTAAATTACAATTAAAACACAAAGTACTTGTGCTGTAACACCAGGATAAGTGTTCAATCAAGAAAACCAAGTGCAAAGCCAAAGTAGCATCTAAACTGATTATACTAAATTATACTAAGGGCAATAACTAACTCCATATGCAATAATCAGCTATCTACATAAGCACCAAAAAATTATAATCGTGTAGATGCAAGTATATCATTGTGGTTATCAGTGGGCACCTCCCTTCGCTGGTTGTCAAGTCAAGTCAAGTCAATTTTATTTATATAGCACATTTAAAAACAACCCAGGTTGACCAAAGTGCTGTACATCTGATTAGGTACTAAGGAAAAAATGAAACATACAGTGGCACACAAACATAACAGCACATACAAAACAGTTCACAGCGCCTCCTCAATGGGCCTCAAACGCTAGGGAGTAGAAATAGGTTTTGAGCCTGGACTTAAAGGAGTCGATGGAGGGGGCAGTTCTGATGGGGAGAGGGATGCTGTTCCACAGTCTAGGAGCTGCAACCGCAAAAGCGCGGTCACCCCTGAGCTTAAGCCTAGACCATGGGATAGTGAGTAGCCCCAAGTCGGCCGACCTGAGGGACCTGGAGTTAGAGAGGTGGGTTAGAAGATTTTTGATGTAGGAGGGGGAATGTCCGTTTAGGGCTTTGTGAGGCCCACAACACCTCAAGGAGGCTCAACAGTTAGTTCTGGCAATAGACAATAGGTGCAGGAGGAGGCCATTCGGCCCTTCGAGCCAGCACCGCCATTCAATGTGATCATGGCTGATCATTGTCAATCAGTACCCCGTTCCTGCCTTCTCCCCATACCCCCTGACTCCGCTATCCTTAAGAGCTCTATCTAGCTCTCTCTTGAATGCATTCAGAGAATTGGCCTACACTGCCTTCTGAGGCAGAGAATTCCACAGATTTACAACTCTCTGACTGAAAAAGTTTTTCCTCATCTCAGTTCTAAATGGCCTACCCCTTATTCTTAAACTGTGGCCCCTTGTTCTGGACTCCCCCAACATTGGGAACATGTTTCCTGCCTCTAACGTGTCCAACCCCTTAATAATCTTATACGTTTCGATAAGATCTCCTCTCATCCTTCTAAATTCCAGTGTCCCTTCCCCCACTTCCCCAATACCTGCTTTCACCACCCATGCTACCAGTATCTACTAAATAAAGGAAACTACTATATTTGTTTGTATCAGAAAGCACTTGCACTGTGACCTCTTTATTGGCATAAACACCTCCCCTTCTCCCCACCCCACGCCTTTCATCCAAAGGCCAATATTGTACAATTGCCGATTTTATTCTCTTTAGATTCCTCGCTCAACCTTTAGATGCAGCAGGTATTGAATGTTGGCGTTCTTTGTTCCAGGCTGTGTCATCTTTGACAGCTGCAAGAGATGTAACAATGGCTCGTGGGGGACATTGGATGACTTCTACATCAAAGGGCTTTACTGCTCTGAATGCCACACTGGCTGGTCAGGAGGAGACTGCTTGAGTAAGTAACGGCGAGGACATATCTGTCAACCTTTCCGAGTGAAAAGGGCTGTGTTCATAACTGACTGAAAGGCTGCTGTGGGAGTGAACACAAAAGGCATATCAGACGTTTCATCATTGCTACTAGAAGCTCCACAAGGCCGCGTACAAAGTTCCTTGCAATTCTATCTCTGAGGGAGAGGCATATTTACCTCCAAATACAAGAAATAAAAGCCAATATTAAGAGGGTGAAATTTTAAAAACTCAGAATGCTGGGAATGTTCAGTAGGTCAGGCAGAGAGAGAGAGAGAGAGGGAAATAAGTTAATGTTTCATTTAGTTTAGTTTAGAGATACAGTGTGAAAACAGGCCTTTCGGCCCACTGAGTCCTCGCTGACCAGTGATCACGCGTGCACTCGTTCTATCCTGCATACTAGGGACAATTTACTGAGGCCAATTAACCGACAAACCCGCAGGTTTTTGGAATGTGGGAGGAAACCGGAGCACCCGGAGAAAACCCATGTGGTCACTGGAGAATATACAAGCTCTGTACATACTGCACTCGTAGTCAGGATCGAACCCGGGTCCCTGGCACTGTGAGGCACCAACTCTACCGTTTTGCCACTGTGCCGCCGTTGTGCCACAGTGCTGCCCTCTTCTTTCTGATGTAGCTGTGAAAGGTCAAATATGTAAAGAGCTTTAAACAAGTTCAGAGAATGATCAGCCATGATCACATTGAATGGTGGTGCTGGCTCGAACGGGCCGAATGGCCTACTCCTGCACCTATTGTCTATTGTCAGTCAAAGGGGGAAGATCAGTGATAAGCTGGAGATAGGAAGAATTAAATCATGCAAAGGGTGATGATGCAAGACAGAAGGGTCGATAATGTATGGAAGAGTAAGTTGCTGGGAATCTCAAGCAACTGATCCCTCTATCCCTTTGTCGCAAGGGACCAGGCAGGATTCCTCCTCACTCACATCACTATCAAAAGGACACGAAGTGCTGGAGTAATTCAGCGCGGTAGGCAGCCTCTCTGGAGAATTTGGATAGGTGACGTTTCAGGTCGAGAGCCTTCTTCAGAGTCTGAAGAAGGCTCTTGACCCAAAACGTCACCTATTCATGTTCGCCTGAGATGCTGACTGACCTGCTGAGTTACTCCAGCACTTTGTGTCGCAAAGGATCAGGCAGGTTATTGATTCTGAGGGGCTATGTATTGATCCCATGCAATCTCAAATATCTGAGGTCCCAACACTAACCTTCAATGGGGTTTCGACATCCTGAAGTCTCACCATCTATTTCCATGGTGCAATATCTGTAGAAGTCACTAAGTCGGTGCCTTCTCTTGGGATCCCAGTGCCCAGTCCCTCTTGATGCTGGCGATTGTCCCTGTCTCTGACTCTGCATTGTCTTTGTCTTTACGATCTCTTGACTCTTGAGCTTCAAATGACATATGAGGTGTTCCTCCAGTCCGCCATTCACTACAGAATACATTGTCTTAGACATAGACATAGACATAGCTCTAGTTATGGAGCACATATCAGGTTTCTTAAATCGAGCAAGCTCTGAATCAGACACTTGGGGACGATCATTGATCATCGTTTACATTGATCCATCGTTTTCACACCTTACCCTTCCATTTCTCATTTCCCTCTCTCCTGGCTCTCAGTCTGAGGAAGGGTCTCGACCTGAAATGTCGCCCATTCCTTTTCTCCAACGATGTTGACTGTCCTGCTGAGTTGTTCCAGCATTTTGTGTCTACTTGGGGGACTGACGTTGTGTCCACTTCACAGAGCCGATGCTTAAAGTACTGACCTCAGGATTCCTCCTCACTCACATCACTATCAAAAGGACATGAAGTGCTGGAGTAATTCAGCGCGTAGGCAGTCTCTCTGGAGAATTTGCTTAGGTGACGTTTCAGGTCGAGAGCCTTCTTCAGAGTCTGAAGAAGGGTCTTGACCCGAAACGTCACCTATTCATGTTCGCCTGAGATGCTGACTGACCTGCTGAGTTTCTCCAGTACTTTATGTCCTTTTGTGTAAACCAGCACCTGCAGTTTCTTGTTTTATCATTTTAATATCACTATCTAATAACTTCGTCTTTCTGCCTGATCAGTAAATCTACAGCAAAATATACAGAATTTCCCCCTATACCAAATTAGACAATAACTCTTCTCCCCTTGTACTTATTTCAGTGAAGGTTAATCCGACACTGTATTGTAATTCCCATTGATTCAACTAGACTACAACTTGCTATTCCCATAGTTAAGGTATTTTGGAGCTTCTTCCCACTCTTGTTACTGTGTGACTGAGCAGTTGTTACCCTATAACTAACAAGCTTCTCCCCTTTCTCTACCAACAATGAAACCGTCTTCCCACTTTCATGCTGATCCCACATTCTTTGCTAGTTAAACCACTAACTTTTATCTACTCCCACTAGATATGTTGGTCGTAAGAAACAAGGATGTGCTGATTTAAAGGCAAGCGATAGATATTTCTCTCTGCTGGTCCAGTTAAAATTGGTACATCACACCCACGATCTCAGGTTAAAGTAACCATCCATATCCATTCCCCTTGGTTAACCTGTTGCTCCTATCTCCTTTGATAAAGCTGCACTCTACACACATTGTCACTCGGGACTCTGGCAATCACATACATCTTTTCACACAAAGGGTGGTGGGTGTATGGAATACGCTGCCAGAGGAGGTAGTTGAGGCTGGGACTATCCCAACGTTTCAGAAACAGTTAGACAGGTACATGGATAGGACAAGTTATAGGATATGGTCCAAACGCAGGCAGGTGGGACTAGTGTAGCTGGGACATGTTGGCTGGTGTGGGCAAGATGGGCCGAGGGGCCTGTTTCCACACTGTATCACACTATGACTCTCTGATTCTATGACTATCTGTCTATAGGTGACACTTTGCCTCCACGCCAGGGTTAGTCTGGTATTTTATGTGCCACTCGCTTTGGTTAAGTTGTACCCTAGGAATTCTCTAACCCAGACGGCCACATGCCCTAGAGAAGCTGGTACTCTGTGCCCCTACCATTAGAGATGAGGAGTTAAAACATTAGGAACACAGTTCGGCCGTCTGAAACTACACTCACATCCAGCAAAGCCAGCTCATCCACTTTCCTGCACAGTCCCCATTTCCCTTGAATTCCAGAGAGTCAAAAAACGATCAAACTCAGGGTTAAAATTACTCAGTGACTGCACCTCTGTGGGTTAGAGAATTCCACAGATTTACAACCTTCCGAGTGAGGAAATTTTGCTTCTCCATAATGTTTCCCACTCTAACTTCGACTTATTTATCCTAGCAACAGTTCTTGAGCTTACTTATCCCCAGTAACCATAGGGTTATTTATTTGGTCTCCCTTAGATTTGGCAATTGATTGCTGTTATTCCAGTAATCAATCACTTGTCTCCATTCAGTGGAGCTCTCCAGGATAAATACTGATGAAAAGTAATTGCGCGCAGCAGTGGACTAATGGGGTCTTGACATTGATTTTTTTTTTGGAAAAAGTAGAAACAGCTGGCAAAGTACTCAAGAAAACTAGAAAAGTGTCATAAATATTGAAAGAAGCAAATGGGATTTGGGAAACTTGGAGATACGTGGAGAGAAATGTTTACGGGACTGAAGGACGGGGTGAATGAAAGAAGAGAAGGGCATGACTAGTCAGAGAATGGGATCAAATATCGTGAAGGGCGGAGGGTGAAAGAGTGAGGAGGGAAGGTTAATGGACAATGGACCATGGTCGATGGAGGACCTGATGTGGGGGGACTGCCATGGGGGAGGGGGAAGAATGATGGACAATGGAAGACCTGGTGTGGGGGGACTGCCATGGGGGAGGGGGAAGAACAATGGAGGACCCGGCATGGGGGGACCGCCATGGAGGAGCGGGAAGAACGATGGACAATGGAGGACCCGGCATGGGGGGACCGCCGTGAGAGAGGGGGAAGAACAATGGACAATGGAAGACCTGGCATGGGGGGACTGCCATGGGGGGGGGGGGGGGGGGGAGAGAACAGAGGGGGAACTGGCGCTGGGGGTGGGGGGTGGAATTTGTGACTTTGTAAGCGCCCTGTATGGACGACTATTTGCATATCTTGCCAAGGTATGCGAGCAAAGAATTTCACTGCGACTTCTCACATGTGACGTTAAAGTATTCAATTCAATTCAATGGGTGCAGCGTGTGGTGTGGTAGCAGGATTTGCAGATCCTTGTAGAATCTGACAGGGACCGTGATGAGAACGCTCCTGCTATGCTGGCCAACGACGTGGCACTAAAATCTGCTCGTGATTGGCATACAGTTGTGTGATAACACGAATAAATAAATCAATTCAAATCAATTAAATTCAAAGGCGAGATATGTATGGTGGAAGAGTGAGGCAGTTGCTGGGCAATGTGAATGGCTCGATTGTAATCATGTAGTGTCTTTCCGCTGACTGGTTAGCACGCAACAAAAGCTTTTCACTGTACCTCAGTACACGTGACAATAAACTAAATTGAACTGGAAACTATAAGAAAATAACTGCAGATGCTGGTACAAATCGAAGGTATTTATTCACAAAGTGCTAGAGTAACTCAGCAGGTCGGGCAGCATCTCGGGAGAGAAGGAATGGGTGAAGAAGGGTCTGAAGAAGGGTCTCGACCCGAAACGTCACCCATTCCTTCTCTCCCGAGATGCTGCCCGACCTGCTGAGTTATTCCAGCACTTTGTGAACTGGAAACTAAACTGAACTACAAGTATTTTAGGAGGGATATGTATGGATTAAGCTGTACGTTACACGGAACCACTCAACAGACTTGATGAGCATTTTTTCTGTTTCCAGAGTGTGGGGCTGTTATAAATGCTTCAAGAGGACATATTGTGCTGGAAGGATACCCCAGCAACTCCCACTGTGAGTGGTCCATATCAGTGAATCCAAATTTCACTGTTGAATTAAGGTAGGATGGGTTTATCATGTGTAGGTTTGGACACCTCTTTATATGCTAAGTCATGGTACTGAGGTTGGCCTTGAATAAGCATTTCTATGTCAAGGCCAACATTTATTGTCCAAGCAAAGCTCCCCCGTGAGAAGGTAATGGTGGTGGTGGTGAACCATCTTCTTGGACCACCCCAGTCCCTCTGATAAAGGTGCTCCAACAATGCAGTTGTGGATGTAGCCCCTGTGGTGATGAAGGACTGCTGATATATTTCCAAGTCAGGCTGGCGTGGGATCCGAAGAGAAGCCTGCAGATCATGTTCCCCATGCACCTGGTGCCCTTGGCATTCTTGGAGGTGGAGGTTGGGGATTTAGGAAGTGTTATTGAAATAGCCTCTGTGAATGGCTGCAGTGTATTTTGTAGAAGGAGGGAGTGAATGTTTCGGATGGTAGAAGAGGTATCAGTCAAACAGACTGCTTTGGTTTGGTTTGGTTTGGTTTGGTTTGGTTTGGTTTGGTTTGGTTTGGTTTGGTTTGGTTTGGTTTGGTTTGGTTTGGTTTGGTTTGGTTTGGTTTGGTTTGGTTTGGTTTGGTTTGGTTTGGTTTGGTTTGGTTTGGTTTGGTTTGGTTTGGTTTGGTTTGGTTTGGTTTGGTTTGGTTTGGTTTGGTTTGGTTTGGTTTGGTTTGGTTTGGTTTGGTTTGGTTTGGTTTGGTTTGGTTTGGTTTGGTTTGGTTTGGTTTGGTTTGGTTTGGTTTGGTTTGGTTTGGTTTGGTTTGGTTTGGTTTGGTTTGGTTTGGTTTGGTTTGGTTTGGTTTGGTTTGGTTTGGTTTGGTTTGGTTTGGTTTGGTTTGGTTTGGTTTGGTTTGGTTTGGTTTGGTTTGGTTTGGTTTGGTTTGGTTTGGTTTGGTTTGGTTTGGTTTGGTTTGGTTTGGTTTGGTTTGGTTTGGTTTGGTTTGGTTTGGTTTGGTTTGGTTTGGTTTGGTTTGGTTTGGTTTGGTTTGGTTTGGTTTGGTTTGGTTTGGTTTGGTTTGGTTTGGTTTGGTTTGGTTTGGTTTGGTTTGGTTTGGTTTGGTTTGGTTTGGTTTGGTTTGGTTTGGTTTGGTTTGGTTTGGTTTGGTTTGGTTTGGTTTGGTTTGGTTTGGTTTGGTTTGGTTTGGTTTGGTTTGGTTTGGTTTGGTTTGGTTTGGTTTGGTTTGGTTTGGTTTGGTTTGGTTTGGTTTGGTTTGGTTTGGTTTGGTTTGGTTTGGTTTGGTTTGGTTTGGTTTGGTTTGGTTTGGTTTGGTTTGGTTTGGTTTGGTTTGGTTTGGTTTGGTTTGGTTTGGTTTGGTTTGGTTTGGTTTGGTTTGGTTTGGTTTGGTTTGGTTTGGTTTGGTTTGGTGATAAGGTGTGGTGATAAGGTGTGGAAACAGGGCCCTTCGATCCACTGAGTCTGCTCTGACCAGCAATCACCCACACACTAGTTCTATCCTACACACTAGAGACAATTTACAGAAGCCTATTAACCCACAAATTGTATGTCCTTGGAATGTGGGAGGAAAGCGGAGCACCCAGAGAAAACCCACGCAGTCACAGGGAGAACATACAAACTCCATACAGACTGCACCTGTAGTCAGGATTGAACCCGGGCCTCTGGTGCTGTGAGGCAGCAACTCTGCCGCTGCACTGCTGAGCCACTTTATCGGGCTTCTTGTGTGTTATTATGGCTGCATTGATCTCACCCTCACACTCCTGACATGGGCTTGTAGATGTTAGAAGGGCTTGTAGATGTTAGAAAGGCTTTGAGGTGTCAGTAGGTGAGTCACTTACCACTGGATACCCAGCCATGAAGCTGCTCTGGGAGTTGCAGTGTTTACGTTCCTATTTCACTTTGTTGTTAGATTTTTAGATTTAGAGATACAGCGCAGAAACAGGCCCTTCGGCCCACCGGGTCCGCGCCGCCCAGCGATCCCCGCACACTAACACTATCCTACACCCACCAGGGACAATTTTTACATTTGCCCAGCCAATTAACCTACAAACCTGTATGTCTTTGGAGTGTGGGAGGAAACCGAAGATGTCGGAGAAAACCCACGCAGGTCACGGGGAGAACGTACGCACTCCGTACAGACGGCGCCCGCAGTCAGGATCGAACCTGAGTCTCCGACGCTGCATTCGTTGTAAGGCAGCAACTCTACCGCTGCGCCACCGTGCCGCATGGTCATGGTCAACCCTGGATGTTGATGGTGGGGGACTTCATGATGGCCAGTGCTTCTGAAAGGGAAGGATACATGGTCAAAATCAATCCTGTTAGATATATTTTCTGCCTCCCGCTCTTGTGAATGTTACATCCCACACATAAGCTGTGCATGACCATAGCCTGGGTCTTGCTGCATGCAGACCAGTGTTGAGGAGCCGCAAATGGAATTGACTTGTTTAGTTAGTTTAGTTTAGAGATACGGTGTAGAAACAGGCGCTTCGCCCCACCGAGTCTGCGCCGACCAGCAATCACACATACACTAGTTCTATCATCGAACATGCCCCTTTAATGGAAGGAAGATGGTTGGCACTGGGACACTACCCTGCAGATGCTGCCATGAAGTCTGGGACCATCACAATCCCTCCACCTCTGGAATTCCAGCTTTTGAGACCTGGGCTGTGATGAGGTCTGGAGACGAGTGATTGTGACAGAGACAGTTGAACATAGAACAACAGAGTACAGGGGCAGGTCCTCCGGCTCGCAATGTCCGGGCTGTATATGATGCCGAGATACACTATCTTCATCTGCCTACACATGATCCATATCGCTCCAATCCCAAACAGTGACAAATCCCAAAGAGGGCATCAGGGAGAGCATTACTGGAGAGTACGCGCCCCTTGACTGCACTTTGGTTCCCCTGGAGAGTAGACTGGCTGTGTGGTAAGTAGGCTGGATGTGTCCTCCATTTTGTGCACAGAACATCTACATAACAATGATCTACCTTGTCAGGATGCCAGAATTGTGAATGAGGTCAGAGATACAGCCAGAGTGGGCTGCAGGATTTCAGCACCACAGTCACGATATTGCTTGTTGCCCAGGGGGGTTTTCAAGGTCCTTTTGTGATTCCATCTGGAGAGAATCGGAACAGTGACTGTTAATGCCGACCAAGATGTCCCATCCAAGCCAGTCCCATTTGCCCGTACCTGGCTCCGATCTCCCTAAATGTTGTTATTGCTATGACAACACTCGTTGGAACAGAACTACCCCTACTGTCCCTCCTCGGTCTCCTCCACTCTCGGGATAACAAACACAGTGTATCTAGTCTGTCCTCATAACAGAAGTGTTCCATTGAAGGCAGCATCCGTCCTTCACCCTCTCCAGTGCAACCACATCCTTAATGTGATGATAGAGCGAGAGACATGGTGGTCCATGAGGTTTCGTTTTTAGTTTAATTTAATGTAGAGAAACAGCGCGGAAATAGGCCGTTCGGCCCACCGCACCAACCAGCAATCACCATACACTAACACTACCCTACACACACTAGGGACACACTCTGGGGTGTGGGATGAAACCGGAGCTCCCGGAGAAAACCCACGCAGGTCATGGGGAAAATGTACAAACCCCGTATCGACTATCCTCCGCACACTAGGGCCAATTTACAATTTTACCAAGCCAATTAAACTATAGACCTGTACTTCTTTGGAGTGTGGGTGGAAACCGGAGATCCCAGAGAAAACCCATGCAGGTCACAGGGAGAATGTACAAACTCCGTACAGACACTACCCTTGGTCAGGATTGAATCTGGGTCTCTGGCGCTGTAAGGCAGCAGCTCTACCGTGCCGTTGTATACGGTAGTGTTGCTGAGGCTCCATAGTGCCTCATGGATGCCCAACTTTGTGCTGAAGCTGGCCTCCTGCAATCCCAGGGCTACACCCCAGAGTGGAGGGTGATCTTGGAATAAAGACGTGCACTGTTGCGACTTTCACCCAACACATTTGCATTTTGGAATGACAGTGAAGTTGTGCTTCTGGCACCAATTGCCCTGTTGGCTTTTTAATCTGTCCGCATTGAGTAGACAATATTCTGAATCCACTTGGCAATATAGTGTTGATAAAGAACGTCCCAAGGTTGGAGCTTTGGTGCCACCTCCTGTTTGAAATTAATGTTGTCTGTTTTAAGGAAGTGCCTTAACATCTAAGATTGACATAAAAAGCTGGAGTAACTCAGCGGGTCAGACTGAAGAAGGATCTCGACCTGAAACGTCACCTAGTCCTTTTCTCCAGAGATGCTGCCTGACCCGCTGAGTTACTCCAGCTTTTTGTGTCTATTTTCGGTTTAAACCAGCATCTGCAATTCCTTCCTACAGGTTTTAATATCTGTCTATTTAACTGCTTGGGTCTAATATTCTCACCCCAGTTCTCTACCTCTCCATTCCCTGCTCTCTCTGCCTCTGTAACCTCATCCAACCTTAATCTTGGGCCACTTGATCACCCTCCTCAGTGGCGGCTGATGGCTTCAGTTCTCTGGGTCCGAGTTCTGGAACGACAGTGGAGCTCTGATAATCCAGCGAACAATTGTTCGGAAGTCCTGATGGTCTGGCATGTGGCTCACTCGTTAGTTTGGGCTGTGGAGTGGGAGCAGTATGAAAGGATGAGAACTGAACGTATGTGGCCAGTGTCCAGAACGCCAGGGATTTGCAGGCATAACCAGGGTCTGGAGTGCTTGTATATACCCCCCTCCCATTAAACTGACTCTTTGATTGATTGATTGATTGATATTTTGATCGATTGATGCTTTATTGTGACATGTACTTGGTACAGTGAAATTCTTTGCTTTGCATACGATACTCAAGTATGCAAAGAGTTGCCACGTAGAGGGCGCTGACAAAGTTACAGAAGTATTCAATATGGTCCCGATGGTCCCTCTTCCTCTTGCCCCCCGCCCAACCCCCACCCCCAACCCCCATTCCACCAGGTCCCTCTTTGTTGTCGGTGCTGTGTCCTCGACCGACTGCCAGCACATTGGCCCTCCTCGCTCACCGACAGCGCCCTTCACTCACCGACGGCACCCCTCACTTACCGACTGCTCCCCTCGCTCACCGACTGCGCCCCTCGCTCACCGACGGTGCCCCTCACTCACCGACTGCGCCCCTCGCTCACCGACGGCGCCCCTCGCTCACCGACGGCGCCCCTCGCTCACCGACGGTGCCCCTCACTCACCGACGGTGCCCCTCACTCACCGACGGCGCCCCTCACTCACCGACAGCACCCCTCGCTCACGGACGGCGCCCCTCACTCAACGACGGCGCCCCTCGCTCACCGACGGCGCCCCTCGCTCACCAAAGGCACCCCTCGCTCACCGACGGCGCCCCTCGCTCACCGACGGCGCCCCTCGCTCACCGACGGCGCCCCTCGCTCACCGATGGCGCCCCTCGCTCACCGATGGCGCTCCTCGCTCATCGACTGCGCGCCTTACTCACCGACGGCGCCCCTCGTTCACCGACGGCCCTCCTCACTTGTCCCTGGCGGTCACGTCAGTCGGCGGGGTCGTCCTTGTTTGCGCCGCCGCCAACTGAGTTTGCACCACCAATTATTGGAATTTTTCTGTGGTTCTTCAAATGTTCTTGCCCCCTGCCCTCTCCTCTGATGTTTTCCCCAAGAATCTATCAACATGATCAAGTTATTGTTTCATTTACTCCTAATGCTTCCTTGCGAGCCTTGGAGCTCAATGTCTGCCAATGCTGGTGCTGTTGTTTGTCGTGACCAAACAAGTTGGGAGATTTTGATTCAATCACCGTTACTCTGCAGTCTTGAGGTGGTGTTAATTGAATAAGTGAACTTGCTGGGGGAACAAGTGTCACAGGCAGCACAGTGACATATTCGTCAGAATGACCTCTTGTATTCTCACAGATGACATGTCCATCAGAATCACCCTCCCCCGTCTCAGAAACTGTACCCATTGTCTGTGGATGGGGACTGCATTGAGCAGATGCGGAGAGGATGTTTCCATTAGCAGAGAGTCTAGGACCAGAGGGCACAGCCTCAGAATAAAAAGATGTACCTTTAGAAAGGAGACGAGGAGGAATATCTTTAGTCAGAGGGTGATGAATCTGTGGAATTCATGGCCACATATATGGCTGTGGAGGCCAAGTCTTTGGGTATTTTCAAATGACCAAGTAGAGTGAACGACCAAATTCTATTCCAATGACTTGGAAACGTATGAACTGATGACTTGAGCTGTAGGCCCTAGTGCATGGAGATGGAAGCACTG
Organism: Rhinoraja longicauda; assembly: GCF_053455715.1. Classification (NCBI taxonomy): domain Eukaryota; kingdom Metazoa; phylum Chordata; class Chondrichthyes; order Rajiformes; family Arhynchobatidae; genus Rhinoraja; species Rhinoraja longicauda. Next base: position 9,021,205 of record NC_135970.1, on the reverse strand, counting down.
CAGGGAAGTATTGAGGGAACTGCTGCCTGTGGAGAGAGTCACTGGGACCTCCTGCCCCAGTCGGGGGAGGCAATGAGGGTTCTCCTTCCTGTAGAGGGTGCTACTGAGAGATCTGCCGCTGTGGGGGGAGGCACTGAGCGATCTCTTGGCCATGGTGGGAGGCAGTGAGGGAGATACTGAGGGATCTCTTGGCCATGGTGGGAGGCAGTGAGGGAGATACTGAGGGATCTCGGCCATGGTGGGAGACAGTGAGGGAGATACTGAGGGATCTCTTGGCCATGGTGGGAGGCAGTGAGGAAGATACTGAGGGATCTCGGCCATGGTGGGAGGCAGTGAGGGAGATACTGAGGGATCTCGGCCATGGTGGGAGGCAGTGAGGGAGATACTGAGGGATCTCTTGGCCATGGTGGAAGGAGGCACTGAGGGAGGCACTAAGGGATCTCCTGCCACTGTGGAGGGAAGCACTGTGGGATCTCTTGGCCATGGTGGGAGGTAGTGAGTGAGATGCTGAGGGATTTCTACTGAGGATGGAGCAAGGGTGCCCCTGCAAGTGGACGGAGGGGTGCAATGCGCCGGGTTCAGCCGCTCAGACTGCACCCCCCTCTGTTCCAGGTTCTCCATGCTGAGCCTGGAGTTTGACTACATGTGCCAGTATGACTACATGGAGGTCCGTGACGGCGACAACATCGACACCAGGGTCATCGGCAGGTTCTGCGGAAACGAACGCCCGCCACCAGTCCGCAGCTCCAGCAACCTGTTACACCTTCTGTTCGTGTCCGATGGGTACAAACGCTTTGACGGATTCTATGCCACGTTTGAGGAAGTTGATGGTACGTCACCTGGTCCTGGGTCACAATCCACCGATCCTCACTCATTGCTTCCAGGCTCATTCACTGTTCAGGTGACTTCTTCAACTCTCTGCAACCTCCTCACCTTCTCCAGACCCCTCCTTTCAATGTTTTCTATCTCAGCGACCTTCTTTGCCCCTCTCTGCCTCACCTCCCCTGTCTTTCTCATTGGCTGGCCCTCCTCCCTCACTACACCCACTCTGTCTCTCTCAGTCGCCTCCATCTCCCTTCCATTGACCACCTTACTGCAGTGATGTCTCCCACTTCGTCCTTGGGCCTTCTCTGACCCCTGTTGCTTGCAGACGGGTGGCGAGTGGGCTCCCTCAAGCTCACTGCAGGAGCCAAACATCTCGCCCTCAGGACAGACATTAGGTCTGGTCCTTGGGATCTTCCCTTTGGTTCCAGGCAGAGATATTGGTCAGGACAATATCTTGTTGCATCTGCACAGACCATTGATTAGATTGCTCGTGGAGTATTGGGTGCAATTCTGGTCACCACGCTACAGGAAGGATGTGGTAGCAACAGTGAGAATGCAGAAGACCTTCACCAGGATGTTGTCTACAATGGAGGGCCGTAGTTTTGTACGGAGAGGTTGGATAGTCAGGGTTAATTCTCACTGGATATTAGGAGTGAGATAAGAGATGTATAATCTTGTGAGGGGCGTAGATAGGTTAGTCAATCTGTTTCTCAGGACAGGGGAGTCTGGAACTCGAGGGCATAGGTTTAAGCAGAGAGGAGAGAAATGTAAGGAGGCAAGTCTGAAGCAGGAGGTACAAGTCCAAGTTAAGCGTTAAACCACTGCTGCGTCATGCTGTTTATTTTCAGCTCCTGTTGTCGGCCCGACACTCAATCTTAAAATTCTTGAGTAGGAGCCAGCAAAAAGATTATCCAGAAGAGGCCAATAGCCCAATCCATGTCCCTGCCTCCACTTCCTCCTCTGGCAGCTCATTCCATACACCCACCACCCTTTGTTACCCCTCAGATTCCTATAAAATCTTTCCCCCTTCACCTTCATCCTATGTCCTCCTGTTATCATCCTGTTATCGATTCCCCTCCTCTGGGCAAGAGACTCTGTGCGTCCACCCGATCTATTCCTCCCATGATTTTATATACCTCTATTAGATTCATGAAAGATCAAGGGGATGGTGGAGAAGGCATTTGGCTTTCTTGTCTTCATAGGTTGGGGCATTGGGTATAAGAGATAGGATGTCATGTTGTGGCAGTGTAAGATAGTGGTCAGGTTGCACTTAAAGTATTGTGTACAGTTCGAGTCACCACAGAGCAGGAAAGACATGGTTGAATTAGAAAGCGTGCAGAAGAGGCTATAACCTGGAATGGAGGACTTCACTGACCAAGAGAGATTGTGTAGGTTGGGTTGGCTCTCACTGGAATGCAGGTGGGTGAGTGGTGAGCATGTCTTGCAAAACCTTGCCTCACATTGATCTCAGACCTACCTTTGAAACTGTGACTCCTTGCCATTGTTGAACATGCACTGGCCTTCCTGATTTACTTCTTCCATTCCCTCCGCTGTTTTCGATACCTCAAGATAAGAAGGTGAGAAGACCAAGGCTGCTTTGCCCTTTCATTGTAATTCAAGGCGGTGGTATCATGGGCTAGGATTTTTGTGGGGGTCGTCCAGTGTATGAAAATGTCCCTTGTGCCTGGAGAATGGAGCTGGATGGAGTGTGGGTGCAATCTGATCAGAGCATTGTGCCCCTCAGATATAATGAAGTAAAATGGGATATGATAGAGTAACATATCATAGCATAGAAATGTGGTCACTATTGGAGACAGGAAGCCTGATTGTCAATTTATACACGTCAAAGTCCCTAAATAAGAAACAACAGTTGATATATTTTAAAAATGTTGATTGAGGCTGGGTTGCTTGGGGAAAAAAAGTCCTTTGCTTTCCCCTAAAGTGATGCCAAAGGACCACTTGTTCTTGGCCCAACCCTTCTGTAACTTACTGCAGAGTCAGCTTAGGGTTTGTGCTGGTTTCTGGGCAGGCCTTGAATCCACAGCCTTTCCACTCAGACCTGAGAGAGCTGTCCACTGCACCAGAACCGACCGTTCAGGTCAGGTTGAGAAACAGATTAAAAAACTGCTGATACTGGATGTCTGCGAAAATGGAAGCAGGAAATTCTGGAAACCGTCAGCAGATGAGGCAACATCTGTGGACAGAGAAACATAGTTAATGTTAACTCAAGACGATGGCCTTTCATCAGAACTGGGAAAGTTAGAAATCAAATATGTTTTAAGTTTCACAAAATGGATGTGTGTGTGTGTGTATATGAATGTGTATGTAGGAAATATGTGTGTATATGTATTAGTACATATGTGTGAATGCATGCGTGTGTGCCCATATGTGAGCACACATGTATGCACTGCATGCATGAGTGCGCATGACTGTGAATCTGTGCACATGAGTGTATGTGTCTGTGAGCATGTGCGTTCGTCTGCATGGGTATCAGGTGTCTTTGTATCTGTGTATCTCCATATGTATGTGTGGGCATGTTTGTGCTTGAGCTTGTGCATGCAGATGTGTGTATCTGTATGTGTTCATATGTGCACCTGTATGTGCGTGTGCATGTGTAGATGTGCATGTACATGTGCGTGCATTCATACATGTGTATACCTATGTGTATCTGTATGTTGTGTTTGTGCTTAAGCAGTTGCCTGCAGGTGAGTGTATATGCATGTGTGTATGTGTGCCTGTGTGTGTATCTGTGTATATGTGTGTACACCTATGTATGTATGTGTATCTATGTATGTGTGTGTATCTATGTGTGTATGTGTATCTATGTATCTATGTGTGTATGTGTTTCTGCTTGAGCATATGCGTGCGTGTCTGTTTTTGCATGTATGTGTGTGTATCCGTACATGTGCGTATCTGTGTGTGCATACGTGCATGCATGTGTGTATATGTTGAGTTTAGTTTATTGTCAGGTGTACCGAGGTGCACTGAAATGCTTTTATTAAATGCTAACATGTGTGAACATGCATGTGCGTGTGTGGATGCGTTCATGCATGTGTGTGTACGTGCTTGGATTCGGGTATGTGTGCACGTGTGTGATTAGTGAGGGGGAGATGATAGAAGTTCCAGCGTTCCATTATTTCAGATTTCCAGTATCTGCTGTGTTTTGTATCTCACGGTTCCAATATTGCTTTTTCTGTATCTCTCTCCTCGATTCTCATTAATCTCTTATTTATATCTTGCACAGACAGACTGCTGTGATGTATATATTCATCACAAGCTAGCTTTTCACAGGCTAGCTCCGGGCATTGCAAGCTAGCTGTAAGCACCATTTTTAAGCATTTCATCATCCTCTCTCAGCCAGTGCCAAATCCTCCTGTGTTGTTCAGTCCCTCTTGCATTCACCTTATCACAGGCACTGCCTTTGTTCTCTTTACCCCTCTCCTTTCCCTCCAACCTAATACATATTTGATTTCTGACTTTTGTTGCTTCTGATGAAAGATCATCGACTGAAATGTTAACTCTTCCACAGATGCTGTCTGACCTGCTCTGCATATCCAACGTTTTCTGTTTCATACTTTGTTTGTATTATGTAGTTCAACATCATTTGGTCTTGTTGGTCCCCAATCTGCTCTGGCTGCATCATCCATGGATACAGTGGACAATCAGTGGAGTCTGTGCATTGAACATCTCTCCCTTGTGCTCTGCCATAATTTATTTTGATCCCACATGGGTTTTTTTCCCCATCAGGTTATGCATATTGACAATTTTATAACTCCTGAGGTTTCTCTTCAGAATCGGCAGACTGTGAGTGGAGAAATATGTATCTAATTTTCCATAAGTTTCTGAATTCAAACCACTGATGGAAGCTGAGACAGTCATGATCCACTGTGGGGTGAAGATGGGCAGCCCCTTTGCTCACCATTGATGCATAGCTTCATGTCAGGCTGTTGTACGATGGCAAGAGAGGAAAATGGGGCAATAGAAATGTGGTAGACCCTTCATTATTGCCTTTTTTAAAGAAAGCATGCCTTCTTCACGCGGCCTCTTCCAAATGTTTATATGTAGTGTACAAGACGTAAGTAAGGTTGCACTCGGGGTATTGTGTTCAATTTTGATCGGCTTGCTATAGGAAAGGTGCCATTAAGCTGGAAAGGTATAGAGAAGATTCACGATGTTGCCAGGACTCGTGTGCCTGAGCTGTGGGGAGATGTTGGGCAGGCTGGGACGCAGGGATGTTGAATGATGATCTTACAGAGGTGTATAAAATCATGAAGGGCAGAGAGAGGGTGAATGCACAAAGTCCTTTTCCCAGTATAGGAGAATCAAAAACTAGAGGGCATAGGAAGTAGTTGAGGCAGGTACAATAACAACATTTAAAAGACATTTGGTCAGGTACATGGATAGAGAAAGGTTTAGCAGTTTCAGGACTGAATGCGGCTAAGTAGTTATGATGGTACATCATATGATGGTACATCTTGGTCAGCAAGGCCAAGTTCAGACGAAGGGTCTATTTCTGTGCTGTTTGACTATATGGCTGATGCCACCTGCACACCCTCCCCATCCCAACCCTGCCTTGCTTCACCTCTGTCCTTACACCCTGCTCCCACTTGCCTCACAACCACAGAGGATTGGATGGAAACACTGCTGAATCTGAGCTGACTGGCTGGGCGTGTATCTCCCAGCTTCCATCCACTGCTGCACTGCGGGAGATTGGGGAGTGGAGGCTGCTCTTGCCAGCGGGTGACAGGCAATGCCTGGTTCCGGCAGGCCCTGCCCAGCAGAGCCTCCTAGTTCTACCTTGCACTGAGATTCTTGCATCTACTTTTATCAAATTATAACACAGACGGGGTGCAAAGTCCAGGATTGATCTATGAAACAGGCCTATTTTACAGGGTTAGTTTAACGTTCGGCATTTCCACCCACTGCCGCTGCCACAAGGCCAAAAGTAGAAAATGGGCGCCAAACATAGCTCACTAGAACCACTTCCAATTAGCCTGTGATACTTAAAGCTGGCCAGTGATGCCTGAAGCTAGCCTGCGATACTTAAAGCTAATGAATGAAGTTTACAGTTGGCCTGCAAGACTTACAGCAAGCCCGTGATGTCTAAACTTGGTCTGTAATACTCACAGCTAACCGGTAGTGCTTAAAATTAGCATGTAATACTCACAGCTAGCCTGTAATGCTTAAATATGGCCTATCATGCTTACAGCTAACTGGTAATGCTTCAAGCTAGCATGTAATACTTGCAGCCAGCCTGTAATGCTTAAAGGTAACCTGTAATACTTAAAGCCAGCTTGTAACACTTAAAGCTAGACTGTAACGCCTAAAGTTAGCCTGCAATGCCCAAAGTTAGTTTATAATAAAGTTAGACTGTGAAGCTTAAAGGTAGGCTAAACCACCGTACAGTTGACTGAGGAAGCAGCTCTACTAGCTGAGCCACTGTGGTAAGAATATCAGAGCAGAGGGTTGGAGGTCATGGAAATGAGAGGCAGCTTTGAGGGTGTGCAAGGCTGCAGCACAGCAGATGTGGCATGGGTTTCTAGAGGCAGTCGATATTATGGGGGTAGGAGGAGGTGAAGGGTTTGGAACTTACGACAATGGTTAGAAGGAACGCTGGGGTCCGGAATTCTGACGAAATATAATAGAGCTGAGCAAGATAGACCACTCCGACGAAATCACTAATACTGAAGTGTAGTACGCAAAGGAGCCATTTTAGTAGGCAAAACCCACCGTCCATTATGCCTCTCGCAGTGTAATCAGTGTTTTGGGGGAACAGTTTGTGTGATGATACCATTAAAATGCAGAATACATCTCATCTATCAATTCACAGATTTTTGTTCTTTTTATTTTAAAATGTTTCTGCAAGTGTCTGCCGACTAAAATGGCACCGTGACATACTACGGTTTTTAGTATCGAGTGGTCTATCTTGCTCCTCTAGTCTCTTTGATTCTGACTGAATCGCATCGAGGCCACCTCATCTAAAGCGAGCAGCCTTGTCTGAGAGGGTGTTGGAATGGGAGAGCCATGCCTGTCTGTCTCTTGTTGCCTTTCAGTGTGCTCTCCATCGCCATGCTTACACGACGGGATGTGCCTGCTGCTCGGACCAGTCAGCTATGAATGTGCCTGTCTGGCTGGGTATACAGGCAAACACTGTGAAAACAGTAAGTATTAAAGTTGGTGCCAACTTTAGCCTGTAGGCACATCATGCTCAGAACCTTCATGCATTATTGCAGCTGGAATGTGTGGAAGCATTTGGAGAGAGTGGGCGGGCCATAATCCTTAGTTTGGATTGAATGCACAATTCTCTGCAGTTGTTCTCTTGAGTTTGTTCAGTGACGCACTGGGGCTTAACTGGTGTAAAGGCTCAATACTCTCAGCAGGTCAAGCAACAACCATTGACCGTAAACATAATGTTTCAGTTTAATGACCTTTCAGTTTCTCTCTCTCCACAGATGCTGCCTGGCCGGCTGAGTATTTCCAACATTTGCTGTTTTATTTCGGATTTTTGGCATCTGCGGTATTTTATTTATGGAGCTACCTGCTACATTTTGTTCTGACTCCGATAAAGCTCCCAATAGCTGAAGAAGGGTCTCGACCTGAAACGTCACCCATTCCTTCTCTCCAGAGATGCTGCCTGTCCCGCGTTACTCCAGCATTTTGTGCCTATCTTCGATTTAGTCCAGCGCCTGCAGTTCTTTCCTACACAAGCTCTAATAGCTGTCGGGTTGTCAATCCTTGCTCCCGCCAGACGCCAGAATTTCATCAGCAAAGCTGGGTGGTTTAGGTGGAGAAGGTTGAACTGGTGAAGGAAAGCCCAAGCCTCAGGGAGGATGGTAAACGTTAAACTAGCAAGGACTTCAGGCAACTGAGGATTTGAAACAAAAGGTCAGACTCAGTGTTATTCAATTAAAATGGAAGATAGCAGCTGAGTTGCCTGGTCCCACGCACCATGATGGAATCATTGAGTCAGACTGCATGTACCAGGCCCCTCGGCCCACTGAGTCCGTGACAACCAGCAAGCTCCTATTTACACGAACCTGACATTCATCCAATTTTATTTTCCGCATATTCCCACCAACTCTCCCCAGATTCTATCAATCATCTATAGACTAGGAAGTATTTATAGTGGCCAATTAATCAATACAGTCAGAGGAATGAGGGAGGTAACCGGAGCACCCGGTTGAAACCCAAGTGGTCACAGGAAGAATGTGCAAACCATACAAAGACGGGCAGTCAGAATGGAATCCAGTAAACTAGCGCTGCTCCGTGAGGGGCGAGTTTGGGGCGTGAATTTAGTTTGTTTTAATTCTGAAGAAAGAGTAGGGATTCTTTGTATTTATAGAAATCATAGACTTCTATAGAATCAATGATCCCAGAATTAATGATCCCCACTTCTTAACTTTCTTTGGGCCAAGGATATAATGTAATTCTAAACACTGTCCAATAGACGTCATTTTGTAACTTTCTAAATCCAAATAAACCGCAGCCTAAAACTCAATCTTTGGAAACGTCATTGATAAATGGTTCTATTGGTATGAATGAAGAGACTTCAATAGGTCGTTCCATTTACTTGCCACTCTCTGTGGGAAAAGGTTGCCTCTCAAGTTCACAGTAAATCTTGCACCTCTCACTTTATTCATTGTAAAGCAGAAAAAAGGCCATTCTGTCCTTCGGATCACTGCCAGTCTCCAATTCTTTCACATATTCCCACCAACTACTCTTTGCTACTTTGACACTTACCCACAGAAAGGAGTAATTTACTGTGGTAAATGAACGTAAATGTGATAAATACCTTTGCGATGTGGAAAGAACAGAGAGGTTGTGCAGACTCCACACAGACAGCACCCGAGGTCAGGATCAAACCCAAGTGTTCATAGGTTTATAATTTAATAAGTGATAGGAGCAGAATTAGGCCATTCGGCTCATCAAGTCTACTCTGCCATTCAATCCAGGCTGAGCTATTGTTCCCTCTTAACCCCATTCTACTGCCTTCTCCCCATAACTTTTGCCTTAAAAATATCCATTGACTTGGCCTCCACAACCTTCTGTGGCAATGAATTCCACAGATTCACCACCCAAGTGTAAGTGGATGGAGCTGTGAGGCAGCATCACCTATTGCTGCCACCCCGTGCCACCTCTGTCATATTCATTGGTACTGGGGAAGCTTCTCTACTGCGAGCTGAGAGAAAACATTGATGCTGCCTTTGCTTTGATTCTCTGACTCTCTTTATATATCATTAGAAGGTTTAATAATCAGAAAAAGTCAGGATCCTGATGCAATAACCGAGGTTTGTTTTCATTGTCTCACGGATGACAGATCTGAGAGATAGTTTAGAAAACCGTCAAATAACTCACGATCTTGTCTGAATTTGATGGACGGTTCCTTTTAATTCATGCTGAAATCTAGTAATACTCTTAAATGAAATATCTAAATAATCTCTTCCTGTCTGAAAGATTGGTTGATAGTTGCAAATGTCATGAGTGGGAGAGATTTAAACACCTCAGAAAAAACCCAACAGTTTTAAATTATTGTGCAGGAAGGAATTGTAGATGCTGGTTTAAACCAAAGATAGACACAAAATGCTGGAGTAACTCAGCGGGACAGGCAGCATCTTTGGATAGAAGGAATGGGTGACGTTTCGGGTCTGAGTGCATCGGATCCTAGTGCATCAGTCACTGAAAGGAAGCATGCAGGTACAGTAGGCAGTGAAGAAAGCCAATGGAATGTTGGCCTTCATAACAAGAGGAGTTGAGTATTGGAGCAAAGAGGTCCTTCTGCAGTTATATAGTCAAGTCAAGTCAAGTCAATTTTATTTGTATAGCACATTTAAAAACAACCCACGTTGACCAAAGTGCTGTACATCTGATTAGGTACTAAGGAAAAAAAAAAAGAAGAAATATACAGTAGCACGCAAACAGTTCACAGTGCCTCCTCAATGAGCCTCAAACGCTAGGGAGTAGAAATAGGTTTTGAGCCTGGACTTAAAGGAGTCGATGGAGGGGGCAGTTCTGATGGGGAGAGGGATGCTGTTCCACAGTCTAGGAGCTGCAACCGCAAAAGGACCCTAGTGAGACCGCACCTGGAGTACTGTGTGCAGTTTTGGTCTCCAAATTTGAGGAAGGATATTCTTGCTATTGAGGCTATTCTTGCTGTTTACTAGGTTAATTCCCGGAATGGCGGGACTGTCGTATGTTGAAAGACTGGAGCGGCTAGGCTTGTAGACACTGGAATTTAGAAGGATGAGAGGGGATCTTATCGAAACATATAAGATTATTAAGGGGTTGGACACGTTAGAGGCAGGAAACATGTTCCCAATGTTGGGGGAATCCAGAACCAGGGGCCACAGTTTAAGAATAAGGGTAGGCCATTTAGAACAGAGATGAGGAAAAACTTTTTCAGTCAGAGAGTTGTAAATCTGTGGAATTCACTGCCTCAGAAGGCAGTGGAGGCCAAGTCTCTGAATGCATTCAAGAGAGAGCTAGGTAGAGCTCTTAAGGATAGCGGAGTCAGGGGGTTTGGGGAGAAGGGGTACTGATTGAGAATGATCAGCCATGATCACATTGAATGGTGGTGCTGGCTCGAAGGGCCGAATGGCCTACTTCTGCACCTATTGTCTATTGTCTATTGGAAGGGTCTCAGCCTGAAACGTCATCCATTCCTTCTCTCCAGAGATGTTGCCTGTTCCGCTGTGTTACTCTAGCATTTTGTGTCCATCTACAGTTTTAAATTATTTTTAGGTTGGAATTCCTGGAAGACCAAAATACCATATAGATTAAAAAGTTCGCTACAAAGGTTGCGTTACTAATAAGAATAAGGACATTTTATTATTTTACGGTTGAAGTTACTGTAGTTATTGTCCCCATATTCCCATCGACCTCCTCCAGATTCTACTACTCATTTACACACATTGGGCAAGTTACCGTGAGTCACGGGGAGAACAGGCAAATTCCACATAGAAGGTCAGGATTGAACCCAGGATTAAGAAAATCATTGCGTGCTTGGATGGCAAGAAGATCTCAGTTGTAAAATGGCCGTGCTCTTGCTTTCCGAATGCTAATCTTGAGCTTGACAGGGAGAGCTGAGGTAATTAGTCAAACTCTGTCCCTTGCTGGGGATTTGTGACTGAGTTTTTCCGCAGTCTTTCAGCGCACAGGGGACCTACAATTCACCGCAAACGAGGAGAGTCTGCATTTGCTGGCTGGTCTAACGACACCTGTGTGCATCGTGCGGGAGGAGATTCACCGTGATGTTGCCTGGAAAGGAGAAGGTTAGTTATGGTTGAGATTAGATAGGCTGGGTTTATTTTTCCTGGAATGAAGGAGGCTGAGAGGTAACCTGATAGAGGCGATGAAAATTATAGGAAACATAGAAAGGGTAGATGTGCAAAATTCTTTGTTTTCCACGACAGGGGTATTAAAAATAAAAGAGCATAGCATTAAGGTGATAGCTTAAAGGGGATCTGAGGGCCAGGTTTTCAGCACAGAGAGATAGACACAAAAGGCTGGAGTAACTCAGCGAGTCAGGTAGCACCTCTGGAGAAAAGGAACAGGTGATGTTTCAGGTTGAGACCCTTCCACACAGAGTGGTTAATTTCTGGTGATTGCTGCCAGAGAATGTGGTGGAATCAGATACATTCACTCTCTTAAGAGGATTTAGACAAACACTTAATTAACCAAGGCACAGAGAATATGGTCCAAATGCAGGCAAATTGGATTAATGCAGATGGGGAAAGAAAATGGTGTGTCTTTGATGGGCTGAAGGGCCCGTTTCTGTGCTGTACTTCTCTATGACTCTGTGACTTTATCTTGGCAGCCAGAAGGGCAAGAGAAACTCAGTACCGATATAATGAGGATCAAATGGCATTAATTGTGCACCAAATGTGGAGCAATGTTAAACTCACATTTTATCAAAAGGTTTGTGATTTCACAATGGGAGTAAAATACGGCAGTTGCTGGAAATCTGAAATGAAAACAGAAAATGCTGTAATTATTAGCAGGACATGCAGCATCTGAGGAGATTCCTGTTTCTTCATGTTCCACCCGTTCCCTTTTGGATTTATGACTAGCCATTATGTATTTATATGGTTCCTAAAAATCAAAACGTTCTTTACATGTCTCCCTTGCCCACTTTGTCACACATTTAAAAACCATCAGAAAGTCTCGACACCTTTCTAGGCATAAACAGTCGTGACCTGTTTGATCTTTCCTGACAGATGTTTCAGCACAATCCTTGTGAGCTTTTCTGAGTTTTCTCCAGTACTTCCATGCCCATCTTTCTGGTGTGCCAGCAGACCAGAGTGTTGTAAGGAAGGCTTGACCAAGACCTTCGAGATGATTAACACAACTTCATTGCCTCACTAGACTGATGCTACTTCTAATAATTACAGTATGTCATAATCTTTCTAGATCCCTTTTAGTTTTCTACACTTCTCATTTATGAAGCTGTAGATTGACTCCCAAGCCTCAACAACTAACATTTACAGAGATACTTTCATTTGCCACTTAGTGAATAAGTCTGCCTCTTTCCTAATGCCTTCTGGATGCTGCATTGTAAGATCAAGGACCCCGTTCTGATACCAAGTTCCTTGTTTCTGTCTGAATAGCAGTGGTCCCAGCATTCAGCATTGTCCTTGTCTGTCTGTCTCCAATCTCAATGACTACCCTTTCCTCTTTTATTTGGTTAGTTTGTTCTGCAGTCAGAGACTTCCTCATGGGCTAATTATGGGTCGACAAAGGGGAGCCTTTACAACACAGAATGGAGACTTCATATCTAAATATCATATCCACATCATAAATTTACCACCTGTGTCCCAGTAGCTCACACAGTCAGTGGACCTTAACAACAGGTGTGGGAGACTCCCTCTGTGAGAATTGTTTCCCAGCAACATTCAGGAAATATTCAACCAGTGCGAATTGGGGAAGGCTTTTGTTCTCCTTGCGAAGGCTCCGGAGATCTCGCATCTGGGATCTTCCCACTGTGGTCTCCAGGAATTGTTCGAAGCTTGTTGTGAGGGCGAGGGTCGTCTTTCCGTAAATTGTTAAATGTTCTTGAATTTGCATGCTTGCAGGATTTGTTAAATGTCAGCAGCAAAGTGAGTTGATCAACTATGTGACCTGTCAGTGGTGATATGTAGGAATACGGTGGCCCCGGTCAATGGGACGGTGGAAGGGGACGACTTCAGATTTGGCTCCCGGCTCTACTTCGGCTGCCATGAGGATTTCCACTTGGTGGGAAGTAACATTGCCACTTGCCAACTGGATGGGAAGTGGAGCTCAAGTGCGCCACACTGTGGTAAGGCTCTTCAATACACCAAAGACCACATTTCCATCATGTCAGGCTGGGGTTGGGAGGGGTAACATAGAAACATAGAAATTGGTGCAGGAGGAGGCCATTTGACCCTTCGAACCAGCACCGCCATTCATTGTGATCATGGCTGATCATCCACAATCAGTAACCCGTGCCAGTCTTCTCCCCATACCCCTTAATTCCGCTAGCCCCAAGAGCTCCATCTAACTCTCTTTTAAATTCATCCAGAGAATTGGTCTCCACTGCCTTCTGTGACAGAAAATTCCACAAATTCACAACTCTCTGGGTGAAAAAGTTTTTTCTCTCATCTCAGTCTTAAATGGCCTCCCCTTTATTCTTAGACTGTGGCCCCTGGTTCTGGACTCCCCCAACATTGGGAATATTTTTCCTGCATCTAACTTGTCCAGTCCTTTTATAATTTTAAATGTTTCCGTAAGATCCCCTCTCATCCTTCTAAGCTCCAGTGAATACAAGCCCAGTCTTTCCAATCTTTCCTCATATGACAGTCCCTCCATCCCAGGGATTAACCTCGTGAATCTACGCTGCACTGCCTCAATAGCAAGGATGTCCTTCCACAAATTAGGAGACCAAAACTGCACACAATACTCCAGATGTGGTCTCACCAGGGCCCTATACAACTGCAGAAGGACCTCTTTATTCCTATACTTAAATCCTTTGGTTATGAAGGCCAACATGCCATTAGCTTTCTTCACTGCCTGCTGTACCTGCATGTTTACTTTCAGTGACTGGTGTACAAGGATACCCAGGTCTCGTTACACTTCCCTTTTTCCCAATCTGACACTATTGAGATAATAATCTGCCTCCTTGTTCTTGCTGCCAAAGTGGATAACCTCACATTTATCTACATTATTATACTGCATCTGCCATGCATCTGCCCACTCACTCAACCTGTCCAAGTCACCCTGCAACCTCTCAGCATCCTCTAAACAGTTCACACTGCCACCCAGCTTTGTGTCATCTGCAAATTTGCTAGTGTTACTTTTAATTCCATCATCTAAATCATTAATATATATTGTAAATAGTTGCAGCCCCAGCGCCGAGCCTTGTGGCACTCCACTCGCCACTGCCTGCCATTTTGACAAGGACCCGTTTATTTCTACTCTTTGTTTCCTGTCTGCCAACCAATTATCTATCCATGTCATTATCCTACCCCCAATACCATGTGTTCTAATTTTGCCCACTAATCTCCTGTGTGGGACCTTATCAAAGGCTTTCTGAAAGTCCAGATACACTACATCCACTGGCTCTCCTTCATCCATTTTACTTGTCACATCCTCAAAAGGTTTTAGATGATAAGTCAAGCAGGATTTCCCCTTCATAAATTCATGCTGACTTGGACCATTCCTTTTACTGCTATCCAAATGCACCATTATTACTTTAATAATTGACTCAATAGTAAATGTTTAGTTGCAATGGCATGCAGCCCATTATAAGTCTCAACACTAAACTTGTAGAGAAACCAAAAAAATTCTTAAGACATCGAGCAACAAATATTTAAGTCAACATTTGAAATAGTTCTCAACAGCACTTAAGTTTGAAAATATTGCTAAAATCTAATTTGAATAAAATACAAAAAAAGTTTACAATTACCTGATAATACTGCCAATATTGGGATAAAACTTTGCTACTAGAACCCCACTACACACAATCACGATGTTTAGAACGAACACGTGAACAAAGCTGGAAAAGAAACATTTAGTAAAGTAACTGGAAACACGATTATTAATAAAACAAGTCGATGAAACATTGTGTTGGGGAATACATCTACGATTTAGTCTCCACAAGGAATCGCACGCTCAGATGGTAAGTCCATCCCCCACGGGGGCTCAAAGTCAGTCCCAGGCAAGGCCTCCAGCTCCACGATGTTAGGCCGCAGAGCGACTGGAGATATGATCCGGAAAATAATCGCATCTCCGGCAAGATATGAGATTGAAAAAAAGTTTCCCCCGACCCTCTCCCCACCCCCCACATAAAACAAACCAGAGAACATTAACATGGACTTTAAAAACTCACCAAAAATAACAAAAAAAGAACGAAAAAGAAAGACAGACTGTAGGCGAGGCTGCCATCGCGGCGCCACCCAGTGGAATTTAAGGAAGGATGTAAAGGTATTGGGAGCCGTACTGAAAAGGCTTACTAAAGTAATATTTGGAATGGGCAGGTGGTTTGATAAGGAAAAGTTGGGACAGGTTAGCCTTGTTTCGGCGGTAGTTCAGAAGAATGAGAGAGACTATCTGGGAAACTGAAAGGCCTTCAGAAAGTTGATGAATGGGAAAATCTGGAATTAGGGGTCACTGTTTAACAAAATGACATAGAAGAGCTGTAAATGTATCTCTCAGAGGTTCTTTGATCTATGGAACTCTTGTCCTTAAAGTCGAGTCCTTGAATATTTTTGATGAGTAAAGAGGTTAAAACGTTATTGGGGACAGCTGGAAATGCAGAGATGAGGGTACAGAAGAGACTCGAGAAACTGCAATTGCTGGAACTTTGAGCAATAGGCAAAGTGCTGGAGGAACTCAATGGGTCAGGCAGCATCTGTGGAGGGAATCGACAGGTGATGTTCCAGGTCAGGAGTCGTGCGGGAGAAAGCTGGAAAAAAGAAGTAGGAGAGGGGAAACGGCAGAGCCTGGTGAGTGATAGGTGGATACAGGTGAGGGTGTTTTGATTTTCAGACGGGTACTGTAAGTGACAAAGGCTAGAGGTGAAAAGGAGACAAAAAGGTGTCAGATTAGGAGAGGAGGAGTGAAATACATGGAAGGGGATGGGGCAAGGTAAGAGGGGAGGATAAAAGGGAAATGGGGGACTTGGAGATGGGAGATGAGTGTAGAAAGGAGGGGAAACGATGAGGTTGTCTAGGAGGGATGGAAGATGGTCTGGATCGAACCTGGGTCACAGGAGCTATGAGGCAAACACTCTGCTAGCTGTGCCACTGTGCCGCCCAGAATGACATCACTGATAAATTCTGTCACACAATTTGATTTGAACAAAAGTCTTGAAGTCAACAAAATTCCTTTAATGTCCTGCCACAGCACTGTGGATGGAAGAGAATTTAAAGAGCAGCGTGTTCATATAACAAATCTCAGCCACCCAGTGACAATCCTCGCTGCTGACGTTTCGGGAAGTCTGTCGAAACGTCACCCATTCCTTCTCTCCCGAGATGCTGCCTGTCCTGCTGAGTTACTCCAGCATTTTGTGCCTGTCTTCGGTTTAAACCAGTACCTGAGTTTCTTTCCTGCATGCTTTATTGTCAAATTTTACTAGGCTGTATGCAAAACACAGCATTTCCCTTAAGTGCAGTGAAATGCTGTGCTTTGCATACAACCCAGTAAAATCATATTGCAGGCCTCACCAAGGCAGTACACGTGCGTCGCCACGTTTCTGGCTCTGACAATGTCACAAAATCTTTGCGAACAGTCCTATCTTCTGGCTGCTGCTGCACGTGGCAGTAGGTCCACCCCCCCCGCCTGGCCCCCCCTTCATTCTCGGCGTGCCCCCCCCCCCGACTTTTCGGTAGACATATAAATAAGTAGGGGATGGAGAGACATGGATCATGTTCAGGCAGAAGGGATTAGTTGAATTTGGCATCATGTTTGCACTGTCATTGTGGGGTTAGCGGTTCTGTTCATCAGCGGTTCTGTTCCAAGTTCTAGTACAAGTGTCCGTTCTTTGCTACACAAAGGGGTCCACTAATGTTTAGGATGGAATCTAGGCCCGCCTCTCCCCCGGTCTAGCCTGAGTCTTCCGTGCACTTCTGCCATTGTTTTCACTGCGTTGTTTGACTTGTAGCTCCAGAGATCAAGTCCTGTGCCGACCCTGGTGCACCAGTCAACGGACGTCGGAGAGTTCTGCCCGGAAGCGGGTACCTTCACCTGGGCAATGCCACCTTGGGCACCGTCGTGCAGTTCACCTGCAACTCTTTGTTTGTGCTGAGCGGCAGCTCTCAGGCAAGGTGCCAACAGGACGGGATGTGGTCAGAGAAGCAGCCAACCTGTACGAAAGGTAATGTCACAAAACCCTTCCTTAGCCAAAGGTAATGTCACCGGGTACATAAGTTCATAAGTTCATGTAGCATGGAATCCAGTCCGGAATATTCTTGACACTATGCACTGTATTACGTGACTATTTGGCATGGTGGCGCAGCGGTAGAGCTACTGCTTTACAGCGCCAGAGACCCCGGTTCGATCCTGACCACGGGTGCTGTCTGTACAGAGTTTGTACGTTTTCCCCGTGACCTGCGTGGGTTTTCTCCGAGATCTTCGGTTTTCTCCCATGCTCCAAAGACGTACTGGTTTGTAGGTTAATTGGCTTGTTATAAATGCAAAATTGTCCCGAGTGTGTGTAGGATAGTGTCAATGTGTGGGGATAGCTGGTCGGTGCGGATTTGGTGGTCCCAAGGGCCTGTTTCTGCGTTATACCTCTAAACAAAACTAAACTTAATTATCCAGGTAAACTAGAAATATCTCTAACAATCGGCAAGCCTGGGGCAGCAACTCTGCAGATGTCAGAGTCAGGATGGCCACTAGTTGTCAGAAAGGTTCTGCATTCTAAGCATTAGATTTGAAAGAAGTTGCAGATTACCCCGAGGATTAAGTAATAAATAGTTTAGGGAGGCCGGTTCGTGCTAGGCCTGCCATGAATCCACAATCCCTGCAGCCACACTAACCCTGCGGAGCCTCACAGAGCAAATTGACTTTCAGGCTGAACTACACAACTGTCCTAGGAGGCAGAGGGGCCTACGAGCAGGCCTCAGGCGACAGGACCTGAGGCCCTGCTCTGGGACCACATGATGGATGGCCTTTTCACAGCTCACTCAATGGCCCGTCAATGGCCCTCTCAAGTGCTTCTCAATCTCTATCATATTTTCAAGAATAGTTGAAGTAAATAAATCAATCAAACCACGAACCAGTAATAAAACATAAATTCATAACAATGGCACATTTACTTAAATCTACATTTAATTGACATTGATTGATTGACATCATTAATTGTAATCAAAATTTTAAATTTTACTTGTCCGCACATTTTCCATCAAGTCGGGCATGTTTCTGGGTTCAATCCCTACCTCCGGTGCTGTCTGTGTGGAGTTTGCATGTTCTCCCTTTGACCCTGTGGGTTTTCTCTGGAAGCTCCCGTTTCTTCCCACTGACATACGCAGCATGCTACAGATGTGCGGGCCAGTGCGTTAGTAGGCCGCTGGGAATTGTTCCGAGTGTGGGTGAGTGGTAGAACCTGGCGGACTTTGGAGAATAAAATGGGATCAGAGTAGGATGAGGGTAAATGGGTGCTTGAGGGTTGGCTGAAGGACCTGTTTCTGTGATCAGTGTGACTCTCTGTCTCCAAAAGGCAAAGTTTTGCCCCATTTTCATTGCTTTTATAAGGAGTTATGGTCTTTGGTTGCAGAGAAGAAGCTCTGTGTCATTCTGGACGCACCACTCCATGGGCATCGGAGGATTCTCCCGGGAAGCGGGCACCTACGCCAAGGCAAAGCCACCGTGGGCACCATCGTGCAGTTCACCTGCAATCATTCCTTTGTTCTGAGCGGCAGCCCACAGGCGAGGTGCCAACAGGATGGGACGTGGTCAGAGAAGCAGCCTGCTTGCAAGAAAGGCAATGAAGCCACAACTACATTTAGCCACACTCACAGCTTTAACAGGAGGGCAATGACTTTACATTTATTGTTGTCAGCATTTCTATTGTAGACATGTGGTGGCCTATGTTTTACACCACAAATAAAGACGTGATAGCATTAGATGCAGTTCAAACGAGATCCACTAGGCAATTTTTGGGGGGATGGGGAGAAGGTTGGCCGATTATGGGCAATCAATTTCCATGTGTTTAGTGATATACGGCTGTTCCCTTCAATGGATAGATTGTAGACCACGAGGCACAGATTTACCATTTTGCAGAATGTGAAGAACTTTCTTTTTCATCGAGTAATGCTCTAAAATTCACTACCTGGAGTGGAGTGGAACTAGAATCAAGGTGCATTCAAAAAGTGGTGCACCCAGGAGAAAATAATTTGCAGGGAGACAGGGAAGGAGCAGGGAAAGTGAGAATTACCTGCTTGGAGCCGGCACAGGATTGATGGGCTGAATGGCCACTCTCTGTGCTGCAGTAATTCTCTGAGCCTATATCATGGTTTCGTTATGCTTGAACTCCTCAGTCAGCTGCGGATGCTGAAGGATTTCTGCCGTGTCCAAGGCACAAGGAGTATGGTGGAATATTCTCCACATGCCTGGATGACTGTAACCCCGGAAGCTGCCAAATAGATTGGGACTCCCTCCATCACCAATGCACAGTATCTGCAGTGTGAACCATTTACAAAAAGCACCACACAGGTGCAGTGTGCATCATTTACAAATGCACTGTCAGTTATACCCTAAGCTACTTTAACAGCACCTCCCAAACTTGAAGATCTACCATCAGGAGGGCAAGAGGAGCAGGCACATGGAAGCACAAAAGAACACAAAGTGCTGGAGTAACTCAGCAGGTCAGGCAGCATCTCTGGAAATCGTAGATGACATTTTGGGTCAAGAACCTTCTTCAGACCAACCCTTCTCGACCTGAAACGTTACCTATCCATGTTCTCCAGAGATGCTGCCTGATCTGCTGAGTTTCTCCAGCACTTTGTGTATTAACCAGCATCTGCAGTTCTTTGTTTCACCATCTTCTGCAGGTTCCCCTCAAGGTCACACACTGTGCTAACCTGGAAACATACCAGGTTTGTTTTTTATTGTTACGGGTCTAAATCCCAGAATTCTCTCCAGAACAGCACTGTGGAAACATCTTTACCAGAAAGTGATTTAACAAGATGGTTCACTTTCAAAAATAGACACAAAATGCTGGAGTAACTCAGCGGGACAGGCAGCATCTCTGGAGAGAAGGAATGGGTGACGTTTCGGGTCGAGACCCTTCTTCAGACTAGAGTCGGGGGAAAGGGAAACTATCAGCTTCTCAAGGGCAGTGAGGGATGGGCTATGAATGTTGGCATTGTCAAAGATGACCTAGATACTGTAAGTCAATAAATGAAGGTATTTATTTCACAAAATGCTGGACTGGCTCAGCAGGTCAGGCAGCATCTCAGGAGGGAAGGAATGGGTGATGTTTCGGGTCGAGACCCTTTGTGAAATAAATACCTTCGATTTGTACCAGCATCTGCAGTTATTTTCTTACAAGTCAATAAATGAAATCGCTCAACAACTGGTTTAGTTTAGAAATTCAACATGGAAACAGGCCCTTCGGCCCACCAAGTCTGCACAGTCCCGTGATCCCCGTACACTAACACTATTCTACACACACTAGGGCCAATTTACATGCCAAACCAATGAACATACAAACCTGTACCTCTTTGGAGTGTGGGGGGGAACCTGGAGAAAACCCACGCACGTCGGGGAAAACGTACAAACTCTGTACAGACAAGCACCCATAGTCAGGATCAAACCTCGGTCTCTAGCGCTGCAAGGCAGCAACTCTACTGCTGTGTCATTGTGCCGCAGAGAAGCAACTTCAATCTGGTTGCTGTGCATAGATTTGACAAGAGGAAAATCTTTGTTTTAATCTGTTGAAAAATAGAATTGCTTATTACCATTGAAGCTACCTGATTAATGTGACTGGCGTCTCATCGTTGCTGTGGTTACTTCTATATTCAGCTCCAGAGAGGAAGCTCTGTGGTGACCCTGGAGTACCAATGCATGGGCATCGCAGAATTCTCCCAGGGAGCGGGCAAATAGACCAGGGCTCTGCCACCTTGGGTACCATCGTGCAGTTCACCTGCAATTACTCGTTTGTTCTGAGCGGCAGCCCACAGATAGCCTGCCAACAAGATGGGAAATGGACAGAGGCACGGCCAAGGTGCACCAAAGGTAAGGCAATACCTCCAGCTTTGTGTATGTGGCTGGTGTAATGTGTGGAAGGCTGCAAACCCATTGTTGTGTGAAGTGTCTGAATAATGGGAGCTAAAAGTAAGGTCTGGAAGCCTGGAGCGGGAGTGATATGTGGGCCGTTTAGTTTGATATTAGGTGTCTGTGTCGCGGAGAAAGTTACTGGATCAAGCTTTACTCACTGTTCTAATTGGTCATTGATGGGTCACTGACAGGGTACAATTTGGATGAAATTAACCCAAAACGGGTAAATAGACCTCTTTTCCCATGTGTCTTTGGCTTCTGTCAATGTCAAAATGATGATCACCCCAATTAATTATCCTCCAGGTAAAACAATACCTCATTGGCACAGTTTACTATGAGATAACACTGGTTAGAACAACACTGGGTATTGTGTTCAGCTCTGGTCACCACACTGTAGGAAGGGCGTAACATGCCAGACAGATTGCAGAGGAAATTCATGTGGTCCAGATTGGAGGACTTCAGTAATGGGGAGAAATTGGATGAGCTGGGCTCATTTTTCCTGTAGCAAAATAAGGATGAGGAATATAAAATAATGAGAGGCAAGGCACAGATAGGCTGGATAGCCAGAATCGTTTCACCTTGAGAAGGGTAATCAAAGCAAGAGTGCACTGGGTTTAAGGTGAGAGGAAGGAGATTTGAAAGGGATCTCAGAGGAAAGGTTTTCACACAGAGAGTGATGGATATCTGAAACATACTCTCAGAGGAGATAGATACAAAATGTTGGAGGGCCAGGCAGCATCTCTGGAGAAAAGCAATAGGTAACGATTTGGGTCGGAACCTTTCTGCAGACAATAGGAGATGGTGGAAATCAAATACAAACACAATGTTTAAAGAGACCTTCAGATTGGCCCCTTGAATGGGGAAGGAATGGAAGGATATGGACCTAGATTGGAAAATGTATTAGTGTTGATAAGCAAACAGGTTGGGGCTTGGGCATGGTGGGCCGGAGGGCTCGCTTCAGTATAGCTCGATGAGTCTTTGAGGGGGAAAGTTTACTCTGAGGTTCAGGTCCTCAGAGAGCCGTAGATTCAAACCGAGTCCATGTATTTTCACTGTTGAACTCCTGGCCTCTTGTTCATCCCTTTCTCTTTGGCATTTGTGCCTTTCCCCTGCAAAGGACTGGAGTTTCTTCCCTGAACTTCCCCATCCCAATCTTTCAGTCAACCGAGTCAGTGCAGATTGTCAATCACTCATTTAAATTAATTGGACACCAATCCCATTCCCATCAATTCTCCCCAAATTCCACCCCTCACTCACCCCTACACTTGGTACAATTTACAAGGACTAATTAGCGGACCAGCCGTTTGGGGTGTGGGAGGAAACCGGAGCACCCAGAGAAAGCCCACGAGGTCACAGGGAGAATGTGCAAACTCTACAGAGACGGAAGTCAGGCTTGAACCCAGGCCTCTGGCACAGTGAAGCAGTGGCTCTACTGGCAAGGTGCACCATTTTCTGGCACTGCCACGACATCCTGTGACTCCATTCATGCCCAGCAGTCTATCGGTATTTGCTTAAGTAAACACTCTGGCAGAGCCTCCTCAGCTGTCTGGGGTAGAGCATTCCACATTCCCTGTGTGCAGACATTTCTCAGGACTACATTTGTGGCATTATTTCTGACTTGCAAATTGTTTGGGTTACAGAACATAAAACCCTGGTGTAACTCAGGGACCTTTGGCATTTTATCCTATCAGTTTGGCAAGGATATAGTTGAGGCCTCTAGAGAGAGATTTAAAAGGTATTCTGCTGCTTCGGCTGACCATGTATTTCTTTCTGTTTCAGCTTGCAAGAAACCAAAACTCCCTAACTTGGTGAGACAGAAAGTTCTGTCAACACAGCCTCAGACCAGGTGAGATGCCTGATTCATGCCATCAGGTTGCAATGTAATGCCCTCGGGTCAATTCCCAGATACAGGCCTGTCCTCATCTATTCACAGATACAGGCCTGTCCAGATCACATGCTTCTTCTCCTCAATCACATGTTCAGCCGACCTCAGACATTCTGCAGTCAAAACTTGAAGTTCATCCAAAACCTTAGCTCATGTCCCATTCACCCATCACTCCAGTTCTCGAAGGTTGACACAGGTTGTCACTTATGCAGCAGTCAGTTGTAAATTGACCCTCCTTATTTAGAAATATCACCATCGCCTCACCCTTCCCTGTCTCCACTGGCCCTTGGCACTCCATGTATTTTCACTGTTGAACTCCTGGCCTCTTGTTCATCCCTTTCTCTTTGGCATTTGTGCCTTTCCCTGCAAAGGACTGGAGTTTCTTCCCTGAACTTCCCCATCCCAATCTTTTAAGATGTTCCAAAAGACCGATCTGGTTGACGAAGCCCGTGCCTCTCAAGTTTACCTTCTGTAGCACTGTATAGTATTGTTCAGTAATGCTCCTTCGAAACACTTCAGGGCATTTTTGCACGATGAATGAAAATGTAAGTGCATTTGCTATGGTTTTGTTTAGATGCAGGCATACACACAGACATGGTGACACAGGAGCAAGAGTAGGCCACTCAGCTGCTCAACATTCATGGCTGATCAAGGTTTATGTATATTATTGTCCCATGTACTGAGGTGCAGAGAACAGCTTTGTTCTGCTTGCTATCCCAACAGATCAGTTATACCATACATAAATACTCAAGCCCAATGGCCAAAAATGTTCAGAATGCTCCTGATGTGGTCTAAATTTTGCACTGATCCATCCCTTGGAATTCCATTTCTCTGGATATAACACAGTCCTCTTGCCATTTAGATTGTTTACTGCAGCTGATCGTGGCATTTTAAGTACCTATTTACCAAGTTCTTTTGCAGACAGATCAGTAAGATTATTGCCTTACGTAAGTACAATCCCCGATTAAGTACCAAACCCATAGAAACAGTTCACTGAGTCCATGTGGCCATAAAGGGCCTTGTAGCCCGTGCCTCCATCCGGATTGCCAGTGAACTGTCGGCCTTGCCTCGACTTCAGCCGTTAGCCTCTGTGCACCTGGGGAGGCCCCTCCCACAGCCGACCTTGAGGGGGGGAAAGGTAAGACCCCAGTTCTCCTTACTAGCCCTTTGTCCAGCATCTGTCACTGATGGTGACTCTCTCCACCCTCCAGTTGCTGGTCTTTGGGGGTGAGCTGAAGGCGAGTCCTGTCCCCGCTGAAGGCGGGCTCGCTGGTTCGGCGATAGACGAGCCGGGCCTGCTATCTGCTGGGCTACGGCAGCAGCCCAGGTCCTGCGGAAGCCTCCGCCGCCCAAGGCCCTCGACCATAGTTGATCTCTCACTCGGCACCATTTTCTGGCACTGCCACGACATCCCATGACTCCATTCATGCCCAGTGTCTATCGGTATTTGCTTAAGTAAACACCTCAGCTTCCTCAGCCATCTGGGGTAGAGCATTCCACATTCCCTGTGTGCAGACATGTCTCCTCATGTCAGTGTTAAGTGGCACATCCTTTATTCTGAACCTTTGCCCTCGGTTCTCAACTCCATAGCCAGGGAAACATGCTCCACGCAATTAGCCTGTCAAGTCGTTTCAGAATCTATTAAGATTATGCTCATTGGTCTAACCCATTACTGCCTCATTGTGATTCTACACTCCCATATCAACTGCCCCTAACCTTTGTGTCTTTGCAAGAAGCTGGCTACATTCCTCTGCAGCTTAGGAACACCCAATTTATGGGGAGTCCATAGACAAGAGTAAGTGTTTGGGAGAACGGCCAAATGGATTTGCCGGTGAGACAGTGGGCATTTTCTGCCGTGTGAGAACTACATTTGTGGCATTATTTCTGACTTGCAAACTGTTTGGGTTACAGACATTTCTCAGGAACATAAAACCCTGGTGTAACTCGGGGACCTTTGGCATTTTAACCTATCAGTTTGGCAAGGATATAGTTGAGGCCTCCAGAGAGAGATTTAAAAGGTATTCTGATCACACCCTACCAACAGCCAGCAACACGATATTCTTCTCTCTCGACCTGAAATTATTTCCTTAAAAAAAATCCAAAATTTGTTTTAGTTTCCATGATTTTCAACTTGCCATTTTCTCAAATAGCTTCTGGAAGTTCGGATAAATGGCATATGTTTGGTGTGCAACCACAGTCTGATTAACAACATCCAATTGCGGATTGTGAAGAAGATTGTCAAAAAGGATACAGCAGGATATAGAACAGTTGGAAATCTGGGCAAAGAAATGGCGGATTGAAATGTAATTTGGACAAGTGCGAGGTGTTTTGGGAGGTCAAAAGCAAGAGGGAAGTATAGAATAAATGCCAGGACTCTTCGGAACATTGATGCATAGAGGGATCTTGGCGTTCAAGTCCATAGCTCCCTCACAGTGGCAAAACAAGTGGACGTGCTGGTAAAAGAGGTGTATGACATGCTTGCATTAATCAGTCAGGGCACTGAGTATGAAAGTTAGGAAGACAAGTTGCAGCTGTGTTGAAATCTTAGTTGGGCTGCATTTGGAGTATTGAGTGCATTTCTGGTCACAAAACCACAGGCAGGATGTCGAGGCTTTGGAAACGGCGCAGAAGAGGTCCACCAGGATGTAGCCGGCATTGGAGCATATTAATTATGGGTTAACATGTGATAAGCGTTTGATGGCACTGGGCCTATACTCGCTGGAGTATAGAAGGACAATAGACAATAAACAATAGACAATAGACAATATACAATTGACAGTAGACGATAGACATTAGGTGCAGGAGTAGGCCATTCGGCCCTTCGAGCCAGCACCGCCATTCAATGTGATCATGGCTGATCATTCTCAATCAGTACCCCGTTCCTGCCTTCTCCCCATACCCCCTGACTCCGCTATCCTTAAGAGCTCTATTTAGCTCTCTCTTGAAAGCATTCAGAGAATTGGCCTCCACAGGCAGAGAATTCCACAGATTCACAACTCCCTGACTGAAAAAGTTTTTCCTCATCTCCATTCTAAATGGCCTAGCCCTTATTCTTAAACTGTGGCCCCTGGTTCTGGACTCCCCCAACATTGGGAACATGTATCCTGCCTCTATCGTGTCCAACCCCTTAATAATCTTATACGTTTCGATAAGATCCCCTCTCATCCTTCTAAATTCCAGTGTATACAAGCCTAGTCACTCCAGTCTTTCAACATATGACAGTCCCGCCATTCCGGGAATTAACCTAGTAAACCTATGCTGCACTCCCTCAATAGCAAGAATAGCAAAGATGACGGGGGACCTCATTGAAACGTACCGAATTGTGAAAGGCTTGGATAGAGTGGATGTGGAGAGGATGTTTCCACTAGTGGGAGTCTGGGATCAGAGGTCACAGCCTCAGAATTAAAGGACGTTCTTTTAAGGAGATGACGAGGAATATTTTAGTCAGAGGGTGGTGAATCTGCAATTATTTGCCACAGAAGGCTGTGGAGGCCAAGTCAATGGATATTTTTAAGGCAGAGATGGATAGATTCTTGATTAGTACAATTGTCAAAGGTTATGGGGAGAAGGCAGGAGAATGGGGTTAGGAGGGAGAGATAGATCAGCCATGATTGAATGGCAGAGTAGGCTTGATGGGCTGAATGGCCTAATTCTGCTCCTATCACTTATAAGGCGAGATTGGACAAACCTGGATTGTTTTCTCTGGAATATCAGAAGTTGAGGGACAACCTGATAGAAGTATATAAGATTATGAAATATATAAGATTATGAGACGTGTAGATAGTCAGAGTGGTTTTCCTGGGGTAAAAATGTCAAATACTAGAGGACAAAGGTTGAAGGTGAGAGGGAGGAAGTTTAAAGGAGATTGAGAAGCCAACATTTGTTTACACAGAGAAAACCTTGTGCGTGGAGCGTGCTGCCAAGGGAGATGGAGGCAGCAGATAGGTGTCAACTATTTGGGCGGCACGGTTGCCCAGTGGTAGAATTGCTGCCTTACAGCGCCAGAGACCCGTGTTCAAACCTGACTACGGGTGCTGTCTGTACAGAGAGTTTGTACGTTCTCCGGGAAGATCCGATTTCCTCCCACACTGCCATGATGTACAGGTTTGTAGGTTAATTGACTTGGTATAAATGGAAATTGTTCCTAGTGTGTGTAGAATATTGTCAGTGTGCGGGGATCGCTGGTTGGTACGGACTCGGTGGGCCGAAGGGCCTGTTTCCGCGTTGTATCTCTAAACTAAACTATTAAAGGGCATTTAGTTAGACTAAATGGGAACTACACTCATCCCCCTGCAGGACCTATACATCAGGAGGTGCAGATCCAGAGCAAGTAAGATCATGAGGGACCCCTGCCACCCCAGTAACGGACTGTTCCAGATGCTACGATCAGGCAAACGCCTCCGCTGTCACGCTGCGAAAACGGAGAGGATGAGACGGAGCTTCTTCCCACAGGCCATCAGGACTGTCAATTTTTATAACCCCAGAGACTAAATTTTTGTCGACACTAATAGTAACTTATTAACTTTATTTATATGCTGTAACTGTAATTATTTTTGTGCACAACCCGCAGGCATTGCCACTTTCATTTCACTGCACATCGTGTATGTGTATGTGACAAATAAATTTGACTTGACTTGACATGGACATAGAGGGTATAGAGAGATACAGACTATGTGCAGGCAGATAGGATTAATTGTGATTGGCATCATGGTCAGCACAGACATGGTGAGCTGAAGCAACTGTTTGTGTTGTAATGTTCTAAGTCTCATGTTCTAACAGAGCTGCCTTTCACAACATTTGATTGTTCATCAGGCATGACCTTTACTGCCATTTACTAATGATTTACTAGTGCATCTGGAAGTGTTCTTGTGTTCAGTCACCCTTTCCTTGATTGTAGACTCCAGCGATTTGCTGAAAGCAGATGTTAAGCCACAGTTGTCTTGGTCACTGAATTCCCCCTCTCACCTTTCCTAAATACAGAGTGATATCCATAACTTTTCAACCGATACGAATAGTTCCTGAACTTTGAAACGTTATAGCCAGGAGATCAGCAATATTCCTAACTATTAACTACAAAGTTCCCAGATAAAATTGTCCGGTTTTGGTAAATGTCATTCTGCAGTGCTATTAACACTTTTCGCTTGTATTAACTGTGATGTATTTCCATTACAGATTCCATACTAGTTTCCTTCAATGTTAATATTAAGGCAAAGTAGTTCGCCAATATTAGCCCAATTTACTCATTGCTGTTCATCATGTTATTGTTATCTGATTTTTAGGGTAGCTGGTATTATGCCGGAGAATCCTTTTTATCGTTTACACAATTGTTTTGAGGTTCCTTTTCTGTTGAATCCACTGGACCTTTTGCTTTTCTTTGTATAGCTTCCATCATCAGGACAAGTTCAGGTTTTGAATTATTTTGCATGCTTCCTCCTTTAGTTTTATGATGCTTCACCTTTCTGAGTGGTTCCTTTGTTTAGCTTTTAGGGGTCGAGAATCATAAGAGTCACAGGGTTGTACAGAATGGAAACAGGCCCTTCAGCCCAGCTCATTCATGCCAACCAAGATGCCTATCTTACATTAATCCCACTTGCCTGCATGTGGCCCATACCCCTCTAAACCTTGCCTAACCTCGCCTCTACCACTTCCTCTAGTTTACCCACTGCCTTCAGTGTGAAAAATTTGCCCCTCAGAACCCATTTTAATCTTTCCCTGCATGCTAAACTTTGCCCCTCTCACATTGAAGGTATGTCCTCTAGTATTTGATATTTCCATGCTGGCAAAAAGGTTCTGACTGTCCACCCTATCTATGCCTCTCATCATTTTATATACTTCTGTCAGGCCTCCGTGCAACCTCTGGCATTCCAGATAAAACAATCCACGTCTGTCCAACCTATCCTTGTAGCGAACACCCCCTAATCCAGACATTATTCTGGTCAACCTCTACAGCGCCCTTTCCAAAGCCTCCACACCCTTCCCGTATTGAGGTGGCCAGAACTGCATGCAGTACTCCAAACGTGGCCAACAAAATTCCAGTGAAGCTGCATCATGACTTCCTGACACTTATACTCAAGGAAGTCAAGTATACCATGTTAAAAAATGGACACAAAGTGCTGGAGTAACTCAGCGGGTCAGACAGCATCTCTGGAAAACATGAATAGGCGATGTTTCAGATTGGAATCCTTATCCTTCTTCAGACTGAAGTCTACTCAACGTCTCTTTGTAGCTAATACCACATAACACAGGCATCCAGCACTTCAGTTGTTTTGTGTAAACCATCATCTGTTGTTCTTTATTTCTACAAGCATACTACACTCCTTCCTTACCCCTCCATCCACCTGTGTTTGTTGCCACTTTCAGGGAACGATGGCGTTGTTGTGGATGTTAGAGGGTCGTTGACTATTCTTTGCTTTCTCCAACAGGAGGACACCACTTCACAGGCTACTGACCCCTATTCTAGACAAGGAGCAGTCCCAGATCTCACCCACTAAAGCCCCAGTGCAGCGTGCTGGGAATCTACCAGCGGGATTCTATCACCCTCACACACAGCTGGAGTACGAGTGCATCTCCCCCTTCTACAGGCGTCTTGGGAGCAGGAAAAGAACCTGTCTTAAAACAGGAAAATGGAGTGGCCGATCACCATCGTGTATTCCCAGTAAGTGTCGTGCCTGATAGAAGACATTTGATCTAAGTTCTCATCTCTGTGGTGGTAGAAAATGAGAAGGGTGTTTAAAAAACTTTTGTTTTAACCTCATTTTAAAAGCTGATGGAACGAGACAGATGGATTAAGGAAGGATGTTCCTGATGATGAGAAGGACAAAACTAGGGGTCCCAGCCTCAGGATATCAATTGGGTAATTTAGACTGAGATGAGGAGAAATGGCTTCCCACATCCAGTAGTGGACAGTCAGGCAGTGGAGGCCAAACCATTCAATGTATTCAAAAACGGTGGTGATTTTATGCCATCCCGTGATAAAAATGTCAACTTGCTACAAATGGGTTGCAATTTTCAAGTTTTGTGGTTCTGTAGGTACAACATAACTCACAGGAGCACGACACAATAGAACAATAGAACAATAGACAATAGGTGCAGGAGGAGGCCATTCGGCCCTTCGAGCCAGCACCGCCATTCAATGTGATCATGGCTGATCATTCTCAATCAGTACCCCGTTCCTGCCTTCTCCCCATACCCGCTGACTCCGCTATCCTTAAGAGCTCTATCTAGCTCTCGCTTGAATGCATTCACAGAATTGGCCTCCACTGCCCTCTGAGGCAGAGAATTCCACAGATTCACAACTCTCCGACTGAAAAAGTTTTTCCTCATCTCAGTTCTAAATGGCCTACCCCTTATTCTTAAACTGTGGCCCCCGGTTCTGGACTCCCCCAACATTGGGAACATGTTTCCTGCCTCTAATGTGTCCAACTCCTTAATAATCTTATACGTTTCGATAAGATCCCCTCTCATCCTTCTAAATTCCAGTGTATACAAGCCTAGTCGCTCCAGTCTTTCAACATAAACCTAAACCTTTTGTATGCTGTTATGCACATTACTAAGATATTTGTTCATTCTTGAAGTACGCATTCAGTTTCTTCGGCTGCTTATTGTTGAACACACGGGTGTGTTTTCCCCAAAGTTCAGACATGTCAAAAAAATAAAGTTAAGCACTTTTCAACCGATCAAGTAAAACTTTACCAGTAAAATGTAAAAATTCATCAAGTGGAGATTAATGTTACGAAGAGTGTCATGTTTGCACTCATTATGAATAGAGTTATTGAGTCCCAGCTGTCGGCACGGTGGCGCAGTGGTAGAGTTGCTGTCTTACAGCGCCAGAGACCCGGGTTCAATCCTGACTATGGATGCTGTCTGTACGGTGTTTGTACATTTGTACGTTCTCCCATTGACTGTGTGGGTTTTCTTTGGGTGCTCTGGTTTCCTCCCACACTCGAAAGACGGAGGATAGTGCTCGAGTATGGGGTGATCAATGGTCGGTCCAAACTCAGTGTTCCCATACTGTATTTCCAAACTCGAGAACCTAAATTTTGAAATGTGCAACCAACAATAATTTGCAGTAGGTTAGAACAAAGTCCGAATGTTTCTCTTTCATTAGGTGGCTCCCAAACAATAGAGAATGATTATGCTCTCCATATTTGTTGCAAAGTTGCTTTGCCCAATGGTCGTCCTGTTCGCAGTGATTAGGAGACTTGAACGAGTAACACTGGTCTTCTTGTGTCTCTTGTGCCTCGCAGTCTGTGGGAAGCTGGGCAACTTCAGCCAGCAGAACCTGCCCTCCATGAGGTGGCCCTGGCAAGCCGCGCTCTACCGGAGGGTGTCACCGACCATCAACGAGATTGTCCGAGGGCAGGCCTGGTTCCTGGCGTGCAGCGGGGCCGTGGTGAACGAGCGCAGTGTCCTGGTGGCCGCCCACTGCGTGACAGAGCTGGGCAAGGCCTCGCTGATCAACACGGCGGACCTGATGGTGGTCCTGGGCAAGTACTTCTACGATGATTCGCGGCCGGAGGACAGCCGACAGCACCTGCAGGTGAGTGCCGTTTACTCGCTGGAATTTAGAAGATTGAGGAGGGATCTTATAGAAACTTACAAAATTCTTAAGGGGTTGGACAGGCTAGATGCAGGAAGATTAATCCCGATGTTGGGGAAGTCCAGAACAAGGGGTCACATTTAAGGATAAGGGGGAAGTCTTTTAGGACCGAGATGAGAAAGTTTTTTTTTCACACAGAGAGTGGTGAATCTGTGGAATTCTCTGCCACAGAAGGTAGTTGAGGCCAGTTCATTGGCTATATTTAAGAGGGAGTTAGATGTGGCCCTTGTGGCTAAAGGGATCAGGGGGTATGGAGAGAAGGCAGGTACGGGATACTGAGCTGGATGATCAGCCATGATCATATTGAATGGCGGTGCAGGCTCGAAGGGCTGAATGGCCTACTCCTGCACCTATTTTCTATGTTTCTATCTATGTTTCTACTGTGTGGGACGGGGAGAGGAGGAGGGGAAAAGCCCTGTGGCCTTGTTGCAGTATTCTACATCCAGAGAACAAGACAGTCTGTGTAGGAAGGAACTGCAGATGCTGGTTTAAACCGAAGATAGACACAAAAAGCTGGAGTAACTCAGCGGGACAGGCAGCATCTCTGGAGGGAGGGAATGGGTGACGTTTCGGGTCAAGAGTGTTTTATTGTCATATGTCCCAGACAGAACAATGAAATCCTTATGCAGCAGCACAGCAGAATATGTAAAAAATAATGCACTGTGAACAGTATAATAAACAAGAGAGAAAAGAAAACAGGGTCGAGACCCTTCTTCAGATTAGACAGTCTGCTGGCTCTTTTAACAATAGGTGAAATGAGCCTCAAGTGGGAACAATGGATATTGTGCTTTATTTGTTATTTCTTGGGGAAGCTCTGTCTGGTTGAAGCCCGCGTGTGGTGAAACCTCCCACACGACTCAGTGGAGTGTTCACTGACAAATAAAGCACATTGTTCATTGTTCCCACTTGAGGACCATTTCCCCCCATTGTTAAAAGTACAAGCAGATTGTCACAGGCCACAGAGTCAGAGTCATACAACACGCAACCATGCCCTTCAACCCACTCGCAGTGTCGAGCAGCAAGCACCCGTTAATACCGATCTTACACTGATTTTATTTTATTCTCCCCACATTCCCATCAACTTCCCTCAAATTCTGTCATTCAGACACACACTAGTGGCCATTTTGCAGCGGCCAATTAACTGACCAACCTACGCGTCTTTGCGATGTCGGGGGCTAACTGGAGCACCTAGAGGAAGCCCAGGGACTCAGCAGGAGAATGTGTAAACTACAGGCAATAGCACCCAAGGTCAGGACTGAACCCAGCCCACTGGGACTTGGAGGCAGCGACTTTGCTAGCTGTACAGTATCGCTCCCAATGCTACTACATGAGACTCTGTACAATTAGCACTGAATTATTTCTCAGAGAATTAACTAAACTACTAGCTGATGTATGGGTGTGGATCATCCACAGAAATGTACACAGGTTAGTTCAGGTATATCGTGATAGTTAAGTTCCTGAAGAAATCGTGCATTGTAGAGAATTGTGTTATGAAAACTATTGCTTCAATGGGGAAAAGAAGGTTAGGGGCTAGAAAGTTTCAGACTCACAACAACAGTTATTTTTCCTACAGCGTTTTTAAACATAAAGACATTTTTAATAGGAATAAGTTAATTTTTTATTATTGCAAGCTAAAATACTAAAGACTGTATGTTACATTGTTTAGTATATTATCATTAAACAAGTGTCAAGAGGTGCAAATGTTTGTCAATTTTAATGGCCACTCAATGGTGAAACTAGCAGCTGCAATCTGAGGAGACAATGATATACGATTACTGTGGGGAAGTTCCATGGAAACAGTTTTTTCCCTCGACTGTTTCTCTCCCCCCGAGACAGATTATTTTCTGCTTGTCAATTTTCTAAATAACTTCTAAATAGTTCTGCAGTTCACATTTGAAATCACGTTTAGCTTGTGTAATACAAATACTATTCTCTAATTCGTCAATTGTGTTATATCCAATTAGTGCTATGGAAATTAGTGTTGTAGCAGAACCACAAGGCTCAGAGTGATGGGTGAAAGTAAATGACAATAGACAATAGGTGCAGGAGAAGGCCATTCGGCCCTTCGAGCCAGCACCGCCATTCAATGTGATCATGGCTGTGATCATGTGATCCTGTTCCTGCCCTCTCCCCATACCCCCTGACTCCGCTATCATTAAGAGCTCTATCTAACTCTCTCTTGAAAGCATCCAGAGAATTGGCCTCCACTGCCTTCTGAGGCAGAGAATTCCACAGATTCACAACTCTCTTGAGTGAAAAGGTTTTTCCTCATCTCTGTTCTAAATGGCCTACCCCTTATTCTTAAACTGTGGCCCCTGGTTCTGGACTCCCCCAACATTGGGAACATGTTTCCTGCCTCTAGCATGTCCAATTCCTTAATAATCTTATATGTTTCAATAAGATCCCCTCTCATCCTTCTAAATTCCAGTCTATACAAGCCCAGTCGCTCCAGTCTTTCAACATACTACAGTCCCGCCATGTGAACCTATCTGCACTTCCTCAATAGCAAGAATGTCCTTTTTCAAATTTGCAGTTCACATCTGCAGTTCACATTTGAAATCATTTGAAATGCACACAGTACTCCAGGTGCGGTCTCACTAGGGCCCTGTACAGTTGTAGAAGGACCTCTTTGCTTCTATACTCAACTCCTCTTGTCATGAAGGCCAATGTGCCATTAGCTTTCCTCACTGCCTGCTGTACCTGCATGCTTCCTTTCAGTCTTAAAGAGGGAGATAGAATCAAATCTGGATCCTTGGAGCGGTGGGATAACTGCACTACCTGCAGCATCAATGTGGTTCCCAGTGTCTATGATAATCTGTGCCATATCTGGCCTTTCTTATGTCAGTGTAGGAACACAGACTGGGGGTGGACAATGCAACAACTGCCCTCAGCGTACTCAGTGGTTCAGTGGAGAGCAGAAGCAGGAGCTGTGCTAATGGTGCTGATTCTGACTCCACTAGAACCACAACTTCATCAATTACAGCCCCCTTCTGAAAGCCATTAAGTGACCGACAAAACAAAGCAACAAATGAAATTCTGAAGGAGGGTCTTGACCTGAAACGTCACCCATTCCTTCTCTGCAGCGATGCTGCCAGTCCCACTGAGTTACTCCAGCATTTTGTGTCTAAAGCAGCGGTCTCCAAACTGTGGCCCGCGGGCCACATCCGGCCCGCCATGGGATTTTATCTGGCCCACAGCAAGCTCTTAACTCGTTCTGTGCTGTGGATTCTGTGGTAGGTTGGGAATATTATTTTTTTCGCAGCCCTTTATTGTCACGTGTGCACTGCACAATGGAATTATTTTAGTGCAGATCACACGTGCACAAGTCACCACCATATTTTGGCACCGTTTACAAAAGTCCAAAGTCTGGCCCACGCGCTGAATGTACTGGAGCGGCTCCCGATCCAGGCGAGCCCCAGGCTGCTGCAGGGTCTCCTCTGTCGCCCTCGACTGGCTCAGCCCGTCGATCGACGTCCCTCTCCTCGCCTGACCGACTGCCTGTGTGTCCTGGGGGGAAAAACCTTCTGCAGCCGACTTTGCAGGAGCTGGAGGCATTCCCCCTCTCCTACCGGCCCACTCACCATGTC
Organism: Rhinoraja longicauda; assembly: GCF_053455715.1. Taxonomy (NCBI): domain Eukaryota; kingdom Metazoa; phylum Chordata; class Chondrichthyes; order Rajiformes; family Arhynchobatidae; genus Rhinoraja; species Rhinoraja longicauda. The sequence goes on along the minus strand of NC_135970.1, from coordinate 8,986,077 downwards.
CGTCATTGCCAGCGACTCCCTGCTCCTTGGTGCTCCGGTCTTCAGGGCCAATCTCGGCGGCAAGTTTCCGAACTGACTAGGTTAATTCCCGGAATGGCGGGACTGTCATATGTTGAAAGACTGGAACGACTAGGCTTGTATACACTGGAATTTAGAGGGATGAGAGGGGATCTTATCGAAACGTATAAGATTATTAAGGGGTTGGACACGTTAGAGGCAGGAAACATGTTCCCAATGTTGGGGGAGTCCAGAACAAGGGGCCACAGTTTAAGAATAAGGGGTAGGCCATTTAGAACTGAGATGAGGAAAAACTTTTTCAGTCAGAGAGTTGTAAATCTGTGGAATTCTCTGCCTCAGAAGGCAGTGGAGGCCAGTTCTCTGAATGCATTCAAGAGAGAGCTAGATAGAGCTCTTAAGGATAGTGGAGTCAGGGGGTATGGGGAGAAGGCAGGAACGGGGTAGTGATTGAGAATGATCAGCCATGATCACATTGAATGGTGGTGCTGGCTCGAAGGGCCGAATTTAAAGCACACGGTATTGAGGGTTCAGTGTTGAGGTGGATAGAAAATTGGTTGGCGGACAGGAAGCAAAGAGTAGGAATAAACGGGTCCTTTTCGGAATGGCAGGCAGTGACTAGTGGGGTACCGCAAGGCTCAGTGCTGGGACCCCAGTTATTTACAGTGTATATTAATGATTTGGACGAGGGAATTGAATGCAACATCTCTAAGTTTGCGGATGACACGAAGCTGGGTGGCAGTGTTAGCTGCGAGGAGGATGCTAGGAGGCTGCAGAGTGACTTGGATAGATTAGGCGAGTGGGCAAATGCCTGGCAGATGCAATATAATGTGGATAAATGTGAGGTTATCCACTTTGGCGGCAAGAACAGGAAAGCAGAGTATTACCTGAATGGTGACCGATTGGGAGAAGGGGAGATGCAACGTGACCTGGGTGTCATGGTGCACCAGTCATTGAAAGCAAGCATGCAGATGCAGCAGGCAGTGAAGAAAGCGAATGGTATGTTGGCATTCATAGCAAGAGGATTTGAGTTTAGGAGCAGGGAGGTTCTGCTGCAGTTGTACAGGGCCTTGGTGAGACCGCACCTGGAGTATTGTGTGCAGTTTTGGTCTCCTAACCTGAGGAAAGACGTTCTTGCCTTAGAGGGAGTACAGAGAAGGTTCACCAGATTGATCCCTGGGATGGCGGGACTTTCATATGAGGAAAGACTGGATAGACTGGGCTTGTACTCGCTGGAATTTAGAAGACTGAGGGGGGATCTTATAGAAACATATAAAATTCTTAAGGGGTTGGAGAGGCTAGATGCGGGAAGATTGTTCCCGATGTTGGAGGAGTCCAGAACCAGGGGTCACAGCTTAAGGATAAGGGGGAAGTCTTTTAGGACCGAGAAGAGAAAACATTTCTTCACACAGAGAGTGGTGAGTCTGTGGAATTCTCTGCCACAGAAGGTAGTTGAGGCCAGTTCATTGGCTATATTTAAGAGGGAGTTAGATGTGGCCCTTTTTGCTAAAAGGATCAGGGGGTATGGAGAGAAGGCAGGTACAGGCTACTGAGCTGGATGATCAGCCATGATCATATTGAATGGCGGTGCGGGCTCAAAGGGCCGAATGGCCTACTCCTGCACCTATTTTCTATGTTTCTATGAATGGCCTCCTCCTGCACCTATTGTCTATTGTCTATTGTCTTACGCGTCAGGTAGGCTATCAAGTTGAGGGCTTGTATGCAGCTGCTGACTTTAATAATAATTTTAAATGTTACTGATTTCTTAGCGGAGTGCCCTCCCTTGGTCGCACCGCCACGATATCATATGACATTTCTATACTGTCCATGCCCATTGGTGGTCACTGTATATTTTCTGTTTTATAAATAATTGTACACCTACTGTATGTATATATATTCCAATATTTCGAGCTCTTTTTAAAAATTGAATATTATTTATTTGTTGCCATATAAACCTCATTAAATTTATAAAATTGACATTTCTTTGTTTTTTCCTACGACCCGTAAAAATGTGCCAAATATATAATGTGGCCCTCATGCTGAAAAGTTTGGAGGCCCCTGGTCTAAGGCAATAAATGAACTACTTTTGCAAGATTCTGATTTAATTCCTCCAGATCTCCGGGGTCATCGTGCATCCCTCCTACGACCCGGTCCTGCTGGACTCTGACATTGCCATCATCAAACTGATAGACAAGGCGAAAATCACCGACCACGTGCTGCCGGTGTGTCTCCCTGCCGTGGAGGACCTGCCCACCCTCAGCACTCAAGGCTACGTTACTGGCTGGACAATGCAGAGCGAGCCCAGTGAGATGGCCCCTGCCAACGAAACCCTCCGGGTTGGCACCATCGAAACTGGCGACGCGGTCCAATGCGAGCAGCAGTACGAGGAGCACGGCATCTCCGTCAGCATCACTGAGAACATGTTCTGTGGCCGCCACGATCAGAGGGGCTTCTCAAACATTTGCCCGCTGGAGACGGGAGGCGTGGCCACATTCCCAGCAGTGGACAAGCTGGGCAAAGCCCTGACCTGGTATCTGGTGGGGCTGGTCAGCTGGGGGTATGAAAAAGGTTGCAGCCAAGAACTTTTCACCGTCTATACCAACGTGACCCCGTTCAAAGACTGGGTCGAGAAGCACCTGAAATAAGCATCCTTCTTCGAGGCAACACAAGGCAATAATGACCAGCAAAGTGGTCGCCATTAACGGCCTGGCTTTCTCCACTGCGCCCTTGGACCGGATGGTGTGGTTTACACCAGGCAATAAAACTGCACGCTAGCTGGTCCATCAGCAGACACCATTCATCAAAACCCAACAGCTGGGTTGGTGATTTTTATCAGCAGTTCATTTTCCTACCCAACTAAAACTCACTTACAGAGCAGCCGTTGAATTCAGCTCCCGGGCCCCATTCCTGACTATGGGATTCACATTCCCTCTTCCCATTGTTCTCAAACCCCCTCCACAAAGCGCTCTTTCCCTACTCCCAAGGACCACATTCCCTCTTCCAAGCAAGAACACTCCCTCTCCCCAGTAATCTCATTCCCTCTTCCCAGGGAATTGCTTTCCCTCTTTCCAGCCAAGAATCTTCTCAGCTCTTGTAGAGTGAATCTACATTATGCTAAGTTAGAGGTGAAAATCTACAGAATACAGGTCCACCGCCCATTTTCCGGTAACTGGTGGTCTGGAACCTCCTTTCATTCGAAGAGCGCACTTGAAATGTCCACTGAAAGTCCCCCCAAAAATGTGGCGGCTGGGCTTGGTGAGGCTGCCGATCGTGACCTCATTGGGGTTTCCACGCCGATCGGTGAATCAAATTTGCCGCTTGCTGCCGGGGCTCTGGAACTCTGGCCCGGCTGGAGCTGGCAGATCTGTTCCCATAGCCGACCTCCAGGGCTGAATTTGGGGGCCAGTATCTCGGCTCCTCGGTGGCCTAGGTGGACTGTTCTGCTGCCGTTGGACTCCCCTCGGAGGCCGTAACCTGGGTAACCCAGGGAGACTCTTGGACCCAGGGTGCCGGAAGATTGATGGTGGACCTGTAACTGTAATTCCCAGGACTTTACCAAGGGATTGATATTGTAAACCCCATGCAAAACATTCAGAAACATTTGTGCTATATAGCATGTGGAGCAAAGGAAGACAGGAAAAAATGATGACTCTTTCCAAAAAATATTTCTTTACATAGAGATTGAACAACACTTGGAGCAATGCTCATTAGGTGTTGATAAGGCCACTGATTTCAATTACAAAACATAATGTAAAGTTATCCCTGCTGCTCTTGAAAATAGGAACTGAGCGAAAGATACCAGAAACACACAGGGCAGTTTAGACATGGGATTCACAGCCAAAACATTAGCCCTCCTTTCTCTCCGAGCCTGAACTGCAGAGTATTTGCAGCATGTTTTGCATCGGTTTTGTTTAAGGATTGAGCATTTGCCATACCGTTGTCACAGGGCAGGACACATTTGTAATGAAATTGTCTGTAGGCTTGCATAAGCAAATGCACACATATAGAGCTACAGTATCCCACCCCTCCAGGCTAAGCAGCAGTCACTGTGACAATAATGTACCAAACTCATGCCTCATGATGCACCCAGTTCTCCAAGGTACATTTTATATTGATATACTGTACACTGCATCTTCTTAAAGAAAAGGAATAAACCCATGCAAACCATCAATTATTTACACACATGAAATTTATGTAATTGGATAATTATTTATGTTGCTATACAGTTGTAAGTTGAATAAATTTACTCAGTCTCTCGGTCTCTTTGTCCACTGAGGGTTTCACTGCAATCTGCACTTGACATCTCTGACTAACCATTCCACCACTGGATCTTCCAATGGGCCACTTCTCCAGAGTAACAGCCAGGGTCACATCCTGCTTGGCAAATGTTTCTTCAACGTCTCGACCCGAAACGTCACCCATTCCTTCTCTCCAGAGATGCAGAGTTACTCCGGCATTTTGTGTCTCCTTTTCATCAACACATTTGCATTCATAGCGTCAAAGACATTGTATTATGCACTCGGATTCATCGTGTTCTTGATGTGACCCGATGCACAAAACTGTCTATGAAATAACTTATCAACAATGACCATAATATGCATTGTATTTTGATAGATTTCTGGATGCAAGGAGCTCAGTTGCATCTGTCTGTCTCCACTCTGGTTACTCCTTACTGCTCTATGTCGTTGTGCCGTGATATTCACTTCATCTTGTATTCTGACTCTAACTCCAACTCATTGTGTTCACCAGACATATGTTTCCTCACGGGGCTAATGCCAGAATTTAGACTGGCAAGAAAAAACAACGAGAGGCAATGTACTGAGCATAGGGCTGTCAGATCTTCTCGTGCCACAGCGGTCGAGTTGCTGCCTTACAATGCCAGAGACCCGGGATTGATCCTGATTACGGGAGCTGTCTATATGGAGTTTGTACGTTCTCCCTGTGATGGCATGGGTTTCTCCAGGTGCTCTGGTTTCCTCCCATACTACAAAAACGTACAGATTTGTGGGTTAATTGGCTTTGGTAAGTTGTAAAATTGTCCCTAGTGTGTGGGATAGTGCTCCTGTACGGGGTGATTGCTGGTCGACATGGAGTCCACACCGCCATTCAACCATAGGTGATACAGGGTGGGATGGAATGCTTCTGTTTTGAAGATAGACTTTATTGTCTGGACATGTTTCCCCTGGAGCAGAGGAGGCTGAGGGGGGGGGGGGGGGGGGCTCCTGAGACACAAAACATTCAGAGGACATGGACAGTGTGAATACTTTTCCTCAGAGCAGAGGTAAATAACATAGAAACAGAAAATAGGTGCAGTAGGCCATTTGGCCTTTGCGCCAGCATCGCCATTCAATATGATCATGGCTGATCATCCAGAATCAGTACCACGTTCCTGCTTTCTCCCCATATCCCTTGATTCCGTTAGCCCTAAGAGCTGTATTTATCTCTCTCTCTTGAAAAACATCCAGTGAATTGGCCACCACTGCCTTCTGTGGCAGAGAATTCCACCGATTCACAACTCTCTGGGCGAAAACGTTTTTCCTCATCTCAGTCCTAAATGGCCTACCCCTTATTCTTAAACTGTGACCCCTGGTTCTGGACTCACCCAACATTACAGAACATAGATTTAGGATAAGGGGTAAGGAAGATTTTTTACCAGAGGCTGGATGGAATCTGGAATTCACTGACTGAGTATTTAATACATTTCTAGACGTGCACTTATATAACTAAGGGCTGCAGACCAAGTGCAGGTGGGATTGGTGTAGATGGATATTTGATGGTTGGCAGAGGCAAGGTTAGCCATATCATATATATACAGCCGGAAACAGGCCTTTTCGGCCCTCCAAGTCCGTGCCGCCCAGTGATCCCAGTACATTAACATTATCCTACACCCACTAGGGACAATTTTTACATTTACCCAACCAATTAACCTACATACCTGTACGTCTTTGGAGTGTGGGAGGAAACCGAAGATCTCGGAGAAAACCCACACAGGTCACGGGGAGAACGTACAAACTCCTTACAGTGCAGCACCCGTAGTCAGGATCGAACCTGAGTCTCCGGCGCTGCATTTGCTGTAAAGCAGCAACTCTACCGCTGCGCTACCGTGCCGCCATAGGACCTGTTTCCGTGCTACATGATTGTATGATTCCTAAAGGTCAGCGTAATGGCGTACAGCTCTCTGGAGCGATAAGGTGTGGCCCCAATCCTGCAGCAGAGGACCCACCCAACCTCCAGTAGAAGGTCAGTGCCGATCTCAGGGCGACCATTGTCCATGCTCGATCCTGGCAGAAAGCCTCCGATGGATGCCAAGGTGCATGGGGACATCCCGCTGGCAGGACTTCCAGCCGAGCTGGAGCCCAGCCTTCCCAGTTGCAAATGGCGGGTATCTCCATGCCAGCGGGTGTACCCAGCAAGGTGACATCGGACCCTGATACAGGTCATCCAACACCATACAGAAGAAGCCTCTGGATCTTGCTATCCAGCCTCAGCTCATTGCTGAAGAAGGGTCTCAACCCAGAACGTCACCTGTTCCTTCTCTCCAGAGATGCTGTCCCACTGAGTTACTCCGGCATTTTGCATCCATCTTCAGCTCATTGTCTGCCGGGTGTAGGCTCAGTTTGACCGCAGTTGGGCAGAGGGTTGATCACCAATTTGACCCCGTCCGCTGTCTTCCCATCTTCCCTCGGGCAATGTCCTCACAGCTACCCACCAGCTGTAAGCTCCAAGCACCACTACCATTCCCCAGTCCATGGTCACGGTTCACGGTCACCCTTCATGGCCAGCTGCTGCCCCTGCCACCGATGGGAGCAGAAGCCCACCGGCTTGGGTGCAGCCAGGGGGAGAGCACTAGGAGGAGAAGCAGATGGCCAGGCAAGGGCTCCGTACGATCAGCCAGCGCCAAGGTACCACCGCCATGAAGGGCGTCTTGGCAACGCTAATGGTTTGGTCTCATGTGAAGACATCTTGCTGAAGATCGACCTCTTTGCACCTGCATTCATGAAGCATGCTGGAGGAGCTGTAATGATGAACACTGATGGGGAAGGTGATATAACAATGGAGTTAGTGTGGAGAAACCTGCTTGTCCGTGTCCATTTAATAATGGTCCTCCTGCCTATCCCAGGGAGCTCGTATTGCAGAGATTATGGCTGCTTTAACACAGGATTGCAGAACCATCCCATGTTTAATGTGCAAAGTCAGTTAATACTATCTGTGTTAATACTAGGCTTGCACAACATAGGTACAAATGGCCCTATCTGCCCTGGGCCCAACACATAGATGCACTCACAAAGAAGGTGTGCCAGCGCCTTTACATTCTTAGACCTTTAAAAAGATTCAGTATGTCAATGAATACTCTCTTAAAAGTCTTTGGAAGTTTGGCATGTCCGCAACAACTCTCACTAACGTTGACAGATGCGCTGTAGAAAACATTTTATCGGGATGCTTCACCGCTTGGTTTGGGAACAGCTCCATCCAAGACCGCAAGAAATTGCAGAGAATTGTGGACGCCGCCCAGACCATCACACAAACCAACCTCCCTTCCATTGACTGCATCTACGCCTCACACAGCCTCAGCAAGGCCACCAGCATAATCAATGGCAAGTCTCACCCCTGACTCTCCCTCATCTCCCCTCTCCCATCCAGCAAGAGGGGCATGAGTGTGTAAACACACACTTCCAGATTCAGGAACAGTTTCTTCCCAGCTCTTATCAGGCAAGTGAACCATCCTATCACCAACTAGAGAGCCATTCAAACCTACCATCTACCTCATTGGAGACCCTCAGACTACCTTTAATCAGACTTTACCGGACTTTATCTTGCATTAAACATTATTCCCTTTATCCTGCATCTGTACACTGTGAATAGCTTGATTGTAATCATGTATAGTTTTTCCGCTGACTGGGCAGCACGCAACAAAAAAGCTTCTCTCTGTACCTCGGTGTACGTGACAATAAACTAAGCTACTCTAAGAAACTTCTCACAGATGCATGTATCCTGACTGACTGCACAATGGCCTGATATGGCAATTCCAATGCTTGGGAATGCAAGAGTGGTGGACGCAGCCCGGTCCATCAATTACACAGCCCTCAGCCCTCTACATAAGCAACTGCTTCAGGTGTCTCCACCATCCTCTTCTCATTGCTACCATTAGGCAGGGTATACAGAAGCCTGGCCCCACTCCAGCAGGGTAGAAACATCAACCCACAGCCCACAACCTGCACTCATCCTGTTCTTGAACCAGCTCACCAACCATAATCCTACCTCTGCAATGGAACACCACACACCACCTCGTGTACTACCAAGTTGTGTTTTGCGTTAACGTCCTGTTTCTTTTCACAGTCTCCTTTCTTTCAGAAATGTTACAAGTAATTTATGCCTAATTCACGTTTATGTGCCAGTGATGCTGCTGTGAGCAAGATTTTCATTGTACCTGTACCTCACCATACTTTTGCATATGTCGATGAACTCAAACTGACTTGACTCGAAGGAACCATCAGGACGGAGTCAATATGTCCAGGTGTGGATGCCAAGTGCCCTTGGGCTTTAGCCCGCAGGATGCTCAGAGTGATGGTCAGTATCCTGTCCAAGTACTGGTATTCAGAGCATTCATCCTGTAAATAATAGACTGTAACAAAATGGCAGGTTGGCTCGATGGTTTGTGGGTGAGGGCTTGCTGAAGGTGGTAGACCATCGTAGTGGTGCAGCTGGCAGATCTGCCTTCTCACAGCTCTGGAAGCTCGGGTTCCTTGGATGTTCTCTGTGTGGAGTTTGCACGTTTTCTCTGAAACCGCATGCATTTCCTCTGGGTGCTCAGGTTTCCTACCACACTCTGAAGACGTGTTGGTTGGTAGGTTAATGGGTTGCTGTAAACTGTCTCTCACGTGTAGGTAAGTGATAGAATCTGGGGGGAACTGATGGGAATGTGGGAAGAATAAAATGGGATTGATGCAGGATTGGGGTAAGTGAGTGGTTGATGGCCAGCATGGGCCTGATGGGCCGAAGGGTCTGTCTCTGTGCTGTATCTCTGTCATGTAAGCATTAAACAGACTTTCAGGCTCAGATGTTGTCTGCAAATTGCTCCGCATGCCAAAAGTAACTAAGTGGATGTGTAAAGAGTTGGGCTCACTTAGAAGAACCAGTAAATCATGAGGTCTTTGATCCACAGATGCAAGGACAGTAGCATGAAGATAAGATTAACTTTCCTTTCTCAGAGTTATTCAAGATGGCTCGGTGTCTGATGTATAAATAATTCTTATTTTCTGTACGAGGAAAAAGAGCCAGTTTCTAAAACAGTCAATTGTTTGTAGATTTGAGAAGCATGGAATTATTGATTATGTAAGTGGCAGCTGCCAGTAAGCTCACCTGAATTTACCACAGGTTGTGATTCCAGAACATCATCAGGACCCACAGACTTTAAGATAATGGGGTTTCCAGTGAGCTTTTGCAATGAGCTTTTCGTTGAGCTATTGCAGTTGAAGGACATGTGAGGCTCAGTGTTTATTTGCTGCTGTGCTGCTGTTCAGTTGTAGTTTTGTTGATGTTTAATGATTTAAAAATATATATTTTTACATTACTTGAGAGTTATTTCTCCATCGTTGATTTGAATTCTCGAAACTGCTCATATTTTGTTACAATCTCTCTATGATTCTATCACTCGGTGTGCTCAGAACCACTCTAGTTCCTAGTTCAGTTCAGTTTAGGTTATTGCCATGTGAATCGAGGTACAGTGAAAAGCTTTTGTCCACCTCCATGGCCAAATATTTCTCCTCATTCCTTGCATGTCCTTCCGGCCTTGTACAGTATGGCACATGTATTCAGCAAGGTCTACATGGTTTTTGATCATTATCCTGATGCTTTATATTGGGATTGTTTCCTAGGCCTCGCTCATTGCTCTGAAACCTTTGGGGTTTTTAAATGGCATGTGATCGGAGTAAGTTTGTATTGGAATTGTTTAAAGTTAAATTTAAATTGTCCAATTATTTTTTTGATAATGGTGCCTGTATAAATTTTATTGTTCAAATGGAATTTGAGATTGAACAAAAATGATTTAACCATTGTCTTAATAAGTTTCCTTTGGGATTGTTCTGGCATTGTTTAATTGGCTTTTTGTTATTATCCTGTGGTTTTGTACTGGAATTATTTCGATATTTCTTGTTCATACAGGCACACAGTTTGGAGCAGGACTACTTCCTTGTCCCTTCAAGCCTTCAGATCTGCTCCACTATTTAATAGAAACATAATCACCCTTCCCTCCACTGCTTGACTGTTACCTGCTAGTCGACCCCTCTGAACCTGTATCATCGAGTCAAGGAGTCAATGAGTCATACAGCACAGAAACTCGTCCATGCCAACCAAAATACCCCTAAGCTAGTCCCATTTGCCAATGTTTGACCCATATCCCACTAAATCTTTCCTATCCATGTATCTGTCCAAATGCCTTTTCAATGCTGTTATGCTACCTGCTTCAACTACCTCTTCTGGCATCTCGTTCTATACACCCATCATCCTCTGATTGTAAAAGTTGCCCCTTATTAAATCTTGCTCTCTCATCTTATGTCCCTGGTTTTTGATTCTCCTCCCCTGGGTGAAAGACTCCGTGCATTGACCCGTCCTATCACATGCCAGCTCTTGCCTTACTCGTCCTCTGTCCATTTCCCTCCACAGATGCTGCCTGATCCATGGAGTTCCTCTGGTATTTCTACTTTTTTAAATTAATCTCAGAAAATGTTGACCCTAATATTTCCTCAGATCAACCGTGACATGGCCGCGCTTCAGACCTATGTGTGGCGGCAGCACGGGCAAGATGGCGTTTTTAAGCGGCCAAACCGGCCAACATCCATTAGCCCCCTGAAGTAAACCGCATCTTGTACATTAAGAAATTTGCCAAAATAACAGTTGAAGAAACGTATGATATATTTGGGAAGTATGGACCAATCAGACAGATCAGAGTTGGAAATACACCTGAGACGAGAGGAACTGCCCATGTGGTTATATGAAGACATGCTTGTCTTCTGTACTAATGGGTGACTTGGTCCATTTCCCAATGACCAGTTATGGCCGTGGTCTTGTTTTCTCCTCCACCACAGCAGAACCCACCTCGTTCCAGAACTAAAGTCATGAACAAATACTTCATCTCCAAGTGTGAAACTCCTTAATTTTGTATTTTTATTGTGGTATTATTTCAGTTTTCATTGTTTGTTCTGTAATTTGATTCGAGAGTGATGAAATCTAAAGTTGACCTCAAGCTCCGTGTAATAAGTAATTGTCCAAGAGACTGTCCAGTTGTCCACTATGATGTAGTGCTGTAAACAAACAGGGATTGGGACATTTTGGTTTCATAACGTCATAAGGTCATAAGTGCTAGGAGCAGAATTAGGCCATTCAGCCCATTAAGTCTACTCTGCCATTCAATCATGGCTGATCTTTCTCTCCCTCCTAACCCCATTCTCCTGCCTTCTCCCCATAACCCCTGATGCCGGTTCTAATCACACTTTCACTACTGTCTCCTTGTATTTTCTTGATTCCTTCTTTGAAAGACAATGCAGCTCTCTCCACTAGCATTTATTCACAAAATGCTGGAGTAACTCAGCAGGTCAGGCAGCATCTCAGGAGAGAAGGAATGGGTGACGTTTTGGGTCGAGACCCTTCTTCAGACTGATGTCACATCAGTCTGAAGAAGGGTCTCGACCCGAAACGTCACCCATCCCTTCTCTCCTGAGATGCTGCCTGACCTGCTGAGTTACTCCAGCATTTTGTGAATAAATACCTTCGATTTGTACCAGCATCTGCAGTTATTTTCTTACACTCTCTCCACTAGCCCATCAGAGGATGGATGAAATTGGACAATTGCATGTCATTTATGCCATTTTGTTTCAAGAAATTCTCAACCTCCGCATGTGTGGAGCAACGTTGTCAGATATTAACACCCGAGGCAAACCATGAACACTGAAACGTTGCCTAACCTGCTCAATTGTCGCACTTGTTGAAGTATTCTTTGGATACAAGCCCATCCACACTGAATGAGCATCAGTTATCAACTGAGTAAACATAATCAGTAGGGAATCTGCACCACAGCTACTCAGGGTCACTCCTGAGGAAATGAGGAAGAGAGGCAGATATATTTCTGTTTTCTGGATGGTTGGTGCAATTCTGTAGACTCTATTCAGGTCAACCCCGTTATCATTGTGATTCCCGGATGCGTCAAATATAGTTGCTCCAGGAGTAGTGCCCGGCCTTGTGGGAGAACAGCTACTTCGCCCACAGTTGGTGCATCGTCCTGCACAGCTCAAAGATGTGGGAGTGATGGTCACCAACTGTGCTTCACTCACTGTAGGCCACCTCTTCAGGACGCACTCCTGGACTGGAGCAGGTACAGGGGCTTTCACTGTCCACATTTCATCCAGATGATCCATAATCAACACCTCGTCCTGAGCAGTCACCCACCTCCAGCACCGGGAGATGGCTGAAAGCATTTGCCTTCCCCGGTGTTTGCCAATGTTGAAAGCAACAGTGTATTCACGTGCTCTCCATATGCTCTCAAGGTCAAAAGTTATCACCGCACACATGGGGAAGCAAAGGGTCAGGAGTTTGTGATCTGTTTAAACAGACATCTATAAATGTACTCATGGAATGGCTGCATTTCAAACATGATGGCTGAACCTTCTTCACCCACCATGTAGTACTTGTTCTCTGCTGCTGTCAATTATCAGGTGATAGGAGCAGAATTAGACCATTCGGCCCATCAAGTCTACTCTGCCATTCAATCATGGCTGATCTATCTCTCCCTCCTAACCCCATTCTCCTGCCTTCTCTCCATAACCCCTGACACCTGTACTAATCAAGAAGCTATCTATCTCCGCCTTAAAAATATCCATCGACGACCTCCACAGCCTTCTGTGGCAACGAATTCCACAGATTCACCACCCTCTGACCAAAGAAATTCTTCCTCATCTCCATTCAAAAGGAACGTCTTTTAATTCTGAGGCTATGACCTCTAGTCCTAGACACTCCCACTAGTGGAAACATCCTCTCCACATCCACTCTATCCAAGCCTTTCACTATTTTCTTGTCATAAGCACCTACATGGGTTCTCAATCGTCTTCCACCCAATGGGCCAATACATCATCAATACTGTATGGTGATGTGTCAGAAGCTAAGATTAACTCTCTGTCTCCACTTTCAAGTAAAGTCCTCCCCCATCCATCCATCTCCCAACCCCCACCTCTACCCCCCTTCCCTCATGCCCCACCCTGGTGCGCATACATTTCTCACACAATCGCCCCCCCCCCACCTCTCCCCTCCCTTCCACATCCCCTCGTTCCCTTCCACCTATATCCCTTCCTCTGGCTTCACATTTCAATCCTCTCTCTCCTTATCTCACATCCCTTTGTCTACTTTTTATCTCTAGCCTTTGTCCACCCATCAAGATCTAGAATCTCCCTCATCTGTATCCCCTATCACTTGTGTAGGAAGAAACTGCAGATGCTGATTAAAAACCGAAAAAGGGTCTTGACCAGAAATGCCACCTATTCCTTTTCTCCATTGATGCTGTCTGACCCGCTAAGTAACGCCAGCTTTTTGTGTCTATCCACCTATCACTTGCCAGGCTTTGTCCCGCCCCCACCTCTTCGCAGCTTTCTCACCACTATTACAGTTAGTCTGAGGAAGGATCTCGACCCGAAACGTCACCCATCCAGATCGCGCAGAGTCGATGCCTGACCCACTGGTTTACTCCAGCAATTATGCATGTTTTTTAATAAAACCCCATCTGCAGTTCCTTGTGTCGACACTTAGCTCTCCGCCTGTTGAAGGGAGGACTGTAACGAGATATGAGCACGTTTCGAGGATTTGGATCCACAATGGAGGAAGAACGCTCAACTGGAATAAAATGTATTTAAAAATATATTTATCAAAACAGTGAAACTGCAACAAGTCTACAACTTAACAATAAAGGAACAGAGACTCACACATCCTTCAACACCAAAAGCTTGTTTGCAAATACTTGTTGGGAACTCTTTCTTACAACAGCTGTAACTTAGAGTCTGTGGGTCCTGCCATTGTTCTGGAAACATGGCCAGAGGTGAATGAAGTCCATTGAGCTCGCTAACACCCTGCATTTACATAATCAATAATCCCGTGTTTCTAGCCGCATCCACAAACGACAGTTGACAATGTTTATGGAACTAGCTGTTCTTCTCAGTGTAGAAAACAAGGGTCATTTGTTACACCAGGCACAGAACTGCTCTCGAATGTCTGCAAAAAAGAAACGTCTATCTTATATCTTTGCTAAATGTCCTTGCCCCATGCTTTACTGGTTCTTCCAAGCACCTCATTATTGTTCTAAATGAGCCCGCTTGCTCGGCATATGGTGCTGTAACAGAAAACTCCATCTTAGCTGAAGTCTATTTAACCCTGTGACACCGCCCCCTTGTTTGGGTGCTGCTCGGATCCCTATCATTGGCTGACAGATCAGGAGAGGCCAATCCTCAGCATCATTGCCAACAGTTGGGTCCAATTAGCTGATATTGGTTTGGCCTCTTGAACCTCGTCAGCCTAGTCCTTATAAAACCCAGGCACGAAGAGCTAGAGGAAGAGGAGAAGGAGAGGAGGAGGAGGAAGAGGAGGAGGAGGAGGAGGAGGAAGAGGAGGAGGAGGAGGAGGAAGAGGAGGAGGAGGAAGAGGAGGAGGAGGAGGAGGAGGAGGAGGAGGAGGAGGAAGAGGAAGAGGAGGAGGAGGAGGAGGAAGAGGAGGAGGAAGAGGAGGAGGAGGAAGAGGAGGAGGAGGAGGAGGAAGTGGAGGAGGAAGAGAAGGCGGAGGAGGAAGAGAAGGAGGAGGAGGAAGAGGAGGAGGAAGAGCTAGAGGAAGAGGAGGGTCTCCCTGCTGGCTGTGTTCCCCAGTTGCAGGTTTGAGGGAGACTGGGACAAACCTGAGAACACCAGTGCCACTGTGTGGTCAAGGCAGGGCTGCCAGGAAGAAGCCCTAGACAGCCAGGTACTGCTAAGACTGAGTGGCTGGGGCAAGCCTGAGATGCTAGTACCTCGTCCTTCCCATGGACAACAAGGGACTGCGCCCACACACAGAGGCAACAACTGAGCTGCCAGGATAAGCCGCACACCACCAGCGCTGCCTGTTCAAGCCACAAAGGTGAGCTGATCATCCCGGCAGCCTCCTCTCGAGGCAAGGGTGAACTGCAGGGACAAGCCAGCGTTCACCAATCCTCCTCCTTCAAAAGCAGGACTGAGCTGCCGGGCCAAGCTTGAGATCGCCACCCCTCCTCCTTCAAAAGCAGGACTGAGCTGCCGGGCCAAGCCTGAGATCGCCACTTCTCCTCCTTCAAAAGCAGGACTGAGCTGCCGGGCCAAGCCTGCGATCGCCACGCCTCGTCCTTCAAAACCAGGACTGAGCTGCCGGGCCAAGCCTGAGATCGCCACCCCTCCTCCTTCAAAACCAGGACTGAGCTGCCGGGCCAAGCCTGAGATCGCCACCCCTCCTCCTTCAAAAGCAGGACTGAGCTGCCGGGCCAAGCCTGAGATCGCCACGCCTCCTCCTTCAAAACCAGGACTGAGCTGCCGGGACAAGCCTGCGATCGCCAGCATCACCACACATTCACCCTGACGATGAGGGGCAGCGATCCCATGTGTTTCTGGACTTTGTCTCTGCAAATAAAACATGTGGTGTGAGTTCACCCCACTGCGAGTGTCGGCATGGTCATCGCCGGTGCCACAACCCTTGCATTACAAGGACCAACACATCCGTGGAGTGCAACAGGGCTCTGCCATGCATAAAGCATGCCCTTGAAAGTCACGACGTCGTCAGCGGGCCGGTCAGCATCCCAGGAGAACATGGATAGGGGACGTTTTTGGTCCGGACCTTTCTTTAGACTGATTGCAGGAGTGGAGGGCAGGACAAAGCATGGCAGGTCATAGGGTGAACCTAATCACCTATGATCCAGGTCATAGGGTGAACCTAATCACCTATGATCCAGGTCATAGGGTGAACCTAAATGCAGCATTTTGCTTTCTTTCACAAATATTGATGTACTGCGTCTTGTTGGATTTGACAAGAGTTAGAATTGAATAATAATTCAGCATTCCCAATTCTACTTCAAATTGGAGCAGGACCATTGTAAATGGCTTTAACAGTCCCTCAAACTTGGTGCAACTCTTTAGCATCCACTCAGTGTCCCAAGTAGTGTACTTCATTCACCAGGCATGTGTACCGTTTTTTCTTTAAACACAGACCAGCCTTTCCCTGAATGCTCTACACTTTTCCCAGATTGTGTGGGTTGGTCTCAGTGTTTTTGTAACCACATCTCACCCATGTTTACAGTGACCCTTGCAAGGCCCTGTAGCAATCACCCCATAGTTCTCTGGAAGGCATTAGGCACAGATGAAACTCTGAAAAGGAAAGGGTTACATACAAACAAGCTCTTGTGTGTGTGTTGACAGTCAAAACTATTTTAGGCCGGCTCTCTTACACTATCTCTTGATATACATGTCCTTCCAGAAGCTAGCGTGCAATCCGATTGTCCAATGTCTCGGTGCAGCTTTGGAATTTGTCTCTGGAACTGTTGCACTGTAAAGCTGAGAATTAAACTCTGCACTCTGTATCTTTCCCTTTGCTCTACCTATTGCACTTGAGTTTGGCTTGATTGTATTTATGTGTCGTAGTATCTGATTTTGATTAAATAGCATGTAAAACAAAGCTTTTCATTGTACCTCGGTACACGTGACAATAATAATAAGCCTTAAATCCGACCAGGAACGGGTAGCAAAACTGGGAATGGGATGCTGCTTCAGGGATGAGACTCCATTAACATTCACCTTCCAGTGGCTACAAATCCTGTTGTATGGCTTTGGTCTCCAGTGCAGACCATTCACCTTACTTACTCTCTCCCTTGTCTATACGAGAAGTGCTCTTACATGGAACAGTCTGCTGTCCTGCCAGGGCCTGCATGTTGTTTTGTACCGAGTCCATTGCACAACCAGTGACTTCATCAACGTCAGACTCACCTCTGTCAACAAAAGGCCTCTGACCCAGCTCACTTCTGAACCCAAGCACTAACTTGTCTCTTGTTGCCATAAATGCAGATCTCGCTTTGGCTGCATTCTTAGCCATTTTATTGTTAGGCTTTCTAGATCATTAATCAAATCAACTGAGTTCCCTTTTGAAAGGATGACAGCCAGATACAATCAAACCAAGTCAAGTCAAGTCAAGTTTATTTGTCACATACACATACACGATGTGCAGTGAAATGTAAGTGGCAATGCCTGTGGATTGTACTTTCAGACACAAGGTGTCTGAATACTCTAATGCTAGACATTGGTTCATAGAAACATAGAAACATAGAAAATTGGTGCAGGAGGAGGCCATTTGGCCCTTCGAGCCAGCACAGCCATTCATTGTGATCATGGCTGATCATCCCCAATCAATAACCCGTGCCTGCCTTCTCCCCATATCCATTGATTCCACTAGCCCCTAGAGCTCTAACTAACTCTCTCTTAAATCCATCCAGTGATTTGGCTTCCACTGCCCTCTGTGGCAGAGAATTCCACAAATTCACAACTCTGGGTGAAAATGTTTTTTCTCACCTCAGTTTTAAATGGCCTCCCCTTTATTCTATGACTGTGGCCCCCGGTTCTGGACTCGCCCAACATTGGGAACATTTTTCCTGCAATTAGCTTGTCCAGTCCTTTTATAATTTTATATGTTTCTATAAGATCCCCTCTCATCCTTCTAAACTCCAGTGAATACAAGCCTAGTCTTTTCAATCTTTCCTCATATGTCAGTCCCGCCATCCCAGGGATCAATCTCGTGAACCAATGCTGCACTGCCTCAATTACAAGGATGTCCTTCCTCAAATTAGGGGACCAAAACTGTACACAATACCCCAGATGTGGTCTTACCAGGGCCCTATACAACTGTAGAAGAACCTCTTTACTCCTATACTGAAATCCTCTTGTTATAAAGGCCAACATTCCACAGCTTTCTTCACTGCCTGCTGTACCTGCACGCCAAGTTTCAGTGACTGGTGTACAAGGACAGCCAGGTCTCGCTGCACCTCCCCCTTACCTAACCTAACTCCATTGAGAAAATAATCTGCCTCCTTGTTTCTGCTGCCAAAGTGGATAACTTCACATTTATCTATATTATACTGCATCTGCCACGCATCTGCCCACTCATTCAACCTGTCCAGGTCACCCTGCAACCTCCTAACATCCTCTTCACAGTTTACACTGCCACCCAGCTTTCTGTCATCCGCAAACTTGCTAGTGTTGCTTCTAATTCCCTCTTCCAAATCATTAATATATATGGTAAACAGTTGCGGCCCCAACACCGAGCCACTCCACTCGCCACTGCCTGCCAATGCAAAGTTACACAACTTTGTTTACCTGGCTTCAGATTAAAGTGATTCATTAATCCACCATCCTTATTTTATTTTAAATTACTGTGTTTCCCCAGGCTCTACAGATTTGTCATTAAATTATATACAGCATTCCCCCAGCAATTACTAGAGCAGGCACCTGCTAGCAATAGTAATGTTATTTCAAGGAAAGAACTGAAAATATTGCAGCCCTACTCCCGTGTCCGTGTTTGAGAGTCAACTGTTGCAACTGACCCGAATGTTCTGGGCATTTTCCTTATTATTTTAAGTCAAACCCAGTCAGGAACTTCACTGAGGAGTGTTATTGAGCAGAGGGCTCTAAGCATACAGGTACATAGTTCCCTGACAGTGGAGTCACCGATAGATAGGGTGGTAAAGATTGTTTTTGGTACATTGACCTTCATCAGTCAGAGCATTGAGTACAGAAGTTGTGACATTGGGTTACAGTTGGATAAGATGTTGGTGAGGCCAGTACTCGACCAAGTGGACCCGTTGGGGCCAAACCTCTCATGCATTGGTACAGCACCCTCTTCTCCCCCACTCTCCCCCTCCCTTCCCCCCCACCCCTCTCCCTCCCTCCTCTCCCTCCCTCCTCCCCCTCCCTCCTCCCCCTCCCTCCTCCACCCTCCCTCCCCCTCCTCCCCTCCCCCTCCCCCCTTCCCCTCCCCTCTACATCCCCTTCAACCCTCCTTATCCTCCCTCTTCTCCCTCCCTCCCTCCCCCCCCCTCCACCTCCCTCACCCGCTCCCTCCCTCTCCCTCCTCCCTAGGAAATAGATTTAAACTTTAAAATGTGAATAACTTAAAAAATATAACACCGATTTCAATTAAACTTCTTCCATGAACACCAAAGGGACAACGGTGTGTAAGGTGGGCCTAAAGTTGTTGCTCAGGAACAAACAAACAAACAAACAAATGAGAGTTTTAGTATATAAATGTTCAGCTTTGGTCACCTGCTATAGGAATGGTGTAACTAAACTGGAAAGTGTGCCAAGAAGATTTACGAAGCTTTTGCCAGAACTCAAGGGCCTGGACAAATTCAGAGTTCATTCCTTGGAGCGTAGAAGGCTGAGTGATGCTCCTATAATGTTGTATAAAATCATGAGGGGAATAGATAGGGTGAAGGTACTGGGTCTTTTGCCAGGATAGGAGAATCCAGAAGTAGAAGACATGGATTTAAAGTGACAGGGGAAAGATTTAATCGTAACCCAAGGTACAATTTCTTCACTCAGTGGGTGGTGGGTATATGGAACAAACTGCCTGAGGAGGTAGTTGAGATAGATACTCCAACAGCATTTAAAATAGACTTGGACAGGTTCATGGGTAGGAAAGATGTAGAGGGATATAGGCCAAAAGCAGGCGATGGGACTAGCATATATGGGGCATCTTGTTGGCATGGATGAGTTGGGCCGTTAGGCCTGTTACAGTGCTGTCTGACTATAATTCAATGCAAAGAGTTTTGCTTTGGTCCCATCAGCCTGAGTAAATTGTTTTGCTCCACCAATATGTGATACCAAGAAAGTTGAAGGCTAAGTTTCGCCCTTTAAGGAGATTATTTATTTATTTACAAACCTCCCGAATGTGCTCGTCTGTACATTCAGCAACCCTTACAGACAGCAACCAAAATGATCTGCCAAATAATAACTCATGATAAGCCCCTAAAAGCACTTTTGACCCCCTGCTGCCTTGGAGAAGAACAGCTAACAACTGTACCCGTGTTACGACATACATTATGTACGCTACTGGAGACTAAAATGGCATTTGATGCTTGTAGAATGGTTACTAGTATATAATGGCCATTGACATGGTGCGCCAATTGCTTGAAAGAGTTTATTTGGACGTGTGGTGTATTTACCATTTTGAGTTTGTAATCTCCACACAGACGAATGGTATGGTCCTTTTTTTCAACCGGAACAACGGGTGCTGCCCATTCACTATGTTTGACTGGAGTAATTATGTTGGCCTTTTCCAGTCGGTCCAATTCAGCCTCCACTCGTGCTTTCATGGCAAATGGCAGTGGGCGGCTTTTGCAAAACTTTGGGCGGGCCCCTGGTTCCACCAGAATTGTTGCTTTGACATCACGCAGAGTGCCAAGTTCATCTTTAAACACTTCAGCGTGTAACTCCAGTACATCCTGTATTGATGTCAGGTGAGGCATCTCCTTAATATGCTTTATGTCTTCCTGATAAGACTTGTCACTGGCAAGTTTAATTTCTTTCCAGTTTAAGGTGAGCTTTTTTAACCAGTTCCTTCCACACAAAGCTGGTCCTGCTCCCTTTACCACAATCATTGGTAGCTGCTCACTCTGACTCTCATATTTGACAGTGGCTTCAAACTGTCCCAACACAGGAATAACCTCCCCTGTGTATGTCTTCAGTGTGACTTCAGCAAGCCCTAGTGGTTGCTTTAAAAAGGTGGTCTGGAACAACTCCTCTGAGATAATGCTCACGGCAGCTCCGGTGTCAATTTCTAGTTTGACTTCTTTGCCATTAACCACAAAACATGCCCGGTATGCTTGTTTACAGTTGTTGCCATTTACTAATGAAAACATTGGCAACACTATTTCCTCTGCCTCCACATACTTTGTGTTTTTATCAGTCTGTCGTTTATATCTGCTCTGTGTCGGTGCTGCCGCCACTTTTCCTCTGCATGCCCTTTTAATATGCCCGGTTTTACCACAGTTGTAACACTTTGCATCTTTAAAGCGACACACCTGTGGGCTGTGATTTTTGCCGTTACATCTATGGCAGTTCCTCCCCGTTTGCTTAACCGTGTGCGCATCCACTTTATGCACTTGGTTCGGACGTACCTCGTGTCCCCGCAGCTGCTGCGTGTCTCTCTCCGCAGTCTCCATGCTGAGGGCGATTTCAAATGCCCGTGCAAAAGTCAGGTTGGACTCCGACAACAGCCGTCGCTGGCTTGCCTCATTACAAATCCCACTGACAAAACGGTCCCGAAGCGTCTCGTTCAACGTCGCTCCAAACTCACAGTTAACTGCACACTGTTTCAGCTCCGCAACGTAACTGGTCACAGATTCATCCGCCCGCTGGTTGCATCGGTTAAAGCGGAATCTCTCCGCAATAAGCAACGGCTTGGGTTCAAAATGAGTCTTTAAAATGTTCACAATGTCATCGTAGGACTTATCTTTTGGCTTCAGCGGCTGCACCAGGTTCCTTAACAGACCATATGTAGATGCTCCCATCACACTTAACAGAGTAGCTACTTGCTTCTCCACTGCAATGTCGTTAGCCTCAAAAAACTGCTCTAAACGTTCCACATACGCCGACCAAGACTCTGTCTTCGGGGCGAACTCCCCTATGGAACCTATGATAGGCATTTTCTGCTTGTTTTATCCTTGTCGCCAACTTTAACTGTGGTGTATTATGATAAGAATCGACGAGTGAGACAGGTTAGCATACAACATATGGCTGCTTTACTTCAACACCACCAGAGAGTGTAATCAGGTATCCCACAATGCTTTATACCCGGAACTACGGCAAGGCTCAGCTGCCAAAACACAAAACTCAAAATGGTAAATACACCACAGGACGGAAGGTGGACCTTTGCGGTGCGGAGTGGCTCTCAGAAATGGGAACTTAATGACCCCTTATTCAGACTGTGGCACAGCTGGAATTGGGTTTGGTATTGGTTTATTATTGCCACGTGCACTGAGTTTAAGTGAAAAACCTTGTTGGCGTGCTATCCAGTAAAATCATTCTACACATGAGTACAGTCAAGTACAACATAATGCAAAGGGAAAAAAACAGACGGTGGAATATATTATTACAGTGTTACAGTGCTGCAGTTACAGATCAAAGTGCAGATTTTAACAAAGTACAAAGGCCGCGATGAGGTGGCTATGGAGCGTGCAGAACTGGGAGGTGGAGAAAGGGGCCATTCCCACAGAAGGAGGACATGTCCTCCAAGGTCCATCCAAAACTAACTCTGCATCCACTCTTGTCTATGCCTCAGTAGGATGTCCTCACTGCTCCAGCCACAGCTATGGGTGGACATTGCCCCTGACAACGTGACAAGGAGCTGGTTGCCTCAAGCTCTCAATAGTCAATAGTCAATAGTCAAGTTTATTTGTCACATACACATAAATGTGCAGTGAAATGAAAGATTACCACCAGTCCAACAATAAGAGCAATAAAAATAAGCAATAACACACACAATCATAAACATCCATCACAGTGAGTCTCCTCCAGTCACCTCCTCACTGTGATGGAAGGCCAGAATGTCTTTTCTCTTCCCTGCCGTCTTCTCCCGCGGTCAGGCTGTTGAAGTTGCCACGTTCCAGGACGCGCCGGATGGTGAAAGGTCCGCGGCGGGCCGACCCAAGCGGGTGAAGACGCTGCCGCTGCCGGAGCTCCCGATGTCGGCCCCCACCCAGGGGGCTGCGAGCTTCCGACGTCCACGCGGCCAGAGCCTCCACTGGCGAGTCCCAGGTGGAGGCCGCCAGCTCCAGGTGTTTGGCCGATGGTAGGCCGCAGCGGGAACGGAGACACGACCCAGAAACAAAAGGTCGCGTCTCCGCTGGAAGAAGAAACAATTTTACATTTACAGTTCCCGTTCCCCCCCCATAGTACACAACCCCCAAAAACTATAGAGACCTTGGTATCAAAATCCCAATTTGCCATGAAAAAAAGTCAGCCAAGATAGATGAATACAATTCCTTGCAAGAGGGAATCAAGGAAATTGGTCTTCTGCAATTGTTTACTTCTAAGTCGTTATCAGATGTTTCCAGCTGTTATCTGGTAACAGAATAATCCTATCACCAAGTAGAGAGGGGTCCTGACCTACCACCTACCTCATTGGAGACCTTCAGACTATCTTTAATCGGACTCTACTGGACTCTATCTTGCACTAAACATCATTCCCTTTATCCTGTATGTGTACACAGTGGACGGCTTGATTGTAATCGTGTATAGCCTTTTCACTGACTGGATAGCACGCAATAAAAAAGCTTTTCACTCTGACAATAATGAACTAAACTAAACTAAATCAATGATAGTTTGATGGTGTCACACACCAGTCTAGAGCATCCTGGATCTGGTTGATGTGTCTCCATGCACCATTCATCATGCTAATTGTTGCCTGTATCTACCATGGAAGATTTGCTCGTTTGTAGTTTGCTTTACTTTCAGGATTTAACATGAAATAAATCACGATAAGTAAAACATGAATAATCCGACATGTTCGGAAAACCTGATGGTTTGGTATCTGGCTCGCTCATTAGTCCGGAATGTGAACTTGATTATCATATCATATATATCTACAGCCGGAAACAGGCCTTTTCGGCCCTCCAAGTCCGTGCCGCCCAGTGATCCCCGTACATTAACACTATCCTACACCCACTAGGGACAATTTTTACATTTACCCAGCCAATTAACCTACATACCTGTACGTCTTTGGAGTGTGGGAGGAAACCGAAGATCTCGGAGAAAACCCACGCAGGTCACGGGGAGAACGTACAAACTCCTTACAGTGCAGCACCCGTAGTCAGGATCGAACCTGAGTCTCCGGCGCTGCATTCGCTGTAAAGCAGCAACTCTACCGCTGCGCTACCGTGCCGCCCTTTGAGCCTGTTTATGTGGTACAGGTACCACAAGATGGTAGTCAGAAGATGTTGGGAATAAAACAAATCCAAATATTGGATGGAGGGACAAATGTGGACCTTTCTTCGAGGATTAGAATGATTTCATGCTTAATGGATGCATACATAATGTAAATCTAGATCATAGATCTGATGCTACGATCAGGCAAATGCCTCCGCTGTCACGCTGTGAAAACGGAGAGGATGAGACGGAGTTTCTTCCCACAGGCCATCAGGACTGTCAACTTTTATAACTCCAGAGACTAAATTTTTGTCTACACTATAGTAACTTATTAACTTTATTTATATGCTGTAACTGTAATTCTTTTTTGTGCACAACCCGCAGGCATTGCCACTTTCATTTCACTGCACATCGTGTATGTGTATGTGACAAATAAACTTGACTTGACTTGACTTGACTTGACTATATAATATGATTCCAAGACAAAATTCCCAGGGATGGAATAAACATGCAAAGTGATGCTCAATCATGTTCCTAAGATAGACACAGAATGCTGGAGTAACTCAGTGGGGCAGGCAGCATCTCAGCAACTTCTTCAGTCTGAAGAATGGTCTCGACTCGAAAAGTCACCCATTCCTTCTCTCCAGAGATGCTGCATATCCCACTGAGTTCCTCCAGCATTTTCTGTCTATCTTTGGTGTAAACCAGAACCTGCAGATCCTTCCTACTCAACCATGTTCCTGATTTTTACAAAGTTCTGCACATCACATACTGATAAATGAAGGTCTCCCCAGTGTATGCATCATATGCTGGAGGATGTTGGGAATAATTAGATAGACCTGAAATATGTTTACGGGATATTCATTGGGAGTAAGGCAGTTTATAGCATTATTAGACAGGAGCTAGGGAGAGTAAATTGGGAGCAACTATTACTGGGTAAGACCAATTCAGACACGTGGGAGATGTTTAAAGATCAACATCCGAATTCACGACTGTCCTGTTCCAGTAAGGAGGAGGGTTAAAGATGGCAAAGTAGTGAAATGTTGGATGACCAAAGAGTTGGTCAATTTTGGTCAAAATAACAAGGAAGAAAATATAATGTTTAGAAAGACAAAATCAGACAGAGCCTTTGAGGAATATTAACCAAGCAAGAAAGAACTCAATGTGTAGGAAGGAACTGCAGATACTGATTTACGTCGAAGATGGGCACAAAATGCAGGAGTAACTCAGTGGAACAGGCAGCATCTCTGGAGGGAAGGAATGTTTCAGGTCAAGACCCCTCTGCATGCCCCATCAGACTCTTCTGAAGAAGGGTCTCGACCTGAAATGTCACACATTCCTTCTCTCCAGAGATACTGCCTGTCACACTGAGTTAAGAAAGAACTCAAGTAGGGTATTGCTAAGACTAAAAGGGGCCATGAAATTAGTTTGACAAGTTGGAGTAAAGAAAATCGGAAGGCTTTTTATAAGTACATCTAAAACAAGGTAACTGGAGAGAAGGTAGGACCACTTAATGATAAATGGGGGAGTTGATGCTTGGAATCAGAGAATGTTGGCGAGGTAAGAAAATTAGTATGAAATTAGTACTTTGAATCTGTATTCACCAAGGAGAAGGACATAGAGGATAATAAAATTAGTGTGGGGTTTCTTAATATGTTACAGCAGTTTGAGATCAAGAAGCAGGAGGGTACAGCTTTAAGAGGAGAGGGGTGAAGTTTAAAAGAGATCCACTGGATGCATTTTTACACAGAGTGGTCGCCATTGCATACAGCACATAATCCTCCGACATTTTCGCCACCTCCAATGGGATCTCACCACTAGTCACATCTTCCCATCTCCACCACTTTCCCCTTTCCACTTTCTGCTGAAACTGCTCCATCTACAACTCCCTGGTTAACTCACCCCTTCCCTCCCAAACCACCCCCTCCCCAGGTACCTTCCCCTGCAACTGCAGGAGATGCAACACCTGTCCCTATACCTCCTCCCTCAAATCTGTCCAAGGACCCCTTCAGTCCTTCTCGGTGAGGCAGATGACCACTTGCACCTTCTCCAATCTCATCTACTGTACCTGCTGTTCCAGGTGCGGTCTCTTATATATTGGCGAGACCAAGTGTAGACTGGTCAATCGATTCGCTGAACACATTCGCTCAGTCCGCCTTGGCCTCCATTATCTCCCGTGTGCCAAACACTTTAACACCCATTCACGTACTGACCTTTCTGTCCCGGGCCTCCTCCACTGTCAGAGTAAGACCAAACGCAAATTGGAGGAACAGCACATCATATTTCACTTGGGCAGCTTACAACCCAACGGTATCAATATTGCAATATTGATTTCTCTAACTTCAAGTAATCTTTGCATTCCCTCTGTCCCTCCCCCTCTGAAAGTGTAGATGTGCAGATCCCCATAGAGTCAAAGAGTCATACCAAGTAGAAACAGGCCCAACCTGCCCACACGGACCAACATGTCCTATCTACAAAAGTCCTACCTGCCTGTGTTTGGCCCATGCCCCTCCAAACCTGCCCTATCCATGGATCTGTTCAAATGTTTCCTAAACGTTGAGAGAGCACCTGGCTCAACTACCTCCTCCGGCAGCTGGTTCCATACACCCACCAACCTTTGTGTGAAAAGATTACCCCTCAGATTCATATTGCTGGGTGTGGGGTGCCAGGTGCCGGGTGCTGGGTGCTGGGTGCCGGGTGCTGGGTGCCGGGTGCTGGGTATGGGGTGCTGGGTGCTGGGTGCCGGGTGCCGGGTGCTGGGTGCTGGGTGCTGGGTGCCGGGTGCCGGGTGCTGGGTGCTGGGTGCCGGGTGCCGGGTGCTGGGTGCTGGGTGCTGGGTGCCGGGTGCCGGGTGCCGGGTGCTGGGTGCTGGGTGCCGGGTGCTGGGTGCCGGGTGTGGGGTGCCGGGTGCCGGGTGCCGGGTGCTGGGTGCTGGGTGCTGGTGCTGGGTGCTGGGTGCCGGGTGCTGGGTGCTGGGTGCCGGGTGCTGGGTGCCGGGTGCTGGGTGTGGGGTGCTGGGTGCTGGGTGCTGGGTGCTGGGTGCCGGGTGCCGGGTGCTGGGTGCTGGGTGCCGAGTGCTAGCTGTGGGGTGCTGGGTGCCGGGTGCTGGGTGTGGGGTGCCGGGTGCCGGGTGCTGGGTGCTGGGTGCCGGGTGCCGGGTGCTGGGTGCCGGGTGCTGGGTGCTGGGTGCCGGGTGCTGGGTGCCGGGTGCTGGGTGCCGGGTGCCGGGTGCTAGCTGTGGGGTGCCGGGTGCTGGGTGCTGGGTGCTGGGTGCTGGGTGCTGGGTGCTGGGTGCTGGGTGCTGGGTGTGGGGTGCTGGGTGCTGGGTGCTGGGTGCTGGGTGTGGGGTGCTGGGTGCTGGGTGTGGGGTGTCGGGTGCCGGGTGCTGGGTGCCGGGTGCCGGGTGCCGGGTGCTGGCAGTGGGGTGTTGCATGAAGTAGCAGTTTGTATTGTGGGATGCTCTACCAGAGGCCACTCACTTGCCCGTGACCGTGTGGCAGTATTTACGCGGTGTACATGCGAGCACGGGTTCAAGGACGTGACCGCAAGAATTATAACCTTCTCACCGACTCCTGGGTGCTGGGTGCTGGGTGCCGGGTGCTGGGTGTGGGGTGCCGTGTGTCGGGTGCTGGGTGCTGGGTGCCGGGTGCTGGGTGCTGGGTGCTGGGTGTGGGGTGCTGGGTGCTGGGTGCCGGGTGCCGGGTGCCGGGTGCCGGGTGTGGGGGTGCCAGGTGCCAGGTGCCGGGTGTGGGTGCTGGGTGCTGGTGCTGGGTGCCGGGTGCTGGTGCTGGGTGCTGGGTGTGGGGTGCCGGGTGCCGGGTGCTGGGTGCTGGGTGCCAGGTGTTGGGTGCCGGGTGTGGGGTGCTGGGTGCTGGGTGCTGGGTGCTGGGTCCTGGGTGCTGGGTGCTGGGTGCTGGGTGCCGGGTGCTGGGTGCTGGGTGCCGGGTGCTAGCTGTGGGGTGCTGGGTGCTGGGTGCTGGGTGTGGGGTGCTGGGTGCTGGGTGCTGGGTGTGGGGTGCCGGGTGCCGGGTGCCGGGTGCAGGGTGCTGGGTGCCGGGTGCCGGGTGCCGGGTGCCGGGTGCCGGGTGCCGGGTGCCGGGTGCCGGGTGCCGGGTGCAGGGTGCTGGGTGCTGGGTGCCGGGTGCTGGGTGCCGGGTGCCGGGTGCTGGGTGCCGGGTGCCGGGTGCTGGGTGCTGGGTGCCGGGTGCCGGGTGCCGGGTGCCGGGTGCAGGGTGCTGGGTGCTGGGTGCCGGGTGCTGGGTGCCGGGTGACGGGTGCTGGGTGCCGGGTGCCGGGTGCTGGTGCTGGGTGCTGGGTGCTGGGTGCTGGGTGCACACACGAGGGGCTAGAGGTCTACGATGGGGGTGTCTGGCTGGGCGGTTCGTGAGATGGCGCGCTCCTTTACCCCCTATTGCAGGACCTCCGGTTGCTCCCAGTCCCATTCTGGATGCTCCCCATCCTCGCTTTGAGCCTTCACCGCCCAGAGGTTTCCAGGAGTCGGTGAGAAGGTTATAATTCTTGCGGTCACGTCCTTGAACCCGTGCTCGCATGTACACCGCGTAAATACTGCCACACGGTCACGGGCAAGTGAGTGGCCTCTGGTAGAGTATCCCACAATACAAACTGCTACTTCATGCACCACCCCACTGCCAGCACCCGGCACCCGGCACACTGCACCCAGCACCCGGCACCCGGCACCCCACACCCAGCACCCAGCACCCCACACCCAGCACCCAGCACCCAGCACCCAGCACCCCACACCCAGCACCCAGCACCCAGCACCCAGCACCCAGCACCCAGCACCCAGCACCCAGCACCCAGCACCCAGCACCCAGCACCCGGCACCCCACAGCTAGCACCCGGCACCCGGCACCCGGCACCCAGCACCCAGCACCCGGCACCCGGCACCCAGCACCCAGCACCCAGCACCCAGCACCCCACACCCAGCACCCGGCACCCAGCACCCGGCACCCAGCACCCAGCACCCGGCACCTGGCACCCCACACCCAGCACTCAGCACCCAGCACCCAGCACCAGCACCCAGCACCCAGCACCCGGCACCCGGCACCCCACACCCGGCACCCAGCACCCGGCACCCAGCACCCAGCACCCGGCACCCGGCACCCGGCACCCAGCACCCAGCACCCGGCACCCGGCACCCAGCACCCAGCACCCGGCACCCGGCACCCGGCACCCAGCACCCGGCACCCAGCACCCAGCACCCAGCACCCGGCACCCAGCACCCAGCACCCAGCACCCAGCACCTGGCACCCCACACCCAGCACCCAG
Source organism: Rhinoraja longicauda (assembly GCF_053455715.1). Lineage (NCBI taxonomy): Eukaryota > Metazoa > Chordata > Chondrichthyes > Rajiformes > Arhynchobatidae > Rhinoraja > Rhinoraja longicauda. The sequence goes on along the minus strand of NC_135970.1, from coordinate 8,956,834 downwards.
CACCCCACACCCAGCACCCAGCACCCAGCACCCGGCACCCCACACCCAGCACCCGGCACCCGGCACCCGGCACCCAGCACCCGGCACCCCACACCCAGCACCCGGCACCCCACACCCAGCACCCCGCACCCCACACCCAGCACCCGGCACCCCACACCCAGCACCCGGCACCCAGCACCCGGCACCCCACACCCAGCACCCAGCACCCGGCACCCCACACACCCAGCACCCAGCACCCAGCACCAGGCACCCGGCACCCAGCACCCAGCACCCGGCACCCGGCACCCGGCACCCAGCACCCGGCACCCAGCACCCGGCACCAAGCACCCAGCACCCGGCACCCGGCACCCGGCACCCAGCACCCGGCACCCAGCACCCGGCACCCGGCAACCAGCACCCGGCACCCGGCACCCGGCACCCAGCACCCGGCATCCGGCACCCAGCACCCGGCACCCAGCACCAAGCACCCAGCACCCGGCACCCCACACCCAGCACCCAGCACCCCACACCCAGCACCCAGCACCCAGCACCCAGCACCCGGCACCCGGCACCCCACACCCAGCACCCGGCACCCAGCACCCCACAGCTAACACCCGGCACCCAGCACCCAGCACCCGGCACCCGGCACCCAGCACCCAGCACCCAGCACCCCACACCCAGCACCCGGCACCCAGCACCCGGCACCCAGCACCCAGCACCCGGCACCTGGCACCCCACACCCAGCACCCAGCACCCAGCACCCAGCACCAGCACCCAGCACCCAGCACCCGGCACCCGGCACCCGGCACCCCACACCCGGCACCCAGCACCCGGCACCCAGCACCCAGCACCCGGCACCCCACACCCAGCACCCAGCACCCCACACCCAGCACCCAGCACCCAGCACCCGGCACCCCACACCCAGCACCCGGCACCCGGCACCCGGCACCCAGCACCCGGCACCCCACACCCAGCACCCGGCACCCCACACCCAGCACCCCGCACCCCACACCCAGCACCCGGCACCCCACACCCAGCACCCGGCACCCAGCACCCGGCACCCCACACCCAGCACCCAGCACCCGGCACCCCACACCCAGCACCCAGCACCCAGCACCTGGCACCCCACACCCAGCACCCAGCACCCGGCACCCGGCACCCAGCACCCGGCACCCGACACCCGGCACCCAGCACCCGGCACCCGGCACCCAGCACCCAGCACCCGGCACCCGGCACCCAGCACCCAGCACCCAGCACCCAGCACTCAGCACCCAGCACCCGGCACCCGGCTCCCAGCACCCGGCACCCAGCACCCAGCACCGCACACCCAGCACCCAGCATCCCACACCCAGCACCCAGCACCCAGCACCCGGCACCCCACACCCAGCACCCAGCACCCCACACCCAGCACCCCGCACCCAGCACCCCACACCCAGCACCCAGCACCCAGCACCCAGTACCCAGCACCCAGCACCCAGCACCCAGCACCCGGCACCCCACACCCAGCACCCCACACCCAGCACCCAGCACCCAGCACCCAACACCCGGCACCCAGCACCCGGCACCCGGCACCCCACACCCAGCACCCAGCACCCGGCACCCCACACCCAGTACCCAGCACCCAGCACCAGGCACCTGGCACCCAGCACCCGGCACCCGGCACCCGGCACCCGGCACCCGGCACCCGGCACCCAGCACCCAGCACCCAGCACCTGGCACCCCACACCCAGCACCCAGCACACAGCACCCGGCACCCAGCACCCGGCACCCAGCACCCAGCACCCGGCACCCGGCACCCGGCACCCAGCACCCAGCACCCGGCACCCAGCACCCAGCACCCAGCACCCGTCACCCGGCACCCAGCACCCGGCACCCAGCACCCAGCACCCTGCACCCGGCACCCGGCACCCGGCACCCGGCACCCAGCACCCAGCACCCGGCACCCGGCACCCAGCACCCAGCACCCGGCACCCAGCACCCTGCACCCGGCACCCGGCACCCGGCACCCCACACCCAGCACCCAGCACCCAGCACCCCACACCCGGCACCCAGCACCTGGCACCCAGCACCCAGCACCCGGCACCCGGCACCCCACACCCAGCACCCAGCACCAGCACCCGGCACCCAGCACCCAGCACCCAGCACCAGCACCCAGCACCCATCACCCGGCACCCGGCACCTGGCACCCCACACCCGGCACCCGGCACCCGGCACCCGGCACCCAGCACCCAGCACCCAGCACCCCACACCCAGCACCCAGCACCCAGCACCCAGCACCCGGCACCCAGCACCCAGCACCCGGCACACGGCACCCCACACCCAGCACCCGGCACCCAGCACACAGCACCCGGCACCCGGCACCCCACACCCAGCACCCAGCACCCGTCACCCGGCACCCAGCATCAGCACCCAGCACCCGGCACCCGGCACCCGGCACCCGGCACCCGGCACCCAGCACCCGGCACCCGGCACCCAGCATCAGCACCCCGCACCCGGCACCTGGCACCCGTCACCCGGCACCCGGGACCCAGCACCCAGCACCCGGCACCCAGCACCCAGCACCCAGCACCCCACACCCGGCACCCAACACCCGGCACCCAGCACCCAGCACCCAGCACCCAGCACCAGCACCCAGCACCCAGCACCCGGCACCCAGCACCCAGCACCCGGCACCCCACACCCAGCACCCGGCACCCAGCACCCAGCACCCGGCACCCGGCACCCCACACCCAGCACCCGGCACCCAGCACCCAGCACCCGGCACCCGGCACCCCACACCCAGCACCCGGCACCCAGCACCCAGCACCCGGCACCCCACACCCAGCACCCAGCACCCAGCACCCGGCACCCGGCACCCGGCACCCCACACCCAGCACCCGTCACCTGGCACCCAGCATCAGCACCCAACACCCGGCACCCGGCACCCGGCACCCGGCACCCCACACCCAGCACCCAGCACCAGCACCCGGCACCCAGCACCCAGCACCCGGCACCCGGCACCCAGCACCCAGCACCCGCACCCAGCACCCAGCACCCGGCACCCGGCACCTGGCACCCCACACCCGGCACCCGGCACCCAGCACCCAGCACCCAGCACCCCACACCCAGCACCCAGCACCCAGCACCCGGCACCCAACACCCGGCACCCCACACCCAGCACCCAGCACCCAGCACCCAGCACCCAGCACCCGGCACCCAGCACCCAGCACCCAGCACCCCACACCCAGCACCCAGCACCCAGCACCCAGCACCCAGCACCCGGCACCCCACACCTAGCACCCAGCACCCAGCACCCAGCACCCGGCACCCAGCACCCGGCACCCAGCACCCAGCACCTGGCACCCGGCACCCCACACCCAGCACCCGGCACCCAGCACCCAGCACCCGGCACCCGGCACCCCACACCCGGCACCCGGCACCCAGCATCAGCACCCAGCACCCGGCACCCGGCACCCGGCACCCAGCACCCGGCACCCAGCATCAGCACCCAGCACCCGGCACCCGGCACCCGGCACCCGGCACCCGGCACCCGGCACCCGGCACCCGGCACCCGGCACCCAGCACCCAGCACCCGGCACCCGGCACCCGGCACCCAGCATCAGAACCCAGCACCCGGCACCCAGCACCCGGCACCCAGCACCCAGCACCCGGCACCCGGCACCCGGCACCCGGCACCCAGCACCCAGCACACAGCACCCAGCACCCAGCACCCAGCGGTGGAGCTGCTGCTGTACAGCGCCAGAGTCCTGGGTTCAATCCTCACTGCGGGTGCTGTCTGTACGTAGTTTGTACCTTCTCCCCGTGGGGTTTCTCCGGGTGCTCCGGTTTCTTCCCACGCTACAAAGTCGGGTTTGTACGTTATTTGGCTGGGTATCATTGTAAATTGTCCCTAGTGTGCGTAGGATAGTGTTAATGTGCGGGGATCACTGGTCGGCGCGGACTCGGTGGGATGAAGGGTCTGTCTCCAAAATAAACTAAACTAAAATTCCCCTCACCCTCACAGGCAGCACCCAGACGTTACTCCTCACCCCACTGTGGGCACTCGGCAGTTATCTCCTGCACTTGCGCTTTCTCCATCTTTGGATGTACAAATAATAGGACAGATTTTGATTTAGAGATACAGAGATACAGCGCTGAAACAGGCCCTTCGGCCCACCGGGTCCGTGCCGCCCAGCGATCCCCACACATTAACACTATCCTACACACACTGGGGACAATTTTGTTTACATTTGCCCAGCCAATTAACCTACATACCTGTTCGTCTTTGGAGTGTGGGAGGAAACCGAAGATCTCGGAGAAAACCCACACAGGTCACGGGGAGAACGTACAAACTCCGTACAGACGGCGCTCGTAGTCAGGATCGAACCTGAGTCTCCGGCGCTGCATTCGCTGTAAGGCAGCAACTCTACCGCTGCGCCACCGTGCCGCGATGACACGGCTGATGGGGCAATGTCCACACAGTGAAAAACCTCAAAGAGCCTGAAGCTGGGAGAGCCTCGGTCCCACAGGGTTGAACCCGGAGACATGGGTTCAATCTCAACCTCAAGTGCTGTCTGTGTGGAGTTTGCATGTTTCTACCTGTAACCATGTCGGTTCCTTTCAGGTGCCCCTGTTTACTCTCATCTCACTCAGCAGGTCGGTAGGATAATTGGCCGCTATAATTTGCCCCCCTGTGTGTAAGTGCCTGGGGGGGAGTTGATCGGAGCGTGGATGCAGCACGGAAACAGCCCCTTCAACCCAGCGACTCCCCCAGGGAGAAGGGAGGGGTTGTTATCTGAAATGAGAGAATTCAATGTTCATACCATGGGGTTTGTGAGCTACTCAAGCGGAATATGCGTGTGGCCTCACTCTGGCAATGGAGGAGGCCCAGCCAGAAAGGTTGGCGTGGGAGTGGGAGAGAGAGAGTTAAAATGTTTAGCAACCATTGACTGAATGGAACTGAGCTGGCTCATTAACTCAGTGACCTGCCATTGCTTGGACTGCAGCCATCGTACTCCAGACTCCCGCAACCCATCCACCGGGCCCTGGACATGGCAGTGTCCCGCTCCGAAGGAGAGTAGCAGCTCCATGGGGAGATCGTGCCAGCTCTGTCCTGCGCCATGCCAACCCTGGTGGCCCCAACCCCGGGCACTCCACCTGCACCCACAGTGTTGCCCATCGGGCGGGCATCCCAAACTGTTGCCATCCTCGAGCCCAAAAGCCAGGCCAAAGAGACTCCGAACTGTTCGAGGTTGAGGTCATTTCATGTGGCCATCAGCCAAGGAGCTTGAAGTTGAGCCTAAACAAATGCCGAGGCAGGACTGTACTCATGAACGTTTGCAACTAGCATTTTTACTGAGGTGAAGGCTGATGGCCTTCTGTGTTCTTTGGTGGTTTGTGGCTAATAACCAAGAACTTAGAGTTGTAGTTCTTGGGTCTTCCTTTGGGGTATAAAATAAACATCTGCTCATGGAACAATTTGATCAAAGAAGAATTACAGCTTAAAAAAAAGACTCTAAAGTTGCTGTGAACGAGATATAATGCTTCAGATTCATTCTTCATTACTGAAGGAAGTTGGCTACTGTAAATTGGTGGATGGGAGGGAGGAGAATCGATGGGTGTTAATGGATCTGTGTGAATAGGTGGAACTCAATGGGCCAAATGGCTTATCTCATAAGGAGGTGTGAGGGAATAGAAATTATGAAGAAGAATGGTGGTGAAATATGCCTGTACGTGTATTTGTGAGCATTTATTTAATTACTAGACCAAGTGGACCCGTTGGGCCCAAACCTCTCCTGCATTGGTGCAGCATCCTCTTCTCCCCCCCTCCCCCTCCCTTCCCCCTTCCCTCTCCCCCCCTCCCCTCCCCGCCCCCTCCTCCCCTCTCCCTTCTCCCTCCTCACCCACTCCCCCCTTCCCCCCTCCCCCCCTTCCTCCCCTCCCCCTCCCTCCTCCCCTCCTCCCCTCTCCCTCCCCTCTTCACCTCCCCCCTTCCCCTCCCCCTTCCCCCCACTCCATCCCCCTCAACCCCCCTCATCCTCCCTCCTCCCACCTTCCTCCCTCCCTCCCTCGGAGATAGATTTAAACTTTAAAATGTGAATAACTTTAAAAATATTACACCGATTTCAAAGAAACTTCTTCCATTAGCACCAAAGGGACGATGGTGAGTAAGGTGGGCCTAAAGTCGTCGCGTTATCGCGTACCGTTTTGGCTGTAATTCATGAACAAACAATGAGAGTTTTAAGTAATTGTGCATACACATTCATATGCATTATTTATATGCATGTAATGCATATGATGTCTCTTGGCGTGCCTCAGTACCAGCTTTTACATGAAACATCTGTGAAGCATTTTGAGATGTTCTGATGCAGTAGTAATCTGACATAAATGAAAATTGTAGTAGTAAGTCTGTATACAAATACATGTATAAAATTACATAACGTGTAGAATAATACATGTGTCTGCACTTTATTTGTGTATGAAAGTAAGTATGTAAATAATTATGGTACATATCATATCATATATCATATATCATATATATACAGCGCGGAAACAGGCCTTTTCGGCCCACCGGGTCCGTGCCGCCCAGCGATTCCCGCACATTAACACTATCCTACACCCACTAGGCACAATTTTTACATTTACCCAGCCAATTAACCTACAAACCTGTACGTCTTTGGAGTGTGGGAGGAAACCGAAGATCTCGGAGAAAACGGTTATACATATACCAAAACGGAAAATAAATGGACATAGAATGGACTTAGTGGCAACGGTAGAGTTGCTGCCTTACAGCACCAGGGACCTGAATTCCATCCTGACTGCATGTACTGTTTGTATGGAGCTTGTACATTCTCCCTGTGACTGCATGGGTTTTCTCTTGTTTTCTCTTGTTGCCCTCGTTTCCTCCCACAAGATGTGCAGGTTTGTAGGATAGTTGACTTTGGTAAATTGCTCCAAAGGTGTAGGATAGAAGTAGTATGTGGGTGATCGCTGGTCGGCGTGGCGTGTGCACGGAGGGCTGAAGGGCATAGAGCAGAACATAGAGCAATACATCATAGGAACAGTCCCTTTGGCTCACAATTTGCATGTCCATATCCCTCCAATCCTTGGATTTCCGTGTACCTTTACAAAAGCCTCCTAAATGCCATTATTATATCTGCCTCCATCACCACCCCTAGAAGTGCATTCGCTTTGTGTAAAAAAACCCCTGCCCCGAACAACTTCCTGAAACTTTGCCCATCTCACCTTGAAGCTATGCCCTCTAGTCCTTGACATCTCTTGGAAAAAGATTCTGACTGTCTACTCTATCTATGCCTCTCATAACTTTATAAACCTCTATCAGATTTCCCATCAACCTTTAATGTTCCAGAGAAATCAATCCAAGTTTTTCCAACCTCTTCTTATATATTGCTTATGTTTTCCATTTCTTTATTCCTCATCACTACTTATCCAGTGTCATTTTCCAGTACTCTTGAGATATCTGAAACGTTTGGTATCCTCTTTTATATTATTGACTAGCGTACCTTCATATTTCATCGTTTCTTCCTTATTGCCTTTTTAGTTGCCTTCTGTCGGTTTCTAAAAGCTTCCCAATCCTCTAGCTTCCTGATAATCTTTGCAAAATTACATGCCTTTTCTTGTACGTTTATGCTGTCTTTGACTTCCTTTGTCAGCCACAGTTGCCTCATTCTCTGCTTAGAATCTTTCTTCCTCTTCTGGATGAAAAGATCCTGCATCTTCCGAATTACTCCCAGAAACTCCTGACATCGCTGCTCCACCGTCATCCCTGCTGGAGTCCCTTTCCAATCAACTTTAGCCAGCTCCTCCCTCATGCCTCTGTAGTCACCTTGACTCAACAGTAGTAATGACACTTCTGATTTTGTCTTCTCTCTCTCAAACTCCAGATTGAATTTTACCATATTATTAGACCAAGTGGACCCGTTGGACCCAAACCTCTCCTGCATTGGTGCAGCGCCCTCTCCTCACCCACTCCCCCTCCCCTCTCCCACTCCCCCCTTCCCCCTCTCCCCTTCTCCCCCTCTCCCCCCCGCCTTCCTCCCCCCTCCCATCTCCTTCCCCTCTCCCTCCCCTCTCCCTCCCCTCTCCCCCTCTCCCACCCCTCTCAACCCTCTCCCCCACTCCCCCCTTCCCACTCTCCCTCTCCCCCCACCCCCTGTCTCTCCCTCTCCCTCCCTCCCTCCCTCTCCCTCCCTCCCTCTCCCTCCCTCCCTCCCTCCCTCCCTCCCTCCCTCCCTCCCTCCCTCCCTCCCTCCCTCCCTCCCTCCCTCCCTCCCTCCCTCCCTCCCTCCCTCCCTCCCTCCATCCCTCCCCTTCTCTCCCCCCCCCACTCCATCCCCCTCAACCCCCCTTATCCTCCCCCTTCCCCTCCCTAGGAGATAGATTTAAAAATATAACACCAATTTCAATGAAACATCTTCCATTAGCCCTAAAGGGACAACGGTGAGTAAGGTGGGCCTAAAATTGTCGTGCTATCGTGTACCGGTTTGGCTGTAGTTCAGGAACAAACAAACAAACAAACGAGTTTTAGTATATAGATGGTCACTACCTCCTTGGGGTTCCTTTACCCTAAGCTCCCTAATCAAATCCGGTTTGTTACACAACACCAATTCCAGAATTGTCTCTGAAATTGTCTCTGGAACGTTAGACTCGACCACGAGCTGCTCCAAGAAGCCATCTCATAGGCACTCTGCAAATTCCTTCTCTTGGGATCCAGTACTAAGCTGATTTCCCCAGTCTACCTGCATATTGAAAATCCCCATGACCACATTGCCTTTCTTACATATGCCTTTTCTATTTCCTGATATAATTTGTGCCTTACATCCTGACTACTGTTCAGAGAGAGGCCTGTGTATAACTCCCATCAGGGTCTTTTTACCCTTGCAGTCTTACCTCCCTCCATAAGGATTCTACATCTTCTGATCCTAGTGAATTTCATTCCTTACCGGCAGAGCCATCCCACCACCACCTGTGGCGAGTCCAAATCTCCACAGATCGCCGGACAGCACTCGACCTGAAACGTCACCCATCCCTTCTCTCCAGAGATGCTGCCTGTCCCGCTGAGTTACTCCACCTTTCTGATAGGATGTGTATCCTTGGATATTCTGCTCCCAGCTCTGATCCTCTTTCAACTATACCTCTGTGATGTCCACAATGTTGTACTTACCCATTTCTAAATGCACTTTAAGCTCATCCACCTTGTCCTGTATACTTTGTGAATTCAAGTAGAACACCTTTAATTCAGTATTCACCTCCCCTCTACTCAAATTGGTCCTCATTTTGCCTGACCTTAGACTCTTCTCCCTTTTCAAACTTTCCCTCCTCTTACTCCTTCTGGAGACTTCAGTAACCTCTGCTGTGCTCTCCTTCCCTTTATCTTCAATCTGTTGACCCCCCTCCCCCACCCCTGCTCCCCACAGTTGAAAGCCTTACCTGGAGCCTGATTTTTTTTTGCCACGACCTGGTCCCAGCCAGTTTCAAGTGGAATCAGTCCCTTTGGAACTGCTCTCTCCTTCCCCAATACTGACGCCGATGTCCTACAAATTCAAACCCACTTATCCCAAAGCAATCTTTGAGCCATGCGTTCAACTCTTTGATCTTCACGACCCTCTGCCAATTTGCTTGTGGCTCAGGCGGCAATCCAGAGCTAATTACCTTTTTGATTCTGCTTTTTAATTTAGTCCCATAGCTTCTCAAATTCCCTCAGCAGAACCTCTTTCCTTGTTCCACCTATGTCATTGCTCCCCACATGGACAACGACGACTGGATCTTTCCCCTTTCACTCCAAGCTCCTCTGTAGGTCAGACGAGATGTCCCGAACCCGGGCACCAGGCAGGCCTTTGGGACTCTCGCGGCAGAGACTTGTGTGTATTCCCCTGACTGTTCCATCCCCAATGATAACTAGGTGTCTCTTCCATCTCCCCTCTTGAATGATGTCTCGCTGGTCTATGGTGCCATGGTGCCATGGTTAGGTTGGTCGTTTTTCCTACACCCCCACCCCCCACACACACACTCGTCTGCCCAGGAAGCAGGAATCTCATACCTGCTAGACAAGCTCAAGGGCCGAGGCTGGTCTAATATTGCCTCCCTCCTTCTCCTGACCATGGACCAAAATGGAAACAGTGAATCCTAATGGGTGTGACTGCCTCCACCCCTCCTCCCATCCAGTCATCCACCCCTCCAGTCATTCACCCCATAGATCGATGGGTCTGCCGCCCGCTGTCTATTTGTCAATCTGTCTATATTACCTGGGCCAGACGGTGATTGGGGACTATTTTTAAATTAGGTAAGATTATCGGATGTCAATCCTGGACAAGTCAGGGAGGGGGTGGGGGGAGGGGGGTGGGAGGGGGTGGGGTGGGGAGGGGTTCGCGGCGAGCCCAAGTCTCCACAGATCGCCGGACAGCACTCGACCCGAAACGTCACCCATCCCCTCTCGATTTATTCACCAAATGCTGGAGTAACTCAGCAGGTCAGGCGGCATCTCAGGAGAGAAGGAATGGGTGAGGTTTCGGGTCGAGACCCTTGTTCAGACTGTTCCATCCCTTCTCTCCAGAGATGCTGCCTGTCCCGCTGAGTGACTCCAGCATTTTGTGTCCATCGTCCACATCAACAGTCTCGCTCCAATGGGATTTGCCACCAAAGAGATTTGCTGCATTTCCACCGTGAAAGAGAATTAAACGCGGCTCAGGAAGCGCAGGCTGGGAATGAATGGCGTTCAACCCTGTCACCCACGGCTCCAAACACCCCACATCAGATGGGGAAACTCAGGAGTCTCGCTCCCATAAATCATCCACAGGGGGACGCAAATTATGGCGATGAATTGATCTTTTAAGATTTATTTTCCGTTCGTTTCCTTGTTGTTTAAATCTCCCCTCTGCAACCCACCCTTCCATTGAGCGCAATGTGCCTGCAACTCCGGGCTTGGCCATTGACCTGGAATGTCCCTCGCTCTCCCTTCACCGTCTCCCTGTCGCCTCACCCTTCCAGCCCCGGGACACAACCCGACCTCTCTCTCCTGTGTCGCCCTGTGCTTTGCTTCCCCTATTCCCAAATCCCACCCTTCGGTGATCCTGATCAAAGACCCCCCCCCCCCCCCCCCCCCCCGGCGTCTGTAAGCAGCTCCCTACTTCACACCGCAGGCAGGTGGCGAAATCTAACCAACGGAGCCCCAAATACACCCCTCAACTCCCCGCCCTGCAAATTCTGGGGCAAAATGAATTCATTTTATTCCCCAGTTTGAAGCAAAGTGTTTTTTTTTTGGTTTGTTTTACATTCACCAGCTATTTAAACAGCATTTTACTCCACACGATGGTCGCTCGGTCTCTCGCCCTTTCTCAGTTTTCTGTGTGTGTATATTTGTGTCCTTTCTCTCCCCCCCCTCTCTCAATGTTCCTCTTTTATTGTGTCTTCTTCCCTCGCTCTTCTTTCCCCATCAGTGTCTTCTCGCTCTCTCTCTCTCTCTGACTGTGTCCCCCTCCCTCTCTATCTGCGTATGTGTGTGTGTCTGTGTCTCCCTCTCTGTTCTCTCTTTCTTCATCTGTGTGTGTGTGTGTGTGCGCATCCTCTCTCTCTCCCTCTGTCGCTGTTCCCTCTCTCTTTCTGAGTTTGTCTTCCCCCTCTCCCTTTTCTCTCTCCCCATCTGTGTGTCTCCCCCCATCTGTGTATGCGTTTTCTCTCTCTCTTTCTCTATTCTCTCTCTTATCCGTGTGTGTATGCTCTCTCTCCCCTCCTCTCTCGGTTCCCGCTCTCTTTCTGTGTCTTCCCCTCTCTCTTTCCTCTCTCCCTATCTGAGTGTCCTCTCTCTATCGCTCCCTTGTCTCTCTCTCTATGACTCTGTTCTCCCCCCTCCATCTCGGCATGTGTGTCTTATCTCGTGTTCTCTATTTGTTCTCTCTTTCTTCATCTGTGCGAGAGAGAGAGAGAGAGAGAGAGAGAGAGAGAGAGAGAGAGAGAGAGAGGCATATTATGTACAGAGATAATCAGGAAACCCAAAATAGATATGCAATAAAGTATGAATAGAATCGGGTGACTGGTGGGGGTGGGTGGGGGGGTGGATTCACATGGGGGGTCGGGAGGCGTGAGTTGGTGTCAGCGGGGGAGAGAGGGGTTGGTTCGTGTCAATCGCAGGCAGCGCGCACGCTGGTTTAATGGTGTGATCCGTGCGTTCACCAGGCGCAGACACATACCCAGAGCAGGAGGCAAGGCTGCCAGCCCATCTGCCTCGACTCAGGAGCCGGAGAAATCCCGCGGCAGAGCGGGGACGAAAGCTGTCACAGCCGCTGTGGGGAGATTCCGGAGACTTCCCTGGAGATAGGATTATCCTGCACTCGAAGCCCGCAAACAACACACACACCCACACACCCACCCACACACACCCACACACACACACACACCCACACACACACCCACACACACACACACACCCACACCCACACACACACACACACACACACCCACACACACACACACACACACACACACACACACCCACACACACCCACACACACACACACACACACCCACACACACACACACACACACACACACACCCACACACACACACACACACACACACACACCCACACACACACACACACACACACACACACACACACACACACACCCACACACATACCACACACATACCACACACGTACACGCACCACAAACACACACCCACCACAAACACACACCACAAACACACACCACACCACACCACACACACGCACCACAAAGGAGACCCAGCCAGAGGGAGCAAGTCTGGGGATTGAAACCCTGCTCGCAGAAGGAAAAAAAGCAAGTGTGAAAGGTGAGTTTTGGATTTATAAACGCATTGGGGGTATTGTTGATGACTGGCGATGGTGATACAGCGTTACAGCGAGTGAAGGAGGGAGCCTTGGCTGGCGGGCGGGCTGTCCGCTGCCAGAGCCGGGGTTTTGCTGAGATTTCTGACCGCGGGGCTCGGGTTGTGGTGAGCTTCGCCGTGCTCCATCTGTGATGGAGAGAGGCGGTGGGGCATGTGTGGCAATGTAGGATGCTCAGGTCAACTTGGTGCCTGGTGATTTTGGTTTGTTCGGCTTGTTATCTCCCGGTACTGAATATCAGATTGTCAGCAGCAGCTAATGGTGGCGAATGAACGCTGCCTATTTCCAAATCTCCCTCTCCCTCCCCACCACCCCTCCCCCCCCCCCCCCTCTCTCTCTCTCTCTCTCTCTCTCTCTCTCTCTCTCTCTCTCTCTCTCTCTCTCTCTCTCTCTCTCTCTCTCTCTCACACACACACACACACACACTCACTCTCTCACGCACACACAATGTGATTGACTCGATTGGATGCATTTACTTTGAGCAGGCTTTCCAGGTGAAAACCCCCTTTCATTTGTGAGGAGTATTGCCGCGGGCGGAGTGACCCGGGACAAGATAGGGCTGTTGAATTCACCAGCGAGAGGAGGAAGGCGCTGGGATATGGAGAATGAAGGAAGCCCGTGATCAGCAGGGGGGGGGGGGGGGGGGGGGGGGGAGCAGACAGAGAGCTAGCCTGTCACTGTGGGAGAGGGGATTATGCGCTCTCGCCACGCATGGACTGTCTGTGGGGAGCTTGGACTGGACTGGACGCTGGGACCTAGCAGATGTGAGCCGCGCCGTGAACTGATCTGGCGTGAACCCAGAGCCCTCAATACTGCTCACACCGCAGGCAACGAGAGAAGGGAGGACATTCTGCCTCAACTGGGCTCTGATAAGATAAGGAGCTGGGTTTGGGTTTGGCCGCGGGTCTCAGGCTCAGACTCAGGGGATAGGCAGGCCGGCCGGTGAAAGGCAGGCACTGCCCGACATTCCCCAACGCTTCAGAGGGCTTCTCCAGTGAGCCAGTCTGCCTCCTCTGTAGCTCCCAGAGGTCGGTGTTTATAGTCACATGCATGCACATCGCCGAGTGTGTGTTCACTTCGCCCCATGCAGCACGGCAACAATAGATTTACGATTTGAAATGCAATAACCCGTGGTTGCGCTTGACTGCATAGTTAGCTTGAAATTGTTTATTGAAATGCCTGCCTGCCTGAGTGAGATTCGAGATCTCGACCCGAAATGTCACCGATTCCTTTTCTCCAGAGATGCTGCCTGTCCCGCGGAGTTGCTCCAGCATTTTGTGCCTATCTTTGATGTAAACCTGCATCTGCAGTTCCTTCGTACACTGGGAGAGCCGCTGCTAATCTTGCTGCTAATTCTAACGGGACGTTATCCACAGTTTCCAGAAACTGAACGCCCAGTTTTAGAGTGTCATTATTCGCAACCTCATCTTTCATTTCTTTCTCGTTTCTCTCCTCTCGTCCTATCGAAATTGCATTCGCTCATCTACGTTTTGTCTGTATCAAATAATCTTTTTGTGGGGATTAGTTTCCTGATTTGAAACCCATTCCCAATATATATTGCTATATATTGGGGGTGGGAAATGAGAGGTAATTTCTAACATTCCCGGTTTCTTATGAGAATATAAACCAGGCAATTAAAATAACTTTATTCCTGACATAATTTGTACACAATTTTCACTTAGTAGGTCATGTTTACAAATACCATCTTAATTCTTTCACGGGAAAGTGAAAGATTTGTTATTAATTGTGAATCTTTTGTTTGTTTTTATGTCTTGTTCACTTTGTAAAGCGTATTTGAGTATCTTGAAAAGCGCTATATAAAATAAATGTATTAGTATTATTATTATTATTATTATTAATTATGTTCAGATGCGTTAAGATTCTGCGTGAAAATTGAAGTTAATTTGCTTATTTTTTTATTTGGCTGTCAATAGTTTAAGCATACAGATATTGCAATAATCTTCAGGATTTCCAAATTGGGCAACAGGGCAGTGTGAGATGGAAGATTTTGTTTTAATCAATTTCACGTTCTGTACAGAATCCCTCGAGAAACCTTGGTCCTATCGATGTACCGTATCAGTATGTAATGCAAAGACATAACATAACAGATGTTGGGGGATATGCAATAAAACAATACACTCTGGAAATATTTTTCAGTAAAAAGGAAAGGGGAGAGGAGTTATTGTGTTGATTGGTAGGTATATGTTTCTACAGGGAACAGAGGGGGAAACAGTAAACGTGTCAGTTCTGGCCGGCCTCTACCATTTTCTTTGCATAGTCCAGCAGTAGACAGGTGGACAGAAGAATAAGAGACCAATACAAATTGTAAGGGAGCCTCGCTAACTGAACTAAAACAGCGTACTGCGGTAGTGCAGAGTAACCCACCCACTGGTACACTGGCATCTGTCACCCTGCCTGTGCTGGGTGGTCGGTGGCTCCAATCGCGACCCTGACAAATATCCAGTGATCACTGGATCCAGTGATCTGGGTGTAGCCACCGGCTGCTCGTTATGTAACATCGGTACACATCGTGGTCAGTAACAGCACCCCGTTCCCAAAACAGAAAACAGGAAATAAAAAGCGCCCGAACAAGGGTCCCGACCCAAAACGTCACCAATCCATCTTCTCCAGAGATGCTGCCTGTCCCGCTGAGTTACTCCAGCATTTTGTGTCAATCTTTAATAAAAAGAGTCAAATTAGTACAGACGATCATCATCAATCAATGGCAACATCTACAAGTTAATACACCCGTGTGTGAGAGCGCATGGCCATGTGAGTGTATGTTTAGGTTTATCATTGTCACGTGTACCGAGGTACACTGAAAAGCTCTGTTTTGTTTGCTATCCACTCAAGTGATAACACTGTACATAAATACAATCAGGCCAAACTCAAGTACAATAGGTAGAGCACAGGGGAAGAGTCAGAGTGTAGGATATCGTTCTCAGCATTGTAGCACATCAGTTCGAGATACAACGTCCAATATGTAAGTGTGTAATTAATTGTGTGTATGTGTGTGGGCGGGTGCACATCTGTGAACATCTGTCTCTGTGTGTTATACTAGAGTGTCAGGGTGGTATCTTTGTGTGTATGTAGGAGTGAGTGTGTATGTGCGAGTGTGAATCTGTGTGTATTTGCGAGTGTCGGTGTGAGAGTGTACATTAGATAAGTGTGTCACTGAACATGATTAAGTGTGCATTTAGTGTCTATCTGCGAGTGTGTGTGTAATTGTGAATATTTGAGAATGTGTCTAGAGTATTTGTTTGCGTGTGTGTGAGAGAGAGTGACATGAATGCACTTGCCTGGGGAATTCTAATGAAGAGGTGCGGTAATCAATCTTCACTCTGGAGCTGGGAGGTCACACATCTGACTGTAAATGGGGTGGGAATAAGCTGTGGCACTGGCATCATCAGCCTCACATGGAGAAACCCGCAGACAGCTCATCTGCAGAAAAAATTACCTGGTATTTCAAAATCTGTGGGTGAATGAATTAAAATCACACAGATGGCACATTTTATTGAAATTGATTGTGTTCCTTAAGCAATAGTGCCGATAAAGGTAATATAGTTGCCGTCTATTTAGAATTTAAAAGGCTCTTTACAAAATATGAAAATAGGAGCCTTGGTATTAAATAAGCAGTTACAGTGGAGATAAAATGGTTCGATGTTCACATGATCATGATCACATTGAATGGCGGTGCTGGCTCGAAGGGCCGAATGGCCTCCTCCTGCACCTATTGTCTATTGTCTATTGTCTATTGATGTTATTAAACTGGGGGGATTTATACAACAGTGATCCCCAGGGTTCAACGTTAGCACCAGTGGTGTTTTGATATCTTGTAATAGCTTTGGCCAGAGTAAACGGGATCATTTGACACAAATCTTTAAAAATTCACGAGCAGTGCGGATTATAGCAACACATCGCAAGAGCGCGTGTGGATCAGCGAAAGAGGCAGACACGAGGCATAAAGAATTTAACACAGCCAAGTGTGAAGAAACACATTACTATAGGAAGAATGTGAAGGATATCACATTGACTATGTTTCATGGAAAGAGCCAGGGGTGTGTATTTCACATCTTTGGGGATGAATTGAGAATGAAGTGGATGCAGAGATTTACTGGTGTGAGAGACGTCATCTGTGAGGAGTCTGAAAGAATTCTGTGTTTGTTCTTGGAGTAAAGATTTGATAAGTGAGTTCTAAAACCCTCAACAGTTGAGATAGCGGAAGAAGTATTTACGAAGGGCGTGGAGGCATAGACAGAAATGTATGTCAATAAAAGAATCACAAAGAAAAAGAATCTTCCATTCAGTGAGTTGCTATGATTTGGAATGTGCCGTCAGAATGCTGGCAGAGGATAATTTAATATTAACATTCAATAAATACTGGGGAGGCATGGGAGGACACAGGGTCTATGGCAATGGCGTAGGAGGATGGAAAGGGTGGAGTGCCTCTACTAGTTAATAGAGCATTGCAGGGCTGGCATTACTATTGACAACGGCACAGAAACTCAAAGGAATTTCTTTGCCAAGGTAGCAGGAATAGGGTTCACGAAGATGTCAATATTCCACAATGTCGTTGCAAGGCTTCAATAGCCTCTCTTTTGGAACCTCGGTTTGCTGCAATATATCAGAGGTAATTGTCAAAGATCCCACTGGGGATGGGTCTCATCCTTGGCTCCGTACACATAGATATCTGGCTCGTCCACTCAATGAAAGGAGGAACCTCTATTCATTTGAGCTTAGTGCAAACTCAGACGGTCGCAAAATATTTTATGACTAATAAACTGCTTATTGTTTTGTAACGTAGGAAATTAGGCAATGCACAGAAAAATCCCACTGGCAGCAGTGTGACAATGAGCTGAGGATCTAGTCTAATGATGTGGTCGAGGGAAGGGTTTTGTGCGACGCAGCTTTGAGAACTCCCCACTGTTCCTTGAGTAGCGCCTAAGGATCTTTTACATCCAGCCGATGGGGCACAATCACCTCTGACACAGCCTCTCATCCAAACGATTCCACGTGCCTCCTTCATTCTCATGCGCTGTCCCTCTACATTCTCTGCCTGTGTTTGTGAGTTTGAGTGAAACAGAATCTGACCAGCGTTGAGCCGAGCCTGAATGTGTCACAAATCATGCATTCGTTCCCTTTATGCTTTTATGTTGCCGAACCAACGTATGGCTCACCCAGGTCTGTGGTAGCGCAGTGCACAACTTGCATATCAGAGCTCCAGGAACCCAGCTTCCATCCTGATCGCCAGTACTGTCTATGTGGAGTTTGCACCTTCTCCAGGTGAGTGCACGGGTTTCCCATCAGTGCTCCAGTTTTGTCCCACATCCCAGGGACATGCAAATTAATTGACTATCCTAAATTGCCCTTATGCGTAGGTGGAGGTCAAACCTGGGTAGCTGATAGGACCATTGGGAGAATACAATGGGGTCAGCCTAGGATTGGTGTAAATGGTTGTTTGGTGGCTGACAGATGCAGTGGACCAAACCTATTAACAAGAGTTAGTCCAGGCAGTTTGAAAGACCTTTCTCCACACAGGGGACCGGAGGCATGCGTCCTTTCTCCCGTCCAACACTTGAGCTTCTGCTTAAGAAACAAACAGAAGGAGATCATAATCATGGAGATACTGCACTGAAGGTGGCCCTTCAGCCCATCATGTCCATATCCTGGCCCTCTTGTCCATCTATACTAATCCCAATAACATGCATCTGGTCCTTTTCCTTCTGTGCCTTGTCTAATTAAGTGACCATCAAAATAATTCTTAAACATGGTGATTATACTTGATTCACCACCTCCTCTGAATTGCAAACATCAACCACTTTCTGTGTAAGAAACGTACCCTCAGATTCCCTTTACATCTCCTTCCTCTCACCTGAATCTACATCGTCTTGTTTTAGATACCCCAATCATGGGGAAATGATTTTGACTATCCGTCGTACTTGTATCACTCAAAGTATTTTAATATTTCTATCGGGTCACCCCTCCAGCCTCCTTCACTCCAGGGACAACAAGCCCAGCCTATCCAATCTGTCCCTGGAACTAATGTCCTCCAATCCAGGAAACACCCTGGTGAATCTCCACTGCACTCTCTCCAACAGAATCACATCCTCCCAATACTGCAAGTGTGGACTCACAAATATCTTGTAAGGTTCAACATATAGCCCCGACTATGATATATTGTGTCCCAACATATAAAGGCAAGCATGCCTTCTTTACCTCCCCACTGATCAGTTTTTCCATTGTCTACCAGAGTTTGGTTTATCGGTGAAGTCAAAATCTTTCCCTTGGGTTTATTAACATTGGAATAGGTCACTAGATTCCAGGAGCTTTGCATTCCAATAGATTGTGGACACAGTATGCAGTAGCTTGTATACATAACCCTCTACTCGCTGAGCTTTCCATTGTATGTTGACGGAGGTACAAATTCACAAATTAATCAATGTAGCAAGTAACGAACAAGGATTTTAAAAATTGCAAGCCAAACCTTTTGGGCTTCCACAGCCTGCATCTACTAGAAGAATCGATCTGAAGTGCAGAAATAAAGAGAAATAAAATCCGAGGTCTGAAAAGTCTGAAATGCAGAAATAAAAATAGAAATGCTGGAAACTTTCTGCAGGTCAGTCAGCGCCTCTGGTAAGAGAAACAGAGCGGATGTTTCAGGCTGAAGCCTTTCTGCAGAACAGATAAATGGAGTGGTTTTCTTTTGGGTTATTGGCACAATCATTAGCAGGATTCTGATTTCCTCATTGCCAGGCAGGTAAAGAGAGAAAATGACTGAAAAGTTTGATTCTGGAATTGGAAGCACCAGGAAAATCTACACAGGATGGGTCACTTTAAGGAAGGCATGATGTCGGGTGAAGACTTTGAAGGGCAAAGTACTTAGTCAAGTAATTTAATGATAGCGGAGTCAGGGGGTATGGGGAGAGGGCAGGAACGGAGTACTGATTGGGGATATCTGGGAGTTGGTGGGGTGGGAGGGGGGAGGGGGGGGGGGTTTGAGGGGAGGATCAGAGTACTGGGAATCAATAGTCAATAGTGCTTTTTTTCTTGTCACATATGTTAATTGTTAACACAGTGAAATTGTTTCCCTTACAAACAGTCCAGTAGAGTATCAGCATACCCCCGATCTCCGTTTAGCAAGATATCTGTAGTGCAGTCCAAATCAATGGGTGGGAAACAGACAGCTTCCCCGTCAGGTCTGGAGTCAGGCAGGGTTGCCCTCTCTCCCCTGTCTTGTTCGTCTGTTGTATTGAGCCCTTTGCCGAATCCATCAGGAAGGATGTGAGCATAAGAGGAGTGACATTGCCAGGCAGTGGGGGCACACAGGTCAAGGCCTCCCTGTACATGGACGATGTCGCCGTCTTCTGTTCGGTTCCAGGGTCAGTCCGCAGACTGATCAGCATCTGCGACCAGTTTGAGTTGGCCACGGGGGCCAGGGTAAACCGCAGGAAGGGCGAGGCCATGTTCTTTGGCAATTGGCCCAACAGATCTTCCATCCCCTTCACCATCAAGCCTGACTTCTTGAAGGTGCTGGGGATCTGGTTCGGGAAGGCTGAGGCGTGTGACAAGAATTGGCTGGAGCGGATAGCCAGGGTGGGGATGAAGCTGGAGCTGTGGAAGCTGCTTCTCTCCTTCACAGGGAAAAATCTGGTCATCAGGTGTGAGGTGCTCTCGGGGCTGCTGTACTTGGTGCAAGTGTGGCCCGTCCCTCCCTCCTACGCCACGGTGATCACCCGGGCCGTCTTCCACAAGTGTACAGGATTAATCTACTGAGCCACATGCAGGAGTCAACATGTTTTGGCAGCATGTACAAAATCCATGCTCTAGTTCTTACGAGAAGCACCTGTGGGTGAGGGCGGGAATCAGAGACCAGGGGGTGGGTGAGTGGGAGATGATAGTCCTGGGAGTGGGCGAGACAGGGACATAAATAGCCTGTCTTTTGGAAATTCGGTTTGCTGCAATATATCAGAGGTAATTGTCAAAGATCCCACTGGGGATGCTGGGTGGGTCTCTCATCCTTGGCTCTGTACGCATAGATATCTGGCTCATCCACTCAATGAAAGGAGGAACCTCTATTCATTTGAGCTTAGTGCAAACCCAGACGGTCGCAAAATATTTTATGACTAATAAACTGCTTATTGTTTTGTAACGTAGGGAATGAGGCAATGCACAGAAAAATCCCACTGGCAGCAGTGTGACAATGAGCTGAGGATCTGGTCTAATGAAGTGGTCGAGGGAAGGGTTTTGTGCGACGCAGCTTTGAGAACTCCCCACTGTTCCTTGAGTAGCGCCTAAGGATCTTTTACATCCAGCCGATGGGGCACAATCACCTCTGACACAGCCTCTCATCCAAACGATTCCACGTGCCTCCTTCATTCTCATGCGCTGTCCCTCTACATTCTCTGCCTGTGTTTGTGAGTTTGAGTGAAACAGAATCTGACCAGCGTTGAGCCGAGCCTGAATGTGTCACAAACCATGCAGTCAATAGACAATAGACAATAGGTGCAGGAGTAGGCCATTCGGCCCTTCGAGCCAGCACCGCCATTCAATGTGATCATGGCTGATCATTCTCAATCAGTGCTCCGTTCCTGCCTTCTCCCCATACCCCCTGACTCCGCTATCCTTAAGAGCTCTATCTAGTTCTCTCTTGAATGCATTCAGAGAATTGGCCTCCACTGCCTTCTGAGGCAGAGAATTCCCCAGATTCACAACTCTCTGACTGAAAAAGTTTTTCCTCATCTCCGTTCTAAATGGCCTACCCCTTATTCTTAAACTGTGGCCCCTTGTTCTGGACTCCCCCAACATTGGGAACATGTTTCCTGCCTCTAACGTGTCCAACCCCTTAATAATCTTTTACGTTTCGATAAGATCCCCTCTCATCCTTCTAAATTCCAGTGTATACAAGCCTAGTCGCTCCAGTCTTTCAACATATGACAGTCCCGCCGTTCCGGGAATTAACCTAGTAAACCTACGCTGCACGCCCTCAATAGCAAGATTATCCTTCCTCAAATTTGGAGACCAAAACTGCACACAGTACTCCAGGTGCGGTCTCACTAGGGCCCTGTACAACTGCAGAAGGACCTCTTTGCTCCTATACTCAACACCTCTTGTTATGAAGGCCAACATTCCATTGGCTTTCTTCACTGCCTGCTGTACCTGCATGCTTCCTTTCGGTGACTGATACACTAGGACACCCAGATCTCAGGTCTGGAGTCAGGCAAGGTTGCCCTCTCTCCCCTGTCTTGTTCGTCTGTTGTATTGAGCCCTTTGCCGAATCCATCAGGAAGGATGCGAGCATAAGAGGAGTGACATTGCCAGGCAGTGGGGGCACTCAGGTCAAGGCCTCCCTGTACATGGACGATGTCGCCGTCTTCTGCTCGGATCCAGGGTCGGTCCGCAGACTGATCAGCGTCTGCGACCAGTTTGAGTTGGCCACGGGGGCCAGGGTAAACCGCAGGAAGAGCGAGGCCATGTTCTTTGGCAACTGGCCCGATCGATCTTCCATCCCCTTCACCATCAAGCCTGACTTCTTGAAGGCGCTGGGGATCTGGTTCGGGAAGGCTGAGGCATGTGACAAGAATTGGCTGGAGCGGATAGCCAGGGTGGGGAAGAAGCTGGAGCTGTGGAAGCAACGCTCCCTCTCCATCACAGGGAAAATCTGGTCATCAGGTGTGAGGTGCTCTCGGGGCTGCTGTACTTGGTGCAAGTGTGGCCCGTCCCTCCCTCCTACGCCACAGGGATCACCCGGGCCGTCTTCCACAAGTGTACAGGATTAATCTACTGAGCCACATGCAGGAGGCAACATGTTTTGGCGGCATGTACAAAATCCATGCACTAGTTCTTACGAGAGGCATCTGTGGGTGAGGGCGGGAATCGGGTGGGTGAGGGGGTGGGTGAGGGGGAGATGATAGTCCTGGGAGTGGGCGAGACAAGAGGCATAAACTTCACATCTTCTAGAGCTCCCAAGGGGAATGTGACTTGTTTAAAGACATCGTGCAGAAACGGGAAGATCACATTGAACCGTTAGAACTAGCCAAAGCTTGTGTGATTGCTCAAGCAACCAATGTTAGGATGAGAGAATGAGGAAGATATTTCACCTTTACCTTTAAAATGTGGTTCATTCTTGGATCATATCTTACACGGTATTTTTGTTTCCTGGTCAGTGAAAGAGTCCAGTCAACTCCATTGAGCTGCAAAGCGTGATGTCCGAGCCAGCATGTCAGACTCTGGAGATTTTGTTGATAATTATTCCCAGTCTGACCTTTCTGTCATGGGCCTCCTCCAGTGCCATAGTGAGGCCCACCGGAAATTGGAGGAACAGCACCTCATATTTCGCCTGGGCAGTTTGCAGCCCAGTGGTATGAACATCGACTTCTCCAACTTTAGATAGTTCCTCTGTCCCTCCCTTCCCCTCCTCCTTCCCAAATCTCCCTCTATCTTCCTGTCTCCACCTATATCCTTCCTTTGTCCCGCCCCCCTGACATCAGTCTGAAGAAGGGTCTCGACCCGAAACGTCACCCATTCCTTCTCTCCCGAGATGCTGCCTGACCTGCTGAGTTACTCCAGCATTTTGTGAATAAATACCTTCGATTTGTACCAGCATCTGCAGTTATTTTCTTATGATAATGAATGTCAGGTGCTGCTGTGTCCCTCAGTTAAAGACAAGTAGCAAAGCCCAACCTTCTGGAATGGAATCTGAAGTGGACCAGTGAGACGAGTTCAGCTGGTTGCAGTTTCTACAATGGCTTAATTCATCCGTTTAAAGCACCTATTTCTTTTTTTTATTTTTTTTTTATTTTTGAAAAGCATATGTACAAATAGAAATAAGAAAAAACACATTTGTTACAAAGTTCTTACATAGCTTCAATTTTTAAATTTTTGAAGAGAGAAAGTAAAAATAAAAATAAAAAACTATAAACTTGGGGAGAGAGAATAAGAGGGTTAATAAAAATAAAAAAAAAGGATCTAACAATAAAAATTAAAGGGAGTAGATCCGGGAGACAATAACCACAGTTGTACATCCAACCCCTAACTCAAGTTTCAACTTTTAATTTAATTTTTTTTTATTTTAGTCCTGTGCCAAACCCATTTACTTTTCTAAAAATTCAATAAATGGAGACCATATTTTTAAAAATAACTCAGGTTTGTCGATTAAGGCAAACCTTATTTTTTCCAAATGCAGGGTCTCTGTCATTTCCGTAGTCCACATTTTAATTGTGGGGGTTATTGGTTTTTTCCAAAATTTAAGTATTAATTTTTTCGCAGTTATTAGACTGTAATCAAGAAAATGTACCTGACTTACTGTAAAATTTGTAGTATGTTCTGATAATCCTAATATAATTAATTTTGGGTCCATATCTAATTTTTTATTAATAACTTTAGAAACTATTTTAAAAATCTCCAACCAGAAGTTTTGCATTTTTATACAAGTTACGAAAATATGAGTTAAATTAGCTTCTTGAAATTGACATTTATCACAAATAGGAGAGATACTAGGAAAAATCCTATTTAATTTCGTCTTCGAATAATGTAATCTATGTATTATTTTAAATTGTATTAAGGAATATCTAGTATTCAATGAACATTGATGTATATGTTGTAAGCTTTCATCCCATATATCTTGCATTATAAATTGATTCAATTCGTCCTCCCATGCTCGTCTATAAGATTCTGATGACGGAATGTCAGTGTCAAGGAGAGTATTGTAAATAAAGGATATTAATTTATTTGAATTATAATATCGATTCAGGCATACATCAAGTGTTTCTGGACCTCTAAAGCTGGTGCAACGTGGGTGGGGGAGGGATGGAGAGAGAGGGAATGTAGGGTTACTTGAAGTTAGAGAAATCAGTAATCATACCGCTGGGTTGTAAGCTGCTCAAGCGAAAATAAGGGATGGTGTTCCTCTAATTTGCGTTTAGCCTCACTCTGACTATGGAGGAGGCCTAGGACAGAAAGGTCAATGTGGGAATTTCCTTGTGACGCAGGAAAAGAAGAAGGGTGACTGGGAGGGTGGGAGATAGTGGGAGAAATGAGAGCAGGGGTGCACAGGGCAGAGAGATAAATAGGACAGTTCGGTATATGGTTGTAAATCCTGTTACATGAGTCCCATTTTCCTGCATTGTTGCTCCCACCATGTGGGTTGAGACTGCAAGTCAGCCTGGCTTAGGTTCGGATTGTGGGCCAGCTTCCAGAAGAGAGACATGTGGGAACTGCAAGTAAGGCAAAGCCGAAGGAAGTTGGATTGGAGTCCCGATTGCAGGCAGTGGAGACCTCCTACTTGTGAGGTGTGAAGGGATTATTCTCCATCCAACCTGGTCCTCTCTAATCTGAAGGCTAGAAGATCGTCCCCAGCCAGCATTAACCTGGCTCTAACCTGACATCTAAAATCTAATGTCCATCACCTTAGGCCAGTCTTTAATCCAACATCAAAATAATATTTTAGTATTTACAGAGATGCTGCTTTCCCTAGTCTGAAATCCAGTACCCTCTTTCATTGCTCCCCATCTGAGACTCCTACTTATCAGATTCCACCATCTGCACCCTTTTAGCTTCTCAACTTATCACCTCCAATATCGGTGACTATCTCCACCGTTCCCTTCCCCCACCTGACGCATTTGCCGAACAATTCATCCTCACCCGAATCCTCTTATCACTTACTAGTTTGCCCCGCTCCTTCCCCTCATTTCTCTCTGGCAGCTAACTCCCTTCAACTTCATCAGTCAGAGGGAGAGTCCTGACCCGAAACATCACCTGTCCCTTTCCCTCCTCGAAGATGCTGTGTGATGTGTTGATGTGTTGAGTTACTCCGGCTGTTTGATTTTTACTCAAGAAGATTGACTTGCTTCCAGCCAGCATTGGTCTCCATCCAGGGTAGCTCTGTCTCCAATCTGATATCATGACGTTAGTCCCCAGCCAGCACTGAATTTTTGCTCTTAATTCGGGTGAATGGATTTTGGGATTTTAAATCACCTAAGGGGTACACAGATATTGTCTGGAAGCCAGTAGACACCCAATCAATATCTGATGTCAAAAGGTTTATCTCCAACATTTCAAGTTAAGATTTTCATAACCTGAAATTGAGGTTTTTCTCCAGGAAGTGTGGTTCCTTTTTTAAGAAATGGTGTTTGGTTTTTGACAGGCATAACATTAAAACACAATTTTGGTGAACACCTACTGAAGTGGCACAATGACAGAATAATAAGTGAATGACATTACTTACCCCTAGAGCCTTCTGAACAACACAGACAATATTGTCAATAGATCTGGGTAGGAAGGAGCTGCAGATGCTGGTTTAAACCGAAGATAGACACAAAATGCTGGAGTAACTCGGCGGGACAGGCAACATCTCTGGAGAGAGGGAATGGGTGACGTTTCGGGTCGAGACGCTTCTTCAGTCTGGAGAGAAGGAATGGGTGACGTTTCGGGTTGAGACCCTTCTTCAGTCTGAAGAAGGGTCTCGACCTGAAACGTCACCCATTCCTTCTCTCCAGAGATGCTGCCTGTCCCGCTGAGTTACTCCAGCATTTTGTGCCTATCTTGTCAATAGATTTCTTCTCTCTGGTGCTGTTGGGAACTGTTTTCGCTAACAATAGACAGTGACAATTAAATCGCTTCCTTAGCCACAGATTTTCAAGGAGTTGGTATTTTGCACTTTTGTGTATTTCAAACCGCTAGCCCACTCTTTTCTCATCGTTCTACTCACCACTTTTACTTGACCCATATTTTTAAACTTCCAACACTATGATCTGATAATTGTGTCCATTTTCACACATGAGCTGGTGAAAAACAGGGCGCTTCATCATCCCCTCTCTTAGGCTTGTGCTTATATCCTCTAGAGACCATGTGCTTTAATCTCCGTGACTTCCTCCAATCCTGCTTCCTGTCCTGCTGGACATCCCCAGTTTAATTCCAGGGCCATGGTGGAATAAGGAAAGGGAGAATGGGATTGATGCTGGCATGAACTTGATGGAACAAACAGCCTCCTGTGCCATAGGTTAGTGCGCCATACAAAGTTGTCCATTATTTGGACTGCATGTGTACAAGGGAGAGATTAAATGGAAGAAAGGCACAAAATGCTGGAGTAACTCAGCGGGACAGGCAACCTCTCTGGAGAGAAGGAATGGGTGACGTTTCGGGTCAAGACCCTTCTTTAGAATCTGGGTGACGTTTCGGGTCGAGACCCATACGGCTGGTTTGAGTGCTGGGATGGATTATTTAGCAGCCATTTCAAATCACTGCGGTAAAATGAATTCTTGGAGGCTGTGCAGTGCTGCAGATTCTTTGAAAAATGTTGACACTGAGGTGGATTATTTGTCGAGTGCCTGTAAATTGAGGAATTAATGGGCAGGCCTGTGTGTTGGGATGCAGGGTAGATTATGTAGAGAATGTCAGTGATGCAGTGAGCTATTTGAAACATTTCTATACTGGGATGAATAATTTGCAGATTCTCCGATGGCGTTTAGCATCCGAGAGGGAATGTACATTGGAATGTGTGGCCAATCAGTCACCTTTGTAGAACTGAATGCTTTTACCAGCTGTTGAACTGTATGATGGACAATTCATTTAACTGCACCTTGCATTGCTCAAGATTACGTACTTCTTCGACTACCTGTGCATTCAATGCGAAGGCCATGCCGTAAATATAATTGTTTCCCAATTATGTTTTGCACCAATGTCTTGTTTCTGTGCGCAGTCTATTTCTTTTCACTGTTTAGTTTATTTTAGTTTAGAGACACAGCGTGGGAGCAGGCCCTTCAGCCCACCGAGTCTACGCCAACCAGCGATCCCCATACACTAACACTATCCTACACACTAGGGACAATTTACAATTTCACTGAAGCCAATTAATCTACAACCGCACTACTAACCCACTAACTACAATTAAGCTACAACTCTTTGGAGTGTGGGAGGAAACCGGAGCACCCAAAGAAAACCCATGCAGTTTCAGGGGGAGAACATACAAACTCTGTACAGGCAGCCATAGTCAGGATTGAACCCAGGACTCTGGAGCTGTAAGGTGCCAACTCTCCCACAGCACAACCCTGTAGAATTTAGGGGTAATTTGTGTATAATTTATGTTTATGCCTGTTGACTGTCAATGTGCCAGCAGGCACAATTTTCATCGTCGCTGTACCTCACTGTACTAGTGCACCAGGCATAAACTCGATAAATAATAAACTGGCTTCCAGTTTTCAACACAGGTCTCATGAATCTACCGCCATTCAATTGTTACAGTGCCGGCTAAGATCTGATTATGATGAATTGACATTGCAAATAATTTTCCAATCCAAGCTGAATTCATTTAATCAATCTCATTCTAATAAGGTTGATGCAATCAGCTTGTTCTGCTCCTTACAAAGCGCCATGCATCCCATTTGTCTCCACCTTCTTCAAGCTTTGCCAGAATATGCTCTTAAAGTTCTCACCACGACATCTGACTAAACATCGTGTGATAAGTGTCCTATCAAATGACTAAAAAAATCCACAGAGGTGTCGGTGTTCATTTCAATGTTTCAATTACTTAACCATTTTTTAATGTATATTTTTGAAGGATTTCTTGCACAAGCATTGAGGGGCATAAGGCTCAATTACGAGATGTAAAAGCCTTTGTTGAATCAGTGCTAGTAGTGTACCTTGTGTTCCTCAGATTGCTCATCCATCTCGTTGTGCAAGTTGAGCTGACAAAACTGTCTATGG
Source organism: Rhinoraja longicauda (assembly GCF_053455715.1). Classification (NCBI taxonomy): domain Eukaryota; kingdom Metazoa; phylum Chordata; class Chondrichthyes; order Rajiformes; family Arhynchobatidae; genus Rhinoraja; species Rhinoraja longicauda. Next base: position 8,928,293 of record NC_135970.1, on the reverse strand, counting down.
ACAAGATGCCCCTGTTCCTTCAAGTGAACCTTGAATGTCTTGGCCGCTGTGACAGCCTTACGGTACTTGAGGAAAAGCTTGACCAGATGTGTGAAGATCTTCAACCTGACTTCCAAGTGCTGGATCGGATTGAAGGGTGGCACAAAGGTGCAGCGGTAGAGTTGCTGCCTTACGGGTGCTGTCTGTATGGAGTTTGTACGTTCTCCCCGTGACCGCGTGGGTTTTCTCCAAGTGCTTCGGTTTCCTCCCATACTCCAAAGAGTGCAGGTTTGTAGGTTAATTGGCTTTGGTAACATTGCGAATTGTCCGTTGTGTGTGTTAGGATAGTGCTAGTGTACGGGGATCGTTGGTCCGTAGGGACTCGGTGGCCAAAGGGCCTGTTTCCACGCTCTAAACTAGTCGTTCTTCTTTGATACTCCATGGCAATGATTTCCTTTCAGCCGGGAGTATGCTCCATCACCATTATTCTGATCCGTTGTGTTTGTTCTAACCTCACATACTTTGTGCCCTTACTTTTGATAATTAGAGAATTTTTGAGTACTAAGCAAAATAGGCTTGAGTTGAATGGTTCCCATGGCGATGGGGGAGAGTTTCCTGTTATTGCTGCTTTTCCCACAATTACACTCACGTGACCCAGAGTTAGTGTCAGAGCTCCCGTTATCCTTCCTGCCAAAAGTCCATATTGAATTTACACTGATGTGCTGTGGTTACCAGAGAATCTTAACACTTTGAGCAGATACATCCATAGATGTGATCATTCTCAAGCAAATATTAGATTTAGTAACTTGGACTTGGTAGATTCTGCCATAAGTTCTCACAGAAACCAATCTCTCAGCATGCAGTCCCGAACTGCAAAGTTTAATTACATTAACAATGTCACAATGGGATTTTAAAAACAATGATGTGGTCATGAGTTACCTCCTGTCTACTGAACTCAGGACCAAAGCCTATTGGGATATGGATCGTCTCATGGGCAATAAGTAAATTCACCACCATCAAGTGTCTGGGTTTATGCCACACTTGCCTTACCTTCATTTACAGTCTCATCCCAAGAACTTTTTGCCCTTGCACTCCACTGCAGCAATTCTCAGTCTGAGAAAGAGGGTTCTGACCCGAAACATCGTCTCCGTCTCCGTCTCTCCCTCTCCCTCTCTCCCTCTCCCTCTCCCTCTCCCTCTCCCTCTCCCTCTCCCTCTCCCTCTCCCTCTCCCTCTCCCTCTCCCTCTCCCTCTCCCTCTCCCTCTCCCTCTCCCTCTCCCTCTCCCTCTCCCTCTCCCTCTCCCTCTCCCTCTCCCTCTCCCTCTCCCTCTCCCTCTCCCTCTCCCTCTCCCTCTCCCTCTCCCTCTCCCTCTCCCTCTCCCTCTCCCTCTCCCTCTCCCTCTCCCTCTCCCTCTCCCTCTCCCTCTCCCTCTCCCTCTCCCTCTCTCTCCCCCTCTCCCTCTCTCTCCCCCTCTCCCACTCTCCCTCTCCCTGGGAGAGATAGATAGGGCAAAGGTGGCACATCTTCCAGTATCATGTTCACAACATGCTTGCCCCATCCTTGGTGGTGACCTCAGCTCCACTAATAACACATTATCATGTATCTATGAATCTATCACGGATCCGCACAGGCATGTACAGTACAGGAACACGCCCTTTTGCACTCAACGTGTATAAATATATATGGAAACAATGGTTTTTTCCTCGTTTTATCATGGCTAAGGTCCAAGTCATAAAGCTTGTCTCAGTAATGTTCAGGAGGTGGTCACAGGGACATTTAGAAATTAATAACAGGGCAAGGCTGAGCCAACAGGGAACTATGAAATGGAAAGCATGTTGAACAAATTTGTTGGTGTTTTTCGAGGTTGTCACCAGAGTAGTCAAGGGGGAAACCGGTAGATGTAAGAATTACATTTTGAGAAGTCCTTTGAAATGGCGCCACACAAGAGTTTGGTGAATTAAATGAGAGCCCATGTATTGGAATAATGCACTGTTGTAAATTGAGTATTGGTTACCAAATGAAAAGAAATTAACAGGCGGAAAAGAGGCACTTGCTAGCGGTGTGAGGGTGCTAAGTGTACTATATCCAAGTGTGCTGATGCTGGATGGCATTGTGGGTTGTGAGGCTGATGCAAAGAAGACATACAGAGAGGCTGTGTGAAAGGGCAACAACATGGTGAATGGAATACGACGTGGAAACATGCAAGTTCATCAACTTTAGTGTATAAAGTAACAAACTGGAGTATGATTTAAATGGTGAGAGACATAAAACGAATATTATTTAGGGGTAAATGAGCTTCCTCACACACCAATCACTGAGAAGTAATGTGTAGAAATAGCTGAATGAACTAGAAAGGCAAATGGTGTGTTTGGTCTTTATTGCAAGAAGATTGGAGAACAAGATTGAAGACACTGTCCTACGAAATTGTTTAGGGGCCTGATAAGACTGCAGCTGGAATAGTGTGTGCAGAACTTGCTTCCTTCCTTCCCAATGTGAGCGGGAGAGTGAATGATAGATGAAGTGCAGCAACGATACACTAGATTGATCCCTGGAAAAGGAAGGTTTGTTGTATGGAGAGAGCTTAAGCAATCTGGGATTTAGAAGAATGAGGGGTGATCACATTGAAACAGACGAAGTTTTTATGAGGCAACAGAGTAGATGCAGGAAGGTAAGTTCCATTTGCTATTAAGAGTCATGGTCCCAAAGTAAAGTGTTCATCATTCTGGACAGAAAAAAACCCAAAACATTTTCACTCAGTTCACTTCTTTACTCAAGGTTGCTGTGGAGATTTAGTTGTTGGCTCCATTCAGGACAATGATCAACGGATTTTGGCACGTTAAGGTCATAACGTCATAGGTCATAAGTGATAGGAGCAGAATTAGGCCATTTGGCCCATCAAGTCTACTCCGCCATTCAATTATGGCTTTTTATTCACAAAAAGCTGGATAACTCAGCAGGTCAGGCAGCATCTCGGGAGAGAAGGAATGGGTGACGTTTCGGGTCGAGACCCTTCTTCAGACTGATGTCAGGGGGGCGGGACAAAGGAAGGATATAGGTGGAGACAGGAAGATAGAGGGAGATCTGGGAAGGAGGAGGGGAAGGGAGGGACAGAGGAGCTATCTAAAGTTGGCTGATTCAATTATGGCTGATCTATCTCTCCCTCCAAACCCCATTCTCCTGCCTTCTTCCCATAACCCCTGACACCCACACTCATCAAGAATCTATCTATCTCTGCTTTAAAAATGTCCATTCACTTGGCCTCCTTCTGTGGCAAAGAAGTCCACAGATTCACACCACTCTCTGACTAAAGAAATTCCTTCTCATCTCCTTCCTAAAGGAACGTGCTTTAATTCTGTGGCTATGACCTCTAGTCTTAAACTCTCCCACTAGTGGAAACATCCTCTCCGCATCCACTCTACCCAAGCCTTTCACTATTCGACACGTTTCAATGAGGTCCCCCTCACTATTCCAGCGAGTACAGGCCCAGTGCCATCAAAAGCTCATCATAAGTTAACCCACTCATTCCTGGGATCAATGTTGTAAATCTCCTCTGGACCCTCTCCAGAGCCAGCACATCCAAGAAGGTAATACATGAAAGTAGAAGATCTGAAGTAGAAGATCAGCCAGGACCCTTATAAAATGGCATGGCAGGCAATGGCCAACCCCTGCTCCTGTTTCTTATGTTTTTAGGTTGTGTCTCCATTGCGAATAGCTCAATCAATGAATATGTCTAGTTCAGCAAAGTCCTGCACCCAATCCTGTCCGGCAAGACAAATGGAAATGGATCAATGAATGTGATGGTTTCGGCTTGAGCCGTATGGGTAACTGGCTTAGTGCACAAGCCATGAGCTATGATCACAAAATCTGCAGCAATGCTAACATGGACAAGCACGGTGGAACGTTGGGGCACTACATGCAAGTCTTGCTTGGTTGATCTCTTTGGTGGACTGTCTTGTGCAGGTTGTGAGCTATGCCCGTGGGGGAAATCAGACCACTTGTGAGATGTCACTTGACTCTTTGCAATGTTCTCCAGGGCTAGTTGTCCCCATTGCTCCTGCATGCAAGTGTGGTCAACAGTGTTGCAGATTGGTATTGGTTTATCACTGTCATGTGTGCCAAGGTACAGTGAATGTATTGTTTGTGTGCTATCCAGTCAAATCATACCATACATGAGTACAAACAAGCCACACACAAGTGCACATGCAATGCAAAGAGAAAAATACCAGACTTTACAATACAATAGACCCTCCTATAATGGACCATGGGGTAGGCAAAGGTGTCCGTTATTGCTGATTGTCCATTATAACCGAGTAAGGTATTATCATTGTACATAGTGGAAACAAAGAGATGCGGATGATAGTTAATACACAAAAGGACACAAAGTGCTGGAGTAACTCAGCGTGTCAGGCAGCATCGCTGGAGGACATGGATAGGTGACGTTGGAACCCTTCTTCAGACCGATTCAGTCTGCTGGGTTATTGCAGCAGGTCCATCTGCTTATCCAAAATCCATTACAAAGGGTCCATTAAAACAAGGGTTTACTACAGTATATGGTGTTGCAACATTATAGCACATTGGCTGCTTGGTGTCGTGCTCAGCCGATGAGCAATGAAATTAGTGCCAGCTGAATCATGGAAATGAACCCTCGACATAGATCGACGGATGTGGGGTGATATAAAGTCTGATTCCTTCAACTGTTTTCAGGTTATTCCTGAGTTTACTTGACGAATGCAACAAAGGTCTCTGTAGATTATGGTCAGGGCAACGCAAGCTGGACCTTGAGGCCAACTCTGGCAGCCACGCTCGCACGAAACATATCATTGCCTCTGGGTGAACTAGCTGAGTTCTGAGTTTCATCAGGACTTGTTCCCTGAGGCAAGGCATTGAGCCAGCGCCTTGCATTTGAACCACTGAAAACCAATGGACCCCCCCCCCCCCTTGATTTGTTATACTAGTTTTGTAAGTTTAATTTAGTTTGGTTTAGTTTAGTGTATTGTCACGTATACTGAGGAACAGTGATTTTTTCTTTGTTGCGAGCTACCAAGTCAGTGGAAAGACAATAAATGATTACACAAGGTGCCACACAAGAGTTTGTTGAATTAAATGAGAGCCCATGTATTGGAATAATTCACCTTTGTGAATTGAGTATTGGTTACCAAATGAAAAGAAAAGAACAGGGGGAAAAGGGACATTTGCTAGCTGGGTAAGGGGTACTAAGTGTAATATATACAAGTGTGCTGATGCTGGATGGCATTGTGGGTTGTGAGGCTGATGCAAAGAGGACATACAGAGAGGCTGTGTGAAAGGGCAACGACATTGTGAATGGAATACGATGTGGAAACATGGAAGTTCATCACCTTTGGGCAGATGCGTGACAGATGCAGTATAATATAGATAAATGTGAGGTTATCCACTTTGGCGGCAAAAACAAAGAGGCAGATTATTATCTCAATGGTGTCAGGTTAGGTAAGGGGGAGGTGCAGCGAGACCTGGGTGTCCTTGTACACCAGTCACTGAAAGTTGGCGTGCAGGTACAGCAGGCAGTGAAGAAAGCTAATGGCACGTTGGCCTTCATAATGAGAGGATTTCAGTATAGGAGTAAAGAGGTTCTACAGTTGTATAGGGCCCTGGTAAGACCACATCTGGAGTATTGTGTACAGTTTTGGTCTCCTAATTTGAGGAAGGACATCTTGTAATTGAGGCAGTGCAGCGTAGGTTCACGAGATTGATCCCTGGGATGGCGGGACTGTCATATCAGGAAAGATTGAAAAGACTAGGCTTGTATTCACTGGAGTTGAGAAGGATGAGAGGGGATCTTATAGAAACATATAAAATTATAAAAGGACTGGACAAGCTAGATGCAGGAAAAATGTTCCCAATGTTGGGCAAGTCCAGAACCAAGGGCCACAGTCTTAGAATAAAGGGGCGGCCATTTAAAACTGAGGTGAGAAGGAACTTTTTCATCCAGAGTTATGAATTTGTGGAATTCTCTGTCACAGAGGGCAGTGGAGGCCAAATCACTGGATGGATTTAAGAGAGAGTTAGATAGAGCTCTACGGGTAGTGGAATCAAGGGACATGGGGAGAAGGCAGGCACGGGTTATTGAATGTGGATGATCAGCCGTGATCACAATGAATGGCGGTGCTGGCTCGAAGGGCCGAATGGCCTCCTCTTGCACCTATTTTCTAAGTTTCTATGCTTCTATTAAAGGCTGCGCTTGCCAACAATACCCATTTCCCTAAAAAACATACACTCTACTTCTTCACACCCACTTTATAAAAGCCTTTTTGAAAGAGATTTGCATTTCTGTTGAGCATTTCATCATACCCCGGACTGTTGCAACATAGCCTGACTCTGAAAGTTCACTCTGTGGCAAACTATGAATGACCAGATGATGAAATAGATATTGATCGAGGGATGTACAGTGCCCTCCATGAGGTTTGGGACAAAGTCCCATCATTTATTTATTTGCCTCTGTGCTCCACAATTTGAGTTTTGTAATAGAAAAAATCACATGTGGTTAAAGTGCACATTGTCAGATTTTATTAAAGGCCATTTTTATACATTTTGGTTTCACCATGTAGAAATTACAGCAGTGTTTATACATAGTCCCCCCATTTCAGGGCACCATAATGTTTGGAACACATGGCTTCACAGGTGTTTGTAATTGCTCAGGTGTGTTTAATTGCCTCCTTAATGCAGGTATAAGAGAGCTCTCAGCACCTAGTCTTTTCTCCATCACCTTTGGAAACTTTTATTGCTGTTTAACAACATGAGGACCAAAGTTGTGCCAATGAAAGTTAAAGAAGCCATTATGGGACTGAGAAACAAGAATAAAACTGTTAGACGCACGGCACGGTAGCGCAGCGGTAGAGTTGCTGCTTTACAGCGAATGCAGCGCCGGAGACTCAGGTTCGATCCTGACGACGGGTGCTGTACTGTAAGGAGTTTGTACGTTCTCCCCGTGACCTGCGTGGGTTTTCTCCGAGATCTTCGGTTTCCTCCCACACTCCAAAGACGTACAGGTATGTAGGTTAATTGGCTGGGTAAATGTGAAAATTGTCCCTAGTGGGTGTAGGATAGTGTTAATGTACGGGGATCGCTGGGCGGCACGGACTTGGTGGGCCGAAAAGGCCTGTTTCCGGCTGTATATATATGATATGATATGATGACATCAGCCAAACCTTAGGCTTACCGAAATCAACTGTTTGGAACATCATTAAGAAGAAAGAGAGCACTGGTGAGTTTACTAATCGCAAAGGGACTGGCAGGCCAAGGAAGACCTCCACAGCTGATGACAGGAATTCTCTCAATAATAAAAAAAAATCCCCAAAACCCTGTCCGATCGATCAGAAACACTCTTCAGGAGTCAGGTGTGGATTTGTCAATGACCACTGTCCGCAGAAGACTTCGTGAACAGAAATCCAGAGGCTACACTGCAAGATGCAAACCACTGGTTAGCCGCAAAAATAGGATGGCCAGGTTACAGTTTGCAAGAAGTACTTAAAAGAGCAACCACAGTTCTGGAAAAAGGTCTGGTGGACAGATGAGACAAAGATTAACTTATATCAGAGTGATGGCAAGAGCAAAGTATGGAGGAGAGAAGGAACTGCCCAAGATCCAAAGCATACCACCTCATCTGTGAAACACAGTGGTGGGGGTGTTATGGCCTGGGCATGTACCAGCTGAAGGTACTGGCTCATTTATCTTCATTGATGATACAACTGCTGATGGTAGTAGCATAATGAATTCTGAAGTGTATAGACACATCCTATCTACTCAAGTTCAAACAAATGCCTCAAAACATTGGCCGGCAGTTCATTCTACAGCAAGACAATGATCCCAAACATACTGCTAAAGCAACAAAGGAGTTTTTCAAAGCTAAAAAATATTCAATTCTTGAGTGGCCAAGTCAATCACCTGTTCTGAACCCAATTGAGCATGCCTTTTATATGCTGAAGAGAAAACTAAAACAAGCATAAGCTTAAGATGGCTGCAATACAGGCCTGGCAGAGCATCACCAGAGAAGACACCCAGCAACTGGTGATGTCCATGAATCGCAGACGTCAAGCAGTCAATGCATGCAAAGGATATGCAACAAAATACTAAACATGACTACAAATTTACATGAAATTGCTGTGTCCCAAACATTATGGTGCCCTGAAATGGGGGGACTATGTATAAACACTGCAGTCATTTCTACATGGTGAAACCAAAATGTATAAAAATGGCCTTTATTAAAATCTGACAATGTGTACTTTAACCACATGTGATTTTTTTTTTCTATTACAAATCTCAAATTGTGGAGTACAGAGGCAAATAAATAAATGATGGGTCTTAGTCCCAAACATTATGGAGGGCACTGTATATTGCAAGGGTTACCAGGGAAAACAACTCTTTGTGGGAATGCCGAACCGAAGAATTTTCATGTTGTGGAGGAGGATCATGATGATGGTCAAATTGCTGGGTGGAATACTTGTCACAAAAGCTATAAATCTGTTTACCTCAGCAGTAAAAGCACAGCTAGCATTAGTCATGTTGGCAGTTAAATCACTAGTCTTATTTCGCAAGATATTACTAAAACATTTCTGTGGCAATCTGCAGATGCTCATTGCAGAACTTGGTTCGACAATTTGCGAGAACGTTTCCGCGCCATGTTAAGAAACTTGCTTACTTCTCTGTATTCCTCGTATGTTGCAAAACATACTTGGCTAATAAAGTATGATTATGATTATTATGATTATGATAAATACCCACGCATTATGATCCAATGATCAATGGAGTTGTGACCTCGGCCCTTGATTTAGATTTTAGATTTTAGATTTAGAGATACATAGCGGAAACAGGCCCTTCGGCCCATCGCGTCCACGCCGCCCAGCGATCCCCGCATATTAACACTATCCTACACACACTAGGGACAATTTTTACATTTACATTTACCCAGTCAATTAACCTATATACCTCTCACCCCTTGCGGCAAGTAAAATAAAGCATACTGCTGTTGGGGGTTTATGTAACGGGTCTTTCAGCCTTAATTCGGGTCGAGATTTCTACAATATGTCATAGCACCTTGCGATGTCTGATCCAGAAAACATTCTCTCTCAGGCTACATTACCTCCCTTTGCTACTTCCTGTTTCCTAGACCTTAAGATTTTTTTACTCACATGTTTTTTTTTACAGCTGCATATTATTTTTTTATCTTTTTGATACAGAGCTTGGCAGTCTCGAAATCATTGTAAACCAGACCAGCTCAGCCCACGGTCCATTTGTGATTATCCTAATCTTAACATTAATGGCTTTGCTGTGTATATATATGGCACACCATTAATCTGTGGTGCCCAGAGGTCAACTGTATGCCAAGAGTGGTGATCAGGCTAATTCATTCCAGCATGATCAGCCTATTTGTTTCATACTTTGAAGAGTTTTTCTGCTGTCTTTCCTGCTGGGGGATTGTGCAACATCATGGACACTACACTGAGAGTCTGGCTTGGGACTCTTGCTTGGAGGCAAGGAGATCATAGCAACAACTTCCTTAAAGACAGACATAAGTGAGACGGTGCACAGTTGGTAGAGGTGATGCCTCACAGTGCCAGAGACCCAGGTTCAATCCCTAACTTGGGCGTTGTCTGTGTGGAGTTTGTACACCCCCCCCCTCCCTCCCTCCCTCGTGATTGCATGTTTCCTCTGAATGCTCTGATATCCTCCCACATCCCAGAAAATGTGGGTAGGTTAATTAGCCACTATAAGTTGTTCTTAATGTGTAAATGAGTGGTGGAATCTGAGGTGGGTTAATGGGAATGTGGGATTGTTGTAGGATTAGTGGACATGGTGATTGATGGTCAGTGTGGGCCATGAACTGGGTCGACCTTCAGCTCGATGGACTGAAGGGCCTGTTTCCATGCTGTATCTCTCTATGGCTCTATGAGAGAGCACAGCTTGCTGCAGAGACCGGGATGTAGGGGATCATTGTGAAGTTACTGCACATACTGTCTCACTAGGAAGGCAGGAGAGTGATGAATCAAGAGCAAGCTGTTAGATGTCCACAGGGATCAGTGCTGCCTGCCACACTGGTCTGTGTGTGGCAGGTGAAGCTTGTCCGTGGACCCTTTTAAAAGATATTCTTGAATGTCCTTCCAGTGACTGAGAACATATTGTATTAAAAATAATCTTCTTTCCACCTCTGGGTATTTAGCCAATTGCCTCAGTATTATCATATCCCCAGATGTCCAACACAACTGCCACTAGATAACGTTTCTCATTCACTCCATCAGATTTGTTCAACCTTCTCCGCTTTGAGATTTGCATCTCCTGTCCCTCTGAGGAGCTGTGGTTCTGGAAACTCGGAGCGATTTTAAGCAATGTCTTTTGCACGCGTTCCATGGCCTTTCATATGGTGTGGTTCCCAGAAAAGGATGCACTGGGCCAGATGGTGCTCGATCCAGCTCAAGCCTTGCTGCCAACCACAAGGCCTCACTCGCAAAACCATTGAGGACCTGCTGAGCTGGAGGCTTGTCCACCATGGCTGATCCACAGGCCATGAGAGTTGCCTCGGTCATGTGATGGATCCTGAGACTCTCTGGTCATTTGATAGCTCATCGGCCTTTCCGACTGTCAGTGATTATCAGGGATATATGTAACAACATTGAAAACAAATTTTCAGAATTAAAACAGAATAACAAAATTAAAAAGATAACTGTACAGGAGTTCCCTTGTTACAGATGACCTGGCTTATGGAAATCCAACATTACCCAATTCTTCCATAGAATTTTCAGGATAACAATAATAACCTGATTTATTGTGTTCATTAATAACTGGATACAGTGCATATTACATTGGTTTAATTACTGTATGTATTATGCTAGATTGAATATGTGATGAAATGAAAGGATTATAATAAATATATGTAGAGTGATATGGGTAATATGGGTTACTATAGAAATTCACTTACAGACAGTAAGTCAGGAACAGAAGATGGACACAAAATGCTGGAGTAACTCAACAGGTCAGTGCAGCATCTCTGGAGAAAAGTAACAGGTAACGTTTCAGGTCAAGACTTTTCTTCAGACTGAGATACAGGGGAGAGGGAAACTAGAGGTATGAAAAGGTACAGAATAAACCAGAGCCGGCATTGATGCCTCAGGAAAGGTGGAGCCCACAGTGGTCCATTGTTGGCAGTGGAAGAGGGATACGGACAGTGAAACTAGCAGGACGACTCGGGTGGGCGAGCGATGGAGAGAGAGGGAATGCAAGGGTTACTTGAAAATAGAGAAATCAATATTCATGCCTCTGGGTGGTGACTTATGACTCAAATACTTAAATGAGAGGATCACCTTAGAAGACAATAGACATTAGGTGCAGGAGTAGGCCATTCGGCCCTTCGAGCCAGCACCGACTATGTCCAGTGTGAGACTGAGCAGCCGTAACCAGCGCCTCAGCTTAGCTCACATTGCATTTTGAACACATTTCCTCATGACGCAGAAGACTATTCAGCCCATAGAGCCCACGCCAGCTCTCAGAGTGAAGCCATTGATCCTATTCCCCCACTTATCTCCCTGTGCTATTTTCTCTGTTGCATGCCTATCAATTCCATCTGATTCTCACACCCATCCACCTAAGCCAGAGGCAAGGCTCATTGGTCAAGTTAAGGACCCTCACATCTTTGGAATGGCACACGGAGGAAAGCCAGGCGGCCACAGGGAGAGCATGCAAACTCCACACAGACAGTGTCCGATGTTAGGACTGAACCCGGCTGGTTGGACCTGTGAGTCAGCAGTACTAACTGCTGTGCCTACTGTACTATTGAGCTCCACCCCTCCATTGCGCTGCTGACGTGGGCAATGTAAAATGCAGGTGCAGAACTCTTGAACGAGTCTGCTCTCTCTCTCCCTCCCCAATAACCACCTCCAGTTGGAATCCAGTCAGGGAATTTTAAAAGACACAAAATGCTGGAGTAGCAGTGAGCCAGGCAAAAACTCTGGAAAAAAGGAATAGGTGACGGGTCTCAACCCGAAACGTCACCTATTTCTTTTCTCCAGAGATGCTGTCTGACCTGCTGAGTTACTCCAGCATTTTGTGTCCATCTTCAGTGTAAATCAGCATCTGCAGTTCCTACACAGTGAATTTTAAACGTTCCTTGCTTTTGTAGTTTGTGACTGCTTATAAGGCCAAGGATCCCTGATCTCATTTTCTTTCAGCAACGTTATCTATTCCTGTTCTTTCAGGTACTCGTCACTGTGGTTTCACACTGTTTAAATTCTGCTCAACTTCTTTGCCACTTTCTGATTTACTGTGCGAATAATGTTACAAATGCCCAGAGTGCTGCTGTGAGATTTCCACCTGTGCTCCTAGGTTTGAGGCCACAGGTCACTCATCCAATATCATGGCCATGACACATTTCTAAATGTGGGAACCTGCATTCATAGCGAGGGGATTTGAGTATAGGAGCAGGGAGGTTGTGCTGCAGTTGTACAGGGCATTGGTGAGACCACACCTGGAGTATTGCGTACAGTTTTGGTCTCCTAATCTGAGGAAAGACATTCTTGCCATAGAGGGAGTACAGAGAAGGTTCACCAGATTGATTCCTGGGATGGCAGGACTTTCATATGAAGAAAGACTGGATAGACTCGGTTTGTACTCGCTGGAATTTAGAAGATTGAGGGGGGATCTTATAGAAACTTACAAAATTCTTAAGGGGTTGGACAGGGTAGATGCAGGAAGATTGTTCCCGATGTTGGGGAAGTCCAGAACAAGGGGTCACAGTTTAAGGATAAGGGGGAGGTCTTTTAGGACCGAGATGAGAACGTTTTTCTTCACACAGAGAGTGGTGAATCTGTGGAATTCTCTGCCACAGAAGGTAGATGAGGCCAGTTCATTGGCTATATTTAAGAGGGAGTTAGATGTGGCCCTTGTGGCTAAAGGGATCAGGGGGTATGGAGAGAAGGCAGGTACGGGATACTGTTGGATGATCAGCCATGATCATGTTGAATGGCGGTGCAGGCTCGAAGGGCTGAATGGCCTACTCCTGCACCTATTTTCTATGTTTCTATGTTTCTATGACATGTTGCAGTGAGTCTCCACTGCTTTCTCAGCTGAACAAGAAAGCCCATGTACTATCTCCAGGAACATGTGGAGGTTTCGTGGTGCCCTTGCCTAATACTTACCTTTCAAGGAGCATCACTAAAATAATGACCTGATCATTTTTTTCTGTGATGTTTGTGGCAGTTTGCTGAGCGAGTAATGGACAATGAAGTCATAGAGTCATACAGTGTGGAAACAGGCCCTTCAATATAACTTGCCCACACCGACCCACACGTGCCATCTACATCAGACTGAAGAAGGGCCTCGACCCGAAACGTCACCTATTCCCTCTCTCCAGACATGCTGCCTGCCCCACTGAGTTACTCCGGCATTTTCTGTCTATCTTTGTGACATCTACACGAGTAATAAGATTTCAACATAGTGTCAACATTTCAAAGGTAATTGGCTGTAAAGTGCACTGCAAAGCTTTGCGTTTGTGAGTGGTACCATGCAAATGAAGCCCTTTCCTTAACTTCACAAGGTATCCCTCTGATATTAGCCCCAACAAAGCAGAGGGCTTTTAACTCCAGCAACGGTAGATGTTTCTCTGATACATCACCTACAAGGCTCGAAGGCACAGATTAATTAAGCCAACCGGCACGGACTTGGTGGGCCGAAAAGGCCTGTTTCCGGCTGTATATATATGATATGATATGATAACTGCATCCTTTCTCTACAAGTTCACGACGTCGTGCATTTATATAGCCTCTCAAGTAATAAAAGTCATCCCACATCCTCATCGTGTCACCAAAACTTGGAATTATTATAAATCAGTCTATCCCAGGAATTGGCGGAAGGATCAGGGCTTGTTACATTAAGAGGACGGAAGTCTCACGCTCTCCCCCCCTCCCCAAAAGAAATAACCTGAATCCAGTCAAAGAGAGCCTTGATGCCATGGCAACAGATCCGAGGAGCTCTTCATCAGGGTAACCAGGGTTCCTTCACCACCGTTTATAAGATTTTCTCTGACCTCTAAGTGCTGTCACGTGCAAAGCCTGTTACATGAGGTTGGTAGCTCAGTCAGAACATGGATCCTTTCAGCTCCTGGGAAAGTTGGGGCTCCTACTTCCCCAGCCGATCTGCCGTTACCATAATTCATTCAGAAGAGCGAGTCCATTAATTGCCAGCCCCAGTGCCCATCCAAGGCAGTGCCAAGACACAGCAACAATGCCCTGCTTTGAGTCTCATTCAAGCGGCCGAACAGAGGATGAGGCAACGTTTCCACACAGCCTGGCTAAACTCCATCTGCCATTTAGTTCCTGCTGGGGAGCGAACAATAACGGCTGTGTTTTCCTCTCCTCTCATGTTTGCTGTTTGTGGCCGCAGTTTAGTTAAGAAAGGCGGCTCTCCTGCCCCCCTTCAGGATCCCGAGAAATTTGTTTTTCTTTCCCTTTTCATTCTGTTTTTTCCCCCTGTGCTCTGTCACACAACCTTTAACTCCGTGATGGACTGGGCTCCCATGGGCACAAGGTAGCCTCCCTTCTCCCTCAGTCCCTTGGATTGTCCAGAGGAACTGTGAGAATATTGGTAATCTCCTTCCCTATGGTTCAAAGGGTTGACAGGAAAGATTGAGCGGGGGGGGGGGGGGGGGGGGGGGGGGGTTGTGTTGTTGCCCTCTTCAATGGCACAATGCTGAGAACTATATTCTGTTCACTCTATCTTTCTCTTTGCTCCACCTATTGTACTTGGGTTTGGCTTGATTGTATTCATCTGTGTGCTATCTGATGGGATTGGACAAAGCTTTTCACTGTACCTCGGCACACGTGACAATAATAAATCTAAACCTTCCCTCCCCACTGCATCAAAGTCCCCCGGTTAACGCAAAGGAACGTCTGACTGGGTCCCACCAAACCCCAGAACAAAATCTGCTGCAGCTCCAACTCATTTTTCTTTGATCCCAACTTTCTGAAAAGCTGCCCATCCAAGAGCTGTGCTGCTTCCTAAGTGGGTTTTGTGGATCTGGGCGAAGTGAGGTCAGTATTATAAGCTGAACCTCCAGGCTGGAGAGCTCGACTAGAAGACAGACTCTCGTTGGCTGGGGTTAAGTTGTGAAGCATCGGGTCCCTCGGTGTGAAGAAGGCTTCCTACAGAGAAATAAGACGCGGTTGCCATAGCAACAGAGCCATCAAGAAGGACATCGATCGCCTGCCCGTATCATGGGGTGTGAACTGTTGTAACAAGGTGAGTTGTTTCAGCACCACCTTGGCTGGTGTAAACTGCAGGGAGCGAGATAGCGGGTGCAGCACAGAGATTGTATACAGTGCAAGAAAATAACTGCAGACGCTGGTACAAATCGAAGGTATTTATTCACAAAACGCTGGAGTAACTCAGCGGGTCAGGCAGCATCTCAGGAGAGAAGGAATGGGCGACGTTTCGGGTCCAGACCCTTCTTCAGTCTGAAGAAGTTAGAGGGAGTTAGGAGGAGTTACTCCAGCAGGACAGAGATTTGATCATCGGTCCCCGCAGTGGGAGAGGGGCCGTCAGATGCAGGGGGAATCTCCACCGGAGAAAGGGAACAGTGGTGAGGAGATTCAATCGCGGATTGTTAACATTACCGACCATTTTCACAGATTAAACGAACGGAGATGAGGAAGAATTTTTTTTTTCAGTCAGAGAGTTGTGAATCTGTGGAATTCTCTGCCTCAGATGGCAGTGGAGGCCAATTCTCTGAATGCATTCAAGAGAGAGCTGGATAGAGCTCTTAAGGATAGCGGAGTCAGGGGGTATGGGGAGAAGGCAGGGACGGGGTACTGATTGAGAATGATCAGCCATGATCACATTGAATGGCGGTGCTGGCTCGAAGGGCCGAATGGCCTCCTCCTGCGCCTATTGTCTATAATGGAAAGATTTATAGATATTCTGCCTGACCTGCTGAGTTACTCCAGCATTTTGTGAATAAATACCTTCGATTTGGACCAGCGCCTGCAGTTATTTTCTTATATATTGTCTAAAAAGGAAAGATTTTATTCACCATTTGGGAAGTTGTGAAAAGGCACCAGTGGTTCAGTGGTCTCTCTCTCTCTCTCTCTCTCTCTCTCTCTCTCTCTCTCTCTCTCTCTCTCTCTCTCTCTCTCTCTCTCTCTCTCTCTCTCTCTCTCTCTCTCTCTCTCTCTCTCTCTCTCTGTGTCTGTCTGTCTGTCTCTCTCTCTGTCTCTCTCTCTCTTTCTCTCTCTCGTCTCCTCTCCAATTGATCCGCCCTGATCTAAAGAACTGTGCTTATCAGATGGTGAAATATTGGAAGTGTTGACTTTAAAACTGAGGTCCTAAGAAGGGTCTCGATCCGAAACGCCACCTATTCCTTTTCTCTAGAGATGATGTCTGACCCGCTGAGTTACTCCTGCTTTTTGTGTCTGTCTGCACGTTAAACTGAGATAATTTACGATTCATATCGTAGCCAATTAACCTACAAACCTGTACGTCTTTGGGATGGTGGGTGGAGACCGGTGAGAACGTACAAACGCCCATCCAGACAAGCTCCCATAGCCAGGATCGAACCGGGTCTCTAGCGCTGTAAGGCAGCACATCTACCGCTGAGCCACCGTGCAGAACCTAAGACCAGGTGTCTTTCCAACCTGATTATTCTCCCCCAGGTAACTTCACGGCTATTCAGCTTCGTGAGTCACACCTGTGCAGACCCTGATGACCGAACTCGATGGTCCGGTAATGCTGCGGCGTCTTGAACTTGCGGTATCATGAACTCTTTGGAAGTTGTCGCACTAAAATCGCCCATCTTCTCAGAAAGTTATGGAAGAGATAGAGGACGGTGGTTAGTACAAAACGTCTTGCTTGGAATGTGGAAACTATTGTCCAGAGGAACACTTCCACCCGAGAGCAACAAAATAACAAGTAACCAGGAGAGGAATATGCAGGGATTCACAAGGGGCGGTCCAGGACAACTAGTTTTGAGTTGCAGTAGATCGTGCAGAATGGCAAGGATGTCTTCTTGTGCGGTTTCAACCTCCGTGTATTTTATTCTGTTCAGATGAGCTGTGCCTAAACAAAGAGGAAGGAAAGATGCATGTCCTCAAAGTGCACTTCTTTCCTTGTGTTATGTAGCAAAACTTTTTCAGTCAGAGAGTTGTGAATCTGTGGAATTCTCTGCCTCAGAAGGCAGTGGAGGCCAATTCTCTGAAAGCATTCAAGCGAGAGCTGGATAGAGCTCTTAAGGATAGCGGAGTCAGGGGATATGGGGAGAAGGCAGGAACGAGGTACTGATTGAGAATGATCAGCCATGATCACATTGAATGGCGGTGCTGGCTCGAAGGGCCGAATGGCCTCCTCCTGCACCTATTGTCTATTGTCTATTAGATGGGTGCTTGGTGTCTTCAAATCATGGCCTCAATACCTTAGATCAGACTAAGATTAATAATGTAAAAATTGAATGCAAAATTGATATGCATCTAAAAGTAAAAGGCACACGTTGGCACCTGCCTTCTGTGTTCCTCTGAGACATTCAACCTGGCCTTTATTCTTATTGTAGGCTCAGCAACAGTAATCAAACTCTTCTCAATGTTATTGCTAAAACCCCAGTTCCACAGTGTCCTTCCCTGTCCCCCTCCTTCTGTGTCATTGGTTTTCGGTAGAAATTCCTTCCATTCGAGGGTGTTGAATCTGAGGTCTCCTCCACTATAAGAGCTTAGTCACTGAATGGAAGGAAGAAGGACATGGATAGATTTCAACGTCCGAAAGGCATCAGGGGTTATGGGGATAGAATGGGAGTTTTGTGTTGAAATGGAATGTGGAATGTGGAACAGTACCTCACTGGAACAGGCCCTTCGGCCCATGATTTATGTGCCAAATATGCTGCTCAGTTAAACTAATCACATCTGCCTGCACCATCCATATCCCTCAACTCCTTGCATATCCATGTGCCTAGCCAAAAGTCTTTTAAATGCCATTATTGTACCTGCCTCAACTACCTCCTCTGGCAGCCCATTCTTAATACCCACCAACCTCTGAGTGAAATAGTTTCCTTCTCAGGGAAATCTTTATGAAATCTTGGCCTCTCGCCTTGTCTCCCAGTCCTTCTCGAGGGAGTTGTTCCCACCAGCTGCAGCTTCCAACCTTGCAGCGCCCCTGTCCGCTTCTACCCCCTGCCAGGGCCCACGGGCAGGGCCCACGGGCAGGGCCCACGGCTAGGGCCCACGGGCAGGGCCCACGGGCAGGGCCCCTGCCAGGGCCCACGGGCAGGGCCCACGGGCAGCGCCCCTGCCAGGGCCCACGGGCAGGGCAGGGATGTTCTTTCATCCTGCCCTTCCCTCTTTCACAATTCTGTAAAAAAAAGCCCTGGAGCTGAAAGGTTAAGCGTTTCAGTCAGAGAGTTGTGAATCTGTGGAATTCTCTGCCTCAGAAGGCAGTGGAGGCCAGTTCTCTGAATGCATTCAAGAGAGAGCTGGATAGAGCTCTTAAGGATAGTGGAGTCAGGGGGTATGTGGAGAAAGCAGGATCGGGGTACTGATTGGGAATGATCAGCCATGATCACATTGAATGGCAGTGCTGGCTCGAAGGGCCGAATGGCCTCCTCCTGCACCTATTGTCTATTGTCTATCTCCACACACGCCGGCTGACACGCTGAGTGTTTCCAGCCTTTTCTGCTTTTACTTCAGTTCAGTTTTCTCGGTTTTCACCGGGTGCAAGCACTGCCGGGATCATGTCCAGCCGCACAGTCGGACGTGTATTGTGTCCCTCGGCTGTGTCTGGGCATCACCTGGATGGAACGGATTTGCTTGCGGGGTCTTCTGCGGCGATGTTTTGTCAGGAGTAAGCCAAGGTGGATCATGGGCTGGGCACGGGGGGAGTGCGCTGCAGCCCCGTCCTCCCTTGATCAACGGAGGGGATGGTCCTGCCGCCAGTTTAGGTGCTCCTGCCATTTAGGACTGGAGCTGGGAGGGCTGAGAGAGCTTCCATCTGACCTCACCAGTAGTGTAGCTGCTGAACACAGAGCTCCACTGTTCAGCATGTGAATCATCAACTGTGTGTACGACCTGCTGGCACCTTGTACTGGGGCTACCTGATACCCCTCCCACTGTGTCCTTCTGCTCCCCCCACATCCCCAATATCGATCCCTTGGTTTGAGAGTAGCAGTTGGGTGAGGGGCACGCCTGGCCTTGAGGTGACAGATCTGGCACTGCTTACCGATCTGTTCCAAGTCTATCCTATTTAACATGCCTGGCACTTTCCAATAGGATTTGAGTTTGAGTCCAGCTTTGTTTGTTGTACAGTGAAAAGCCTTTGTTGCATGCTAACCAGTCAGCGGAAAGACAATGCGCGGTTACAATTGAGCCATCCACAGTATACAGATACATGATAAAGGGAATAACGTGAATAACGTTTAGTGCAAGATAAAGTCCAGTAAATTCTGATCAAAGATAGTCCGAGGTTCTCCAATGAGGTAGAAAGTGGTTCAGGATTGCTCTCTGGTTGTTGGTAGGATGGTTCAGTTGAATGATAACTGCTGGGAAGAAACTGTCCCTGAATATGGAGGTGTGCATTTTCATACCTTTATACCTTTTGCCCGATGGGAAAGGGGAGAAGAGGGAGTGGCCGGGGTGAGACTCGTCCTTGATGATGCTGCTGGCCTTGCCAGGGCAGCGTGCGGTATAAATGGAGTCAATGGAAGGGAGGTTGGTTTGTGTGATGGTCTGGAGGACAGAGGATGTCCTCTGTACAAAGCTGGGACCTTGTCTCCTACGGGACGGTGCTGTGGTCACTTCTACTGCACTGTCCCGGGGCAGGTCCACCTTCAGCAAGCAGATCGGTGATGACGAGATAAGTAGGTTTTCCTCTGTCATTCCGTACTTATCGTAGGATTAGTCTGGCAGCGACACTCTTCACCGTTCGGATGACCCGGACAATGGCGATGCTACCAAGCCACTCTTGGAGCCGGGCATTCAAGTGCTCCACCCAACACTGTGACAGGGGGAGCTGTGCGCAATGTCTCTTCCCAATAACGTTCAGCCTGCTGGAGTCATCAGCTGAGGGAGGCGCTGGTTATCAGCAGGCCTGTATCTGACCTGGTGCAATGAGATATTTTATAGTTATACAGACAGCGCTAAGGACACTGAGAACCATTTGTTCCAGCCTGTGTACAACTACCCCACAGGCTGTCCTACCAGGGGGAAAGGACGTAAGTATTGCTTAAGAAGAAGACGTTTAAGATATTGGCCTAGATCCATAATTACACGAGTCAGGAGGTGTCAGGCTATTTCTTGACCAATGTGTGGGTTCATTTTGCCCTATTTGGACATGGTTAGATTTTCATGAAGAGGACTTGAGCAGTGCAGAGACGCAGCTGGTAAGGGACTTACCAGACATCTCCAACAATGTAGGGTCAATCCTCACCTCCGGAGCTGGCTTCAACAAGTTCCGTGTGCCTTGCTCTCCAGATGGTTGATCTCACCTTATTCTGATTGTAGACAGACACAAAATGCTGGGGTAACTCAGATGGACAGGCAGCATCTCTGGGTAGAAGGATTGGGTGATGTTTCGGGTTGAGGCACTTCTTCAGAAGCGAAACGTCACCCATTCCTTCTCCCCAGGGATGCTGCCTGTCCCACTGAGTTAGCCCAGCATTTTGTGCCTATCTTCGGTGTAAGCCGGCATCTGCAGTTCCTTCCTACACATTATTCTTATTGAACTTTTTTTAGCTGTGGCTTTGTCGAGGCCATTTTGGAAGATAGACCACACACATCTAAATTAAATAGGAGAAGGGCAGTAGATTCTTCTCTCTACCAGACATTAGTGAACAGGATGCCCCAACACAGAATCACAGTATCCTTATCATAACATGCCCTTCAGAATATTTTCGTATTAAAGGTGAATTTGGAAACCATTCACACTGTTCCTTAATGTAAACAGTGAACAATGGCGGGCCAAGGACTGGTATCTCCAGTACTGCACGTGACACCTCCTTTCAGTCTGAAAAAGGACCAATTTAATCCAACTCTGTTTTCTATGAGACAGCCAGTTTTCAATTCGGTCTAACAGGCTTCCTCTGAGATCACGGGCTCTTAAATTATGCATCAGTTTCTTCTGTGCTGTTTGTTAGCTATGGGTTCCACAAGCTGTAATTCATGCTGTTAACACATCCTGTTGCAGAGAAAGCTGTAATCCATGCTGTTATACCAAAATGTGTCACAGAGAGAATGTAATCCATGCAGTTACATCAGAGAGTGTTACAGAGGTGGCTGTAATTCATTAAATCATTTTAGCGAGAGCGCGGTAATTCATGAAACCACATCAGTGCTAGAGCAGGAGCTACAATCCATACCATTGTGCCATTGAGATTTGCCGGCTTGCCAGCATTTATTGCCTACCCCTGATTGCCATTGAACTGAAGGGTTGGTTGGCTCTGGAGTCACACACTCAGCCAGCTTCATCGCTCCTTTCAGTCCAACCGTTGGTGTAAATTGTGAACAAAGATTTCCTCGTCACTCAGTATCAGTTGTCATCTTGGAAGGAAGGCAAAAAGTGAGGATGCTGGAAATATGAAATAAAATCAGAAAATGCTGGAGATGCCTAGCAGGTCGGGCAGCAACCGTAGAGACGGAGTTAATGTGTCACATCTATGACCTTAAAACAAGCTTGCTTCAAAATTCCAGGGAAGCAAGGATGGGGAGGGGTGGGGAGGTGTTGCATTTCATGTGGTTGCTGGGGAAAGTACCTGGGGAGGGGGTGGTTTGGATGGGCAGGGACTAGTTGACCAGGGAGTTTCGGAGGGAATATTCACTGCGGAAAGCAGAAAGGGGAGGAGAGGGCAAGATGTGGCCAGCAGTGGGATCCCGTTGGAGGTGGCGAAAATGTTGGAGGATTATATGCTGTATGCGACGGCTGATTGGGTGGAAGGTGAGGACAAGGGGGACTTTGTCCTTGTTACAACCACAACCGCCGCTGCCGCCAACCCTCACTGCAACACCAGGACCACTGATCTTTACCGTCTCACCAATGACGCCAACCCTGGCTGCCTCCACGGCCATCCACAGACCTGGACTCCAGTCCCCTGCGGGCCTAAAATAAAGCAACATCTGTGGAGAGACAACTAGAAGAAATAATGTTACAGATTGCTGACTCTTCATAATAACTGGCCAATCCTGACACAAACTGGACCAGCTGTAGTTGTTTCATTGGTAAAGAAGGGTCTTGACCTAAAATGTCACCTATCCGTGTTCTCCAGGGATACTGCCTGCCAGGTTAAGTTACTTAAGCAATTTGTGTCGGTTTTTCTTTAATTCAATGTTAACGTCAAGGCTGCTGACTTATCAGAAGGTGAGCTGCTCTTTGAGGTTACCCAGGCGAAATATGAGGTGTGTTCCTCCAATTTCCGGTGGGCCTCACTATGGCACTGGAGGACGCCCATGACAAAAAGGTCAGACTGGGAATGGGAGGGGGAGTTGAAGTGCTCAGCCACCGGGAGATCAGATTGGTTAAGGCTACCAGTTCTCTATTCCACTGTCATGACGATGAGCCATGATGTTGATATGCAAATATTGTGAGGTGTGTATCAGCTGACTGGAAGGTGTGCTTGCTGTGTGTGCTGAATGCTGCAAGGCCTGGAAGGTCGCAGTCAGGAGAAACAGTAAACATAGAAATTAAGTAATGTAACTCCCACAGATTGTGTCTGCTTCATTATTACCCATCTGAGACGGAGATGTGACGTTGGCGACGAGGATATTCTGGATATTTTGGATTTGGATATTTTGGATTCTGAACCTGTGGCTGCCTGCTGGGAAATAGGTTAGAAAAAGGTCATATTGGCGGTTGCTGGAGCTGATTTATCATATCATATCATATCATATCATATATATACAGCGCGGTTTCTCAGCACTTCACGGAGTACCACACTTCGATCCGGCGGGTGATGCGAGTACTGTTAGCGTGAAGTGGAAAGCGTGGCTGGAGGAATTCGAGGCCTACGTCGACGCTCTTTCTTGATGAGAGTACGCCGGCGCAGAAGGCGCAGCGGAGAGCGTAGCTTCTCTTCACCGCGGGGCCTGCAGCTCGAGAAATGTTCAAAACACTCCCTGAGTGTTTGAATGAAGGAAGACTATAAGAAAGCCGTTGATGCATTGAACGGCCATTGTGTGGTGGTACCGAATGTTACATTTCAACGCCATTTATTCCGCAAAACAAAACAGAAGAGGGTGAAACTGTTGCTCAATTTGTGACACGTCTCAGACAGGTGTCTGTAGGATGCAAATAAGTGGCCGCTGGTGTGGAATACCAGATATTGGATCAGGTTGTCCAGCATTGCAGGCCAGACATTGATTATCTTGTTACAATTCACTGGTGTTTAGAAGGATGAGAGGGGATCGTATAGAGAAGTATAAAATTATAAAAGGGCTGGACAAGCTAGATGCAGGAAAAATGTTCCCAATGTTGGGGGAGTCCAGATCCAGGGGCTCACAGTCTAAGAATAAAGGGGAGGCCAATTAAAACGGAGGTGAGAAGAAACTTTTTCACCCAGAGAGTTGTGAATTTATGGAATTCTCTGCCACAGAAGGCAGTGGAGGCCAAATCACTGGATGAATGTAAAAGAGAGTTAGATAGAGCTCTAGGGGCTAAAGGAATCAATGGATATGGGGAGAAGGCAGGCACGGGTTACTGATTGTGGATGATCAGCCATGATCACAATGAATGGCGGTGCTGGCTCGAAGGGCCAAATGGCCTCCTCCTGCACCTATTTTCTATGTTTCTATGTTTCAGACGAGCTTAGGAGAAGGCTGCTAGAAAAAGGTGGTGAGTTAAACCTTAATGATGCATTGTCAATTGCAGCAACACTGGAAGCTGTTGAGGGACAATTTCACAGCATGAAATTGAAGGATTCCAAGACTGGGCAAGTTAACTGGCTGTCCCAAGAGAGGCCAAGAAGTAAGCCTGAACATGAGATTGAGTGTTACAGGTGTGGCAACATGGGTCACATAGGGAAAGATGCATGTTGTCCAGCAAAAGGTAGAACGTGTAGGAAGTGTGGAGGCAAAGATCATTTTGCAAAGAAATGTAAAAGTAAAGCCAGGGACAATACAAGTGATTACAACAAGAATGAACCTTCCAAGGCAAGGGAGAAAGTGAAGTCCAGTGACAAGATAGACAGACTGTGGCAGGGAAAGAAGAGTCACGTCCGTCACGTAGAAGATGTTTTCAGAAGTGATGAGGACGGTGAGCATGCTGTTAAAAGGAATTATCAGTTCGCATTGAATGATAGCCATCTGGAGAAAGTTGCAGTGACCATCGGAGGTGTTACAGTGCTAGTGATTGTAGATTCTGACAGCGACTGCAACGTAATTGACAGATCACTGTGGGAATGCTTGAAACAGCAGAAAATCAAGTGCACGTCAAGGAGGTGTAGTAGGAAGTTATATCCATACACTGCAACTGAACTGTCTCGGAAACGAACTGGTTTCCGAGAAACGAACTGGCTGACCATTGGGTGTTTCTCGGAAACGAACTGGCTGACAATTGGATGTTTCACGGCTAAAGTAGAAGTTGGAGATAGAAAAACTGATGCAGAATTTGTGGTGATAGACGAAGGTGAATCAATTATGGTAGTGGTAGACTACTACAGCAGATACTATATGCGCTGATGAAATCAACTACGGCAGAAAAGACTGTACAGGCACTAGCAGAGATTCTTGCCAGACACGGGTTGCCTGTTACATTGTACTCCGACAATGGACCACAGTTCGTCTCCGAGACGTTTGCTGAGTACATGAGAACCACAGGTATTCATCATCATAAGGTGACTCCTAAATGGCCACAAGCTAATGCTGTAGTAGAGAGACAAATCCAGGCCATAGAGAAGAGGATACGAATCGCCCATGCCGAAGGGAAAAACTGGAAGGAGGCGCTGCTAGCATACGTAGCTGTATATCGGGCGATCACTCGCTCAACGACAGGGAAAGGCCCTGCAGAAGCCTTGTTTGGAAGGAAAATTCGCACTAAAATGCCAGAAGTACGAGAGATCACAGAAGACCAGGAGTTGAGAGACTGTGATGCCGAAAACAAAGGTGCGGCAAAATGCTATGCCGACTTGAAACGAGGAGCCAGGTTCTCAGAAATAATGCCAGGGACATTCATTTATAGTATCTCAATTGAAATGGATGCCACATGCACCAGTCCATATTATGTAGCTTCTAATTTGTGTTTTTACCCACACACTCCTTCTCCCCTCCTCTGTTTTCCTTAGAAGTACATTGTATCTGCAAGATGTAATTGCCATTCTGTTCACAATATGGGCACGTTTCACTTAATCTTGCAAAGCTTGGTTATTTTACTAATTGTTCACTTTACATCCAAACTTATGAATGATCTCTAACTGTACCCGCTCCCCTATTCTTGTTCCTTACTGAGTGTGATATTCCCTTTCTCCTTCAACATATTTACATTCATTGCTATTATTTTTGCTCGAGCACTGGCCCCTGGCCCACTTCCATCGTGTTTGTTCAGAGTTCAACCCGCAAAGCTATTTATCCTGTTGACTAGAGCACTGCAGTTAAATTCAGGTGAAGCCTGCCCCAACCATTACAGTTCCTTTCACACTGAAGGAGTGTCCAATGCCCTGTACTGGCGGAGTGTCTCTTCTCTCTGAACTGGTAGAATATCCCATCTACTATACCAGTGGAGTGCCCGATGGCCCTATAGTGGTAGAGTGTCTGATGTCCCTGTAACGGTGGAGTGTCTAACAACTCTGTACTGGTGTATTATTCAATTTTCTGTACCAGTGAAGTGTTCTATCTCCCTGTACTGTTAGAGTAACTGATGTCCGTGGTACCGGTGGAAAGTCCCGTGTTCCTGGATGGGTGGTACGCCCCGGTATGTGTGGGATAGTGAGCCAGCGGCTCTATCAGCTGCACCAATGTGCTGCGGCAAATAAATATTTCATAATTATTCTTATTAATGAAGATTATATGTTTCAATATGTGCTTCATTTGATTCAAATATGTGCTTCATTTGACTGCAATTCACTGCTCCTGCCTTTGCCTCTGCGTTTGGCTGTGGAGTCAGTAGGTGACTCTTATTTCTGGTTTTGGTTGAACTGCTTCAGTTTAACATTGCTGGCATCTGCAACGTGTTATTTCACCGCTGCCGGCAAAAGAGGGAGCTGGAGGACTGACTGTCAAGCAAGAGTTGTTGACGGACCTGTAGTCCATGTGGTTCTGTGAGAAAGACAGGCGCAGGGGTTGTAATGTAAACGGTTGCAATCCAACCCCCACTATGATATCAGGGAGTTTTACAGAAGGAACATTAATCAATAACTTATTATTCAAGCGCACGACAGACAATAGACAATAGACAATAGGTGCAGGAGTAGGCCATTCAGCCCTTCGAGCCAGCACCGCCATTCAATGCGATCATGGCTGATCACTCTCAATCAGTACCCCGTTCCTGCCTTCTCCCCATACCCCCTCACTCCGCTATCCTTAAGAGCTCTATCCAGCTCTCTCTTGAAAGCATCCAACGAACTGGCCTCCACTGCCTTCTGAGGCAGAGAATTCCACACCTTCACCACTCTCTGACTGAAAAAGTTCTTCCTCATCTCCGTTCTAAATGGCCTACCCCTTATTCTTAAACGGTGGCCCCTTGTTCTGGACTCCCCCAACATTGGGAACATGTTTCCTGCCTCTAATGTGTCCAATCCCCTAATTATCTTATATGTTTCAATAAGATCCCCCCTCGTCCTTCTAAATTCCAGTGTATACAAGCCCAATCGCTCCAGCCTTTCAACATAGGAAATAGACAATAGACAACAGGTGCAGGAGTAGGCCACTCGGCCCCTCGAGCCAGCACCGCCATTTAATGTGATCATGGCTGATCATTCTCAATCAGTACCCCGTTCCTGCCTTCTCCCCATACCCCCTGACTCCGCTATCCTTAAGAGCTCTATCTAGCTCTCTCTTGAATGCATTCAGATAATTGGCCTCCACTGCCTTCTGAGGCAGAGAATTCCACAGATTTACAACTCTCTGACTGAAAAAGTTTTTCCTCATCTCCGTTCTAAATGGCCTACCCCTTATTCTTAAACTGTGGCCCCTGGTTCTGGACTCCCCCAACATTGGGAACATGTTTCCTGCCTCTAACGTGTCCAACCCCTAAATGTGTTCTAAACTATCATATGAAGTGAATTCACAAACTAATTCACGCTGTTGTTTGAAGACGTTAAGACAGACAGAGCTCTAATGCAAGGAGGTAATTGAGGCAGGGGCTATCGGAACATTTAAGAAACATTTAGACATGTACATGGATAGGATAGGTTTTGAAGGAGATGGGCCAAATGCAGGCAGGTGGGACTAGTGTAGACTGGACATGTTGGTCGGTGTGAGCAAGTTGAGCTGAAGGGCCTGCTTCCATGCTCAATTACTCTGTGACTGTGACTCTATCCGTGAATTACTACATTTGGAGCTAAACTCATTGATATTTTCGGGGGTCATTGGAGATATAGTTACAATGGAAGCTCATACATCCTATAATAGCCGAAATTGGTACAGAAGGAGTTGTCAACATTGCTGCTGCTACAAAGATCACCGCAGTGGAACCTTAATCAATGCTTTGCAATGGAGATATTTCAATAGATGTACCAAAATGTACTGTTGTATTAATCAGAGTAACATTAGGAACTACAGTCCCTGATTTTGTATCGGAGTGTATTATAAGGGGTGGTAGAGAAACGGGGAACTGCAGATGCAAGTTTGCAAAAAAAGATACAAAGTGCTGAGCAACTCAGGCAGCATCTCTGGAGGACATGGAATAGGGATGTTTCGCGTCGGTGCTGTTTGTGCTCTATTGTGCCAGGGAGGTTTACGATGGAAGCATGATCGACACGACAGTGTAACACGCAGGATGTCTGGAGCATGCTCGAAAGAAATGGATTTAATTATGTTTCATAAGAACGTGCTATTATAGGACCTATAAAAATATTGCAGATAATATACATGCCTCTAAATCATGTAGACAATAGACAATAGATAATAGACAATAGGTGCAGGAGTAGGTCATTCGGCCCTTCGAGCCAGCACCACCATTCACCGTAATCATGGCTGATCATTCACAATCAGTACCCCGTTCCTGCCTTCTCCCCATATCCCTTGACTCCACTATCATTAAGAGCTCTATCTAACTCTCTCTTGAAAGCATTCAGGGAATTGGCCTCCACTGCCTTCTGATGCAGATAGTTCTACAGCTTCTCAACTCTCTGAGTGAAAAGGTTTTTCCTCATCTCCGTTCTAAATGGCCCACCCCTTATTCTTAAAGTGGCCCCTGGTTCGGGACTGTGGCCCCTGTATTGTCACTATGTGATCTGCAATCCATACTAACATATCAGAGAATGTTACACATGACCTGTATTCCAAGCCTTTGTTTACGGTGTTCATGAAAGAACTGCAGATACTGGTTTAAACACAAAATGCTGGAGTAACTCAGCGGAACAGACAGCATCTCTGGAGAGAAGGAATGGGTAACCTTTCGGGTCAAGAACCTTCTTCAGAACTTATTCAGAACCTTTTAGAACCTCTACTTTTCCTCCACCTGACTCTCAGTCTGAAGAAGGGCCTCGACGTGAAACGTCACCCATTCCTTCTCTCCAGAGACGCTGCCTGACCCGCTGAGTTATTCCAGCATTTTGAGTCTACCCCTTTGTTCAGTGATCGCTACAGAGATATATGTAATCCATACTGTTCCAAATGAGAGGGCTGAAGATGGGGAAGTAATTATTCCATTCTATCAGAATGTGTAACAATACACCAGTATATTAAAGAGAATATTGCATTGAGAACTGTAACCAAAGTTGTTATATTAGAGAGTCTAACATTGGGACTATAATATCAATTGGAAGTTTAATTTAAAAAGGACTCAGTAGCAAATATAATTAACATTGTAATATTATGGAATATTATAATGAGCTTTATGACACATTTTTGGATTATGTTACAGTCTGCTCGAACACACACACACACACACACACACACACACACACACACACACACACACACACACAGTGCATTAAAATAGCTAGGAAATCCATTATATAATATCAGAGATCTTTAGAGGAAGCTATATTTGAGTGGATAGACACAAAATGCTGGAGTAACTCAGCGGGACAGGCAGCATTTCTGGAGAGAAGGAATAGGTGACGTTTCGGGTCGAGACCTTTCTTCAGAGTGATGTCAGGGGAGGGGACAAACATAGAATGTTGCTGGAGACAGTAAGACTAGTGGGAGAACTGGGAAGGGGGAGTGGGGATAGAGAGAGAAAGCAGGGACTATCTGAAGTTAGAGGTCAATGTTCATACCGGTGGGGTGTAAACTACCCAAGCGAAACATGAGGTGCTGTTCCTCCAATTTGCACTGGGCCTCACTATGACAATGGAGGAGGCCCAGGACAGAAAGGTCAGATTGGGAATGGGAGGGGGAGTTGAAGTGCTGAGCCACCGGGAGATCAGATAGGTTAAGATGGACTGAGCGGAGGTGTTCAGCGAAACAATCGCCGAGCTTACGCTTGGTCTTGCCGATCTAGAGAAGTTGACACCTGGAACAGAGGATACAGTGGATGAGTTTGGAGGAAGTGCAGGTGAACCTCTGCCTCACCTTGGATGGAGCGAGGGGGAGGTAAAGGGACAGGTGTTGCATCTCCTCGGTTGCAGGGGAAAGTACCTGGGGAGGGGTTTGTGTGGGAAGGGATGTGTTGACCAGGGCGTTTCGGAGGGAATGTTCTCTGCGGAAAGCAGAAAGGGGTGGAGATGGGAAGATGTGGCCAGTAGTGGGATCCCGTTGGAGGTGGCGAAAATGTTGGAGGATTATATGCTGTATGCGACGGATGATGGGGTGGAAGGTGAGGACAAGGGGACTCTGTCTTTGTTACAACCACAACCACAACCTCTGCTGCCACCAACCCTCACCGCCTCCCCGGGACCACCGACCTTTACCATCGCACCGATGACACCGACCCTCACTGCCTCCGCGGCCATCCGCTGACCGGGACTACCAATGCTTCGTCCGCTGACCCAGACTCCAGTCCCCCATGGGCTTTCCGCAGAGACCGTTCCCTCCGAAACTCCCTGGTCAACTCATCCCTTCCCACCCAAACCACCCGCTCCCCAGGCACTTTCCCCTGCAACCGCAGGAGATGCAAAACCTGTCCCTATACCTCCCCCCTCGACTCCGTCCCAGGACCCAAACAGTCTTTCCAGGTGAGGCAGAGGTTCACTTGCACCTCCTCCAAACTCATCTACTGTATCCGGTGTCAACCTCTCTACATCAGTTGAGACCAAGCGCAGGCTCGGCGATCGTTTCACTGAACACCTCCGCTCAGTCCTCCTCAACCAACCTGATCTCCCGGTTGCTCAGCACTTCAACTCCCCCTCCCATTCCCAATCTGACCTTTCTGTCCTGGGCCTCCTCCATTGTCAGAGTGAGGCCCAGCACAAATTGGAGGAACAGCACCTCATATTTCGCTTGGGAAGTTTATACCCCAGCGGTATGAACATTGACTTCTCTAACTTCAAATAGCCCTTGCTTTCCCTCTCTCTCCATCCCCTCCCCTTCCCAGTTCTCCCGCCAGTCTTACTGTCTCCGACTACATTCTATCTTTGTCCTGCCCCCTCCCATGACATCAGTCTGAAGAAGGATCTCGACCTGAGAGGTCACCCATTCCTTCTCTCCAGAGATGCTGCATGTCCCGCTGAGTTACTCCAGCATCTTGTGCCTATCTTCGGGTTAAACCAGCATCTGCAGTTCTTTCCGACACACTATATTTGAGTGGTTTTGACACTGTGTTTTTGTGTGGTACTTGTCCATGCTGTTCTATTAGAGAGTGCAAAAAGCTAATGAAATGGGCAAGGTTTTATCTGGAAATAATACAGTCTGTGGGCCAGGACCTGCTGAAATGGTGGAGAGAAAACTGAAAATCCACAATGCTACGCCAGGAAGAGTTACAGTGGAAGCTGCAATCCATGTTGTCATAACAGAATGTCTTATATATTATATTCTCAGTGGAGTGCAGTGGGACTTGTAATCCATACTATTTAAAGGGACAGTGTTATAAGTATAAGCTAAAATGTGTTACAAAGGGAGCTGGAGCCCATGATGTTGTGTGAGAGAGTCTTAGAGCTGAGATTGATGCTGGTGGATAATGGATCATTACTGTGACATTTGTAATGCTGCACTATCGGAGAATCAGACCATGTTGGGGTGAGAGTTATAACACGAGCTGTCATCTCAGAGCATGTGATAGTGGAAGCTATAAACCACATTGTCATATCAGAGGGTGTCACAGAGATGCAGTGCATGCAGTTACTCCACAGGGAACTGCAGAGGGAGCTGTAATCCAGGCACTGTGACAGAATGTAACAGTGAGAGATGTAATCCAGGCAGGCTGTTTTATCAGTGAGTATTACAGTGGGAGATACAATCCATGCTGCTACATCAGTGAGTATTACAGTGAGAGATGCAATCCATGCTGCTTCATCAGTGAGTATTACAGTGCCAAAACGTCACCTATTCTTTTTCTCCAGAGATGCTGCCTGACCCACTGAGTTACTCAAGCATTTTGTGTCTATCTTTAGTGTAAACCAGCATCTGCAGTTCCTACCCACACAGTATTACAATTGGAGATGTAATCCATGCTCTTTTACATCAGTGAATATTACAGAGGGATTTGATCTCCACGCTGTCGCATCCAATGCGCAGGAGATGGGGGGTCGATGCCCATCCAGAAATGGTCAGGCCTCGTATTCATTATCATATGCACAAGTACAGTGAGGTACAGGCACAATGTACACCTGGCCAGCAGCAGCATCTCAGGCACAATGTACACCTGGCCAGCAGCAGCATCTCAGGCACAATGTACACCTGGCCAGCAGCAGCATCTCAGGCATATGGACTCAGCCAACAAACAAAAGCACCAATTAGCCATTACAGCAAAAAGGAAAATAATGGGCAAACAAAACCAAGACATTAATGCAAAAACACAATTCGAAAACAAGTCCATGGGAGTGCAAGAGGCAGTCTGTAGTGTTCTGTTGCTGAAATAGGATAAAGGTTGTGCAGGTCAGTTCGAGAACCTGATGGTTGTAGGAAAGCAGCTGCTCCTGAACCTACTGGTGTGGGTCTTCAGGCTTTTGCACCTCCTGCCCGATGGTAGGCAGTGTGAAAAGAGCGTGGCCTTATGGTGGGGATCCCTGATGATAGATGCCGCCTTCTTGAGGGAGCACCTCATGTAGATGCTTTTGATGGTGGGGACGTCTACCGATGGGTGAACCGGGCTGAGTGCACCACAGCATTTTGCGTTCCTGTGCATTGTAATTGCCATATCAGGCCGTGATGCAAACAGTCAGGATTCTTTCTACAGTATATCTGTGGAAGTTTTGTTTGAGTATTTGGCAGCTTTAAACTTATAAGAGAGTAGAGGCTTGGTGTGCTTTCTTCGTGATTACATCTATGTGCTACACAGAGGCCAAATCATCCGAGATGTTAATGTCGTGGAATTTGAAGCTGCTAACTCTCTCCACCTCCAACCCACTAATGAAAGCTGGAACGTGGCCTCCTGACTTCCCCTTTCTGAAGTCAATGTTTAGTTTAGTTTAGTTTAGTTTAGAGATACAGCACGGAAACAGGCCCTTTGGCCCACCGAGTCCGCACCGAGGTGCCTGTGGAGAGAATAACTCCAGTCATTCCAGGTTCTCCCTATAACTGCCACCGCTTCTAATAAGTCACTGCCTCTTTACGTACTTGATGTTTCTGCTCAACTTCCACATCCAGACCAGACGCAAGCATCTGCTGAGCCTCACTAATGTTCTTTGTGAAGGTCTCGTGGAAGGAACATCAGCCAGGTGTGGGCGCCACAAGAGAAGGATCAAAGGCAGGAAGTTGCACTACCTCAGGAGGCCTCTTCCACTCTTCAATAAGATCATGTCTGAACCCGACACTTTGCCAACTTAATAAACGTTGATTGCTTTTGTCCCCCAAAGCCTGTCAATCCATATTATTTTCAATACATTTAGCACTTGGGCAGACAATTCCAAGCTTACAACAAGGATCGCTTTCTCCTTGTGGTTGACCCCTTAACCCATTATGAGTAGTTTGTGAATCGAGAGCCAAGGGAAACAATCTCTCAGCTTGCACCCCGTCATCAATCATTTTCCTCAGCTCCAGGGAATATCAACTGAATTTACTCTGTTTCTCACAATAATGGACAAATCTCAACCCAGGAACAGTCTGGTAAATACCCATGGAATCTCAGTTTCAATGTCCTCAGGCAGGGAGATAAAAAACAGACTAAGAAACTGAACACAAACTGGACAAATGTGTCGACAGGAAGGCCTTTTGTAATTGCAGTAAGACTTCCCCACTCAAACAGCAATATACTTTGTAATGAAGGTCTCAAACATTTGCCTTCCACGTTGCTTTCTGGATCATTTGTTAAATGTATGTTGTTTCAAGTATAGCAGCCCCAATTGCCCTGACTGTTCAATAGACAATAGACAATAGGTGCAGGAGGAGGCCATTCGGCCCTTCGAGCCAGCACCGCCATTCAATGTGATCATGGCTGGTATTCATTTGTAAAGTGTTTTTTTTAATTCATTAAATACTTCCCCATTCACTTTCCTATTCAAACAATCTATTGTATGCTACTTTATGAAATAGCTTCTGAAAAATCCATAACATTTCCAACATCATTATCAAGGATAGCGTGGTAGTGCAATAGTTTGCACTGTTTCTTTGGCGCCAGGAACAGGGGTTGGATGCTGACCTTGGGTAACGTTTGTGTAGCGATTGTGTGCATGAGGTTCCTCTGGGTGCTCTGGATTCGCACTGAATCCTAAAGACCCGCTGGTAGATTAATTGGCTACTGTGAACTATCCCGCGGTCCAGGTAATTAGAAAAACAAATGAAGGAAGAGCTGTTGGGGATTTGCAAGGGAGAATTAGTTGCATGGCTACAGGGAAGTAAGGAGAGTGGGACTGGGACTGATGGGGGATTCACTCCTGGCCTCCTTCTGTGCTATAAGTAGGTAAGTATAACAGATGCTGAACATAAACCTGACATCAGACTGCTCTTAACTAAATAGTTCATGGAGTTTTAATTCAGATTCCAGCCACGTAGTGGGCAGTGGTGTGAGGGCCTTAAACTGTGTCTTTAACATGTCCCTTTATCACAAAGTGCTCGTCCTGAGATTGTGCCAGTTTGCAACAGTCCACCGCGGACAACACTTTGCACTGGAAGAACATTGAGCTTCAGCTATTTACGATATACATTAATGACTTAGACGAAGGGATTAAAAGTACCATTAGCAAATTTGCAGATGATACTAAGTTGGGGGGTAGTGTGAATTGTGAGGAAGATGCAATAAGGCTGCAGGGTGACTTGGACAGGTTGTGTGAGTGGGCGGATACATGGCAGATGCAGTTTAATGTAGATAAGTGTGAGGTTATTCACTTTGGAAGTAAGAATAGAAAGGCAGATTATTATCTGAATGGTGTCAAGTTAGGAGGAGGGGGAGTTCAACGAGATCTGGGTGTCCTAGTGCATCAGTCAATGAAAGGAAGCATGCAGGTACAGCAGGCAGTGAAGAAAGCCAATGGAATGTTGGCCTTCGTAACAAGAGGAGTTGAGTATAGGAGCAAAGAGGTCCTTCTACAGTTGTACCGGGCCCTGGTGAGACCGCACCTGGAGTACTGTGTGCAGTTTTGGTCTCCAAATTTGAGGAAGGATATTCTTGCTATGGAGGGCGTGCAGCGTAGGTTCACTAGGTTAATTCCCGGAATGGCGGGACTGTCGTATGTTGAAAGGCTGGAGCGATTGGGCTTGTATACACTGGAATTTAGAAGGATGAGGGGGGATCTTATTGAAACATATAAGATAATTAGGGGATTGGACACATTAGAGGCAGATAACATGTTCCCAATGTTTGGGGAGTCCAGAACAAGGGGCCACAGTTTGAGAATAAGGGGTAGGCCATTTAGAACGGAGATGAGGAAGAACTTTTTCAGTCAGAGGGTGGTGAAGGTGTGGAATTCTCTGCCTCAGAAGGCAGTGAAGGCCAGTTCGTTGGATGCTTTCAAGAGAGAGCTGGATAGAGCTCTTAAGGATAGCGGAGTGAGGGGGTATGGGGAGAAGGCAGGAACGGGGTACTGATTGAGAGTGATCAGCCATGATCGCATTGAATGGCGGTGCTGGCTCGAAGGGCTGAATGGCCTACTCCTGCACCTATTGTCTATTGTCTATTGTCTATAAGCTGAATGGTTTCAAGTAACAGTACACACTTGTTCCAATGTGAATGGCTGGGAACGGATCTTACAGGGCAGACACCCAGACCACGATCTCCATGATACACTGCAAAAGGAGCAAGTGCACAGAACAACATCTCCCTTTCACTTGTTTTATAGGAGGAAAACGTGGGCTTGAATGATATGAGGCGGACATTTCTAGCACTGGTCTTTAACAAGAAGGCATATAGACAATAGACAATATGGCATGCTTGGCTTCATCAGTCGGGTATTTAGTCTAAGAGTCAGGAAGTCATCGTGCAGCATCATAGGGCTTTGGTTAGGCTGCATTTGGAATTTTCTGCACAGTTCTGGTCACCACATTACAGGAATATGTGAAGGCTTTGGAGAAGGTGCAGAGGTTTACCAGAATGCTGCCTGGATTAGATGGTATTAGCTGTTAGGAGAGGTTGGACGAATTTGGGATGTTTTTTACGAAGCATCGGAGGCTGAAGGGAGACCCAATAGAAGTTTTTTTTCCCCAGGGTGGAATGTCAAAAAATCACAGGCATGGCTCTAAGGTGAGAGAAGTAAACTTTAAAGGAGATGTTTTTTATAGAGAGCGCGGTGGGTGCCTGGAAGCCACTGCCAGGGATGGTGATGGAGGCAGAAACAATCGTGACGTTGTTTCTGGGTCTTCCGTTCACTAACGGAATCAAAGGGATGTGGGGAGAAAGCAGGAACGGAGTACTGATTTTGGATGATCAGCCATGATCATATTGAATAGCGGTGCTGGCTTGAAGGGCCGAATGGCCTACTCCTGCACCTATTTTCTATGTTTCCATGTTTCTTACGAGGCTTTTGGATAAGCACATGAATACGCAAGGAATGGAGGGATATGAATCATGTGGAGGTAGAGGAGAGTAATTTAACTTGGCATCATGTTCGGCACAACACATTGTGGGCCTAAAGGCCTGTTCCTGTGCTGCACTGTTTTATGGTCTACATTATAAATCCAGGGTGACTTTCATATATGACATTGCTTGGACATAGTTGGACATGCAAAATGGAAAGAATGGAGCTTAAAACTTGTGGAAAACGCTAATGATAGCAAATTAGATTAAAATAATTTGGCGATAACAGACGGATGGGTAGTGATACTTTGACTGTATGGACTAGAGGTCAGAGTGCACTCTGCTGCCACCCCGAGCTTTACAAAGTTGCACAACCCTTTCACTGGTTTGTAGGTTTCTTGGTGTAATGGTGACTTTGCAATATGACACAAACCTCCTTTATTCACGGGGATCCACCTAACCTGAGAGTATTTCACAAACATTACAGGCAACACACAAATCACAACAAAATAGACAAAGACAAATATCAACAAATGACATAAATTACAACAAATAGATTGATTGGTTCCTTTTTTTTTCTGTCCATCCAGTGTTTACAAAATGTGTGAAAAAGAAATAAAATAGCAGCAAATGCTGGAAATTTGAAACAAAAAGAAAAAGTTGGAAAAAACAGGTCATGGAGCATATGTGGGAAGAGAAACAGAGTTAACGTTTCAGGTCAATGATCCTTTGTCAGAGCTACGATGAGAGAAAACAAGTTTGCTTTAGGTTGCAGAGAAGGGGGAGTGAGGGATGGAAAGGACATGTGGAATATCTGTGATAGGGGGAGACATGGATAACTGGGGCTGGTAATGAATGATTCGTGGTTTATGTTACATGTTGCTAATAGCGGGACAATGGGACATGTCGAGCAGGTTTAGGCTGTGCTAATGGTGAGAGAATTGAGCCAACATCATAGATTTATGACTCAGACTATGACCAATTCTGATACAGATAGAGAAAGCAAATCATGCACATTTTAGCTGTACTCCTGGTGAAGCCCTAAATTACATCAGAGTATTAGTCTGTGCGAGATTATTTAGGCTCAGATCCTTTTCATACCTCTAGTTTTCCTCCCCCCTGACTCTCAGTTTGAAGAAGGGTTTCGAGAAGGAATAGAAATGCCATCTATTCCTTCTCTCCAGAGATGCCACCTGACCCGCTGAATTACTCCAGCATTTTGTGTCTATCTTTGATGTAGACTAGATAGAGCTCTTAAGGATAGCGGAGTCAGCGGGTATGGGGAGAAGGCAGGAATGGGGTACTGATTGAGAATAATCAGCCATGATCACATTGAATGGCGGTGCTGGCTCGAAGGGCCGAATGGCCTACTCCTGCACCTATTGCCTATTGTCTATTGTCTATAGACCAGCATCTGCAATTCCTTCCTACACAAGTTTATTTAGCATTGCTCACAACTCAATGTAAATTACCAAATGAAGAAAAAGTAGTAACTAATATGCCTAATTTTTAAATGTTTGCATATTAAGTGAGAGGACATAGTGAGTTAATAGGAATAGTTTGGATTAGTTAATGGGAAGATGGAGGTGGGTGGACAAAAAGAGTGGTTAAAGCTGCTGAGGTCTGTGCGATTTCCTTTGCTCATTTGCAGCAATGTGTGGGTGAAATAAAGCCTTCCAATTAAACATTGCCCCTGAGCTTCCCTGTGCAGTTGATCTGGCTGCATTAACAATACCTTGTTACCTTATGTTCAGTGCCTCACCTTCTTCAGGAGCACCAGATGGTATCTGTACCACATTGTTCACCAATAGAAATGGAAGCCTTCAATCCCTCCGATAGCACAGCAAGGGGATAGAGGAAAATAACAAGATGCCCAGCAGTGCACCCCATGGCTTCAGCCTCCCAGCACTGAGCAACCATACTGACACGTCTCCCACGATAGACCAGCCTGCTTAGTCTCAGTCTCCCAGTTCAAACAGTTTCCCTGATCTTAGCTTGCTATTGTAAGTAGGTACAGACCATCCCTGGGAATTAATAGGTTCTGTTTTTACACATGTTCATAAGTCGATTTTGTTCGGAAATTGCAAATATCACAAATGTCACCCGTGTGGTACTTGCACCTCTACAGCATTGGAGTGAACGGCATCAAAATGATATCAGACCAGGAAGAAAGAAAGACTAAAAATGAAGGACAAGAGGAAACTTATTCTGCTGTTTGCAGGAACAAACATATATATGTATGTCAGGCTCTTGAATTCAATCTTTTGGGAGCTCATTTGTACGTGGCAGTGTTCGTAATCCACCTATTCCTTTTCTCCAGAGATGCTGCCTAACCCGTTGAGTTATCCAGCATTTTGTTTCTATCTGTATGGAAACTATGGTTGTTACTTTCCTGTGATTTTCAGAGTCTTTTGAAAACTAAAACCACAGGGAGATTCAGAATGATAGAGTCAGGGAGTCATGAAGCTACAAGGAAACAAGGCAAGAGCCCTTTTTCAGCACACTTTGTCCATGCCCACCAAGTTCAAAGTTGGTGTGCATCACATCAATTGGTTGGCCTTATGTATTTAGCTGGGTTACAGCTCAAAAATTATTATCTTTTCATTTATCCATGTTGACTTTGCCTGACTCTGTCTGACCCGCTGAGTTACTCCAGCTTTTTGTGCCTATCTTCGCTTTAAACCAGCATCTGCAGTTCCTTCCTGCACAT
This sequence comes from Rhinoraja longicauda, assembly GCF_053455715.1. NCBI lineage: Eukaryota > Metazoa > Chordata > Chondrichthyes > Rajiformes > Arhynchobatidae > Rhinoraja > Rhinoraja longicauda. The sequence goes on along the minus strand of NC_135970.1, from coordinate 8,889,480 downwards.
TGACTCTGCCCAGTCATATTATTATCTTCTCAGTCTTTTGCAACCACTTTCTTAGCAAAGGTTTCAAACATTCACCCCAGGACTGACATCAGTTAGCTAATTGGCCTTTTCCCTCTCCCATCTTCCTTAAAAAGTGGGATTACGTTTGTTCCCTTCTAATCTATGGGGACTGTTTTAAATTCTATGGAATTCTGGATCCACTATAGCATCCACTATCACAGCCACCACTTTTTCCATGATTCAAATGTGCAATAGACAATAGGTGCAGAAGTAGGCCATCCGGCCCTTCGAGCCAGCACCTCCATTCAATGTGATCATGGCTGATCATTCTCAATCAGTACCCCGTTCCTGCCTTCTCCCCATAACCCCCGACTCCGCTATCCTTAAGAGCTCTATCTAGCTCTCTCTTGAATGAGCTAGATAGGGTGACCCTCATATACCACTGAAGGTCCTGGGGATTTGTTGACTTTCAGTCTTTTATTTCACTAATAGAGTTTGTACCTGCTCCCTGTGCCAATGTGGGTATTCTCCAATATCTTTTACTTCACAAATGCTGATCTCCTTGAGCTCTTCGTGCCTGGTGTTTGTTCCCCATTATTCCCACAAGGGCTTCTATGTCTCCTTCCCTGAAGACAGACAACATACTCCTTTATACTTTCTCCTCCCTCAATCTGTAAGGGGCCCACGTTAATTTTTTTGCTGATCCCTTATAAAATATTCTTACATTTTTACAGCCTGGCGTTCTGATGGGTGACCCTCATATACCACGTCCTCATTCCTTGGCCTAGTGCTGGCGTTATTATCCTCACGACACGGGCTAAATGGCCGCCAGTCATTGGAAGCAATTAGTTTCCACTGTCGTCAATTCACTCTCTCTGCTCTGTGCAAATCATCGAGAGGGACGGAACAATCCAATATAATCGCATATAAAATAATAGCTGTGGGAAAGGTGCAAGTCTCCCTGATATAATGTTAACCCAAAGGCCATGTCTGGAGGGATAATTTAAGCTTCTTTTATTAACATATTAATAATACAACAGCGGTGATATTAAAATAATAATGGGTTGGAAATGAGACCTCCCAAAGCAGTTTGCTGGATTCACGACACCCAGCCTCACAGTGCACACACAGCAGAAGCCCGATGAACCGTAGAGGTAGTTGAAAGAAGGAACCGATGACTTTAGACGTTAGATTTTAGAGATACAGCACGGAAAAAAAGTCCGTTTGACCCACCGAGTCCGCGCCGGCAGCAAACTCCCCATTTTCTAGCACTATCCTGCACACGAGGGATAATTCACAGAAGCCACTCGATCCACAAACCTTTATACCTTTGGGAGGAAACCGGAGACAACCCACGAGGTCACGGGGACAATGTACAAACTCCATACAGGCAGCGCCCGCAGTCAGGATCGAACCCGGCTGTCTGGCGCTGTAAGGCAGCAACTCTACTGCTGCGCCACCGTGCTGTGGCGGTTTTGTGGAGCTGGGTCTCAGGCTTGATCTGCAGGCCTGTGGCTGTCCACCAGGTGGGTAGTCAATGTGTGCTCAAGGAGTTTCTCAGAAATGTGGTTAAGTTTGGTTGCATCTGATCGCACAGTTCTGCAACTCACTACTTGAAAGGATGGAGGCTGGCAGAGGGAGGAACGTTCATCACAGTTACAAAGAACCTTGATGTGCATTTGGAGAACTGTGATCAATTGGTTGGGAGCTGGAATGAACTTGGCCAATTCTTTCTCAATTGGCTCAGATACAATGGGCCAAACACTTCTGTGTCATTAATTATCTTGATAATTTGGTTTGGTTGCCTCGTATAACTGATAATTTATTGCGTTGTTGTTTATTACACATAGATTTATTGTGTTGTTGCAAATAATGTGCATGTAAAGTTGCAGCAAGCGGGAATTTCATTGTTCTAATCTCGATGCATGTGACAAATAAATACTCTAGACTCTGACTTGACCGTCCACGATTCTCAGATAACACTCACACCCAAGCTAGGAGCAGTGGGAGGCCACTCAGCCACTTGAGCCTATTCCACCTTGGCTGAGCTTGCGATTGTGACCAAGTTGCTGTTTTGTTTCCCAAGCAGCACTGCCAGGATGTCCAAGCTAGTGGAGGTGAGGATGGAAGAGTGCAACCTGACGACTGAGAAGCCTCCGATCAGGCTGCCCGTCTGGAAACGGCTGGCAAAGAACCTGAGGAAGAACCTGCTGCTGTCTCTCACGGTGTTTGGTGAGTCTACTCCTACCATCCGACCAGGGGCGGGCACGGAGAGAATAAAACCTCAAACAAGTGCTGGCAGAGATACAGCAAGAATATGGTGTGTCCGCTGCTGTACATTTCCAATGGTTTTCTATATTTAGATTCCCTGCACCTAACGTTTCTTTGGAGCAGGAGTTCATGGCAGATGAGGAGAAGGGGTGGGTTCGTCGTGGTGTACTGTGGCTGATTCTACAATTAAGGAGGCAGCCGGCATCCTTTGCAAAGGAAAGGATGAGTCCCATGTAACAATGTACACACTAGCGTGGAGAAGATCTTGGGTCACTGTGGAAAGATATAGGCGAGGTGGTGGGAGAATCCAGTCTATCTTGGGTCACTTAGGAAAGATATTGGCGAGGTGGTGGGAGAATCCGGTCTATATTGGGTCACTGTGGAAAGATATTGGAGAGGTAGTAGGAGTATCCAGTCTATATTGGGTCACTGTGGAAAGATATTGGAGAGGTTTATATTGGGCATAATAACATTGGGAAGAGTAGCAGGATAAGCCTCCAGGAGTTAAACCAAAAATAGGTCCTCACTAGTTATAATATCTGGGTTTTTAACGTCATGTACATGCGTTAGAATATTGGAAGATGGGATGTGGAACGATTTTAAGAATCCTGTTCTATTATGTATGCCAAACACTCAGCCACCCTCACGCCCAATTAAAAAGCACTCTTTGACTCCAAGTCATAATGTTTTGGCTGATCGGTGTATTAATCCCATTTTTAAATTCTCAGGTCCAGCCTCCCAACCTAATAGAGGGTGTGTGTGTGGCTTAGGTTCTGGCTCTGGAAGGTATATTCTCTGAGGAGAGATTAAGCAGGTTGGGACTGTGCTCACTGACGTTTAGAAGAATGAGAAGAGCTCTCATTGAAGCAGACAAACTCATTATTAGGTTGACTGGGCAGATGCAAGAATGACCATTCCGCCTGGATGCAGCGTCTAGAATTGGTGGGTGGTCGTAGTCTTAAAGTGAGTGTTCAACCATTCAGGATGGACAGGAGAAGAAGGTGCTTCACCCAGCAGGAGGTGAATATTTGGAATTCCCCATCCAAAAGGCTATGGAGTCACCAGGTACAGTATGGCAATTGATAAGTTTGGGATGTGAACAGATGTCAGGGGTTATATGGAGAAGGCAGGAGAATGGAGTTAGGAGGGAGAGATAGATCAGCCATGATTGAGTGACGGAGTAGACTTGATGGGCTGAATGGCCTAATTCTGGTTCTATCACTTGTGACTTTATGACCGTATGAAGGAGTCCTGGGATGTGAAGTTAGAGCAAGGTAATGACACTGAGGTAAAAGGCATGATCTTATTGAATGAGAGGCAGGTGTGAGGGGCTATATGGCCTGCTCCTGGTTCTATTTCTTCTCATTTCCTTGTCCTTAACACATGTGGGTTTCGTTACAATGAGAATCCATGGTCCAAAGTCACAGGGCAGGATCTCCCTGCCTTCGCCCCCCAAGGCCAGGGCTCACCGACTCTTTTGGAAGTCCGGTCTTTCTGAGATTCCCCGACAATACTCCGGGAATCCACTGGGAATAATCTGGGAAATCCCTTTTGGGAAGACTTTGGGAATGCGCCTTGCAGAACACTCCCTCCAATACACAGTAAGGAAAAGAACATTTAGTTTTGTTTAGGTTTAGTTGAGTTGAAAGACACTGCATGGAACCAGGCCGTTCGGCCCTCCGGGTCCATGCTGACCAACGATCAGTCATTCACACTAGTTCTCTGTTATCCCACATCTGTTCCCTACACATTAGACGCAATTTACAGAGGTCAATTAATCTACAAACCCGCATGTCTTTGCGATGTGGGAAGAAACTGGAACATCCGGAGAAAACTCACGCGGTCACATGGAGAATGTGTAAACTCCACACTGGCAGCACCCGAGGTCAGGATTGAACCTGAGTCTCTGGCGCTGTGAGGCAGCAGCTTCACCAGTATCACTGTGCCACCCATAAAGCAACCTTGTGCCAATTCAGAACTAGCCTTTGACAGCAGTTGTAAGCCCCCTTTGATTTTCATGAGGCTTGTAGGATTTAGGTACGTGAAACAAAGAGGAAGATACGTTACTTCTATAAATTATTTTACCTTACTTAATATTTTTAGTGTATTTCCTTTATTTGAAGTTTAAAAATGTAAATAAATGTAATCGTTTTTAAATGTCTCTGAATGCTTGCTGAAGGATTTCTTCACTCCATAGCTGAATGAGAACAAGACTAGTCCTTTCAATTCCAAGTCCATCCTTACACTAAATTAGAACAAATTTGATGTGTATTTTAACTAATTTCTTGTATTGGAACGTAAGCCAATTTGAAAGCCGCCTTAACTATACAGACATGAATGGCATCGATAACATGTACCAAGTACACGTCCAAATGCCTTGCAAATGTTGTACTTTCATCTGCCTCCACTACCTCCTCTGGCAGCTTGTCTGAAGAAGGGTCTCGACCCAAAATGTCACCCATTCCTTGCCTCCAGAGATGCTGCCTGTCCCGCTGAGTTACTCCAGCTTTTTGTGTTCATCCTCGTTTAAACCAGCATCCGCAGTTCCTTCCTACCCACTATGTGTGTGCAGATTTTGCCCTTCTCTCTCAAATTTCTCTCACCTGAAACCCTTGTCCTCTAGTTTCAGATAACCCTGCCCTGGGAAAAAAAAGACTATCAATACTATCTAAGCCCCTCATAATGTTATAAACCTCTTTTATTTTTTCGGTCATCCATCAGCAAAGATACTAGAGGAACAAGATGGACCACTCCGTTGAAATCGCCAATACTGAAGTGTAGTACGCAAAGGAGCGTAACGACCACCATTTTAGTAGGCAAAACCCGCCGTTCACTCTGCCTCTCACAGTGCAATCAGTGTTTTGGGGGAACAGTATGTGTGATGATACCGTTAAAATGCAGAATATATCTCATCTATCAATTCACAGATATATATATTTTTTCTTTTAAAATGTTTCTGCTGATTAAAATGGCGCCGTGACATACTACGGCTTTTAGGGTCGAGTGGTCTATATTGCTTCTCTAGTATCTTTGCCCATCAGCCTCTTGCATCATACTTACAACAATCTCCGCCTGACTAATGTCTCCTTCTAACGGAAGCCCTCCACTTCAGGCAACATCTTGGCGAATCCCTTCTGCGCTTTGTCTAATACTACCACATCCTCCCTGTGACTTAGTTTGACCTGCGGGCAGTAATAGTCTTCTGGACTCGTCTTTTGAAATGTGTTAACACTTATGGAAACACAGCTCACATTTAATTCCCCTGTCATTTGCATTTGAAGTATCAGTTCAGCTGATTTCAATTTACATCAATAAAATGAGCACTGATGCGTGGAAATTTTACCCCTGTAATTATTCTTTGGATGGGAAAAATCAGGAAGGGAAAGGTCAGAATGCAGCTGCAAATTGTGTTTCTTGTATATTAAAAAAAAAAGAAACATGGGTTTAATTGAACAGCTACTGATGGACCTATGTAAGCCTATACTTTCTTAAAATTAATTCATGGGATCATTGAGCTTCTCTGGCAAGACCAACATTTATATCTTGGCTCTATATACCTTTGAGAAAGGGATGTTGAGCTGTTAGACTTTAGACTTTCGAGACACAGCATGGAAACAGGCCCTTTGCCCACTGGGTCTGTGCCCACCAGTGATCACCCCATACACTAGCCCTATCCTACACACGAGGGGCAATTAATTAATTTTTATCAAAGCCAATTGCCCTATAAACCTGTACGTCTTTGGAGTGTGGGAGGAAACTGGAGCACCCGGAGAAAACTGGAGAAAAAAGTCAGGATCGAACCCGGGTCTCAGCACTGTAAAGCAGCAACTGTACCGCTGCGCCACCGTGCCACTTGAACAACACATTGAACTGTTGCAGTCATTCTGGTGAAAGTGCTGTTGGGGAGAGAGTTCCAAGACTGGGACCCAGTGATGAAGAAGGACCAGCATCATATTTCCAAGTCGGGGCGGCGTGTGATTTGCAGGTGGTGACGTTTCCATACTCCTACCCATGTTAGTTAAGGCCCTCCTCGGTCATGGCTGACCATGGGGTGATGCATCCTGGTTGTTGGCTGCTACCTGGTTGTTGGCTCCTACCCATGTACTTCCTGGTGGTAGAAGTCACGGAGTTTGCGGAGGATGGAGGGGGAGAGTGCTGTCAGAGGCTCACTGAGTTGCTGCAGTACATCCCATCGATAGGACACTTTGCAGTCATAGATGTGGCGGAGGGAATAAATGGGCGATGTGTTGGGTGCTGGTCAAAAAGCCCTTCTATATTCCGGATTGTGAAAAGCTGCTTGAGGAGCTGCATTGATCCTGGCATGTGGAGATAACTCTGTCATTTCTTTGAACGGTGCCTTGTTGGTGGTGACAAAGATCTGGATGTCTTGCGGTCAGTCTCTCAACGCAAGGGGCCTGGAGCAGTGACACTCAATGCAGGGTACAAAGCCTCTGGCCTGCTCTTGTAGCCCAGTTAACAAGCAGAATCAACAAATGTCATGGTGATTTAACGAACATGTCGGGATCCATCTCAGTGTTTGGGGTTATGGCTGTTTATTTGAGCTTTCTTCCACATTGTGATCCCTTAGATGCAGAGCATTTCCATTACAATGATGAAACGGAATCAAATCGCCCCCCCCCAAATGCCCATTGCCAGTCCAGGTCTCCAGTGTCTCCCAACAGCCGTCATCCTCAGGGGCACACAGTCTTGTGGGGCCCCTTGGCCATTGAGCCTTCTGTGACTCAGCCCTCTCCTCACCATAACCTGAGGCCCAGCACGTTGGCTTTCTCTTCCAAACTCCTCCTCCACTGTGCTTCTCCTCATCGACAGGTTGCCTTGGGTGGCTTTTGCGTGAAGTAATTGTGGGCTGACATAGAAACATAGAAACATAGAAAATACGTGCCGCAGTAGGTCAATCGGCCCTCCGATCATTCAATATCATCATGGCTGATTATCCAAAATCAGTACCCCGTTCCTGCTTTCTCCCCATATCACTTGATTCCGTTAGCCCTAAGAACTATATCTAACTGTCTCTTGAAAACATCGAGTGAATAGGCCTCCACTGCCTTCTGTGGCAGAGAATTCCACAGATTTACAACTCTGGGTGAAAAAGATTTCCCTCATCTCAGTCCGAAATGGCCTACCCCTTATTTTTAAACTGTGACTCCTGGTTCTGGATTCCCCCAACATTGGGAACATCTAGCCTGTCCAATCCCCTAAGAATGTTATATGTTTCTCTGCGATCCCGTCTCATCCTTCTAAATTCCAGGCAGTGCTCCCATACTTTCACCATATGTCATAACCTCTCGTTCTCCCCCCCCCCCCCACAGGTGTGATATTCGGTGCGTTCGCTGGAGGACTGCTGCGATATGCTGGCCGCATCCACCCCGACATCGTCATGATCATAGCCTTCCCGGGAGACATCCTCATGCGGATGCTAAAGATGCTCATTCTCCCGTTAATCGTCTCCAGTTTAATCACAGGTGAGAAATTGACCGCGGCTTCCCTGGGCAAGCGCGCACCCAGCAAACCATGGAGAGCACACACGTGAAACATGGCTCCCATGAAGCCCAACCAAATATATGTCAGGACAGGTGCAAAAGCCTTTCCCAATGGGGCCGCAGAGGGCCAAAGCAAGGAAGTCTTGCTGAAACTTATAGATCACGTAGATAGATTCCTGCGGGAATCCCACCAGTGTTGGGCGTCATACTTTGTGGGGGGTGGGGGGGGGGGGTGGGGTGGGGGGTGGAGGGACAAGGCCTTAGAGAGGAGGCAGTTGCTTGCAGAGTGCAGAGAAGGTTAAGGGAATTGAGCAGTTATTTTAACAAACTGAGGGATTTTAATAGGCTGGGTAAGGAGATGTTTCCACTGGGATTATGTTGGTAACCAGAGGGTGCATATTAAAACCAACTGGCATGTGCTGTGGATGGCTATTGCCATATTATTGGAACAGAAGCAGGCCATTCGGCTCACAATTTCCATGCCAACCATGTGGCACCCATCTACATTAATCCCATTTACCACCCTTTGGTCTATATCTTCTCAGTCTCACTTAGTGATTCAAGTGTCCTTCTAGATGCTTCCTAAATGTTGTAAGATTTTCTCCCCCATCATCAGCAAGTAAAGCGTTCTGGCAGAGAAAAAAATAATAAGATGAGCCACTGTAAAGTAGCCCAGAGGCGTGGGGACTGAGTGACTTTGAGATGTCTGTTTACATACGGCAGGATGAATGAGAAAAGCCTTTGGGTTCTTTTACCTTTGAGTGCAGAAGAATGGAGCATTAAGGCAGATAAGGTGAGTCTCAGCGACTGGTTAGACCCCAGCTGAAATATGTGTCCAGTGCTGGATGCAACACTTGAGTCAAAGCCATGGATGGGAGCCAGGGGAGCTTGACTTGAACGGTGGCAGGACCGAGTGATCATCACAAGTGGGGCCTTTCCTCCCTCGTGTGTCAAATGTTATGTGTCAAACATTAACGGGGCTGCACCCGGTGGTGAAGAGTAGAGAAAACGCAGCGTGAGAAGATCAATGAACATGTTTGCTCATTGTGTAAGGAAATATACGTGAGGGGGAACACCTTGGGCTCACAATCTGGAAAGCATTACCTGTGAGTGGTCTCAGCGAGATTGTTCAAAGTCTACAACATCCAAAAGTAGAAATCCCACGGGGTTGTAATGAAAGGCAGGAATTGGGACAAATTATAAAGAGAAGGCACAGACTTGATTGGCCAAATGGCCCCGTCATGCTTCAGTCTACGATTATACACTTTAGACTTTGGCGTTAGAGATACAGTGCGGAAACAGGCCCTTCGGATTACCGAGTTCACACCAATCAGTGATCCTCGTACACCAGCTCTATCCAACACACGAGAGGCAACTTACAATTGTACCAAAACCAATCAATCTACAAACCTGCACGTCTTTGGAGTGTGGGGGGAAACTGGAGAACCTGAAGAAAACCCATGAGGTCACAAGGGGAACGTACAAACTCTGTAATGACAGCACCCAAAGTCAGGGCAAACCAAGGTCTCTGGCATTGTAAGGCAGCAACCCTACCAGTGTGCCACTGTGCCACCCCAGAAACGTCCCAACTTACCCCCTACCCACACAATGTGCTCCTTTAGCTGAGTGACACAAGAGTAATTCAGCATGCAAGCATCAACCCCTCAGTTTCACTAATCCTTCACTATTCTACTTTATTCTCCCTGCTTTCTTAAGAACTTACCCCAGATTCTACCACTCCACCAACACACTTAGGGCAAGTTAAAGTGCCACTTAACCTGGATGCACGCGCTTGGGATGTGAGAGGAGGTGAGAGCATCCTGCAGGAAACTCTGTGGTCACAGGCAGGAAGTGCAAAGTCCACACAGGTAGCGACCGAGGTCAGGATTGAACCTGGGTTGCTGGAGTTACGAGGCAGCCGCTCTTCAAGCTGCGTCACTGTGCCACCCTGCCCTTGTGCTCTCTGCAGTTGTATCCTTACAAATAAGGCGTGACGGACAATTGGAACGCGCCGTCTCAGACGATATATATATATATATATATATATCAGTGGTCCTCCAGTATTAATGTGTTCTTTCAAAGATGTGTTTTTCACCATTCACGAGGTCTGTCTGGTCTCGATGCGAAGGCCAGTGGGCGTCTGGGCACCAGAGCCATGGTCTACTACATGACCACCACCATCATTGCCGCTGTGCTGGGTGTGATCCTCGTCCTGGCGATTCACCCCGGAGATCCTGCACTGAAGATTCAGATGGGGGAAGGCAAGAAGAACGACGAGGTCTCCAGCTTGGATGCCTTCCTGGATCTCATCCGGAACCTCTTTCCCGAAAACCTGGTCCAGGCCTGTTTTCAACAGGTAAGAAACTGGTGACTTGTTTTCAAAAAGAAAGAAAAAAATGCAGGGGCTGTTGGAAAGCCTCTGGTTGATGACAGGGAAAATAAGAGGTGAAGATGTAGGAGGGTGTCAATGACAGGGTTGGAACTGTGAGGAGATGAATAACACCAGTGGTGGAATGCAGGTTGGGAGAGATGGTGAAAGCTTGCTATTCACCACTCATTTAGAAAGCTCTTTAAGGAAGGAGGTGAGGAGGAACTTCTTTAGTCAGAGGGTAGTTAATCTGTGGAATTAATTGCCACAGAGGGCTGTGGAGGCCAAGTCAGTGGATATTTCTAAGACAGAGATAGACAAATTTTTGATTAGAACGGGTGTCAAGGGTTATGGGGAGAAGGCGGGAGATTGGGTTAGGAGGCAGAGATCAGCCGTGATTCAACGGCGGAGTAGACTCGATGGGCCGAGTGGCCTGATTCTACTACACTTGTGAACTTGTGAACGTGACCTGTTTGGAGGAGATGTAAGTGATTCTTAGATAATTCCTTTTGTTAGATTATAGGTTTAGTACATTCCTTACAATGGAAGAGTATGTTGTCTCCAGGAGGAATGCAGAGAGTAGAATGGAGAAATCTCCAAGTCAGAAGACGTCTAGTGAGGAAAGAGGCAGCTTGTAACAATAGACAATAGGTGCAGGAGTAGGCCATTCGGCCCTTCGAGCCAGCACCGTCATTCAATGTGATCATGGCTGATCATTCTCAATCAGTACCCCGTTCCTGC